>NC_090931.1:927167470-928482747 GCF_040938575.1 Ambystoma mexicanum | reverse complement strand
AATTATTTCTTGTCCCCAGCCAAACAAAGCAATTTCTGGGAGCTATCATAAAATGAAAAGAGGGGCTAGCCTCAAACAAAAGAGTTCAGAACATGCTGCTGCAAATACCTCACTATCTAGGCAGTCGCCAAATAACCGGACACAAGGCAATACTCCTGCTCGGGACAATGGCTTCATGCATTAATCTAGTTCCACATGCACGCTGGGCATGCACCCAATTTAGGAATGGTTAGCAAAACAATGGTCTCAAGCAAGCGGTCAGTGGGATGATCTAGTGGTTGTTTAGCTAACCCTAGTACAGGCTCTTCGCTGGTGATCCAAGGAAAATATGTTGAGACGAAAACCCTTTCACAATCCACCAAGCAATACGTATAAAACCTCTAAGAAAAACAGATTGGCTTTTTGTCTCCATAGCACCTGGCAGGGGGGTGCTATGGAGAAAGCGCCATCTCCAAATGGATAGTTAACTGCATAAAACTTGGCTATTCTCTGTCAAAAAAGACCCAGGGCCTCATTACGCGGTAGGCGGTAGCCATGGTGCTCTTAGCACCAGGGCTACCCCCCCTTACCGCATTCCGGGTCTGGGTTCCCGAAATAGGGACTTACCGGGTCATTCCAACCTTGGATGATCCGGTAAGTCCCCATTCCGGGAACCTAATTGACCAACCACCCCCCTTCATTATTGCAAAAATAACAGATGAAGATCACATTGATCTTGATCAACTTTCAAAAGAAAGTCAAGAAGCCCTAATTGTGACTATAAAATCGCCTATCAAATCGAAATCTGCCAATGAAATTGCATCTGTCAACATAGAAATACTAAAAAATGCAAAAGCGATTAGTAATGCACCAATAACAACCAAATGAAGAAATAAAAAAGACACAGCGATATCTATGTGTACGGATGATCTAACTACACCGGCTTCGACCCATTTAATGGGAATCAAATCAAATCTGACTAATTATTTTCCGAAATCTGGCAGAATTCGTACTACTCGACATGATAAAATTTTATTACTAGGCTCCACTGCCACCACAACGCCCAAATCTTATAGTGAAGCCTGCAGAAATGTTAATAACTCAGCTTCGAGCTCTATTCGAACTATAGACCTCTCTAACATAACTGACTCAGTAACAACACAGATTGTACGGGATACCGGTTCACTTACACCAGTTCTGCCAGTGGTTCAGTGCTCACCCTCACAGTCGGAAAATTTGGACCCAAGCAGCATGAATGATGCTTTACGTCCTTCTATCAAGTTACCACTTCAACCGGATCTTTCTATCACCAGCAATGATCAAACGGATTCCTCCGCTATTGTACGTCCTGAAATAGTAGTTAATGGATGTGGCAAAGTGACATCTTTCACTACATGTTCATCCACAGAATCTTTCCCCTTGCACACACCTAATCAGGTTTTGCCTAGCGCTTTTCCATCTTCCAATTACAATAGCGCTCTGGTGCATGGCCCTGCGCTACACAGATCTCTTCCAGAAGTGCAAACTTCTGCAATGCTTACACACCATGATATCCTAGACTTCTGAGGAAGGAACTCTATGAGAGATCTATCAAGCCTGCTCTAGATAACGAACCAACAGGCTCAACCCAGACTAGCCCGAATAATCAGGTTCCCCCTTTCGAGGACATCTCTGATCCCCATATAAAATCCTATGCCCGCTTCCCTGACAAGGCACAACACATTATTACGGAAAAACTCCACCTAATAGGCTTTGAAGGTAAACGCGAATTACTTGGGATCAATCGTATCAATCGAGCCTTTCTTTTAACGCTCTTTGGTCGGATCCCCCAATTACGGATGTTTAAAACAGAAGATATCCTCCGGGTATCATTGTCCACAGAAAATAACTATCGCGCTGTCTGCTACTTGTCTTCGGAAGCCGTTATGAAATATCTATGGTTTAACCGGGAAGGTATAAAAGAAGAAGGCTTGGTTCTAAGCTCAATTGAAAATTAACCTGAAGCTATTAAATTCATTGAGTATAGCTGTCCTCAACCATCTATTTTTGATTCACGAACCGCTTCCATACTTAAAACTAATGTGGATCCAAATGCAGCTATTAATGAATTATTGAACAAAGCAGGTATCTCTCATGGTCTCCCGTGGCTAGCCCCCATGCTTAATTCTCTCTACAAAGCTAAAGAACCTAATTCTACACCATAGCCTTGAACAAAATCAACCTTAACCTTCTTATCTTGGAACTCATGTGGTTATAACAACCTTATGAAGTGGTATTCAATGTTAGACTGTGATACCCGTCCATCAATATTATTGATACAAGAAACCATGAAAACGACTGTCCTTTCGCTACCGGATTACACTACTCACTGCTTACCGGCAACACGATCGACTGTCAGTCGTCCCGCCGGAGGCATCTTGATAGCAGTTGACAATGCCTTAATGTTCAGTTCTAAGATCATTTGGAAGGCTGTGAATCTTCTTGCGATACTGTTGACAACCAACATCCCCAAGTATCGTAATATAATTATAATCTCAATTTATTGGAATCCGGTGCTTTCACCTATTGATGTGATGATTACCTCAGTTGAAAATTGCCTGGAATTCGTCACACAGGAATATCAAGATATTGAGATAATACTAGGAGGCGATTTCAATTGCGACTGCAGGACCACTACTGAGTTTAGAGGCCCTAAAACCAATATTCTATCAAAGCACAGAGGCTCACGATGGAGGAATTTTCTAAAAGATTGGGACTTGGATATCATCATACCTGATGAACAATCAAACTGGTCCACATGGTCTAGAGACACTAAAGTCTCAACGATTGACTTTATATTTGTCACCCATAATCGGCTTTTAACATCAGTGCTGTTAAAAATTACTTTGATGCCATTCGGTGACCATGCACAAATACTGGGCCAGTCGAAAATCAACTTCCCTATTCTGATAGTTGATTCTTCGACTATGCTGCCTGAAATAGATCGTCCACAGATTTCCCTGAGATGGAGTAAAGCATTATGCATCAAATTTGTCCAACACGTAATGCTGACTATTGCCAATAGTCACATCCCAGAGGAAACCCTGCACAGTGTGATGGAGTCAATCTACGCTGTAATCATTCACGCTACTTTACTACATTTTAGTAAAAATAAAATCATTGCTACCAAACATCCTCACACATTTGATCCCCTCTGTAAAATTCAGAAACGGAATAAAAACAAGGCTCTTAGAGACTTGAAGAAAAATAACGATCTATCTCATGAAATGTATCAGGTTCAACGGAATCGTATCATAACATTATATAAACAAAACATCAAACACATAAGGATACTCAGATACAATGAAATTAATTGTAACCTCATAAGAGCCATAACAGCCCATGATACACGCACCATCTGGCAAACTATTAAAAACAATGATAATCAATTATCACTCTCAATTCCGAATGCCATATCGGAATCTACTTGGCACACGTACATTATAACCAAATTTTGCACCCATAAGCAGTTCTTGAATATCAGTACCATTTCTTTACCTTATCACAATCTACCTCGACTAAATTGGACCATCGATGACATTAAGTGGGCTATATCAAGATTGAACTACTCTAAATCAGCTGGTCCTGGCGGTTTTCCTCCCTGCTTGTACAAGGCAGATCCGAATCTATGGGCCATCCTTCTTAAAACCAAATTTCAGGCCATTATCGACTCCGGAATTATTCCCACTTCTTGGCTCTCGGCTAATATCATTCCGATATTCAAAAAAGGAGACCCGTCCTTGCCACGGAACTACCGGCCTATCGCTTTAATTGACACGGAAGCCAAACTCTTCGCTGTTCTTCTTCTTTACGATCTTGAAAAGCATATCGAAATGAATCCGCTATACTCCAAATATCAAACTGGGTTTAGAAAAGGGCTAAGTACCTCTCTCAACGTCATGATTATGGCATTTACCATTGGGGGAGCAAAACAGCCATCTGCAAATCCGGTCTATATTGCACTGATCGACATGACTTCGGCTTTCGACACGGTAATACGCGACTTATTATGGGCTAAACTAATTGAAGTGGGAATACCTCCTGTGCTGATATATTGGTTCATTGCCCTACACACGAACACCTCCTATAAAATCAAACTTACTTCTGAAGGACGCACCACAAAACCTATTAACACCGAAATAGGCCTCAAACAAGGATGTAATCTAGCTGCTACCCTTTTCAACCTGTATCTAGCAGACCTCGACAAATGTTGGGATGAGAAAACTTTGTTCTCTGCAAAAATCGGCCTTCTTCGACTAAAATGGCTCGCATTTGCAGACGACATTATCCTATTCGATCCCACTCCTGCAGGCCTCCAACTGAAATTGCAATTATTTGAGGAGTTTGCATTAGCACATAATCTAACCCCCAATCCTGCTAAGACAGCAGTGATGAAATTTGGTGTTCATAAAAAAACAGGGAAATTTCAATGGACTATTATGCAAACTATCATTCCTGTTCATACAGATGGGAATTACCTAGGGTACTATCTATCTGAAAAAAATTCCATCAAGATGTGGACTGAAATACTAAATGACAAAATCCGACCCCTGATATCACAACTAAAAATTATACATGCAAAATACTGTAAATTCTCATTAATCCTTTTTATCGAATTCTTCACGTTGAAAATTGAAACTGTTATTCTATATGCAGTAGATATATGTCTTGTCGACATTGGTGCAATTTTAGACCAAATTCAAGGGACATCACTGAAACGTGCAATGTCTCTTCCCATGTCATTACCCAACGCGGTTTTAAGGCACGAGCTAGGTCTAATAGCGTTATCCACTCGATGGAAATGGCGTCTTCTCACCAGCTTTGCAAACATAATGTACCCGAAATCAAACTCTTTATATGAGGACCTTAAACAATCAATTCACTCTAGACCAACGAACCTCATGGATCATTATTTGACAAATATACACGCCATTTTACATGATGGCGACATCACAGTGGATGACGTTTATATTAGATCCGCTTATGCCAAACGCAAGTTATTTGAACTTGATTGGCGTCTAACTATTGATCAGATAGGATCTTACAAACTTTACAAGGAGTACTACTTATTCACAAAGAAACGAATACCGTATTTCCCTATAACCACACTCGCAAGGTCTTTATACGATTTAAATTCAATTTATTGTATACTAAAGAAAGGACTGCGAATTGGGCTGTCCTGAAGACAGGCATTGAAAATAGGCATTGCAGATTTCCCCTGTGTACCGAACCTATAGAAACATTGAAACACTTGATTTTATATTGTCCATATTTTAACTCCCCAAGATCTCTCTTCCTCATGGAATTCGTGAACATTAATTTCACTGATTGTTTACCGTTCCTTTGGGCTCGAATGATGCAAGGCAATCACAAACCTCTCATCTTTGCCTTAACCAAATTCTGTAAACTTATAGAAAAGGAATTGGATAAGTATGTTAATTGTGATTTGACGAATTGCATGGTGAATTTCACTAATTAATGAAAAGAGATATGTTCTTGATGTTATACTTTTTTTTCTCTCCAATTTTTTTTTTTTCTCTTAACTTGAATATGTTTGTTTCTATTGTACAAATGTTCATTGAACTTTGATTTTACATTGTTTTCCTTCATATAGGAAATGTTTTATGATGAAGTTTTACTGAATTTTGATCTGACATTTTGTATGAATTACACTGTAACGACCACTTGATACTTCACTTTTGCAAAGGTTCTGTTGCTTTGTAATAGAACCAAGACAAATAAAATAATAAAAAACATTATATTGTCCAGTGGGTTCCTCTTTTGCATCTGAGCATTGAAGAATCTTGTAGGACCCTTAATGTTTGTTATCCAGGGTCCTAGTGAGGAAGACCCTGCCTGTGCTTTTTTCTTGAGCACTAGGTCAGGTCTTCCAATAGTCGACCGGTTTCTGTGGTATGAAGTAGTTAGACCACATTCCTCAGTGCTTAAGGGGGCATCACAATGGGTGCCTCCTAGATCACAATGGCAGCATTGTCTGCATTATTCAAAGTCCTCTCCCTGTAGGGGTGACAGGAGGGATGGGGGAGAGAAAGAGGGGGGGGGGGGGCAGATTACTTAATAAATTCATTTCCACCTTAATGGTCTTATATATAGTTCATCTTATACACACTGCACATTTACAGCACAAAAATGGAAGGGGAGTCTTACCCTTTCCATGTAGTTAGTAGTTCTGTGCACAGAAGGGTGAGGCAGCCTGAGACCTAGGGGCCAAAACAGTTATGAATAACGGGTTGGAGTGCATACGTTCGCATATGTAAGTAATAACACAATGTATACTGGCATCGTGTTCACTCATTTCAAACTTATTGATTAACCAAAAATTGCACAAGCTTTGCTGTGCGGGTGGCCGCACGGAGGCGTACCACTTCCCATGGCAAGTATCCCACAAGAGACGGGATCCGAACGCTCGGTCCCGTCTATTATTTATCTCCCTAGGCCGGGCACATGCCGTGTGTGCCCGCTGTGCAGGGAAGAGTCTAGGAGCGTATCGTAATAGCTCTGTGAAGCAGGGGTTTACCTGCTGCTTTCGTCCGAGAAGAGGTCTGGCGGGCCGCGCGCAATGGATTCTCTACGCCGCGGCTCGCCAGACCTCTTTGTTTATGTGCGGAGTACGCGTGCTCTCCAACATGGCCACCCGGGAAGGTCCTCAGTCGGCCATCTTGGGATCAGGCTCTGCATCTGATTACAACAAAGGGAGCCACTGTCTGCCGGTTGGGTGCCAGCAGTGGCGAAGTTATATGGATGAGAAATGAAGATTAAAGATTATTGTGGGTGATTCTAAAGCAAGTGGTGCACATGTCGTGTGGTCTAAACACGGAGGTACCGGGGTGAATGGCCCATCTTTGCATTCTACGTATGGGTCATCATGACAGATGGTGACGGTGTGTCCATATTGGCACACCCGAGTTCTGATGGGAGATCAAATGCGCGCCAGGTCAGTGCGCTTTCATGCAAGGAACAGACTGCATGTATGTATAATGTGCAGGTAGTTGAGCACGCATGTAACTGAGACTGGAAATCCCACAGTCTATCTATTTACCGTATGCTCTAAGTGGTACTGCCAGAGTTACCAGTGGCAAAATACACCCAACAGAAAACACATACAAAGAGACCAACAAACACACACACAGAAAAGATGGGTTTTTCCTACAGGATCGAGTCCAAGTAGCTAAATGCCACAGTAATCCAATTGGCCAACTGGTTATGTTGTTATTCACATTGTGGCGAGTGTTTGCCAACTGGTTGGTTCATTGAGTCCAATCCTATCGGTTTTCAAACGGAAGATCCAAAGTTGTTCTCTTCTATAGAGGAGGTCATGGATATTGCCGCCCCTAGTGGGTATTGCCATCTTATCGATGATGGACCAGGTGAAGTCCGCTGGGTTGTGTTGGTATTCAAGAAAATGTTCCACCATAGGTGCAGTTAACTTTTTAGTTTGTATGCACGATCGATGTTCTGCAAGCCGTGTTCTGATGGGTCTCGTTGTCATTCCTACATAGCGCTTAGTACAAAAGTTATGATGTAAATTACATTGCAACTGTTACAGTTTGTAAGGTTCTTTTGTGTCCAGGGAAAATGCCAGCCAATCTCAATGCTGGTTGATCTTTTAGTGCTAGAGCATGCACTACATGATCCACAAGGTGTGTGGCCTGTTGCTTGAGATGTGCCCCAGAGGATGTTGGCTCTGGGTGTTGTGTCCTTGTATGAATGGACAAGGGAATCCCTCAGGTTCTTCTGTCTTTTGATGGCAAATCTAGGAGTGTCCAGCTATTCGGAGCCGACATTGAGGATGGGCCAGAGTCTCAGGACCTCCTTCTTGATTTTATTGGTAAGGGGTGAGAAGCTTAGCATGGCTGTGATTTGCTCAGCAGATGCGTTTTCCTTTGCATGGTGTTCCAGAGTTGTTTCTCTCAGGATTTTCATAGCTCTTTTTCTAGCTTGTTTTACCAGATGTTTTGGGTAGCCCCTGTTCCTTAATTTTGTAGCCAGAGCCGTTGACTGACGATTGTCGTCGGTAACTTGTGTACAGTTTCGGCGGTATCGAAGGAACTGGCCAAAGGGTAAGTTCTTTCTTAGACTCAGCGGATGGTAGCTTTTGTAGGTGAGTAGCGAATTCCTGCCTGTAGGTTTGTTATAGACGGTGCTTGTGATGCTTCCGTTGTTTATCTTTAAGGTCAAATCCAGGAAATGTACTGAGACAGTGCTATGCGTTTCAGAAAATCTGAGGAAGGGGTTTTGCATTTTGCATGTTGAGCCATTCCATAAAGGAGACGAGGTCTGTTTTGTTGCCTATGAAGATGAGTAGTACGTCGTCAATATACCTTGACCAGAGTTCTATTTTGTTCAGCCAGGGATTATTGATGTGATAGATCTTTTCTTCCTCAAAGTTTGCAACATAAAGGTTGGCAAGACTTGGGGCAAAGGTGGCTCCCATCGCCGTTCCTGATACTGTTCATAGTAGATGTTATTGTAGATGAAGAAATGTTTAGTTAGTGCAATTTCTGCTAGTTGCATCACGAAGGTTACCGGGATCGGGAGTGGTGGTTCCCTTTCTTGTAGAATCTTCTCTATGACTCTAAGAGTTGCCATCTGTGGGATTCTGGTGTATAATGATTCAATGTCCAGTATAACTAGGAGATTGTTGATTGGGTTAAATGGTCGATCTTTAAGCAATTTGATGACTGCTGTCGTGTCCTTCAGGTATGACCTCATTTTGGTTACTTCAGGTTTCAAGAAAAAATCCACAAACTGTGTCAATGGTTCCAAAATGGAGCCAATCCCAGAGACTATGGGTCTTCCAAGTGGTGGAGAAATTCCTTTGTGCACTTTGGGAAGTGCATAGAAAGCCGTTTTTTTTGGAGTTCTTGGGTTGAGGAAGTCATATTCTTTGTTGCTGATCACTTCTTCGGCACTTGCTTCTTACAAAATTGGTAATATTAGCTGTCTAATTGCCTCTGTAGGTTCAACCCCTAGGTGTTTATAGCTTGAGTAATCCTGTAGGAGATTCTGTACCATCTGGCCATAGGCTACAGTGTCCATTATGACGGTTGCTCCGCCCTTGTCCGCTGGTTTGATGGTTATAAGTTCATTGGATGCTAGAGATTGTAGTGCTAGCTTGTTTTTGTTTGAGAAGTTCTTATAGCCAGGCACTAATTCAGCTTCTAGTTTCTCTAATTGTTTCAGCAGTGCCTTTTCAAAAGTAATTGACTCAGGAGAGATCCCATTGGGTGGGGGATAAAAGGTGGACTTGCTCTTGAGATTGGTCGCACTTTTTTCTCTTGACGTGGTGGTCATTGAGCCAAAATACTGTTTCAAACGTATTTTTCGGATTAGTTGTGCCACTTGGTCTGCTGATGGAACCAACGAGAGACCCTTTTCAAGAAGGTCTAACTCGTCTGTTATTAAGTTGTATTTGGATAAATTCATCACTAGGCTTTCTCGCTGTGGATTCTGCATCTGCATCGAGGTTGGCTGTATCTGTATTCATTGAGTTTGTTAGGCTGATGGTCCTGGTTGTGGTTGTCCTTGTCCTCGGCTGCGGGTCACGATTGGTGACTGGTTCTGCCAGTGGGCCCGTGGTTGCCAGCTGCCTCTGCCCTTGTTCTTTGCCTTTCCTTGCCCACCTCGAAAAAAAAAGGTTTTGATGGGTAGTTGGGATTTCGAAGGCCAGAGTTGCTCATAGAGCTGTTAGAACCTGATGTACTGGATCCACTTCCCGAGCTGCCACTCGAGAAGGACCAGTTGTTTGGTCTGGACCTGTTGTTCTGAATTCTCTTCCTATTATGTTGGTTGAGCTGTTGGCCTGCTGCTGTTGGATTATTGCCACTCATGTCTTCATAATAGGTGTCCGTGATGTAGGGATATATTCTTTCTTGAGAGAAAACTGCTAGGTCTTTCTTTAGTTTAGTTATTTTCTTATTCAAGTTAAAGTCTCTGAATTCCTTCATTGCTGCATCCAGGTCTTCCAAACTTTTTTTGTATTGGGCAAGTACAGTGGAGGATTTCATGCTTTCCTGTTTCTCTTCTATCTCTCTCATCAATTTTTCCGACACAGATTTAGCAGTGCTGATTATTAATACCAACCAGTCCCTTGTGCACTTGTTGGATATGTAGCTCCAGTCTTTCCTGAATTCTACCTGTTCAAGGAAGATTCTCTGCTCTATCCTTATTATCAGACCCAACAGAGCTGCATGTGCTCATAGATACTCGGTCATTAATGCTCCGTGTAGCTCGGTTCTTATAAATTGTTTCTTCAAGACTTCTAATTCATTCCAGGCATCATTTGTCGTGCCCGGTGTCGGTATGGATCGATGGAATAGCTAGAATTGTTTCTACAAGCTCCTCTGCAAAGGCTAGGCACCTTGCTTCTGCCATGATTCGTTTTGTACTCTTATTTATTCCTGGATAACAAACATTAAGGGTCCCACAAGATTCTTCAATGCTCAGATGCAAAAGAGGAACCCACTGGAGAATATAATGTACACTCTCCAGTCTTTTAAGACACATACTTGCACCTGCCTGACGGAGAAAGCTCATTAAAGTTCATAGAATTTCATCCGGACAGTGGCAAACACATTGACAGCCCAGAATGGCTTAATATGTGTTTTTAGCAAGATAGAGTGCACCAACTTGCAATTGTAAATCCAGCAAAATATATGTACCCTGAGAAGAGGTGGAGCATAGCAATTTTGACATGTTGCTGTCCACTTGAGGGGCGAGGTGATCTGATTTGCTGCTGCGAGGTCAAATGAATTTAGGTCAATGGATACGATTAGCAAATGATGGTGGTTTCTGAGCCGTGAGTTTCACATGTGTAAATGAGAAAACCAAAGGTATGATACATTGGAATTTTATTTCTGATCTATCGATGTATGCTCAAAAATACATGCACTATCTTTTGGGCTAATACATTTCCTGACCGTTTACCCACACTTTGAGCCAGGCTAACATCAGGCCCTATGCCCTTCCTCTGAGACTGGAAGACTGGCAAACAAGAGCCATGGTTTTGCCTTCCCTAGGCAACGGCCTCAGGTCCCGAACCACTGCCTACTTTTAGAAAGACTCCTGATTTTACGATTATTTTGTCAACATTTCAGTCCACTCATCATTTGGTAGATCATTAGCATTTATCCATGTTTATTTTTTAAGTGGAAAAAAATGGTTGCAACTATTATAAAAGAAATATAGGTACCTGCTTGTTATAATAAATCCAAGCTCTCTAACCCTGAACCATTAACCACCATTGCAGCCAAATTCAAATGGAATAGCCGGAGATCTGACCATTCATAAGGCTAGAGCCCCACCCCTCCCTGACTGGAATTCTGGAGAGATCTACATTGTACCTTGTCCCTGCCACCTTCAATCTCCCAATGACAAAAACAGTCAAAGCTCAGCCTGTGAAAAAGCACTTCATGCCATTGCAACAGCACTGATTTTGAATACTGATCTTGTCCCAACCGGTCTGAGCCATGCTGAAGCACCGCGAAAGTTAAATTAGTTCTTTGTATTGCTTCATTTGGCAGTAATGTTTGTTAAATCATGTCATATGGTAAGTTTGTGCAGTTTTCTTAGAGTCCAAGACAAAGGTAATCTGAAACTACATTAAGAGTTCTGTAACTGAAGTATGTCAAGAGTGCTTTCTAATTTGATAACATGCAGGGCATTTGCTCAATTCTACTAGATCCAGTTGCTAACATATGGGTTTTTGTACATCTCCTGAATTGGTGTGACGGAAAAGTCTTGTGTGATGTCATTCTAGCAATTGAAATTGCATCGTTTATTAGCTATATTTCTCCAGCATTGGATCTTTCATGGATTCACATGCTTAGAATATTCCCCGTCGTCAGGCTGGGAATCCTCAGTAAATTATTTCGACACTTTTGTGTCCTATCTATGTCGTTTTGGGCCGCGTACGCCTGCGCCACTAGGACGTAGAGGTATAAGTAGCCCCGCCCCTGCGGCTCCCTCAGATTTCAACCGTCTTCCAAAGTAGTGGGATTACCTCGAGTATCTACTATTTTTGCTAGGTTGTGCGTATTTCTTCTTCGACTCGAAAATGCCTGGAAAGGCGTTGTTTCGTCCGTGTGCTACATGCGGTCTTAAGAAAGTATATGAAGGTGATGGGCATATGGACTGTATTTTCTGTCTTCACCCTCATCATTCGGCCGACACGTGTGAGATCTGTCAAGGCTTCTCCCAGAAGGCCCTGAAGGACCGAAACAGACGCCTGGTCACTTGGCTCAATGACGGGGCGGGTGCGTACCCGGCATCGGAGGTAGGCTCTACGGCCTCGAGATCTAAATCTCCGGTGACCCCTCGATGCTCTGCGTCGGCAGAGCCTCCGACGAAGAAACCACGTTCATCGGAAAAACGCCCCTCTGATAAACATCCTGCGAGGGACTCTTCGTCAAAGAAAACATCATCTTCTTCCTCCTCATCAAAAAAGGAGAGAAAAGGTCTATTGAAATCCTCCTCGGGAGACCGCATGGCTCTACCTCGAGTCCAGTGTCGTCGATCCACAAGTCGAGTTCAAAACCGGCAGGTACGCCCCAAGGCTCTGGGCCAAAAACTTAATCGTCGACGAGGGCCAGATTGGCAACTTCTTCTTTGCCATCGGCGCCTGCTCTTCCCGCGATCACTTAGGCGGGTCAAACAGCGGTTATGGAGAAAATGTCGTCGTCGACGGTGGCACCTTCGGTGGGTTGGCTACCTGAGGTTTTCGACCCGATCTTGCCTGAGGCCTTGTTACAACCAGAAGCAGCCCTCTCCATCTCGTCGGCGGAGGATGACCGTGGTCCGATCGTACAGCCAACCGATCTGGGGTTACGTGCGACCAGTTCGGTGGAGCTCCCGAGTGGAAGTGCCATCCCAGCCGCCTCTTCCTTGCTGAATCCCCAGACAGTATTGTCCCTGGAGGTGTTGAACACGTTACAGAAGCTGTTGCAGCGTTTGGACACGCAGTTGCCTCACACAAGTGTCCCGATGGTACTGCAGGCTATGCCGGTCGTCGTCGAACCAGGCCCGGCTCCTCGCTCGACGACCAGAATGCCTACAACTTGCCCGGTTGAGGAGGATCGTTCTCGCTCACACTCGGAGGAGGGAGAACTGCCGGAGTCGGAGTCAGAACGTGAAGGGTCTCTTTCAGATGTCTCATTATTCCCCTCAAGGGACCTGACATGGGAGTCAGATGCGGAAATGGAAACTCCAAAAAGCACCGGCACAACCATCACCACCGGATGACATCGGGGCCTTCCATGCAATGATGGGAAAAGTGTGGGCAGAGTTTGGCCTAGCACCAGAAGAAGTAAAGAAAGATTGTTTTCTCTTCGATCATATGGGCAAGAGAAGAAAATCGATGTTTTCTATCCCCATTTTGGACCATGTCTGGCAAGAGGGGTTGAGGACCATGCGTCATCCTTTCTCAGAACCGGCGATAAAAGGACGGTTAGAGAAGAAATTCAAGGCTCCAGAGTCAACTCCCAAGTGCTTGACGTCTCAACCTTTGCCGGATTCGGTGGTGTCCGCTGCTGCGGCCAGAAAAGCGAGGTCACAACACAAATGCACGACCCCGCCGGAAAACGATGCCAGGAGACAAGATGCGTTTGGAAAGAAGGTATTGTCAGTCGGTGCGACTACAGTAAAAGCAGCCAACTCCCTGGCCATTATGACGCAGTATGATAGAGAGATGTGGCATTGTTTGGCTCCTATCTTGGACCATCTGCCAGAGGAAAACAGGAAGTCTGTTATGCTGCTAGTACGTGAAGGGGAAGAGGCTTCCAATGATTCCATAAATATCGCTGTCGACCTGGCGGAAGCTGGTTTTAAACAAATCAATAACGGCGTAGTGTTAAGAAGGCAAGCCTGGCTTAAGTGCACGACCTTTAGACCGGAGGTGCACTACAAGGTGCTGGACTGCCGTGCGAAGGGGAACAACTGTTTGGCGAGAAAGTGGATGAGGCCTTGAAGGGCATGAAAGAAGACTCTGACACTGCTCGGTCACTCGGAGCCCTCCAGAGTGGCAGAAATTTTCATTCCTTTCGTCCTTTCAGAGGAGCTTCGGGAAACTCCCGGTTTGGATCACCTAGAGACCGAGGTTTCAGTAGACCCTCCTACTCTTCCCAAGGCTACTGACGAGCAGCCCAAGCTACTCGTAGAGGCAGAGATTATCAGTCCTCAAGAAGGAGAGGCTCCTGCTCATCATCGGCGAAGGATCGACAGGCAAAAACCCAGCAATGACAAGTTTCAGGACGTCCTGGAAGGCAGAGTGTCTCGTCGCGTTGATGAGTGGGAACGCATAACAACGGACCAATGGGTTTTGGACACGATACATCTTGGTCACTCCCTACAGTTCAAGGGCAAGCCGCCACACATTCCACCAGTGTTCTCGCCACAATCCCATCTTCAGATACTGGTGCAGGAAGTGACGCTTATGCTGCAGGAAGGGGCTATAGAACTGGTCCCGGTGGCAGAAAGAGGGAGTGTACTCCCGTTACTTAGTGGTCAAGAAACCCAATGGAAAATGGCGTCCCATTCTAGATCTGCGGGCTCCCAACAAGCAGGTAAAAGAAACTAAAGTTCAAAATGCTTACACTGCAAGAGGTTATCCGATCGATACAACCGCTAGACCTTCAAGATGCATACTTTCATATCCCGATGCATCGACGACACAAAAGATTTCTGCAGTTCGTCGTCTGACGAACCCCTATCAGTTCAAGGTCCTCCCATTCAGACTAAAGTCGTCTCCCAGGACGTTCACAAAATGTTTGGCTCCAGTGGCAGCTTGGTTAAGGAAGGAAGGTCATCATGTGTACCCATATCTGGACGATTGGTTAGTAAGGGGATTATCTCCGGAAAGGGCACGGGAGAGTCTGAATGCCACCATGTCCCTCCTACAGCGTTTGGGCTTCGCAATAAACTTCGAAAAGTCCTCCTTAACGCCATCAAGGACCTTGGTCTTTCTGGGGGCAGAGTTCCAGACGCAGTCAGGATTGGTAAAACCATCCGTCGAAAGAGTTATGAAAATACGACATAAAGCATCGGAATCGAAAGTCAACACCAGAGTGTCAGTAAGAAGGTACATGTCCCTGCTGGGGACCATGGCGTCCTGTATACCCTTAATCAACAATTGTCGTCTCTTCATGAGGCCCATTCAGGAATTCTTGACAGATCGATGGGCACAGAGTCAAGGGCTTTGGTCGGACAAATTGACCATCAACAGCAAGCTCGTGCACGCACTTCAGTGGTGGAGAATCTCCAAAAATCTAACAAAAGGAATGCCCTTACTGGAACCTATGTTCCAGATGACAGTGGTGACAGATGCTTCTCTGACAGGATGGGGAGCTCATCTGGATTCCCTACAAGTTCAAGGTCGGTGGTCATCGGAGGAGTCCAGCCTTCACATCAACGTGCTGGAGTTAAGGGCAGTGCGTTGGGCCCTGAAATCCTTTCTACCACGCATAAAGGGATCCGTTGTACGGATAATGACAGACAACACAACAACAATGTTTTACCTAAGAAAACAGGGAGGTACTCGCTCCAGGACTCTGTCGACCGAAGCCCAGGAGATCTGGCATTGGGCCCTCGCCAAAGGATATCTCTATTGGTGTTCCACTTACCATGAGTCAAAAATGTGCAAGCAGACTCTCTCAGCAGAGAGATGAATCGTCTACACGAATGGGAAATTAACAACCAACAACTACACCGTGCCTTCGAAAAGTGGGGTCGTCCGGCCCTAGATCTCTTTGCTACGAGAGAGAACAGGAAGTGCTCACAAAACGCGAGCAGGTGGCCACAGCAAGACTCACTGGGGGAAGCGTTCTCCTTCCCGTGGACGGACAAGTTTTTGTATG
Source organism: Ambystoma mexicanum (assembly GCF_040938575.1). Classification (NCBI taxonomy): domain Eukaryota; kingdom Metazoa; phylum Chordata; class Amphibia; order Caudata; family Ambystomatidae; genus Ambystoma; species Ambystoma mexicanum. Next base: position 928,466,860 of record NC_090931.1, on the reverse strand, counting down.
CGTTCCCCCCGTTTCCACTCATACGTCGGATGCTGCAATTGATCCACAGATATCCATGTCGGGTGATCCTGGTGGCCCCGTACTGGGCGAGACAAGTGTAGTTCTCCGATCTACTCCATCTTTCAGCAGCAGAACCAATGAGGTTCCAGAGGATCCCGAACCTTCTGTCTCAGGACAAAGGGGCGGTTTGGCATCATGACCCGGACAGCCTCAGTCTGACAGCCTGGCTCCTGATTTCTCCGAGTTTGGTACGTTAGCAATTCCATTGGACTGTCGTCGCATTTTACAAGCTGCAAGGGCGCCGTCCACGAATGCTTTGTATACATACAAATGGAAGAGATTCTGCATATGGTGTGGGGATCAGCCAGGTTTAAATCCACTTAACATCACACCGGAGCAGCTTCTACCATACTTGCTACTCCTGGCTCAAAAAGGTTTGTCTTTTTCATCGATAAAAGTGCATCTGGCTGCTATTTCGAGATTTACTCGGAAGAGATATTCAACTCCATTGTTTAGTGACCGGTTGATTAAACATTTCATGAAAGGATTGTTCCGAACTTTTCCTCCAACAAAGAAGTTTCCTCCGATCTGGAGTCTTAACCTGGATCTAGCAGCGCTAATGAAGGCTCCTTTTGAGCCGATGTCATCGTCGTCATTGAAATTCTTATTGTGGAAATTGGCTTTTCTGGTGGCTATTACTTCGGCTCAACGTCTGTCAGAAATACAAGCGTTAGTGATCGATCCACCATACTTGAGGTTTTTCAAAAATAAAGTCGTGTTGGCTACTAATCCTCATTTCATTCCTAAAGTCCCTACCATGTTCCATAAGCACTCTTCTATGGTGCTACCGACGTTTTTTCCAACACCTTCGTCTGTTGCAGAGAGGTCTCTCCATACATTGGACGTGAGAAGAGCTCTGAAATTTTACCTCCATCGCGCTCAAAATCTCAGGGACACAAGACAGCTATTTGTGGCTTATGGCCCTTCGGCTAAAGGTAAAGCAATCTCAAAACAAGGACTGTCCCGATGGGTGTCATCTACCATTTCTTTTTGCCACTCAAAAGCTGGGAAACCGCCCATTCGATGAGATCCACTTCGTCGTTGGCGGCATTGTGGTCCGGGATTCCGCTGGGAGATATCTGTCAGGCGGCTTCCTGGTCGGTACCACATACGTTTACCCGGCATTATTGCCTCGAACAACATGCTGAGGATACACAGATGGGTTGGGCAGTCCTACGGCACCTGTTTCAATAAGGTAGGCCCCAATAAAGGGGTATATCCTTCGGCTAATGTACTTTAAAGTGTTGTTTTTTTAGCTGTTCATGTACTATGATTTGAAGTTTAGCCATGGCAAATATGCATTTATGGTTATAGTGTTATTGGTTTGCATACACACCTCCAACAATGGGGGATACTGCTATACAATCTATTCTAAGCATGTGAATCCATGAAAGATCCAATGCTGGAGAAGGGAATAGTTTCTTACCTGTAACTCCATTTCTCCAGCATTGGTATCTTTCATGGATTCACATGCACCTGCCGGCCTCCCCTAGCATGCAAACCAGATGTCCCCCCAAAGTAGGTCGAAATCTGAGGGAGCCAAGGGGGCGGGGCTACTTATACCTCTATGTCCTGGTGGCGCAGGCATACGCGGCCCAAAACGACGTAGATAGGACACAAAAGTGTCGACATTTTTCCTATGGAAAAGGTCTATATAATTTACCGAGGATTCCCAGCCTGACGACGGGGAATATTCTAAGCATGTGAATCCATGAAAGATACCAATGCTGGAGAAATGGAGTTACAGGTAAGAAACTATTCCCATATTACCAAAACCTCAACATCCATTTGCAGCAACAGTATCTAGGAGAAGCTACCACTAATTTAGAGGCACTTGGGATATACCAAGCCTTCTGTGATTATTCTTAATTTCTCATATCCCTCACCTGCAAGACGGATGTCCTCATCTAAATTCCAGTTTACTGTATCTAAATGGTGTCTACTAGATCCAGCTTCTCACATATGGGGTTTGAACATCCCTTGTTTTTGCATGATTATGTATATCTCCAATATGCTACAAATTAATCCAGTAGCCACCGTTTCTTAGAGGTTGACTTAGTTCCACTGGCATGCTCTTACATGAAACCACTTGATAGCCTACCTTGTAGTAAAAAGTCAGTGTCTGTGTGGGGCTGGGGGCGTCACCTGTGTTTATATTATATAAGGTGAACCACTATTCTACTCCACAAGAAGTACATTTTTGCGATAATCTTTTTGTATCTGGTTATTATACAAAATTTGAAATTCCCAAACAAAATCTTTTTTTTTATCCTATAAAGCAAACCTCATGGAAATTGGCATAGTTGTTTAAAACATGGGGGTGTTATAGTTTAATTGTGTCAAGTGATGGTACAGATCTGGGCAGCTACCTGAAGCTGTTGTGGGTGTTTTTAGATGCAAATACACTTGTTGGCTCCTGCCCTTTTTTGTGGGACCACTTAGATGAAAATGCACTGCCTTGTTGCCGTTCACCACTAATAAAGATCTCCTCAGGTGCAGATCAGTGTGAGGTGTTCTGTGGCTATGGAGAGGAGAGAGAATTGTGAGGGAAAAGAGGGGAGTATACCCTCGTAAGGCTAAGTGAGAGTAACATTTGGAGGGATTGGATGGACCTATGATGAGAGAAGGAAGAAGTAGGAGTGACTGCAAGGGGAAGCAGTATAGCGAAGAGAGATAGAGCAAAGATGCATATGAACGAAAAGAGCAAGGTGGTTAAATAGAGGAATTCTTCAGAAAAGTATGAGGTGAGAGAAGGGGGAAATCCAATTTGGGAAGACTGAAGTAGGACTGAAAGCAAGGCAAACGGAGATGGAGTAAAGGCAGAGGATGGATACAAGAGAGAAGAGTAAGTGAAAAGCAACAACAGTTAATGAGAAATAACATTAAAAAAACAAGTAGAGTAAAAAAAGAGCTCAGAGAAGAAATGTTCAAAGGGAGAACATAAATGAGTGGAGGGAGTTGTAAGGGGGCAGACGCAGGCATCAGGAGCTGAGCTTGCTTCGGGATGAGTGAGATGGAAAGAGGAGCTAACAAAGGAAAGGCTTATTGTTAAGGGAAGGAAAGGAGACAAATATGCTATTTGTAAACCTTCAAGAGGCAGCTGAGCTCGGATTGACTGCACCATTGAAGAGGCATGAATGAGACAGCTCTGCCTTGTAGCGCATTGCCACAGACGTGCTAGCTCTGTGTTCATGATGAGCTCGCTCTGCAAGGTAAGTCTCTGGTGTGTGTGAATATCATCTGTGTAGACTTCAAGGAGCTAGTATTTCGCCAAATTGTGTTCTGTTTTAGAAGTACTTCTTCAGTACAACACTGGCAAAAATATCAAAGTATGTTGAGTGCAAGGAGTATTCTGCTGTGTTTGGTGTTTGGAGTGGAGAAATTTTTGCTGGCCCTTTAAGCCCGCTTCTACCCAGCAGATGTTTCAGTGTCAAAAACCGGGTTCCGGGCGGAAGCGAAGTGGAAAGTGCGAGAAGTATGCGGAGTGTGTGGGAGTGTTCTACGTATTCCCCCGACTCTTTGACTCTCGAGTTGGCTGTGAGCTACGTGTGGTGCTTTCATTGCGGAAGAGCGAGGAGGAGCTAAAGACTTTACCCACCTCCGGACATGGAGGCTCGCGGAGTGTGTGGGAGTGTTCTGCGTGAGCCGGGAGGAGCCGGGAGGAGATTAAGGTGTTGCAGCCTGAAGAATAGTATGGAAGTCAGAACACAAACGCTGACGTGTGCGCAATTGAAGCGCTCCAAGTCTGCCCCTCCGTGTCCCTCCAAAAGACTTGCGTCTTTGCCACGTGAAGGAACTGGCATCTGCAATACGGCCGTGACTGTCTTCCAAGTAAGTGACTCTGATGATTTAGTGGATGAGAGGGAGGGAGGGCAGAAATTCCAAAAAAGCTACTTGGGAAACGCCACCCTTCGAAGGGATTGTGTCCAACGTATTCCTCATCTTTGATAGTTCGTCTCCAGCTTGCTGGCCATGGAAAACATTTTCTCAGTAGAGGGCGCTGCACATAGACGTCCGTCGAGTTGGTGTCCCTCGACAGCCACCGTATCAGCGCCGACGTCACCATGCCCATAAATAGCCACGTGCAGCGTCCGTTGCTCAGTTCCGTTTTTCCGCGCTTCGTGTGCCTCGGAATATCGTTGCTCAGTTCTTCAGTCAAATATACTTCATTTTTCCTCGAGAATACCGACTCGTACTCGATGGCTTCCTCATCCGAACCGACGACTCCACGGTCAGGCTTCAAAAAAATGTCGAGACTGTGGAAAGAAAATGTCGTTGACGGATCCTCATAGGATCTGTTTGTGGTGCCTGGCAGTCGAACACTCGAGAGAGGTAAGGCAGTTAAAACTTCTTCGAAAGTTTCCTCGGCGGAGTCGAGACATTCGTCTCCTCGCCATCACAAAAGACATTCTCGTTCTAGGTCTCGAAGCAGTTCCCATCTCTCTTCCAGATCTAAGCATTCAAAAAAGAGACGTCGAAGATCCCCTTACTAGTCTTCTTCTTCTGTTTCCCCGAAAAGGGTCTCCTGCCCCACAAAGCATAGCTCTCAGGCTGAGTGGGAGGAATTCAGGAAAAAGATGCTTAGCGTCTTTGAGAAAGCGGCCTCAACCCTCTCGAAGACTGATGAGGGTGATACCCTGGGTGAAAGACCTGAAAAATGAAAACGCTGCGAGTCGCAGCACCCGGCGAAAGAAGCTACTCGAGAGTGCCACGAACCCTCGAGTAAAGGCAATGTCGCGTCTTCGACGCTGTCGTCGAAAGTCCCTTTGACGCATAGATCTGCGTCTTCGACGCCATTATCGAAGGGTTCTTCGACGCATAAGTCAGTCGATTCGATGACGTCGATGCCAAGAAAGGACAAACCCGTGGCCACCTCACAGCCAGTGGCCATACCCAGAGCCTCGATCACGAGAATGTCGTCGACAACCTCGAGTAGAATTCCGATACTCTCGAGTTCCTCGAGGCCTCTACCAACTTTCTCGACACCTTTTTCGATGGCTTTGAAGCCTTTAACGTCCGCGTCGACGACGTCAATGTTTTCTCAGCCAATTATGATGAATTTGGCCCCTTCTGCTCTGGAAATGGGATTTATACCATTTCCAAGACCTGATTATTCCAGAGCCTTATCATCTATTTATGAAGAAGGGAAGAATTCAGATCAGGAAAGACCTTTTGAGTTGCAGGGATCTGCAACTCCTGTACCAGAGGAATTTACCTCTGAGGAAGGTAGGTTAAAGGACCTCCAAGAATCCTTACATGAAGCAAGTGGGTTGGACACTTCCCCAGAAGTGGAATTTGCCAAACCAGACCCAGTGGAACATGCTGAAACCCCTTATAGAACCTTGATGACAAGGATAATAGAGTTTATGGGGTGATCTACACCCTCACCTGCTTTTCAGCAAGACGACCTCACAGACATTTTGGTTAAAGGTCCACAGGAGGATCCTGTGGTGCCATTTCATACAGCGTTATAAAGGAAAATATTGGCAAACTGGGAAACCCCTGAGGTTATCCCGGCAGTTAACAAAACATTATCAGCCAAATATAGGGTGTCTACTGCTGACCCTGAATATTTATCCAGACACCCAACTCCGGAGAGTCTGGTTGTTCAGGCAGCAACTTCATCAGGTAGTAAATCGGCTTACCCTACTGTTCCACAGGACAGGGATGACAAGAGATAGGTCTCTATGGCCAAAAAAGTATTTTCTGCATGTAGCATGGCGTTGAAATCCATCAATGCTACTTGTACGCTCGCAAGGTTCAGCCACACACTTTGGGAGTGGGCTTCATCAGCGGCTGACTGCCTCCCGGAGGAGAAGAAAGGGAAGCGTTTCTAAACATCATTAAGGATGGTAAAGACGCAATTTGCGAATCCCTTCAAACTGGCATCGATTCTGCTGACAGCATCAGCAGGGCCATGGTGGCAAGTACAACAACCCAGAGATTTGCTTGGTTGCGAAAGTCTGGTTTTGCTCCAGATGTGCAAAGCAGACTCTTGAATATGCCCTTTGACGGCTCTTCTTTGTTTGGTAAGAAGGCGGATGACAGTTTAGAAAAGCTACAAACATCAAAGGCAGCAGCAAAATCCCTGGGAGCTGCAATCCGCCAGACACCATATTGCCCCTCAGGAACCTCTTGGAGAGGTAAGTCCTTTCGCTTCTATTCTGCATTCGGAAGAGGCAGAGGACAGCCGGTTCAAAGGGGTCAGAAAAGATTCACCCGAGGTGGACGGGGTAAAAATACAAAAGCCGCAGCAGCAGCAGGTGCCTCTTTACTCTTGGCATCTGCATCAGCCGCCTCCAAACCGCTCTGAGGACTCTCCTCCCAAGACACCAGTAGGGGGCAGGTTAACTCAACATCTGACGGAATGGCAGGCTATTACGTCAGATGCTTGGGCATTGGAGACAGTTGCCCAAGGTTACTGCCTGCCTTTTCTACGTATCCCTCAGAGTCATCCACCAGGGAACAGCTCTCTGAAAGTTCCAGATCCGCTCCTCTTGCAGGAAATTGTAGACCTGCTAGAGAAAGGTGCCACAGAACCGGTACCTGTAGCGGAGAGGAACAAGGGCTGGTACTCCCCCCTACTTTCTCATACCGAAGAAAGACGGAGGACTGAGACCTATCTTGGACTTACGAGAATTGAACAAGTTCCTCAGGAAGGACAAGTTCAAGATGGTAACTCTCTCTCAGATCCTTCAGGTCCTCCAGCTCCAGGACTGACTGGTATCTCTGGACCTCCAGGATGCTTATTTCCATGTGCCAATCCATCTCAAACACAGGAAATACCTGAGGTTCGCAATTGGCGGCTCTCATTATCAATTTTGAGTTCTGCCATTTGGGCTGACCTCCGCCCCGAGGGTCTTCACCAAGTTAATGTCGGTAGTGGCGGCAAGTCTAAGGAGGGGAGGGATTCACGTCTACCCCTACCTGGACGATTGGCTGATCAGGGCTGTATCTTCGGAACAAGCTCACATCCAGCTAGATTATGTCTGCCACTTCCTTCACAAACTAGGCTTCTCCCTCAATTTAAAGAAGTCACAGATGATACCATCACAGAGACTCCAGTTCATCAAAGCGGTCCTGGACACTTCTCTGGGAAAAGCCTCGCCACCAGAGGTGAGGACTCAAGATATTCTGCAGATGGTCACCAAATTTCAAAATGCCCAACATCTCCCAGCCTTCGACTTTTTGAGGTTGCTAGGCCTCATGGCATCCTGCATCTTCCTTGTGCCAGAGGCTTGCCTGAGAATGAGATCTCTCCAGTGGGCACTAAGAACTCAGTGGTCGCAGTTCTCAGGAAAAATGACAGATCTCCTTCGGATTCCGGAACAAGGTAGCCCGAGACCTTCAATGGTGGGCTTATCGAGAGAACATTTTGAAAGGAGAACTGTTTTGGCAACCATGGCCGGAGATAACAGTAGTCACGGACGCCTCACTCACGGGGTGGGGAGCCCATACCAACGACTTGACCATCAGCGGTCGTTGGTCTCCATCAGAGTCCAGACTACACATCAACCTATTAGAGCTGAGAGCGATCAAACTATCGTTGAAAGCTTTCCTGCCATCAGTACAGGGAAAATTTTTCCTGATAACGACGGACAACACAGTGGCCATGCACTACCTCAACAAAAGAGGAGGCGTGGGATCACTGCCACTGTGCAGAGAGGCAATGCAGCTCTGGTTTTGGGCAAATCCAGAAGGAATCTCTCTATCGGCAGTTCACCTAGCCGGAGAGAAGAACTTGACGGCGGATGCTCTGAGCAGCCAGGGCACAGTCTCCCACGAGTGGGAACTAGCTCAGGAGATCTTCGCCCTTTGGGGAACCCCTCAAGTAGATCTGTTCGCCACCAGTACCAACAGGAAGTACGATCTGTTTTGTTCAAGGGAATTTCCCCCGAGAGGAGCTCTAGGGGACGCGTTCGTAGTGGACTGGGAATTTCCACTCCTGTACACGTTTCCACCAGTCCCTGTCATTCCTCAAATGATCAGGAGGTTGAGAAGATTCCGCAGGACCATGATCCTAATTGCCCCACTCTGGGCCAGGAGAACGTGGTACCCGGACCTTCTGGACATGTCCATCTGCCCTCCAATTCGCCTTCCACTCAAGGAGAATCTTCTCTCACAGAAGGGAGGTCAGGTTCTCCATCCAGACATCAGAACCCTCAACCTTCACGCTTGACTTCTGAAAGGTTGAGATACAAGGATTGGGACCTCCCTGATGACGTCATGGAGGTGTTGCTTTCGGCCAGAAGGCCAGCAACAAATTCTTTATACCGCTGCCGTTGGAACAAATTTTGCAGCTGGTGTAGAGAAGAGAATATCGAGCCCTTTTCATGTGGTACGCCAACAGTGTTATCCTTTCTACTCTGTTTGGCAAATTCAGGCCTTCAAGTTGGCACTATCAAGGGCTATCTCGCAGCGCTATCGATCTTTAAGCGCACTGCAGAGGAGCCATTGTATTTAAAATTACCCTTAGTAATACAATTTCTAAAGGGATTAACTACTGTCTGTCCTCCAAGACCATTCCATGTTCCCTTATCGGACTTAAATTTTGTCTTAAATTTCCTGATGGGTACTCCTTTTGAACCACTCCACTCTTGTTCGCTAAGATTTCTCACCCTTAAAACTGTCTTATTAGTGGCACTAACATCTGCTAGAAGGGTTAGCGAATTACAAGCTCTATCTTGTAAACCCCCTCATACAAAGTTGTCCTACAGGTGAAGCCTAATTTCCTCCCAAAGGTGGTTTCTGAATTCCACATCACTCAGAAAATTACCTTACCTTCATTCTTTCCTCCTCCCCATCCGGGGAAAGAGGAAGAAAGGCTACATAGGCTGGACCCAAGGCGGGCTTTACGCTTTTACATCAGCAGACTTGCTAGGATTAGGCAAGCAGACCAACTATTCGTAGGTTACTCAGGGCACAAATTGGGACTACCGATAACTAAACAGACCATTTCCAGATGGATTATTTTGGCCATTCTGGAATGTTACAAACTAGCAGGGAAAGAGCCTCCTCAGTATCTTAGGGCTCATTCAACCAGGGGTATCGCAGCCTCTTCGGCCCTCCAAAGAGGGGTTCCGGTTTCGAGACATATGTGTGGCTGCCACATGGTCGTCCGCACATACCTTCACAAGATTTTACAACCTGGATTCCTCCTCTAGTCAAGAGACTAGGTTTGGCAAAGCCATATTACATTCTGTTCATTCCTAAAGGGAAACATGGCGTTTTTACTCCCACCTCCAATTACACACCACTGCTATGGGAGTCTATCAAAGATAAGGAATAAGTCGGAAGACACGATCCCTTCCAAGAACAAGTTACTTCTTGCCTGGTAACGTTCTTTCGATGGGATGTTCCTCCGACGTATTCCTTATCACCCCTTCCATCCATCCCCGCAGTAATACTTCCGTTGTGGTTGCAGCTTACGCTCCTTCAAGGTCAATAACCAATTCATGCAGGACTTATCTTATGCTACAAAATGGAACTGAGCAACGGACGCTGCGCATGGCTATTTATGGGCATGGTGACGTCGGCGCCGATACAGTGGCTGTCGAGGGACACCAACTCGACGGATGTCGATGCGCAGCGCCCTCTACTGAGAAAAAATATTCCGAGGCCAGCAAGCTGTAGACGAATTATCAAAGATAAGGAATACGTCGGAGGAACATCCCATCGAAAGAACGTTACCAGGTAAGAAGTAACTTGTTCATCTTGTGACAAGAAGCGTACAGAGTGAGCTCCAATTTTATGAAACGGACAATGGGCATGGACGAGTGCGAGAGGCTGCCGTAATGTCTGTGGCCAGTATTAGGGGGGAAAAGCGAGACGTGTCCAGAAAAGAAGTTGAAAGTGAGTACGTGCTTGGGGTCTCTACTGCCCGGCGTAGCGAACTAAGGCTTGTAAACCCTGAACTAATGAAATAATCACCCCAGAAAGCTGGGAAAGATAAAAGCAAAAAGAAAAGCATTGGAGCACTTGATAGTTTGCAACAGATCTCCTCCTTATTCCCCATGATACCGGTGTTACAAGTTCAAGCAGGGAGGGTCTTAGAAAAATGCAAATATACCACAGCTTTAAGATAAAATGATTCAGTGGAGCCCATTACAGTTGACAGAGCCAGTAGAGGGGAACATTTCGACTCAGAGAAAGTGTCCGACGCTGTATTCAACGATACCCATGTGCCCTGGAAAAAGAGTGTGGAGAACAGGCAACTAAAAAGACCCAACGAAGCAAGAGAGCAGACCCTAAAACAGAAAAAAGTGGAACATAGAGAGAGTACTGCTCTGGGAATCATTTGGAAAATCGTTGATGGAAAGAGAACTCAGAACCTTAGAATATAACAACTTGGTGAGGAGCGAGCACCAAAATTCAATTGCAGTTGCCGACAATCTTATCAGAGAACTTACCTCAATGAACGCAAAAATAAATGCAAAAAATGAAGAGCAAAAGAGCTTAACTGTGACTACGGAACAACTAGTGGAGGATGGATTGTCAAAACGAGGTGAGACAGTGAGGGTAATTTCAGAATCCAATGGAGAGTCGGAATCTGAAAAGGATGCGCGAAGCTCAGTGTACTCATTTGGGAGTAGAAACTTACCTGCTAAGAGAAGAAGGTTGGAGTCAAGCCCAACCCAGACGCTCTACAGCTCCCAAAAGAGTAATATGAGACACAGAGGTTTTAGAGAACAAAATACTGCAGCATTTGCACGGGGGGGTTCTGAGAGAAGACAATCGAGGAACATAGTATTAACAGAATCCACAGAATCTTCATCGTCTGAACACGAATGAAAATATAATAAAGGGATGGAGGAAGTGACGGCAAAAGTGATGGAAAAAGTGGTGAACGACCTAAGACCTATACTGATGTCCTCTGTGACAATTGCTGTGGCTCCCCTGTCAAAAAAATACGAGCAATTTAATGAAAGCTATAGAGATCAAAATAACACTCATAGCTATGGTAAACTCGAAAATGACTAAACTGGAAATGGACTTGCATGAAAAGAAATGTCAAATGCAGAGTGAGAAACAGAAAAATGAAGTTACATCAAAAATCCTGGAAACTCCCCTGAAGAACAATGGGGAGGATAAAAAAATGTTAGCGGAAGTAGCAAAGGAGGCGCTGGCCTTATTGAAGTTGAAAAACGTGAATGATGAGATAAATATGACGCCAAATCATCAGAGTGTACCGTCTGAGACTAGCAAGATGAGCTTAAATCACCAGATCGAGAAAAGAAAAGAGGCCAGAAACGGAACAGAAGATGCAAATAAACTAATGGAGAGTGAACCGGGAAGGTCTGAGAGAACGAGAAGTGAAAGAAATGCCAAAGAAGGAGACGAAGAAAGTAAGCCCTCTACATCGCAAAATGCAGATGGGTTGTGCTCCATGGCAACTGCCCTGACAGCGGCAGGCAAAAAAGGGAAACAGTGAAGATCTTAATTGGAATGACGAATTAACAGATCTCGGACCACTACAAATAAATGAAGATCTGGCAACTAGCAATGCTCCTGTCGTAAATCTGACTGACTTGGAATCAAACAACACACAAGAGAGCTATGCCGTATTTGGAAATGGGAAAAAAGAAAGCGAAAAAAAAGAAATATCCAGGAAAAGTTTTAAAAATGAAAAAATAAAAATATGGTGAAACAAAAGAACAGATTTCCTAAGTCCTCATGTAAATTCTTGAGAATCTAAAAGCTCTAAATGTAATAATCCAAACTACCAAAGATCCGGCGACAAAGAACAGCGAAACGGATGAGAAAGTTGAGATAGCGCTTAGTAAAAAGAGTGGAGAAGTTCCTAACATAAATCCTGTACTACTGGAACAGGAGAGAGAAGAGAAAAAAATAATGGAGGAGCTGTTGAATCTCTCTACTTATGAGGCCCAGAAAAGGAAGACGAAGCACTTATAGACGATGACGTAAGTGATAGAGTGGTGCTTATCTCTGAATCCGAGGAAGAAGACGAGAGCAACAGGAGAAAAGTGAAAGTTGTTGAAGTGGAGGAGAAAAGAAAAAAGTAGTCTTCCTGCACGTATTGGAAAAGGAAACATTGAAAAGGCGCCTTTCAATCGAAAGAACGAGATGACAAAAATGATAAGGTTGTAACAATTGAGTAAAGAAGAAAAAACATTCTGAGTGATTTAAGAGGAGGTGGCTCAAATAGAATTTCAAATCACAAAGAGAATGAAAATAAGAAGTCGTATGATTCGGACGGTCAAACAAGAGAAGTACAAAGAGGAGAAGAAAGCGAAGAAAATAAGTATCTCTGATGAGGAAAACTCTTGGAGAAGAGACAAACGGCAGTGAAGCATAATAACGCATAACAAGCAAGAGCTTGATCAAAAAAAGAAAATTCCACATGTCTGTTGTTAGAACGAATAACTCCGAGAGAAGATGGTCTGACACTGAATAGGTACAATGTCCTACAGCTGCAGAACCATCTACCTGCCTTAAAAGCCATCTCCTGGAAGGATATAAGGACCATCGAATTCATCTCAGAATAAATAGTGGACAGAGTTTTGATTCATACTTATTCAAAAATAATATGTAATGTTATACTGGACAGAGCACAGGACCTACGGGATTGGGATTTATGGTGAAAGAAATTGAACAAAGGAATGTTGGAGCTAAAAAATCAGAGAATAAAGATAGAAAACTAGAAAACTAGAAAAGACAAAGCAAATGAATAATAGTGACAAAGAAGATCTGAAAAAATGGAAACATAGCGAAATGAAGTAGAACATAAAGTTAAAAAGAGGACACAATAAGATCAGTGTCTCAGACACAGAAGATCATTCTGAAATGGAGAGCGTAAAGCCAAAAAAAGTGATTAAAAACACTGTTAGGAATAATATCGAGGAGAACAAAAAGAGTGATAAAGATAACGACCGGGAAGACCCCAATGAAACAGAAGAAAATTGGAGCTGGCTAGCGGAAGCTTTGAAACCAAAAAATAATAGTTAATGTCCGGGAAGAAATAAAGACCATGCGAAGCAACTGGGATCATAGAATACGTGTGGCCATAGTCATCTGATACAGAAATCTAAAATGCTGCTGGATTCCTTGGATATTATATGTCTGCAAGAGACATGGCTGGTAAATGTCCCAATTACAGAGGGATATGAGGTGGCCTTCAATACGGCCATCACCCAAAAGAAGGGCCGTCCGATGTCAGGCCTAATAACCATGATAAAACTAAAAAGTGGATTTAGATTAATTAAGGATACTAATCCTGCCCCATATATACCCAGGTGTCTATTGTCAGTTTCAAAGGTAGTAATTCTGAAGACTACCAGGTACTGCACATAATAAATGTATACTGGAATCACCAGGCTACTGGTAAGAGTGACTTCATTGACCAGGTATGTGAGCTGATAGACGATATTGGATTAAAAGAGCTAGATGCCCACATTATATTATGTGGGGACTTTAACGTCAACATCATCTCATCTGACACTCCATACAAGCAAGAGAGTCAAAAGAACCTGCTAAGAAATGTGTGGTTAGAAGAACTCAATGCCAGAAGTATGGATGTCTTAAATGGCAACACAAAAGGCGATATCCCCCCCTTACGTTACATGGCAGGGAGACAAACAATGCTCAATCTTAGACTATTTTGTGAAATCAAGAAATATGACTTGTTACATAAGAGAGCTAAGAATAACCAAAATGCCACAAAGTGATCATAATTTGGTCTGAATATACTTTGATAATGAGGCATCTGATCTCACACGGAATTGGTACCAAAATCTTGAGGTAGAACCAGGAGGAAACCGTCTCCGTTTAAATAGAGACAAAATTAGAAATGTAACAAAGGCCTTAGGATACAATGAATACCAGCAAGCAGCGAGAGAGCTAGAGTATGATGATTTATTGCAGATCTATAGATCACAAAACTCGCAAAGAAGAAAACCAATCTTCAGAATACATGTATATGACTCAGAAATAGTTAGCAAAAAAAGAGCACTTAGGAAGAGTCAGAGAGATTGAGAACAAGTATATGACGAAACAACGCAAAGAGAATGAAAAAAGAGACAAAAAGTGAAATGGCACAAAATCACCATGGAGCAAAGTGATGCAGAGAGAATGCTGCTTTCACTTGGACAGAGAAATTCAAGAGATTTCAGGGCCATCATAAATGAAATAGAAAAAACGCAAAATATGAGTCAAGGGAATATGGTTACCCAAAAGCAATGGATCCAACATTATAAGGAGCTTTTTCCAGAAAGAAATGAGAGATGACCACCTAGAGATAAAGAACGAAAGCCTGTGGTATATATCAATAGAGCGTGAAGACATATACAACAACATGAAGACTCTCAGCGCCTCACACGCTCCAGGACCTGATGGGTTGACAAACCAGATGCTTAAGGAACATCCTCAGGAATAGGCAGATTTTTGTTAGAAACTTTTTAAGATGATCATAAAAGAAGGAAGAATAAATACCGAGCATGTGGAAAAGGGCAATAATAGTGCCCATTTTTAAAAAAGGTATGCGACTTGAGCCCAAAAACTATGGCTCTATAGCACTACTGGATGTAGTGGGGAAAATCTTTGCTACCCAGTTATTAAAACAACTCACGGCATGGCTGTTACAGCCTGGTGCGTGTGATTCACGGCAAACAGGCTTTATCAAAGGTGTGGGCTGTAGTTTAAATCTGCTCATTCTAAATGTAATGAAAATGGAGGCGATTAGGAAGAAGATCCCGATTTACATTGCCTTCATAGATGTGGCCCACGCCTTTGATGGCGTGGATAGTGAGCTGTTGTGGGCAAAAATTACGCAAAAAAGGGTGTCCGCCAAGTTTGCTGAATGCAATAAGAGAATTATATTCAGATACGTCTGTCCAAATTCGTTTGGACAAAAATGGACAGCTAACTTTGCTCATCAAAACCACTTGTGGGGTGAAACAAGGTTGTCCTCTTGGAGCTACACTTTTTAACTTTTTTTATTTCAGATATTTGATCAGAACTAGAAGAGGTTGATTCATTTCCACCCAAGTTGAATGGAAACGTGATTAACTGGATGATATATGCGGATGATATTGTCCTGCTGGACCTCATGCTCATTGGCCTGTAGAGAAAGATAACAGCGATGAAAGAATATATAGATAAAAATGGCCTGGAAATTAACGTGCAAAAAACCCAAATTCTAATTTTGAAAAAACTGCAAGGCCAAAAGCACTCAAGAAAGACCAAAAATGTCTGCTGGAGGTTGGGAAAAGAGAAGCTGAAAGTAGTGACCGAGACGCAATACCTGGGAATCAAAATGGATTCAAACATAAATGACGAACCAATGGCCCGAAGAATGGTGTCTAAATGTAAACAGTTAACTGCCCAGGCGGTTAGGATTCATATGAAGTATGGAAAGTACTCCCTAAGACCTGTAGTGCAATTTTACAGAAATAAAGTAGTTCCGGCTCTGACATATGGAGCTGAAACATTACTTGGATGCTCCTTCAGGTTGTGGCACAAATGTGAACACAACATGTCGAGAAGGATTCTCCAATTACCCAGAGGTTTCTCCACTGTGTGTATGAGATTCGAGATGCGCTTAACCTCAACGAATGCAACAGTGACATGGAACACATTGAATCTCTATAGAAAGATTGACGACAAAGGGCCTCATCACGAGTTGGGCGGTAACGCCGGCGCTATTAGCGCCGGTGTTAATAGCCCTACCGCCAAACTCCCCGACGCTAATAGCGCCGGATCACGGGTTTGGCGGAACGGGTATTGCCCATTCCCCACTGAGCCCATTCGGGAATTCCCCATTCCCCATTGGGCTTAATGGGGAATTTTTCGCGCTCTTACTGCTGGCAGATTTCCCGCCGGCGGTAATAGCTCAAAACTTCGGCAGCTTTCCCCCCAGCTAAGAGCTGGGGGGAAATCTGCCAAACCCGTGATGTGGCGGACCCTTAAATGTGCCGGTAATAGTGCTACCGCCGCATTTAAGGGTTACCGCCAAACTCGTGATGAGGCCCAAAGACTGTTGCGCCCAATTCAGGATCTTAAAGAATCTAGCTAAAACTGATAAAGATGACATCTTTGATAAATGGAAACAAAGTTGTAAGGATATCCTAACAAGTTGAAACACAGATCAAGAAACTTTAATTCAAAATCCAAATGCAGTTAAAAAGAAACGTTTCGAAAACGATTGGATTGAGACACAACAGCTAAGAAAACAGCTGGCATGTGTGAAGAGCTTTCCTTTTGAAGCAAAAAAATTAAATGTTTTACCGAAATTTATGATGAGGTTTCCTTGCAAGAGATATAGAGACATCTTTATAAAGTTCAGACTAAATGCATTTATAACAAAAGAGATAGAAAGAGAGAAGGACAAGAGCTCGATGAAACCTGCAGATTCTGTGAGGAAACTGGAAAGTCCTTGTGTTATTCTGCCCCAAACTGAGAGACGAACGAACAAGATATATGGGGGCTGTTATTGATAAATACCCTACAAGGACGGCTGACGATTGGTGGGCAAGAATACATGAGGGAAATGATAACAAACTGATATTTGCCCTAATCTTTTTCTTAGAACATCTGAATGAGAGATTGAGACCTAAGGTGAGAACAAATAGTGAAAAAACAGCACCTTCTGTAGATGGAAAGACTGAGAAGGTGTTGTTGATCTGAAAGAACTTCATTGAAAAGTTACCACTTGAAAAGTAGGGTAGCTGTTCTAGCTGTTACCTGATCTCTTATTTGGCTTTATTCCTGTGAATTGATTTTTGATTTTACTTTGCTGTGACAAGTATTAAAAAAAAATCCATGTGTATGGTTGTCTTTTTTATGTGTTTAAAAAGTTTGTAATAAACTAAAAAAAACAAAGAAAGTGCGAGAAGTGTTCTGCTGTGTTCGGCGTGGGAGAAGAGGAGAGGTATAGTGACAGAAGAAAGTTGCATCCGTTGCAATGCCGCCATGCTCGCCTCCCCTGCTGAGATTACAGCTGCTGCCATCACAGGAGATGAAAACTGTGCTTTTGAAATCTATAGAAACTCCCAATGCTGTGCACAAAGAGATGGCGGTAGGGCCAAGCCTCCCTTCCTCTCCATTTTAGGTGGCAGTTCAAATTACGACCCAGATGGCGCACTATGAGCATACTGACGTCGCCTTCACTGCGAATCTAGCCGAATCAGGCCAGGTGTATACGTCTGGGATGGCACTCGGGCCTGACCAACAACTTCTAATTTCCTCTACCATTTAATGTTTGCGGAAGGTTGTTACCCCTTCTGCATACCATCCTCGTGGGCCTTGCATGTGAGGAAACAGGCAGGAGAGAAGAAAATGAGGCGCCATGTCTGACAGTGCTACAGAGAAGGTGCTATGCCGCCCATCTACAGTCACGGTTCCGCACTCTGTGGAAGTGAGGGGTGATGAGTGCTTGGTCCCCATACAGCGAACGGATGCCATAATGGGGTCCCCCCCTAACAAGGATTCATTGGGGGTGTACATAATTTAACAGGGATCACTGGCCCCAAAACCTTTCAGTTTAAAGCCAGTGAAAGTAGGAAAGCACAGATGCTTTCTTATACATTTGGCCAGACATTGCCTGCAGGCTGCTCGCAAATTGGAAATTGTGGAATGAAAAATAAACCAACTTGGCGGCCGGTTGGTTTTACTCCAAACAACCTGTTATTAAACCGTTTTTTCTACAAGAAAGCTCCTTTGAGGCCTACTCTCAAGGGCATACAGCAAAATCAGTCCTTGAAGGAAGTGAATGAGGTGTCTGACGGTGGATTGTTGGAGAGCGTGGTAAATATGGAGGCGGAGCATCTGACTACACCCCCAGCTCTTGACGCCCACTGAGGAAGGCAACGCAGAGAAAACCCTGTCATCTATGCTGGAGGAAGTTACACCCAGTACGGCTAGGGATTTGGGTGACCCTCGAGGGTCGAGTACTACGGAGGAGCCTGGGGCTATGATGGCCAATCAGGTCCCAGACAACTGTCGCCCTTCACTTGGCTTGCAAGTTGCTATAACCCCACTAAAATCCTGCTCTTCTCCCCAGAACATGAATAAGCACCCTCGGCTATGTTCTGGTATTGATGATGGGAGAAGGGATATAAGTGAAGAGATGGATTTGCAACAGCGTAAGGAGTGTAGAATGTAACAGTTACGGCTGTCAGGGGCTAAGGATGACCTGAGGCCCCAAACCGCTACAGAGCAATCGTCAAGTTTGGATAGCAACATGATAGCGGCCTTATCTATCACCATGGCCCCAGTCATAAAACTATATGAGTCAGTGAATGACCAATTAAAAGATGCCACTTCGGGGGGATTCCAAGATGGCCGACTAGTCGGGAGGACGCACCGCCTTGCACTCCCGACCTGCACTTGCTAATGCTGCCCGCCCGTTGATCCAGCGGCCCTCCCCGGCATCGGAACGGGCGGCTGTCGGCCGTCGGCCCCCCTGCAGCAGCTGGTGTGGCCCGGGTCGGGCCCCGAGCCCCTGGTGTAGGTCCGGCGGCTGGTGCTGCGAGCGCCCGAGGGTCCGGGCCTGCGGAGCCGCTTGGGGAGCGGCTGCCCATCGGAGTGGGGAAGGAGCTTGAGCCCCGCTGGGGGGTGTGGGGCGCCCCCGCTGGTGCTCTGCCGGTGCTCCGCCGGTGCTTTCCTGTCGGCCCCCCGCTCCCTGGAAGTTTGGTTCCCTGAGTCACGGAGAGGAGCGTGGAAGGGGCCATGAGCTGGGTCCCCGGTGAGGTTGCGGCTGACAGAGCTGGGCCCGCGGCGGCCTGAAGCCTCGGGGCTGTCCGGAGCAGCAGCAGTGGTGCCTGTCCCCTGTGGAGATGTTTGGGGAGCCCCGGGCGGGTGGTCCACCGGGGGACTGTGGCGGCCCCCCGGGGCTTCGGAAGAGGAGTGAAGTTGCACCGGGTCAGGGGCAGAGCACTACCTGGAATTGCAGGGGCGCCTGCCGGGCTCGTTGGAGGCGGACCGGGGGAGAGCCTGAGATTGGCGGAGGGGTCCGGGGGGCCCGGGCAGGCTTCCTGCCGGGGGTTTGTGGCCGGCCCCTGGGCTCCAAAAGAACTGCTGGCCTGTGCTGCACCCCCCTTCGGGCCCGTGTGGAGGGGCCGCCTGTGTGGAGTGGTGCGGGCCTGGAGGCTCACTGTTGACAGCTTGGAGGTGGTGGAGTGGTCCTTCCCCCAGCTGGGCCTCCTGTACTTGAGCGAGCGGACTGGCTGCTGGACTCCGCCGGGGGGCTGCTTTTGTGGATGATCACCCTGCTAATCTTCAGCAACCTGCACTGTGGACGGAGAGCATTGAGGGGGGCTGGTCAGTCGGTGCTCCTTCAGCAAAGTAGAAGACCCCTGGAGCCACGGGAGGGGAGCCGCTCCCGCGGTTGCTCCGCTGCCACCGGGGGCAACAGCTGCGGGGGAAAGATGTCCAGGAAGACTACAGAGGGCCCCCTCATGAAACTTTGGCCCAAGGACATGGAGACCACGGAAGCTCGGGACTCGGTTCGGGGGCTGGCCGGGTCCTCCGCCGGGCCCTCCCAAGAGGGCCACGACACACTGTTAACCCAGGAATCGCTCTTGCGCCTTTTGGGCGAACTGTTAGAGAAGGTCACGGCGGCCGGACAACAACAGATGGACAAACTACGAGAGGACCTGGCTGAAAGCCTAGGTGATCTCAGAAGAGACGTCAAGAAGGTCGAGGAGAGAGTTGACACCAATGAGAGGGCCATCCAGGAACTGACGGAAGATGCGAGAAAAGTGGATACCCTACTCGAGACATTGGCGGTGGCTACACAAAACCTTGAGCTGCAAGCAGAAGACCTGGAGAACAGGTCTAGAAGGGCGAACATTCTAGTGAAATCGCTGTCAGAGGATATCCAAGACCAGGAGCTCCCGTCCGTGCTGAAAGGAATATTTGTCGACTTGTTGGATGTCACCCTGGATTTTGACATGCAGTTTGACAGGGTCCACAGGGTGGGTTCCGAGACGCTTGGAGCCGGGATCCAGACCATGGGACGTGTTGGTAGCCTTCCACAGTAATGCCACGAAGGAGAGAGTTATGGAGAGAGCGAGAAGGGTGGCTCGAATCACCTACAATGGCCAGGAAATCGCACTTTATCATGACTTGGCAAGGGTTATGCTTATAAAGAGGCGAAGAATGGGCCCTGTTTTGACTTTCCTCAGATCTCAACTGATCAGCTACAGATGGGCCCATCCATTTGGTTTGTCCTTCGCCTGGCAGGGCTCTCAACATAAGATAACAACCTGCGATCAGGGCCTGGCCTTGCTGGGCCTGGAGGACCAACCTTTACCCCCGCGCGGGGGGAGGGGAAGCAGCAGCCGCCTCTGCGCAGACCGTGGGAGTGGTCTACAGCTAAGCGAAGGAGGGGCCGGAAGAGATCTTCGGGCCCGTGCCCCGAGCGACAGGCAAACAAGGGCACTCTTGAAGACGGGGCCGGGCAGAGTGGTCCCTCAGTGGTGTCATAGCAGCCTGATGGGGTTAACAAGTTTTTGAGTAGAGGCCGGGGAGGGCCCCAATGGAAGCTGTTTAAGGGCTCGGGCTGGGCTGTGGGTTTATGTTGCTTCGGGTTGCAGGTTGGGGAAGGGCGGGATTGGCAATCTTGGAATGGGAATGGGATTTCCCGCGTGGGTGTTTTCTGGGTCTGGTATTGGGGTTGGCTCTCGTGTTTATTGTACGAAGGGGGCTGAGTGCCAGCCGATCCCGCCTAGAAGGGGTGGAGGGGAGAGGTAGGAGGGGTTCAAGATTCAAGGTTCAGACTTGAGTGGCATCAAATGGGTCTCATGGGGGGTGATTTTGGGGCACCCAACGATTGGAATAAGGCTGAGAAGGTTCCGTGGGACTCTCCAGACCAGCATGACACGGGCAGATGGCTAACGTTAACGCCGTAAAATTCATGTCACTAAACGTGAATGGGCTTAATTCCCATATAAAGAGGGGAAAAGTTGAGCGGTTTCTTAGGCGGGAATAGCCCCACGTAGTGGCATTGCAGGAAACTCATGTACAGACGAAAGATTTGCATAGGATTAGATTCTGGGGGTACTCCCGTCTGGTCCAGGCTACACAGGCAAGCAAGAAGGGGGGGGTGTTACTAGCTATAAGGGACGGGTTAGGAGTGACTATTAAAGACATCCAGAAAGACAACCAGGGTCGGTATCTTGCAGTGTTGCTGGAGGGTAAGGGCCAGTCCTTTACGGTGGCAACCTTATATGTGCCCAACCAAGCTCAGGACCCTTTCCTACAGAAATCCCTTACTCGCCTGGGGAAATTTGCAGTGGGGAATATCCTCCTAATGGGTGATTTCAACCTAGCCTGGGACCTTGCTAAAGACAAGAGCTCCTCGACATGGGATAAACAGGGGGGCCCATCTGGGGACTTATTGAAGAAAATGCATGATCTGGCCTTGGTGGACATGTGGCGCGAACTATACGGCTCAGACTTTCTATTCGCATGCGCATAGGTCACACTCGCGGATACACTATGTCTGGATCTCAAAACCACTGTTGGGAAGGGCCTTGGCATTGGAGGTGGGCGCGATTGTTGTGGGGGACCACGCTCCGCTTACCCTATCGTTGGCGGTGCCTAGAGACCCTCCGGCCATCTGGAAGTGGAGATACCCGGTTTCCCTGTTTCGAGACCCTCTCCTGGTTAGCGAGATAGTGGACGCGGTGGGGGAGTACGCCTCCCACAATAAATGGAAGGATTCAACTCCTCAGATTTGGTGGGACGCATTGAAGGCCACGATCAGGGGCAGGATCATTGCTGTCAAAACTAGAAGGGAAAGGGAATTAAGGCTTGAGCAGATACAGCTTGAGGAGCGGCCCAAGGAGGTTATGTCTCGCATGAGCCTTAGAATGTCGGCTGCCACCAAAAAAGAGTATAGATCGCTTCGCAGTCAGTTGAACCTCATACAAACCAGAGCGGTTGAACAGAATTTTTGCCGCTACCGACAGAGGTTCTATGTTAAGGGCAAAAAGGCTGACCGCTTGTTAGCTAGAAAGCTCTGGAAGGAGGCCGGGGACAGAACCATACTAAAAATAAAAGGTGAGGGGGGGGTTTGCTCACGTCGCATTCGGACATTGAGGGGGCATTTACTAAATTCTACAATGCCCTTTATAGTTTGAGTTTTCCTCAGATCGTAGAGCAAGAGGCATACCTTCGGGAGGTTGGCGTCCGATGGTTATCGCAGGCCGATAGGGACGCGCTGGAAGTCAAGATCACGCCAGATGAGGTGCGGAGGGTCATTAATAAACTTCCATCTGGTAAAGCCCCGGGCCCCGACGGGTTCCTCTCAGAATTCTATAAGATCCACAATGAGGTCTTGATTCCCATCCTCACTAAACTATTTAATTGCATAGGTTCTTCAGGACAACTCCCCGGATCCATGAACGAAGCCAAAGTGATCTTACTTCATAAGCAAGGTAAGGATCCGACTGACTGCGCGTCCTACCGCCCTATAGCATTAATGAACGTCAATGCCAAAATTCATGCTAAAGTCCTGGCCAATTGTCTAGAATCTATCCTCCCCAAACTAATTCAGGGAGACCAGTCAGGTTTTATAAGGGGTAAACAAACCTCGGATAATGTCAGACGGCTCACGCACCTGATTGAAAAGTCCCAGAAAAAAGAATATTCCAGCCCTTCTGCTGGCTATCGATGCCGAGAAGGCTTTCGATCGGGTTGGGTGGGGGTTTCTGTTTGCGGTCCTGGAGCAAATGGGTTTCGGAGCGGGCTTTATAGCGCGGGTGAAGGGTAGTTACCAAAACCCTGTCATACGCTTAGCGATAAACGGCCACGTTACTGCACCGATATGTGTGGGAAGGGGCACCAAGCAGGGATGCCCGATGTCGCCGCTCCTGTATGCCTTCTACCTGGAACCGTTTCTGGCAGCAGTTCGTGCAGCTGAGGACATCAAAGGTATCCCATTTGGAGGCGAGGCCCACAAGATCGCGGCCTTCGCTGATGATATGATCTTCTCCTTAACCTCCCCGATCTTATCTTTGCAGGCAGTGGCAAGAGAGCTGGACAATTTTGGTAAGGTGGCAGGCCTAAAGGTCAACGCCCACAAGTCTGAGGTTCTTCCCCTAGCCCTGACGCCCTCTGAAATTTGTGACCTCTCTAAGGTGCACAGATACAGATGGGTAGAATCCTTGTTGAAATACCTGGGGGTGTATCTGACCAAGAAAGTGGACCAATTGTACGTAGTGAACTATCCGCCGCTCCTTCAGAAGGTGAAATCTAAGTTAGTGGACTGTGGCCCCCTTGAGATCTCGTGGGTTGGGTAGAGTCAACGCTTTAAAGAAGTCAATCCTACCCCTGATCATGTATCACTTCGTCACCCTACTGGTACATGTCCCTACATCCTTCTTCAGGGCTCTGCAAAAAATAACTAGCCGGTTTGTTTGGAGCGGAAAGCACCTGAGGGTGGCGGCTCCCATCATGAAAGCCTTGCCTGAGAGGGGGGGGAGTGGAGCGGCCAGATTTTCGAGTGTACTATTTAGCTGCACAGCTTAGGGTAATTAGGGATTGGCAGAGGAACGACAGGGGCAAAGTCTGGAGACCAATGGATAGAGCGGTGCTGGGTACAGAACTGGAGGGCGTCCTGTGGTTACCGAAGCAAGATAGGCCACACAGAATGTACTGTAGAGCTATAACATCGGCGCCCGGGGATGCATGGGATCAGGCAGTCCGTAGGGCTCAGATCACTACCTTCCCTTCCCCATATTCTCCCCTGCATGGAAAGCCGCAATTCACTCCGGCTGCCACCCCCGCGCCAAGTTTCGATCCATGGTTTTCAGAGAATGTAGGATGCTGCAAGACTTGCTTGTCGAGGGCGAGGTTAAAAGCTATTCGAGCACTGCAAGATAGACTTTGGTGTGGGAGAGCAACAGCGATTCTCATACATCAGTTTAGGCACTGGATCTCCCACCCATCTGTACGACGCTCAGTTTCACGCCCTCTTACCCAATTTAAAAAGTGTTTAGATACCAACTCGGGGGACAGGGCGGTGGTTTCATCTATTTATAAGCTCATAAAACGGGAAGAGGCACTGCATTCCAGGTCGTGCATGAGTAAATGGGAGACTGATCTAGGCATAGGGGAACTGAAGTGGCTTAGGCTGTGGACCCAAATCCCGAAACTCGCTAGGTCTATTCAAATCCGGGAGATGTGACTGAAGCTTCTACTCAGATGGCACCGTACCCCGCTTAAGTTAAACAAGATGTACCCCACGCATTTCGTTGCTTTGCTGGAGGGAGTGCGGCGAAGTGGGATCCTGGGCTCACATTTGGTGAGAATGCCCGAAACTGGCTGCTTTTTGGTCTTTGGTTCGGCAGGGTCCTTTGCAGGATGGAGGTGGGGGGCGTGACTTAGTGGGCCTTAATGGAATGCTTGCCACCCCACCCACCAAAGCTGACCGCAAACTATATGTGATAATGATGATGTCGGCGGGAATGGTCCTGGCAAGGAAGTGGAATTCAAAGGACCCGCCTCAGGAACACAAGTGGGTGGTGAAACTGTGGGCATTGGTGGCAATGGAGTGGCTCACCTATGCACTTCAAGGCATGCACTTGAGGTTTTACTCGGAATGGGCCGCCCTGTTGTCCTTCTTAAAGGCAGGATCCCGCCGGGCCTGGTGCCCCAGGGCGATGGAGCTGTTGGCCATAGTTAGCCCTCAGGATGAATCGGACCTTCTAAGTTGAAGTGTGCTACTCATTTTCCTTTTCCTATCTGTTGAACTTGGCCGCTCAGTGAACCTGTAGAATCTGGGTGGGGTGGGGGGAAGGGTGGGGGGGGTTCGGGTTAAAGGGGTTTAGGAGGTTCTGTGTTCATTTTCTTCCTGTTATTGCTCTTTGTTGTATGAATTACAAATGGTTAATAAAAACTTATTGAAAAAAAAAGATGCCACTTCGATACGTGCCATGCTGCACTCTAAACATATTTTTGTAGAAAGTTTTATTACGGTCATCCAAGCAAGTTTAGACACACATTCGGCTCGAACTGCAAATATTCTTCATCGAATTGTGGATCCCATTATTCAAGCTAATTAGAAGCGACGGCTGGAAATATTATCAACATACATGGCCCCCTTGCAGGAGTCGCATGTGAATGGGAATATGGAAGGTCAAAAAACCTCGCTCCCTGGCCAACCGACATGTGACCGACCTCTATAAATGGAAGAGAAAAAAATGGGAGCCCTGGTGTCTCTAGTGCAGCAACCTCCATCTCGCCTGGCGGCACCCAGGGAGAAGACTTGATGAGAACTGATCAGAGTCTGAGGGCCCCGGGATTAAGTCAGGATGATACATTACCTGATTCAAGGACCGAAATCATCCAATATGTTGAGGAGGCGGTTACGGAGGTCGAGAATGCATTATGTCCAGCTGTGTAACGGGCTGCCCTAGTGGCACAGAAATTCCCCCCTGAAGAGTCTAAGATCTATGATTTGTTTGCTAAGCCAACACTGGAAAAAAAACAACGCAGGGGGATATGTCTGAAACTGAGAACTCTGAATTGTCTGCTGCAAAGAAGCCGGATTCAAGGAAAATCCAATGGTGCTGTTAAACAAGAAAACGAAGAATATGAAAACATCATCTATATCAAGATCTAATATTCGCAAATCCTTTGTTAAAAATCTGATGCTTACGTGCAACCCAGCAAACCGCTGCAAAAATGGGGCCTCAAACTCCCCAAAAGTATAATCATTCGAGAAGAAGCTTTCCACATTCCCAAATGCTGAGACAGTTGTCGGTTCTCTAGCGAGCAGCCCTGACTCTAGCGTGGATTTAATTCACCTATCAACTTACTCTGTATCAGATAATGAGGAAAACGGGGAGCGTAACATCAGATCCCGGTCCATCACAGGCACTGTAGCAGATTATGCAGTGGGGAAAGTAGCCAAGCCCCAGGAGTTAGCCAAACCCCTTAAAAATCACTAGGTATGCAGGTGGGCGTTCAGCTGACCTAAACAATCAGGAACAAACCTGTGCTGACGCGGGATCAAATTCAACGCATAGGCTGCAAGACCAAAGTGCCCGTCGTGGCCCCCCCCAGGCAAGCAGGACTTTTTATCCGCCAGATTGGCAACATACCCTGTGTATCCTTCAGAAATCCAGACTCCTCCCCTCTTTAAAACATTGGAGGAATGCAAAAGTGCCTTTGTGCAGAGTGAACTAAACCCAAAAGCGGCTGCCCCACAAAGAAATCTCTGGGATAAACGATCTTGACCTACAAATGACAAGCCAAATCCAATACCTTGTGAGGTGTTTAGTCTGCTTCTGGAGAGACTGCTGGACATAAATGACGGCTTGATTTTGAATCTGGCGAATGTCCTGAGGCTGTTACATCACCTCCCAAGCCTAAAAACAATCAACACCTACGATCTAAAGACTATAGAATTTCCAGAAGAAGAGTGCTTTGATACGGTGATTGTACACGTGCCCTCAAAAACTGTTAAATACAAATTGTTAGATGCTGTGCCTGGATTGCTGAAGATGGGTTTTGACTTAAGGGAACTGACCACATGGGAAGAGGGCTATTATGGCTACTTGAGGCTGGAGAAGGTTAAGCCCCGGAGGGGCAAAGAGTCTGAGAATATAATTAGCGAGAAAACAGCTTCAAAGTGGGAGGTAGATCCAAATGAGGCAAACCAGTGGGAAGGCGGTGTAAAGATAGGAAAGCCTTTGCTCTCGATAACCCTGGAAAATGACAGAGCTCACCTAACAACTGAGAAATCAGATTTTCAGGAAGAAGTAAATTGGAGTTGGTTGGCTGGCTGGTGCATTGACTCGTGGATCCTCCAGAGCATGACAGCCCAAGAACTCAGAATTGAAGAACTTGGCCATTGGCTGTTGGAACACGCGAGGCTTCAGACATTTGTTTGACCATGGAGGCACTGATGTGGATGGTCTCAATATTATTTGTCTCCAGGAAACATGGATGAGGAGGGTGCAAGTACTTGAAGGGTTCACTGTGTATTTTAATTCAGCTGTAAAAGGATTGAAAGGGGGGGCAATGGCAGGCCTTCTTGTTGCTGTGAAGCACAATGCCAATTTGGATGTTTTGGGTGCTGTGAACATTCATTCTCACATACAGATGACCACAATAGGGACGAAGGGAGGTCATTTTACCCCCTCGAAAAAATTATTTTCAATCTAGACTGGAAAAAGAAAGCCCACAAGTGTGCCCACTTACATGAAGTCATGATGGATCTTGTGGATAAAATATTAGAAACCTGGTTAGATCCCCTCATTGTAATCGGTGGGAATCTAAATATACACTGATTTAATAACCAGAAGTGCCTCAAGGGGGATATTCCTCCTGAAGCACCTGGGGGAAAGATCTGGAGAAAAAATCTCTGGACTACTTTTTCACCACTGAAAACACGCTGGGCTACTGGTAATATCCACAAACATGCGTGATCACCATATGCTGAAGTTAGTTTGCTCTCCCCAGTCTGTACAACCCGCAATTTACTATTCTGTGCCCTTGCGGGTGAACTTGGGTTGTAACAGATTGGTGGTAAATAAAGCAATAATTTATATTCTAGCTAGAAGACTGGGAATCCAAATGCACAGGGGTCAATCCCTGTTGAGAGAACCAGACGTAGACTATTGCCAACTGATGTGGGATTTTGTTGAAAACAAATAAGAACCCTCAAGTTGATCATTCAGACCTGTGCATTGTTTTGATAAAGTAGTTGTCACTAAGAAAAAACAGCTAAAGAGCAAGCTGAGGCAACTAAAAAAACAAGGAACTCAAGAATCTACTATGTGTGGTAAAAAGCTCCAGCAGACCTATCGAAATTGGGTCCAAGTACACAAACAGATGATTACGCAATGTGATGCCGAAAACATGCTTAAGAATATCGAGACCAAGAACACCTCCCAAATCTGGCAATGGATGAACGGTGCACATCAGCCACAGGAGGCCCGTACTCTGAATGCAGTATCAGCTAGAAGGCTGGGAAGATCACTTCAGGGCTCTGTTTCATTCTGGAGTTCAGTCTGTGGATAGGTCATGTTCCACAATGACTGGGGGATGGTTGTTCGAAACAACACGAGAGGAGATTCTTCGTTTGATCAAAAGAGCCAGCAATTCCAGGGCTCCTGGCCCAGACGGGATGACTAACGTTATGCTTAAGAAAATCCCCAAAGAGTGGGCATCCTTCTTGTGGGCTCTCTTTGAGTACATCAAGAAGGCTAGGAAAGTACCAGCGTCCTGGAAAACATCGATTATAGTACCCATTTTTAAAAAGGGCAACAGGTCTATCCCCTCTAATTATAGAACGAATGCTTTGCTGGATGTGGCAGGAAAGCTTTTCGCATCTCTTATCTTACAAGGTCTCACGAATTGGAGTACGGAAGCGGGCCAGTATGATATAAGAGAATCGGGCTTCGTGAAGGGAGTGGGCACAGCATTAAATGTATTCCTGCTAAACATCTTGAAAAGTCGAATCAAAGAGAAGAATGTCGCAAAGTTTCATCTAGCCTTCATAGACCTTGCCCAGGCCTTTGATACCTTCGACTGGAACACACTGTGGTCCAAAATGGAGAGCTGGAGTTTCCCGGATGATATCCTAGAAGCCATTAAAGATCTTTATTCTAAGATTTCATTGCAAGTAAAACTGGACGGCAAGGGCTTACTCTCCAACTCAATTCCAACAATGAAAGGCCTCAAGCAAGCTTGTTCTCTGGCACCCGCTCTTTTCAATCTGTTTATCTCAGATATCAAGAAGGCATTAATGAACATAAGAAGCTTTCCGCCCAAACTGGCCGGCTTCCTTCTTGATAGGCTCCTCTATGCAGACAATTTAGTCCTTATTCATCAGACTCAGGTTGGCCTCCAAAGGCAACTGGATGCCTTACAAGTCTCTCAGTGAAAATGCGCTGACGATAAACACTAAAAAATCCCGAATTTCGACCTTGGAATCAGGAAGAAGGAGGGGCAAGAAGAAATGTTCTTAGTTCCTAAATTGTGAAAAGCTTGCTCAGTTAAGCTCTATGATCTACCTGGGGATGTGTGTCAACAGCAGTATGGTGGATGCCACCAGACTAGCGATCGTAAGAAACAAAAACGAAGACCTTGGCCTCACAGGCCAGGATTATCAAGGGAAAATATTGTAACTTCATTTTAAAGCCCTTAATTCGATTCTATAAAATGAAGGTTGTTCCAATAATTACCTTTGGCACTGAGGCCTTTTTGGATCTTCCGGCTAATACCTGGACCCGCCTGTAGGGTCCATTCTGGAAAAATGTGCTGAATCGTCCATGGGAGTGCCTATCCAAGCAGTCAAAATGGAATTAGGTTCAAATTTCCTCTGCGCTATGATGGTGTGGAAATCCCTGGCACTCTTCCAGAAATGTATAATCACCTCTCCTCTGAGAGATTTTGAGCTTTTGCAAAAGGCCACCCTGGAAGGATCTGAGGGTGTGTTGTGAGAATGCGCGAATATCTGCCAGAGTAGATCTGCTCATAACAAACCCATGTAAAGTAAAAAGAAAGCTGTGGAAAAGAGACTGGATCCAAACACAAGAGAAAATATCATCATGTAAATGATTTGGGAGATCATCCTTGGAAGCACAAGCTCTTTACTCCTTGCCAAAGTATTTGGTTAGATTTCCAAGTAGCTACTTTTGCAACCAATGTATGCGTTTTCGCTTAAACGCCTTTCCAACCAGAGAAATCATAAGCACATGGAGTTCCAAAGATGGTAAAACGATGGAATGTGTATGCAGACTGTGTACTTTTGAATTGGCAACCAACACTTTGCAGTACCTGGTCCTTACCTGCCCTGCTTTAACAGAACTAAGGACGAAGTGGCTGCCTCCTTTATCCATGCCTTTCCATCACTGTCAGTGGATCAGTGGTGGGATCGACTGATTGTGGGGGAGAGATTATGCCTAACTTTGGGACTACTAGACTACATAGGAGAAGTATTTGCCCGTTTGGGACAAATGTACTTGGTAGACATGCTAGTTTAGGAAAATTATGTATTAATTTTGATTAATGGGATTTGGTAAAAGGTTGTATTTTAACCTAATGCTAAATAAAAATAAATGATTGTCTCAAGTGATTGTACAGATCTGGGTAGCTACCTGGAGCTGTTGTGGGTGTTTTTTAGATGCAAATGCACTCGTTGGCTCCTGCCCTTTTTTGTGGGACCACTTAGATGAAAATGCACTGCTTTGTTGCCGTTCACCACTAATAAAGATCTCCTCAGGTGCAGATCAGTGTGAGGTGTTCTGTGGCTATGGAGAGGAGAGAGAATTGTGAGGGAAAAGAGGGGAGGATACCCTCGTACAGTTAAGTGAGAGTAACATTTGGAGGGATTGGATGGACCTATGATGAGAGAAGGAAGAAGTAGGAGTGACTGCAAGGGGAAGCAGTATAGTGAAGAGAGATGGAGCAGAGGTGCATATGAACGAAAAGAGCAAGGTGGTTAAATAGAGGAATTCTTCAGAAAAGTATGAGGTGAGAGAAGGGGGAAATCCAATTTGGGAAGACTGAAGTAGGACTGAAAGCGAGGCAAATGGTGAGGGAGTAAAGGGAGACGGTGGATACAAGAGAGAAGAGTAAGTAAAAAGCAACAACAGTTACTGAGGAATAACGTTAAAAAACAAGTAGAGTAAAAAAAGAGCTCAGAGAAGAAATGTTCAAAGGGAAAATATACATGAGTGGAGGGAGCTTTAAGGGGCAGACACAGGCATCGGGAACTGAGCTTGTTTACGAGTGAGTGAGATGGAAAGAGGAGCTAACAAAGGAAAGGCATATTGTTAAGGGGAGGAAAGGAGACTAATGTGCTATTTGTAAACCTTCAAAAGACAACTGAGCTCGGATTGACTGCACCATTGAAGAGGCATGAATGAGACAGCTCTGCCTTGTAGCGCATTGCCACACACGTGCTAGCTCTGTGTTCATGATGACCTGGCTCTGCAAGGTAAGTTTCTGGTGTGTGTGAACCTCGTCTGTGTGGACTGCGAATGAGCTGTGCTCTGCTAGTATTTAGCCAAATTATGTTCTGTTTTAGAAGTACTTGTTTAGTACAACACAGACAATATATCAAAGTATGGTAAATGAAGTGACTCCATGCCCTCAGCCAGCAATTGTGCAACACTTTATGGAGACAATTATACTTGTGTCTGCCGCATTGCCAAACAATACAGTCGTTTGTTTGTTAAAAATGCATCCATGACGCAATGCGAGTCCTTGCATGCTACGAGCTGCCGAGGACAGCAATGTTAACGCAGGCAGATGACTAAATATAGACATATGTGTTGCATCGATGTAATCATTGCGGGAAAGTATTTAAACATCGGGCGCGTTGTAACATTCAAAGATGGCAGCCGGAAACATTCTTCTCGGTTCACATTAACAGAAGCACTGCATGGCACTGCCATCAGAATTATAACAATTCATGGAAACAATAACACCGCAGCTGTCTGTGAATGCCATGTTATCTTGGGTATATTGGCGAGATACATTTACTATACTGCAATTATGCAGGCTCTGCAAGTTGTCGACAGTAAAGTTAACAGACAAGTAAACAAAATGCTTGTTAGTTAATTATTGATGTAGTGATTGTCATTGTATAAAATCATTTGTTATCAAGTGTGTTGCAGCATTCCAAGACGGGCTGGTGAAAGTACTGCTCAGAGACACTGCAGCATAGATCAGACGATTGTCACACATGTCTTTGTAAATATGTACCTGCAAAAGAAAGGAAAGCTCTGGTCTGTTGAGACCTAAAACCCTGAATGTACTAATTGCATTCTTCTACAGATATCCTTACGTTTCATGCAAGCAAGGTTAATTGGAGAATTGTTTTGAGATTTACATTTCCAGCGATGCCCTGGTTTATTGAAAATGAAGGTGGCTTTAACCCTGCACTTTGCACAACATCGTGTAATTCACAACTTCTGTTGGACTACTCAACGTATCTTAAAATATGGACTGTTAACTTGATCTGTTTGTTCTCTAGTAAAGAAAAGTATACCCATGTGTACGGTTTTGGGATTGTGTGAAGTGTCAGGATTTTTTGGGGACAATGTTCTAGAATGGATTTACTTGATTACTGGTTTAGCAATACTAAGAGGCCTTCAGATTTTCGTTCTTAGATATTTAGCACACTGCTTTAAAATGTAATTCCGAAAAAGAAATGGCCTTATAGAGCTTTGGTCATAGTTAGAAAGCCACTTTTGAATCACTGCAACTGTCAAGGGCACACTGATCCCTGGCGCAGGAGTTGATTTAACCATCCACCCCACACTGGTCTTGATACCTGCAAGCATTCCCGACCAGAGCGGGGAAAGAGCGTTAGGGTCTCGTTGGATGGATGGGTTGGGGAAGTTAGGGAAACCGGGAAAAGGGTTAGGTAGAGGTTGTGGGCAGGTATGGGGAGATTGGGGGAGGTTCAACTGCTTCGCACCTTCATCACAAGCCAGATATAATAGTTCCTGCACTGCTTGCAGACTGGCAAATTGTTTCCTAGTAGCACCTCCAAAAAACCTTACACTGTGTTACAAATCACATAGACATAGATCTAACACCTTATACAGCCTTGAAAATACAATATGGCAGTGGGCCATGACTAACCTGTATAACTGACACAGGTTAGTCATGCATGCAACACTTAGCTCTGTTCATTGTCCTGTCCGGTAACGTGGTCCTTGTGTCACCAGTCGCAAGCTGTCAGTTTGTGCTGCATCCCGAAGGTTGTGCAGGTTGGGTTCACGCTACAAAGAAAGAATACTGTGTTATTCTTTGTTATGCACTCATATGGTCATTCGCTCTCCATGCCGCATTCCCTCGCTCATTCATACTCCCTCCAAGGTTAATAACGTGGCTTCCCACGAACTGTGTTACACATAGTACTCTCTAGCAAACAAGTTGTTCACTAATGCCAGCGCGAACTCCACCGCGTGTGGCTTGCTGCATTGGGCTATTCCTTATTTCCGCAATACCAGCATTGCGTTCCTTTAATAGGCGTTACACGTGTTAATACGCGTGTTTCCCCCCTGGCCTAATGCCCTCCTGAGCATGGAGGCTATCACAGGAATTAGTATAACACCTCAGCGCTGCTACTTATCTAGTGGTGCCAGCGCAGGGGCGACAGGTATGGGCTGAAACAATGTGCCCCCTGAGCTTCCACCTAGCTCCCTCTTTGGGCTTCCTGGGATGTCTGCGTCACGCCTTCCCACTCCCCTTGCAGCGCGTCCCAACTTATCTGTAGGATGGTGAGGGGCCGGATTCTCAATCTGGTGGGGCGGGTCCCCTCACACGTGTTTTTCGCTGGAGCTCTTCAAAGCACGTCCTCCTCCTCGGAGTCCTCGAGCACAAGCACCATGCTGAAGCCTTCCCGCATGCGCGCTGATGCGCGCCACGCCTGGTCCGTCTCCTGATTGGTTGCCCATGCACAAAGCATGCTGGGCAATGTGGTCCAGATGTGCCTTTTGCACTCTTCTGTAGGGCAGCACCTTTCTTCTACTTGATTTTACTGTGTGCATACTACTTTTACATAGTCCATGGTGCAAAGCACACACATATTTACCTCCCTTAATACTGTTTACATGTTTTGTCTGTGTTACCTTGAGCCTGCCCCTGACAGGAAGTCTTGTGGTCCTCCCAAGAGTGCAAATGAATACAAGATGTGCTGGCTGTCTGAAAAAGAGAGAACAATATCTTCTGAACGGTGTAACACGCAAGAAAGTTATAACCTGGTAGAAGCCACATTTAATGGCTCTTGTATGTGCCATTTATGTTTTGATATGTATTTGATCTTGTCGTAGTCTGTGTGGTGTGGATTGGTGTGCTGTATTTATATATTCAAAGATAAAAGTAAATCAAGGCTATAAATTGAAGGATATTTAGGAATTGATTTTGAGCATATGTTTGCTTCTGGGTATTTTTTGAATTTCTAATAATGCTCTTATATCGTAGACCAATGTATTCCTTTAAAAAACATGTTTTTGTAGAAAGAAAATCTAATTGTTGCTATTCCCTTGAGCTACAATCCCATTGAAACCCTTACTTCTACCAGTGCCCTTCAGAAATTCTGTAGACTCCTGAACGCACACCTTTTAAAGTCTGTTTTTCTTTTCATTTGTCCTTGTTCTTACTGCATCAGGACTAAGCACCTCGAAGCGTCCTTGGGAGCTGTGGGCTTCCATACAATGATTTTTAACTAAATATGATACTCAATCCAATACTGAGCCATGCCTAGTATGAGTAGCTCATTGAATCAATCTTTCCCCCGCATTATGTACATGCAAACCTCTATTTCGATTGTGGAAGTCAGAACATTACTATCAGAATGCAAATAAAACTATTTAGTCCTGATGTGTAACAAGTAGAGGCTTTTAAATTAAATCCCTGCTTCCCCCAAAAATGCTATTGTACCATGCCTCTGCCAAAACAAGGCTACAAGAAAAGAGGTGTCAAGAAGGAAAATATTTAATTGGCATGTAAATTGGCAATGCTTTTGTAATGCATTATATTATTTTGTGTCATGTTTCTGAAGCTTGTGGATCTGCTTAAAATCCCATGTTTTGCATAGACATAGGCCAACATCTAGAGGTTGATGTGGAGTATTACATAAGTTTTTCCCATTTTCGAAAAAAAGGATGCTGACTGGATGTTACTCTAATACTGTCACTGCTGCGATGTGTACTGTAGCCATGAACAGCCCTCCAGATAAGGTGGGTATTGGGCCTTTTTACGCACAGAAATCTTGTCAATACGGCCCTTTTAATTCTTCCTTGCGTACCACTTACAAGCATCTTTTACCATGAACATGCTTTTCACTTTGCTTTAGGACACCTGTAGTATTGTGTAAAATGGAAATTGTCTTAAAGAAGGGCTGCATTTCTGCTTAATTGGCTTTAATAGGGGCAGCGCAGTTTCAGCAGCATGGGCATTTCATCACAGAAGCACACCAATTGCATACCTAGGCATGTGGTCTGAACTTGAACTCCCTTTCTGACCACCCACCACAAGCAGGTATAATGGAATGGATACAGATAGAAGCAGAGCTGTATATATTTTGAGTGCCACAGATTGTACCTCTACCTCTCAACAGCACTGCTATATATTCGGGCAAATTAGCCTAATTTATCAACAGAGCTGCTATACCCTTAGCATGCCATAGCACAATGCCAAATATTCATGGCAGAGCTGATTGCATCATGCCCACATTTCTTAGCAGCACTGCTATGTTTTGGGACAGTACTTGAATTTCTTAACAGAGCTGCTGTTAAGAAAGCACGAACATGTGTTGGCATTTTCTGCAGCGAGCTAAAGTACATAGCAAGTGTCTGAGCTCTCCCCACCAACCTCCGACAGTTTGAGAAGATGGCATTGCTGTCATATACTTGAATTCCTTCTACTCAGCCTTGCGCTTTTCAAAACTTCTGCTTCTCCCATGACCGATTACTGAGTCCCACTGCCAAAAATCTAGCACATTTCAAAGCCTCATTATGCATCTCCTGACTAATATAGGATAGTCCAAACAGGCTTAGAGCTTTTGACAAGCCATTTATGTCAGGCAAGCTTCACATGGAACTGCCAGTGCCTTAACCCTATGTGCCTTTCAGTGTCAACAGCCTGTTGGGAAAGGCAGCTTAGTGGGTCAATAACCCTGCTGGAGAGATTATTGAGTAACCTGTTTGTTCAAATCCTGTTAATAGGTGAGTTAATGAGTCTGCATCAGAGATATGCATTTAAGATGCAGGTAACATTCAATTGTAACACAGTTGATTTAACACAGTTGATTTAACTTTCAGCTTATCAAAAGGACTACTAAATGTTCAGTGATTCAGAACACACACATTTCATCCAGGATGCTTTACTTGTAACTGCTCAGAACACAACTCTTCAGGGCTGCTATGCTTGTAGTGGCTCAGAACACACAAATCACCAGGGCTGCTATATCTGCGATTGCTCAGAACACAACTCCCCAGGGTCGCTGTGCTTGTAATGCCTCAAAACGCACACCTCATTGGGACTGCTATACCTGTGATGGCTCAGAACACAACTGTTCAGGGCTGCTGTGCTTGTAATGGCTCAGAACACACACCTCATTGGGGCTGCTATACCTATTATGGCTCAGAACAGACACATCTCATTTGGGCTATTATACTTGTAATGGCTCAGAAGAAGCACATCCCATGAGGACTGCTATACTTGTAATGGTTCAGAACAGACGCATCTAATCTGGGCTGCTATACTTGTAACGGCACAGACACACACACCTCATCAGGGCTACTATACCTGTGATGGCTCAGAATACACATCTCATATGGGCTCTTGTACTTGTAATGGCATACAGTGTTGGTAAAGCATCTGCATTCAAGCAAGTGCTGCATCTGGTCAGACAAACCTCTAACTCTATAATTCCCAGCCTAATGGGCAAAAGAAGGTTTGCACACATCTAAAAAAGGAACACCCAATTTATTTATTTGCATTTTGAAGCGCTCACGCAGCCCGCAGGCATTGAGGCGCTGTTACAGGAATTGTTTGTTTTTAGTTGCATAATAGTTTTTTTTTTGTCTTAGTTGCATATTTATAATGAGCTTAAATACCCAGAGGTTTCTAAGCGCTTATCCGGGGATCGAACCTGCGTTGCTTCGTGTTGTCTTGCTTCCAAGGCGAACACATTGCCGCTGAGCTATCCTCCCGGGACAATGGTAAAGCTGCACTAGATTTTGAAATGGAAAAAGCATTTTCATCTTTTTGGATATTTATTGGTGCTATGTTAAAAGACAAACAGAAAAACGGGAGAGGAAGAGCAACTCTGAACCTAAGCAATACAGAAGATCAAAGGTGTGGTGGGGAGGGGGGGTTAAGGGACAGAAAACATACTAGACAATCCAAAACAGGAATTCGAGCACCAGGAAGAGAGCGCAATGAGCTACATGATAGAGCAACAAAGAAAGTGAGAAGGGAAACAGTTATTAATAGGACAAACACAGAGTGAGGGATAGAAGCAGAGCAAAAGAGACATTTTGAGACAGTAAAAACAAAACAGATCAACAGCAGGTGGGGAGAGATGGAAA
Source organism: Ambystoma mexicanum (assembly GCF_040938575.1). NCBI lineage: Eukaryota > Metazoa > Chordata > Amphibia > Caudata > Ambystomatidae > Ambystoma > Ambystoma mexicanum. Next base: position 928,429,775 of record NC_090931.1, on the reverse strand, counting down.
TAGAAAAGCAAGACTAGAGAAGGGTAGGCCAATAACATAAGAGACAGTGTAAGAAAGATAATCAAAAGGAATAGCAACCCAGAGAAAATGAAAAAAACATATATAACCAGATTTGGGACTGCACCGTACTATTTGAAGGAGCAACTGGAACGCTACAAATCAGGCAGAAGCCTGAGATCATCCATTGTTTGCTGTCTAAGGGTCCACCGGTTCAAGAGAATCCGGGGGAATGGTCAGCCTTTTCCCATATTGATTGCACAGGCTTGGAATAAGCTCCCAGAATCTCTAGGGAAGGAAGAAAATAATCTTAAATTCAGGAAACTCTTGAAAACTAGAGTATTCCCCTAGGGAAGTCGTCTGCTGACTTTTTTGTGTTTTTGTCTTGTCCATCTGTCTTAGTTTCAATGTAGTGCATGGATGCCTGTGGGCTTTGGCGCTATAGAAATATATAGAAATGGGAGAAACCACCAGGGGACGCGGGCAAGATGGTAACCTGACAGCAAGGCTCCGTCCTCTGTCCTGGTAAAGGCAGGGAATAGTCCCCCAGGAGTTGCCATAGCGGACACCAAGGCGGCGAAGGACCGGTGGCAACGGACCTAGATGGCCTGAGGCACCCTTGAGGCAGCTGCACAGCCCAACAGAGCTTCCCCTAACGAGGAGACCAGAGCTGCGAAGAGCGGTATGTTATGTTATCAGTATTTATAGAGCGCACGTAAACCCAGGGGCATCATGGCGCTAGTAGGCGAGACGGCCCAGGATGCAAAGGACCCCAAAAGAAGAAATCGCCAGAGATCACCAACAGAAACCGGCGGGGTGTCGGCGAAGACTGGTGGCCCCCCTCCTGCTCCATGAGGCCTGCCCCAAAGTCAGAGCAGGAGAACTGGCCTCCGGCACAGTAGTAGAAATCCTGCGGTATACGACGGAGTGGAGCACAGCACTCCGCCCCTCTTGCCCAAGCAGGACCCAGAGGGCCAGTACCGGCGATAACGCAACCGCGTGGTTGCAGGCAAGATCGGACCCACACGCAGGATGATGGAGAGAGGATCGGGCCCCCCCACTGGAAGGGATAGTGGCCGTGCGGTGGCTGTAAGGGACGCACCTTCCCCTCGGCGGTGAAAGTACGACGGGCAGAGAGGCCCGAATTGAGGTGATAACGTGAGGAACCCATTGCATGCCTTCAGCTGACCTGCTCCAATAAATAGACGTCCCCAAAGAATACGCTGGCCTGGGGCACACAGAGATCTCCATAGCCCACTGACCGGTGAGTGTACCCCGGAGAAGCCCCCAACGATCAGCCAAAGGGGGAAATGCTGGTGGTCCCCCTCAAGCACTGCAGCTGTGGGGAGCTAGCCCCAGAAGAAGGAGGGGCATAGACTGGGAACCACACACACAGGGGCACCCATGTTGATGTGGAGCCGAGACCGAAATAACACCCTCCCACCCCAATAGCCAACAAGAAGAAAGCAGGCAAGGGATGGGCAAGTGTCAAAAGGACCCCTGAGGAAGGGGGCCACCCCTGGACGCGGGACTATAAAACGCTAGCAGTGTCCTCCCAGAGGTCAGGGGCACTGGAAAAGTAGCAGTAGACTGGCGCAGAGGGCCACATATCAGCAAGCTCCTCTAGGCCTCGCCTGGGGGGCCCAGTGGTGCTATGCGTCTCGGCACAGGAGGGGCGGATTGAGGCAAGGTGAACAGGGGTGAGCAACCACTGTATATCATACCTTGATGAGCTGGAAAGGGGTGCTCCAGCAATACGGGTTCCCTGAAAGAGAGGCGATGGCAGCAGGGAAAGGGGAGGGTGGACCACACCCATGTATGGCCGAAATTGGCTCCATTAGAAATTACATTCAGGCGATCCTGGAGGAGATAAGGGGCATGGGGACTGACATCAGGGCAAAAGTGGCAGACCTCTCAGTGAGGGTAACTGTCCTGGAGGACAAGATGGCAGGTCTGGAGGTGAACCAAATCTCACCCTTGGTCCTAGAGAGGCAGGTGAGGACGCGCCTCCAAGAAATGGAGAAACTAGTGGAGGAACTGAGGCTAAAGCAAGAGGACATCGAGAATAGGGAGAGGCGTAACAACCTCTGCTTTTTCGACCTATGGGAAAAAGAGGACGAATCCCAATATATGGACTGGAATGTAAGATACAGGAGATCATGGGGTTGGTCCTGGGCTCCAAGGAAGGCGAGACTGTGCCCCTGGACAGGGTCCACCGGACGGGCGCAGGTTCCAGAGGGCCTTGCTCATTCCTAGCTAAGCTGCATTACTACCGAGACAAGGCAGAGGTGCTGGAGAAAGCTAGATGCATGGGGGTCATTGAGAATGCGGCTCCAAAGTGGCCATCTTCCAGGACTTAGCGGCCCAAACACTCCTTAGGCGCAAGAAATGCAGCCCCTTCACCAGAAAGCTCAGAGAAAGATGGTTAAGATACAGATGGGCTACCTTTTTGCGCTTAGCTACGAATGGGAGGGCGAGAGACGTCAGGTGGTGACAGAAGACGATATCAAGCAGGCCCTGGAGGAACTCTCAGGACAGGGGCCTGGTGGGGGCGGGATTGAAGATGAAGGGCCCAGCCGAACCAGTGGAGCGACAGGACTGGGAACACCGCGGGGGCGACGCAAGGTCCAGGGCCTGGGCCCCAGGAAGTTCCAGAAGCTGGGCACCCCACCCTTACGGGGGTCATCACCTCAGGGGAACATGGCGGTCTTGTCAAGCTTTTTTAGCTAAACCCTGGGGGTTGAAACCCAAAAGACGGGGGGGACTCCCTGAGTTGGTTCATTGTTTAACATGAAGGTTGTGGGGGGTGGGAGGTGAAGCCAATGAAAATCACCTGAGGGAATGTTACACAAGAATTAGGTTGGCCTGATTTAATGTTTTCCAGGCGGGGTGGGAGGTGGGGGGGTTAGGTGAGCTCATGTTGGGGACAGGGGGATGTGCATGGGGTGACAGGGAGGGGAGCTGAGGGTGGGAGGGGGAAGGGGAAGTTTAGCGCGTTGTAAGCAAAGAGGCAGCAACGCCAAGGTGACTACGATAAGGGATGTGTGGGAAACCAGGGCAAGGACATATGCCCGGGTGGTTCGGTTCACGACTCTGTGATGCAAGTAGTATGGGACTGTGGACCTGGAAGGTAGGGGGAGAGAGGGAGGGGGGAAGGGATACCATATGCAGTCAATTACGCGAATGAGGGGACGCACAGGCTCTTGTTACACCCGAGGAGTTTCAGCTGGCATAGGTGCAAAGGGAGATGGCTGATCTGAGGATAGCCACGCTAAGTGTCAAGGGTTTGAGCTCCCAGAACAAACGATCGCTGACGGGTAATGTGTTCCATTAGCAGCGCTTACCAGTCCTCTTTTTTCAGGAGACACATTACAAACGGGGGCACAGTCCCCAATTAAGGGGAAGGACATTGCCACAATGTATTGTGCCTCTCATAAAGATCACAAGAAGGAGGGGGTAGGTATCCTAGCGAAAACATTCCGACTGACAGGGGCACAGATCCAGAGAAGATTTGGGGGCAGGTTCCTGGGGATTAAGGGTTACTACGAGGGAGTACAGTATACCCTGGCTACTGTCTACACACCTAATGCAGGGCAGGTGAAGTTCATATGCATGATATTCAAGATAATAGTGGGATGGGCGTAGGGTATCACTGTCCTGGGAGGAGATTTCAACCTGGTGGGAGACCCAGGGACGGATTGCTGGTCACTTTAAGGGGATAAGCAGAGGGCAGAGACCAAAGATAATGTCAACTTTAGGCACCTGCTGCAAGACTACCACTGGACGGATGTATGGAGGAAACACCATGCCGGGCCAGGAGGTTACACATTCTTCTCCCCTCCACAACAAACCTACACCAGGGTAGATATGCTAATGGCACCCCGGGAACAAGATGCAATAACACAGGGCTCACGATCAGATGCTATATCATGGTCGGATTATGAATTACTGGTGGGAGTCTGGAAGGTAGAGAGCCCCCCAAAGAGGGAAACACGATGGAAGTGTAATGATACCTTGGTAAGGGATTGGGCGTTTAGGGACTTCCTAGGGAAAGAAATAGGCACATATTTCACTACGAATGACAACGGGGAGGTGGGATTTGCCACGGTATGGGAGGCCGCAAAGGCAACATTCAGGGGACTGCTCATCGCTGAAGGGGCAACCAAGAAAAGGGAAAGGGGCATAGTGGAAACCAGGTTGCGAAACGAACTGAAAGTACTCAGAGCGCAGATGACTCAAGCATACGCAGACATGGGAAAGCTCCTTAGGGCTAAAAGGCAGGAGCTACATTCGATCTCCATTGGGGAGGTGGTCAAGCGGATGAGGTTCACGAGACAGAAATATTACGAGCAGGGGGATGCACCAGGGGCCTTCCTGGCAAATAGGGTGAGGGGTGACAGGATAGGAAGGAGGATTGTGGGGATATAGAAAGCAAAGGGGACTATGTCGGAAAAGGCGGGGAGGAGATTACGTCCCAATTCGCAAAGTATTATAAGGGGTTATATTCTGAACCGGAGGAGGTAGAGAGGAAAGAGAGCTGCAGCTATTTGGGGGGCATGCAGCTTCCCACTCTGGCAACAGCGGCACAGGAAGCACTGGACCAGGAGGTGACGAGGAAGGAGGTATTGTTGGCTATCCGCAAAATTAAAGGCTTGGAAAGTCCCTGGGGAGGATGGCTTTACTGCAGTTTTTTACAAGTAGTGTCCAGATCTGTTGGCAGCACCGCTAGCTAAACTATTTAACTCCATAACGGGGGAATGATCGATCCCGCCGACGTTCCTTAGAGCGATGATTGCAGTGATCCCAAAGCCAGGCAAGGACCCATCCTGCTGTGCCTTTTATAGGCCCATCTCATTACTAAACATTGACGCCAAGATCCTCGCCAGGGTGCTGGCATCCCGCCTAGAAGCCCACCTCCCAGTACTGGTCCATGCAGATCGAGCAGGTTTTATATTGCATAGGCAGGGAGCTGACAACACGAGGAAGACTCTTCACATCCTAAACTCACTGGAGGTGGCAAGGAAAGGCATCATATTCCTAGCCCTGGATGCTGAGAAGGCGTTCAACAGGGTAAACTGGGCCTTTATGGGGGAAGTCCTTTTGGTGATGGGCCTGGGTGGGAGTTGGAACATGCCATCAAAGAGACTAGTAGTGCACAAGCACACTTTCGATGAGCTGACGTGGTTAAAGAAGAGGGAGCTGCGTGGGCAGATTAGCGCGGCTAGAAGGGAAACTGTGGATAAGGTCGAGCTGTCGAAGGAAATTCAACAACTAAAGTGCACTTACAGAAATTGGTCCAAACAATAGAGAATTAGCCGTCTGCAGAAAGATGAGGAGTCTATGCTTAGGATATTTACAGGTAATTCACATAATTTCTGGGCATTCGTAAACTCTCAGGATAAAGCCCAGGGCGTCATACAGGCAAATTGTGTGCCCGAGACAATTTAAAAGGAAATCCAATTATTATTTTATTTATTTTTTTATTATTTGCATTTGTTAAGCGCACTTGCAGCCCATGAGGCATCGAGGCGCTGTTACAGAGGAAACACAAATTAAGATTAGATTTTTTTCTTTGTCTTAGTTACGTATTTATATCGCGCTTAAACACTCGGAGGTTTCTAAGCGCGGACCCGGGGATCGAACCTGTTGTTGCTTTGTGTCGTCTTGCTTCCAAGACGCGCACGCTGCCGCTGTGCTATCCTCCCGGGACGAATTATGTGGGCCCACATCTTGGATATACTGTTCAGGGGTATTATAGAGAAGAGAAATATCCTACCATCATGGAAGTCAGCCATAATTATACCCATTTTTAAAAAGGGGGGTCGAAAGAACCCAAAAAACTATAGGCCCATAACCTTATTAGACGTGCAAAGTAAGATCTTTGCCAGTCTACTATTAAGGAAATTGGAGGAATGGGCCACAGTAAATAAGATCTTACCAAAACAGCAGACAGGGTTTTACAAGGGTCATGCCACTTCACTAAATGGCATAGTATTGACACCACCGCTAAATAGCAAAGAAGGAAGTAATCCATCAAGGCTATACTGTGCCTTTATCGATTTGGCAAGCACTTGTGACCTAGACAATAGAGAGCGGCTATGGTCCAAGCTTGCAATTAGGGGGGCCCTGATTCCCTTGATTAATATTTTATTCTCTCTTCACGAAAATAACACCATAAAAGTAAGACTAAATAAGGAACGTCATCTCTCAGAACAGATTCCTGTGGGAAGAGGGGAGAGACAGGGATGCATGATTTCTCCCTTTCTCTTCAACTTTTATATGGCTGACTTCGGACAGGAAGTTGACACCGTAGGTTTGGGGAGCGTCCAACTCAGCTCCAGTGCCATAAAATGGCTCATGTATGCAGATGATATTGTCCTTATGGACAAAACGCTGGTGGGCCTACAACGGCTGCTGAATGCTCTTGATGTCTTTATGATAAAGAATGACCTAAAGGTAAACCCAGGAAAGTTGAACATTGTAATCTTTGGAGACAAGAGAGCTGGTGAAGGCATATTCCAATGGAAGATGGGAGGCGATCCCATCTCGGTGGTTGAGGAAATTGTTTATCTAGGATATACATTATATGCTACTCCCAGAAAAAATCAGACTCTGTTAGAGTTTACAGCAAAGACCAACCAGCTAACTTCCCAATTACAGAGGATTATTGGCCAATTGTGCGGATTCTCACTGCTTCTGGTGGTGAAGTTCTACACGGAAAAGATCATACCAGTCCTCCTGTATCGGATAAAGGCCAGACCCATAGCCTGGTCCATCGATTGGCAGATGATAGAGGGGCAGATATGGAAAAAGTCTCTAGGACTACCAAAGGGGGTTCCGATGGTAGGCCTGAGATCTGAGTTAGGCCTCAGGTCTTTGAAGTCCCATATGGATTGGAAGCTATTATCCTTGTACAGATTGATTATCAATCCACTGAAGAACTCGCTATATGAGGACCTATTGGGACACCTCCAAATGGGCCATTTATCAGTGTTACAAGATCTGAGGAGGTTGGTTGTCAAGATACTCGGTAGCTGTGGGAACGATGAAGACACTCTAATAGTAAACCCAATGAAGACAAAGAAGGTGTTAGCCACAATGGATTGGATTAGAACAGCCGATCAAATGAGGTCGTCCACTGTTGCAGTTTCCCTCTCTAAGTGTGATAAGAAACTTGGTTACCTTCCAAGATACCTGGTAAAATTCCCTGATAAAAAGGTGAGACAGAATTTTCTCAGAATGCGACTAAACTTGATTCATACGGGTTCAGTTTTGGCTTGTTGGGGTTGCGAGGAGAAAACCTCATTCCTATGCCCAGGTTATAAAGATCCCAAAGCTCAAACAATCGAACATTTGTTGAGGTATTGCGGGGGAACGTGGCTTGCTAGAGAAAGATATCTAGGGCCATTAACTGTCTCAATGGATTGGTTATCCACTGAGATGTTTTGGGAGAGAATGATAGCGGGCCACAAAACTGCCTTAACAATTAATGTGATCAGAGTTTCACAACAAATTGGGGTAATTCCATTAAAATACTGCTAAGATTTGTTGACTGTTTTTGATTTTCTTTTTTTCGTCTTTTTAAAAAAAAATGCAGACATGGGAAAAAAGAAAACATTTTGTAATAGTTTGTAACTTGTTACTCGGGTTTGGTTGGTTTGTAGTTTTATGAAATGTTTTATGAAAACCAAAGTTTGGTTGTACCGCATATCAAAAAAAAAGTAAGTAGTGCGAATTCTGGGACCACAGGTCATGCATCTTTTTCAGGTGGGATGTGCTTTTTTTTCTTCTTTACTGCCCGTTATGTCCACTCTTAAAGTGTGCGCCCCAGGAAGGGTAGCCACAAATCTAATGGAATTCCCATTATCACATAGAGCCTTTTACACTGCCTTCTCTTTCAATACTTAATCCAGAGTACAGGGATTTGACCTACTCGAATTCCTGTACACCTCATGGGAGGGAGACCCCAAGTCACATGTCTGTGGTACTGGTGAGGAGTTCTTTGAGAAGGCAGCATCTTCATAAAGACAAAGCGGACATAGCTGACAATAATACGGGGATGTCACTGGCTGGCTTTGAGATGGGTTGTAAAACAAATAAGGAAATTGCTGTTTATCAGAAAAATTATTATAGTTTGCAGAAGGAAACAGCTGCTGACAGTTCCCTAGAAAACTGTATTCTACCCTCATCCACTAGGAGTTCGGAAGGTGTTATTTCACAGGTTTGTCTACAGACACCCCGGATGGTTACTAAATTGATTAATGATGGAAGTCGCAATACGAACTGGCTTTCCACTAGGGAGAAAATCATTACTGAACTTAGTCAATGTCTTAATAGTTCAGATTTTGGCTGTTGGTTAGAATCTATCTCAGCTATGTTACAAACTTCTCCTGTTGGGACAGACAGCCAACGTCAAACTCATGTGAATCCTAGCCAGATTTGCCTCCCATCGACAAGTCTACCCTATCAAACTAACAGGGCTGACCTTGCAGCCTTTGTTGGGGGTCCTAGTGATGACTACGCTCCCCAAATGGCTGTGCTTTGGTTGCTGTGTCTACAGTCACACTAAATCCTTTATGTGCTGGAAAATCACTGTCTATCACAAATAGGAGTGTTGGGAACTCCACGGGTAAGCTTATGGTCTTGCCAGTGAAGAATGACTCTTTTCTCAAGAAGCAGAGCATGCCTGAGGTTTTGGACCTGAACATGAGGAATTGTATTATGTATAAATGTGTGCCTAGATACCTGCAGGCCTTTGGCGCGATATAAATAAATACATTAAATAAATACAAAGTAAATAAATAAGCCAGACGCTACTATAGGACAAGCTAAACAGAATTGGGATTCCCTGCGCCTCCTTTTTAATTTTTTTAAATTGTGATATAGTTTAAATGAAACCTTACACAAGCATCCACAACTTAAAAAAAAACATATTAATACAATACCTTAAGAACAATAGTTAATTATTTTCAAATAATAAATCAATCTCAATAAAAAAACAGCACAAAGCAATAATTAGCGAAACATTCTCCCCCACATGAGCCTGGACCAAAATAAGTTCTTTGAAGAATCCATACCAGGACAGTCCCCACATTTAGTAAATATCTTTTGCCTTTTCAAAGATAGACAGTGACATTGAGTTACCCAGTGGCGTAGGGTCTCCAACAAGTTATTAGACTTGCAGAAATGACACGTCACTGTTTTCTCCACTCTATCAGTTAAGTTCCACTGAGTAGTCCTTTCCCTTGTGTGAAGTTGGTTCAATCTGAATTGCATGTATACAGTACTCAGTTTATTACATGGAAAACGGATTAAGTATTTCGGGAGTTAAGATCTTTTAATGCAGAAATTTCGCATACTCTGAAAATAGAGACCAGGTGTGCAGTGATTCGAGTGTCAGCATCCAGTCGTATCTAAACAACTTCAGTTTAGACTTTCACAAGCGATATATGAGTTCATCTTCAGATGAACCCATATACAACAATAGATCATGCATCTTATGTTTAAAGCGTTCTAAGGAATGTAGAGACAAATCATTCATCATTTTATGTAGGTTAATGTATAAGGAGTTTTCTGGTGCCTGCAACATTTTGGTATAATTCAGAAGCTGTCTCCATAAATAGCAAGCTTTCAATGAGACCTGATCCAGTTCATGGCGGATAATGAAATTAGGTATTGAAGGGGCCAGAAGCAAAATCTTTTTCCAAAGTAAACCCTGCAAGATGCTCAGGTAATCCCCCACGTTCACCAAGGAGAGGTCCAACCCAAAAAGTAGTACTGGTTCCACTTTCCCAAGGTAATACTTCAAAGCTGGTAAGATCAAAAATGTACACAGTTTAGACAGTATGCATTGCATCTCGGCAATATATGGCAAGAGCTTTTCTTTTAGAGAGTCCCTCCAAATTACGTTGGAGGAAGAATTCACACAAGTGTAACCTCTTGAAACACTTGAGTTTAAGCGCATAATAAATAAACAAGCAATCAATCACTCAAATATCTTACTGGAGGCCCGTTCAATTCTCTCATTACCAAATGACCACCACATGGTTTTAGGTTTCGCGTTGTTAGCAAATAACATCACCTTAGATTTCGACCCCTTCGCCTGTAGGTTGTTACTTACGGCATACTGATGGAACAGATTCAACTTGCACTGTAAACCCATGGGAGTCCTATCAAAGAATGTTAAATCATTGGCGAATGTGAACCAATGTATCCTCAGATGGCCCAGCCTAACCCGGGATCATGTTATTCCCCTTCCATAAATCCTCAATATCACTCACATAGATTTTAAAAAGAGTGGGAGCTAAAATACATCCCTGTCTAAGTCCAAGATCTGATGGCATTAACCTGGTCATGGATCCTTCCTGTGTAATTCGAATTTTAAGAAAGGAGTTGGTATGTAGCAAGGCAATTAATTGTACCAGTTTTGGAGGAACATTAAAGTTAAGCATCTCTGACCATAAAATGGAGCGCACTACGCGGTCAAAGAGCAGGACATGTCCAATGAGGCCATTTATATATTGCTCTGCTCCTCCCTGCCTAGTCGTCTGCAATAGACGTGCCAAAATAGTTGCATTCAGAGGGGTTCCCATATTCTGCTGAAAGCCTATCTGAAAACGGGAAAGGATGTCAAATTGTCGCATGGCCTGGTTAAAATCCCTTAGGATAAGGATTGCAAAGACCTTACTGATGGCATCGATAAGAGCAATAGGTCGATAGTTGGATGGATTATCTGTGGCCCCTTTTTTATAGATCAGGATGACAATGGAGTGGGACCATGAGGGAGGGATTCTGTGGGTCTTAAAATGTAATCAAAGCAAGGTTTTAAAAGCTCTGTGTTGAAGCAGGCCTGTATCCTGTGGTCAAAGGGTGGTAAACTGTCAGGGCCTGGGGCCCTAGACAGCTTCAATTTGCCAATGGACCATAGCAGGTCATCCTCTGACCATGTATATAAGCCTGGCTCTATCGAACTCTCAGTGGGGTCGTCCAATCCACAGAACTCTTTGGGTAAGTGACATTTTTGATTAATAAACATCACACAATTGGGCTCTGAAATAGGACAGTCCATATATAATTTAGAACATCCTAACCCTTGATTTAGACAGGCCCAGAATTGCACAGAATTCTTATTCAAAAGATGATTTACAATGGAGTAATTGTCATTCATATATAGCTCGTATTTCACTGCTTTTAAAAAGTTCTTGTGGCATTGGCAAATCGCTCTTTTACATATGAAGTACTCATTGGGCAGTAGCCCCCTCGATTTTAGGTGTTTGATACTACTTCATTTTCCTCTCTTCGAGGTGGCGATTCTTACACCATATTGATGGGACATAATCGTTTTTTTTTCAAACCCTTGACCTTCCAAGTCAAATGTTTTATGCATGCCACAACATTCAAATACAGGTCTGCCAATGTTCTAGAAGGAGGGCATTGACCCTCACCATTCCCACTAGCTTCCGACACTGTGAATCGCAAAAGATGTGTTAATTTTTGGCTCTTTCTTTCATTCCATCTCTCCAATTAATGAAGTTACTTTATACAGACACTTCTGTGGCAGTTAGCTGCGATAGGAACTATAGATAAAAAGAGATTTTATCACTACTAGGAGGGGTCAAGCCCTATGCTCCCTCACCCCACTTTTATTTTCTTTATTTCTTTGTGATTTCAGTCCTTATAATGCCACACAAGGCTTAATACCCCCTGCATTAGACTGTGGAATTTAGAACGCTATGTACGCTGTTGATTCACTTACCCAGTGGCGTGGGGTCTCCAACAAGTTGTTAGATTTGCAGAAATGACACGTCACTGTTTTCTCCACTGTATCAGTTAAGTTCCACTGAGTAGTCCTTTCCCTTGTGTGGAATTGGTTCAATCTGAATCTAAATCTGAGTCCTTTTGGATTTGACACCTAGAGGATTGCAACAGAGCCTAGTATATGCTTGCAACTATTGAGAGGTGCAGTCTCAAAATGAACCTTCCAAAGACATACATTTGGGTTTTTGGTAAGGGAAAGAAGGACTTTAAATGGGCTCTCGATAATTCAGCAATAGAAGTGGTAAATAAATGTAGGTATCTGGGCTAGCTCTTCCAAGATAGTGGCACATGGAGAAGCCATGTAAAAACAACAGCAATGCAGGCAACCGTGGGTTTTACAGGGCTCCTCCTTGTCTATCACCAATTCGGAGGGAATCGTCTATGGTGCAGAAGTCTGGGGTCCATCCCCTTGCGGGTGCCTGGAAAGCTTCCAAAACTCAGGTTTACGTAGGATTTTGGGCCTGTCTCCAAGCAGCCCTGGAGATGCTCTGCAGCATGAATTGGGACTTGTTAAAATTACTCTTTAAGTTGAGCAGCAGTTTCTGGATTTTTTGTTGTTGAAGACCCAGTTTGTCACTCCTAGGAATTCAAATCTTGGCGCTGCTCTGAAGCACACATGCTGCCCCCCCAAGTAAGGATCGCTCTAGCTGGTATAACAGTGGGATAAACCTAATGAAATGCTGGTGGCTTAGGAATGTGGCAGCATTGGGTTCCCTTTCGAATTTGCAGCTCAAGTCCCTTCCTAAAAAAAGGGCAGCTAAGTTGGAACTGGGCGCATTTTCGGACAGAATCGCTAAGATGCCCTCTCTGAAGTTTTACTCCCACGTAACTATGCAGCTCAATCTGGCACACAGGATAGTAAAGCTAAAATCACCTGAGTGCTGCAGATATCTGTTAATGGCCCAATCAAATATTGTACCACTTAGAGCTAGGGCATCATGGTTGGGTCTCGGGAAGACCTGCCCTTGTGGCATGGAATGCGATGAAGATTTAACAATTTTCTTTACAATTTGTACGTTTTTATTTAATTTAAGGAAATAGTGACTAAGGCCTCATTGTATCATCAATAACATAAGGACATGCGCAGGGGCTATGGTACTTTTTATGTATAATAATGAAGTAACATTTTTATCTGATGCATCTAATTTGATCAAGGATGCATTTATAGAAATGATCAGAGAAGTAATGATGTAATGTAGCCCTGTTGTATTTTTAGTCAGTGCCTCACGTTCTCTGATGTTATGTATTTTATTATGGGCATGCACTGCCAATATGTTTTGTGCTGCTGGGGTTTCATTGTATGTTACTGGATTATGTTTTCCGAATAAACTTACTTTCCTTCCAAAACTCTAACCCTTTCTTTACATTTCCTTAATGATGCTACCTGTTTCTCAGAACAGAATAATGGTTACAAAATGTGGCCCTGAGTTATCTTTTCTATTCTTGTAAACCCCAAATCCACATCCTAGTACAGTAATCTGGTATTCTATACTGTATGATATAGAGCGCTATAGTCTGTCCCTGTGTCCCGTGGGAGACAGGGACCTGTATGCAGTGAGCTGAAGATTGTCCTCTATGGGCATACACACTTATCAAATATCAAAGATGAATACAGAATCACTTAATTAATGTTCACACAGGAACTATGCACATGCAGTTTATTTTACAATGGTCTGTCATGTCATCATCATCATACATACAGCTTTATTTTACATTTTGTCCAATAGCTAAAAAAAATACATCTAATTAGCACAACATACCATTCATCATTAAAAAATATGAATGAACAATTAATGTTCTCAAAATATATACAGCTATAACAAATGTAAAAATACATATCACTACTGGGTATCTACAATTGCTCAGACACATTTCTCCCCCCAAAACCATGCTCTATGAATATATATATATATATATATATATATATATATATATATATATATATATATATATTTTATAACTCTGTTTATTGATTTCATTCATAGTACATAACAATATGAACAACAGCAGGGTCACATGATCTACATACGCATTAATAACCATGAACAATTTGGCAACACACAGGTGTATCAGGCTGCCCGGGGGCAGTTCCTTGAGTGTAAGCATCTATTATCTTAGGAGGTACATAGGATGCCGGGTGGCCTCATTCGGGAGGGGGTTATCCAGAGTCCTCCCACTTCCCCCAAGTTTCCGGTAATATCGTGGAGCATCCTCTGGCTTTATAGATTCTTTTTTCCAGGGAGGCACATCTGTCCACTCTGTTGGACCATCGGTCAATACTTAGTTTGTCAGCCGAGCCCCAAGTTGCAGCCGTCAGCCGTTTCCCTGCGCCCAGTGCCACCTCCAGGAATATTTTTTCATGTTTGGTAAAGTCCACCTCCCCCCAAATTCCCAATATAATCAGTTTCGGGTCACGTGGAACCGGTGACTCCATGGCTCTAGAGATCCTACTAGTGCATCTCTCCTAAAAGCTCTGTAGCTCTTTGCAGTCTCAGACCATATGAAAGAAGGTGCCCTTTGCCCTTTTGCACCAGAGACATTCCCCACTGTCCACTACCCCCCCACCGGGCCATCATTGTTCGGGAATAGTATGCCTGGTGCAGTATTTTGAGCTGTATCAGTCTTAGCTTGGCATCAATCCCTATCTCTCGAGGGAACATCAATGCTTCCCCTCATTCTTCTGTTTCCAGTGGGCCCAGTTCTCTTTCCCATTTCCCTTTCAGTCTATCGAGTTCTCGGGCCCCAAAGGAATTGAGCACTTGGTAGAGTGTTGAGGTGACCTTAGATAGGATACGTTCTGGGAGAACATTGGTCTCTAGAGGGGTATTTTGTCCAGATTCGGGAATTGGGTGTTAATGGCGGGAGTGAGTTGCATGTGCCTATAGTGGTCCATTGGTTGTAGCCCATATTTCCTCTTCAGGGTCTCAAAGACTAAAAGGCATCCCTCTTGAACTACATCTGCCAGTGTGCATATGCCCCACCTTTCCCAGTTTGCAAAGTTATGAATATATTTTGTGACGGCATGGATGACTTTCAGATCTTCAGTTGCCTTAGAGTAAAATACTGCTTCATTCACCATCCTTATGCGGTTGTTCCTTAGCATGGATTTAAGCTATAACTTTGTAACTTTTTCTCGTTGAGGCTGGACACTGCCATTCCCCACAAAGAAGCCGACGTATTTCACAGCTGATTGAGCCAGTTTACATTTGGATGGATGGGTCGTTAAGCCAGCTTCTCTGAGGGCTCTCATAATAGTAAAGAGATGGAAAATATGGTCTTCCCAAGTCGTACTATAAATGACTATGTCGTCAATGTAAGCCCCACAGAAATCGGAGTAGGGCTGTACTATCCTGTTATTAAGCCGTTGGAAAGTGGTGGGGGACCTGTGTAAGCTAAAAGACAGGACTTTGAACTGGAATAGTCCCAGGGGTGTCGAGAAAGCAGTTTTTTCTTTATCAGGTCCATGTACTGGGACCTGCCAGTACCGCTTGGTTAAGTCTAGGGTTGATAGGAAGGTGGCATTTCCGAGTTTATCAATCAATTTGTCGATGCACGGCATGGGATCGGTATCGAAGTCAGAGATTGCGTTGACCTGTCGGAAGTCTATGCAAAACCTCCAGGAGTGGTCAGGTTTTGTGACCAATACTATAGGAGAGGACCATGGGCTTGGAGAAGGTTTGATAATATTAGCCCTTAGCATTTTGTTCACTTCCTCAACCACTATCTGTCTATGGGCTTCTGGGAGTCTATACGGTTTCAAATCGACCACTTTTCCCTTTGGAGTTCTGATATAATGATAAGTGCATTGCACTCTCCCTGGTTTCTCACAGAATACATCAGGGAATGTTGTGACTACATTTTTTAAGTCTTCTTGTTGTTGACTAGATAGCTCTTGGGGAATTAATTCACCGTTATCTATTTCTTCTGGTACCAAACAAGATAGTATAGTAGCAGTGGCTGCGGAAGGATTTTCCTTCCACTCTTTTAAGAGATTTATGTTGTAGAGATGGGTCTTTCGTTTCCTGTGAGGTTGGGCTACCTTATAGGTACAGGTCCCTCTTCATTCTAATATTTCACACAGCCTATGCCACTTTGAGACAAGTTTATTTTCAAAGGTAGGTAAGAGGACCAATATGTTTTGTCCTATTGAAAACGATCTTAAGTTTACCTTTTTGTCATAGGTGGACTTTTGCTGTGCTTGGGCTGTATCCATATGAGTGTAGACAAGATTTTGAACAAGTTTCATATGCTCTTGCAATCTGTTAGCTATTTGTGAAAGGGGAATAGGTGCCTCTTCTCTTTCTTCCCAGGTCTCCCGGAGCATGCCTAGGACATCTCTACGTTCTCTACCATAAAGTTGTTCAAAGGGAGAGAATCCAGTGGACACCTGAGGGGTCTTTCTTACTGCAAATAAGGCTTTCGTAGGATCATATTAAGTGAATCCTTCTACCAAACCGTCTGTTTGCGGGTGGTAAACTGAGGTTCTTTAGGTGGCAATATGGAGCAATTCCCTAACTTCACCCATGAGTTTGCTCATAAAGTTGGATCCCTGATCCGTTAGAATTTCCTTAGGAAAACCAACCCTGGAAAAATATGGCAATATATGTTTTAAAATCTGCTGGGTTGTGTTGCTCCACATAGAGAATGCCTCAGGGTATCAGGTAGCGTAATCAACGATTACAAGGACATATTTGTTACCCAGTCTAGAGGATTCCAATGGTCCAATGATAGCCATCTCAATCCGGGAGAAAGGGACTTCTATTATTGGTAAAGAGTTCAGAGCGGCAGGCAAGGGAATATGTGTAGTGGTTTTCTGACATATTTCACATGTCTGAATGAAGTTCTTTATATCAGCATTGATAGCTGGCTAGTAATACTTCCCACTAATGTGCGCCTGGGTCTTAGATTGTCCTAAATGTCCCCCTGTCAAATTAGAATGTGCAATCTCTAGCACGACCGGTTTTACTCCCCTGGGCCAACAGAGCCGGCAAACGGACCTAGGCGAGGTGCAACAAGGAGCTTCAACAGAGCAGTGCAGAAGGCAAGGGGAAAGCCCACAAGGTGCCCCACATCAGCGGGTAGAAGAATACAGCCCCAGCGAGGTAGGCAGCCCAGAGGAGGAGGCAGAGGGAAGGAACCAGATGAGCAACGAGGAATCTACAAGCCATGGACAGCGCCCCTATCTCTGGGAATCCTGATGACTGGGGTAAGGAGAGGAGAGGGGAAAGGAGGGACCTGGCTCCAAACAACTAATTGAGCAGTGACCCAGCTATGTCACAATCACAAGTGAGCACTTCCAGACCCTATTAAGCCCGAACGAAATCCCGCAGGCACAGGAGAACACCAAAGAGGTAGCGCAAGCGACGTCAGATGTCAACATACTAAAACATAGGGTAAAACTGCTAAAAGAGCAGAAGATGCTGAAGGACGCACGCGCAGGAACAACATCAGAATCCTGGGGCTACTGGAGGGCATGGAGGGATCCGACCCACCTAATTATGTAGAGAATATGCTGCTACAAGAATTGGGACCGGGGAATCTCACGCAGGGATTCACTATTGAGCGTGCACATAGATCCCTAGTCAGGAAACTGCTGCCGGGAGCTCCCCTTAGGCCTATCATTGCCAAAGTTTTAAACTACAAAGATAGGGAGAAGATCTTGGCATTTTCTAGGACAGGGGGCACTATACAAAGAGCCTCAGCAAAACTGGCAATATACCCCGACTATTTTTTTAAATTATTTTTTTATGGTGTATACAGATTCAAAACACGTTTACACATATATAATACATAAGAATTAATTCGCAAGAAGAATGAAAATACATCAAATTCATACACTTTACAAAACCATCACAAATCTAACTCATAAAGAAGGATTGATACATCTCATTAAGATCAACAGATAAATTAGAAAATAGTAAAAAGAAGAAAGCAAATCAAAAACACAAAGAAGTTAAGAGACAGGGTAATATGAGATAAAAATATTTCTAGGGAAAAAAAAATTAACAGAACAGAGCCAGCAGGCCAGCAGATATGGCATATCTGGCATATCAGAAAGACAGATTTTAGAGTTCCTCCAGCAATTTAACATCATCTTCAAACTTTCACAGAAGCTTATCCGCACATTTCCATACCTGGGTTATAGCAATGATCTTACTATGGCTTTGGCGGGACATACATCGTAGCCAGAATGATTCGCAAGCTAAATCAAATTTAGAGGGGGGGACGTGGCCTTTGCCCATGGAGTGAGGGAGTGCCTGAGCTGAGCTCCCGTCAAGATCCTCTATATGATCCTAGGACATGACTTTGCCTGAATTGAGATTAACTGAGCACATTTTCAAGTGTGGGAAGCGTTTCCCGAGCCCCGCATCGAAAACTCTGCTGAAAAACTTAGCTCCCTGAGCTGGGAACGGCGGCTGGGAACTGGGGCTTCTGCTCCGGCAAGATGGTGGACGAGGCCGTAGCTGTTTGCTGAGTGTGGAGGAGCTGAGATCAGCGACATCAGCCGGTGAGTTGAGGGTGCAGAAGTTTCTTGCCCGGGAGGAGCCCTGACTGGCGCACGATTGCAGCATCGAGAGAGGAACACCGGACCGACACATAATGCCTTAAAATTGAGTGGTGTGGTGTGGCGCTGAGACAACAAATGCCTGGCTGAGTACGCTGCACAGGAAGAGGCGCGATAGAGCTACGGACAGAGGTGGAGGAAACCATCATTGTGCCCCATATGGAGTCAGAGGGGAACAGGGAGAAAAGGTGACTCCACACACGATGCGTGTCTGCCAGTGTATTTAAACTGAGTCCCAGCGCGGGAAGCATTCGAGCAGGCGGCAGGCCCGCTACCGTTGAAGCAAACAGGAAAGGTGCCATGCGTACAATTCTGAAGCAAGCTATATCGGGTCGCTTTTAATGACTTCAACCAGGAAGCTAGTTGACATTAAGAAACCCTGAGCTTACTAGACGTGTAATACACGGAGAAGCGGTCCGCGTTAAAATGCACCGGCTAAGTAACTTGAGCTGCAGGGGCGAGAAGACAGGGGCGCATTAAGGTGGGTGACACGATCGGGAACGGATTCTCATTGCCGCTCACCACACTAAAACAGCCTGCAAGGAGAAAGACGTTCTACCAACAATTCCTACCCCCCCTGCTTATGAGACAGCAATTGTAACCACTGGCTCTGGCCCTGCTGGGACTGCAACACAGCACAGACGGAGCACAAGCGTCTAAGGGGAAGTATCAGGAGACATCGACAGAGGCACCATATACCGCTAACACAGGGATCTACAATAGAGCGCGCCCACAAATATCCATGGGGAAACGCAGACCCATGGCGTGCTAGGCTGATACCCAACACGATACGCGGCAGAAGGAACACGGCTGTTGGAGTGCCAGAGACCGGGGCAGCGCATACTGGAAAATAGACACTACATCTGAGGAAGTGAAGTGGCTGGGCCCCTGCTGTGTGGACGCACATGCACCCCTACCACCGGCAATGGGCACCACTGCAAGGTGCACTGCTGACATGTAAGCACAGCGTCGTGGGTCACTGCATACGGTGCTGAGCAAGCCCTCCAGTACCAAAGGGGGGTGAGTAATCATTAAAGACACCAAATAATCACCCCACAAAGCTCCCCTGGCTAAGCTGCACTGTAAATAAACTACCTGAAGTGCTGAACATACTGGAGGCCCACTGGGGGGATATTGACGTGACAAGTGCATTTATAGCTCAAGAGAATTTGTGGCACTGGGCGTGCTTGGCCCTGTGAGAAGGGCAGGTCGTGGGCAACCTAAGACTAAAATTTGAACCCGTACCCTCCGTGCTGGAGAGACTGTCCCCATAGCACCAACAGCAGCACCAAGCACACAGCTGCACCGCTGTGACTCTACAAAGGTGGCAAAGTGAAAGGGATAAGCGGCAAACAGGAGGGCATGTCCCCATCCAAAGGGAAGAAGAAATCCACAATCATGGACTCTTTCAGCAAAGCTGCCAAGTCGTGCGAGATGGCACAGGGGGGTGCCATGGTGTCAGACACAACAAAAGCACCTGACACAAGCAACAGAGACAACCAGGTGCTAGTGGCTATTGCAGCACTGCAGTCATTTATTGACACAAAAATAGACGAGGTCAAGGTGGATATGCAGTTGATGAGGCAGGACGTGCAGAACCTGACCGAGAGAGTAACGTCAATAGAGTCTGACCTGAAAGAAATCCGCGACACAAGACAGGATCTGGAGAAGAGGCTGAACGAGTTGGAAAGGAGGAATGCCCAGCTGGAGTCGCGAGCAGAAGATGCAGAAGGGAAGGCTCGACACAACAATGTGCGGCTGCTAGGAATTCCAGAGGGACTTGAAGGCCCGAATCGCACCGAATTCGTGGGGACCCTGCTACTACAGGAAGTCGGAGCTGGCAAACTTACACAGGGCTTTGCGGTGGAAGGGCCCACAGATCCTTGCAGAAACTGCCTCCACCAAGGGTTACACCCTTGCCCGATGATCGCGAGGATCCTTAACTTCATGGACAGAGAAGTCATATTGAAATATTCAAGGCAAGGGGTTGTGATACGACGTGATAACTCCACAATAGCCATTTACCCAGACTACACACCCGCCATCCAAAGAGCAAGGAACTCCTTTGTACCAATCAAAGCAAGACAGTTCAACATGAAATACATGCTGATGTACCCGTCCAGATTAAAAGTGATCCACAAGGGTTGATCTATTTTCCTGGAGACTCCAACTGCGGCCACCATGTGCCTGGGACATAACAACCTGGGCGGGGGAGAAGAATCTGTCAAGTGAGCGGTATTAGGAACTCAGGGGGGGGTGGAAGTATGGGAAATATACTATTTGAAGCAAATGCTTGTTATGAAGTGCTAAGTGTTCTCAAACATTAACATCAGATGGGGTGATGACTGGCCACTTGCCTAGGGCTCACAGGTCTAACCCACTTTAAGGTTAGCATCGGCCAGTTGCTGATGCAATTCGACTCGCACAAGAAGGACCGGATAGATCAAGACGGTGCGGGGGCACCTGAGTGCTGCAAGATGGTAGCAGCAGCTGGAAGCAAATGTTTAGTTTTTGTTACTGTTTAGGTTTGGTTTGTTGTTTGGAAAGTTTTGAATTCTTCACGGAAAGTGACATATGTGGCAAAGTGTGCACTTGTGACAACGGGGGTACAGTCGGGGGTGGAGGTTGCTCAGGAGGGGAGAAGAGATTGAAGGGTGCATGTTGGGGAAGTAAGGGGTAAAAGAGGGGGGACAGAGCGGGACAACTCAGTACTATCATGACTGCTGACATCAGAGTACTGACGTGGAACGTTTGGGGACTGGGCACATATCTGCACAGGAACCGTGTAAAGTCCTTCCTCAATAGGAAGAATGTGTCTGTTGCGCTACTACAAGAAACCCATTTAACACAAAGTCCTATGGCTACGGTTAAAGAACATTGCGGAGGGCAGGGATATGGAGCGGCTTACTCTAAATACGCACGTGGTGTTTTCACATGGATAAGTACTATGGTTTCCTTTTGATTACTGAGGATGGAGCCAGACCCGGAAGGGAGATATCTGATATTAAGAGGCTACATAGAACAGGTAGAAATATGGATAGTTAACGCCTACTTTCCCAACCATGGAATCCCTACACACCTCAATACACTATGCGATAAAATAACCCCACACCAGGAATGTTTTTTCATCTGGGGTGGTGATTTTAACTGTGTGAGGGATTTGGACCTGGATAGATCCAGCCCGCCAGCCACCCGGACTGAGACTGCCACGGGAGTGCTGAACGCGTTGCTTAAAAGCCTAGATTTGGTGGACGTATGGAGGTAATTGCACCCGAACCACAGGGGTTATTCTTATTTATCCTCACCACATGGCCTATACACCAGAATTGACTATCTCTTTGTGGCTAAAGCCCACCTGGCACAGATGGAAGCGGCACAATATCTGGGCAGGTCAGTCTCTGACCACTCGCCACAGCTGCTGGAGTGGAGGATACTAGGACCTAAGCCCCCCATACCACTGTAACGCATGCCCGCGGATGCCTTGACTGACCAGGCCTTCATGAAGAATTACAAAACAAGTTAGAGGAATACATTGAGAGGAATGTGGGCAGCGTTGAGGAATGGAGCACGGTCCGGGAGGCAATGAAGCTAGTGGTGAGTGGGGAGGTTATCGCCTGTGTTGGGGGTACCGGGAAAATGCTGAGGTTGTAGTTGGAGAATTGGGAGGAGGAACTAAAGCAGAGGGAGGCACACACACGAGGGACCAGCGGGGAAGAGCTAGCACTGGCAGACTTACGACGTAGCTGCCAAGAAACTTGGGGGAGGCTGTCTAAACTCGACTACACTGTGGGCACATGCGGAGGGAGATAAGCCAAGCGGGCTGCTCTCGTGGCTGTGCAGGTGGGAGCATCCGAGGCACTGAACTCAGGGATGAGGCTGGTACTGCCAATAAATCACAACATGCGATCAACAACACCTTTAAAGAATTGTACTCCCGCTTGTACAGCCACGAGAGCCAGGTATCCCAGGACAACATAAGGGTACACTAGAGGAAATAGGACTGCCTAGGCTGAGTACAATACAATGCGAGGACATATCCGAAGCGATCAGAACCCTAGCCACGAGCAAGACACCTGGGAGCGATGGACTCCCCCTGGAGTTCTATAAGACATATGAGTCAGTCTTGACCCCGGTGTTGCTCGAAGTGTTTAAGGGAGCCTTTGAGAAAGGGGTACTGCCAGAAAGAATGAGGCAAACCTTAGTGATTCCGATGCCCAAACCTGGGAAGCCCACTGATGAGTGTGACTCATATCGCCCACTGGCAATGCTAAATTATGATGTCAACATTTTAACTAGTAAACTGGCCAAATGGCTAAATAGGGTTATTGGAGACCTAATACATGGGGACCAGAACGGTTTCATCCCGGGCCGTAGCACGGCGTTGAATTTACGTAGATTACAACATGTTCTAGAACAGACAGATTCTCAGACGCAATATGCCATACTTTCCCTAGACGCCATAAAAGCGTTTGACTCACTATACTGGGAATGGTTGTTAGCAGCGTTAAGGGAATTTGGGTTCGGGGAACAATTCATCAAATGGGTACAGATACGTTACACGGCACCTGTGGCAAGGGTTAAATCCGGGATGGTGGTGTCACCGGTTTGGGCCATATAAAGGGGCACTAGGCAGGAGTGTCGGCTGTCACCTATGCTTTATGTGCTGGGGCTAGAGCCGATAGCAATTTATCTTTGAAAGCAGTTCCTAGATGCGGGCATTTGGGTGGGGGGAGTCAGACATTTAGTTTTGTTGTACGCGGACAATGTACTATTATACCTGAGGGTTAAGTCTAGGGTTGATAGGAAGGTGGCATTTCCGAGTTTATCAATCAATTTGTTGATGCACGGCATGGGATCGGTATCGAAGTCAGAGATTGCGTTGACCTGTCGGAAGTCTATGCAAAACCTCCAGGAGTGGTCAGGTTTTGTGACCAATACTATAGGAGAGGACCATGGGCTTGGAGAAGGTTTGATAATATTAGCCCTTAGCATTTTGTTCACTTCCTCAACCACTATCTGTCTATGGGCTTCTGGGAGTCTATACGGTTTCAAATCGACCACTTTTCCCTTTGGAGTTCTGATATAATGATAAGTGCATTGCACTCTCCCTGGTTTCTCACAGAATACATCAGGGAATGTTGTGACTACATTTTTTAAGTCTTCTTGTTGTTGACTAGATAGCTCTTGGGGAATTAATTCACCGTTATCTATTTCTTCTGGTCCCAAACAAGATAGTATAGTAGCAGTGGCTGCGGAAGGATTTTCCTTCCACTCTTTTAAGAGATTTATGTTGTAGAGATGGGTCTTTCGTTTTCCTGTGAGGTTGGGCTACCTTATAGGTACAGGTCCCTCTTCATTCTAATATTTCACACAGCCTATGCCACTTTGAGACAAGTTTATTTTCGAAGGTAGGTAAGAGGACCAATATGTTTTGTCCTATTGAAAACGATCTTAAGTTTACCTTTTTGTCATAGGTGGACTTTTGCTGTGCTTGGGCTGTATCCATATGAGTGTAGACAAGATTTTGAACAAGTTTCATATGCTCTTGCAATCTGTTAGCTATTTGTGAAAGGGGAATAGGTGCCTCTTCTCTTTCTTCCCAGGTCTCCCAGAGCATGCCTAGGACATCTCTACGTTCTCTACCATAAAGTTGTTCAAAGGGAGAGAATCCAGTGGACACCTGAGGGGTCTTTCTTACTGCAAATAAGGCTTTCTTAGGATCATATTAAGTGAATCCTTCTACCAAACCGTCTGTTTGCGGGTGGTAAACTGAGGTTCTTTAGGTGGCAATATGGAGCAATTCCCTGACTTCACCCATGAGTTTGCTCATAAAGTTGGATCCCTGATCCGTTAGAATTTCCTTAGGAAAACCAACCCTGGAAAAATATGGCAATATATGTTTTAAAATCTGCTGGGTTGTGTTGCTCCACATAGGGAATGCCTCAGGGTATCAGGTAGCGTAATCAACGATTACAAGGACATATTTGTTACCCAGTCTAGAGGATTCCAATGGTCCAATGATATCCATCTCAATCCGGGAGAAAGGGACTTCTATTATTGGTAAAGAGTTCAGAGCGGCAGGCAAGGGAATATGTGTAGTGGTTTTCTGACATATTTCACATGTCTGAATGAAGTTCTTTATATCAGCATTGATACCTGGCTAGTAATACTTCCCACTAATGTGCGCCTGGGTCTTAGATTGTCCTAAATGTCCTCGTGTCAAATTAGAATGTGCAATCTCTAGCACGACCGGTTTTACTCCCCTGGGCCAACAGAGCCGGCAAACGGACCTAGGCGAGGTGCAACAAGGAGCTTCAACAGAGCAGTGCAGAAGGCAAGGGGAAAGCCCACAAGGTGCCCCACATCAGCGGGTAGAAGAATACAGCCCCAGCGAGGTAGGCAGCCCAGAGGAGGAGGCAGAGGGAAGGAACCAGATGAGCAACGAGGAATCTACAAGCCATGGACAGCGCCCCTATCTCTGGGACTCCTGATGACTGGGGTAAGGAGAGGAGAGGGGAAAGGAGGGACATGGCTCCAAACAACTAATTGAGCAGTGACCCAGCTATGTCACAATCACAAGTGAGCACTTCCAGACCCTATTAAGCCCGAACGAAACCCCCGAGGGATTCAGAGGAAAGCCTCTTAAACACGGGAAGGCACGTAATAGGGACACAACTAAACAGTGAGGAAACACGCTAAGCAATAGCCACGGCACACAAGGAGGAACAGCAGTCAATGAGCAGACCCATACTAAGTGAAGCAGCCTACTCATGAGCAGGCCCACAAAAGGGTCAAGAGCGAAAAGGGGGCAGGAGTCCGGGGCAAAAGAGGTAGGCCACGAGCCACAAAGAGAGACAGGAGAAAGTGCAGAAGTCTAGGGACCCGCAACAAAGAACAAGCCCACGTGGCCCCATAACAGACAAGATCAAGGGTAAACAGGAAGATATACCCAGATAACGAAGAAGAAGCAAGAAAGAGCTACAGAACAGGAAGAAAGGCCAGGGCAAATAGCGAGAGCGCAACAGAGACCAATCAAAAGGAGCTAAAATCAGAAGCAGCAATCTTGCATAACTAATGGCGACCAAAGAAAACAAAGCCAAAGGAAAACAGAACACCAAGGAAGCATTTACAAAAGGCCAGTACAGCTCCAAAGGAGCAAAAGATGCTGGGTCAGCTATTAATAAAGAGGACAAACCAGGGAACGGAAACCAACAAATACTTGATGCCATAGAAGCATTACAAACAACCTTGGAAGCAAGAATTGACGCAGTAAGGATCGATGTGGGACTGTTAAGGCAAGACGTGAGAGCGATGGGAGAGCGCACGGGGAAACTTGAACAGCAGGCACAGGAGAACACCAAAGAGGTAGCGCAAGCGACGTCAGATGTCAACATACTAAAACATAGGGTAAAACTGCTAAAAGAGCAGAAGATGCTGAAGGACGCACGCGCAGGAACAACATCAGAATCCTGGGGCTACTGGAGGGCATGGAGGGATCCGACCCACCTAATTATGTAGAGAATATGCTGCTACAAGAATTGGGACCGGGGAATCTCACGCAGGGATTCACTATTGAGCGCGCACATAGATCCCTAGTCAGGAAACTGCTGCCGGGAGCTCCCCGTAGGCCTATCATTGCCAAAGTTTTAAACTACAAAGATAGGAAGAAGATCTTGGCATTTTATAGGACAGGGGGCACTATACAAAGAGCCTCAGCAAAACTGGCAATATACCCCGACTATTTTTTTAAATTATTTTTTTATGGTGTATACAGATTCAAAACACGTTTACACATATATAATACATAAGAATTAATTCGCAAGAAGAATGAAAATACATCAAATTCATACACTTTACAAAACCATCACAAATCTAACTCATAAAGAAGGATTGATACATCTCATTAAGATCAACAGATAAATTAGAAAATAGTAAAAAGAAGAAAGCAAATCAAAAACACAAAGAAGTTAAGAGACAGGGTAATATGAGATAAAAATATTTCTAGGGAAAAAAAAATTAACAGAACAGAGCCAGCAGGCCAGCAGATATGGCATATCTGGCATATCAGAAAGACAGATTTTAGAGTTCCTCCAGCAATTTAACATCATCTTCAAACTTTCACAGAAGCTTATCCGCACATTTCCATACCTGGGTTATAGCAGTGATCTTACTATGGCTTTGGCGGGACATACATCGTAGCCAGAATGATTCGCAAGCTAAATCAAATTTAGAGGGGGGGGGCGTGGCCTTTGCCCATGGAGTGAGGGAGTGCCTGAGCTGAGCTCCCGTCAAGATCCTCTATATGATCCTAGAACATGACTTTGCCTGAATTGAGATTAACTGAGCACATTTTCAAGTGTGGGAAGCGTTTCCTG
The DNA here is from genome assembly GCF_040938575.1 of Ambystoma mexicanum. NCBI lineage: Eukaryota > Metazoa > Chordata > Amphibia > Caudata > Ambystomatidae > Ambystoma > Ambystoma mexicanum. The sequence goes on along the minus strand of NC_090931.1, from coordinate 928,403,021 downwards.
AGCCCCGCATCGAAACTCTGCTGAAAAACTTAGCTCCCTGAGCTGGGAATGGCGGCTGGGAACTGGGGCCTCTGCTCCGGCAAGATGGTGGACGAGGCCGTAGCTGTTTGCTGAGTGTGGAGGAGCTGAGATCAGCGACATCAGCCGGTGAGTTGAGGGTGCAGAAGTTTCTTGCCCGGGAGGAGCCCTGACTGGCGCACGATTGCAGCATCGAGAGAGGAACACCGGACCGACACATAATGCCTTAAAATTGAGTGGTGTGGCGCTGAGACAACAAATGCCTGGCTGAGTACGCTGCACAGGAAGAGGCGCGATAGAGCTACGGACAGAGGTGGAGGAAACCATCATTGTGCCCCATATGTAGTCAGAGGGGAACAGGGAGAAAAGGTGACTCCACACAAGATGCGTGTCTGCCAGTGCATTTAAACTGAGTCCCAGCGCGGGAAGCATTCGAGCAGGCGGCAGGCCTGCTACCGTTGAAGCAAACAGGAAAGGTGCCATGCGTACAATTCTGAAGCAAGCTATATCGGGTCGCTTTTAATGACTTCAACCAGGAAGCCAGGTGACATTAAGAAACCCTGAGCTTACTAGACGTGTAATACACGGAGAAGCGGACCGCGTTAAAATGCACCGGCTAAGTAACTTGAGCTGCAGGGGCGAGAAGACAGGTGCGCATTAAGGTGGGTGACACGATCGGGAACTGATGCTCATTGCCGCTCACCACACTAAAACAGCCTGCAAGGAGAAAGACGTTCTACCAACAATTCCTACCCCCCCTGCTTATGAGACAGCAATTGTAACCACTGGCTCTGGCCCTGCTGGGACTGCAACACAGCACAGACGGAGCGCAAGCGTCTAAGGGGAAGTATCAGGAGACATTGACAGAGGCACCATATACCGCTAACACAGGGATCTACAATAGCGCGCGCCCACAAATATCCACGGGGGAACGCAGACCCATGGCGAGCTAGGCTGATACCCAACACGATACGCGGCAGAAGGAACACGGCTGTTGGAGTGCCAGAGACCGGGGCAGCGCATACTGGAAAATAGACACTACGTCTGAGGAAGTGAAGTGGCTGGGCCCCTGCTGTGTGGACGCACATGCACCCCTACCACCGGCAATGGGCACCACTGCAAGGCGCACTGCTGACATGTAAGCACAGCGTCGTGGGTCACTACATACGGTGCTGAGCAAGCCCTCCAGTACCAAAGGGTGGTGAGTAATCATTAAAGACACCAAATAATCACCCCACAAAGCTCCCCTGGCTAAGCTGCACTGTAAATAAACTACCTGAAGTGCTGAACATACTGGAGGCCCACTGGGGGGATATTGACGTGACAAGTGCATTTATAGCTCAAGAGAATTTGTGGCACTGGGCGTGCTTGGCCCTGTGAGAAGGGCAGGTCGTGGGCAACCTAAGACTAAAATTTGAACCCGTACCCTCCGTGCTGGAGAGACTGTCCCCATAGCACCAACAGCAGCACCAAGCACACAGCTGCACCACTGTGACTCTACAAAGGTGGCAAAGTGAAATGGATAAGCGGCAAATAGGAGGGCATGTCCCCATCCAAAGGGAAGAAGAAATCCACAATCATGGACTCTTTCAGCAAAGCTGCCAAGTCGTGCGAGATGGCACAGGGGGGTGCCATGGTGTCAGACACAACGAAAGCGCCTGACACAAGCAACAGAGACGACCAGGTGCTAGTGGCTATTGCAGCACTGCAGTCATTTATTGACACAAAAATAGACGAGGTCAATGTGGATATGCAGTTGATGAGGCAGGACGTGCAGAACCTGACCGAGAGAGTAACGTCAATAGAGTCTGACCTGAAAGAAATCCGCGACACAAGACAGGATCTGGAGAAGAGGCTAAAGGAGTTGGAAAGGAGGAATGCCCAGCTGGAGTCGCGAGCAGAAGATGCAGAAGGGAAGGCTCGACACAACAATGTGCGGCTGCTAGGAATTCCAGAGGGATTTGAAGGCCCGAATCGCACCGAATTCGTGGGGACCCTGCTACTACAGGAAGTCGGAGCTGGCAAACTTACACAGGGCTTTGCGGTGGAAGGGCCCACAGATCCTTGCAGAAACTGCCTCCACCAGGGTTACACCCTTGCCCGATGATCGCGAGGATCCTTAACTTCATGGACAGAGAAGTCATATTGAAATATTCAAGGCAAGGGGTTGTGATACGATGTGATAACTCCACAATAGCCATTTACCCTGACTACACACCCGCCATCCAAAGAACAAGGAACTCCTTTGTACCAATCAAAGCAAGACAGTTCAACATGAAATACATGCTGATGTACTCGTCCAGAATAAAAGTGATCCACAAGGGTTGATCTATTTTCCTGGAGACTCCAACTGCGGCCACCATGTGCCTGGAACATAACAACCTGGGCGGGGGAGAAGAATCTGTCAAGTGAGCGGTATTAGGAACTCAGGGGGGGGTGGAAATATGGGAAATATACTATTTGAAGCAAATGCTTGTTATGAAGTGCTAAGTGTTCTCAAACATTAACATCAGACGGGGTGATGACTGGCCACTTGCCTAGGGCTCACAGGTCTAACCCACTTTAAGGTTATCATCGGCCAGTTGCTGATGCAATTCGACTCGCACAAGAAGGGCCGGATAGATCAAGACGGTGCAGGGGCACCTGAGTGCTGCAAGATGGTAGCAGCAGCTGGGAGCAAATGTTTAGTTTTTGTTACTGTTTAGGTTTGGTTTGTTGTTTGGAAAGTTTTGAATTCTTCACGGAAAGTGACATATGTGGCAAAGTGTGCACTTGTGACAACGGGGGTACAGTCGGGGGTGGAGGTTGCTCAGGAGGGGAGAAGAGATTGAAGGGTGCATGTTGGGGAAGTAAGGGGTAAAAGAGGGGGGACAGAGCGGGACAGCTCAGTACTATCATGACTGCTGACATCAGAGTACTGACGTGGAACGTTTGGGGACTGGGCACATATCTGCACAGGAACCGTGTAAAGTCCTTCCTCAATAGGAAGAATGTGTCTATTGCGCTACTACAAGAAACCCATTTAACACAAAGTCCTATGGCTACGGTTAAAGAACATTGCGGAGGGCAGGGATATGGAGCGGCTTACTCTAAATACGCACGTGGTGTTTTCACATGGATAAGTACTATGGTTTCCTTTCGATTACTGAGGATGGAGCCAGACCCGGAAGGGAGGTATCTGATATTAAGAGGCTACATAGAACAGGTAGAAATATGTATAGTTAACGCCTACTTCCCCAACCATGGAATCCCTACACACCTCAATACACTATGCGATAAAATAACCCCACACCAGGAATGTTTTTTCATCTGGGGTGGTGATTTTAACTGTGTGAGGGATTTGGACCTGGATAGATCCAGCCCGCCAGCCACCCGGACTGAGACTGCCACGGGAGTGCTGAACGCGTTGCTTAAAAGCCTAGATTTGGTGGACGTATGGAGGTAATTGCACCCGAACCACAGGGGTTATTCTTATTTATCCTCACCACATGGCCTATACACCAGAATTGACTATCTCTTTGTGGCTAAAGCCCACCTGGCACAGATGGAAGCGGCACAATATCTGGGCAGGTCAGTCTCTGACCACTCGCCACAGCTGCTGGAGTGGAGGATACTAGGACCTAAGCCCCCCATACCACTGTAGCGCATGCCCGCGGATGCCTTGACTGACCAGGCCTTCATGAAGAATTACAAAACAAGTTAGAGGAATACATTGAGAGGAATGTGGGCAGCGTTGAGAAATGGAGCACGGTCCGGGAGGCAATGAAGGTAGTGGTGAGTGGGGAGGTTATCGCTGTGTTGGGGGTACCGGGAAAATGCTGAGGTTGTAGTTGGAGAATTGGGAGGAGGAACTAAAGCAGAGGGAGGCACACACACGAGGGACCAGCGGGGAAGAGCTAGCACTGGCAGACTTACGACGTAGCTGCCAAGAAACTTGGGGGAGGCTGTCTAAACTCGACTACACTGTGGGCACATGCGGAGGGAGATAAGCCAAGCAGGCTGCTCTCGTGGCTGTGCAGGTGGGAGCATCCGAGGCACTGATCTCAGGGATGAGGCTGGTACTGTCCATAAATCACAACATGCGATCAACAACACCTTTAAAGAATTTTACTCCCGCTTGTACGGCCACGAGAGCCAGGTATCCCAGGACAACATAAGGGTACACTAGAGGAAATAGGACTGCCTAGGCTGAGTACAATACAATGCGAGGACATATCCGAAGCGATCAGAACCCTAGCCACGAGCAAGACACCTGGGAGCGATGGACTCCCCCTGGAGTTCTATAAGACATATGAGTCAGTCTTGACCCCGGTGTTGCTCGAAGTGTTCAAGGGAGCCTTTGAGAAAGGGGTACTGCCAGAAAGAATGAGGCAAACCTTAGTGATTCCGATACCCAAACCTGGGAAGCCCACTGATGAGTGTGACTCATATCGCCCACTGGCAATGCTAAATTATGATGTCAACATTCTAACTAGTAAACTGGCCAAATGGCTAAATAGGGTTATTGGAGACCTAATACATGGGGACCAGAACGGTTTCATCCCGGGCCGTAGCACGGCGTTGAATTTACGTAGATTACAACATGTTCTAGAACAGACAGATTCTCAGACGCAATATGCCATACTTTCCCTAGACGCCATAAAAGCGTTTGACTCACTATACTGGGAATGGTTGTTAGCAGCGTTAAGGGAATTTGGGTTCGGGGAACAATTCATCAAATGGGTACAGATACGTTACACGGCACCTGTGGCAAGGGTTAAATCCGGGATGGTGGTGTCACCGGTTTGGGCCATATAAAGGGGCACTAGGCAGGAGTGTCGGCTGTCAACTATGCTTTATGTGCTGGGGCTAGAGCCGATAGCAATTTATCTTTGAAAGCAGTTCCTAGATGCGGGCATTTGGGTGGGGGGAGTCAGACATATAGTTTTGTTGTACGCGGACAATGTACTATTTTTTTTTTTAACTTCTTTTTATTGGTTTTACAACATAACCCCCTTTCTTCCCTCTTCCCTCTTCCTCCCCCCTCCCTCTCCCCAAAGGCAGCCGCAGTATGTTTATGGTCCGATGCCTCCTCGGGCCTGGCTCAAACAGATGTCGAGTTTATAGTGGGGGGCCGGTCTCTTGGCGACCTCCCTTCTTTCGTCCATGTGTGTATTCGCTGGCCTTTCCAGGTAGGATTGCATTGTTCAGTGTGTGCGTTGGTCCCAATCCCGTCTCCTTCTTCCCATTTCTTCCCTTATGTGGTGCCCCGTCGGCGTGGGCGGGCCAATTTCTTAATTTCCTGAGTCGCTTGGGTCGTCCGTGTCATCCCTGCTTCTGCTGCCAAACAGGTCCTGCACCAGAGAGTTCCATGCCAGTAGTCTGGTCCCACTGTTGCTCTCCCCCTTTTGCGTGGCTCTCGCCCAGACTGCTGTCTCTGCTATTGCCCATTTTTGTAGGTCGGCCCACCAGCCCTCCCTCAAGGGGCCTTCGCTCTTGTTCCATGCCATCGCTATGCGGCGCTTCGCTAATATTGTCATCAAGTCTTTCATTTTTGCCACATGTGACATCTGCCGGTGCCCCCTTGGGAACAGGCCCAATAAATATGTTGCTGGCGATCTTGCCGGCATATGTATATCTGCTGTCAGCGCCTTTTCTTTCACCATATTCCAGAAGTCTGTTATCTGCGGGCATGACCAGAACATGTGCACCATGTCGGCTTGTTCGTCTCCGCAGCGCGGGCAGCACCGGGTCTGTCCGTCTCCCATCCTCGACATTCTCTTGGGAGTTAGGTATGCTCTATGCACTATGTAGATTTGCAGTTGTCTAAACCTGGCGTTCCTGGACACCTTTTTTGTGTACGTGAGGACTTTGTTCCATTCCTCATCTTCGAAGGGTTGTTGTAGTTCTTCCTCCCATTTCGTTCGTGCTTTTAATGTCTTTTTGTTGGTGTATCCCAGTAGTTGCTCGTAGAGTCTGGACACAGTGTGTCCTCCCTCGGAAACATCATACCATGCATCTAGTTCTCCTTCGGTGTCCTCAGGCTCCGGCATGGTGTTCCACCTCTCCTTTATTGTCCGAACTAGGCTATTGTACAGGATGAATTGGCCCCTGTGTACATCTTGTTCATCCATCAGGGTCTGGAATTCAACCCATTGTCCGTCACGCCACAGGTCCCCTACTTGTGCTACTCCTCTGTCCTCCCATTGTGCTCTATACGTGGCCAGGCTGGCCACTCGGGTGTCTACCAGCCCCGCCAGTGGGATATGTCTTGAGCAGGGGTCTCGTATGCCTTGTGTCTTCCAGGCTCTTTTCCATAGTGTCCGGCCTAGTTGGGCTATATTGGGTAGGTCTTTGGCTTGGGCGGCTTTTATCCATAGTAGTTCTCTCAGGTGGTATCTCCGGAGTGTTGGTCCCATAAGTATTGTGTCTATCGAGGTCTCTTCACCCAGCCATCTCACCACAAATTGGAGTTGTGCTGCCAAGTAGTAGTATTCAAAATCTGGGAGTTTAATGCCCCCCCATTCGTAGCTTCTTTGTAGTGTGTCTAGTGCCACCTTGTTTCTCCCCCCTCCCCACAGGAAGGTTCTCGCCATGGTGTGTAGGTGTTTGAAGAAGGACCTTGGTATGTTATATGGGATGTTTGTAAAGTAATATAAGAGTCGGGGTAGGACCGTCATTTTTAGCAGTGCCGCCCGGCCTATCATGCCCAACGGCAACGTCTGCCAGAATTTCATGGCGTTTTCGATTTTGTCTAGGGCTACTTGTGTGTTACCTGCATGTGTTTCCATGGTGTCGTGGTAAATGTCCACTCCCAGGTATTTGAAGGTGTTCGGGGCCCATGTGATACCCAAGTGCGGCAATTGATCCGTCGGTATTGCGCGTAGGCCTGCCAGGGGAAACAGTAAGGATTTTTCCCTGTTGACCACTATTCCGGACAGCCTACCAAACGCGCGCAGCGCCTCCAGCAAGTCCTGCAGGTGGGTGCGTGGATTCTGTATGTAGAGGAGTATATCGTCTGCCTATATGGATATCTGGTGTATTTCCCCATCTATCTCTATGCCCATTTCTTTGTAGTGCATTCTTAGGAATACTGCGAACGGCTCCAGGGCCAGAATATATAACATTGGGGACAGGGGGCATCCCTGTTTTGTGCCTCGCTCTATGCTCCATTCCCTAGAAACTTGTCTACCCGTCTTGACTCTTGCTCTCGGGTCCTTGTATAGTAGTTCTATCCATCGTGTAAACCCTCGTCCGATCCCGTAATGGGTGAGCGTTCCCAGGAGCCAGTCCCATCCCACTGAGTCGAATGCTTTAATTGCATCTAGTGAGGCTACGGCACACTCCCCTCCCTCTTGGTTCGTTTTTTCTATAACATAATGGAGTCTGCGTAGGTTCCAGGACGTGTTTCGTTCTGGCACGTACCCTGTCTGGTCTGTGTGGATCAGGGTGGGTAGCACTCTTTTAAGGCGGTTAGCTAATGCCGCCGTCAGGATCTTGGAGTCCTGGTTTATTAGGGAGATCGGTCTGGAGGAGCCGCATTCGAGGGGCGGCTTACCTGGTTTAAGGATCGGGATTATTATAGATTCTGACATGCTATTCGGGAGTCTTCCTTTCTCATATGCTTCTTCTAGTGTTTCTAGCAGTCTCGGGGCTATGTCGTTTTTGTATTGTTTATAAAATTCCCCCGGGAGCCCATCTGGCCCCGGAGATTTCCCTGTCGGCAGCTGGGCGATCACGTCTGTTAGTTCCTCTACAGTGAGAGGGGCGTCTAACATTTGGGCCTGTTCCTCCGTCAATTGTGGGAGTCTGATTTCCGCGAGGGCTTCCTCTAGGTCCCCTTCTTCCGCCTCCCGGACCCTGGAGTATAAGTCCTCGTAAAATTGCGAGAACACCTCGTTTATTCCCTCTTGGGATCTAATCACCTCTCCCTGTCTATTTTGAATTTCATTAATCGGCTCCCGCCTAGTTTCCTGTTTGGTTAGCCAGGCCAGGAGCCTGCCAGGCTTGTCCCCCTCAGCATGTAGTTTCTGTATATATTTCCCATAGTCGAGCCGCCCTAATCTTTCCCAGGTCTCCGCACACTGTTGTCGCAGGGTGGTGAGGTTCTCTCGTTCCGCCCCTTTCTGCCCCGCTTGTCCTTCGGCCTTCTCGATTTTCTTTTCTAGCTCATCTAGTTGTGCTAGGGTTTCTCGCCTGAGACCTCCCATTTTCCCCATCGCCTCACCTCTGACTACCACCTTAAAGGCCTCCCAGACCGTTCCTGTGCTTTCCACACTACCCACATTATGTTCGAAATAGTCTTCTATTACGTTTTGGATGTGTTCCTGGAAGCCTACGTCCGATAATGCCTCTGCCCTTAATCTCCACGTGGGTATAGGGGCTCTCCTGTGTGTGTGCGCCCATGTGATTCTCAGGGGGGCGTGGTCAGATAGGGTTCGCGCGTGTATGTGTGCCTCAGTAAATTCCCCTAGTGTCTCCTTGCCCGTAAACAGGTAGTCTATCCGTGTGAATGTCCCATGTGGGGCGCTATAATGCGTGTATCCCCTCTCTTCCCCATGTACCTTCCTCCAGATGTCTTCGAGGTCGAGTTGGTCTAGTGTCTGTCGTAGTGCTCTCGCTGGTGGCGCCGCTCTCTTGTACTTATTGTCCGACCTGTCCAGCCGGGGGTCCAATGTACAATTGTGATCGCCTGCCCAGATCACCGTTGCATTCCTGTACGGGGCCAGCCGGGACGGAAGCGTCCTGAAGAAGGCCGTGGCGTCATGGTTGGGAGCATAGGTGTTCACCAGGCATATCTCCCGATTTTCTAGCATCCCGTGGACTACCAGGATTCTGCCTTCCACGTCTTTTTCCTGGTTGATGAGCTGGAATGGGACGCCCGGGGCGACCCAGGTTATTACTCCCCTTGCGTAATTAGAATATGTTGCACTATACATCTGACCTCCCCATCTTTTCTTTATTTTAGCTTGTTTTTCGGCCGTCAGGTGCGTTTCCTGCAACAGTGCAATGTGGGTCCTCGTTTTGTTCAACCAGGTATAAATTCTCAGCCTCTTGACATATGCATTCATCCCTCTGACGTTCCACGTGACAATCCTCAGGTCATCTCGGTCCTTGTGGGGATTAGCGCTCGCGGTCTGTTTTTTCCCATGGGCCCGCTCAGTGTCTTATTCTCTTGGTTTGCTCTTGTCAGGGATTTGTGTCCCTTTCTCTGGCTGTTGAGTTTTGAATCGTCTATTCGTCCGCTTTCTCGGGTTGGTTCTCTTGTTGTTGGCTGCACTCTGTTGTGGACGGTCTTACCTTGTGCTTTCCACCAGCTCTTTGTTTGTGGGTGCTGCTCCCTGAATTTGCTTTTCATGCCGATTCTTTGTGTGTGACAACTGTTGTTTCCTTTTCTGCTCTTCTTCTTTCCTTGCGGGCTTAGCCTTAACTTTCGAACTATTATAACTATTAACCTAAATAACATCAACAAACGCCCAGCCTCCCCCCATCTGCTCGGGCTCCACCGCTCTCCAGGTGCCGTTTCTTCCTCCTCGGGCATGCCTGTCGCGGCGTAGTGTCTTGAAACTGACACTATAGACTTTGTTTTTACTGGGGTTTCTCTGTGGGTCTTGGCGGTTCCACTTCCCTGAGTCTTGTGCTCCCTTTGTAAGTCTCTTTACTGTAGGCTTTTCAACTTGGAGGCTGTCGGTTTCCCCATTTCGTTATTTCCCGGTAGGGTGTCTCTACCGCCTTGTTCCCGTAGTGTTGGATTCGCATGTCGTGCTCAGTTCTAGTCCCTGTTTTGCCGGGGGGGGTTTCTGTTTCGCTCATTTCTCTCTGCCAACTGCGGAATCCCTCGTTGGTCCATCCACTCCTGGGCGTCGGTCGTTGTCTCGAAGATCTGTGTCTTTCCGTCATGCTGTATTTTAAGTTTGGCTGGGTACAGCAGCATGAATTTCACCCCTGCCGCTCGAAGGCGCTCTTTGGTCTGCCAGAACTGGGCTCTCTGTCTTTGTACGAGAACCGTATAGTCTGGATATATTGTTATCCTGGCCCCGTTTCTTGTTATGTTCCCTCCTTCTCTTGAGAAAGTCAGGATTTTTTCCCTGTCCTTGAAGTTCATGATTTTTGCTATCATTGGTCTTGGTGGTGCTCCTGGGCGCGGTTTCTTAGTTAGCGCCCGGTGTGCCCTCTCTACTACCAAGCCTTGGGACAGGGTCTCAGCTCCCACTTCTTGGATCAGGAGGTTCTCTATGTAGTTCGTGGGGTCTCTACCTTCCTCCCCCTCTGGCAGCCCCACTATGCGTACGTTGTTGCGCCGGGCCCTGCCTTCTGCGTCTTCAGCTCTGCGTTCTAGTATATTGATTCTCTCCAGTGCCTCCGACATTTGTGTTCGCGAGGTGGTTACTTCCACTGAGTTGCTCTGTACTTGTTGTTCTACTGTTGTCATCCTCTCCGCCAGGTTCCTTGTATCTTGTCTGAGGAGTCCTACATCCACCATCACTGCATCCAGCTTGCCTTCTATCGACGTCTTTAACGCCCCTATGGCTTCTAATATGCTGCCTTCCACTTGCCTGATCTCTCCTTGCGTGGCGTATGGCTCCGGCGTAGCTTTCTCCCCTGCCTCCGGTTGCGGGTCATCACTTTTGCGGGCAAATGTCTCCATGACTGTTTGTCTTCCTCTGCCGCTTTTTGGCTTGTCTGGCATGCTGGTACCTGCTACTCTTGGCTTGCAGTTGGGTCCTGCTTGGTCGGGGTCTGTTTGCGCTTCGGTGAGTTCTTACACGGTCCTCGCACTCACTTTCGCACTTTCCTGCGTGTGTTGGCTTTTAGTGAGCGTCTTCCTTCTGTTTCTTTTCCCCCGTTGTCCGTTTGCCGTGTCTCTCTGTAGTGTTCTCTTCCCGCACGCCTGTGGGTACTTGCAGTCTGTGTTTAGCGTGGGGCGGCTCTTCCCCTAGTCTCTGCCTTTGTTCTGGTGTTGTGGCGGGGGGTCCGTCGTGTCGGGTGGATTTGTGGCTCGTAGTTACTGTTGAGGTACTGCCCCGTGAGCTATGTTCTCTCACCCGCTTACTAGTGGTCTTTGGGGCAGCCGATTGGGCCGGGGTCTGGGTCTGTGTGTATTTCTTTTGCACACTTCGTTATGTCGGTGGCTACCTCTCTCCTCTGTGCTGTCCTTGTTGGGCCTCGGCTCCCCTCGCAGGCTCTGCAGTCTGTCTCTTGTTTCCCCGGTCTTCGTTCTGATGACTCGGCGCTGCCTCACCTCTCAGGATCTCTCGCTGCTCTGCCGGGTCTCCGCTGCTGCTGCTCACCTCCGCGTCGGCAGGGGAGGGCTCTTCTTCGGTCCGATCTGTGGGCCGCCTCCCATTCATGGGTCGCGACGTTTTTACCTTCTCCAGTTCGGTGCCTCGCGATTTCTTGCAGTGCTCGGGCTCCTCCTTCGCCTGCTGTCGTCGGTACCTTGTCCTTCCGCCGCTCGGGGTGGTGCTCCAGTCCTGCACGGGCCGGGTGTTGGTCTGCTGTCTCCCTCGGCTCCGCTCTGTACCGGCAGGGAAGGGCTCTTTTCGGTCTGGTCTGTAGACCGCCTCTCGTCCTCCGCTGCCTCACCTCTTGGGATCTCTCGTTGCTCTGCTGGGTCTCCGCTGCTGCAGTTCACCTCCACGTCTGCAGGGAAGGGCTCTTCTTCGGTCCGGTCTGTGGGCCGTCTTACGTTCTCCACTGCCTCGCCTCTCGGGTTCCCTCGTCGCTCTGCTGGGTCTCCGCTGCTGCTGCACACCTCCGCGTCGGCAGGGGAGGGCTCTTCTTCGGTCCGGTCTGTGGGCCGCCTCCCGTTCTTCACTACCTCGCCCCTCGGGCTCACCTCCGCGTCGGCAGGGAAGGCCTCTTCTTCGGTCCGGTCTGTGGGCTGCCTCACGTTCTCCACTGCCTCGCCTTTCGGGATCCCTCGTTGCTCTGCTGGGTCTCCGTTGCTGTTGCTCACCTCCGCGTCGGCAGGGAAGGGCTCTCCTTCGGTCCGATCTGTGGGCCGCCTCCTGTTCTTGAGCCACGCCGTCTTTACCTTCTCCGGTTCGGTGCCGCGTTGCTGCGTGCAATGTTGTCTCGGGTTCTTCCTCCACCTGCTGCGGTTGCTGCCTCGTGTTTCCGCCGCTCTGGTGGTACTCCGGTCCTGCCTGGGCTGGATGTTGGCCGGCTATCTCACCCGGCACCGCTCTTCTCCTTCGGTCCTTCTTCGTGTGTTGGGACGCGGGTCGCTATTTCAGCGTTGTGCGCCCGCCATTTTGTTGGTGGTGCCGCGCGTCTCTCCCTCTTCCCGTTTTCACTCTTCCGACCTCCGTTTTTTCTCGGGTCTTCTCCCGTGTGTGCCCTGGGTCTTCCGATGCCTTTTCCTGGCGTTTGTTCGGTTTTCTACACTTTATTTTCGCCTTTCTCAGGATCGTTAGTCGGATCTAGTGGGAGCCTCTCGGAGTCTGCTCACGCTTGCATGGCCGCCAAGCCACGCCCCGCGGACAATGTACTATTATACCTGAGGGATCCAACCTTAATGACCCAGAGATATTAGACGTGTTAGATAACTACGCAAAGGTGTCTGGGATTCGCTTCAGCAAATCTTGCATATTCCCGATAACTGGAAGGAGGGGTAAGGGCGTGGACGAACTACCAGAAATTGAGCTACGGTCGGAGCTGGAGTCATTTAAGTACCTAGGGGTGAACATAAGACACACGCCAGAACAAATGCACGAGAATAACACAGTAACAGTGGTAAAAGGTTTAAGGAAATCCATGAAATGTTTGTCCAGGTTGCCGCTGTCCCTGATGGGTAAGGTGGCTATCACGAAAATGATCATCCTACTACAATTCTTATATTACTTTAATAACATACATTACTATGTCAAGGACTCCTTTTTCCGCTTACTAGAAGTATTGTTTCGTCAATTCCTGTGGGGGGGGGGTTCCCCATCACAAATTGTCACTTGCCACTCTGAGCCTGACTTACAGGGAGGGAGGGGTGCAACTACCAGATCTGCAAAAGTACTACCTAGCGGCCCAGCTGAGTTTTGTGGCCAGATGGCTGTCGGATGAGGTCACATCCAAAACCAAGCTACAGCAATGACTAGTGGCCCTGGCACGCCTAAAAGAAATATTGTGGGTGCCACAGAGCTACATGGAGAGCGCCCCTATGATGGTAATGCTGGGGAGGAAGGTGTGGGGCAGGGCCCTGATGCTACTAAAACTTGCTCACCCCTACTCACCTGAGACTCCAATCGCTGCGGATGTCTGCAGGGTCGTTACGGACTTGGCACCGGTGAGACATTGGGAGCAGTGCAGTATATACACCTGGAGCGATCTGTATGGTGACAGAGTCTTCAGGGAGTTTGAATCACTACGGGAGAGAGAAGGGGTACCTGGAGGGCAGTTCCTCTTGTACCAATGGGCTCGGAGGGAGGCGAGAGAGAAATGGAATGGATGGCCAGCCGAGCCGGCAGCGAACCCTCTGCTGACCCTAATGCACAACCTAAGCGATGGCTGGTGGCCGGTGTCCAGACTGTATAGTCTATTGACAGACAATCCAAACCCCAAAAGCACTACACTAAAAGGGAGATGGGAAAAAGACCTGAGAGAGGACAAAACCGAGAAGGAATGGGAAAGGATATTGGCATATCCTAAGGAGGTGTCGCGGAATGCTCATTTTAGGCTGATACAGCTGTACTTACTGTACTGCACAAACATGACACCACATAGGATAGCCACATTCAACAACAGCACACAACCACTGTGCCCCTGGTGCAGAATGGGAGACGCGGACCTGATACATATGTTCTGGGGATGCGAACAAGTGCAGAGATTCTGGGCACGGATTGAACAAGCCTGCAGGAATGCTAGGTTAGCACGATGTGAATGGACTCTGAAAGAATGCTTGCTTGGGGCATACCCAAGGGTCATTAAATATAAGCATGTGGTCAAGATTATGGGCATGGTGTGTGTATATTGGCTAAAGGATCTATTGCAATGGCTTGGAAATCTGCTGGGGGCCCACAGTACGTGCGCTGGCACAGTGAGTTCGAACATTCGGCAGAGGCAGAAACCACAGTGTGGATGGAGGGGGCGGGCAGATCTGGGACAGATGGGAGCGATAAATGTGAAGCCTGGAAGGCATTGATCTGGGACATGTTCCACCCATTGGATGACAAACCCCCTGAAAGCTTCTCAATCTCCTCTAAAATATCTGACTTTGAACTGGCTAAACCCAACACACATTCCAGGCCAGCCTGGGCGTCGCCTCCGGGCCGTCGATGGCGACTGCCCCTGGTCGGCCCACCACTGCAGTGCACACATGCCACGACATTGGAAATGTTATAATACCTGACAAGTGAAGGCAGTTGTTTGTTTATTTTTGTGTTATTTTGTTGCTAGTGCAATACTGCATATTGAAGGAATTATTCCTGCCTATGTAATGTGAGACGGTTGATATAGGTAGGACTGTATTTATATATAAATGCCAATAAAAACATTTTAAAATAAATGAATATATCAAATTTAGAGTAGTATCGTTCTTTGGTAGATCTCATCCCAGGGCATTTAGTAAAAACATTTCTAGCTGATTCTGCTTCCTGCCTATCAAAACAGATTCTGCAAATTCTTTCATGTACAGGGATTCCAACCCAGGCACCTCTGATTTCAAGCACATTGAGGTGATTTAACCTGTTATCCAGGAAAATCTGACGTGTTACCTTACAGGGAAGAAGTTTTAAATAATCTTGGGATTCTTTATAGTTAAAGACCATCCTGGAGAAGGTGCATAGGGACTTAATTTTCGCAACCTTCTCGTGACTATTAACCCAATCAAGCTTCTCAGCAGAATTATTTAAAGATTTCATCAAGGCACCTTCCCCATGTTCCCAGCTCGGTGTCCAGCACAGCCTCTCGAAAAAAACACTAATTCATAGGGCCTCATCACGAGTTGGGCGGTAACGCCGGCGCTATTAGCGCCGGCGCTAATAGCCCTACCGCCAAACCCCCCCGGTGCTATTAGCACCGGATCGCGGGTTTGGCGGAAGGGTTATTGCCCATTCCCCATTGAGCCCATTCGGGAATTCCTCATTTCCCATTGTGCCCAATGGGGAAAATTTGCACCATTACTGCCGGCGGATTTCCCGCCGGCGGTAATCATGCCGAAAATCGGCAATTTTGCCATGGATTTCCCCCCAGCTGAGAGCAGGGGGGAAATCCGCCAAAGCCATGATCTGGCGGACTCTTAAATGCGGCGGTAATAGTGCTACCGCCGCCTTTAACGGTTACCGCCAGACTCGTGATGAGGCCCATAGTCTTGAATTTATTCATCACCGCACTGGTACTGCTATCCAACAGGGTACGTAGTATAGACAGAAACAAATTAGGTGGCGAGAACATAATCTTAAAGTACAACTTTGCTCTATTTAAGTTAATTAGAGTAGAGAGAAATTAATCCCACCTCTAGCCTGATAGCCTCAATAGGTGTGTAGTTGCTCAGTCCCAGAATTCTATGCCGAATCAATCCTTCAATTTTATCAGCCCATGAGGTTCAATCCCGAAGAGAGGCCTTAAGGCCATAAAGGAATGTTGATGCTAGTTTCTGTCTATAAATAGTACGTATCCCGCACAAACTATATCCTGCAGATCTTTTAGAAAATGACAGGACCGCTTCCATGGTGGACAGAACCTTGGCCCTCTTATTTAGCTGCAGATTCTCATTGGCCCCAATTTTTTCTGACGCAACTTCATAGCCAAAGTACTTATATGAATTGACCCTTTTGATGGTACCAATACTGCAAGGGATAGAGATCTTATTACATCATCTACGACCAATGGCCGTAATTGTGTTTTGTTGATGTTAACTTTCAGGCCATTTTTGTCAGCATAGGAGCAGACTGCCCTTGCACTATTGGAGATCCCAACATAAGTATTGTCAAAAATAACAATGTTGTCTGCACAGCAGATCCAACCTTACTTATTCGTGCCAATCCTGGGAAAGGCATACATTTTTTCAATGAAGCTTTCACCAAAATCAGCCATGAGTAAGTTGAAGAACATAGGTGCCACAGCCCTGTCCGACTCCCATCTTAACTGATATATACTCAGACATTAAGCCCAAATTATTAAGCCTTGCTATAGTAGTATTTTGTTCATACATTAGTCTGCAAATGTATAATAGATGGGCCAGCATGCCCATATACTCGAGTTTAACCCACAGCACACTTCTGTTTACCATATCAAATGCGGTCGAAAAGTCCAAAAAGAGAATATAAAGAGGTAGTCCAGAAGTGCTATTTGCTTGCTCAACTAAAGTATTAACCAAAAAAATATTGTCAGTGGTGGAATAGCCCTTCCGAAACCCAGTGTGGGCTTTATTGAGGATGTTGTTATGGGATATCCACAGATTTATCTCCTGAAGGACTAGAGTGCAACAGATTTTACTTGCCACATCCGTAAGGGATAATAAACCGTAGTTTTTGGGCAAATCCCTGTTTTCCATTTTTAAATATGGGTATGGTTATAGGGGTATTCCAGGACTTGGGTATCACTCCAGTGTCTAGGATTTTGCGAGAAATAATGAGTAGAATATCAGACCAGATGTCAGCATTTTGCTTAATGATGATGTTACACAAACTATCCGGGCCGGGGGCATGGGATGTTTTTAGTTTCTTAATAATGTCAATGACATAATCTCATAATATTGTAAAAAATGTTATGTTTTTTTTTTTTTTTACCAAACACACAGATTCTCAGCTGAGTTTGTCCTCAATGTGTTTTACCCAGGTTTCTCTGTCCAAACAGCAAACAAGCTCTTGGTTGCCTTTACTGGAGACCGCCCTGAAATTTATTTTTTGGTGTACCCTGCCAACTGAGAACTTTGACGATAGCTTGCCAATTTACTTTATCATTAGAGGCTCTATATCAATACACAACCAGTTCCTGTAGTTGTTCTTTATTTTAAGTTTTTCCGAGATACATGAGGCCCGGGAGGAAGCAATGTATTCTATGGCTTTTACAGCTTTAGGCATTGTTTTCTTTTCCAGATGTATTGTTTTATCGAAGGGAGAAGCATAATACGTTTTTGACGAAAGAGGGAGCAATTTGTGTCCCATAGGCATCATATCATGCATGCATATGGAAATCCATTCAACAGCTTCTTCTGCAGTCATCATAATCATATATTTAATCTAGAGGCACTTACTCCATTTACTGGCTTTACTCAGGTTCCTATCAGACCGTCCCAACCAGTTTCCCTTGCCCAACCCAACCACTTCCCCAATGTTATCAAACACTAGCCTTTCAGTGGTCTTCACCACTAACATACACATACAAGTCAGTAGAGAATGATCACTAAAGAGGGTAGACTGAATAGTGAACTGAGTCAAGAGGTCATAGAGGGCAGTATCAAGATACAGTCAATAGTTGAAGAATGCTGACCATTGGTCCAGGTAGGTTCTAGCCCTAATTTCTCTTTCCTGAAACCATTTATCATATGCCAATCAACATCAGCAAAGAAAGTCATTCACCTTTCAGATTTTACATTAAGGTTACTTTTCACTGCATCCCGGCTCCTAGTATTCTGGTAATCGTACAAGTTATTGGCATTCAAATCGCCCCTCAGTACAACATTTACCTCTCGATCTGTAGCAAATCTGTCAATTAATCATTGAAAGATATTAAGTTAAACGTCAAGTGTACACCCATCTCCAGGAGGATCATAAATATTTACCAGGACAATTTTGGGACCCCCATCAATAAGAATCTCAACCACCAGTAAGTTAGGGCTACTGGTCATATAAATACATTGAGAGGAATTAATGTTGTTTCGTACCAAAATAGCCAAACCTCCAAATGGCTGCTTCTTTCTCCCTTTTTTGCTTTCCTAAAATAGGCAGTGTAACCATCAAAGACGGAAATAGATAAAAGCCATGTCTCCTGCAAAAAGACTATTTCTGCATCCCTAAATAGATCATATGATCCTGTACTGCCAAAAAGATGGCTGTGACCAAGTGTATTCCATAAGACTATAGCTAATTTAGCTCATCTTTGATTGTTAATAGGTGGCAAAAAGCAGCACAGCCATTCCCAATGTGATTTGATGGACTCATCTTTGGCAGCTAAATTTTTAGGGTTAGTACCTTGCCATAATTCATCATTAGGTGGCTCTCGGAATTTTATCTGCTTCTTTGTCACCGAATCAGCATCAATTTCATATCCATATTTTTTTAGGTCAAGTTTAGCATTTCTAATAAGTGAGACCACCGCTTCTGAGAAACAATGCACTTTAGTCCGCTCTTTGGGGTATTGTTCCACAAACTTAAAGTCGCTACTTTCCGTGCGCGTTTGTGCTGCCCCCTGCCCCCTCCCTCCACCTCGCTTCCTGATCCTCCTCTTCCCCTCTCCCTTCCCGCCTCCCTGCCTGCCCACACCCCCCTCTGATTGGTTGTCCTCTAAGTCCCTCCAGGACTACGTGACGACCGCTCACCACGCTCGCTTCTCTGTTGAGCCTGAGCGGGTTCGAGCGGTCGCCCGTAGCCCTGTGTGGCCTGCTGTTGAGGCTGCCATCCAAGCCCCGTTGGGCTCCAGTAAGCTTCCTTTTATTTTTTCTGATTTTGTACTGTTTTGTTTTGTTGTGCTCCGTGCGCGTTTGTGCTGCCCCCTCCCTCCACCTCGCTTCCTGATCCTCCTTTTCCCCTCTCCCTTCCCGCCTCCCAGCCCGCCCACACCCCCTCCCCTTCCTCTCCCCCTGCCTTAATCCCACCCCCACTGGGCAGCCCCCTGCCCGGCAGCCCCCTTCGGCTAAGGGCCCCCCTTAGGCAAAGGGCGTCTCCTACGGTTGCAGCTCCCTGTGTGTCTGCAGGTGTCTGCAGGGGACGCCAGGCGCCGGTCCGCCATTCTTTCTTCCGGTCAGCTCCACCTGCTCGCCCACCAACCTGCACCTTTCAGTGTGTTCCGTCAATTGTGGTAAACTAGGGCTTTTCTCCCCTCACAGGACTCTCAAACTTAGGTGGCCCCTACACTGGGTACCTAACACGTATTTACTGTTACTGTTGCTCTGTAATTGTGGTAAACTAGGGCTTTTTCTCCCCTCGCAGGACTCTCAAACTTAGGTGGCCCCGACACTGGGTACCTAACACATATTTACTGTTACTGTTGCTCTGTAATTGTGGTAAACTAGGGCTTTTTCTCCCCTCGCAGGACTCTCAAACATAGGTGGCCCCTACACTGGGTACCTAACACGTATTTACTGTTACTGTTGCTCTGTAATTGTGGTAAACTAGGGCTTTTTCTCCCCTCGCAGGACTCTCAAACTTAGGTGGCCCCTACACTGGGTACCTAACTCGTATTTACTGTTACTGTTGCTCTGTAATTGTGGTAAACTAGAGCTTGCCGCTTCATTCCTGTCTGCTTGCTCTTGTCTGTCTCCCCCCCCTCCTCCCTCCTTATTCCATGGTGCTCTCTATCTTTCCTATCTTCTCTAACTGCTTTTCAATTGACTATCCTGCTCTCCTCACTAAATCCGGTAGGAAAAAGTTTAAAAAGGATATCCTGGTCTCCAACCCAGGCCTCCCTATCGCTGACACCACACCAGTGCCTCCTCCAAGGAAACTCTTACTGACATCCTCTTTTTCGTGCCTTCCCCTGACCAATGGACCCTTCATATGGTCTCTGTGCTCTCTCCCTTTTCCTCTTCTCCCATTAATGGTGGCACACGTTGGGATGTCCTCTTAGCCCCCTTCCGCTCCTCTAAGGCCATCATTAATGTCTACGCTAATGGGACCGTCTTGGTCCAAGGCCCTCAGGCCAACCTCCACCTCTTTGATAGACGCTTCCCGCGCCTCATCAACTTCCTTTCCTCTCCTGCTGTCCCCTCTTCCCTGTCCTCGGCTACCTTGCCTCCTCCCTCTCACCCTGCCCTCTCTCTGGCTCCTCCTTCTTCACCTCTGCAGGGTGTACCTCTGATCTGTACCCCTCCCCGGAAGTCCTTCAAAGAGGGCAACCTTCTCCACATTGCCACTCTTAACTCTCGCTCTGCCGTCAAACATTCCTCTGATATCTGTCGCCTTCTTGAGGAACTGGACCTTGACATCCTCGGTCACTGAGACATGGTTCACGGCCAGCTATGTCACCAGCTTTGATACACACCTACCTGACGGTTACAAGATCCTCTCCTTGCCCAGGTCCAACCGTGCGGGGGGGTGTGGCCCTTATCTTCCCTGAGTGGATTCCTGCCACTGTCACTCCTACGCAGACCTACTCCTCCTTTGAATGCCTTGTCTGCCGACTCTCTCTCTCTCTCCCAGCCATTCCCTTACCGTGGATACTATCTATCGGCCACCTGGTCAAATTTCCGCCTTCCTCTCGGAGTGGGCTGACCTCTCCTCCTCACTCCTGTCCTCAACCACTCAACTCCTCTTTCTTGGAGACTTCAATATCCATCTTGATGCCTCCTGTCCTCCCTCTGGACTCTTTCGCGACCTCTGCGACTCTCTCTCACTCTCTATTTTCCCGTCTGGGCCGACCCATTCTGCAGGGCACACTCTCGATGCTCTGATCTCTTCTGACCTTCCCCTCTCTGTCCCTCTCTCCACTCTTCTCTCCTGGAGTGATCACTTTCTCCTATCCTCCCACCTCACTCTTCCTTCCCCACAGGCAAAGCCACCCTCATCACTGCCACCCACCTTCACGGTCATCCGACCCGTGAAGCGCGTGTCAGTTGAGGCTTTCTCTACCACCTTCTCGCCCCTCCTCCCCCTTCGGCTGACTCCCACCCTGACACAGCCCTCTCCACTCTCCACTCTGCTATATCTGATACCCTTGATATCCTTGCCCCTGTCATGAGGATCCGCCTGAAGCCCAAAGCCAAATGTAACTCCTGGTATGACTCAGATCTCGTCACCCTTAAACGCAAGTGCAGGGTGGCAGAGAGGAAATGGCGTGCTTCATGTTCATCCTCTGACAAATTGGCCTGCCGCCTGCTCCAAAGGCAATACCGGCTCTCCGTTCTCACTAAGAAGAGAGCCCTTATCCAAGCTCGCATCTCTGTTGCATCTAACAATTCGGCCGAACTCTTTAAAATCTGCAAGGAGCTGGCCAACCCTGCTGCAGTCTCCATCTCTCCTGTCCCCTCTCAGGCCCTCTGCATTGCTCTGGCCTCTCACTTCATTTCAAAAACTCAGGACATCCTGTTCTCACTCTCCTCCTATCACCTCCCCCCTCTATTCCCTGCTCTCCCTCTGGCCCTTCTGCAACCACCCCTCCTCCCTCCTTCTCTGCCTTTCCCCTTTTTTCTGCTGACGAGGTTTCGTGACAAGTCCGATCTATGAAAGTCTCGTCAAAACAGGTCCACCTCTGTTCCTCCAAAACTATCAAGGACCACATCGACTCCCTGGCTCCTGCCCTGGCTGACTTCTACAATCACTCCTTCGCCTCAGGAGTCTTCCCTTCCCCCCTCAAGCACTCCCTTGTTCACCCCCTTCTTAAGAAACCCTCTTCCGACCCCTCCTGCCCAGCTAACTATCGCCCAATCTCTATCACTCCCTTCCTGGGCAAGCTCCTGGAGAAACTGGCCATCTCCCAGCTTAATCTCCATGCTGAATCTGTTGGTAGTCTTCATGACCATCAGTCTGGCTTCAGAGCTGCCAGAAGCACGGAAACTGCTCTCCTGAACATCCGTGAGGACCTGCTCTCTAACCTTGACTCTAACACCCCCTGTGTTCTCATTTTGTTCGACCTCTCTTCTGCCTTTGACACTGTCAACCACACCATCCTGCTCAACCGCCTCCGTGATAACCTGGGTATCACTGGTCAGGCTCTGGCGTGGCTGACCTCCTTCCTCTCCAATCGACCCTCCCAGGTCCAACTGGGTTCCTTCCTCTCTGACATCTTTATCTCTACCTGTGGTGTCCCCCAGGGTTCTAACCTCTCTCCCTGGCTGTTCAACCAGTATCTGGCACTTCTTGCTCACCGCATCGCCGCTCTCTGTCCCAACTTTCAGTGCTACGCGGATGATACCCAGCTCATTTTCAGGCTACCCTCGGCCTCCTCTTCCCCTTCCCTCACCTCTGACTGTCTCTCTGCTATCCAGGAATGGTGTGCCGCCAACGACCTCTGCCTTAATGCCAGTAAGACTGAGATTCTACTTATCGGCACACCCACTCCCTCCTTCCCTACAGCTCTCTGGCCGGCCTCCCTTGGCCCTCTTCCTGCGCCTACCTGCAAGGCAAAAAACCTTGGGGTCATCTTCGACTCCACACTCTCTTTCTCTCCTCTCATATCTGACGTCTCTAAGAAGTCTCACTACCAGCTACACCTCCTCAGAGGGATCCTTCCCTTCCTCCACTTCCCCCAGAAGCTCACTGTCTCCAGAGCCCTGGTTCTCTCGAAGCTGGACTAATGTAACAGCCTCTATCTAAATCTTCTGCCCCTACTCTCCGCCCTTTGCAACTCATCCAGAACAGGACTGCGAGACTTGTCCTTGGCCTCAAGACCAAGGACCGTATCTCTCCAGGACTGAAATCTCTACACTGGCTCCCAGTGGCTGTGAGGATTAAGTTCAAAACCCTCTGCATTGTCCACAAGGCCTTCTGGGGCCTTGGGCCAAAATACCTTCAACTCTCTCTTCCTAAATATCTTCCTTCTCGAGCTCTTCGCTCATCCACCTCCAACTACCTCAGGGTCAGCCGCTTCTCCAAGCAACGAGCTGGGGGTAGATCTCTCTCCGCAGCAGGGGCCTCCCTCTGGAACAGCCTTCCTGCCTCCCTGAAACTTGAGGAGAACCATCTCCGGTTCCGGAAGCACCTCAAAACCTTCCTCTTTGCCTCCGCTTTCTCTCCCTCTCTCCCCTGCTAAAATGACTGAACCTGCACCGAATCTGCTACTGGGCCACTCACTGATCTCGGTCCTTGGCCAAGCCTCTCTTCCCTGCACTGCCTACCTGCACTACGGGACTGTCTCTGTATCCCACAGCCCCTTCTCCCGGCACTTACCTTGCACTTGCCACCAGCTGGCCCTATTATTTATCTTGTATTCTACTAACCACGTATTCCACTTTGCTTGCACTTACCACCAGCTGGCCCTATTAATTATCTTGTATTCTACTAACCATGTACAGCACTTTCCACCTCTCCCCTTCCCCTTGCACTTTTCCCAGTCCCCTCTCCCCTTGCACTTGCGCAGTCTGAATGACACCTGGCCTAGTAGGATCGTTGTCTGTCTCCCTTTGTTCCCCCCCCGCTTCGTTGCTTATTGAAACACTTGTGTATAGGCGCGTTACAAATGCCATATCATATCATATCATACTTTTCACCATTCTTAATTGGAGTTGTGAATGGATGATCTCAAGCAGTAGACTTCTATTTATAGTCTTCTTTAACCTCTTCCACCCCGCAGATATAGTAAAGGACTTTTTAGGCAGCAACACATTGTTTTCACATACATTATCTATATTTGCCTTCCCATTAGTACTAGGACACTTAGACTGACTAACTCTGCCTTTCACAACTTTCTGAATAGGTGTTTCAACAGATATTATGCTACTATCACTTGTAGTATCCGCATCACTTATACTAGATTCCAAGTTATCCTTAGCAGATTTTATGGACTTATCATTAGGTATTGAAGCCCCTAGCAGCCAAGAGGTGAGGTTGCCAGTTTTAAGTGCCAATCTTTTGACTTTCCTAGTTATTCTCTTTCTTGCCCTTTTAGAAGGTCTGTGCTTAGGAGTTGCAGAGGAGGGAGGGGCAGTAGTAGATTCAACCACTTCCTCCACTGGCAAGTTTCTCTTCGAGTCAGAGGCCTCCTTCCTCTTTCTACGTTTTTCTCTCTTAGATAGAAGACAGTACTCATTGTCATCAGTTTCATCACCCGCCAGAATCTCCACTTACGTGGATTCCAGATTTGCAGGAGCTGATCCTCCCTGTGCAATGGGAGTCAGTACCAAAGGTCTTGGCAAATGGTTATGTGGCACATCGAGTCCCCCGTTTCCTATAACCATGTGATTAAGTAATGCAGTGTTCTTTTCCACTAGGCATAAGATATTATGGCACAATTTCAATAAGATTTTCAAAGCAAAACTGGTAGAGATGCTGTGCGCTTCCATATCTTTACATTTTGTCTTACAAATACAATTTACAGATGAACCATCAGCTGACAACACAGACTGTTCTTTGCTTTCAATGTTAGACTCTGTAGTCCTGTCCACCAGACCGCTTAGCCAGGGGGTACAGGAGACTCTATCAGGGTTAGATAAAGGTAAAAATAAAGGCACATTCTCTCCGATCACAGCATGTTCACTAAAGGCACTGGTTGTGACCTCAACACCAACTTGTAAATTGTCCATAGGGTTATTACGCTCCAGGTTAGCTGTCTGACCTTCAAGACTATAGCATAGATTGAGCAACAAATTGTTATTATTAAAGTCTGCTGAGATCGAGACAGCTTCAGACGACACCCCATCTGTGGTCACAGGCTCCCCATGGATCTCAACCACTACAGATTGTCCCAGGAAGAAGTCTGTTATCTTATTTTCTTTGGAGATGACAGTCTGAGTGCTTACTTCACCCGTAGTCTTAGTTCCACTACTATTTCCTTTCTTCTTACTAGCTTTGAGCTTGCTACGCAGCTTCCTAATTATCCACTCACGTTACTCGCCAAGCAGCAGAAGAATGTACTGTGGGTATATGTCTCAACCCACAGCCAGCAGCTCAAAGAGAAAAGTCCGGCAGTCACTGCTTGTAGTAGAGGCAGCAGAGGGATTGTCCAAGGAGCAGAGAATCCACCCACACCAGCGGCTCAAAGAGCAGAGCTCGACAGTCACGCTAGTGATAGAAGCAGTGGTTGTCCAAGGAGCAGAGGAATCAGCCCTCACCAAACACCTAACACACTGCTCGCACACCGCGCACCACTCTGCGCATGCGCAGTGTATTTGTTAGGAAATCCTTGGCAAATCAATGGGAATAGAAAGTGGACTGAGGAGGTAGTACGTGCTGAGGACAGTCCCACGCTGCAAAGAGTCACAGAGAGCTGGCCGTGAACCATGTCTCAGTGACCGAGGATGTCAAGGTCCAGTTCCTCAAGAAGGCGACAGATATCAGAGGAATGTTTGACGGCAGAGCGAGAGTTAAGAGTGGCAATGTGGAGAAGGTTGCCCTCTTTGAAGGACTTCCGGGGAGGGGTACAGATCAGAGGTACACCCTGCAGAGGTGAAGAAGGAGGAGCCAGAGAGAGGGCAGGGTGAGAGGGAGGAGGCAAGGTAGCCGAGGACAGGGAAGAGGGGACAGCAGGAGAGGAAAGGAAGTTGATGAGGCGCGGGAAGCGTCTATCAAAGAGGTGGAGGTTGGCCTGAGGGCCTTGGACCAAGACGGTCCCATTAGCGTAGACATTAATGATGGCCTTAGAGGAGCGGAAGGGGGCTAAGAGGACATCCCAACGTGTGCCACCATTAATGGGAGAAGAGGAAAAGGGAGAGAGCACAGAGACCATATGAAGGGTCCATTGGTCAGGGGAAGGCACGAAAAAGAGGATGTCAGTAAGAGTTTCCTTGGAGGAGGCACTGGTGTGGTGTCAGCGATAGGGAGGCCTGGGTTGGAGACCAGGATATCCTTTTTAAACTTTTTCCTACCGGATTTAGTGAGGAGAGCAGGATAGTCAATTGAAAAGCAGTTAGAGAAGATAGGAAAGATAGAGAGCACCATGGAATAAGGAGGGAGGAGGGGGGGAGACAGACAAGAGCAAGCAGACAGGAATGAAGCGGCAAGCTCTAGTTTACCACAATTACAGAGCAACAGTAACAGTAAATACGAGTTAGGTACCCAGTGTAGGGGCCACCTAAGTTTGAGAGTCCTGCGAGGGGAGAAAAAGCCCTAGTTTACCACAATTACAGAGCAACAGTAACAGTAAATACGTGTTAGGTACCCAGTGTAGGGGCCACCTATGTTTAAGAGTCCTGCGAGGGGAGAAAAAGCCCTAGTTTACCACAATTACAGAGCAACAGTAACAGTAAATACGTGTTAGGTACCCAGTGTCGGGGCCACCTAAGTTTGAGAGTCCTGCGAGGGGAGAAAAAGCCCTAGTTTACCACAATTACAGAGCAACAGTAACAGTAAATACGTGTTAGGTACCCAGTGTAGGGGCCACCTAAGTTTGAGAGTCCTGCGAGGGGAGAAAAGCCCTAGTTTACCACAATTGACGGAACACACTGAAAGGTGCAGGTTGGTGGGCGAGCAGGTGGAGCTGACCGGAAGAAAGAATGGCGGACCGGCGCCTGGCGTCCCCTGCAGACACCTGCAGACACACAGGGAGCTGCAACCGTAGGAGACGCCCTTTGCCTAAGGGGGGCCCTTAGCCGAAGGGGGCTGCCGGGCAGGGGGCTGCCCAGTGGGGGTGGGATTAAGGCAGGGGGAGAGGAAGGGGAGGGGGTGTGGGCGGGCAGGGAGGCGGGAAGGGAGAGGGGAAAAGGAGGATCAGGAAGCGAGGTGGAGGGAGGGGGCAGGGGGCAGCACAAACGCGCACGGAGCGCAACAAAACAAAACAGTACAAAATCAGAAAAAATAAAAGGAAGCTTACTGGAGCCCAACGGGGCTTGGATGGCAGCCTCAACAGCAGGCCACACAGGGCTACGGGCGACCGCTCGAACCCGCTCAGGCTCAACAGAGAAGCGAGCGTGGTGAGCGGTCGTCACGTAGTCCTGGAGGGACTTAGAGGACAACCAATCAGAGGGGGGTGTGGGCAGGCAGGGAGGCGGGAAGAGAGAGGGGAAGAGGAGGATCAGGAAGCGAGGTGGAGGGAGGGGGCAGGGGGCAGCACAAACGCGCACGGAAAGTAGCGACTTTAAGTTTGTGGAACAATACCCCAAAGAGCGGACTAAAGTGCATTGTTTCTCAGAAGCGGTGGTCTCACTTATTAGAAATGCTAAACTTGACCTAAAAAAATATGGATATGAAATTGATGCTGATTCGGTGACAAAGAAGCAGATAAAATTCCGAGAGCCACCTAATGATGAATTATGGCAAGGTACTAACCCTAAAAATTTAGCTGCCAAAGATGAGTCCATCAAATCACATTGGGAATGGCTGTGCTGCTTTTTGCCACCTATTAACAATCAAAGATGAGCTAAATTAGCTATAGTCTTATGGAATACACTTGGTCACAGCCATCTTTTTGGCAGTACAGGATCATATGATCTATTTAGGGATGCAGAAATAGTCTTTTTGCAGGAGACATGGCTTTTATCTATTTCCGTCTTTGATGGTTACACTGCCTATTTTAGGAAAGCAAAAAAGGGAGAAAGAAGCAGCCATTTGGAGGTTTGGCTATTTTGGTACGAAACAACATTAATTCCTCTCAATGTATTTATATGACCAGTAGCCCTAACTTACTGGTGGTTGAGATTCTTATTGATGAGGGTCCCAAAATTGTCCTGGTAAATATTTATGATCCTCCTGGAGATGGGTGTACACTTGACGTTTAACTTAATATCTTTCAATGATTAATTGACAGATTTGCTACAGATCGAGAGGTAAATGTTGTACTGAGGGGCGATTTGAATGCCAATAACTTGTACGATTACCAGAATACTAGGAGCCGGGATGCAGTGAAAAGTAACCTTAATGTAAAATCTGAAAGGTGAATGACTTTCTTTGCTGATGTTGATTGGCATATGATAAATGGTTTCAGGAAAGAGAAATTAGGGCTAGAACCTACCTGGACCAATGGTCAGCATTCTTCAACTATTGACTGTATCTTGATACTGCCCTCTATGACCTCTTGACTCAGTTCACTATTCAGTCTACCCTCTTTAGTGATCATTCTCTACTGACTTGTATGTGTATGTTAGTGGTGAAGACCACTGAAAGGCTAGTGTTTGATAACATTGGGGAAGTGGTTGGGTTGGGCAAGGGAAACTGGTTGGGACGGTCTGATAGGAACCTGAGTAAAGCCAGTAAATGGAGTAAGTGCCTCTAGATTAAATATATGATTATGATGACTGCAGAAGAAGCTGTTGAATGGATTTCCATATGCATGCATGATATGATGCCTATGGGACACAAATTGCTCCCTCTTTCGTCAAAAACGTATTATGCTTCTCCCTTCGATAAAACAATACATCTGGAAAAGAAAACAATGCCTAAAGCTGTAAAAGCCATAGAATACATTGCTTCCTCCCGGGCCTCATGTATCTCGGAAAAACTTAAAATAAAGAACAACTACAGGAACTGGTTGTGTATTGATATAGAGCCTCTAATGATAAAGTAAATTGGCAAGCTATCGTCAAAGTTCTCAGTTGGCAGGGTACACCAAAAAATAAATTTCAGGGCGGTCTCCAGTAAAGGCAACCAAGAGCTTGTTTGCTGTTTGGACAGAGAAACCTGGGTAAAACACATTGAGGACAAACTCAGCTGAGAATCTGTGTGTTTGGTAAAAAAAAAAAAAACATAACATTTTTTACAATATTATGAGATTATGTCATTGACATTATTAAGAAACTAAAAACATCCCATGCCCCCGGCCTGGATAGTTTGTGTAACATCATCATTAAGCAAAATGCTGACATCTGGTCTGATATTCTACTCATTATTTCTCGCAAAATCCTAGACACTGGAGTGATACCCAAGTCCTGGAATACCCCTATAACCATACCCATATTTAAAAATGGAAAACAGGGATTTGCCCAAAAACTACGGTTTATTAGCCCTTACGGATGTGGCAAGTAAAATCTGTTGCACTCTAGTCCTTCAGGAGATAAATCTGTGGATATCCCATAACAACATCCTCAATAAAGCCCACACTGGGTTTCGGAAGGGCTATTCCACCACTGACAATATTTTTTTGGTTAATACTTTAGTTGAGCAAGCAAATAGCACTTCTGGACTACCTCTTTATATTCTCTTTTTGGACTTTTCGACCGCATTTGATATGGTAAACAGAAGTGTGCTGTGGGTTAAACTCGAGTATATGGGCATGCTGGCCCATCTATTATACATTTGCAGACTAATGTATGAACAAAATACTACTATAGCAAGGCTTAATAATTTGGGCTTAATGTCTGTTTGCGTTCGCGTGAGGTTCGTCCTGCTCTGGTTTCCTGCCATTGGCCGTATGCTTTTCCTTGTTTTTTAGGTGCTTGTTCTTGCTTCCTGCACATGTGATAGTCAGTCTTTTTTTACGTTGTTGGTATTTTCGCGCTGTCCATCCAGTCTTGCGCCTCTGTCGGGCTATGGAAAAACAGGGCTCTGCCATTATGTATTATCTTCAATTTGGCCGGATAGATTAGCATGTATTTCAGTCCTGCTTTCTTCAGTCTCTCTTTAGTGGCTATAAATTGGGCTCTCCCTTTCTGTACCTGGAAGGTATAGTCGGGGTATGTGACGCTTTCCAGCTTGGGACTGTCCTCAGCACGTACTACCTCTTCAGTCCACTTTCTATTCCCATTGATTTGCCAAGGATTTCCTAACAAATACCCACGCATGCGCGGAGCACTGCGTGGTGTGCGAGCAGTGTGTTAGGTGGAAGCATGGAAGAAAGTCCACGCGAACGCAAACAAAACAAAATGACTTCAGACATAAAGGAAACTGAACTCTGGATTACACATTGCGTATGCTGTTCGAGAAAATGACAATAAGGAGGAAGACGGCAGAGAAGACACAAGTTGCTCGGTAGGAGAGACACGTAACGGAAGAGAGCTCCTACTACCCCACACACTTTGTATTAGGGTACAATACGAAGTACCCACCCGTTGGGCACCAAACGCTTAGCCTAGTGACAAGGCAGGGAGGGAGCGGAGGCAGGGAAGTCTAAGCATGCCCCCCATGACTGGGCAGTTTAAGTTGGGGAAGGGTTGGTTGAATAAAAGGGGGGGTTGGTTAAGGGCAAGGGGGTAAGCCTGATAGAGTATTCTGCAGTCCTAACACACATAAAGGGTAAATATAAGGGTACCTGTAAATACGATAGGTCCTCCAGGTAAGATATATAGAAAATAAGTAATGGCCCTAGATATAAATGAGGCTTGCAAAAATCCTTTTACAATTACAAAACCGTTCTTGCAATAGAAAAATATATTTTTATTTTCACATATAGTTTTAAAGTTCTTAACTCAGAACGTATTTACAAAACATAACTTCTTTGACATCACACTCTCTTCTTTCATACTTTCACTCATACACAAAATATACAATACATTTTTCTCTTTCACAGAATAGTGAAATCTAAGTCATCACGTATGAACATAAGACAATCCTGTCCATATCAGTATTGTTCTTTCTGTATCTCAATGCACATTAGATGTTCACAGAGTAGTTACAATTCCTTTCTCTTGGATCTACATATGTTTCTGTCGATCTTGGACCCCACTGGGTCTGCTATTTCTCCAACCTTCTTCAGGATCTAGGAACCCCTCATCCGGGTTCTCAATATAACTGAAAGAGTGATGTCTTCTGTGGTATATTTCTAAAATAAATATGCAAAACAACCTATTAGACTCTAGCCCCTTCACTTTTTGTGACACAATTAACTGGTGTGTATCTCTCTCTCTGATGATGCTCATACACACTCACCTCTAACCAAAATCGTGTCAGTGGTAGTTTTGATGCCGGAAATCAATCCTCCAGGTTACTGAATTAAATTACAGGCACCTAGAAATATTAAGCTTGGAGTTTCCTGGACTCCCTCAGGGTTCTGGGAGCCCGGGAGACTCTACGCGAAAGCTGCCGCAGTGAGAGGCACTGCAGCATTTCAAAACCCACCCGCATTGTGTTTCTGCCTAAAGGCTTTCTCTTTGGGTCTCCGGGGCTCCTCCAGGGGAGCCCGGGAGACTTAAAGTGAAAGCTGCTGCAGGCAGAAACACTGCAGCATGGAAACACAACCGCGTTGTGTTTCTGCCTGCTTGGCTTTCACTTTGAGTCTCCCGGGCTCCCCTGGGGGAGCCCCAGAAACCCAAAGTGATAGCCACGGCAGGCAGAAACACAACACGGTTGTGTTTCAAAAACGCTGTGGTTTCTCTTTCTAAGTTTATCGGGCTCCTCCGGCTCGGAGGAGCGCGAGAAACTTAGAAAGAACCCTGCAGCGTTTTTAAATACAACAACATTGTATTTATGTTTGTGGTAGCTTCAGCTTGGAGCACCCCGGTAGCTTCAGCTTGGAGCCCAGAGGCTCCAAGCTGAAGCTACCGCAAACATAAATACAATGTTTTAAAAGCTGTGCTTTTCTTTCTAAGACTCCTCTAGCCCGGAAAGCTTAGAAATAAACTGCAGCTAGTGCTTATTTAAAAAAAAGAAATTAGCACTTACCGAGATGCAGCTTTCCTGCCTGCGGTCTCTGGCCTCCGTCCTCCGGCACCAATGAAGCAAAAGCCACCCAGTGGTAGCTTTTGTTTACTACAGCTGGCTGGCTTTTGCTTCATTAGTGCCGCAAGGGCAAGCACGGCGGCATCCATTTCACAAAATGGATGCCTCCTAGTGCTTCCCATTTTAAAGTTTGAGCTTCATTTGCTCAATACTTTACATAGGGACTTTAAAGAAAAATGTTTTAGTTAATTGTTTGATTATTGGCCATCTTTTTTGCCAATAATATTTCTGAGCACACCATTCCTTTAAGGACTTTCCATTGTACAAGGGATTTTGGCTCAACCCTTGTATGACCACCTCAACTCAGTATGCCGGCCTTTCCTACGGCCTCTTGTTACTATATTATTCAAAAGGAATCAGCCAGAGTCTTTCGAATGGACGCCCACGTGGCACCGGACCATTCTGCAGCTGGTCTTTCCCTCAGTTTTAAAAGTTTAGCAGTACACAAGTTCTTTGTTCATAACAAGTTGCTGTTTGTAACCTTTGCTCAACATCTTCCGGTTTACTATCGGTTCTCCCTCCTACTGACCGGCTGTGCTGACCTCCTTTTCGTTTCTTGTCTCTGGAGTCAAGGACGGTACTACGGTAGCAAGCGTGCCACCCTGCCTCAGTTATCAGTGCAGGAGGTTCCTGTGCACCGTTGACATCTGTTACACCACACGTCAGCTTTAGGTCCCTGTCTTAGGATTCCTTACACTGAGGCGTTGAAGGCTTGGGTTGAAGAGAACAAGGGCACTTCCTTCCTTATTGTCCTTTCCGGTCTCCCTGCCTTTCTTCTCCGTTTGAACTGCCGTCCTGGAATAGCTGCCTCCTCATGCATTTGTCCTTGCTCAAAGTTTGCTCTTGTGCTCTGTCTTTTATCCCTGTGGGGAAGGGAAAGGGCTGTCAGGTGTGTGTAGCTATTGTCAATTGCCTGACTCTGCCTGACCCTTGTGTTGGGACACGTCAGATAAACGGCTCTGGTGTTAGTTTGTTGTCTTTAATGGTGTAAGAAAGTGGTTGTGTCGGAAAGGGGGGGTAGACCTTCTAAGTATTCTACGGGCTAGGATGGGGGAAATGTGTTAGAAAGAAGGGGGTACCATGTCTCACCCGTCAGTGTCCCACTTCTACACCCTGAAGACCAGGTGATTCTCCCCCACTGGTCCACCCCCAGGAACTGGATCCAATAGCGATGGCCGTGTCCTGTCCACCTGGATGACAGATCTCCGGGGACTAGCGGGTGAGACACCTTCAGATTTCTCACAAAGCTCATTGGGCTACTCAAACTGCCCCTCATGAGGTGATTGTTAATGAGGCACCAAATTATAATATTGCATTTATTGAGCATAATTATGAACTTTAAGGAAAGCCTTTGGGGGAGACAGAAGTTGATAAAGGTAAATTCAAAAGGTGGAAAAAAAATCGGGAACCAAAAATCAAGAAATGTGATTTTTTTCAAGCGAGAAGAAATGTTTCAGGAATATGGTTTGGAAGAGGGAAACTCTCTTGATTTTAAGATTTTAAGCTGTCTTTGATGCATACCATGAAGCCGCCCTAAATTGTAATCATGTTCTACAACTACCTTTTAAAATCCCTTCCATGAGTGCTATTACTCTAAGATATATTGCATTAGTTAAATTTTTGGATCATAGAGACTTATCTTGAGTTTGTCTACACCTTCAGTCAGCAGAGATATCTAAACTCCTGTTGATGGAATAAGAATCCTTGAGAATAATGGGATATGATGTTGGTTGAATAACAAGCCATCTGACAGAAAGGCCTTGTTTTGGGGAGGGATCTAGGCAGCTGTCGTGTTTTTCTATTTGAAAATGCCGGATAGCTGAGGAATGCTCAGGCAGCATAGGTTATAGAACGCAGAGGCAAATAGACTTCTTGTTTTCCTGGAAGCACAATCTTTTTATGCTTACAACAATCTATTATTTATTTTCTATGAGTTCTTAAAGCCAGTCAGCATCCTGTTACGTATTACTGATAAGGGATATTTAGCCCACCTTATCATTCATTCAACCCTGAATAGGCACTGTTATCTATGACCAGCCTTTCACAATGTGGTACGGCAGTGCATTAAAAGTAAACAACATATACAGGATAAGATGACACTACATTTTATGACTGTAGCATATCAACAAAAATATGAACTCAAGAAAATGTGCTGACTATTTTCTTTGTATTTTAATACATTTTATTATGAAAATATAAATATAAAAGCCACTCCTTCAGCCACGTCTCAGAAACCAAAAGCCACTAGTCAAAAGAAAATGAACATGGTGGAAGTGGACATAAGTGGTCTGTAGTACCTGTGTGGTACTATTCATTTTTTCGAAAGGATTTATCCCTCACTTGGATTTTTCGAGCCTCGACAGCCCGGCAAAGCAGCACAGGTCCTTTAATTGATTCGGCCCAGTCCCCTGGTGACGCTCTGTTTCCACAAAGGAACTTTCCAGCATAGAAACCCACTTACTGTGCGGAGCAGGCGTGAAAGGTGGCATAAGTGGTCTGTGGTAACTGTGTGCCACTATTAATTTATTCTAAAGGATTAATCCCTCAATTGGATTTTTCGAGCCTCAGCAGCCCATCAAAGCAGCACAGGCCCTTTAATTGATTTGGCACGGCCTACCGGCTCGGCCCCCTGGTGACACTCTGTTTCCTCCAAGGAACTTTCCTGCATAAAAACCCACTTCCTGCGTGAAGTGCACATGGACGTGGGCATAAGTGGTCTGTGGTACCTGTCTGCCACTATTCAGTTATTCTAAAGGATTTATCCCTCACTTGGATTTTTTGAGCCTCGGCAGCCTGTCAAAGCAGCACGGGCCCTTTAAATGATTTGGCCCGGCCCGCTGGCTGTCCTCCTGGTAATGCTCTGTTTCCTCCAAGGAACTTTCCTACATAAAAACCCACTTCCGGCGCTTAGCGCGGCGGGCGTGGGCATAAGTGGTCTGTGGTCCGTGAGTCAGTGAGGCAGTGGAAGTGGACATGGTACCCGGACAGCTACAGCCAATTGGAGGTTAATATGGTAGGTCGTCCCCCTGCCTTATTCTAACCCTCCTAATCGTGGACTATCGAAGGTTTTTTAAAGAATAGAGCAACTTTAAGTTTTTGCCTGGCTAAGGTGGTAGGGGAGAAAGAAAAGTAGAATTATAGCAATGGGATAATATTGTTCTGAATAACTGGGCTATTATTCTCCAGGGCCAAAAATTCCTTGCTTGAAATGCAGGATCTATCTGTGATCTCCCTGGTAGTGTTGCTTCCTTGTATTTGGATCATTTGGGAAATGAAGACATGGGGAAAACGCACGAGAAGCCTGACGATGAACAAATAAATAAATAAATAGATTGCGGCCCCACCGTTGCTGGTAACCTCTCACTACCAGCCAAAAATAAAAACATTCTACCCATCTACAAAGCTTTTGCCGGAGGCCCCGTTTGCCATACTGAACATTTTGAGTTGGATTCAGTAACTTCCTTGGACAATAATGGCTCGCTTTTGAAGCTATGCCATGTGGTAAAAAGGAATTCTATGGCACCGGCCGACTTTGAGATTGATAACTTGATGTCCTCCAACCTTTCTCGTACACCGAACTTGGAAAATTGTATGACCTCATCAGAGTCAGCGCCTGGGGAGAGTGATAGGGAAGGTTTGGAGGAAATTACAGAGGGTGATGTAATCGATAAGAGCAGCGCCTTGCAAGGTAAGAATGGATTGGAAACCCTGGATGAAAAAAATTTAGGCACTTTTACATCTGTGTTCCAGTATGGCAGAGGAGCAGAAGGCCTTAAAAGAGGATGTGGTTGGAATAACCCTCCTTTTAAAAAGTATAAAAGGCACTGACCTTGAGGAAATGGTCCACCAAAAAACCAGCCATGTGATAAGTGCAACATCCTCTCCCAAGAAGGAGGAACCTTCCCAAGAAAGGGCACATGTAGTGGCGGCCTCGGACAGTGGGGTGTTGGAAGCTATTAGTGCTGAGCTCTCCATGATGAAGGTGCCAGATTCCCCTATACCGCAAAGTCAGACGATTAAAGAAGAGACCAAAGAAGTCTAACAAGCCCAACCTGGCATTAACTGAAAAAAAGCAGGTGGTCCGGGGACAGTTGAAGCTACAGCAAAAGAGCAAGAGGGTATTCAGTGTCTCAAACACTCTGGCAGATGGTAAGAACAGACAAGTTCTTCTTAAAGGCCCTATGGATGGCTGCGTGACTAAATCCCTGACCAAGTCCATTTACACATCCTCTACGGAATCTAAACATCTTAAGGGTTACAACTTTTCCAAAAAGGAATGGGACTGCCTCTGCAATTTGAAAGAAGACTCGATTATCATTAAACAAGCGGATAAGGTTGGAGGAGTAGTTGTCTGCGATGCGGATTACTACGATAAAGAGGTCATGAGACAACTAAGGAATTCATCTTTTTACTTTAAATTAAGGGGTGAACCGACCGAAAGTATTAGGAAGGACATCCTTTCACTTTCCACACATGCCCGGGACATTGGCATAATAAGTGATAAGAAATTTCAATTCCTAACCACCAAAGGTAGTAGGACTCCCCTTACATATATCCTTTCCAAGGTTCATAAGGATAGCCTTAATCCTCCTGGGAGGCCCATAGTATCGCTTTGCGGCTCCATTTTGGAGCCCATGGGCCAGTTCTTAGATTTCTTCTTCAAGCCTCTAGCAGCCAGCACAGCAACTTATTTAGCGGATACTACGGATGCTATTATACATCTAGAAGGTCTACTCTTCAACTCTACTTCTAATTTGCTTATTACACTGGATGTGGAATCTCCCTATTCAAATATTCCACAGGCAGAATCCCTTCCCATCATGAAAGAATTCCTTGACTCTAGGAGTGATCCCCAACTTATTCCTAGT
This sequence comes from Ambystoma mexicanum, assembly GCF_040938575.1. Taxonomy (NCBI): domain Eukaryota; kingdom Metazoa; phylum Chordata; class Amphibia; order Caudata; family Ambystomatidae; genus Ambystoma; species Ambystoma mexicanum. Next base: position 928,366,825 of record NC_090931.1, on the reverse strand, counting down.
GAATTTCTCATTGAACTTCTTGAGATTGCTTTAACCAAAAACTATTTTCGGTTTAAATAGTCGTTCTACCTACAGATAAAGTGGACCGCGATGGGGGCAGCTTTTGCCCCCAATTATGGAACTTTATATATGTGGTTTTTTGAAAAAACATTCATCCTAGAGAAATCTAATCCTTTTAAGCAAGCTATTACATTCCATAAAAGATACATTGATGACATCGTCATCATTTGGGGCAAAGAGAAATGTGACCATCAGGAATTTTTGGGATGGATCAATGCGTTGAACACTCATCTACGCTTCTCTATGTCCGCTAGTAATCAGTCTATACCATTTCTGGATCTCTTAGTTAAGATTAAAGATGGATATACTGTTGTTGACCTGTACTGCAAGGAAACTGACAGGAATACAATACTCCATTTCGACAGTTTTCATGCCCAATCTTTACGTGTCAGTATACCTTATGGCCAATTCCTAAGAGCCAGACGCAATTGTACAAACACAGAAGACTTTTCTACTCAAGCAGACCTTATACAAACTAGATTGCTCAACAGAGGATACCCTTCTCATGTACTCAGAAAATCCTGCACGAGAGCTAGGAATCAACATTGTGAAATATTACTAGCCAAGAACACTAAAGAGAACTTGACCAATGCACGCCTGGTGTGTGCTATGACTTTTAGCACACACCACAATGCCATCAAAAAGCCATTTGCAAGTACTGGCCTTTGTTGCAATTAAACAACACCACTTTTGAATACCCAATTTATGCTTTTAAAAAAGGTAAGAATCGTAAAAATTGGTTGTCCAAAGCCGATAGAGCTAAAGTCAAACAAGGCTCTAAAACTATTTCAGGCCTTTGGGGCTCCAAACGGATTTGTGGCCATTTTCCATGCAGCTATTGCTGTCAATGCGCCTTTACCACTGTATATACTTCAGTTACCATCAATAACAGAGCATGGATTCTAAAAGATCATACGACATGCAACTCGAAGAACGTCATTTATGTTATCATTTGCCCATGCTCCCTGTCGTATATAGGCAAAACATCCAGGCCTGTGAAATCCCGAATTACAGAGCATAAATCCAAGATTAGGACTAAATACATCACTTCACCTCTCGTCTCCCACTTTATTGGTAAAAACCATAGCTGTGACAAGCTTAAATGGTGGGCACTTGAACAGGTAAGGGGGTGGATTCTAATTCCATTGCCATGAGATTGTCTCAACGTGATCAATGGTGGATGTACAATACATAGAGTTATCACTCGGGGCGCAATCAACAAGAAGAGTGGCTTTTATGGGACTGTGGAGCACTCTTGGGGCTGCCATTATTACCACTTTCTTCCTCCTTAATAGCCTTCTTATTCTTGAAGATGCATGCCATTTGTTATTGTAAAATGCACTTCCTGGCGCTTCCCATGGCCGTGCATAATTTTAGTTTTCTACTTTTGCCTTTTTGAATGCCTACAGGCATGGATACTTTTGTTATACCATGCCTTTTGTGGTGGCCTTGGGCAGCGGATTTGACGCCTTGGCCGAGGTCATTTTGCTTGCCCTTAGACCAAGTGTCAAGTGTGGCATCATTGCGTATCTTTTTGCCTTTCGTCATTAGATTGGACACGCCATTCCTCTTTTCATGTGTCCTATGTGTTTCAATAAGGTGGTAGGCATGGCCCTGGCATGGGCTTTTGGTCGACCTCTCTAGCGAGTTGCATTCAGTTTGAGATCACATGCTTTACTCTTACGTCTGCACGCCGCTTGTTTCTATCAGCTATATTCACGCATATCCGAGACAGCCGGTTCCTTTCAAACCGTTGTGTTGGAATTCTAACGTTGGAGTCCACGCTGCCGGGCGTTTGGAAACGCATGAGGTGGCTCCACTCATCCACATATTTTTGCCAGTTTATACATATAATCTCGGCTCTCTGATTCGCACACTTTGGACAGCGTTTTCTAAATGAAAAGCTATTTGTAGTGCACGGCACATCACATAGACTTTTGCCGCACTTATATGGTTGTTATGTTTAAACATAACGCTAATTCTTTCCGCTAATACATTTCTGCGGTTTACCCTTACCTCTGCCACACTTTTGGATGCGCCCTATTTCAGAATATGTATCTTGGCACTCTGTTCCGTGTCACGATACGAGGGAATGACTTTGTATCTCGTTTGCGGACATTTCGATAGAATGGCATTGTCGCTGTTTCCTAGTTGTTTTCATTAGAATTTATATTTAAAATCACATTTTATTTAATTTCAAGGCCTTCAGCTGCCAGCCTCTTATTCATTGACAGCCTTTTCGCGGCACTTTATGTCTCCCTGGAGTGTCCGTCTATTGAGATTTTCGTCATGACACACTGGCCATCATGGATTGGATTAGAACATCTCCGGCATCTATAGTGTTCGTGGCGTTTCAGGTTGATTCCTGACTCTCGAATCGTTGAGACACCTTGGGCTTCTTGGACAGGTCAGCGCCTGTTTTTCTATTGACATGCAGATGTTTTCCTGTCAGCCCCGCGTTGGGTGGGCATCTACTGATTATCTCACATTTTTAGAACTAGGGATTGTATTAATCCCAGTTCCTTTTTGTCTTTCTTGTCTCCACAGATTAATTTACTTCATGTCTGTTCTTGGGATTGAAATTGTTCGCTGAGTTCTACCATTTGGGTTGAGACCACGGTATGTATTGTTCTCCCCCTGTTTTTATATACTTTACTGAATTTTGGAATGGTTGTGCTGTGAGTTCGGCTTGGTCAGAGCTTCTTCTTTTTCTTTTTTTTCAAATGAAATTTTATTGATTTTCAAAAGGGATGTTTCATTATTCAAAACACACATATTATTGTGACTTGACATGACATACAGAAATGATTGGAACCATAACACTTGGTGTCAGCTATGTGAGAAGATATGTCTGATTAACACTTCTGATAACTAATATCCCCAAAATCCCTCCTCCCACCCCTCCCTTTATAACTGTAAGCAGCATTCAAGTGTCTCAATGTCTGACGAATGAGCTCTCAGGCTTAACCATTAGATTGAACAGTGGCACAACGTGGTACATCACTACCCTTTGCGGGCATTGTCAGCAGATCATCAAAATTGACTATTGCACTATACCATAACGCACACACATTTTTTCACGTGATATATTTGGCTTGAAATTCAGACCATTCATTGTCAATGGAGGTACGGTCTCCGTGCAGGGCAGCAGTTAGTTTGTCCATTCTAAATATATTTCGGGAGACATTGATCCATGCAGCCTTTGTAAGTAAGCTTGGTCTTTTCCAGACAGTCGTGAGACAAGCCCTTGCGGCCAACAGGAGACTGTGTATCATTTTTGGTACCTTAACTACCGTTTCTTCCATCTCAACCAGACCAAATAAATAAGCGGCTGTTTTTCCCTCTCCTCCCCATCTAGCTCTTTAATCCAGCTGAGCACTTCATCCCAGTATGCTTCGACCACCTTACAATCCCACCACATATGCCAGTAGTCTGCTTTCTGGCGGCAACCCGCCAGCAATAGGGGCTTACATCTCGGTACATCCTGGCAAGTCTGAGCGGGTCATACTGCCATCTGTACAGGAGTTTAACACTGTGCAATTTGTACTGACAGGAGATTGAGGTTTTCGAATTCCTCCTACATATTTAAAGCCATATCTTCTGGGAGAGATGCCTTCTCAGATCTGTGTCCCATTTGTTCAACAGTGTGACAGAGGGGGTCGGGTCGACCTCCACTAGTGCCGTGTACATTGCACTTATCAGACCCCTGGAGCCCGTACAGGTGTCAAAGACTTTTTCAAACGGGGTGAGATACCTTTGCAATACTTCTTTCCAGACCTCTCGGTTCATGACACCCTTTAACTTCAGGTATTCGGAACACCGAGAGTGGGCCTATACACAGAGCTTCCTGGAGCTCTTGGATGGTGATGAATGTCTTATATCTTCATAGTTGCCCTGCCCTTTCGAGCCCTGCCACATACCATGATTGGAAACTTCCTGGGTCCGGGATAGCGTCCCGAATCCCTGCTACCCATAGATGTCCTAGAGGGTAGGGCCATGTTGTGATCCCTTTCAATCCCTTACTTGGTTTCCACATTGCCCATTTGGTCCCGACGATGGAGTGATTCTTGATTCTGTTTAGTAATTGGGATCCAGGAACCCAGAGCCATTCTCCTACGGTGAATGGGCAGAGGTGATAATTATCCAAGCCTACCCACTGCAGGTCTACCTGCTGTCTGAGATGTGGAATTAGCACTCAGAGTTGGGCCACTCTATAGTACAGCTCTATTTCTGGAAGGCCCACCCCACCATTATCTTTTCGGAGATGAAGTAAAGCTCTGGGGACCCTGGGCTTCTTGTTTTGCCATAGGTAAGTCAGGAGGGTTTTCTTGGAGGTAATGAAAAATTATTTGGGCATTTGAATGGGGAGCATCTGGAATAGATAGAGTAACTTTGGGAGGATTACCATCTTGATGGTGTTCAGGCGGCCATCTAGGAGATGATACCATCTTTCAATGTCCTTCTGTATGTCACGGGGGAAAGTTAGCTTCATATAGATCACCCAGTTCCCGGGTAACATTGACTCCAAGGTATAGCAGCGTAGTAAGGCTGACCTTCATGCCTAGGGGTGCAAATCGCTCCACCTCTGAGTCCCTGCTCTTATCGATCGGGAGGAGGACTGGCTTCCCTGTATTGATCTTGAGACCCGCCCGTTGACCATATTCTTCAATTGTTTCTATCACGGCCGGGATGGAGCTCAGGGGGTTGGTTATGTGCAGGAGAATATCATCAGCATATAAGCCTAATTTGTATTCTTGCTCTCCTACTCTGATTCCCTCAACCCTTTTATCGAGCTTCAGTTTCTGTGCTAATGGTTCAAGGGATAGGACAAATAGTATTGCGGTGTTAGGGAGAATTCTCCAGAATGGCTAATTTCCCTTACCTTTTGAGTCCCTCAGCAGCTTTGCTGGATTTCTAGGGTTTCGTTTTTTTACCTGGTAAGAGTGTGAGCCTTTTTTCCCACTCTTACATGTGTTTTGCTGTGTGTTGTACATTTTTGTGTTCATGGATATGAAGTCTCACCAACTCCATAGGCATCATCGTTTTACTGTGTGTCACACAGCACCTTTAGTGCAGTGACACAGGGTTGTCTTTCTTCACACTTCCCACTTTAAACTCTATCTTCTGGGACTGACTACTGTCTCCCAGAACCTGTAAAATTAACATTGACTTTATCTTTTTAAATTCACAGACCCAGCACACTCTATCTTACAATATTGTGCTGGACGGTTTAATACTTAGCCACTTTTGTCTGACTCTCATGTAACATGTTTATGTTACCCTTTCTCTAAGATTTGGCTGGTGGCTGTGGTATCTACCCTTTTTATTTTACCGCAGACTATGAAAATAGTCTTTGGTACCAATGGAGGCTAAAACGCGACAGTCGCCATTTATTTTTAATTGGTTCCGTTTGGGTTTTCTTCACCATTTCTTTTTGTAAAGGTCCTTCTCGTGTTTTTCTCTGCGCGCCAAACCAGGTTTGGTCCCTTTGTTCGGCGTCCTTTGGCGGGCTTCTACACAGAAGCCCTCCTTAGGCGCCTGAATGTCTGGGGTGGACAGGATATGAGGGAGGAGTTTGAGACTCCCTGCACAGGGTCGCCTTGGAGACCCATGTCGCACTGTGTGTGATTGGCTGTGGTGACTGTCCTGCCAGGACAGCCACCCTCTTGAGTGATTGACAGCTAGGCTGGTGTGAATGGGGGAAAACTGCTTAAAGGGCAAGCCTCTGGGACTGGAAGGCAGAGTCCACACTGGAACGAGAGAACCGAAGGAAGCTGAAAGAAGGAGACGGCTGCAACAACTGGAAACCCTGGTGAAGCCCTGCTGCAGGATCCGAATTGCCTGAAACTTCAAACGACAGAGAAAACCTTCTAGGAGACTTCTTCCTTTGAGCCTGGTGGGACCAACCAGCTCACAAAGCCCCTGGACCTCCTCTCCAGACTGGTTGAATTTGCTGTGCAGTGCTGCAGGAAACCGGATAGCTAGTGGGAGAGAGTCCATTCGTGCTTTTAAGGCGCGCACCTTTTATTCGTCGCTTTGCTCTGCTGTTGGCCTCTTCACTGGGCAGTGCAGGAACCTCCAGACGTCCTCCTTCTTGTCACCTCGACTGAAGCTCCCAGAACAGAGAGACTGCAGGAACTGCCAGAAACAACTGCCTCAGCTAGAGCCTTCTTCATCTTTAAGGTACTGTGCCAAATTCGGCCGTTCCCTCCGTCCGGCCGCGGTGAAAGTGTTTCAAATCTTTCACCTCTGCGAAGTCTTTCCCTTCTCTTCCTTTTCGAATAACTTTTCTTCCGACCGGGGGCGTGGCTTGGCGGCCATGCAAGCGTGATCTAACTCTGAGAGGCTCCCACTCGATCCGGCCAATGATCCTGAAAAAAGGCGGAAATAAACAACAGAATACCGAACAAACGCCAGGAAAAGGCATCGGAAGGCTCAGGGCACACACGGGAGAAGACCCGAGAAAAATCGGAAGTTGGAAGAGCGTAAACGGAGAGGGAGAGATGCGCGGCACCACCAACAAAATGGCGGGCGCGCAACACTGAGACCACGACCCGCGTCCTGCGACACGAAGGAGGACACGAAGAAGGACCGGAGGTGAAGGGAGAGACCGGAGGTGAAGGGAGAGACAGCCGACCAACACCCAGCTCAGGCAGAACCGGAATACTTCCCGAGCGGCGTAGGCGCGAAGTACCAACTGCAGCAGGTGAGGGAAGGAGCCCGCGACGGCACTGCAAGCAGTCGCGCTGCATTGAACTGGAGTGGGCAGAGTCGCCGCGAGAAATGAGAGGCGGCCCACAGATCGGACCGAAGAAGAGCCCTCCCCTGCCAACGCGGAGGTGAGCAACAGCAACGGAGACCCGGTAGGGGAGAGAGGCGTGGCAGCGACCGGGACGTCAAAGCCCGGACCGAGGACTAAGCGACAGACTGCAGAGCCTGCGAGAGGAGCTGCGGCCGAACTGGGACGGCGCAGGGACGAGAGGCGGCCATCAGCATAACGACAAGGAAGGGAACCAAAGGGGATACACACAGATGCAGACCCCGGCCCAGCCGGCCACCTCAGGACAATAAGTGAGAGAGAAAAATAACCCACGAGGCGGCACCTCAATAGAAGCTACGAGCCACAAATTCAGCTGGTACGACTGGCCACCCGCCATAACACCAGGACAGGGGCAGTGACCAGGGGAAGAGCCGCCCCACGGTAAAATAGACAGCAAGCACCCACGGGTGTGCGGGAAGACAATACCGCAGAGAGACACGGTGGATGAGCGAATAAAGGGAGACAGAGGGAAGACGCTCTTTAAAGGTCAACACACGCAGGAAGTGCGTGAGTGAGTGCGAAGACTGTGCAGAAACCCACTGGAGCGCAACGCAGACCCCGACCAAGCAGGACCCAACTGCAGGCCGAGACGAGCAGGTATCAACATGCCAGACAAGCCAAAGAGCGGCAGAGGGAGACAGACAGTCATGGAGACATTTGCCCGCAAGAGTGATGACCAGCAGCCCGAGGCAGAAGAGAAAGACACGCCAGAGCCATATGTCACGCAAGGAGAGATCAGGCAAGTGGGAAGCAGCATATTGGAAGCCATAGGGGCGCTAAAGACGTCAATAGAAGGCAAGCTGGATGCAGTGATGGTGGATGTGGGACTCCTCAGACAAGACACGAGGAACCTGGCGGAGAGGATGACAACAGTAGAACAACAAGTGCACAGCAATTCAGCGGAAGTAACCACCTCGCGTACACAAATGTCAGAAGCAATAGAGAGAATCAATATACTAGAACGCAGAGCTGAAGACGCAGAAAGCAGGGCCCGGCGTAACAACGTACGCATAGTAGGGCTGCCGGAGGGGGAGGAAGGCAGAGACCCCACGAATTACATAGAGAACCTCCTGATCCAAGAGGTAGGAGCTGGGACCCTGTCCCAGGGCTTTGCAGTGGAGAGAGCACATCGGGCGCTAACCAGGAAACCGCGCCCAGGAGCACCACCGAGACCAATGATTGCAAAGATCATGAACTTTAAGGACAGGGAAAAAATCCTGACTTTCTCAAGAGAAGGAGGGAACATAACAAGAAATGGGGCCAAGATAACGATGTATCCAGACTACACGGTTCTTGTGCAAAGACAGAGAGCCCAGTTCTGGCAGACCAAAGAGCGCCTTCGAGCAGCAGGGGTGAAATTCATGCTGCTGTACCCAGCTAAACTTAAAGTACTGCATAACGGAAAGACACAGATCTTCGAGACAACGGCCGACGCCCAGGAGTGGATGGACCAACAAGGGATTCCGCAGTTGGCAGAGGGAGGCGAGCGAAACAGAAACTCCCCCCGGCAAAACAGAGAGTGAAACCGAGCGCGATATGCGTATCCAACGCCACAGCAACAAGACAGTAGAGACACCCTGCCGTGAAATATCGAAATAGGGTGACCGACAGCCTCCAAGATGAAAAGCCTACAGTAAAGAGAACTGCAAGGGGAGCACAAAACTCAGGGAAACCGCCAAGACCCACAGCGGAACCCCAGTTAAGACAATGTTTATAGTGTCAGTTTCGAGACACTACGCCGCGACAGGCAGGCCCGAGGAGAGGAAGACGGCACCTGGAGAGCGGTGGGGCCCGAGCAGGGGGAGGGAGGCTGGGCGTTTGTTGATGTTTTTTTGGTTAATAGTTATAGCAGTTGGAGAGTTAAGGCTAAGCCCGCAAGGAAAAGAGAAAAGCAGAAGGAGAAATAACAGTTGTCATACACAAAGAATCAGTATGGAAGACAAACACAGGGAGCAGTACCCACAAGCAGAGAGCTGGCGGAAAGCACGAAGCGAGACTGTCAACAACGGAATACAGCGAACAGCAGGAGAACCGACCCGAGAAGGCAGACGAATAGACTATTTAAAATTCAACAGGCAGAAGAAGGGGAACAAATCCCTGGCAGGAGCAAATCGAGAGAATAAGACACTGAGCAGGCCCATGGGAAAAAACAGGCCGCTAGCGCGAGTCTCCACAAGGACCGAGATGACCTGAGGATTGTCACGTGGAACGTCAGAGGGATGGACGCATATGTCAAGAGGCTGAGGATATATACCTGGTTGAACAAAACAAGGACCCACATTGCAATGCTGCAGGAGACACACCTGACGGCCGCAAAACAAGCCAAGATAGAGAAAAAATGGGGAGGTCAGATGTATAGCGCAACATACTCCAATTACGCAAGGGGAGTAATGACCTGGGTCGCTCCTGGAATTCCATTCCAGCTCATCAACCAAGAAAAAGACGCGGAAGGCAGGGTCCTGATGGTCCATGGGATGCTGGAAAATCGGGAGATATGCCTGGTGAACACCTATGCCCCCAACCATGACGCGACGGCCTTCTTCAGGACACTCCCGCCCCGGCTGGCCCCGTACAGGAATGCTACGATGATCTGGGCGGGCGATCACAATTGCACACTGGACCCCCGGCTAGACAGGTCGGACAATAAGCACAAGAGAGCGGCGCCACCAGCGAGAGTACTACGACAGATGCTAGACCAACTCGAGCTCGAAGACATCTGGAGGAAGGTACATGGGGAAGAGAGGGGATACACGCACTATAGTGCCCCACATGGGACATTTACACGGATAGACTACCTTTTCACGGGCAAGGAGACACTGGGGGAATTTACTGAGGCACATATACACGCGCGAACCCTATCTGACCACGCCCCCCTGAGAATCACATGGGAGCACACACACAGGAGAGCCCCTATACCCACGTGGAGATTAAGGGCAGAAGCATTATTAGACTGAGGTTTCCAAGAATACATCCAAAACGTAATAGACGATTATTTCAAGCATAATGCGGGTAGTGTGGAAAGCACGGGTACGGTATGGGAGGCCTTCAAGGTGGTGGTCAGAGGTGAGGCGATGGGGAAGACGGGAGGTCTTAGGCGAGAAACCCTAGCGCAACTAGATGAGCTGGAAAGGGAAATCGAGAAGGCCGAAGGGCAGGCGGGGGAGAGGGGAGCGGAACAGGGGAACCTCACCACCCTGCGACAACAGTGTGTGGGGACCTGGGAAAGACTAGGGCGCCTTGACTATGGGAAATATATACAGAAATTACACGCCGAAGGAGACAAGTCTAGCAGACTCCTGGCCTGGCTAACCAAACAGGAAACTAAGCGGGAACTGATCAATGCAATCCAAAATAGACAGGGAGAGGTGATAAGATCCCAGGAAGGTATAAATGAGGTGTTCTCGCAATTTTACGAGGATTTATACTCCAGGGTCCAGGAAGCGGAAGAGGGGGACCTGGAGGAAGCCCTCGCGGAAATCAGCCTCCCACAATTGACGGAGGAACAGGCCCAAATGTTAGATGCCCCTCTCACTGTAGAGGAACTAACGGAAGTGATCACCCAGCTACCGACAGGGAAATCTCCGGGGCCAGACGGGTTGCCGGGCGAATTTTATAAACAATACAAAAACGACATAGCCCAGAGACTGCTGGAAACATTAGAGGAAGCATATGAGAAAGGAAGACTCCCGAGTAGCATGTCAGAATCTATAATAGTCCCCATCCTTAAACCAGGAAAGCCACCTCTCAAATGCAGCTCCTACAGACCGATCTCCCTGATAAACCAGGACTCCAAGATCCTGACGGCGACATTGGCTAACCGCCTTAAAAGAGTGCTACCCACCCTGATCCATACAGATCAGACAGGGTACGTACCAGAACGAAACACGTCCTGGAATCTACGCAGACTCCATTATGTCATAGAAAGGACAAACCAAGAGGGAGGGGAGAGGGCTGTAGCCTCACTGGATGCAATCAAAGCATTCGATTCGGTGGGATGGGACTGGCTCCTGGGAACGCTCGCCCACTACGGGATTGGACAAGGGTTCATACGATGGATAGAACTATTATACAAAGATCCGAGAGCGAGGGTCAAGACAGGTAGACAAGTTTCTAAGGAATGGGGCATAGAGCGAGGCACAAAACAGGGATGCCCCCTGTCTCCAATGTTATATATTTTGGCCCTGGAGCCGTTCGCAATATTCCTAAGAACGGATTACAAGGACACGGGCATAGAGATAGACGGGGAAACACAACAGATATCCATATACGCGGACGATATACTCCTCTACATACAGAACCCACGCACCCACCTGCAGGACTTGCTGGAGGCGCTGAGCGCGTTTGGTAGGTTATCCGGAATAGTGGTCAACAAAGAAAAATCCTCACTATTTCCCCTAGCTGGCCTACGCGCAATACCGACAGATCAATTGCCGCACCTAGGTATCACATGGACCCCGAACACCTTCAAATACCTGGGAGTAGACATTTACCACGACACTACGGAAACACATGCAGGTAACACACAAGCAGCCCTAAACAAAATCGAAAACGCCATGAAATTCTGGCAGACCTTACCGTTGGGCATGATAGGCCGGGCGGCGCTGCTAAAAATGACGGTCCTACCCCGACTTTTATATTACTTTACAAACATCCCATATAACATACCAAGGTCCTTCTTTAAACACCTACACACCATGGCGAGAACCTTCCTGTGGGGAGAGGGGAGAAACAGGGTGGCACTAAATACACTACAAAGGAGCTACGAGTGGGGGGGGCATCAAACTCCCAGATTTTGAGTATTACTACTTGGCAGCACAACTCCAATTTGTGGTGCGATGGCTAGGGGAAGAGATCTCCATAGACGCAATACTTTTTGGGCCAACACTCCGGAGATACTACCTGAGAGAACTCTTATGGATAAAGGCCGCCCAAGCCAAAGACCTTCCCAACATAGTCCAGCTAGGCCGAACACTATGGAAAAGAGCCTGGAAATCACAAGGCACACGAGACCCCTGCTCAAGACATATTCCACTAGCGGGGCTAGTAGACACCCGAGTGGCCAGTTTGGCCATGTACAGAACACAATGGGAAGACAAAGGAGTAGCCCAAATAGGGGACCTGTGGCGAGAAGGACAATGGGTCGAATTCCAAACCCTGGTAGACGAACAGGACATGCACAAGGGCCAATTCATCCTGCATAATAGCCTAGTTTGCGCAATAAAGAAAAGGTGGAACACCATGCCAGAGCCCGAGGACACCGAAGGAGCACTGGACGCATGGTATGATGTTTCCGAAGGGGGACACACCGTATCCAGACTCTATGAGCAATTGCTGGGAATCACCAACAAAAAGACACTAAGAGCACGAATGAAATGGGAAGAGGAACTTCAACAACCCTTTGAAGAAGAGGAATGGAACAAAGTCCTCTGGTACACGAAAAGGGTCTCCAGGAACGCCAGGTTCAGGCAGCTGCAACTCTACATAGTGCATAGAGCATATCTAACTCCCAAGAGAATGTCGAGGATGGGAGATGGACAGGCCCGGTGCTGCCCGCGTTGCGGAGTCGAACAAGCCGACATGGTGCACATGTTCTGGTCGTGCCCGCAGATAACAGACTTCTGGAACATGGTGAAAGAGAAGGCGCTGACAGCAGACATACACATGCCAGCGGGATCGCCAGCATCATACTTATTGGGCCTGTTCCCAAGGGGGCACCGGCAGATGTCACATGTGGCAAAAATGAAAGACTTAATGGCAATATTGGCGAAGCGCCGCATAGCGATGGCATGGAACAAGAGCGAAGGCCCCTCGAAGGAGGGCTGATGGGCCGACCTACAAAAATGGACAATAGCAGAGACGGCAGTCTGGGCGAGAGCCACTCAAAGGGGGGAGAGTAACAGTGGGGCCAGACTATTGGCATGGAACTCTCTGGTACAGGACCTGCTTGGTAACAGAAGCGGGGATGACACGAGCGACCCGGGCAACTCAGGAAATGAGGAAACTGGCCCGCCCACGCCGGAAGGCACCACATAATTCAGAGAAAGGAAAGAACTGGGTGGAAAGAGGCCTGGCCGTGGCCTGCGCAGACACTGAACAGTGCAAATCCTACTTGGAAAGGCCAACATATACACGCATAGACAAGAGCAGGGGACACTCCCAGTGAAAGGAGGGAGGCTGCTGAGAGACCGGTCCCTCCGCTATAAACGCGACACCTGTTAGAGCCAAGCCCGAGGAGGCGATGGACTACGAACATACCGCGGCAGCCTTTGGGAGAGGGAGGGGGGAGGAGGAGAGAAGGGGGAAATGGGGAATGCGTTCTTTTTTTTGTTTGTTCTTTTCCTTTATGTTTTAAAACAATAAAAAGAAGTTAAAAAAAAAAACTTTTCTTCCGACCAACTTCGTTTTGAACTCTTGGCAAAGACTTAACCCCGTACTACTGAGAACTGTGTGATCCTCTGCAAAGACTCTGAACCATTGATTTTGGCCCCGGCCTATTGACTTGAATTCCAGTTGTAGTAGCCTTTACAAAGCGAGTAGAGCGCTCACTTTGACATCCGTGCAGAGCTTGCTAACACAGGTTTGAATTTCGGCAGGGCCAAACTCAGCCTTTCATCCTTCCGAGGTCGGTAAATGAGCACCACACACCGTGGGTAATAGTAAGCAGCACTCAGATACCTGAGGGTTCGGAGCGCTATATAAATGTGAAATTATTATTATTATTATTAAATTATTATTATTATTAAAATGTATTATTATTATTATTATTATTACTAGATTGCCCGGCCTTTAACTTGTTGGTGCTATTGATTTTGTGTAACCTTGCCTTTCCTCCCTTCTTAAATTGCTGGAGTGCCATTTTTCTCTCATTTCTTTTGAGCTTAACTTGTCCACAATCTATTGGGAGCTATTGTAGTGTACTGAGATTTATGATATTAAGCTGCCTCATACAGTGAACTGTTTTCTAACTGACTGAGTAAATAAATGTATATTCCTTTACCAAGAAACCTTGAGTTAGTGTTTGTTTGAATGTTTGAATCACTGTAATTGTTGGCCCTGGTGTAACCCTTGATACTGCTCACTTTACGCTCAGCCATCGCTACCACTTTACTGTGTAGTACAGGCTTGTACCAGAGATGAATTTGTACTTGCACTTGTAGTCTTAATTGTATGCAGTGTTCCCAAAGGGTAATGCATATGATTCTGCCTAACATGCGGATAGGGGGCAGCCCTGCCTGGTCCCTCTCTCCAGTGTAAACCATCTTGAGTAGCCACCATTGACTTGCCACAGAGGTCTTGGGTGACGAGTATATTGCCTTCATGGCACGACGCAGCCTTGATCCCAGACCTATCCAAACTAGGATCTTTTCCAGGAATTCCCAGGCCACCCTGTCGAATGCCTTCTCGGCGTCAAGTGACAGGAGAGTTGGGTCCCCCTTCATCCCTTGTGCTTTGTATATCATGTGTAAAGTTTTCCTCATCGTGTCTGCTCCTTGTCTCCCCATCACAAAGCCGACCTGGTCTGAGTGTATCAGCTTCGGTAAGTGTGTTTCTAGTCTGGCCGTGATGATTCCAGCATATATTTTGGCGTCTAGATTGAGGAGCGTGATGGGGCGGTAGGATCCACAGTGTTTCGGATCCCTACCTTCTTTTGGGATAACCGTCAGGAGGGCTTGTGTTAAGGAGGAGGGTGCCCGGCCCGTTTCAAAGACATCATTGAAGAGGGTTAGCAGGAAGGGGGTGAGGAGCGTGGAGAACGTTTTAAAGAAACCGGGTGTGTAGCCGTCGTCCCCTGGTGCCTTCCCTGCCTTGAGACGCTCGATCGCATCTAGAACTTTTTCCCTGTGACAGGTGCATCCGGGGTTTCCGCTTCAGCGTGGGACAGTGTGGGGGGACCCCCCTCTTTAAGATGGGCGTCTACGCTCCCGTGGGGGGGGGGTTGCTAATGAGTCTACGTAGAACGAGTTGTACTCCTCTTGTATTCCTTCTCAAAGGTTTCTGTTGGGTCTATGAGAGTACCATCCATTCTTTCTATTGTGCCTACCCATCTCTCTGCCCTCTGTGCCCAGAGCCGTGCTGCCAGGAGGTGTCTGCCTTGTCTTCCTTTTTCATAATATTTTTGTTTCAAATATTGCAGGGTCTGGGCCACCTTCCTTATCTATAGAGCCTTAAGCTCCTCCTGAGCTCTTTGGTCTCTGCGAGGTGTTTAATTCTGTTTTGTGGAGATGACTGTGCTAGCTTTCCCGCTGTGTCTAACCTTCCCCTGATGTTTGTCTCTAATAGGTTGAGTTCCCTCTTCTTACGGGCCCCTTCTCTGATGAGGATCCCCCTCCAAGTGGCCTTAGCAGTTTCCCACACAGACACCTTTGCAATTTCACCTGTGTCGTTGGTTATAAAGAACTGTTTGATTTCATTCTCAAAGTCCTCCCTGAAGACTGTGTCGGACCATAGTGATTCATTGCATCTCCACTTGGTATTGCGGGGTGCAAGGCCATCCCAGTCCATGTCCACCATGACCATGTCATGATCCGACCATGCAATGAGGAGTATGTTTGCGGTTCAATGTACTCTTAGCAGGTCCAGGGAGAGGAATATAGTATTGATTCTTGTGAGACTGTCATGGGGGATGGAGTGGAAAGTGAAACCGTTGTGTAATGGGTGTAGGTGACGCCAGCTATCAGTGAGGCCATAAAGGGTTAGGGTCATTTTAATTTCAGCCTCCTCCTGTGTGTGTGGTGGATGCTGTGTGTCATTTGTAGTTTGCCTGTCTATGGTACTATTCATCCATGTGTTGAAATCACCTCTGAGGACAATGTGACCTTGTGATATGTTAAACACTTTCTCCGTCATTGTGTGGAGAAACCTCTTTTGTCCCTGATTGGGTGCGTAGGCCGTGGTGAGGGTGATAACTATGTCCTGGATCTTCCCCACCACAAGTATTGCTCTTCCCTCTGAGTCAGCCCAGGACTTCAGGATCACCATACGAAGGCCTTTTCGAATCAGGATCCCCACTCCCGCCTTTTTAGAAATGCCCGAGCTCCAGAAAGTATGTCCTATGTCACCGCTAGGGATCCCCCTCTCATGCCCTCTCTGATATCGCATTTCCTGTAGATGTAAAATGTCAATATTAGATCTTCTGAATTCTATCGCTACCATAGCACGTTTGGTGGGGGAGTTCAGGCCTTTCGCATTGAGTGTGCATATGCGTAGTGTGCCGTTTCTAGGAGTCGTAGCCATTGTTACCCTTAAGTGTGTATTTGCGTGATATGTGTGCCCGCCTTAGTGCCTCTGCTCCTGAATCCGGCCCTGTGTTTGACTCTTCGCCAGTGAGTCGGGTTGGTGACTGACCCTAAAAGGGCTGATGTTTGTTCTTCATTCGCTGCTGTCAACTTTTCCCATAGTTCCCCCCTTCTATGCCTCCCACCCACCCACCGTTCCTACCCATCAACCCCAACTTGCCCACCCCCCCCATCCTCACCACCCCCCACAACACACGCCATCCGATCTGACCGGGTTATTGTCACCCAGTTGTTTACGGACCACCAGCGAGAGCCGTACAATGGACGGTCCCGACCGTATTAAAATTCAACTAACAATGAGCCCCCAACTCCCCCCCTGCATTTTAACATAATCATATCGATCTGAACTATATATTGAACCCAGGTATCATGTTTGCGGAAGCTCCAGCCTGGGCTCCTATCCCAGCCTTCTGGAGACAGCTATAGTATCTGAGTCAACTTTGCACCACTCGTATTCCCCCCGTTCCCTTCATGTGGTCTCTTAAATTCCCATCTCATCTGTATTTCCTGACGGGTGATTAAAGTATATTGCTTCCCCAAATGCAGTCGCTGCCTTACCCTGGACCAGAGATCGGGTGCTTTGTGCGAAACAACTGGAGCATCATGAGGAAAAAGTTCCCCCCTCTCGCACTGTACCTCCAATGAGCGAGTCGTTCCCTCCCTCGTTGATGCTTCGTCAGCATTTGTTTGTCGTTGACATGAAGTTCCATTCAACCTAGTTCCCGGCATCGGGTACACGTACGCCAAAGCATCGAAGCATCATGATGGAGGACTCAGTGCTCCATGGCCGGGGAGGCGTTCATCTGTCTGTATTTCCTGGAGCCCTGTATCCTCTTTTGTCGTGGTCCCTTGATCTGTCATTCTTTGTCCTCTGACCTTTTCCCGTTCTGGGGTGCTTCTTCTTCGTGAGCACTCAGTAAGTCCACTATACAGCCATGGATGTCCTTCTCAGAGGTCAGTTTTATATCTGCCCCTTCCCATTCAAAGGCAAGCGAAAAGGGGTATCCCCAACGATACTGTATGTCTTTTTCTTGGGGCATTTTGGTGAGCGGAAGACATTTTCTCCTCATTGCCAGCATGAGGGAGGACCTGGTAAATGGAGATATTTGCCATGTCCATTGTGATTTGTGGCATGCGTCTGGTCTGGTCTTCTCCAGGACCCGGGCTTTGTCCACATAATTATGAAATCAGGCCAGTACTGTCCTCGGTCCACTTGGTTTGCCACCGGCCCTATGGATGCGGTCGATTTTGGGTTTGTCCACTGAGTCGTCATTAAATATCAGTTTCAAAAGGGGTTCTTTTTAGGTCGGACTTAGTTTCACCTTCCTTTTCTGGGATCCCGAAAACACATATGTTGTTGCGCCGCTCGCTATTTTCCAGGTCATCGATCTTCAACCGAATTTCCTCTTCCCTGCTCTCGATCTCAGTGATCCGCACATCCATTTGGGTTTCTAGAGTACTCAAGGATGTCTGGTAATGCTTGGCTTCCTCCATTCTATCCTCTTCCTCCATTCTATCCTCTATTTTGTTGATCCTTTGGGTGATTTTATCAATTTTGCCACCTATGTCGGCTCTCATGCTCCTCATTTCGGTGAGTAGGTCGGCGACGTCTCCTTTGGTTGCGGCTGCTTCGGATCTTGGTGACGCCATTGTTGTGTCGATAGGCGCGCGATGAGAGTCGTGTAGTGGTGAAAACTTATATTATATATTTACAGTTTCTTCTTAATGTCCATGAGCAGTGAGTCCGGAGTGTTATGATGAGTGGTCTCCTTTTGGTGTGCACTGTAAAAATGGGTGGTAGTGTCTTTTCTTAGAGCTCTAACTCTATGATGGTGAGTTGCGGGTCTCGGTGAATTGCGAGGTGCGCTTCTTGAGAAGGAAGAGCACGGCTTGAGCTGTACGTCAGTTCCGAGCAGGGCACATGCCCTGCTGTGCAGGGGCCCAACTCTCGGTACAGCAGCCCAGAGGGAAGCTGAGTGGAGTCTTCCCGGGAGACAATTTGTCAGATTTTTCAGGAGTTGGCCCGTGGCTCATCAGCGGTGCTTGGTTAGAATTTGGGTCACTGAACGCGGTGCAGGAGTAATCGCCTTGTACTTACTTCCTAGAGTTAGGCCAAGTGGGGTCTTCACATATGCTGGGCAATCAGATTGCTCGGGAATGGGCCGATAGTTCACCAGTGAGGCCCCAGTTGGTATTGTTTGATGTTTGGTTATTGGTTTTAATCATTGGGGTTCACCTCTCTGCCCCTAAATCCTCATACCAAGGCTCTTCCAGTGATCCTGCTCTTCAGGGGTCACTGCCATGCGCTTGAGTCTTTTATGGGACATCATCCCGTGATCAGGTGTCTCCAGGACGATTCCAGGAATCCAGCAGAGGGATGGAGTACACGGCATGTGTGTGGTACGTTGCCCCGGGATGTGGGGGCTCTGTCGATGCCTATGGGTTCCCCAGGCCTGTGCACTCTTGGAAACGTGGTCGTATGATGTTTCAGCTATTCACATCCCCTCTGACAGTCTGGCGAGGCCTGAGAGGAGGGTGGTTAGGGATGCAAGGGGCCACGGGCCTTATCAGGGTGTGTGGCTTCTTCTCAGTCTTCTGGCCGTGCTGCGCCTGTTTAGAAGTACCCCAGGCTACATGGACGTATTATGTCCTATCACAGGGGTTTAGATCAGGGGTTCACTGCGGCCACACTGCGGCCTTCTCCTTGTCTCTGGAGTCATGTAGTATAAGGTGAATCTCGTGCTCCTTGTGTTCGGGAGCTGTCGGGACTGCGGGCATGCTGCTTCCCCCACGGCGATTGTCTGCAAGATGCCAGTCTCTGTTGCGGCAGGGGCGCGTGTGCCAATGCAAGTCCATGCATTAACGAGGCTGTGAGGAGGTCCGCCTCATCTGTTAGTGATAACGTGGGGAGCCTGGGGGGTCCATTGCCCTGTGTGTGCTTCTCCGTTTATGACTGGGAAGTCTGCTGCTACGCGAGGGCGGGTAATCCTCAGAAGGAAAGTGCGCAGCCGTTCGTGTGAAGTAGACGGCCTGGGGAACGTTACAGGGCGCTTGCAGGGCTCTAACATACCGTTGTTATACCATCCTTGAGTGCCTCTGTTGTCTCGAACTTCTCGGTCGCCGTGAGCAGAGACGATAAGCCCCTGTCTCCAGTCAAGGATTGGGGGGACCTTCGGTGCAGCTGTGGTCTCTGTTGGTTCCTTCTCTGGGGGAACGTGTGTTGCGAGGAGTTTCACTTTCCGGTCGGATGCTCATGCAGGGCCTCTGCATTCAGACGGTCATATCACCTTGAAAACTTAACTGTTTCTCGTCTGGTTTTCGCCTACAATGGGGGGGCACCTTCATGTGGCTCAACACTGCTTTCTACCTGTGGGGGGTCAAGAAGTGGGGGTTCATTCTGCATTCAAGGACCCTCAGTGATGGAGCTCACACGGTGATGAGGATCATCCGTATGCCCCCTGGTGGCCAGTCCACATCTTTTAATAAACTGTTTTTGTATGTTTTATGTTTTGACAGAATGTGTGTTTTTATCTCAACACAAAATTGCTGATTGAAGAATAGAGTCAAGTGTCAAGAGTCAAGTGGTGAAATTTCAGCATTGGCCATCACTAATTTGAATGTGAACTATTTGTGGGCTTTTTTACTTGAGTGCTTTGTCCTGAGGAAAACGCTTATCAATCTTAACAGACTAGATTTATTTAACCGTTGAAACTACCTATTTAAAGATCTATTAGGGTGATACCTCGGCATTCACTTATGGCACCTCATTTGATTCTAGATTCAATGATTTTCAGATTGAATGTATTTTTAGTGATTTAGTGCACTTCAAATTGATTCTAGATTCTATGTTCTTTAGTTTCCCTGCACCTTGGGTGACTTAGTAGATGCACTTTAGGTTAGTCGCATCTTTAATTCATTTAATGTATTTTTTATAGTTGATTGAAATTCTTTACATTTGCATGTTTTTACAAATCAATGAGATACAGCCTCCTTCCCCGTGAATGCCTTTCACGCGGAGTGAGTTCTGTCGCTCAGTTTATTCCTTACTGGTGTGCATTGCACAATAGACTTACAATGAGGAATGTTTTGACATTTGCTTGCTTCATCCAACTGTAGCCCTACATGAATTATGGGCAGAATATTCAGATCAATCGTTTTTATTCTTACGATATCTAATTTAAAAAATGACATTTGTTCGTTGTGATGTTGTTCTGACTTTCGACTCCCTCTGACCCATTCATTTCATTCATTTGAAATCTGTTCAATATTATTTCCAATTATATTTGTGTAGAATTCCGTGAGATATAAAACCCCTTTATACTTAAATCCCAGACCAAGCCACCTCGCGGTGGAAGTATTGTGACTGGGCCCTTGGCGCAGGTGGAAAGGCCACAACAGGTCAGCAATAACCAGCTGTTGCCCCAAGTGCTATCCCGGATGGGTAAACTGGGTGTCGATGAAAGGGGCAAGATGGCCCGGAACACACTAACTTTGCAGGAGGTAGTAAACCCCCCGACTGGAAGGGCAGAGCAATGAAGGGCATTGCCTCAGACTCAGCTATCGGCAGGGGAAGTCCCCGCCCCAAAAAACAATATGCAAGTGAATAAGGTGCCATTTCAAGGCCCACAGAGACCAGCGTAGGAGGTGCAATTAACTTGGGCTGACCAGGTTGATCAATTGAGGCCAAGGACCTGGGGCCATGAAACTCAAGTGAAGGATTCTGCCTTAATACATATTAAGTTTATGGAGACAAATATGACCCTGAGTAGCCCTTTCCTAAATAGATCATGGTTACTAGAGCTTCTGCATAGGATCCCTGATTTGGGATTGATCACTACGAAAGATCTTACTAAGTTGGAACTCCCTAAATATTATAGTACTATTAATTGGGTAGTGGCGACTTCTGTGTCCCGCTTAGTGGTGGAAAGGAAATGCAAAAATGCGAGGGCACTGTGTCAGTTGGGCTTTGACAAACATGTTTTTGTACCGACATCTCAAAAAACTCAAGTGAATGGGGAAGGCTGCCCAAGGAATCCCAGAGTTGCTCCTGGATAATAGACCAGCCCCTTGATTCTAGAAGACAAAGGGGAAGATGGGCGGATATCCCCATGATATTACAGTGACAGGGGGAGGGGTCAGCTCCTAATGGTCAGTTAATTCTGTTTAGAACTCTAGAGGCCATAGTTCTTTCCTATGTAATGCTAAAACATTGAGACTACTGAGGGGCGTTATTTGTTTGTGTCTCCTGGAGACCTGGTTATGTGATTTGATTATTCTTGATGGCTATTCACTAATCTTCCGCCTGGCAGGAATCCCCTTGAAGGGTAGACATAAAGGTGGCCTCTTTATAGGGGCCATAATAACTGCTAACCCAGTCGAATTCTGCCCTGGCCCGCCACACCCGAATTTGCTGGCAGCATCTATAAAGAATTCTGGAGGTGGCTCATTACCAATATTGGTGGCATCCCTTTACGACACTGCCGGGGGGAGCCATGACGTTGGAAATAATAGATGTCATGGCTGAGATGCTCAGAGCTTGGGTGACTAACTGCCCAGGAGGTCACATTATTGTAACATGGGATTTCAATGTGGATTGTGTGTGTACAGGATCAAGAGGGAAGGGCGGGGACAGGCATGAATAAGGGACAGCATGTGCAGGCGAGGGCAAGGGAATATCTGGGAGCTATGGCAGAGTTAGAAGTCTCCCCATTAAGGCAGGGAGACGGGGAGATAACTTGGTCAAATGGTAGCGCCAGTAGTCAGATAGATTTTATTTTCATGAATGTCCATCGGGGGAGTCGAAATCCTGTGCTGGAGATTAGATCTACCAAGGCAAGTGACCACTCAATGCTGCTAATGAATTTTGAGACAAGACAGTAGAGAAAGATTGAGATGTAACCGACAGGTCAATTCAGGGTGTAACGAACTTCGTTAGTCACTGAGAAGGATTGAAAAATTGGATCTGTTTCAGAGATACCAGGGCCTGGCAGGTAGTGATTTGTCCCCACAGTATAATCTAGACCTAACTAAGCTACATACCTTTGATGGCTCTAGGGTATTTAGACAAATGGTCAAACAAAACAGCCCACAGAGGCCGGCACATAGTTATGACTATGATGTTGCAAAAAAGAAGAGGGAGTTAAACTTTGCTCTACAAAGCATCTGTAGAAATTGTACCTATATCCCTGATTAAAAGAGGAGAAAGCAGGCGAGCCTGAAGAAAAGGTATAAGAAACGGCTGAGCAATAATAGGTTTCCCAAAACGACGCAGGCTGGAAATTCCTAAATAGGCTAATTAGGATAAAAGACTCAAGGAAATTCTGACACTGGTTGAGGGGATCGCAACCTAGTGCCAGGGATCCAAGAGAATTGGTAGCCATATCTGAGGAAAAGTGGGTTAAGTTTATTGAAAGAGCTTTTGATAGTGGCCTTAATCACCTCTGGTAAATTCAATGATGAGACCAAAATTACTCAAATCAAGGCATCTAGAGCGGTTGGCCCTGATGGGCTTTCAAGCCTGGTCCTGAAGGCAGATGTCCCATTATGGGCCCATATTCTAAAACACTTGTTTATATATGTCTGTAAAACTGTCTCTATTCCAAAAACATGGAAATCTGCAATTTTCATTCCAGTTTATAAAAAGAGCCCACATGACCTACCAGACAACTATAGATTACTAGCTATGCTAGATTGTAGTGCAAAAATCTTTGCTAGCATATTGTTCGAACTATTGTCTGCTTGGGGCTTATTAAGTTATTATCAAACTGGTGGTAGAAAAGGTTGTGCCACATCCCATTCAATTTGGACATTGTTGACTTTAATATCAGACATCCAATGTACCCTGGTACCACGCTTTACGTTTGTTTTGTAGATTTTTCAGCCGCCTTTGATAGTGTAGACAGAGATAAATTGTGGGAAATGTTAGAAAGCTGGCAAATTGACCCATCCCTGCTGTATTTCATTAAAGCATTGTACAGCGAGACGGAGGTCAGAATCAGACTGTCCCAGGAACGGGACTTATCAAGCCACATTCACACTAAGAAGGGATTGAAGCAGGGATGTACCTTGGAAACCCTGCTCTTTAATCTATACGTATCTCAGCTCGCACAAAGGCTAGGGGAGGTGATGAATTCCCCCTGCC
This sequence comes from Ambystoma mexicanum, assembly GCF_040938575.1. Lineage (NCBI taxonomy): Eukaryota > Metazoa > Chordata > Amphibia > Caudata > Ambystomatidae > Ambystoma > Ambystoma mexicanum. The sequence continues at coordinate 928,343,508 of NC_090931.1, read as the reverse complement.
AGTATGGGGGTAAGGACCTGGTCTGTATGTCATATGCTGACGATGTTGTCATTTTAGATCGAACATAAATTGGTCTTCAGCACTCATTACAGGAGCTATTTGGCTGTTCTATCAACCTAGGTCTGAAACCAAACATTAAACGAGACGAAGGTTATGGTCTTTGGAAAAGGGGCACTGGTAAGGAGCACTTACAGTTGGTGGCTAGGGGGGAAAAAATTAGAAAGAAGAAAGGAGTATAGATACCTAGGAATTTCTATTAGGACAACTCTCTCGGGTGCCCACTTACTGGATGATATCACCCAGAAAGTGTGGAGTAAATGGCTGACTCTTAAAAAAATGATCACCTCCCAAGGAGGAAGATGCATTGAAGCAAAGATTTTGGTATATAAGACTTTAATCGTGCCCACCATGTTGTATGCATTAAAGGTTTTTCCATGGAGGTTGGTGTCTCAACTGGGTAAGCTAGAGGGAGAGAGTCTTCGGTCCTTGTTGAACCTATCATCACGTATACCAATACAGGCCATTAGGCTGGAATTTGGCTTACCTTCTCTTTTCGATCTGGTCGCTCGCGTACTGTAATTTCTGGGCGAGGATAAAATATAATCTAGGAGGGAAGGATTACCTGTTGGCATATACGATTTAACAAGCGTGGAGATTTCTGAAGAGCGAATGGTTTAATAACCTGGTCTCAAGGGTGACACGTTACCTGGCTGACATTGGGGTATCTTCACTGCTGGATTCCCGTCTTAGATTCAACCTGGCCAGGATTCATTTGAGAGCCAGGACCTTTGACGCCGATCAGGCCTTAAGCCACCTTGGTACCCTATGGAAATGTAGGGTATAGGCCCATCAGGCGTTTGTTCTGGGTATTCCCAAGACGTTATTTAACAAATGGGCACCCTCCAGCTCTGATTAGGCTTATCCTCTCTGTGAGGCTGAAGACTATTCCAGTACTCAAAAACATAGGGGCACTGCCGGGCATCCCATATGAAGATAGAATATGTAGACTGTGCAGTAAAAATAATGAATCTGCCCAACATATCTTAACCCAATTTGAGGTGCTGGTAGGACTATATGAGCAAGCCTATGCCAAATGTGCGATGCCTGTTACTAATCAAATTTGGAGCTGTGTGTTCGGGGCCAAATCCCTGGTTATTTCGGCGGCGGCCTTTCATGTATGGGAAATTGCCATTAGCAAACTTGAGTTAACATAGGGATCCTTAGGAAAGGAAGATATGAAATTCTGTAATTCGAATTTTAATCTCCAATGTTTGCGTATGTACTGTTTTAAAAAAAAAAAAAAATACATATATATATATATATATATATATATATATATATATATGTTTTAATCGTATGGTGAGATAGCAGGCTCCTCCTAGACATTGATATATTATGATGGTATTTGATGGCATGTGTCTTTTATATTTTTTCGTTATGTGCTGTAATAGTGTGAAAAGGTTTTCCTATGTATTTGTAATAGTGTGAAAAGGTTGCAAAGTAACCAAATGCACTTTAAACAATACAAAAAAAGAAAATGAAAAAAATGAACATTTCAATTCAGTTAATTAGATCAATGTATTTTATAAACAAATATTAAACATATAGCTTTCTTTTTTTCTTTGAGCAGGTGCTAATTTAATAACGCATGATAGCTGCTCTCCCACAAATCACAGCAGATTCAAACACCAGGCGGTTTTGCAAAACGCTAATCTATCATATATGGTGAGTTGATCCTGAACCACTTATTTCTTTCACAGTGTAAAGCACAATGCTAAAGAAAGCAATCACATCATTTAGAGCAGGTGCTAATTTAATAGCACATGATAGCTGCTCTCCCACAAACCATTTAGCATAATTCAGAAGGCAATTGCAATCACTAATGAACTCAAAAGCATCATAAATGAAAAACAAGACTGTCCATTACTTTCTATTTCAGAAGAGTGTAGGAAATAAACAAGTCAGGTTAAATGCAAAAAGCAATTCATATGTAAGGCAATAAGGTTACATGTGATTTTATCGAATGATAAAACAAAGAATGAATTTTGAACGAAGAAAAAATAACACATTTTTTTGATGTTTTTGGGGGGGTTCCTCCCAATCCCCCCCTTTTTATACTTTCCCCCACCCCTAAAACTACTATTCCCATTCCCAACCACATATATATAGTTTTCTAAAATGTGTTCTTTTTTTTTAGATGTTTTGGGTTCCTTTAAAAATGCATACTTTGTTTTCTATTCGGTAACATCACTGCATGCCGGCAATAAATGCATTCACTAAAACATAGCAAAAGCCTCAACCATGGATACTGGATGCTGGAAGTACCACTCTCTATTTCATACTACAGTATTTAGTAATGCAGAATTGCAGGTTCACAATGCAAAACGAATCTACTGTAAAAGCATCTAGTTCACCCTTTAAATGCTAGTATATAAGTCCAAGAAATATTTAAATATTGGACTTGATATGAGCCACTTATTAATTAAAGAACTTCTAAATTCCAAGACTTAGTGGGTATCTCCTGCTCTTGAAGCAAAGACGGCCCCTGGGGCACTTTCTGTGGACAAAGTCCTCTAGGACTGCTTCTTCCAGGTCAGTCCCTCTACTGTCTGTTCGCATACCATCCTTCAGTGTGAAACTGCTTGCCACCTTTATACTTTCTTTGGGGTTTAGGAAATCCCCTAAAGCTGGATTTCTGATGGGCTGTGACAGGTAGCTGTCTGCTGGTTTCCAAATGCAAACCTATGTGGCAGAGGGGCTGATGCTCTGTCTTGTCACGCCCCTAATTCCAATAATCTCCTACTCAATTTATAGTTTTTTTTAATGTATCTTTCACTGGTGTCACCTCAGCTGACGCAGCTCTGTCTGCACTTTCAGCCAAACATGCCAGCAGGGAATGTGTTTTTGTCCATGTCCCTGAAAAGATGTCTAGGGGTGATTTTGGACAGTACATGTTATCACCTTTCCACTCAATTTTCTTGTACGGAAGCCCAAGATCAGCCCAAGGCTAGGTCACGCTGTTCCCTCTTGTGAGCACCACAAAAATGTCCTTTTAAAAGGAATACATTAATGTTTTGCAGTTTCCGAGAACTGGGCTGCACATTGCACGCTTTACTATTGCAGTGCAAAATGGGCAGTTAGAATAAGAACCTTTTCGTAAAGAGCCCAAGCTCTTTCACTTTGTATGAAGTACTTTCCCAGTGTTCAGTACTTTCAGGGTTTACCTGTCCATATAAGGCACTATGGACGGTACTTGTATCATTAGGCACTTGGTGAGTATAAATCATATTTCAATTACAAGGATTCAGGCACCATTGTTATTCATTAGAGACTTTCAAGCCTGGTTAGGTGGAAAAGAGGGGAACAATTCCAGTAATGGTACCTCATGCGCTCATTACCCCTTTTCTGGGTTATACTGGGTCAAATTACATGTCACAGCTCTGTATTTTTTCAGTTGTACAACTGTAAACAAAGAATGTAATTTAAAGGAATGTTATAAAATCAACATTGAACACAGCCCTGGAACGTGTGGTGGCAGAATTGTAAGCTTGGAAAAAGAGATGGTATCTAGAGACAATAATATTTGTATTTATTTATATTTTATATAGCGCCTTAAGCCAAGGCGCTGCACAGAGAATAACAACGGTACAATCAAATGGGTAAACATGAATAACAAGAAAACAATCTTTTTGTTTTGACCGGAAGTTGTTGCCGGTTCCGGCAACGGTGGAACTTGGTGAAGAGGAGGCGGCAGACCCCTGAGCGCCCCCTCCCGCCACAGGCAGAAAAGTCACGGGTTCCGGGAGGGGAGCTTGGGGTACAGGTGAGGGCAGAGCAGGGGTAGCAGAACAGGCGTAAACAAACATTGAAGTGAATCAAGTGTACTTATTTTAGGAGGAGGACCAGAAGGATGCTGCTGAAACAATATAATGGGAAGCTTGCACGGGTGTAGGCTTAGCAGGGGATCACAATAGAAAGCATACTTTGTCCTTATGTTCGCCTTAAAGGAGCTGCTCAGCATATCCTTTAACATGTTCATCTGTAACAGAAGGCTCGAGCCTGGCGAGTATAAAACGGGGCATACTACTTTAAAACCAAAATTATGCCTCTGGCCTGACCTCATTAAAATGCACTTCCGACCTGTAATATGCAATATAGCTTCTCAAACTTGTTCTCCTTAAAGAGGCTTTCAACCTGCCCGCCTTTAAGAAACTCTTACGTGTTCAGCTTTTTTTTAAAAAAGCACTCCACTTGAAAAAAAACCGACTCCGATGTCCGACTTAAAAACACTTTCAAAAACACTTGCACACCCCCAGTGTCCAACCAAGTGACAGGTTCACAGTATAAAGCCCAAAATCGCACCATTACATCCTGTCAGCCGTAAGGATCACCCAAGTCCTTCAATTTAAAGACATATTGGTTACTTGTGTGGCTCTACATGCGCCCCCCCCCCAACCCCTACTTGTATGCCCCTTCGAGTGCTGTGCAGGGCTAGCTAAGAAAGGAAATGTCGAGAGGGATAATAAGGTATATCTTTCAGGTTTCTTGAGTAGTGCTAATGCAGCTCTGGGGCAGATATCAAGACATGCAGTGGAACTGAGCATAGAAAATATATCTGCAACTTGTACATCTTCATTGCTTGAGCCTATTTGGCACATGCTTATAGCATAGGAGAGCCATGTTAGTTTGACACCATCAGTTTGCAGGAGCACATTTTGACTCCTTAGCCCAACTAGCATACAGATGTGGTGCTTTTGAGAATGTTACGTTATTGAGATGTATACCAGACAAAGCTGCCATTTTCAAGTTCTCTTTCTTGGCACTCTGGCGGATTTGAAATCAAAGGGTGCGCTAGGTTAGTGGGGTGCGGGTGTAAAATGGCTTTGCTCTTGCATTCATATGTGCAGGCCAGAAGTGCTAAATTCTGGAGTCAGTTTCTGCGTGTGTATCAAGAGCACAGAGGTATGTGTATCCTGAGGGAGCCTTGTGTTCCTGTTCTGGTAGGATGCATCATCACCTGAGGCGGTGGTAGGCACGTTTGTTGTAGAGCCTAGTAAGGGTTTTCAAGTGCCATCTGTAGGTGGCTCGTTTGGTGTGCATTTTGTGTTTTGGAATGTAGAATTGAGTGTGTTGGTGTGGGAAGCAGTCAGTGGAGACCTTCATAGGGCGGCCAGTGAGGGGCACAGACTGTCTTGAAGTCACACATAGCAAATCATACATAACATGTCAAAGCAAACATGAAAAAGGCACAAAGGGCTTAACGCATTCATCAGCAGTCCCAGGCACAAAAGAAAACAAAAAAGCCTCGTCTTCCTGCATTTCTACCACTGGACTCTGCAAACACTTTCTTTCTCTCACTTTCTCCTGTTGTTGAAGCAGCTCCATTACGTCATGATCTCAACATTATCTCAACATCGTTCCGAATCCCAAAGGGGGTTCTTGGCAGGGGGATGCGTCTTGAACTGTGGAAATTGACTAGCATTGGGCATTTCAGCAACTCTCCAATCTCAAATTTGCTCTCTCTGGCCGAATCACTAGGAACTGAGGACTACCAGTGCTCCTTGGAGAGTGCAGTATTTATGCGATTTTTAGGGGCTGCTCTTCTAGATGTGAAGCTGCTGTTGGGGCACAAGGTACACAATGTTCGCACAGGGTTGTCATGGGCAAGGATGCAACTGCCTCACCGGTAAGCGGCTGTGTGCACTACAATTGGGTGAGGGGGCTGCTTTTCTGGAGTAGGATGGGGTTGACTTTTCTTTCCACCCCAAATAATTTACACTCAAACGATTTATGATTTCTAGGGTATTAAAATTGTTTTTGCATAGTTTTGACACTGGTTCCAAAAACTACTAAATTACGTGTTTTGGCCATGCGAGCATCATTTGATTGCCTTGTCATTTTGTACCTTCTTTTAACATGTGGGTTCTTCAACTCCAGCTTTGCCCTTGTCTACCTATTACTGACACATCCCCTCTGCGTATTCCTTGCCTTCTCTTGACACAGAAGCCCTCCCAATAAGAAAGGCACCTGCAGAGCTCCATCAAGTCACCTCTTTCCTGGCCTGTTGCGCACACTCCCATCCCCTTAGAAGACACCCACAGAGCTCAATCATTTACCTCTATCCTGACCTGCTGTATGCAATCCCGTCTACTGGTTATTTTGACAGAGCCCTGGCAATTCACATCTAGCCACACCCCCAACTGTATGCACTTCCATCCCATTACCCTACAGCATGCACTCCCAACCCACTACCAAGAAGCCCACACAGCTGCTGCGATTCATCTCTATCCTGACCTGCAGTATGCACTGCCACCCCTTTGCCCTGCAGAATGTACATTTTTGGGAATTTACACCATGCACTGTTTCCATTTGCATGTTCTCCATGTGCTGTGGCTGATCTGAAATAGAGGGAATTAGGTTAGGTTAGTGTTCAATGAGGGGACACTGTAAAATAGCTTTACTGTTGCGTTGAACAAGTGTGCAGACCGATAGTACCCCGAGTTCTGCTTGTGGGTCAGTTTCTAGGTGTTCCTTGTCAAGAGCATAGTCATTGTGTTCAGAAAACAACCTTGTGTGCCTCTGGTGCAGGTGTGTAAGTTGTTTGTACAGGTATCGTGTATACTGGAAAATCGGTGGACACATTTTGAAGATGTTAAAAGCATATATAACGGCTAAAAAGGTATAGTTTGCATCTCATGTGGAAGTTACATTTTCTGCATGTTATGTACTAGCTACTCGTCCCCCTGAGGTAGCTCCTGTCTACTGGCGGGCGCCTGATATCCCAGAGCTGTCTTTTTGCTCCTGCTTGAAGTCTTTATTGCAATCCCTGAAATCAATGTTTCCACTCCACCCTAAAATAATACATCCAACATGTACCTCTTTAGAAGTCACATTGGTTGTTTGACGCTAATGGTGTCCCAAGACCATTTCCAAATGCTGCAGTGGAACAGAAAGCGTTGAGTAGATATGATTCGTCAAGCCCTCACCTTTTTAAATGACTAGTCCCACACGCCTGCCTCAAAACGATCCTTCCTGCGTGTCCACTCTTAAGAAGTCACACCCAATATGTACAACTTAAAAATATCATTCCCAGGGGCCTGAGCTTTTGTTGCCTCCACTTGCAAAAGTTGGCAGATGCATTTTAACTATGAAGTCACCGGGGATAAAACAACTAGAATCCTCTACAAAGATGATTTCAACTGTTGAGAAAACCATCAAAGGGTCAGTCGGATATTTATAATTCTAGGGTATGTAACAAACTCCTTTGTAAAAATTCCCAGAAAAACCCTAGGCTGGTTTGTTCAGTTGTGGAACATGTTATAAAGTGTATTGTCTAGGTTTGCATCTTCAAAAGGCTAAGGATCGAATGGAGTTGGGTCAGAGATAGAACCATTTGATCCCATGAAGTGAACAAATTAAACGTGTGTAGTCTAGAATGGTTGTGGAAGATGACAGTTTGAGAGGTAAGCTTCGATACTTCTGAGGCATAAATCAAGTGCGTTTCTGTTTTTTTAAATTTAGTAAAAACGTTGACAAGGGGGTTTGGTCAGCTAGGTATTCATTTTGTATATACAGGTTTCCAGAGCAATGATTTTGTGCTGTTCCGTTTCTCTAGTCGTAAACAAATGAATCTGACATAGTTTATGTTCAGTTGAGAGCTGCTGTCTTAGAAATTGGGAATTATTTGTTGAAGCAGTTGTAAACTGAAGGGTCTCTGAAACAGCACATTCTCACGGGTGACCATGGAGAACCCAAAAAGAGTGTTTTTCTAATGGATAGAGGCATTTGGGAAATGCAAAGATTTTGACAATGTGCATACAGCTGGTGGCAACGTTTGGCGTTGATATTTTTTTTAAATCTACATTTGTGACTTTTTAAATTCAGTGGTCATTGCAGGGGCAGCATCATTGAAGTTTTTTTATACTTCTTTACAAATGTGAGGCGTTGCTAGTTTTTCTTGAGCGTACACTTCTGACCTTAACTTTCTTGTATTTCACATGTGTGGTATCATTGCAACCAGGTGTCAACGGGAATGTAGGATGGTATAAAGACAGTCACTTTTGATGAATTTCATGTGGGACTGTGGGATGTTATACACTGTCTGACAGAATGGTTATCTGGTGAGGGTTGATTAGCCTGATCCTTTTTATTTTGTATTCTATACAATTATGTGGGTAGTTCTGTTTCTGAAACTTTATTCTCCTGCTCCGGAGGTTAAGGGTGGCGCCAGTGCTTTGATGGTGAAACTTACCGGAGCTTGTAGCTGATTTGAGGACTACAACATCCAGATGGCAGTGCAGTGATTGCAGGCTTTCCTTTGAGCTGCCTGCTTTCTCGCATAAAAGCTGAGTGCACGCTGAGGCAGCGTGTTTATTTTCCAGGGCTTTGATGGTGAAACTTACCGCAGCTTGTAGCTGATTTGAGGACTACGACATCCAGACGGCAGTGCAATGACTGCAGGCTTTCCTTTGAGTTGCATGCCTCCTCGTATAAAAGCTAAGTTCTCGCAGAAGTGGTGCGAAAGCGACGCGCACCACTGTCACGTGGAATGGCATACAGGGGAAACGTGAAGGACCTATCATCTCTGGCTGAAGATAGTATGAAGATTGAATGCAAATAATGATTTGGAGGACGCTGAACTATTGAGAGCAGTGGAGTATGTTGAGGTGCCAAAATGTGCCTACAAATTGAGGCACCAAAGATTTTGTCCATAGAAGATGGTACGTGTGCCTGGTCATGTAGCTGGAGACAATCAAGTCATAAAAATAACCAATTTATTCTCTAAAAGGGCTGGAGCTTCTGTGCCCACTGAAGTGACTGAGAATGATTTAATTACTGAATTGTCTGCTTCCCTTGATTGCCTGAGCTCCAAACTGATTGAGGAAGTTGTTACATCCCTTTTACCAACCCAAAATTAAATTGATCCTTTGGTAGAGCTAGCGTTTTCTGGCAGGTTAACACTGGGATATGTTGGACCTTTGGTAGGGGAGGAGGTGTTGAGGATAAATCAGGAAATAGATTTAAATTTGGAATGTGAAGGGGGGAGAACAGAGCTGTTAGTGGAGGCAATCACTGATATGGTTGGTGAAGCGATAGAGGTGCAGGTGCTAATAGGTGATACATAAGATATACATGCAGCACCATGACCTCACCTCAAATCCGTTAATACTGGCAGACAATGAAGACCGGGAGATGAAGGAGAGTAAGGGTCATGAGAGTATTTTAGAAAATACGCACAGCAGTGCTGATGGCACATCCTCGGTTGCAATGTTTTCAGTATTGGAGAACTCTCCAATTGCTCTGAAGGGCAAATGCCATGCTTTGGGACTTAAAATCGGACCTGCAATCAGTACTATTGAAAACATTGTAATTCGAGAGGAAAGAGTCCTTAAAGAACAAGGCACATACATGAACATATGATTAGGGGTGGTGAGGTAGTCCAGATAATGATATTAGAGATAATCTTGTGATATTGGAAGTGGACAATCATGCAGTGGGTAATATCGAGGAAGTTGAAATTGTGGCGGAACAAGCCCTTAATGCAAATATTAATGAAATGGTAACAAATGACCCATTAGAAAAGGGGAAGTCTCAGCATGTAAAGAAAACTGTTAGGTGCAAGAAGAATGTGATTTATCAATCAGCGATGCATGGAAGGTGTAAAAGGGGCAAGGACAAACAAGTGTCTCCTCCATTGTATTCAAGTGCGATGTATCTGAGTGAGCAGGTGGTAAATACCTGTGAAGGAGTATAGCGTGTTGATGAGACTTTACATTAGCTATCAAGTGGGACTAGTAGAAAGAAGGGATACAAAATTAGTGGAAGTGCGGTTAATGTCTCAGTGAGCATTGATGAATGGAGCCCATGGAGATGTAAGAACATACCTCATGCATTGAAAGGAAGGAAACAAGCAGTGTGAGCAGAGCATTAGAGAAAGAGAGCTGCAAGAAAAAAAGAAGCATGAGGGGAATGTGGGTATACAGAATGAGATACTCGAAAATATTGTGAGTATATGCTGTCCAGTAGAACAGTCAGACCTAAGTAGTCGTAAAGATGCTACATCACAAACTATTAGTAAACTGCGGGGAGCGACGGTAGAATTAATTGTCAATGTCATTACAATGATAATGGGGAGACTGATCGTGCCCTGAAAATGCAAGCTGTATTCCTAATTTATAAACATCCACCGCTAAATAGGCCGACGGAGCTAAGGGTGCTGCAGAGTGTGGTACCACTTAGAGTTATTACCACAGAAGACATAAGAATAGTGGATCAAGTTGAAGAAGAGAGACAGCCAACTTCAAATATATGGTTTAATTCGGATGGGATATTGGAATTCAGACTACATTTCGAAGATGTTCTCTTTAAGAGAGGATATCGATGATCAGTGGTAAAGTTACCAAGGGAGAAATTTGTTAGAGTTCAGGAAGTATATTGTTAATGGGATATATGGTCAGACTCTGCATGAGTGGAATGGGAGGGGTGGAAGTAGATTAGAGGCTGAAGAAAGAAACCCCATTAGGAGTTGGAGTGATTACTTGGACATGACAAGGTATAAAAACATTTCGATGAATAAGATGAATGTAGAAAATCAGAGATTTGGTAACTGCTCACAATATAGCAATTTCTGGGCAAGCTAGACATCTCTTAAAAATTGATCATTTAGGTAATGGATTGCAATTGTACACGCCATTAGAGGTTACTTACCATTGTGTCAAGACAATATATGTAAGTAGAAAATAAATCTGACATTCCTACTAAAGATGCTGCTTGGTGTACTCTGATTCAGGAAGCTATGCTAGGGAAGCTTGATGAGATAAAGAAGATTATTGAGGCTAATAAGGAGATCACTGGATCGGTATCTAGTGGTCCAGTTGGGTTTGGTCAAAGTCAGCAAGACCACCAGTTTAATTTTAATTTGAAATGCGTGAAAGAAACTGAACTGGAAGTGATTGTTGCTAACCATCATCAACCTGACAATCAACCTAACCGATCTTTTCTGCAAGGAAGCAGAATACATGCAGCACCAACCAAATTGTGACCTAAACAGAGAAGAAGCCCAACAGAACTAACATAGGACCAAGCAAGTATTAAAAAACAACCCTAACTGTGTCATAACAATCCACTGCAACCTCATCAATGCCAAATTAATGTCCAAACATGCCATCGAGATTTTTGACCTCCTATGTGAAGGTGGTATTGACATCCTATTCATAACCGAAACATGGCTAGACGACAAATGCAAAACCACACTACATAACTGCATCACAGACAACTTCAAGTGTTCACAAGTAAACAGGAAAAACAAACGAGGAGGAGGACTGGCAATAGAATACATGAACACCTCAAAAACTGTGAATCCATGATCCTTCACCTAATAGCTAATCCCAAAACAAACCTCAAATTCGTCCTGGTATACAGACCACCAACATACGATGCAACCTTCGCCGATGTTTTCGCTGAAGCCATCACCAACCTAGCCATCATGTAGGAACACCTCGTAATCCTCTGAGACTTTAACATCTGGTTTGATGAATAATCGCTAGTTCACGGAAATCACTACCCAAACAACTGAAGACATGGGCCTCATTACAACGTAGGCGGCCGCGGAATGAACGGTGCCGGTAAGGGACTGGCACCGTTAATTCCAGGTCACCATATTACGAGGTCTGTAGCGGGTCCCGCTTTGGACGCCTGGCCAGACTAGACATGCAGAGCGGGATGCTAACAACGGGCCCGTCATTAACAGGCCCATTGTTAGCATCCTCCCCATTCCCATTGAGCCTTATGGGGGCTAAAATGGGAATGGGGATGTACCAGGTCCGGGTCCCTCGAAAGGGAATTACCAGGCCCTCCAAGGTCGGAATGGCCCAGTAATTCCCTATTTCTGGGACCCGAACCCGGTACCTGGTTTGGGGCTAGCCATGCCGCAAAAAACGACATGGCTACCTCCAAACTCGTAATGAGGCCCAATGACACTACATTGGCTAGTAAAAGCTGCAACCAACACTGCGGAACATACTCTAGACACAATCTTCGCCAACAGAAATCTCATCACCACGATGCCGCTACTACAGATCCTCTGGAGCGACCACCTCATCATTCCATTCGTAATCTCACTCCCCACGACAACGGCAAAAAAAAACAGACAAACTGCCAAGTATCATGAAAAGAAACTGGAGAACCATCAGAGCTAGCAAACTAGCAGAACACTAAGAAATCAACAAACCACCGACAACTATCCTGGATGAAGCGGACATCGAAATAAAAACAGAAATACTTAATAAATGGATTGCTGGAACGATCAACAGGATCTCAAAGGAAAAACCTTTCACCCCGTTGTGCAAAAGAGCAACAGCAAAATGGTTTACCCCGCTACTCTGCGCCATGAAAAGCAAAAACAGGAAACTTGAACTAAAATGGAGGAAAAATAACGATCAAGTGAAGAAATTACAACTCCAGCGACAAATCCACTCATACAAGAACGAAATCCATAAGGCCTAAAAGAAATACTACGACAACAGAATCAACAAAGCCACCAACACTCAAAAGGAACTGTTTAAAATCATAAACGAAATAAGAAACCCTTCTAGCTGCAACAACGCTCCGATACCTTCACTGAAGCTATACAATGACCTTGCAGACCATTTCAAAGACAAAATCACCACCATCCAACAGATCATACAAAGTAGAAAAATTTACTACAACAGGCGACCCGCCCAGCCATCCGAGCATCACCAGAACAAACTACGAAGCTTCCCCCAACTATCAGCGGAGACATTCATCAAGCTGATAAGCAGCAGCCACAAAGCAGGCTCCCCCATGTATCCATGCACCCCAGACATACACAAATCAATCCTCACTCAAAGAACGCCCTTGGAATACTACAGAAACATTTTCAATCAATTACTTTCAACAGGTGAAGTACCCCAATCATTCAAAGCGGCATACATCAAGCCGCTACTAAAGGACACAGCAGGAAACATTGAAGATCTCTCCAACTACAGACCCATATCCAACATCCCCTATCCAGCTAAACTACTCGAGATATAGACATACGTCAACAGAATAACACAAGAATTCATAGAAGAGCACCAACTGTTGGACCAAGCACAAGTAGGCTTCAGACCGATAAGGGGAACGGAAACGGCATTGCTCTCAATCTGGGACGATCTAAAGTCTAATGCAGACTCGGACAAAAGCACAGCTCTAATCCTTCTGGCCCTCTCCGCAGCATTTGACACAGTAAACCATGAAATCCTCATCAGGAGACTAGAAGAAATAGGAATCATCGACGCAGTCCAATTAGAGATTAAATCCTTCCCAACAAACAGGACAGAAACCGTTTGGATCAAACCATTCAAATCTACTACAAGGGAATCCACCTGCGGAGTACCACAAGGATCATCCTTCTCCCCATTGCTCATCAATATATACCAGATGCCACTAATCAAACTCATCAAAAAATACAGCCTCACAAGCTACAACTACACAGATGACACACAGATCGTCTACAAAATACAAAATACACAGGAAGAAAATGCAAGAGCTCCACAGCTGGATGAACACAAACAGCCTCAAACTCAACCCGGACAAAACTGAAATAATGACCCTAGCTAAAAGCGAGGAAAACAGCCACTACATCCCATGGCCAACGGAACTGGGTACAGCACCGACTCCATCAACGATAGTATAAAACCTGGGAGCCTTGATGGACAATGAACTAACACTTGAACCACAAGTAAACGCCATAATTAATAAATGTTTCTTCCTGCTACACGCAGTAAAAAGGATCCTACCATTCCTCTCTTTCACCCACAAAACACTCATCATCATCACACTCATGTCCAGAGTAGACTATGCCAACAGTCTATACCTTGGAATGCCAGAACGACTGTTAAAAAAAGTCAGCGCATCCAAAACGCTGTCGCAAGACTCCTGCTCAGAATACCACAAAGAGAACACACTACCCCAGCAATGAAAATGCTACACTGGCTGCCAATAAAAGAGAGAATAAAGTTCAAAACGATGTGCATAACGCGCAGAGCAGTCCACGTCCACATAGCAGAGTTCCTAAAGAAAAAAATAAGTCTCTACCATCCAACAAGATCACTCAGATCAAGCAACAACCTTTGCCTAGTACCAAACTCTTACAACAAAAGAAAACTCTGAGGATCATCTTTCACTCACCTGGCAACCATAACCTGGAATAACCTACCAAAAAACATTTGCAACACAAGGTGTCATTTGGAGTTCAGAAAACGACTAAAGACTTGGCTCTTTGCTCGATATTCAGGAGGAATTAATTAGGAAGAAAGGACCACAACGTAACTGTGAATACCCCTGTAGGAAACCATAATCCCTAACCTGCCCCATCATTATAAAAGCGGGGGTGGGCACGTGCCGCCAATCCTAAATGGTACCTAGATAGGTGGGGACAACCAACAGGATGGACAATAAAGGACAAATTCTGTGACCAAAACTACACCTGCCATGGGGCAGGGGAAGTAGCAGTAATGAGAGATTGGGAGCAATACAGCGGGGGGTGTGGCTAGGCAGCATGACATGCGGTCGTGTCTGCCATGAGCTCCGGTACAGTGCGCCCGATCCGACGGATACCGGCATTGCAAGGCACCCGATTCCTCCCGTGATAACGCCTTTGGGTGCCCCGGACCATGGAGATGCCCCGACAAGTAAAAAGCAAAACCGCAGCAGGATTAGCTGCAGAATGGCAGATTTCTCCCTTTGACACGCCATTGTCTCCATAAGCAAGATGGCGGCCCAGTGAAGATTTGACAGCGCCCCCCTGGGCGATGAGAGTGAGTCCGTCAGCGGTAGAGACCCCCACCCTCGACAATCCCCTGCCGGTACACTTGGTAGATTGGCAGGGCAAGCCGGGAATCACAGTGCGGAGGAGTAGCCCTGCTCCAGCTGTCAGCGGGAGCACAGCTGACCAGGGAGCAGCGGCCGCACTGAGCGGCGGAAGTGAGGAGCGGGAGCAGAGGACAGAGTGGTCTGGGGTGGCAGAGCCTGGGGTACCCCCCTTCCCTACTCTCATAGAGTGCAACCTTCACACTCCAGGCGAAGATCCCGGAGAAGAAGCACAATGGGGGCGGGCACGGGACAGCGAGGGAGAGGCGACAAAGAGTAGCGCCGGCTTTGTGAGCGGGAGACCCGACTCTCCCTCGCTCCCTGCTCACCACCCTCCCTCCAACACTAACAGAGTGGCGGACCAAGCCCAGACATGCCTAGATAGCATTGAGGGCCTCTCACCCCCAGATGCATATGGGAGAGCACCCCCGAACTTGACGATGCAGGCTGGAGGCCTGCTAATATAGAACACAGTGTTGCTTCATCCCCGCCCACCGCTGCACAATTCTGTTGGATTACACAAGAGAGGAGATTGCATAACTACAGTACTTGGTGCCTCTTCACCCTCCGCCTCGCGCTGCACATGGGAACCTGAAGTAGGACAAATAAGGAGAGCTGGACCCGGCCAAACAAGCAAAAGAAGGGGAAAGGACACTCCCCTAATCCCTAGAACCCCAGGGCCTACACGCTCAACACAGAAGCACACAGTGATACACCTGCCAAGGTATATATGCAGATCTCCACTTCTGCATCACAGGAAGGCACTCATAGTGCGCAATCTCAACAGGCCACTGCCACCCTCAGCAGCTCAGGGCGGATAGAAGTCTTCCTACCTGAGGGGGAGCTCACCCCCATAGCAACGCAGCTGCCTTTCCTTACTCTGCCCCTCGTACAGTATATCCTTAAGATCTGAAACAGCACAGCCACAAGGGACCACTGCCATTCTCCTGGGGGATCTATATACAGACCCCCAACAATGCCCAAAGCAGCAGGGAAGGGCAAAACAAATGAAATCACAGCATTCTAAACACCCCAAGCAACCACAGACCCACAAATGCAGGCAGTAAAGGCTGACATCCACTCGCCCCAAGCAGCCCAGATGCCTCCGGAACCCACACTCTCCAAAGGGGACCTCAAAGACATGCTGAGAAGCCTTAAACAGGACATTACCCAGGAAATAAAGCTGGAGATAAAAACCTCCAAAGACTCCCTGGCATGGTCGATCGCCGACCTGAATACACATCTGGTGGGCCTGGAAACCAGCCTCAACGACCTGGAAAACACAACATGCAAACAAACACATGACTGCGCAAAGCTCACCAAGAGAGTGGGGATCATTGAGGAACATCTTGAGGACATATGGGGAAAACAGGTTGAGAAGGAATAATGTCCGCCTAAGGGGAGTCCTGTGACAATTCTCAGATGAAGAACTTTCAGACTACGTAAGAGCACTTTTCAAGTCCCTCATAGGCCTTTCCGACTTGGATGAACAGGTCCTTGCAGGACCCATCGCGTCTACTCCTCCACCCAACAGTGACAGAACCTGCTTCTGGACGTTCTGTTCCGAGTGCTCTTTTTCCACCAAAAGGACGAAATAATGGCAGCAGCCAGAAGATCAGAACCAGTGAATTTCCGGGGGGCAGCCCTGACACTGTTCCAAGACCTCTCGCCCTACGACCTACAGGCTGTAGGCGCCTGCAAAAGGTCACAGCATGGCTACTGGCTAAGAAAGTCAGCTACCGATCGGGGTTCCTATGTCAGCTGATTTTTGACCTCCACAACCAACACTACATCATTAATTCAGACGAAGAAGCAAAGGGCCTAATGCTCGAAACCAACAATGATGCCATTCCAGAAGCTGAGGAGCCGGCCAATTCAGACCTGGACCCCACAGCAAAGGATAAAAGGAGAAAACCCAAGGGAATGCACCCTACAGGGCGTATCACACGCCAGGAGCCAGAGACTGCAGAGCCCACCTGAAAGTCCTTTAAGCCCCCGGACACCCCACTCAACCTTGAACATTACTATTACTGAGGAGAATGATGGTTCGCCAGAGCGGCCAGGGTCTGCACACCCACTAACTAAAAGCTACAGGGGGCAGTCCACTAAATGGGAAGACACTTTCGAACCCACTGTCTTGGCTGCAAAAGCCCTACCATTAGAAGCGGAATGAACGAGATACGACACAGTTCGGAGCCCTGAACGGATTACGTCCATTACTGTTAACGTAATGTCATTGTTGGTTAAGATAGTGAGAGCTCAGAGAAGCTCTCCTATAGTTTTCATTATGTTTTCTAGTTTTTGTTTTAATTGTACCAAGTTTTACATGTATCATAACACAATGCCTAATTTACCGACTCGCATCCATCCTGCCACACTCCTATATTTGACCAGCTTCTGGAGACTGCAAAAAACTTTCAAGCCGATTTCTTTGACACTCCACTCCATGCGTCCCCAGTGGTATAGCTGCACAGCACCTGATCCTAGGGGGGCGGGAACGGGGAAACCCAGGGATAATCTTTTTCTTGAGGGGACAATCATCCACAGCGTAATACAAGTGCCAGAGCGACCTCAAGATGGCGACACCCTGAAGTTAATTGCGTTACCCTAAATGTCCAAGGCCTAAATTCCCCACTGAAACGTAAAGCACTGTTCCACAGAATGGCCGCTCTCAACTCCTTGCTCTTGTTTCTTCAAGAGACCCACCTCTTGCCCTCAGACAAATTTCACCTCAATAATCAAATCTATCCCATAACATTCTGCACCTCTAGTGGCCTGAAGAAATGAGGAGTCGCCATCTTTGTGCACAGGGGTACTCCCCTAAAAATGTTGACAGTGTTGCGGGATGGGGAAGGGAGGTACATCTTGTTGGTAGGAATGCTTTTTGGGCGTAGGCTGACCCTGGTCTCGCTGTACGCTCCAAACACCCATCAGGAACTATTCTTTGCCTCACTATCTAAGACACTGGAGGAACACGCAGAGGGAGACCTTATCCTGGGAGGGGACTTTAACGCAGTGATTAACCCCCTTGTTGACAAATCATTGCCCCCAACTGCCAACGACAAGACAAATTTCATAGCACTCACCACGCTTGTACGCGAACACTCACTCATAGAGACGTGGCATTTCTTTCAACGGGAGGAACAGGGCTATATCAGCCGTACATAGGGGGTTCTCTAGACTGGACATGTTTCTCATTTCTGACTCTCTCATACCGCAGACAATCGCTATAGATATTCTCCCAAAAGCTCTGTCATTCCATGCCCTAGTAAGGCTCACGATATCCCCTCCCCACGTCATTCCTCTGCCCAAACCACCTTGGCGACTGAATGAGGTTCTGCTAGAAGACCCCTTAATCCGCTCCCACATCTCCAAAGCCATAAAGCTCTATTTTAGTGAGAATCATACCGGCAAAGTGGGATACAACAAGGTGTGGCACATGGGGAAGACAGTTATTCGAGGCCACATCATAGATAAAGCAACAGCAAGCGGAAGGGTTAGGAAACAGCTCCAAACCCAGTGGAGGGAGAGATCCAAAGACAAGAGGCGATAGAGCTTTAGAATCACACCACATGGGGCGACCAGTGTGCTCCCTAATGCTTACAAAGCAATATTTCTATATGAGAGGGAACAAGGTCAATAAACTACTAGCGGCAAAACTGAAAAAACAATCCAGACACAACCGTATAGAAAGCCTGCGAGACGCTAACGGCGGATGTCTATCCTTGGAAGAGGGTAAACTCAGAATCGTGGAGGACTTCTTTAGGGAACACTCTGTATGCCGACCCCCAAGCTACCCAGGAATTTATACTCAATGCACACCTACCACAGATTGCACAAGCCCTCCGCGATCCCCTGGAAGACCCCATATCCACTCAAGAAGTCGAATTTGCCATTTGATCCCTCCCCTTGGAAAGGCTCCAGGCCCTGATGGTTTCACAAATACATTTGATAAAACCTTTAGCTCAGAACAGATTCCTCACCTGACAAAACTCTCTAACTACTCCTGGGCTGCTGGGTCCGTCACACAGTCTATGGCAGAATCTGCCATCACACTGATCCTGAAACCGGGGAAAGACCACACAGAATGTACGTCCTATATCGCCCTATTGCACTACTCAACACAGATGCAAAACCTTTCAGTAAAATAATAGCACGCCGCCTTGGAGAGGTCCTCCCCACACTAATTGACAAAGACCAGACGGGTTTTATCCAAAACCGTTCAGCACATGACAACATTTGCTGCGCAATCAACCTGGTAGCAGTAGCCCGCAGAATCCCTGGTAAGCTCTCGCTCTTATCCCTAGATGCTCATAGAGCCTTGAATAGCATGTCCTGGGAATATCTGGGGAAAGTTTGGAGAGTGGTGAGAGCACCAGGAACATTTGATTACCGCGCCAAGCCCATCCTTGGATATCGGTGTTAGTTAAAGACAGCCCGCTGCAGAAAACCTCAGGGTCATGCTCCTGTGCCCCAAATGAGAATTGTGTGCGTTTGTGTTGGCCTTCTGCAAAATTGGCACTTTATACATTTGTTATATCACTTGGAGGAATCCTTTGTTTATAGGCGTCCTATAGTAATGAGAGATACATAGTCCACTAGTTGTAGCTTAATATCAATCAGATATTTATTATCACCGTGAGTGCCGACACTTGTTTCGACCATTACAAAGGTCGTTGTCAAGGCGAAAAATGTTGTGTTTTCTCCTTTATTTATTTGGTGGCTAATAGCCCAAGGTAATTGTTTACACAGGTTAGTGCATCTTCAAGGCTTGTGCCTGTGGAGTGAAATCGTGTCGCACTCACAGTGATAATAAAAATCTAATTGATATTAAGATACAACGAGTGGACTATATATCTCTATGTATTACTATAGGACGCCTATAAACATAGGATTCCTCCAAGTGATATAACAAATGTGTAAACCGCCAATTGTGTAGTAGTCCTAAGGGTATTCGGCTTTGGCCCAAGATTCTCTAGGCTGATCCTTTCAAATTTCCAAATCCCATCGACCCGTGTCCAGGTCAACTCGCAATGGTCCACCCCCATAACCTTGGGCACAGGAACCAGACCGAGTTACCCTCTATCCCCACTGGTATTCGCTTTGGCAATGGAGCCCCTAGCTCAGCGGATTCGCCTTCATCCAAAAATTCAAGGTTTCGAATACGGGGGTCAATGCCATAAAGTTGCTCTATATGCAGATGATGTGCTTTGCTTTCTAAGCAATGCACTCAGCTCTCTCCCAACCCTAGTGGGCTTATTAGCCCAATTTATAGCAGTTTCAGGGTTTGCAGTAAACCCAACAAAATCAGTGGGCATGGGCATGGCAGAGTTGTCCTCTACTCTGGCTACCCTCTAGGGAACATTCCCCTTTCGTTGGTCGACCACAGACATCCCCTACTTAGGAATACGACTGACCCCAACATACGGAGGGCTATCGAAGGCTAATATCCCAGACCTCCTGAAGGAAGCCAAGGAATGGCTTCAACAGTGGGATTCGCAAGAGATTTCATGGCTGGGACGCATCAGTGCAGTCAAGATGATTCTCCTACCAAAGCTTCTATACATTTTCCACATCTTACCAGTAATGATCCCGGAACAAGATCTCCTCACTCTACAGAAGGCAATAGGCCAATTTGTATGGCAGGGCAAAAAAAAACAGAGTCCCTTGTAGGCTTCTCACAAGAAGGAAAATGGTGGCCAGCCTGGGGCTCCCCTCAATTCCTCGGTATTACTGAGTGGCCCAAGTTGCTGCCATACACAGCTGGGCAGCGACGACTGAAGCCCCCAAATGGCGAGATATCGAACAAACTGCAGCCTCCTTGCCCCTGATTCACCTTCCATCCCGCCCTAGGGAAACTCGCAGGCAACAAGATACGATGCTTCCCACCACCTTAACGACGCTGCAGAACTGGGATAAAGCCTACGCGCAGAAGGGTTTCAAGTCGGGCCTGGGCCCACTCTCGCCTATCACCCAAATTCGGCTTTTACTCCTGGCCTCCTGGCCTCCAGGCCTGATTGTTTCGGCTCTGGACAGTGGGCGAACCCCTGAGGCTGCAAGACCTATATGAGGACTGAGAACCCCTAACTTTCGTAAAATGCAAAGAGAAACTCAAGCTGCCGGAATCCGAACGATTCAGATACATACAGCTTTGCCACTGGCTGACCAACACAGCCGTATGACAGGCAGCCTCTAGAATCCCAACAGGAATAGAACTCAAGGTCCTTGAAGGACAGCAGACCCATAGACTGGCCACTTGCTATAGGCTTCTGGAAAGCGCCTCATTGGAAGGGAAACTCCCCTATATGGTGGCATGGGAGAGGGAGCTGGGGTTGGAGATTTCCGGGGAATCTTGGCAGAAGATATGGATCCGAGCCCAGAGGAGCGCCTGCTGTACCACTGTAAAGGAGGGGGCCCGTAAACTCTGCTTTCGCTGGTACCTATCCCTGCGACGACTACATGCAATGAACCCCGCCTACCCAGATACATGCTGGCATGGGTGTGACGAGCGAGACCACTTAGACCATATGTGGTGGCATTGCCCAGTCAGAAAATCATCCTGGCTGGAGATACGATCCAAAATTAAAGGAATCACTGACACCTCGCTCCCCATGGACCCACGAGTCCTGTTACTGGGAGATGTTCCTGAGGACGGGTTGTTCCCGATGACAGGCCCCAGAGCTGAATTGATCTCTCTATTGCTCTCGGCAGCCCAAATTACACGAGCACACTTCTGGAAAGACATAAAGGGACCACACCTAGCTTATTGGTAGGTGAAGGTTTGGGAGTTGTTAGGGATGGAAAAGCTTACAGCCACGGCAGATGGGAAATTGCCTAAGTTCTCACGCATATGGGGGCCGTTTTTGGACTATGTGGCAGATAAAGAACAGATGTTTTTTCAGCCGCTACTTCTGAAACACCTTATCAAACCATGATGATTGGCATTGGGTTCTCCCCCCCCCTTTTTTCTCTTTCTTTCTTCCCCTCGTCTCCCCTGTCTCTCCATGCTCACTCACCTTTTCCTCCCCTCTCCTACTAATCCTTAACCCAAATTCATATGTTGAACTGCTGCATTAAGGAAAACAGTTATACAGTTACAGGTTCATAAAAATGAGATTTCGATGTCATGATGTTTTTCAATGACCTACTATGTGATGTAAGACTCCCCTCATGTTAATCGAGATTTCAATAAAAAACAAATGTTTTAAAAAAAAGAGAGATTTGGAGCTGCCATGGGGGAAGGAAATAAAGGATGGAAGGAGAGAAGGGGGATGAGTGTTGGTGGGGAAAAAGAGAACCTTAGTTTTCCCAGAATTAAGTGTGAGATAGTGAGAAGACATTCAAGATGTAATGGCTGAAAGACAAGCAGAAAAAGTGTGGTGAATGTCAGAGGAAAAAGAAAGGAAAAGCTCAATATTATCAGCATAAAAGTGGTGTGTGAGACCAAAGGAAGAAATAACAGCAGCAAAAAGGATTTAGATGATTTACCAGCCCATGAAACAGAAGGTTCTTTATGACAGATATGATTGAAACCAAGAAAGGGGATTCCAAGATGGCCACCAATCAGTGAAGACACAGCAGATCGAGCTCCATGCCCTATCAGAAGCCTTAATCTGTGGAGCAAGCTCCAAAAATACAGTATTGGTACATACACCTAGCGTACGTGGGCAACTTAAAGCGAGGCTGATCCTGAGAGAAATAACAGAATGGGATTGGCGTGGAGCTGCCTCGAGTTGAGATCTGCAGACGTGTGTTTTGCAGACCTGGATTGCAGAGGGACGGCACACGGGGCCCAGCACGAAGCCACAGAGGGCGGACGTTAATGTAGAAGGCTCCGCTCCACCCCGATATTGCAGGAAGGACTCACAACGTGGACGGGGAAGCTCGAGTTCCTAAAGACATGGCGGGATAAAGGGACACTGCCCAAGACACCGCCAGAAAACAACACAGAGCTCACAAGGAGACCTGTAGGCCCCATCATGTCCAGGCATGGCCCGCACTGCACAACCAGTGAGTGATCCCTCTTTGCACATTGGCGGGACCCACCTGGAGCAGTGATCTGAGGGATGCGGACCGGACCCCCTGTGGGTGCCAGATGACGCGGGCGACATGGTCTTCGTGCCTTGAATTCCAATAGCACTACACCGGTAATGAGGGCCAGGGTTGAGGCCCTGGAAGAGACAGCGGACTAGGTCCTGAAAATAAATAATCCCACCGATACCCATAACACTGCACTGATAATCCGGAGGGTAACTGGACGACTTAGATAGGACTCAGTAGAGCTTGGATTCCTGGGGAGAACTTAGGCGCATCGGAAACACAGCTGTAAAGGCGTTTGGAAGATTGGAGTGCAGCCAGAACCCCTACTCTGAACTAACAAAACTTTGGGAAGTGTTTGTAGGGTACTTGCGCATATCTCTTTACACATATGGGCGAGACTCATCTGGGTTAACAGTAACTGGGTAAGAGGAGAAGCACATTTTAGGTGGGCAAACTGTGTGTGATTGGGAAGCCCCCTATATTTGATATTAGGGAAGAGCTTACTGCCATATTATTCATACTGGACATCTCGTGGAAGGTCTGAAGGCCAAAGTGTAATTGGAAACAAAGGGAAATACTTAACCATTACTTAGCAGCAGGAAAGGTTCCTGGACAGCACTTGGTCAATGCCAGGATCTAGGGGGAAAAGACAAGAGCGCACATCCATGCTTCCACCCACCGCTAAAGAGAATCCGATCAGAAGCTGCTGGTTTAGGTCGGGCGGGGCCCAAAAAGACCCAGACCACACAAGCGAGTTGGTGGAGGTGCCGAGGGAGAGCACAGACAATAATATGGCGGCCTCAAAAGAAGATGTTGAGTGTTGTTTTCAAGTCTTTCAGGATAAACTCTCTGCTTATTTGCAACTACAGTTTGACACCTTCACCAGCAAATTTAAATCCATCCTATCAGACATATGAATAGACATCGCCTCTCTTGAGGAAAGAACAGCCACTAATGAGAAGGCACTACAAGAATTGGCCCAGGATTCTACGAAGTCGGAGGAGCTTCTTGAACAGTTGGCAAGGACAACACATAACGTGGTGCTGCAATGTGAGGTCTTGGAGAATAGGTCGAGGAGGTCCAACATTAGTATACAAAACATTCCAGAATTGGTCAGTGACTCAGCCCTGAGAGAGGAAGTTACTGGAGCCTTTAAAGACCTATTGAATACGGAAGCAGAGGTAACTATTCCTATAGACAGGATTCATAGAGTTGGTCCGAAACGCCAGGATTCGGCTGCCCATCACAGACACACTTTGGTGGCAATGGCATGCTACCAGTAGAAGGAACAAATCCTTAGGGAGGCCAGAAAAGCGACACAGATTACACTCAATGGGAACAAAATCCAACTGTATCTGTATCTCTCCCCAATGACGCTACAAATAAGGAGAGACATGCGTGAGATCCTGCAATATTTGCAAATTCAGAAGATGCCATACAGATGGACCTTCCCATTTGGCCTTTTATTCAGTTGGGAGGGAAAACAGTATTGAGTTATGACAAAGGAGGAGGGGGCCCATATTTTGCGATTAAACCAGGAGGATTAACCGGGCCCTAGTACTTGGACCCAGGCTTATACCACCCGTGGACCGCGATACTGGGAATGGACAGTAATACAACTTACCCGGACAAGAAATCAAAAAGGCCCGTCACCGGCGGAGAAGCCCCCGGTATCCTGAATGATCAAGAACTCGCTTGGGTAGCGACAACATGGTGAAATAAGGTCACTTTCACAGATCATGAATGACATTATGTAAAGTTGGGGCACTGAAGAGGGTCATCTTAGAATTTATTAAAGACAAACAAAGAGGGTTTTCAGGATTCCCTGCACTTATCTCTGGTTTAGGAGGTAGGCCATCTCTGAGAATGGAGTCCGAGGAGAAATTAGCAAGGATGGTCTACATCAGGCAGAGGGGAAAGTTGTTGGGGAATTGTTGGGGGGAGAGGGAGGGTATTAATAACCCCATTAAGAGGAGGAAATTGGAACGGTTACTTAACACACATCAGCCTGATCTTATCGCCTTACAGGAAAAACATAGTATCAGGATTGACACAAGTTAAAACTAAAGCAAGACCCGATAATAAGGCAGGCTAACGCAAAGGGGAAAACAGCGGGGGTACTTATCGCTTTTAGGACGGGTATGCAGGTCTCCATTATGAAGGAGCAAGCTGATAAAGAGGGCTGTGTCCTCTATATTTTAGTGCAGATGGGATCGCTGACCCTAACTTTGGCTTCTTTATATGCCCCAAATACTGCCCAAGAGGGTTTCTTGAAGACAGCACTATCCAACTTAGAACAGTTTGGTCAGGGTGAAATGATTTTGATGGGGATCTAAATATTGCATGGGACCCTTTACAAGATAGAAGTTCTAACACCTTGTCCCTTGCCCTCCTGAGCCCTTACACAGTAATTCAATCAGTCGACACTCAAAGATATTTGGCCTACCCTGAAAGGAGAGGAAAGGGCATATACTTACTATTCCCACGTTCACAAATCCTTTTCAAGGATAGATTATTTTTGGGCCTCGACAAGGCTGATAGGAAGAGTGACACAAATTGACACCCATACAATCACCATCTCAGATCACGCCCCTCTGACTATTGAACCTAACTTCCCTAAGGTTGTTCCCACATTTTGGAGCTGGAAATTCCTGAAAGAGTAACTGTCAGACCAGGTTCTCCGCAGCAAAATAGAAAGCAGAATTACTGAATATTTTAATTCTAACCTTGGCGGGGAAATGTGTTTAGATGTGGTTTGGGACACATTTAAGGTGACCCTCAGGGGGGAACTCGTTGCGGTACAGGCGCACAGGGGGAAACGTAGGCGTAAAATGGAAATAGACCTGCAGGCTGAAGTAAAGGATACCCTAAAACAGATGGCGGCAGATATATCTCCGAACCACCAAATGCAATACCGAAACGCTAAGAGCAGACTGGATTGAATACAAACTAAACAGGTATAAAAAAGCCTGTTGTATTTAAAGCAGAGGATATACATTATACATTAAGGCAAACAAAGCAGACAGCATGTTAGCCAGACAATTAAAACAGAAAATAGAGGCTCAAACAATTCAGCGGGTGGAAGACACACTAGGGAAGAGAGTAACAACGACAGAAGAAATGATAACCCAGTTCCAAGCATTTTACTCTGCTTTATATAAGTCAGATTCCCCAGTCCAGATATCACAAAAGAATTATTTGCAATCAACCAAGTTACAGAAAATCTCAGAAGAAATCTAGATAACGATATTACTCGGGAGGAGGTGTTATTTCTTAAGCTAACGTTCCAATAAACAAATCGCCGGGACCAGGCGGGTAGATTGCCTACTTTTTGCAACCTTAGCCCTGAAATTAACCAACCTCTTTAATTCTTTTACTATGAGTGGTAAAATCACAGCTTCTATGGAAGAGGCCAAAATAATCCTAATTCTGAAACCAGGGAAAGACCCAGCTAAACGCAGATCATATTGCTGATTGTGCTCATGAACATTGATGCAAAAATATACACAATAATTCTCGCAAACTGACTCGAGGGACTTATGCATAACGTTATCCACCCTGACCCAACAGAATTCATAAAAGAGCGACAAACCCATGACAATATTCGGCGAATCTGCCACTTAATTGAAAAAGTGGCTAAAAAGGAGGACGTGGCTGTATTAGTGTCATTAGATGCCGGAAATGCATTTTACTGCGTGGAGTGGTTTTTCTTGGTTAATACTTTACGAGCTATGAGTTTTGGTCCTAAATATTTAGCGATGGTACAAGCCAATTATGTGAATCCTTTGGCCAGATTGCTTATAAACGGTCAACTGCCCCTGCAGGTCTCCCTTCGCAGAGGTACGAAACAGGGTTGCCCCCTTTCTCCTCTTCTTTATGCAGCTTCGTCAATCAGATGTAATAGAAAGCATATCTTTTGGGGGAGATAGTCATACGTTGATGGCATATGCAAGTGATCTGCTCCTTACAATCACTAACCCGGGTATTTCACTACCTGCAGCACTCGCTCAATTGGAAGGGCTTGGTAGAGTGACTGGTCTTAAAATGAACATTACAAAATCCGAAATCTTAAATCTTGGGCTCAAACATAGTGAATTATCTAAAGCAATGGAAGCGACACAGCTCTGCTGGCTGCCGAATGGCATTCGGGTATTGGGAGTAAATATTACATGCTCACTCTGGGAACTATATTCTGCCAATTTCCACCCCCTATTAGCGGAGATTCAGAAGATTGTCCAGTCCTGGAGCCCCTTAATGGTTTCATGGCTTGGATGGAATAACTCAGTTAAAATGGTGATCATACCTAAGGTATTATATTTGTTTCAGGCCCTCCCGATCCGAGTTCCAGCTTCTTTTTTTCATACGCTATTTAAAATAATATCAAATTTTATATGGAAACACAAACCTCCCCGCATTGCATTGAAAACGCAAATGCTTCTCCCAAACAGAGGAAGAATGGATCTCTCTAACTTTAGAGACTATTATCGAGCAGCATGGCTGCGAGTGATAAAGGAATGGTTTAGGGAAGGCTCAAATAAGAGCTGGAGGCAGATGCAAAGGGCTATAGTGGGACAAGTAATGAGAGAGAAATTATGGATGCCTAAATCGGACAGACCTCGGAACATATGTCATAGTGAGATTACTAAAGTGGTGGAGGACACATGGGATCAGGCTATCCGTCAACATCATTTATCTAATTTCCCTCCCCCTTCACACCTTTATTCGCAAACCCACAGTTTATCCCAGGAATACCTGCTATTTCCTTCCCAGAATGGAAAAGGGAGGGATGTACAAAGTTCTGCGACATGTTTCTTGATATGATATGATATGGCATTTATAACGCGCCTATACACAAGTGTTTCCAGGCGCGATGAGGCAAGGGAAGGGGAACAGAGGGAAGACAGACAACAATCCTACTAGGCCAGGTGTTACTCAGATCGCGCAAGTGCATGGGAAGGGGGAAGGGGAAAGTGCAGGGGAGGAAGGTGAAGGGAACAGTGCAATACATGGGATCATAGAATAAATAACAATAGTAAAGTACAGCCAGCAGGTGGCAAGTGCAAGGGTAAAGGGTAAGTGCAGGCATCAGGTGTCAAGTGCTTGTGGTGGGACTGTAGGGATACAGAGAACAGTCCCCAAATGCGGGAGTTTCCAGGAGGGCAGTGCAGGTGTGCAACTGGCTCAGAAGGGGACCTAGGCCCGAGATCAGAGGGTGGCCAGGTAAACCAGTGCAGTTTCGGTATCAGCCAGGACAATCAGCAGGGGGAGGAGGAGAAAAAGCAGAAGCAAAGAGAAAGGTTATGAGGTGCTTCCGGAACCAGAGATGGTTCTCCTCAAGTTTCAGGGGGACAGGGGGACAGGGGGGCAGGGAGGCTGTTCCAGAGGGAGGCCCCGGCCGAAGAAAGTGATCTACCACCAACTTGTTGCTTGGAGAAGCGACTGACCCTGAGGGAGCTGGAGGCGGATTAGCGAAGATATTTAGGAAGAGAGAGTTGAAGGTATTGAGGCCCCAGAAGGCCTTGTGGACAAAGCAGAGGGTTTTGAACTTAATCCTTGCAGCCACTGGGAGCCAGTGCAGAGATTTCAGTCCTGGAGAGATACGATCCCTTGGCTTGAGGCCAAGGACAAGTCTCGCAGTCCGGTTTTGGATGAGCTGCAGAGGGCGGAGAGTAGAAGCAGGCAGATTTAGAAGTAGGCTGTTGCAATAGTCCAGCCCAGAGAGAACCAGAGGTCTGGAGACAGTGAGCTTCTGGGGGAAGGAGAGGAAAGGAAGAATACCTCTGAGTAGGTGCAGCTGGTAGTGTGACTTCTTAGAGACATCAGAGATGTGAGGAGAGAAGGAGAGTGTGGAGTCGAAGATGACCCAGAGGTTTCTAGCCTCACAGGTAGGAGCAGGGAGAGGGCCAAGAGAGGCCGGCCAGAGAGTGACAGGAGAGGAGGGTGTGGGTGTGCTGATGAGGAGAATCTCAGCCTTGCTGGCATTAAGGCAGAGATCATTGGTGGCACACCACTCCTGGATGGCGGACAGACAGTCAGAGATGAGAGAGGGAGAAAGAGGTGGCTGAGGGTAGCCTGGAAATGAGCTGAGTGTCATACGCATAGCACTGGAAGTTGGGGCAGAGCGTGGCAATGCGGTAGGCAAGAACTGCCAGGTATTGGTTGAACAGCCAGGGAGAGAGGTTAGACCCCTGGGGAACACCACAGGTAGAGATAGAGATGGAAGAGAGGAAGGACCAGAGTTGGACCTGGGAGGGTCGATCGGAGAGAAAAGAGGTCAGCCACGCCAGTGCCTGACCGGTGATCTCCAGGTTATCACAGAGATGGTTGAGCAGGATGGCATGGTTGACCATGTCGAAGGCAGAAGAGAGATCAAGTAAGATGAGGACACAGGGGGTGTTGGAATCAAGGTTAGAGATCAGTTCTTCGCGGATGTTCAGGAGAACGGTTTCTGTGCTTCTGGCAGCTCTGAAGCCAGACTGATGGTCATGAAGACAACCAACAGGTTCAGTGAGAAGATTAAGCTGGGAGATGGCCAGCTTTTCCAGGAGTTTGCCCAGGAAAGGAGTGATGGAGATTGGGCGATAGTTAGCCGGGCAGGAAGGGTCGGCGGAGGGTTTCTTAAGATGAGGGTGCACAAGGGGAAGACTCCAGTGGTGAAGGAGTGGTTTCAGAAATCAGCAAGTGCAGAAGCCAGGGAGTCAAGGTGGTCCTTGATGGTTTTGGAGGAACAGGGGTGAACCTGTTTTGACGAGACTTTCATAGATCGGACTTGTCTAGAAACCTCATCTGGGGAGAACAGGGGAAAGGCAGAGAAGGAGGGAGGAGAGGTGGCTGCAGAAGGGCCAGAGGAAGAACAGGGAGTAGAGGGAGAAGGGGAGAGGGAGAAAGACAGGACAAGATGTCCTGAGTTTTAGAGATGAAGTGAGAAGTCAGAGCTGTGCAGAGGGCCTGGGAAGAGACAGGAGAGGTAGAGACTGCAGCAGGATTGGCCAGTTCCTTGCAGATTTTAAAGAGTTCAGCCGAGTTGTTGGATGTCGCAGAGACACGGGCTTGGATGTGAGCTCTCTTCTTAGGCGGCAGGCCAGTTTGTCAGAGGATGTACATGAAGCAAGCCATTTCCTCTCAGCCACCCTGCGCTTGCGTTTGAGGGTGACGAGGTCTGAGTCGTACCAGGAGTTGCACTTGGCTTTCGGCTTCAGGCGGATCCTCATGACAGGGGCAAGAACATCGAGAGTATCTGATATAGCAGAGTGGAGCATGGAAAGGGCTGTGTCAGGGTGTGAGTCAGCCAAAGGGTTAAGGGGGGGGAGAGAAAGAGGCAGCGAAAGTCTCCACTCACATGTGCTTCATGGGTATGATGATCGAGAAGGTGGGTGGCAATGATGGAGTTGGCTTGGCCTGAGGGGTAGAGAGGGTGAGCTGGAAGGAAAGGAGAAAGTGATCACTCCAGGAGAGAGGAGTGGTGAGAGGGATAGAAAGGGGAAGGTCTGAGGAGATCAGAACATCCAGCATATGCCCTGCAGAGTGAGTCGGGCCAGAGGGGAGAATGGAGAGTGAGAGTTGCAAAGGTCGTGAAAGAGTCCAGAGGAAGGGCAGGAAGCATCCAGGTGGATGTTGAAGTCTCCAAGAAGGAGTTGAGTGGTTGAGACCAGGAGGGAAGAGGAGAGGTCTGACCACTCAGAAAGGAAGGAGGAGATTTGACCAGGTGGCTGATAGATAGTAGCCACAGTAAGGGAATGGCTAGGAGAGAGAGAGAGCCTGCAGACACTCGAATGCTTCATTCGAAGGAGGAGTAGGCCTGCGTAGGAATGACAGAGGCAGGAATCCACTCAGGAAAGATCAGGGCTACACTCCCTCCGGAGCGGTTGGGCCTGGGCGCAGAGAGGATCTTGTAGCCATCAGGGAGGAGAGTGTCAAAGCTCATGACAGAGCTGGCCGTGAACCATGTCTCGTGAGACCGAGGACGTCGAGGTCAAGTTCCTCCAGAAAGTGCCAGAAGGTGACAGATGTCAAAGGAGTGTTTCACAGCTGAACAAGCGTTAAGAGTGGCAATATGGAGAAGGTTGCCGACCTTGAAAGACTTCCGGGGAGGGGTACAAATCAGAGGCACACCCTGCGGAGGTGTAGAAGAAGCCCGAGGGGGGGCAGAAAGGGAAGGAGGAGAGAGCAAGGTAGCCAAGGAGGAGCAGCAGGGGAGGCCCTGGAGGGAAGAAAAGGGACAGCAGGAGAGGAGAGGAAGTTGATGAAGCGCGGGAAGTGTCTATCAAAGACAAGATTGGCCTGAGGGCCTTGGACCAGGATGGTACCATTCAAGTAAACATTAATGATGACCTTAGAGGAGTGGAAGGAGGCCAAGAGGGCCTCGCACCGGGTGCCACCATTAATGGGAGAGGAAGAGGAGGGAGAGAGCACAGAGACAATATGTAGAGTCCATAGGTCAGGCGAGGGAACGACAAAGAGGATGTCGGTGACAGTTTGCCTGGAGGGGGCACTGGTATAGGTGTCAGCGATAGGGAGGCCTGGGTTGGAGACCAGGATGTCCTTTTTAAACTTCTTCCTACCAGATTTAGTGAGGAGAGCAGGATAGTCGATAGAGAAGCAATTAGAAAAGATAGGAGAGACAGAGAGCACCATAGAGAAGGAAGGGAGAGGTGAGAAGAGAGAGCGAGTGGGAAGGGGTAGGGGAGAACACTAGGTAAGGACACATAGCAGGGTGCACACAGACGAGACTGAGGGACGAGATAGGTTGACAATTGGACAGGACGACAGGCGCTAAGATAGTGGCAGAAGGTTCGCTGGATGAGTGCTAATGCAAGGAGGCAAGACACAGGACAGCACTACTATCACAATGCAGTATTGAGTACAGGAGAAAAAACACACCTAAATTTGAGAGTCCTGAATAGTGCGAAGAACCCACAATGCAGTTTAGAATACTTTCGCAATGCAGTATTGAGTACAGGAGAAAAACACACCTACGTTTTTTAGGAGTCTGCTATAAAGTTGCAGGGTAGAGTGCCAACAAGGGCCACAACTACCTTCCTTAGCTGCTGCAGGTTGACGGCTGACCACTGGCTTCCCCTGTGGACACCTGCAGACACTGGTTGGAGCCGCTTCAGTTGGAGCCGCCCTTTGCCTTGGGGCTGCCGGGCAGAGGGCTGCCCTGGGAAGGAGGGTTAAGGCAGAAAGAGGGCCAATCAGGGGAGGGAGGAGGCAGGCAGGGAGGTGGGAGGATGTGGAAGCAGGAAATGGGAAGGAGAAAAGAACGGGGAGCGAGCGCGGGGTAGGGGCCAACAGATTCAAAACTAATAAGGCCAAAAAGCAGCAGAGTCCCAAGAGGGCCAATTACACTCACCGTGTGAAGCAGAAATGGAATTGAATAATTGGCTTAATTTATATCATGAAAGATAATGGTATGAGTGCTCATGCTTTTTTATGTGTTGCCCTGAATCAACTATGGAAGAAACAAGATTGTAATTTTAAGAAAGGAGCAGCTCGAATAAGCAGAGGCAACAACCAAATAAGTTTGTCACCAAGTCTCACAAAGATCTGGTTCTTCCTCACCTGAAGATTCAAAGCTTGAATCAGAGGATTCCTTGGACTGAGTGGCTTTAGGCTTTTTCTTTCGTCCCAATCGCCGACCCTCGAAGAGGTAAAGTCTGCCCCTTGTGGAAGCCACTCTGTCCGCCAAGTATGACAGCAAGACCTAATGTTTCTCTGGGTGCATTCCGCAAAAGAGCTGTAAAAAGCCAACCGGCACAAAAAAAACGGTTCTTATGGTGAGGATCTGATGCCAGTGTAAAGGCGAGACAGCAAGTACCGCAGAAATAATCTCTCCAGTAATCCGGACAATGTAAACACCCAGAGGAGGGACGCAAGAGTTACAGGTATGTATGTAAATAACAGCAGAGCGAAGGCAAGTAAGAAGGGGAGGCAAGAAAGAGACTTTTGAGGCAAGGGGATGGAAGGCAATGAATAAGGAAGGGATAAAGGAGGTAGAAACTAGCGTCTTACCTAGAGAGAAGAGTACAGGGTTGCAACGCGTCAGCTGTTGCAGCCATTCTGTAAATATGCAGGACGGAGGACGCCATGTTGGAAAAAACGGTATACACGCAGTTCACCACGGTATTTTTCATCCCATGTTTTTTCATCGCCGTTTTTGTTTCGAAAAAAAACTCATCTTTTTTTTTTGGGGGGGGTTAAAAAATTAAATATATGGTTGTGGGTGTAAGGGAATAAAAAAACCAAAAAAAGTAGGGGCTTGGGGGGTAAGCCTCAAAACGATGAATTTTTCAAGAAAACACCTGCGATGAAAAAACCTGCGATGAAAAATACTGCCGCGAAATTACGTAGAGCCGGAAAAAACAACTAGACCGCTTGCAGGGAGAACAGAGAAAACATGATGGCACGTTTAATGGTGGTGTCTCCAGGCATTGCAAACCTTCCAACCCTGACGAGTCATGACACCAAGAAATATTCAGGCAATGACTGATCGGCTGAGGCAGTATGGGAATTTCCCCACTAGCAAAGCGACAGACACTAGCTGGATATTCCCATTATATTTTTCAAAACGTATTACCAGTTGATCATCTTATATTACTTCATCAAGAGATCATGAGATATTAGTTATACAGGACTTTCATTATTGTAAATTGGATGTTAATATACAGCAACGAAAGAAAGAATATCAGAGGCCAAATATAAGCTTGATGTTGGATAACTGTTTGTCCTGATCAGCTTTCCAAGTTTGTAACCACAAGATTAAAAAAGAGTAAAAAAAGGTGGCAATAAAGTCTGACAAATGGTCTACTATGCTGAAGGTATTTGCATCAGTTGTAGGTCAAATGATTGAATCTAAATGGTCGACAGGACAAATAGTCGACATCAAAAGGTCGACAGGCCAAATGATCGAATTTTTGTTTTTTTGTTTTTTCACATTTTTTATTTTTTTTGGCGGGCCCCCCCCAACCCCATTTTTCTTTGCTAAAAAACACTTTTTTTTTCCTAAACGAATACCTAAAAAAAAATATATAACTAAAAAAAAAATTCGATCATTTGACCTGTCGACCAAATTGTGTCGACCATTTGTCTGTCGACCATTTGTCTGCCGACCATTTGACTAGACACCATTTGCAACAAAGGATGCAACAAGTCCATGGGTAGTCTTTAAGGTGGGGGACGACTAGCGTATACAGTGCTTTATTAATCCCATTCAATAATCTGAGTAGATATCCCACATTTAAAATACTTTTGTTGATTCTGGTTGTCAGTATCACCTCTCAGTTAAGATTAAGGAAGATGGGGTGAGGTTGTGTTTACAAAAGTGGATATTGTAAGAGCTATCAACAATTTAAAACGCTCAATGGTGCCTGGTCCGGTTTGGCTCTTACATGTAGTAATAAAGGCCCATCCCACCGTGTGACTTGAAATTCTTTTTGTACTTTTTGATATAGTAATAAAATGGGGCTATTACCATCTTGTGGGCCAAATCCAGTGTGATCGCGATTTTTCCAAGGGATAACGTATGGACCAAGAGAAATACAGGCTAATTGCCCTCCTGGATGAATCAGGGAAAATGTTTGCCTCAATGCTTTTGAAAGATTTATCAACTTGTAGAGAACAAAATGATATACTTATATTTCAAACAGGCATCTGGAAGGACATCTCAAAATAGCCTTGCATTGAATGTTTTAAAACACTAGGCCTAACAATAAATGGGGCCTCTGATCCACGCTACCTTCTTAGATCTGATTTCAGCATATGATATAATGAACAGAGAAAGATTATGGCTGAAATTAGATCAAAGCGAAATTCCGGCCGCCATGCTAAAATTATTGTTAGCTCTCCATCCTAATATGGAAATGAAAATAAGTTTGGACCAGAGGTGTTAAGCAGGGTCGCATTTGAACTCCCTGCTTATTTAATTTATGTTTAGAATATTTAGCAGAAATCCTTCCAAAAATTAATAACTGGCCTTCAAAGCTTGGAACTGCTAAAATAAACTGGTTAGCTTATGATATGATATGGTGATATGATAAGTCATTTATAACGCATCTGTACACATGTGTTTCTAGGCGCGACAAGACAAGGGAGGGTACGGAGGGAGGACAAGACAAACGATCTTGCTAGGCCTTGTGACATTCAGATTGTGCATGTGCAAATGATTTAGTCATCTTTGGTCAAACGCACATGGGGCTCCAATGTAGTTTGAATTAAATAAATACCTTCTTATGTTATCATTAATCAACTACAAGTAAATAAAAAAACAAATTCAACAAAGGTAGCAGGCGCCCCTCTCTCGGAAGAACAAGGCATGATAACCTGTTCAGTGGTTGTTAACCACATTGAGAGTTCGCAGCCATCTGCTTTTTGCTCATTGTACCTTTCACAGATGGGAAATATCCATTTGCATATCAGTCTTTGTCCTGCCCACAGTTGTAATTAATTTTTTGAGGAGTCGGGGTCATAAAAGAGGCGTTGTGTCGAAGTATAATAATGCTCCAGTGGAGGAAAACTCAATGATTGTTTACTTAGACTGGAACATTATTAATACTGATTCTGAAATTAAAATATTAGAGAAAATGGAAGTAATGATATGGTCTATGGTGATAAGAATAAAGAAATTCCAGAATTATTTTGGAGGTCTTTCCAAACTACCCTTAATTTGTTTAAATAAGCCAAAGATATTGCCCATTACTATTTATCGAGTGCAATTTTCCCCCGGAACTGGTTCACAAATTGGAAAGAAAAATTACAAAAAGGCTTTAACATATGCAGAATTGTTTGTCAATTCAAGCAATTAGGCTGCAGTTAGGTCTGTCTTGTCTCTTCACCATGGCAGTGCTTAGGAGACTTTTGTTATACGTAAAAATAATGTATGCAAGACAAAATGCTATCCATCAATTATTGAAAGATGCTTTTTGGGAAGGAATTCCAAGATGTTAGATGAGTTTAAAGTTGAATTCAATGATTTTATGAAAGAAATAGATTTTTATATGAATAGTTATATTCTGCATTTAAAAAAATGGTAGATTGATCACAATCATACAACAGAAAGTGTTTGTTTGGGACTGGAAGTCCAATTGTAAACATCTGGAGTATGCACGCATGTTTGAAGATTACTTGAAGTTCGCTCCCAAAGTACATATAAAACCATATATATGGACATTTCCTGGAACCAATGTGCTATGTTTGATATGCTTATTGGATTCAATCTACTCCATAAAAAGTATGTCGAGGATGTTAGAAAAAAAAAAGGAGTGGAAAGAAGTGAACACATTTGTCATTTTTGTGAAGACGAAGAACTTTCAAGCACTTCTATTTATGTTGTCCCTCTATACCTGGTTTAAAGAAATCTATTTTTTTAAGAATTGTGAACATAATGAAATGATGAAAGATGATGAATTATTTTGGTCCGACTAATGATGGGATTCCAAATCTCCTTGATTGTTGCTATGAATGTCTTTTTTAAAGAGCTATCACACATTGAAGACATTTAATGAATTACCTTGTTTTAATGATTATATGTGTAAGGTTTGATACAAACCAGAACTCATTCTAATTAAATAATGTTCTTATTGGTTCTGTGTATTTTTAGTTTAATTTAAGTGTTGTATTTTTATAGAACCTTAATTGGATATTTCTTTTATTTTCGTACTATTGCTGTTTTGGATGCTTCTGTGATAGCTCACTTCCCTTTCTGCTCTTGGACTGTGCTACATTCAATATAAAGGAGGTATATCATTCAGGTTGCATCTGTTTTACATTTTTGATTGGGATCACTGGTGGTTTAGTAGTAGAGTGGAGATTAGTAGGCGCGTGTGGGCCTACTTATACCCGTACCCGTGCTGATGAGTAGTGTATAGTCATTACCTGGGCATAGTAGTCTGTTTCTTGGTATATGATAGAGGGACACATGACAAATGTTCAGGTGGACTTCAAACCTTTGTCAATGGGTTAGTCTGACGTCCAAATCATTTTATTTGTCAAAAAGTGTTCTAAAAGCTGCTACCCATGATTCCAAAAGCAGAAGCCTATTCGTGCGTGTACTTCCGGGTCAAAGGGAGACAGCAAGTGGGATACAGTCTTTCTGCTGCGATCGGTGAAGGCCGACAAGAGTGAAGTCAGCACGAGCGGACAGGGCTGCTCGCTTCGAGGATATGCGCATGAACACTAACGCGCATGCGCACATCATAGTCTTATCACGCTGAACGGCAGACAGAAACGCCCGCTACTTTGCTGCTGTTGGGTGGTCGGGTTGAAGGAATAGGCACCGTTTCGCTTAAGAGAAAAAAACAGCAATACCCCAATCCTGCAGCGATAGGCTGAGGCAACGCGTTACCGTTAAGACAACAAGAGACAACCTGAATGGATGCCAAGACCTTTTGGAGAGGCAAAGATATCGAGGTTAGAATAAAACTATATACATGTGATTTCCGGTGAGAGGAATCTTGGATGACGCTCATATATACACGGGCACGATAGGGCACCAAGCCAAGGTTGCTGACTTAAAGCCGGTTTCTGGAAAGGCAGCTGTGTGGTATGGGAACTAATAATTAACTTCTGTCTTATGCGTATGTGCCGTAGATGGCTTGATTGCTTTGGCTGCTGATTTCTTAGACATGGTGTGGGTTCGTCCTCCTCTCAGGAGTGGCTGCTGCATTATAGGTTAGGCTGGCTGTGTTGCTGTGTCTGGGGCTGCCTTTATGTTAAAATACGCGAAGATGTAGCGTGCACTCCCTCAGTACACTGCAGTGATGGTGGTGAATACCCTACTGCAATGTGCGTGTTTTAGTGCACGGTGTCACGAAATGTATTCATACAATAAAAGGAGGAGCGATCCTTCCGTATAAGCGATGGAAACGGTGTTTTAATTTTTCCTTTTTACAGTATTGTATTGAACTTGTCCTGGGAGCTCGTTGCGCAATGCAATGTGCGGGGATGTCGGCTTGAGTCGCACCATATTTCCATAGCCTGCAGAGCTTTAGATGTCAGCAGCACCAGGCGAGGGAGGGATGAGGAAATCTCACTCACATAGGTTGCTTATGCTTACCGCATACCACTGAGCATGTGAGCAAGGGTCTATTAAAGATTCAAAAACCCTTTATTGTCTTTTTAGCCGTGGTATGTTAAAATTGCTAGTTGGGCGGCAGTGGTAATGACCCACCTCCCACCCCCCGACTTTTATATGTCTTATTTGTTTATGTTAAAACACGACTGGAGTTTTTGCAGAAGGAATATGAAAGGAGCTGTAACTGAAACACAGAGGGCATTTACTATAATATTGTACATTTTTAACAGGTTCGTGTGCTTATTATTACTTCAGAATCCTTGCAAAAATGTATCAGGGCAGATCTGCGCCCTCCCATCCTTAAAAAAAACGAACTCATGTGATTTATTTGAATACTTGACAAACCTATAATTTCCCTCTCCTTTCATTTGAGAGTGGAGGTGCTCATACTTCATGTTCCAGTATTTTCACAACCGCACACAAGCCAATCATTATTTGAACATCTTTGAACATCTTGCATTTTTTTTATTTTTCTCATTCTTTTAACAACTTCCCGCAAAGTTCAGCTTGTTGGTATTGGTATAGGTGCTCTGGTGTATCTGAAAGTGTGTGGTGAGTTTTGTTACTGGTGTTGGGAAGGACAAAGCAAGATATCTTTGCTATTGTGTTGTTGCATGCAGACCTGAGGTACACTGACTCCTGCACCTGGTTGAGTTTCTGGGCGTTTAATAGCTTGTATATCGAGGCCTTTTTGTCCAGGAAGGAACCTTCTGTGAATATAGTGTTAGGATGCCACCTGGACGTGTACAATTTTCCTGTGGTTCCAAATTGCTGTCATGTGGAGTGCCTACAGCAGTGTTGACAGACTTCCAGTACTTAGAAATTGTGCACCTCTCAACCTATGTCGTCATTGTGCAAACACAAGGCAAAAGCCACTTGTACCTTACGGTCCCAAGGCACATTTCAGGGAACCAATTTATAACAGGTGCTTCTCATTTTCAAAAAGTAAAAAAAATATGTGTATTCAGTCAGACTTGTAGGAAATCGATCTTTTACCATATCTAGTTTAGGATGCAACTTGCTATTATCCTAATATGTAAAGCAAGATATTTTCTTCTATTATTGGTGGACAGTGAAGGCGCCCATTCCCCAACACGTACTATCCAAAATTACCACTAGGGAATGAGACCAGGAGATAGATTTCAAGTAGAACAAAGTTTATATAAGATAAGTTGTGCACGCAGAGAACTCTGCTGCCCCGAGAGCGCTCTGCCAAACATTACACGGGCAGCACATTATAAGACATAGCGTGGCGTCACTAGTGACGCGGTTTTAAGTACACAATTCTGTAATAGAATTGGTGAGACACACTAGTACACTATGTATCTTTAGGTGATGACGTGGGTCAGCTGGGCTCATCTCCGTGGGGTGAAGGTTGGGTTGACAAAGTGATACATTCCCTGACAGTCTAAGCTGCAATACCAGGATCTGAGGGCATGAGACAAATGATATGCATATATATCACTGACAGGAATATGGGCATTCTACCCTCTGCACCCAGGCACCCATAAAACACAGTGCCCAAGACCCAGGTGACCGTCTTGGGGGTTTTGATCTACCTGATGCCTCATGATACGAATGGACATGTGTTGTTTCTATAGAGGATATATTGGTGCATGGGATTAGGGCTATGGTGGGTGTCGTCATCTAATCACTACTAGGGGTCAGATGTGTATCTGTACCAAAAAGCAGAGGGGCTTGGGCCTGGTGGGTTATGGCCTGACGGGTGGGGGTCGAGGGGACACAGGCAGGTTAGTGGAGATGGATGTGCACATGGGCAGGGCCTGCTCTGGTCTCTGACAGCGCAGTGAGATCACTTGTCTGGGGATGATACTAATTGTTGCAACAATGAATAGCTGCACTTCTGTGCAGAGCTGGCAGGAGGCAGAGGGGGCGTGGGCTGGCTGTGTGAGGCGCTGGGCAGAGGGAGAGACAGGTTTTTTAGAGATCATTTTCGGGACTAGTAAAAAAATGGCATCTAGTGTGTCACAAAATGGAGTATCTGAGTTTCAGTAGGACTTGGCTACGTGATTGCCTTTTGTTGGTAATTAGAGGGTAATTAGTACAGACTACGCATATGAGCGAGTGGGGACGTCTTCCCCCTTTAGCATACGTAAGAGCCGTCAGTGTGGGAATGGTAAGGGGGCATAAAAGACCACCTCTCCTCCAACAATGGCTTGAGTTGAAGTTATGTTGTCTGACACTGGATGACTACCGAATTTAAAAAACCAACAACTTTCTTTTGATTTTAGATCTGGGTCTCATAAGAAGCACTCCTGTGTTGCCCTACAGTCAGTCCTCAAACTGTGTTTTTCAGTACAAGGATTCTTGATCTGTTATGGAGGCAAAGGTATGTGTAGTAACCAGCAGCTTGCATTATGAGACATCCGCTAGTGTTCTATTTTGAATAAAATTAGTTAGTTCAATTAATAGTTTTCAAAAGAGTGAGAAGTGTCCATCAATGTGTGGAAACCGGTCCCTAAGAGATGCATTGGGGCTACAGTAATTTCTTCATTATCTTTGCTTGAATGAAACTATTCTCAGTGATGAAGATGGGTGTCCTCTTGAAAACATTTAGGAATTTACCTTTACTACACTGCATTATTCACAGTTTCGTTTCAACAAGTAGACAACCAAAGCTGTTTTTTTGTACTCAACTCAACTTCAAAACAATAGTGACAGGTATGTAGCACAAAACAATTATAGTGGCCCCTCCCTCCATTTAACACTTTGACATCTACGTGACCTTTGCCGGCAACCCTCCAGAGTGACATTGGCCTACATTGCCACTTGATGACAAATTATGCTCTTGCACTAGAAACTGCCCTGCTAGCACTAAGAAGAATCTTCCCTTCTGTCCAGTGAATGGGACATTTGTCATTGTACCGTACCAGAGTAGGTTAATTCCTACTTTGAGATTAGGAAGTTGAGTGTTTGGCTCCATGCAATCTCATGGTCTGCCCCCATAAAGCCTTCTTTTAGAGTCAGTCTTTTTCTTTGCTCTCATAGAGTACTTACCATCATCTATCTCTGAGATTTGAGCAACATTATTTTATTTTTTGGCTAGACTTTTTTGGGTTCTCAACTTCACTCTGATTTAGAAATCGTGTGCTATTTGAAACAGGTAGGTTTGCAAAATGTTGCTTCTATCTTTTTGTTACTTCTGACCCTCATAGTTGTTGTCCCTCACATTTGGGAGTATCTTACCAGGTGCTTAGATACATGTGTTGAGCATTTGTAGTTGTCAGGAGTCTCTGTTTCTGATTTTTTTTTTTTGTTAATCAGAAATATTTGATGAGCATACTTTTTTTTTAAACACCATTTTATTACATTTTCCATTTCAATACAGACATCACAGTAATGCAATAAGTGCGAGATATATCATCATGACATATTTCCCGGGGTTTTTGTCGATGGTGGTAACTGCTGCTAGCTACGTGCTTCTGTGGTTGGTGCCTTTGGAGCCGGACAGGCCCTGTCTGGCGCTGGTGACTCTGCTCTTGGCTTTCCTTGGGAATGGACCACAGTTCAGTAAAGCAGGCTGCACTGGAGCCACCTGGTGAGAGGAGGCCTCCTGGTGAGGGTCGGGAATTTGGCCGCATAATCAAAGAATGGGTCCCAAGTGGTCAGTGTTCTGTTAAGGGCATCCCATCGGATAGCCGCAATTTTCTCGGCTACTGCTATGTCCCAGCATTTGAACCACCACAACGCTATCGATGGGCCCTCTTTGTCTTTCCATAGTTTGGCCATTGCGATCTTTGCCGCTAGGAGCAGGTGAGTGCATAGGCTGGCTATTTGCCCTGACAATGGGTATGTGCGACTCCCTGTTGCACCCAATAGGAAAATCCCCGGATCCCAGGGTAGGGAGAGCCCAGTGATGTCTTTAATGTGTTTTAGTATTTCGCTCCAATACCTTTCGGCCTTCGGGCAGGACCACACCATGTCAAACAGTGAGCCGGGAACCGGGCACCCTCGCCAACAGGTTCCAGCCGCACTTGGGTTGGCTTTCTGAATTTGGGCTGGAGTTATATAGTATCTGTAGTACAACTTATATCCCCCCTCTCTATTTATGACGCATTGAGAACTTTTGTGCAATTTCGTCCATATTTTCCCCCAATCTTCAATCTCTATTTCTCGGCATAGATCTTTTTCCCATTCCAGCATATATCTTTCTTTTTTCCCTGGGTCTGATTTGTCTAAGAGGTGATAAATAGTGGAGATCCTGCCCCGACTGGTTGGTGTATTCAGAGAGAGCTCAAGGGCTGTCAGATCTCTGGCGCATTTCGGCCGTATTTGGCTGTTGAACATCCAGTGCCTGATCTGGGCGTAATGGAAACTTACGCGCTCCCCTACTCCAAATTTTTCTTTGCATCTCTCGAATGTGATGGGGGTTCCCTCTTCTAGGAAATCGTTGGTTTTAACAAACCCACCCTCTATCAAGGCCTGGAACTCTCATGGGCGCCAGCCCGGTGAGAAGCTGGGGTTGTTCCAGATGGGGGATAGCGGTCCCATAGGCCCACGAACCCCCCATCTCCGGGACGCAACTTTCCAGCAGTGGCACGTGACCGCTGTGGCAGCCAAGGGGCCACTGTTTGCCTGTGGCTTTATGTTTGGCAGGTGTGGGAGATCTGATAACGGAACCGGGCACCAGAATTCTTCGATTTGCCTCCATTTCGGGGGATCTGCTTCTTGCACCCAGGAGAATGCGTGTGATAATTGGGCGGCTAGGGTGTATCTAGGTAGGTCTGGAACTCCCAGTCCTCCCTGTGTCCTCTCTCTTAGCATGATTTGTTTATTAATTCGAGGTTTTTTCCCTCCCCAGACAAAGTCTAGTATTTTCTTTTGCAGGGCTATTAGGGCCGGTCCCGGGACATGTATAGGTAGTGCTGTGCAGTGGTAGAGCCATCTGGGGATTAGATTCATTTTGATAGCTGTAATTCGCACAAACCAGGAGATCTCCTGCTGTTTCCACCTTTTAAGGTCGTAAGGTCGTCCTGCAGACTGTGAATGAGTTGTGGGATATTACTAGGGTATAAATGCGCTGGGTCTCTTGTTATTTGTACCCCAAGAATTCCATAGCCCCTTTAGCCCATGGGATTGACAATAGGGGAGCCAGTGATTCTTTTTCTTTTGTGGTGAGATTAATATCTAAGGCTGCGGACTTGGACAGATTCACCTGGAATCCCAACAGGGTGCCAAATACCCCGATTTCTTCCCACAGCGCTCGTAGGGATTTTCCTAATGAAGTTGCGGTGATTAACACATCATCTGCATATAATGCGATTTTATATTCTTGGTCACCCACCGATATCCCTTTTATATTCTCGTTTTGCCTGATTCTGGCAGCGAATGGTTCCATCGACAGAGCGAATACCAGGGGAGAAAGCGGGCAACCCTGCCTGGTACCCCTAGATATGTGTATGTGTTTTGATCTAGAACCATTGACTCGTAGCTGTGTTGTGGGCTGTTGATAGCTGGCCATCACCCATGTGACAAAGTTGGAGCCAAAGCCGAAGTGTTCGAGAACTGCTCGGATGTAACCCCAGTCTACCTGATCGAAGGCCTTATGTGCGTCTAGTGAGATCACGGCCATGCCGACCTTTGTTTTACGGGCACTTTCAATTACATTTATTGTTCTCCTAATATTGTCATGGGTGCTTCTTCCCGGGATGAATCCCATTTGATCACGGTTGATTAAAGCCGGGAGGACAGCGTCCAGCCTTTTGGCCAATACTTTAGTGAATGTCTTGCTGTTGTTGTTCAAGAGAGATATTGGGCGATAGGAGTCCAGGGCCTTGGGGCACTTCCCAGATTTATGTAATAAGATTGTGATCGACTCAGCCATTTAGGCAGTCACAGACCCTGTGGATAGAAACGAGTTAAATAGGTTGGCCAGTTGGGGAGCTAGGATTCTGGCGTATTTTTTGTAAAAGTTTGCCGAGAGGCCATCGGGCCCAGGAGCTGTAGATTTAAGGGATTTAATGGCTTCGATGATTTCTTCGGTGTTAATGGGGTCTTCCAGGCTTTCCAATTGGGTTGTGCCCTGAGGGGGAATGGTCCCCAGGTATTCCGGCAGCCCATCTAGGACCGTGGGATCGCCGGCCATTATAGATTTATGGTGCTTCATTGGTTTGTTGATTTTTTTTTTCTACATCGGAGTAGTATAGCTCCCCATCTTCTCCTTGTATCCTTGCAATATTGTTTCGGCTGTGCGTCTTCTTCAGTTTCTGCACTAGAACTTTATTTGCTTTGTTCCCTTTGCTGTTATAGAATTGTTTCGTATATGCCAGAGATTTATCGGTGCGATCCGCGCAGTGCATTTCTAGCGCTAATTTAGCCTTTATCAAAGACCTTACAGCCTTCCTGGTGCAACATGCTTTCAGTGCCGCCTCACAGTGGGATACTTCTTTTTCAAGTTTGGCCATAGCTATATTCGATATCGTCTTTGCTCGGCCCCTGCGCCTATCGGTGTACCTCTGACCACTGCTTTCATTGCGTCCCAGATGATGTTTATGGGGGATGTCTCCGTGGTGTTTTCTGTGAAATAGTTGGTTATTGTATTCTCAACTTCCGACCTGATGGCTTCGTCTAGAAGCAAGGAGTCATTTAGTTTCCAGTACCGCCAAGTAGGGTTCTTTTGGCCTGATATGGCTAGATTCATGGAGACTGGAGCGTGGTCCGAGATCATGCGTGTGTGTATTTCAACCTTATTTAAGCATGGGAATAGTTTTCCGGAAAGCAAAAGAAGTTCTATTCTCGAGTAGCCTTTGTGAACGTTGGAGTAGTGCGTGTAGTCTCTCGAATCGTTGTTAAATAGTCTCCAAGCGTCAACAGTCTCAGTTTCTCTAAACAGCTCAGCTAGAGAAAGAGCATGCGTGATGTCTGCAGCTGTGGATGGGAGGGATTTATCTACTTGCGGGTTTGG
Source organism: Ambystoma mexicanum (assembly GCF_040938575.1). NCBI lineage: Eukaryota > Metazoa > Chordata > Amphibia > Caudata > Ambystomatidae > Ambystoma > Ambystoma mexicanum. Next base: position 928,298,605 of record NC_090931.1, on the reverse strand, counting down.
CGTGGCGTTAAAGTCCCCTCCGATAAACAGCTGCCCCTCGCAGAATTCTAAGATACTTGGGATGAGGTCTTTGATAAACTTGTTTTGCTCTGTGTTGGGGCTGTAGATTGTAACAATTGTGATGGGTAGATCTTCAAAAAAGCCCTTGAGCAGGAGGAAGCGACCTCCCGAGTCTCTTCGTATTGTGATTTTTGATAGTGGGACTTTGTCGCTTAGCAATATCGCAACCCCTCTCTTTTTTGCTCCCGCAGTAGCGAAGTAAGCTGTCTTGTATCGCTTAAATCTTATGCAGTGTTCGTCTTCCTGTAGGAGGTGCGTTTCTTGGAGTAGCACAATATCTCCACCTAGTTGCTCGAGCAGATGTTCCACTGAGCAGCGCTTCCTTGGTGAATTCATGCCTTGCACGTTCCAGGAAAGAATTCGTATCTCGCTTAGATCAGCCATAGCCCAAGCTTTTCTGTTGCTTATGTATTGTGCTTTGTTCCGCGTCCAGGATCGTGAGGATGATGCTTGGAAGCTGTAATTGTGTCAAAACGGTATATGTTCTCATCTTCTCATTACGCACTGTGATGTTGTTCAGAGGTAAGTAGTTTACTGTGGATGGTGTCTGAAGCGTTGGCATTGTCCAAAAACGACTCCTCCCTGCCCCCCTCCCAACATTGAACTGGTAGGTGAACGGTCGTCCTACCGCCACTGGGGAACTGGTGGCACCAATGCTCTTGCTGCTGGCCAACTGGGCCGCCGAATTATGATTTACTGAAGCTCTGGCATTGATCTTTCTCCATTCTTCTAGGGGAATGTGGATTTCCTCCTTTTGAGTGGGGAAGGCCTGGTGCGCAAGGCTGAAGATCCCCGGAGTCTACTGCGGAGAACCCTCAACCCAACTCGCTATTTTCCTTCGAGCGGCCCCGAGGTCTGCGTCTCCTGTTCGCTTTTGTCCAATCCCCACCTCTGTCACTCTCAGGCTGGGTAGTTGCTGCTTCCTTCTGTTCGGACTCCTCCTCTGCTCCCCTCAGACCTGTGAGTTTCTCTGCTTCTTTCATTGTGTGGATGTGCCTCTGCGACCCCTCCCACCTGAATTTTACTTGGTATGGAATTTTCTTGTCACGCAGCCACTCAGTCAGTGGGCGCATCATTTTCCGCTTTTGGAGGGTCAGACTTGCCAAGTCCTGATAAAAAGGGCCTCCTACACGGATGGCGGAGAACCATGGCGCTATTAGCGCCATGGTTCATGCCGGTAAAATACCGGCACCGCCTTGGCGGAAAGGGGAATTACCGCCCCATTCCAAGGTTGGCGGGGCGGTAATTCCCCCTTCCACCATTGCCCTCCCCCATTCCCATTTTTGCCCCATAGGGCTCAATGGGAATGGGGAAGGCACTAATTACGGTACCGCAAATTGCGGTACCGTAATTAGCTCCCTGGGTCCCTTTGCGGGTTGGTTTTTAACGCCTGCAAAAAGCAAGCGTTAAATCCCCCAACCCGCAAAGGGACCTCGTAGTAAGGCAGTAAGGATTTACCGGTACCGATTTTACCGGTACCGGTAAATCCTTACCGCCATCCGTGTAATGAGGCCCAAAGACAGTGTCGAGCCTCGGAAGGTGATTTGCTGCAGCGGGGAATTTAGATGCTTTCCTGGGGATCGTTCTGTGAACTCTATCTAGTTCCAGGGGCGAGTTATCCGGAAGGGTGATAATAAATTGAAATAGCTCAGTCACATAGGATTTCAGGTCTGTGTCTGAGACGGAGGAGGAGGGGATTCCTCTAACCCGTATGTTGTTCCGTCGTGACCGATTTTCTAAATCCTCTTGTTTTGCTTCAAGAGCGTTGCATCTGGTTTCAAGGGCGGAAATTCTGTCTCTGTCCTGGTCGCTATCAAATTTTTGTTACCTCAGATTCTAATCCGGCGGTACGGTGTTCCACTTCCCCCATTCTTTTATCTAAGGCATTCATTTTCTTCGTAACTTCTTCTGTCCCCTTTTGGATCTCCTTAGTCAATGCTGATAGTAGGGCCTGAAGGTCAGACTTGGTGGCTGCCTGTGATGAGTTGGACCCTGACTCCCCCGGAGCAGCAGTGCTATTCATGATTGGCTCTGCTGGAGGGTCAGTATTTTTGGGTCTGTCCGTGGTTGTGTTGGCCAAGAGAGCGGCGATATCTGCTTGCTTGGCAGACTTCCCACTTTTAGACATATTGGTATCTGTGAGGCTCTGTGGCCCGGTTCCAGCCTAGGCGTGTCTGCTTCCACTTTGTGTGCCGGGGTGTCTGGGTCTGCTGCTCTCGGGTTCGGTATGTTTAATGCAGGATAGGCAGAGGGCTGTGTAGTGACTGGGAGACCCACGCACTACAGTGCGGTGCTTGAGATCCAGGAGGATTGCACCGGAGCTGGTTTCCGTCCCGGCTGGGATAATGATCGTGCTCGTTGGGGTGTGAGCACCGATCACGACGGCTCCTGTGGAGCTGGGCGGGTCCCCTTCCCCTCTCGACTCCTCACCTGCTTGCTGCGGGCTGCCGCTGACGTGCCTCCGGGCCCCCGGCTGCTGCGTTGAGATGACACTACCAGCGCATGGAGTATCCGCTCCCCTTCTGTCCCGCGAGATGCCGCTGCGTGCTGGCTGCCGTATGCTCTGTGAAGCCGGTCGGTAGATGGTTCAGATCAGCATCGGAGGGGCCCGAGGAGGCAGAGACACGGAACCCGTCTCGGGCTCTGGGACGTTCCCCTGTGTCCGCCGGCCTCCCTCCGCCTGGGGGCAGGGGTCTGTGAGTGCCCAAGGCCTCTAGGGCTCGGATCAGGGCCCCGCATCTCCCTGCTACTGCGACCGTGCACCTCCGCCGGTCGGATGTGGTTGATTCCCGGCCAGGAACAGGGTGCGGGTCGGCGCCTCGCTTTGCTTCCCCTTTCTCGCGCCGCCGCAGGCCGAGGTGAAGTCGTTCTCTGTCGGGTGCTGGGTGGGATCCAGTAGCCTTCGTTCAGGTCGCGGCTCCAGATTACCTGCTAGGTGGCTAGATGCGGACCTGGTTGGCATCAGTCCTGCTGTTGAGTGAAGCGCTTCTTAATGTGAATGGAAGAGGCATTCGGCGGCTTCGGTCTGGGCACCGCGGCCCCCGGACATATTCATTCTGCCGGCGCCTCCGCACGGCTGCGTGTTGCGGCGGCCATTTTGAGAGCTGGCAGGCTCCTCGCGATCAAAACTGTGAGAAACCTATACATTTGGCTTCGGTTCGGGAATCACCCGGCACGGCAGCCATGGGAAAGCCTCCGACTCCACATATGTCAAAATCAGCGTTTAACGGGGCCGCCGACCGGAGTAATTAGTTGCGGAGCATTGGGCCGATCGGAGCTCGCAGGAAGCCAAGCAGACCATGCTGGCTCCTAGACACGCCCCCACCTGAGCATACCTTACGCATGACTTATTTTGCAAAAAGGAAGAAAAAGTTTAATATGCACCTTTTTCTTACAATGTACCTTGTCCAGTTAATATATTCTACACAGTTTACTTCTACAATGCGGACATAGATCATCCATAGGCAAAATTGGAGCCGCACTGATGTTGTTGTTGGACACCGACCTGATGTGACAAGAAGTTGATTCCAAGATTCAAATCTGAGGTTCAACAATCTGTCTTTTACCTCACAATCCTGGCAGCGCTAAAAGGAAATCGCCCATTCATATTGTTTTAGGCAGCCCTCGATGCAAACCTCCTTCATTTTTATTTGATGGGGGTTTTCTGTCAGAAATTATCTTCCGTCACCCACACTCAAGTGGCAGCAGGCTGCTTGGGTGAGGGTATAATGGAAGGAGGTAAAAACGCTCTGGGAGCCATGTGACCCACATCTGTTTTGGTGGTGGCTCCTACAAATATGCAAAAAACTGTAACAGCAGGCAGGTTAGAAGCGGCAGTGAACATTTTTTCAAAAGTAAAATCAGCCAATTGTGTCCTCTAGGATGGGGCATTTACAGTGGTTACATGGAACGTGTGTGGGTTTACAAATTTTAACAGAGATGTAGAGATATGTATACGGACTGCAAATATACTCTTGATTCAAGAAACCGTGGCCATTAGTCCTTTTGAGTTGGAGGGCTTCCATACTTACTGTATAATTGCTATCAAACAGAATAGGGGTCGACCTTGGGAGAGGAGGGGAGGGGTGGTGGGGGTTGGAGGGTGTGGGAGGGGGTGTGGTGGGGCTGGGAGGGGGTGGGATGGTTGGGGTGGGTGGCTCGGGGTGGGGGGATGGAGGACGGATGGGGCTTGCCCATAGCCATCGATTTGAAGTTGGCGTGTACCCACCATGAGGTGAAAACAAAATGCAATGATCTCTTTGCGGTTAGTGTCACATTCAAGGGTAGCATAGAGGAGGTTCTGTTTGTGAACATCTACTGGAACCTTGCAAACGTTGCAATGTCAGTCTTCCATAGGGCCCTGGATGGGGTACTGGAGGGGTGGCTGGGAATGAACAATCTACACACCATCGTCATTGGGGGTGGATTACAACGTGGGTTGCGTTGAGGGCTTTAAAAACAGGGACCACTATTATAGGCACATTTTTCTCCGTCGGATGCGGCGGCCGCTACATTGTGGGATGAGTGCCTGAATGACTGGGGCTTGGAAATCTGTCTTCCTGGACCGGAGGATGTAGCCCAGAACTACTTCACCTCGAGCAGAGGGCCCAAGCGATCCTGGATTGATCACTTTTATGTGTCATCTAGCTTGAGCCCTAGGTGTGACCCTCTTGTGCGCATTGTCCTGTGGCACTATCTTTGTGCTGGTCTCTTCCTACATGCACGATAATCCCGTCCGTTGCTTTTGTGGTGCCGTCAAGAGGTGGCTTGACGGTTAGATGGAGCGATGGTGCTTGTAGGCAATTTATTTCTATCCTGGCGCAAGTACTGAGGAGGGAAGGCACACTTCTTGAAGGATTTGTAGTGGAGGCCTACAAGACAACTTTGAATGAGTTTCTGGGTCTGTTAACAAAGAAGGGGAAATACGTGGGCTCTTTGACCCATCAGCCATCAGCACAGTGTTAATATCGTGCATGCCAGAAGGAAAAAAAGTGAGGAACGTAGAACACTTAGAGGGCTAGAACTGTCAGCGCGGGACTATAGCCAAGCTAAGCATTCAATCCGAGCTTGCTACAAGAGGTTAGTGAAAACATTGAACGTGGAAGCTTACCTCAAACAAAACCAGGAAATGACTCGCACCCTGGTGAAAAGCAGCTACTCTAGCTTCTGGTCTCTGGTTAAAGGGACCACCGAAAGTACAAGAGCACCAATGGAATGCGCTATACCATAGCATGTGTGGTTTGCTTACTTCAAAAAGAAATTCTCACTGCCTGAGGGGGACAGGGGGCTCTCTTCCTTTACACACTGGAAAGACCTGGGCCCGTGCCCTTGGACGGAAGAGGATGTTCTTTGGGCTGTAGGGTGAGCAAAGGCATCCAGAGGCCTTGCCCCTGATGGCATTCCTCTGATGCTCATAAAGAAAGATCTGGGAATCTGGTTGGTCCTCTAATGGCCCTATTTAAAAGCATTTATAAAACACATCAGGTGCCTTGCACGTGGAAACAGTCAATAATGATCCCGATCTATAAACATGGGGACAAGACAGATCCGAAAATCCTCTGGCCGATTGCACTGTTGGATGTATCCAGTAAAATCTTTGCTTCTCTATTACTTGGAGATCTTTCCCACCAGTTAGCTCCATCTCCCCTCGCGCTTTCTAAGAGGTATGGGCACTTCTCTAAACGCCACAGTGCTCGCACACTTGTTGGCGGCTGTGAAAAAAAGCGAGTGGTGGGTCCGGTTTACGTGGCATCTGTAGATATGTCCAATGCGCTCGACACAGTAAACCGGTCCAACCTCTGGAGGAAGTTCACAGCTTGAAGTATTCCCAGGAGAAAGGTGCAGCTGTTGGCCATGCTCCATAGTGAGTCAGTGCTGCACGTTAGGTTGAACAGAGAGGAGGCGGTTTCAGACACGGTTCCAGTTTTGTGGGTGCCCGGCAGGGTTGCATTGTGGCCCGACATTGTTCAACCTGTACATATCGGAATTGAACGCTGGCTGGAACTCAGGAATTAAGGTTTCCAGTGAAAATGGGTTCACTGATTATCAATTAGCTTGCATTCACTGATGATATCATCCTATTTGATAAGACACCGATAGGCTTACACAGTAAGCTAACCCTCTTCCACCAAAACGCTTTAAACAACAACTTGAAGGTGAATGGGTAAAAATCCAAGGTCATCATCTTCTCGGCTAAAAGGCGGACCTTGGTCTGGAGTGTGGGTTCCTAACCGCTGGAAAGGGTACAGGCCATGAGATCTCTTGAGTACAACTTGTCTAACACCTATTCTAGGGGCGTCTGGAAAGTTTTTCTGAGTGGAGGACTTACTCCCCTCCTTACCCAGATAAGAGAATTTACTCGCACTTGTGTCACTATTCTCTTCTTCCTCTAATCAAGTTTTACCTCCAGAAGGTAGAGCCGACAATCCTGTAGGGGCTGGACGTCGTGCCATTTGACATGGGGTTATACCTTAATATTTTAATGGGCCAATTGTGGCTAACTCCGTGCCAAATGTGGTTATAAGGCACAAGTTGGTCTTAGTATCTCTGTCAGCAAGGGCAGTGTGGAAGAAACTGGCTGAGTATGGAAAATTCCTCCACCCCCTGAGGAATTCACTTTATCTAAATCTGGGTGTTTTGGCCTTCGAGCAGGCGGTGGTCTCAATAAATGACTTTACTGGGCAAATTAGTTAGATTTTGTATCTTATTGGCTCCTCAGCGGAAGAGCTGAAGGTCACTCCCAATCTGGTGAAAAAGAAGTTGTTTGTGATAGTTTGGGCTGAAACTGCTGATTTACTGGCTACGCTTTCTCTCTAAGTGTCCACTGTCCACTCAAAGTTACAAATACAAAGTTTCGAAATGCAATATGTTCGAAACAAAAGGATTGACTTTTTTTTTCAAATGCCTTAATGTCTTTTTTTTGCTGTTGTTTTCATATAGTAAAAATTAGTGGTATTTACCCCAAAAAACGGGGTTTTGAAGGGGTACCCCCAAAAAAAAAACGGGCATTCCATTTTTAAAATTTTTTTTTAGATCCTTTTGGTTCAAAAGTATTGCATTCGATCCTTTTTGTATTCGAACCTTTCACTATAAAACTTCTCTCTATAAAGAATATGCTTCCTTTCGAAGGAAAGGAGAAGCAACTCCACAGTACATCTCTCTATTCCCGTGCCCAGAAATCCGGGGGTATATATGCGCTTCCAACTACCCAACTACCCACTCGTGAGCGGAGGAGCAAATGGGACAAGTTATCAAATGACACCCACTGCAGGTTTAGCCCTCACCCCGTAGAGGAAACGCTAAAACATCTAGTTTTGGGTTGTACAGGCTTTGTGGAGGCTAGAGTGCAATACCTGGGTGCAGCATAACTTTCAGAGCTGTACTGGGTTAGATTAATATGGGGAACTGGGGTTAAACTTGCTGGTGCTTTATATGCCTTCCTGTGTGTTGTACTGACTAAACTGAACGACCCTTAGGAAACTTCATGAAATGTTTTGGATGAATGAAATGTTTTGGATGCATGAACAGGGAGGCATGTTGTTGTTCAATCTTCGCATTTATAGGATGTTTTGCTCTGTGTTTTTTGTGTGTGTGTGTGTCATGTTTACTCTTTTAATTGATGTAACGGTTTGTTAATTGTTATTTTATGTATGTTTGTGAAAGGCTTATCTTTATAAGCCAAAACACAATAAAACATTTATAAAAAAATGTAAACCGCAGATCAGAATTAGTTTTCTGCTCGGCTTTCTGTTCTGTAACAGAAAGCTGTCATTGGCGACTTCCTATTTTCGTTGTGAGGAAACTTACAGAATTGGCAGATAATACATCTCTTTGGTAGTGTCTTTCTACTTCCCGTAACAGCATGTGTGCAGCAATTGTTACACATTTTCTCACTTTACAGAACTCTGCTGATTCAATGTAGGACATGAACGTTTTGATGCATAATGCTGATAGCCTTTTTTCATACAATATACATTGAGGTGGAAGCTATGTATCAAGATATGCACATTGTAATGAGTTTGTCAATGGTTTTAAAAACATACATTGTAGTGGCCCATGACGTCAATATCATGGGCTAGCACCATATAGCAAAATATGTAACTGCAAAGGCAAGGAAAATATAATTGTGAAACTAACTCAAACAATAACGAGGTTTCAACCTAAATGGACAATAAATACAATGGAAGAATAAACCTCACATGCTATCCGAGTATCACAAGCATAAGTGCAATATTATGTCATGGGTGAACCAGAAATCACTGAGAGTTGGAGGGACAGTCCAAAGGCTTTTATCGTTAGTTTGTGGGCCTAGGGTTGTTACTCCCTCTCTCGTCTCCCTTGGGATCTCTCACTAACCCGGGCATTATTAACCCAGAGTTAGTTCTATGAATCTGTAACCTCTACTTTCTACTTGACTGCACTCTAGGTGGTTTTCCCTAAATGATGCCTTACTAAACTCCCTCAGGCCCTTTCTATTTGTCCCTACTCTATCCAGAATTTGGTGTTCTATGGAGGAGTTGGGATCGTGCCTTGCACTTGCTCTCTAAGACTTCAGCTAGTTAGCTCACGCTCATGTATACCTTGCCCTCTCTCTGCTTTCACTGTCTCACCCTCCATCTTACTCCACACAACACTCTCCTGTCCCTCTGATGTTTCACTGCTCCTAGATCTTACCTCCACCAATTGATGTTGCTGTTCCTCCCACTCCTACTTCTCTACCCCTACTTCTACATTCCTCCTATCGCTACCACGCTCCTCCCACTACTGCACTCCTACTTCCACTACTAGACTCATTCTTCCACTGCTCAGAAACACCCTCCTTGCCCCAGTATTATTCAATTCACATCACTCCTTATACTAATTTCTATCCTCTTGCCAGACAAACTCTCATACTGTAGTTAGACCCTGTTTCACTCCTTCTCCAATACTACACCTGTTGCGTCAATCTACTCCACATGCCACCAGTTTTCCCTTCCTTCTGTTGGTCCACCTCTGTGTCCACCTCCAGTCTCACCCGAGTACTCCACGCTTTCCTATTTCCAGTCACTTCTTAAATACAACCTCTACCCCACCTGGGGATTGGTCCCCTCTCCCTAACCATTCTAAAGTATGTCCCCAGACCAAGAGGTCCATGGATTGGAGAAATCTTCAAATCGGGTTTAAGCCCTGTCCCCTGCCTATGTGCAGGCTTCCCACTTGGTTTCCAGGATGGTATGGTAAGGTTGCCGCCCCCAGACCAATTTGCCAGGGATCCCTGGTCCCTCTCCCCCCTCTTCTGTCCAACCAATCCTGCTCCCCACTCAGACTTTGAGCAGGTCTGCCTTCCAATGATGTTGCGCGGTCTTGAACGCGGGTGTGTCAGGCTGTGACAGCTCCACCAGTCCCCTGCAAGGAGCTTGCGTCTCCCGATCTCTGCACCCTTTCCAGCCTCATCGTCAGTCCCGAGCAGCATCCCTGCTGGGCGGGCCCAGTTGCAATTCTAGTTGATAGCCCGTTCCATCCTTCAGTGGTGTCATTGCACCTGGGACATCCCAGGATCGGCATGTTGCGGTGCCACCTTTTTCATCTGCCATCCTCATGTGGTCTGAGGGGTGCCAGTGTGGTTTCTGTCATCCGGTCCTCAGTGGCTCCCGTACGTAGGCAAAGTCCGGACTTCCAGGTAAATAGGGTGGTAACGGTAGAATAAACAAGGGGGGTTTGTTTTGCTTAACAGTAGTTAATGCGGGTTGTGCCCAAGAACTGTTTTGTAACACAAAAAGAATCAGGGCAGTCAAACCCTAAAATAGTGTATTCCTTCGGGCAAGTGATGTGCTTGTGAGTAATTCTGTGACCTCTAATGTCTCAGAATGTGAAGGAGAAAAGAAGAAAGGAAGCTGGTTCAGTCCTATCGTGTGTCTAGAAGAAAATATGCAACTTCCTAGATTGTCTATTGCTTTAGACTCTTTACCTGGGCATGTGCACAAGGACAAAAAAGGACAGAGAAAGTTCTAACAGTCCCTGCCTGTCCTGCAAGCTATCCCTAGTCACCGCTTATGTGCTTTTGCAACATTAGAGATCAAGGGAGGTAAGGGCGCACACTCACACTCACTCTCTCTGACACAGGTCACACTGTTTAGATTCAGGTTGGGTTTGTTTACTGGCATGCCCCTTTAGATAAGGCCAAGCTACTAACCTTGTCACGAATAGCACAAGGCTACGGTACTAACCATGTCAACATTAGCACAAGCATACATCACCAATCGTTATCATGGTAGCAGCCACCATGCCCCCCACCACTCTTTTTTCTTTTTTTTACCATATAACTTTTAATTAACAATTTCAACATTTAAAAAAAACAGCAACATTTCCCCCCACCCCCCAAGAGTCCGAACCGCGTTCCCTTTAAATCCTGTTGTTCTCATTCAGATCATGACTTCAGTCGCACTCATTACTCGTTTTACTCCACAAGGCCTAGCATTCTCATCCTCCTCGGGCACCGGGCTGCCCTTGCCCCCTTCTGAAGAAATTCCAGTGTCTGAGACCAGTCCTCAAATCTTCTTTGGTCCCCTTGCAAAGAGTAGGTAGCCCATTACAGTCCTGAGAAGTGCCATACCTTCCCCACCCAATCATGCTCCATTGCAGGGTCCTTAGACTTCAATTCTTGGGCCACCCCAAGCCATCATTAAAATTACATAGATTTTGCATTCTGCTCTGGAAGGCAGATCCTCCAGTTGTACCCCAAACCCCAGAATTGCCAGCCCCCTATTGTCTCCTTCCTTCAAACCCAGCGCTTTTCCCAGTGCTTCCCATACCACCTTGCAGTAGTACTTAATAGCTGGGCATTACCATCATATATGGTTCCAGGACCCCACCATTCCACATTGTCACAAGCATAGATTGGATACTGTTGGATAGAATTGGTGTATTTTCTCCAGTGTCAAGTGCCATTCACCCTTGTTTCTTAGCTGAAGCTGGACAAACTCCCATACAGTGGAAGCGATAGAAAATGTTTGACACCTACCTGGTGGCCATTGGGGGTGACGAGTTATGTGCAACTGGATGGAAGGAGGAAGGAGCTGGTGATTTGGTATGAATATACAAACACCATAAACCAACTAGAGAGGCAATTCAGGCCAAAAACAAATGTGTGTTTGAAAGACATCTGTTCTTTCAAAGGTCCAAGCAAACCTGTAGAAACCTATGTAGCTGCTCTCAGGATTCTCAGCTACTCCTGTGAATTTGGCAAAATCACCTCATCACTTGTCCATCATTAATTAGTAAGCTGCACAAATAATACAAAGATCCTGGAACGTTTTATAGCTGAAGACACTTCAATCGAAGAAGCCATGGCCACTTCATAGAGCAAAGAACTGGGAATGATAGATGTTGAATATCTTTGACATGTATTATCAGCAGTGCGGGTGCGACTGTGCAATGGCTTGATTTGAAGCAATTAGACTAGAGTGCACACAAGCCTTTCAAGGCATAAAAGAAGACATTGCAAATGCTCCAACATTGGTGCGTTTTAACCCAGGACATTGCATGATACTAACAGTGGATGCCAGTTGTCTTGAATTAGGCGGCATCTTGTCATCCTGTTGCTTCAAGGTCTCTTAGGGATGCTGAAGTGAATTGCTCAGTTATTGAAAGAAAGGTACTAGCGGTTGCATGGGATATTAAGTACTTTAAATTCTATTTGTGGGGCAAACAATTTACAGTAAGATCTGATCATAAACCCTTGGTACTGATATTCTTCTGCAGGGGGTGGCAGAAGGCTTTTCCCTGCATATCTAGATGGATAGTAGGGCTACACAGTCTTGACTTAAATGTATATTTGGCCGAGGAGGAGAATGCTGCAGCTTCTGCTCTGCCAGAGGATAAGAGTCCTGTAGAGGATGAGGTGGTCATAGCCAGCATAGAGTTAACTGCCATGTTAGAAAATGAATGGGTTCAGGATGAAGGAGCAGATGATGCCTTTAGATGGATTATCCGTTGATGGCCCAGCAGGAATACATTGGAGAGGGAGTGGTGGACATGCTAAGAGGTAAAAGATGAACTGTGTTTAATTGACGTTCACCTGAGGAGGGGCTGCAAGGTTATACCACCATTGGGAATGATGGAGGCCATCATACATTTGGTGCATGCAGGACGTCTGGGGTGTAAACTAACGAAAAGGATGTTGTGCCAGACATTTTGGTGGCTGAGTATGGATGCGGTTGCGGAAAGGCTATTTTGAAGATGCCATGAATGTGCTGCCAGCAATAAGAGCAATGTTTGCAGGGAACTCTTAGCACCCCCTGCTCCCCTCTCACCTTAGACTGGTTCCGGTTCTTTCTGAACTCTGGGTTAAGGTGGCTATAGATGTCATGGAGCCTATCCAATGTTTGAGGTAGAGTACCACATATATATTTGTGCTGATTGACTGATTGATTACATTCCTAGAAGATGTTATTTTAATAGGGAATGTTTTCCCTGTGAAGTGGTCACAGACTATGGGGTATAGTTTACTTCAGAGATGATGCAAGCTTATGTTATGAAGGCAAGCATTAAACACTATAGGACAACAATATACCATTCCCCAAGCCAATGGGTTGGAAGAGAGGGCAAATCGGCTGCCTAAGGGAGAAACCCAAGAATGGCCAGTGGGAGGGGCGGGTGGGCGATTGCGCAGCCACAGAAGGGAGCAGGGGTGGATTGTAAACCCCCGCTGCTAAGGAACATATCCATGGTATTTTACAAGAGATAAAGGCGCTGAGAGGAGATATTCAAGCCTCTCTCAGACCTGCGTGGGACAGTGGATGTATTGGAAAATAAAGTGGAGGGCATTGAAAATAATCTACTTGGCGTGGATTTGTTGGAAATGGAAGTATGATGCCAGATTGTTGGACCTGGAGGGCAAAGATGAGGAAGTCAGGTTGAAGATGTACGATCTGGAGAACATAGAAAGGAGGAACAACCTTAGGGTATTTGGCCTTACAGGGCAAAAAGGTGAGCTGGCGGGTGATATTCAGAAAAAGATCAAGGTGCTTGTGAAACCCCTTTTTTGTCGAGTAAGGCAGTAAAGAGGTGGAGATTGACAGAGCGCATAGAGGTGGTGGTGATGCAGGAAAAGGTCCTAAATCCGTGGTGGTTCGATTTTCATCAATATGGTGAGAAGGATGAAGTTTTGGAAAGAGCAAAACACCTGCAGAATATTCAGTATGAGTGGGATGTGGTATGCACCTATCAGGACATATCCAACTTCACGTTGGCTCGTCGTAGAGATTGTCGGTCACTGACATTGTGGCTAAACGAAAAGGGGATCCGCTAACAGTGCATTTGCATTAGTATTTGAGGTCACGGACGTGCGCTATAGTATGACGCATGGGACTTACAGCATCTCTCTGGGGAAGCGCTGGATGGGGAGAATCTGCCAACGAGTGGGGATAAGGTGACGGATCGTAGCCAGCCAAGGGGTCTTCTGCCACTGGTGGTAGACAATATTTTAGACAGAATAAGCCGTCTCCAATGAAGTAAAGATAGGTCTATGAATGGGTGACTTTTAAAGTTACATTTTTACAGGTGGGGGCGCAGTGATTATCGAGTATGGGGTAATGGGAGGGGAGCTGTTGTGGGTGGAAGGTTAGGGATAGGAGGGAATTATTCCTGGTGGCCCATTTGTGGATGTGTGTCTCAGATAGAGGGACTGGATTCTCTCTTAGGGGAAGCAGTGGAAGTGGGATGGGAGAGTGTGAGGGGATGCAGGGTGGGGGCGGAACAGGTGCAGAAGGTGGGGGACAATTACATAATGGTTGGGAGGAGTCATTATAGGGGGATTTTAGGGGGAGATGTGTTGCTAATGCCATGGTGGCAATAGGGAATAGGAGGGGAGGGCGGACAGGTCATCTAACTGTGGGTACTTTTAAATGTCTAGGGTCTGAATTCTGCAGGAAACTAGGCTTATAGCAGGGGATGAACGTCGTATTCCCATTCCGCAGATTGGCCAGATGTATTGGGCTTCCAGGGAATCAAAAAGTGGGGGGAGTGGGCATCTTGTTTCACATACGATTGATTGCAAGAGATTCATCTGTAAGGAGGGGATGAGGATGAGGATGGACGGGTCCTGGTGGTGACCGGTATTATAGGGAGGGTTCTGATGACAGTGGCAACAGTGTACAGCTGGCCATTTGTTGAGGTGCCTTGGATTAGATCCTTCTGGAGAGTCGGAGTCTGTTAATACTTGAAGGTGAATTCAACCTGTGGGCTGACCCGGAATTGGATAGACTCGCCCTTACCGTGTAGGGACATCCGGTTTCGTCACAGGGTCGATTGTGCCTTAAGGATCTCCTGGATTCGCAGGGGTTGATCGATGTATGGAGATCGCTTTACCCTGATGATAGAGGCTTTACTTGTTTTCGCCCCCTTCCCCTACGGTACGTACACCCGGATTGAAAATGTGTGCTTGTAATGCAACAACATTTGTTGAGCACTGACTAAGGCCCAGAGGCATCTAGGCACTTGGAGAACAACATATGAAATAAAAAAACGGAACTAAACAATAAAAAAAGACACATTCTATTAAACAAGATACTTAAAAAAGCTTTCTGGATGCTTAGATGATCACTTATCTCCCGTAGCAGCCCGGGAAGAGCATTCCACATAGCCGGCGCCAGTGTCGAAAATGCTCGACGTCTCCCACATCCCACTGCCATTGCAAGATGGAATCATGGAACTATCAGGAGATTCTGAGAGGCTGACTTAGTGTTGCTTGTGGGGGCATAAGGGATCATTTTTTCCTGAAGATTATATGCACTGGCATGATGGTAAGCACGATGAGCAGTGCATACAATCTTAAATTTAACGCAACTGTTAACTGGGAGCCAGTGCAGCTGCCAAAGAAGGTGCTGGGAGTGAGCCAAGTGGTTCGTTCCCAAGGCCAGCCTAGCTGCAGCATTTTGCAATAACTGCAACCTTTGGATTAGAAAGGCTGGTTGACCAAGATAGATGCCATTGCAATAATATTTTGATCCTAATATGCAATCTGCTAAACTTTAGCTCAAGAATCTGGCGGAAGAAAAGGCAGTGTTTTGTTCAGGATTTTTTACTTTAAAAAACCTGAATTACATACCGCCGAGATCTGAAGCTCCCGGGAACCAGAAGATAAGATGTTGACACCCACGCTTTTAAATTATTTGCTGGGTTGGGGCAAGGTCCAAGAGAATTAAGCCAGGAATCCTTGGTCCAGACAGACTGTGACCATGATCTCTCTTTTTTCTCCATTAGGTTTTAGCCAATTTCTGGCCATCCACTCCCCTACTGCCTCCAGGCAGTTACAAAGCTTGCGGAGGGAGTTGGGTACTGGTCAATCCAGACAAAAGAGCAGCTGCGTATCATCAGCCTATGTGTAAAATCGTATCCCATGTTCCTGGATAAGATCTGCAAGTGGGTGGGGATAAAGATTAAAAAGGAGAGGGGACAGTGAGGACCCATGGGGGACACCACAAGTGAGGGCAATCGAGGGGGATTGGAAAGGGAAAAAATAAATGTATGCGTTCTGATAAAAAAGAGGTGTACCAGGCCAGAGGGATGCCAGATATTCCTGCCTGATCCAGGCGCCGAAGTAGGATGTTATGATCGATTGTATGAAACACCACAGAGAGGTCAAGAAGATTTAAGACTCCAACCTCTCTGCGGTTCTGGAGAAGGGCAATATCATTCAGGACAGAGAGAGATCCACACTGCCTCAGTACCTCTAGGAGGACGGTAGCCAGATTGAAATGGACTAGGAAGAGCATGGGATTCAAGAAAACTGGACAATTGAAGGGTGACAGTGGCTTCCATGAGCTTCATGATACAAGGCAGCAGTGAGATGGGCCGATAGTTAACCGAAAGAGCAGCATCAAACTGTGGCTTCTTCAATAAAGGAGAAACAAGAGCGTGCTTAAGGTTAGCAGGAATAGAGCCCATCGTAAAAGGCGCATGAAGGTTGAGCAAGGAGATGATGGGTAAGGTGGGTTTTTGTTGATGTGGTCCCCATTGGATGGTCGGCCATGATTTGCTCAGTATGGACCTGATATAGCATGGGTCGAATACGTGTGACTCACTTTGGAGCTCTAATGATTCCCTTTGAAAAGATGCTGTTTCTGGAGGAAACGTGTATTGCGATTGAGGAGTACTTTTGGATTAATGATAATGGAGAGGTGGATATTTGCACTGTGTGGGGGGTGGCAAAAGCAACCTTGTGGCGGCTGTTCATAAGGGAAGGGGCAAACAAGAAAGAGAGGACACTGTTGTGGAATAAACTGCGTCGGGAGATTGGTCCACTGGAAGCAAGGTTGCAGGATTCGGGGGGTGGTCTAGAGGAGGGCCTCATGCTTGCATTTAAGGAGAAAAATCAGGAGCTTTGTTTGTTGGAGAGGAGGAATGTAGCCAGGAAATTGCAGTATTTGAGACCCCAGTCCTGTATGTCTTATAGGCCTATTTCGCTCCTCAATGTTGATGCAAAGATCTTCATTAGAGTGATTGCCTCCAGGTTCGACCATTTTATGCCCTGAGTGGTCCACCCGGATCAGGTAGGGTTCGTTCCAGGTAGGCAGTGGGTGGAAACATTGAGGAAAACTTTGAACCTTATGGACTTGGCCAGCGGGAACGGGGTAACACAACGCTTCTTGCTGTCAACGCAGAGAAAGTGTTTGAGCGGATGGCAGGGTGGGGGGATATATTTATATGTAGTTATGGACAAATTTGGCTTTGGGGAAAGGGTTCTCAATGGGATCAGGGCGGTTTTCACGGAACCGAGGGCACGAGTGGCAGTCAATGGGAACATTTTGAGGCAATTTGTGTTTCATAGAGGGACAAGGCAAGGGTGGCCGTTGTCCCCACTGTTTGCCCTGTCATTGGAACCTCTGGCAGAAAAAATAAGGAAATCCTCACAGTGTATACAGGTAGGGGAGAAGGAATTTAAATTAGGGAGGTATGTGGACTATATCCTCCTCCATTCACGGAATCCTCATACCTAAGTTACTGTGGTTTTTTGAGGTGATTGAGAAATATGGGGCCTTTTCTGAGTTTAAGATGAATCAGAAGAAATTATATTTTTCCTTTTGATGGGGACACTGAGAGGAATGGGGGAATCTGTGCTAGAAGGGAACTGGTTCTCCTATTTATGGAAATACACCAGAGATAGGATTTATTTTGCTATACAAAGTTTATTAAAACCTATTTGACATTGTACCATAAATTATAAAAAAACTGCATTTCCCCATGTAAAACAAAGGGCGCCAACGCTGTACACCTTAAACTCAAAGTCCTCTGATACATTACTATGAATAAGAAACTGTGAAACAATTTTATCAAAATCAACCGTAAATAATAATTGTCCAAATCAGACACAGTGAATATAAGAACAGGTGCAAAATATGGTGCGTAGTATGTTTCCTGGTACAGATCGTAAAGCGAGCTTCATAGATTATATCAGGGAGAAAGAGAACATCCTGTGCGTCTTATGGTGAATGTTGGGGTTGTCATAATTGCTCACAAAACTTATTAGAGGGCTCCAATCAGCCATTTCTCCCCTCAATGCTCCATCAATTTTAGACATTGTGGCCACATGCCACACCCGCGTCCACCACTCTTTTATGTCAGGCACCAGCTGGGATTTCCATTTCTTTGCTATAATCAGGCATGACGCAACCAGAACGTGAGTGATCGGTCTAGAGCTTCTGGCATTTAGCTTGTAGCGGCCCTGAGAGTCTTCATTCTCCAACAGCAAAACCAAGGAGTCAATTTCTAGCTCAAATCCACATATTTCCCTGATCCAGGCAACTAGATCCCTCCAGAATCCCTGGGTTTGGGAGCAACTCCACCACATATGATAAACAGAGCCCAGAGATCCCCCACATCTCCAGCACTGGGAGGAAAGCTCGGGGTTCATTTTCTGCAACCGTTCTGGAGTGAGGTACCATTGGCAAAGCTGCTTAAAGCTGTTTTCTCTGAGCTGTACTGCCTGGGATATCCTGTTTGCCCTTGTCCAGATATTGTACCATGCCAGGTCATCAATGGGCCTCCCTATGTCCTCTTCCTACCTAGTCCTGTACCTGTGTGGGGGTTTAAACCTGGCCGCATTCAGTACTCTGTAAAGGCACATAAGTCGGGCAGCAGTGGGATCCCCTATAAATAGGTCCTCAAAGTCCGTTGTTTCCCGCTTCCCCTGAGTTGCCACATTCGTTCAGGCCACCCAATGTCTGACCTGCAGGTACATCCGGACCAACCTAACCAACCCCCCACCCTCTTTCCACCGGACAACCCGCCCTGTGTCCATCCCAGGGGGAAACTCAGGGTTATTCCAGAGATCCGTTATTGGTGAGGGGAAGGTGGTGGTAGCGTATCTGCTCGCTGCTTTATCCCAATACTCCAGAGTGGCCCTAGACGTCGGAATCCCCTGCCGACCCGGCTTTCGTGTCCACGGGGAATGCCAACACCATCAGTGCTGGGGGGTCCTCAAGGTGACTTGCTCAACTGTTCTACAGTGTTTTGGGGTGTGTATACCTTTCTGGCTTTCCAGAATGGGAGCCAACTGGGCTGCACACAGGTAGCTTTCAATATCAGGCACCACTAATACCCCTGTGCCCTTGGCTGCCATTAGTGTCTGCCTAGTTACCCTCTGAGATTTCCTGGCCCAAATGAACCAAAATACATGAGACTGCAGGTCTTTCACTGCTGCCCTTGGAATCCAAACTGGTAAAGTCTGGAATGCGTAGAGTAGACTTGGTATCTGGGCCATCTTGACCAATGTTATTATCCCCAGAAAGAAATTTCGGAGTCTCCCCACCGTACCAGATCTTGCTTGGCCTTAACGAACAGCGGCAGAATATTGACGGCTTATAGATGTGCGTATTGCGCCGTTATATGCACCCCTAGGTATTTCAGGGACTGTGAAGCCCACGAGAAAGGGAAGGTAGTTTTTAAAACAGCTCACCGCCTCCAGTGTTTCCGATATATTAGGTTTTGTTGATTTCGTGAAGTTGATCTTAAAGCCCGAGACCTAGTGAAACCGTCCCAACAACTAAATGATATCAGGCAATGTGGTACTAGAGTCCCGGATATAAAAAAGGAGTTTGTCTTCATATAGCACCAATTTGTGGTGATAGCCCGCCATGTCTAACGTGGATATCCCCCGATGAGCGCACCAGACAGGCCAGAGACTCCATAGATGGAGCAAACAGGTGTGGGGTTGAGTCCCCTATGCAAACCCACAGGGTCCGAGAGGAGCCCATTCACCTTAATCCGGGTGGATGGAAGCACAAAGTTAGCAAGCACCAAGCAGAAATCTGGCTCTGAAACCAATCCCTTTCAATATCTTGGACAGATATGCCCCATTAACGCGATCAAACGCTTTGTCAGCATCGATTGAAAGCAACGCTATTGCGTTTTTGTCCGTGTACAGGCCGTGAGGTCTATAGTGTGTCATATATTATGGAACGCCTGGCATCCCGGCACAAACCCTGTCTGATCTGCTGTTACCAGCTCAGGCAATATTGCAGTTAACCGTGTGGCTAAGACTTTTGAATATATTCGGTAGTCATAGTTAAGGACTGTGATTGTCCAGAAGGAAGAGCACAGTGTGGGGTCCTTATCAGGTTTAGCCATTAACGTTAGGGTGGATTCCCCCATTGTTGGCGTAATAGACCCTGTTTCGGCAAAAGAATTCAACAGTTCTGCCAGTTGAGGACAAAGTACCCTGGAAAATGTTTCATAAAAAGTGCTGTGAACCGGTCTGGACCTGGGACTTTGTTGACTGGGAGGGAGTGAATGTCGAGAGCAACCTCCTCTAATGTTATAGGCAAGTCCAACAATTGTCTATGGTCTGCCGATGTACGGGGAAGATGGGCCTCCCACATAAACGGTTCTTGCTGCAGGCCATCCAGGGCGTCTGCCGCAAAGAGTTCTGTATCAATTTGCAATAATATACGTATCTTCTCAGATTCATTGTGAAGTAAACTAGACCCCCAATTGTGAACTGTTCTTCTGGGTCTGAAGCTTGCAAGCTAAAATGCGAGACGCCTTGTTAGATGTACTATAGTAAAAGTGTTTTGTTCTAAGCAGCTTGTAGGAGATATCATAGGCCTATAGTGCCTTTCGCTCCGCTCCGCTCCGTCCTTCAGGCCCCATCCTTCTTATACTGCGTTTCCCACTCCCAAATTTTCTCTTTGACTCGAGCCCGCTGGGCTGTAAGAATTTCCTTTGGAGCCGAGGCTATGCTACTCAGCTCCCCCCTCAATGTGGGTTTAAAAGACCCCCACACTCCTGACAGATACCTCCCCTGTAAGGTTTTCTTGGAAATACTGTGTGATCCTGTCCGAAATGGTAGTGCATACAGCCCGGTCAGCCAGTTAAGGAATCATTTAATTCCCATCCCGTGGACTTCCTTCCACCCCGACCATACCCATCTAGTTGTAGAGTGACGGGAGAGTAGTCTGAGACCAGTGCTCTCTCTATGGTGGTGGAAGCAATCCCCGAACGTAAGGCCTGAAATACTAAGAAATAGTCGATCCGGGAGTAGGTGCAGTGAACATGTGAAAAATGTGAGTAATCACGTTGTTGGGGGTGGAGGTGCCTCCATGCGTCAATCAAATGCATGCAAGCCATAGCCTGTTTAAGGAAATCGCTTTGGGGGCGTTGGTTGGTGCCACAGAACCAGACCTATCCTTCCCCCCCTATCCAGCACCACATTAAAAACCACTAGTTCCCCTCGCTGGAACTGCGCTATGTGTGGAAACAATTGGGCATAAAACTGATCTTGCGGCAGATTCCCTTAGTTATCCCGATGTATCTACCCTAGACATCCTTCACCACCTTTCCCTTCTCAAAGTGTATATTTGCAATTAAAATTGCAACCCAGGGCTTTTCCAAACTAGTGGAGGCAAAGTATTGAGGGGGAAACCAGCAAGAATGCAACCTCAGCCATTCTCGTCGCAAGACATGGGTCTCCTGGAGCAGGGCAATATCGGCTAAAGGTCCACCAACTTTGAAAGTACACTCTTCAGTTTTCTCAGACAGTTCAGCCACTTTACATTCAGCAACACAATTTTTATATCAGCCATTGAAATATTTTGGTCAACCTCCTGCTACTCCGCCAAATGTCAACCATTGCACAAAGCCCATACGCACCTCCGCCCCCCCCCCCCACCATCAGCACAGACCCGTTCCTTCCCCTGCTTACACCTGGTGAACTCCCAATGCACCAGCTCTGCACCTCATTGCACTGCATATAGGCCTATTTAATAGAAACAAAAATTAAAAACTAGAACCGTCATAACCCCGTTTGGGGTAAGCATCAGGCCGAACCGCCTGACAGCAGGCATGTGCTCCTTATGCCCCTAAACCTAGCACAATTTCACAACCTTATGGCATAAAGCAGCCCCAACCACAACTGTAATTGCCACTTGCTACAAATTCTGAACATTTAACAACTCTATTGTGCTACGCAACCCCTTGAGATCTAATCTTGACCCTGACCCCCAGAGAATCCGCTCAGTCGGGAGCTGCAGAGTGTTTGCTCCTTTCCCTTCTGTCCACCGAGGGCCTCCTTCAATCCCTTCTCCTGCTCTTTCTAGAGCGTGCTTGGGACCATGAGGCAGACAAAGGCATAGGGGGGCTCTCCTCAGGCACTTGGATATCCACTTCAGGAATCTTCAAGGTCACCACATCCGCTGAGAGGGATGTGAATTGGTCTTGGACCCCATCCATTTGAAACAGGATTCGAAACGTGTCTACCCACCTATAATGGATCCCCTTAACCGACAGCCAGTTAGTTAGCGGCCTCATCGACCAGCGTCTTTGAATCGTTCCTTGGCAAAGGTCTTGGAACAGTTAGAGAGTATCCTCTGAATTTCAGGCCCCACAGCTCTCTGGGATTTTGAAAAATAAGGTATTTTAGTCCTGAAGAAGTGGACTCTTACCAAGACGTCTGGCAGGAGGTTCTGCCTCATGTGGAAGTTGGAAAACACCCTGTGTGTTTGGTCGAGCATGAGGTACGCATCAGTGTCCACTATTATTTCCCGGGCTACGACCTTCATTCATCCCCTGTTTTTCTTCCGCAGCACTTTTTGCCCAAAAAGATTTGGCCAAAAAAAAAAATACTGGGGTGGGGAGAGGGCATAAAAGGGGTCGGTGGGGTAGTGTATAAGGAATAAATAATAGGGCGGGGGGGCGATTGGCGGGAACCCCCCCAAAAAATTTGATGTTTTTCAGAAAAAACTTTCGGACATACTCTTCCAGGTCCTGGTCTTTAATTTCCCTTGGGATCCCCGTAATCCAGACATTGGGCCTTATTACGGGTCTCGCGGTAACCGTACCAGTGATACCGGCAGGTTGCAGCCAGACGCGAAAAGATTTACCGGCACCTGACTTCCCGGTAACACCGGGGGATTACAACGCCAGTGGCCGGGAAGGCAGGCGCCGGTAAAATGTTGTTCCCCATTCCCATAGAGTCCCATAGGACTCTATGGGAGTGGGGACCATGGAAGCACCATTAACAACGGTACTGGTGCTTTCATGAAACGCTGCGGGCGTGTGCCGTTCCACCCGACAAGCCAGCGCTGAAGTGGCGGGCGGGCACCCGGACGGCAGCCTTGTACTTTGCCGGTCCGGAAACAACGATGCCAGTAAGCTTACCAGCACCATTGTTTCTGGACCGGCATGCTTGTAATGAGGCCCAAAACGGGATCGGTTTTCAGCATTCTCATCAGCAGTGTGCCTATAGGCTTCGAGCGCTGCATCCCTCTGCTCTAACTGATCCTGCGAGTTTGCCTGGTCACAGGATGCGGATTCAAGTTTACCCAGCCTGGACTCATTTTGCTGGACATGGTGAGACAATTCCTGGAAGGAGCTTTTTAATTTCTTCATTGACATTGCCATTTCCTTCTGGATGGATTGAAATAAGCACAGAATGTCCCCTTTCGTGGCCGGTTGCTCATCCTCGTCCACTGCCGGCATCTGGTCAGAAACCGCCTTTGGTTGTTGAAACATCTCCTTGATGGTAGGCGTTGACTTCTCCTTAGCATTTCCAGACTCCATCTTGTGCATGGGTTGAACTAATTAGTTAGCTGCTCTGAGGAATCTCCTAGCTTAACGGTGAGAAAGAGAAAATTCATGCTCCACAGTCACCATGAGATACCTGGGTCGTCTTGGGCTCCCCAGAAGCTCAGCCCGCGGCAGCGCCTGCTACACCTCACCAGTGATCCCTCTCCTTTCAAGTCTGCTCCTTCTGAGGCCCTAGGCTGGGCACAAGGCTTTGGCTCCACTGGCCGGGGGTGCTCAGCTATCTCAGACGGCACTTCGGATTAATGCAGGAATGCGCAAGCAGGGCTGCCCTGTTGGCTTAAGGGCAGTCTTGGGAAAGTAGAGGTGATCTAGACAAGTAACAGGTTCAGTGCTAGCTGCGCTTCTTTCCTACGAGCAGCCCCTTGGCACACTCTGGAGCAGTCTCTGTCGAGTTGGAGCATTCCAGTTATACACCCCCCTACGGGACCCTCCACGCTCAGGCGGGTGGAAGATGAGTGTACCTCTGCTCAGCGCAAGCCAAAACTAACAGTAGTGTGCCACCTCCAGCTGACAAGGGTTATTAGCACGTAGGGGCAGCTCCCTTCCAAGTCCCAAAGCAGGTCTGCACAGTGGGGGCCAGTGGTGGGAGGAATATGGATGCCACGTGAATGGGATCTCACCACTCACCGCAGCACCACCGCTCCATGTCACCTTGTCATGGCAGGGTTTGAAAATAGTCCAGCTGCCTCCCAAACGTTCCGATGGAGTGTGGAGCCCACCCTCTACTCAGGTGGGCTCCCTCTTCTGTCCAAGAATTTTGCTGGCTGCTGACTCACTCACTCCCTCCCGTATGGGGCCAGCAGAAGGCCAAAACGACGAAGAAGCCACCCGATCACCAGGCAGCCCGGCTGTTTTGTGTTGAGATCAGACTTGGGTTAAGAATGTAGGAGGGTCAGAGAGAGAACGTGGAACCTGTTGGGTGGAACATTGGAGTTTGGTGGTTGATAAGGGAGCACTGCCTAGTGGATGGCTATGGGGAAAGCTGCTCTGAATGGATAAATGATTTATACTTACTTAGTGTTGTCTAATCTTCTTGATGTTGCAGCACAGCACCTTGCTAATGTTCTCCCGCAAAAGCGACACAAGGAATGGTCTAAAATACTCTATGGACTGTTTAGTTTGGTTATTGATACTGGTACTGTGCCCACTGCCTAGACTTGCTGCCTTTTGATACAAGTTACAAAAAGAGATTTGAATTATCGTCTGCACACCTTGGTAGATGTGTGCATTATTTTGTTGTATTACTACTTAATGAGCTGAACTGCTGGGCTGAGAAGAAAAATGCACTTGCCCCATTGGAAACTTTCTCTACAAAGATTTTTGGCCATCATCCATAACTGTTTGATATTATACTTGATTTCAGGTAGGGCCCTATGCCAGGATACCTCCCCACATTTCGTGGCCTTCCTTACCAATCGCCTTCTGACCACGTATGAGGAAGTCTGTGGTAGAAACTTATCAGAGTCAGGAATTGATCGGGTCTGCTAAATCTGTTGATGACATATCAAAAGACCACAGTGGAAGTCAGATTGGCTAGCAGATGCTCCTTTTCTAGTTCTCTTTAGACCATCCGTTCAGTAAAGGAGATGTGTGTGGGACCCTGTCCTTTTTTAATTTGTGTTTAGCGTAAATGGCAGGGTCTTTGAGTAATATTAATACCAGCTCCCCCAACTTGGCCCAACGATGATTAAAAGAAAAGGTTAGCCTATGCTGATGATGTCATTTTGATGAACAACATGCACATTGGCTTAACTAGTGCATTTAAAAGTTATATCCAGCTATTCTAGAGAAAATCTTTTGGAGTTGAACCTTACTAACCCATAATTATGTCGTTTCTGACTAAGCAGCAATCCAATAATTATAACTGGGTACTTAAATAATTAAAATATTAGGTTTGTAAAGAGCATTTTTTTTGCAGATTTTATATTACAAATGGTAATGGAGATGCTTCAGTGAATAAGATGGTTATTTATAGAACGAACCATTAATGGAGATAACTGGAGATTTTGATAAGATTTTTGGAGGCAACTCTCTTAAACCTTTCACAGCTGTTTTTAAACAAACAATATCGGTAATATTATTGTATGGGATTGAAACTAGATTGATTTCCCCCAAATGATTGCTGGCTCACTTAGAAGAGAGATTGTGGGCCCAGCCTTATCCTTGCCTAAATGTACACCTTTATAGTAGTTTAGAGATGAATTGTCTTATTCCATTAGCCACACAGGCTTTGGTCAAGAAGAGAGTATTAGGGTTGCAAATTATGATAACTGCAAACAACTGTTGGTTTAACATGTAAAATCATGATGGCTCTTGCCAATGAAGTGTTGGTGTTTTTTTGATCATATTCAGCTAAAGGTAATCTGTTCTTTGGGTTTGAATGATTCGATAAACAACTAAAAAGAAGGTCAAAATGTGGGCAGGATACTAAATTAGCCTACCCTCCATAAGAACATTTTAGCTAGGAAATAAAGTTAAAATGTATCCTGTGTGTTTGCAAGAGTAAACCTATATTGATCGATTCCCTGGTATGAGAATGCAGCAATTATTCATGCTGTTTAGGTTTATCCTTTTGAGTACTCTGGAGGTCTTAGGACATTGATTATGTTTAACACATGCACATTCCAAGTGTTGCATATGTTAAAAACTGAACATCAGGAAAGTTTGAAACATCGGATAATTTACAGTGATTTTCTGGATATGTTGCACAGACAGCATTGTCAAAAGGGATATGACGTTGAAGACCGAGTTTCTGGTATCTGTGCCTTAATGACAGGCAGATTGGATATATCAAATCTTTGGCTTTTAATATGAAAACTATTTTAATTTATATATTTAGAAAGGTTCTGGATCGATATATTTTGATGTGTACTTTTGGTTTGAGCTTTTAAATGATATTGGGCCTCATCACGAGTTGGGCGGTATCGAGGTGTTATTAACGTCGAGCATTGTTAACGTTAGGATTAGTCGCGCTGAAACTGCTGTATCACGAGTTGGCAGAAACGCTAATATCGCTCACACAAATAACGCTAATGCTCGAAATCCCAGCCTAAATAGCATTAGCACTGCCGGCATCGCGCGTTAATAGCACGCAGGAAATGCATCGCCGCCGGAACGGGAAACACTTTGGAAATCCCTATCCATCAAGAATTGGATAGCCATCCAGAGCAACTGAACCAAAAGTATGTCATAGGAGCATGTAAGGGGCAAGTCAGCCCAGGATCAGATTCCGTAAACCAAAATTTAGCGAGGCTGAGCTCAGTGTCCTTGTAGAGGAGGTGATGGCCCATTATGGGGAGATGTATGGGGCTCAACAAAAAAAACAACCTCAAAGCACTGCAACAACATCTGGGCCGACATCAGCAAGAAGGTGTCTGCACTCGGCCGTGTCCCAAGGGATGGGGAAAACTGCAGAAAGCGCTACAACGACCTGCGGGTCTGGATCAGGAGCATCCTAGCCCAGCACCGGACTGACAGCATGGCAACCGGTGAGTGATCACCACCACCAGAGCTCATGCTAGTGGAGGAGCGGTGCAGCATCATTGACCTGGTAGGGGGAGTCGGAGGAGCGAAGGCTGGCGCTGCCACCCAAGAGGCTGAAGGTGAGTGAACCCCCCAATATAGGATATAATGTGAACAGCCGACCACACCATCCCCCAGTGTGTATATCCATGAGCCGGGCATTGTGACTGGGTGCAGTGTGTGGGAGCCACCACAGGCACCCACAGCAGCACTCATGTGCCAGTGCACCTAGGCCACCCCTGTGAGCCAGAGCTGTAGGTAAGGCAGCCAAGGGACATATCCAGGTTTCATGCACACACAGCCATGGCTTGGGCACAGCAGTGCACCATTACCAGCTGGCCGTGTAAACCAGATGCTTACCAGACAAATGCCCATGCCAACAATCAACCCCTGCCATGCCACCACCGGGAAGCCACATTACCAAGTGTGTGCCCCCTCCCACACCATACCCCATATATACCAACCCACTGCAAAATGCAAGCAGGCCAGGCCCGCGAATGAGTCCAACCGCCCACCGCAATCCCCCTCCCCCTGTGAGTACTGCAAAACACGATCGGCTGTTGAAGCGGCCCCAATATCAACAACACAGGAGGAGAGAGGGGTAAGCAGCGATGACCAGTAAGCAGCTGCAGCCCCCCCGCCTGAACACATGCAAGTGCCCGAAATGAGCACACCACTGGAGAGATATGACCGCGTGGAGATGCACAGCCCAAGGCCACAGTGTTGCCATTGTCACGCATACACCCCAGTGGCTGTGAGGACACACCTTCATTTGCCTCATCAGGCCCCCCCAGGCAGGATAGCCCCCCCATGCATCACAGCCCCACCCCAACAACCCCTACTGGTCCCGTGTTTGCTGTGCTGGCACAACTTGACATCCGAGAGGCACATCAGCTGAGGATTGAGGGCCTTGCCAAATGACACAATAAGCACGTGAAGGCCACCAGCCGTGCCATAAGGGGGTGCTACAAAGACCATGGCCAGGGACAACGCCCGCACGAGGATGGTGGTGGAGGCATGTACAGCATCCCTCACAGGGCTCGGGCAGAGTGTAAGGGAGCTATGCGAGGGGCTCTCTGTATTTGCAGAACAAATGCGGGAAACCAAAAACCACCTCCGGCAGCAAATGCAAATCCCTGGGGGGATGGGTTTAGTTTCACATACATTAAAGCCTGTTGAAAACGGACAAAATGCAAGGATGCTCATGATTGTGTACTAGTGTTCTTTATTCAAAATGTGCAGGTTGTGTTATGTGTCCGTAACCGTGCTAAAAATAATTGTCGATCAGTGCCTGTCTGGCCAGTCTCCCCTCCCTCACCCCATCCCTGTGTGCATCAGGCCTTGCTCCTGCCACATGGTCCTCGTCATCATCAGCCCCTGGGGATTGCCTGTCTGTGTCAGGTGGTAGGTGCACATTCCGCTAGAGGCAGATGTTTTGCAGCATTGCAGATGCCAAGCCAATTTTGCCTAATTTGTCCAGGGCATACATGAGGGCCCCTCCTGTGCAATCCAGGTGGCTGAATCGTGCCTTCAAAGTCCAAAAAGCATGTTCAATGCAAATGCTGTCTGGCTGCGGGCATGGCTGTAGGCGTGGTCATGTGGTGTTCTAGGGTCACACACAGGGGTCATCAGCCAGGTGAGCTGTGGGTATCCTGAGTCACCTGCATGGGATGGGATGACAACATCAGGCATGTGTACCATGTGTGGGTCTGCAGATTCAGAACATTCAGCCATAACGCACCTTGGACATACCTGTGAGCAGCCGGGCCATGCAATGTGCGATGGGTGTCTGTCCTTCCGATTTCATGCCATGCATGATTTGTCCTGTACATGCATCCTGTGTTGTTGAGATGGCTGTCCTGCGGCGGCTGACTGCACATGGGATGGCTGCAGTGGCATGGTGGACACGGCACTACAGGTAAGGGGGTGCATGGGCCACTTGTGCTTATCATGAATAGGCATGAACTCACAGTTTGGACCTATAATAGGGTTTAGGAATATTCTCTTCCATTATAGTGCAAGGGGCACTGGGAAAAACTGTGCCCCGGGTTCCCCCTTCACCGCTCCTTGGATATGGTTGGACCAGTGGTGCATGGAGTCCCACAGGATGGTGCTACTGTTATGACTGCCTGATCAGGGGAAGTAGGCATTTGCCTTCTGTTGTGCCTGTATCACTGGAGGTAAATGTTCATTGCACCACCAATTCGTTTAACAGTAGATACATGTTTTAATGCACTAATGGGATACTCTCTCTGTGATGTTCATGTTCATGTACATGTTTACTCATTGGTATTAATTTAACGCAGTACTTTAGGGAATAGGGAGTGGTATCCTCTCACTTCCTATCTGGGGCCCTGGGTGGACTCGCTGTTGGGTGATGAGGTGTGGATCTGCACTGCAGCACATTCCAGGTGCATTCTGGTCATTGTGGTCTGATGTGCAGTTGTGTTTGCAACGATGTGTGTCCATCACCATGTGTGGGTCCAGGTGTGGTGGTCGAATGCATGCGCCCTTGGATGCCCCCTGTTAATGGTGAACATGCTGGAGATGTGCTGATGGTGCCTCCTCTTGCCATGCAATGCTTCCTGTGGCAATACTCCCCCTCCCCCCTTTATTACTTCAGCTTAAACAATAACTTTTTATCAGGGTTTGTACTCCCCAACTATCCAGGTCAGTTGTCCCCTGTGCCTCTCCATGTAGGCAGGCCGGCCGGCAGTGTGTTGCGTGGTTGTATACGAATTGTTCGTATTACAACTGTTCGAATGACAATTGACCTTTTCACAATTCACCGAATTGTGAAGGTCAATTGTAACATATATGCGGGGGGCAACCCCCCACCCAACCCAAACCCGCCCAAAACCCTATATATATATATATATATATACACGGTCAATTGTGACCCTTTAAATTCGGTCAATTGTTCATTCGAACAATTGTAAACGAACAATTTAGGTACTGCCTGTTGCGTAGCACCATGGAGGTGTGGGTGGATCTAGGGTAGCTGGCACAGCAGTGGCTGATATTTAGATCAGGCCCACAGGTCATCTGCACATTCAATGTATGGTAGTGCTTGCGGTTCCGAAAGACTGCCTCATGGGCCTGGGGCGCAACCAATGCAACATGGGTGCAGTTGATGGATGCAATGACGGTGGGCACTTGTGCGATGGCATAGAACCATGCCTCGAGGTCATTCACCTGTGCCTGGATGGTGGGCAGTGCCATGTGCAGGTTCTCCTGGTGCAGCAGGGCATCGAGCACCTGACCCAGGACTGTACTGCATCATGACCACAGAGTGCTGGAAGGTGCCCGTCCCCAGGAACTGCAGGACTGCCACCAGCTTGACCAATGGGGGCATCGCTGTGCGGATGGCACTCCTACTCCCAATGTCATTTTGCATTATGGCCAGCAGCTCAGTGATTGTTTCCCAATCCAGCCGGTACTCAGTTACTATCTGGATGTCACTGAGGGCCAAGGGTGATAGCCTGACCCAGGGGATGGGTGCACGACTTGCTTGGGCTGGTCTCCTCCTCCTCCTCCCTCCTTATTCCAACCCCCGCCCCTGCCCCCCCCACTGTGCTCCCTATGCCCTGCCCTGGTTGTCCAGCATCTGTAGCTCCAGGCGCAGCATGTGGAATGGCAGCATGGTTTTGAAAAGTGTGCATGGTGCCTGAGTGTTTCTTTTGTAGCCCTCTGGTGTGCATAGTATGCACCTATGCTTTTATTCCTGGCACATGGGTTCATTTACCTCCAGCTGGAAGCTGGGGGTTATTCCAGCTGTATTATCACTGGTTTTCGGGCAGTAATACCGCTGGAAATGGGGTTGTGATAGGTCTGTGATAGCGCGTTGTATTGTCAGTGGTGTTGCTGCTGTCTGTAATAATGCTGGCTATATTAACGCTGGTCTCTTTTGGGTCCGGCGCTAATTTTGCAGGGTCGTGATCGGGCGGAGTGGTATTCCAGACAGTAATACCATTACCGCTGCATTTAAGGGCTACCGCCAAACTCGTGATGAGGCCCATTAAGTTATCGTATTAATGATCAAATAGGATTGCTATTGTTTTACAGTGTGTATAGTTTGATTTAAACTGTATCTCAGTTTAGTAAAAACAATTACTTCAAAGTAATCACTAAAAGTAAGTTTAACCATGGATACTAACCTTTTTGAAATGTTTAATTTTTTTCGTTTTTTCATACAGACAACAACAACAAAACATACTCCCCCCCACCCTCCTTGCCTCCCCCCGCCGGAAGCTGCTCTCGGAGTCCTCTGGACAACTCATGCCCTGAATAAGTCCAAAATTCTTATGTTGTGCAGGCACCATTGTACCATATAATCCGATTGGAGGTACTCCAGCACCTTTCCCCAGTCTTTTTCAAAGGGGTCAGGTGCACCCTTCAGGGAATGAGAGAGTTTTTCCATGGTGATTAGCGTCCATACCCTTTGCAGCCAGTTGAAAATCAGTGGGGGGTTTGGGTTTTTCCAATTCTGAACTATGGCTGCCCATGCCACTATCAGCAGGCCCATAAAACACCTCCATTGCGCCCTGCTTAGTTCCCTAGCTGAAGCGTCCTTTAGAACTCACAACCAGACCCTCTACCCCCATAAGTGCGACTTTCGGGAATATCCCCTGAAGCTGTGCCTTTATATCTGCCCAGACGCCTTTTAACTTGTTGCATTCCCACCAGATGCACCTCCAGGTGCCCTCTCCTCCACATTCCCCCCAGCACTGGGTGCACACCTGTGGGTACATCACATGCAGTCTCCCCAGAGTCAGATGCCACTGCGTCATCACCTTGACCCACATCTCCCTCATCTGCACTGAACGGGTCAACCTAGGGATTTCTCCCCACAAATCTTCCCAGTGCTCCCTGCTGATGGGCTCCCCCAGGGTCTGTTCCCATTCCACCATATATGACCATCTGACCATTTCATCTTGACCATTAATAAACCTATAAAGGGTGGATACCAGTTTCCTAGGGCCCGGGTTGGTTATTGCAAAGTTCTCAAAAGGAGAGAGATCCCGTGTCGCTGTCTGCTTAATCGAGGGGGGTATTCAGCCAGTGCCTTAATTGTTCATATTTGAATCTGTCTGCCTCTTTAATCTTCAAGCTCTCTGTACACGTCTCAAATGAAAGGGCCTCTTGACCCTCCATCATTTCTCCTATTTTTGTGCACCCTGCTTGTTCCCAGCCTGCGTATGATATGATATGATCGTTTATTTATATAGCGCCTATACACAATGTGTTTCAAAGCGCTTCAAGGCAAGGGAGGGAACAAGGGAAAATACAACCACATTCTTACAGGCCATGAACAGTAAGGATGTGAAATTAACTATCGTACTCGGCCTGACGACATTTCAGAAAGTGCAAGAGCTAAGACATAGATAAGGAAGGGAGGGGGAGAGTGGGAAAGAAATGGAAACAGACAGGCGACTACCATACTAGGCCTGATGACATTTCTGGTAGAGCCAGAGAAAAACAAAAGGTGAGGGAGAGGGGTTCAGAAAGGGAGAGGAGGAACAAAACAAGCGACTATCATACTAGGCCTGACGATATTTCAGATAGTGCTGGAGGGGTGGTGGGGAGGAAAAAAACAGTAATGTGAGGGTGGAGGAAACAGACGAGGTTGCTATCATACTAGGTCAAGGGACAATCCTGGCACCCTTTCCCATTCCCGGAAGGAAGTCTGGGTTCCCGAACATGGGGGCAAAGGGACCCGGCACCGTTGACAACACGCCGTGCCTAGTCAGCTCATCCCACACATCTAGGGGGGCTTTGATCACCGCACTCACTCGCAAGTTTGCGTGTCTGTGCCGTTTATCCTTCCACAAGAGTTCCCTCAGCGTAGTTCTTGCTACCGCCCTGTCCTTTTCGGCCCACACCTTCTGCTGCACTTCCCCCATCCACTCTTTGAGTACCCACAACTGTGCCGCCTGATAATACTTATAGAAGTGCGGCAGAGCAAACCCCCCTTCTCTTATTGGGGCCGTTAACACTGCCCTCGAAATCCTCAGTCTTATTCTTCCATATAAAGGACGTGATTGCTTGAGTCAGTGCCCTAAAGAAGGACCTGGGAATCTTTATCGGGCAGGCTTGGAAGTAATATAGCAACTTCGAGAGTATGGACATTTTTATCACGGCAACCCGCCCCAACCATGAGATCGCCAGTGGCTCCCACCTCTCAAGGTCCCTCTTGATCGCCCCCAACGCCTGCGGGAAGTTCGCCCCATATAGCTGGTCCACCCCACTCGTCAGGGAGATGCCCAAGTATTTGATCCCTTTATTCGC
This sequence comes from Ambystoma mexicanum, assembly GCF_040938575.1. Lineage (NCBI taxonomy): Eukaryota > Metazoa > Chordata > Amphibia > Caudata > Ambystomatidae > Ambystoma > Ambystoma mexicanum. The sequence goes on along the minus strand of NC_090931.1, from coordinate 928,265,674 downwards.
ACAACTCAGACCCAATGCCGCGGCCTCCCTCCTCAACTCCCCTAAATACCCCACCAGTGGGAGAATTTCTGACTTGCTCCTATTTATTTTTAGCCCCGCAATTGCCCCGAACGATTCTAGCTCCTTAATCACTTCCGGAAGGGTGCAGCCCGGATCCCCCAAGATCAACAAACAAATCATCTGCATAAGCGACCACTTTGTGCTGCATCCGCCATTACTATCCCTTCTATCGCACTTCATTCCCTTATTCTTCTTAGCAGTGGCTCCAGAGAGATGGCGAACAATAACGGCGAAAGGGGGCACCCCTGCTTGGTACCTCAGGAGAGTTCCACCCTATCCGTAATATCCCCGTTGATGCCGATTCTGATCGAGGGGGTGTTCTAATTTGCCTTGATCATCTTGAGGAAACTGTCCCCAAAACCCATCCGCTCTAATGTTTTAAATAGCATTGACTATTCCACCCGGTCAAATGCCTTTTCGGCATCGCCCGCCAGAAGTGCTGCGGGGGTATGCTGTATGCCCACTTTCTCCACCAGGTGTGCAATGCGTCTCAAGTTGTCATGCGTCTGCCTGCCTGGAATAAAACCTGATTGATCCTCGTGGATCAATTCGGGAAGCAACAGGGACAGTCTTAAGGCAAGAATTTTAGTGTACATTTTAGCGTCCTGATTTATCAGGGCAATTGGACGATACGAGCTCGGAGAAGCCGGGTGCTTCCCTGCTTTATGAAAAACTACTACCTTCGCCTCGTTCATGGTCGGGGTCACATTACCCTCTTCTCTAAAGGAGTTATATAATTTGGTTAGGAATGGGATTATATCCTCTGCATACTTTTTATAGAATGCCGCAGTAAAGCCGTCCGGCCCCGGGGCCTTGTCCGGCTGTAGACTCATTATTGCTTGGCGCACTTCCTCCTCCCTTATGTCGCCGTCCAGCTCATCCCTATCTTTTTCGGATATTTGTGGCAGTGTGAGAGAATTGAGGTATCTATCCTGATCATCCCCGTCCGGCCTCTCTGTGGAGTACAGGTCCTTATAGAAGGTTCTGAATTCTTCTCCCATCTCAGTGTTCGTAGTGAGCCTTTCCCCCTGCTTGTTGTGAATTGCCCTGATCATCCCCTTCTGTTGCTGTGCGCGTAGTTGTCTCGCTAACACTTTATCTGCTATATTGGCTTTTGTGTAGTACCAGTGCCTGAGGCGCAGGAGGCTCAAAGTGCGCTTTCTTCATGTGCAAGATGTCTAACTGTCCCTGCACATGCCTCATGGCCCTCCTCAAGGAGAGTGTCGGATTTTTTATGCATTCCCCTTGTATGTCAGTTAGCTTTTTTTCAAGTTACCTCTCCCATGCCTGTCTCTGCTTGTCTTTGGTCGCTTTTTTTTCAATAAACTGTCCCCTTATGACCGCCTTCAGGGCATCCCAGACTATACCCAGCCTTACTGCGCCCGTGTCATTAATGGCTAGGAACTCCTGTATTTCCCCCTAATTTCTTCCCCCAGTATTGGGTCTTGGAGTACCTCCTGCGGAAGCTGCCATCCCCATAGTCCCTTGTGCCTGTGTGACACTTTCACCTCTATCCACAAGGGGGCATGATCAGATATCGATATCGGCCCAGTTTCTATGTTCAGAACTTTCCCCAATAATCCTGCCGTTACCCACAAGTAGTCTATGCGCGACATTGAGTTATATACGTGCGAATAGTGGGTGTAGCCTCTTTGTTGACCATTGCGCTCTCTCCACACATCAACCAGTGTCAGATGACTTATTAATTGACAAAGTCGTTTCGATGGCACCCCCTGTCCATGACCACCTCCCAAGCTCCTATCCACAGCCGGGTGCCACGCCATATTCAGATCTCCCCCCCCCCAAGGATGATTTCCCTCTCTGCATATCCCTCCAGCTTTCTCACTGCCTCCCTCTGTAACCCATCCTGCCCTGTGTTCGGTGAATATATAGTTGCTATCGTGCAGCGAAGCCTCTCTATCGTTACTTTTGCAAACAAATACCTACCCATCTTATCCGTTAGAGCCCCATGGAGGTGGACGTTTCGATTTTTACGGAACGCTATCAGGACTCCTGCCTTTTTGTCCTGAGCGTTGGATTGCCCCGGCAGGTCATAACCCTTTATGTTCAGTTTGTCTTTATCACGCTGCCTTATGTGGGTCTCTTGCAGCATAATGATGTCACCTCCCTCCCTTTTCAGAAGTCCCTCCACATTTTTCCTTTTAACCGGATGATTTAGTCCGATGATGTTAAAAGTTAGGATTCGCAAATTTACCCATGGGCCTTGTATCCTGGCGAAAATGTATCACCTGTTCCCAGCCTTTTCCAAGCTACCCTCCGGCATCCCCCCTTTCTCCTCCATCCCTTCCCTGCTCTAACTCTCCCCAACTCTTATCAACATCCCCCCCTTTCCTTCCTTCCCCCCAACTTCCCCAAACAAACCACAACTAACCCAAGGAGGGACCAGGAATCTAACATTGCTGGGGCGTCCCGGCCTTCAGTCCTGACCCTCTGCTCACTCTGGTGTAACTGTGCGGGGGCTCCTAAACCCTGCATTTACCTCTAATGTTTCTGGATTCCAATTCTGCTGCCCTCCTCTGGGCCCCCATCCCTCCATCAGCGTGCTGCCGTTGTCCACTCACTTGCCCCTTTTAGTCACATCTCCTCTACACAAGGGTTCCTCTAGTCCCTTCAGGAGACTGTGGCAGGCCCTGCCCGCGCTTTACCCCTTTTTGCAGTGTTTTCTTATTCTGCACCGTTTTCCATCTGGATAGATTTCTACGGCGATCCTCTGTTTCCCGGTGGAGACTCTCCTCATTGTTCTCGTCCTGGAGCCCCATGACCTGCAGGCCTTCCTCACACGTTTGAACTCTCTTCTGCCTACCGTTCCACGTAAAAAGAAGGCCAAATGGAAAGGTCCACTTGTATCTGATATCTCTGGCATTCAATTGCTTAATCACCAGTGCCATTCTTCTTTTCTGCAGTGTGACCAAAGCGAGGTCCTGGTATAATTGAATTTCCACGCCGTTCATCCGGATGTGTTCAATGTCGCGTGCCTTCCTCAGGATCCTTTCCTTTTGCGGATACGAGGTGAGGGCTACCAACAGTAGGTCGCTCCCCGGGTTCTCCTGCTCTTCTTGGGCCTACCCTGTGAACCCTGTCGATTCCCACTTCTTCCTCTTCTTCAGCTCCCAGGATGTCCATAAAGACCTTCTGGATGGCAGCTTTGAGATCCATATCCAGTACCATCTCGACCATATTCTTGATTCGGATATTCGATCGCCGAGACAAGTTCTCCAGATCTTCACACTGTAGTTCCAAATTGTGTGTAAGGTTCACAAGGTGCTCTTGCCCATTTTGTTGTGTTTCCTCCTTGACATTTTGGACTGTTCTCTGCAGCGCGTCTGTCCGCTCTTCCAATTCTGAGACGTCTGTCCCAAGCTCCTGTAGCGCTTGATTCATGTCCTCCCTTAGCCAGCCAAATTGCTCCTGTACTGTGGACATGAATTTCTCTTGCAGCTCCTTGAACCAGGAGTGTAGCTCCTCTTTTGAGGTGGATGCTTGAGGTGTGGAGGACTGCTCCGCATGCATGCCCTCCAGACATACTCCTTTAGGGTTTGTCGCCGATTCCGAGGCCCACATTTGTACCAAGTTCATGTCCTGCCTGGTAGCGATGGATTGCGTTTGGGGCGCTCCGCCCTTCACCCGTGTCTTGGACATTCTGTACAAGGTCTGGTAGGGGCCCACACCCCTCTGTTCTTTGTGCTCAAGTCCCTTCTACCCGGTGTCCCTCCTGTGGCTCCAGGTCCCTCCAAACCGGAAACCCACTCTGACCGGTCTCCTTGGTGCCGCTGCGGGGGGGAGGGGCCACCCCGTATCCCCCTGCGAAATTGGGGACTTGTATAGTCTCTTAAAGTGGGGGTCTGTGCCACCCCTATCTTCCAACACACTGAGGGGTATCTATATCCGGCACCGGGTGGTGGGGGAGTCCTCCCCCCACTCTCCTTCCACCTGAGAACCCCCAGCTCCGACTCCTCTCTGCAGTCCTCCCTCTTCGTGAGGGGGAATCCGCTCCAGTCTTTCTCCCCTGCTGTGGACCAGGCTATTGTCCTCAACCTTCTCTGCTCTGATCATGTTGGGCCGAGTGCCTCCCTCCTCCTCCTGCTCCGGGCCCACGCGTGTTTCCCGGGCCCCCCTCGTCACTTCCCACCTTCCTTGTCTGTGCTACAGACCCACTCCAGTCGTGCTGCCCCTTGCTGCCTCAGAGATCCTCCCAGGAGACGTCTTCTCCCCGGCTGGGTGCCTGCTCTGGTTGCTCTGGCTCGCGCTGCAGGGACCAGCCTCCTCCCGCTAAGCCTGGCGGGTCCTCTGCTCTGCCCGCTCTCTGTCACTGCCTTCCTGGCCTCGCTCCCCGCCGCGCGGGTAAATTGTTGTAGGCGGGGGGGAGGGGCACCTTTATTCCCCCTCCATTCGCGCCGTCCCCGCCGTTGTGTCTCGCCTCTGCAGCAGTGGGGGGGAGAGGAGCGCCTCCCCGGCCCGAACTCCCGTCTCTTTGAGATCTACTTTGTCGGCCACCGGAGGCGCTCCGCTGCTATTTCCCTAGCGTCGCCCGGCACAGGAGAAAGGTGACCATCGCTTTGGGCTAACTGCTGGCTTTATTGTTCACCTTTTTTGTAAGCGGCCCGGTGGGAGAGACACCTGGACACGTCTCTACGCCGCGGCCGCCATCTTGGAATCCCCCGGATCCTAATCTTTTAACTGCAATCAGAATTATTTAACAACGTATAACAGTAGCATTTTTAACTTTTTAAGAATTATACATACCTTTATTATGATGTTGCCATCATGTTAATCATTTAAGATCCAATTAATCCAACCCAAACCTTCACAAAGCAAATACTTTTTGGTTAAAGAAAGTGCAGTGTCTTATGGTCTGTGTTTCAACCATTTGAAACACATAATTCTGCAAATCCAAAGTCTTTCCTGTTTATAAAGGTTCTTCTCTTCATCTCTTCATCAACACCTTGAGGTTGGCTATATATTTGTTCAATTCCTACAAAACAATGTTTTAACACCATTACTTGTCCTGCTGTTTCATGTTGTTAAATGATTTTTGATTGCTTGTGTTGCAGAAAACCATTGCTGGACTTGATTTTGAGTGTGGTTAGTTTGTCAAATCTAGAATAGCAGCCCTGTAGGAAGAACGCAGGAGACGTGCATTTCTCTGTACAATTCCAATCAATGAAAACCTCCTCCCTAAAACAACCTCTTTGTACCTTAATCACTCCATTCGTTTCGATACAGCAAGTAGCATATTAGCATGAGATAATCTGGGAGGGTTTCGGTCTTCGCCAGTTAGGACAATACCAGGCTCTGTGATGCCAGGCCATCTCAGAAGCCCAAGGTCAAAACTGTCTATGCATGATAGCTTTGCAGCTACAGACAACTAATACAAGGACACATTTATGCTTATCTTAACAGTGGTAGTCTGAAATATTTTTATCAGTGTAGTATAATTTTGGCAGCAAATGGTTTCCTCTAGAACAGTACAACCCCATGCCCAATATGAACATGCCAAGTGTGTGTCAATTTAGTATCATTGCTACCCTCAGGATGTGGTTAAAATGCACCATGTGCCACTTAATGTTTTGATACCTTGTTAAGAAGCCCACAAATCCGCTGGGATGGTTTTCATAGCCAGCCATGTTCTTAAAATGTTTTCCTGGACTTGTGCCAATAAAATGCCCAATTTGCCACTTACTTTCCTAAGCATTCCTTGTAAATACCAATATAGTGTCAAATTAGGTTAAGGGCCTGGAATAGATTAGCAACTGGAGTCGATCGCTGCTAATTGTTACTCGTGAACATGTATTTAAAATAAGTGTATTCAAGTTTTAATTTGTATTGAAACCATTTTGTCATCACCTGAACATTGATATGCTCTATAGAGTTTGAAACAATGTCCACAAAAGGTTGAGGAACCCTACTCTAGATTATAGTGCTGTTGTAACCATTTTAAACATCCGAGTAAATCCATCTTTAATTGCCTTTTATCTGCTTCATCATCTGCTTGATAGATCCCTGCATGGTCCTCCCTGTGACTGGCACTGACGTCTGTGGACTGCAATTATTAAGGTCCTCTTTCACTGAGTCTGTGTGTGGCTTGCATTCCAACCGAAATACATATACAAGTCCCAGAACTGAAAAGAGTAAGCCTGACTGGAGAAGTTTCTCATGCATGAAATAGGAGAACTATGGAGACCTGAACAATGACAAATGTTACTGCTGGCAGGCAAGGACCCTCCCTCCCCATATAAAAAGCAGCCTGCTTCAAAACAATATGTAGTAATCTGCTTTTCATGGTATGTATATTGGTGCCTGATGTGCCTGGGTTTATAAAAGGAATCTTGGTGTGGAATGTTGGAAGAGTGCTGGTTGAATGTTCTGGAGTATGACAGTTGGAGAGTGAGGGGGCTGTGGTGTGAATGAACCAGTGGTTGATCCTCATGTTCTTACCTTATGTACTTTAAGCAACCTTACCAAAACATACCTATGGATCCAGCGTGGTTTGTCACCTTAGTGGACCAAGCCACTTCACTGGCAATGAGGTGCTCTTATGAAGAGCCAGAAGAAAGCGGTTGTGGGGAGAGCAGCGAACATTCTGTTAACCACTGCCCCCCAAGGACACAGTCACAGCTGTTTGAATTGGGACCCCATCAAACAAAGAGTGAGATTGGTATCCCAACAAGTGCAGGGTGCAATCGGGAAGGCCCTGCCTGGGATAGTGCCAGCTACTGGTTGAACCTCAAAAAATGAGGGGTGGCATTTCACTAGTAAAGAGCTGGTGTCACTGCTGTGGATACCAGTGGACAGGAGCATTGTGCTAGCTGTGAAGGAGAGTGCAGTGCCGGTATAATACATTCGCTGCTGGGTAGCGCTGGGCAGGTGTAGATCCAATTCTTTAAGGTGCTGTGCAGGAGTGATTCATGTCCAGCTGGACGTGTGGCCCTGCGTGAGGTCCTGTGCAGGTATGGTGCTGCTGTGTGGAGCTGTGGGAGTCCTGAGGAGTGTGTGCGCTGAGCGGCACTGCAGAACTCCAGCACTGTGGGCAACACAAACGTGTGCACCATTATTTGTGGAGCTCAGGAGTTGTTCTGCACTCTTCATGTGCTGAAGTGAATGATGACATCACCCCGTTTTTGAAGGTGGAGCACCATCCACATTGGGGGTGACGCCAGCAACGTCAGCATGGACAACGCGTTAACGCCATAGGCACCGCATGGAGTAACTGGGTTGTTGGGCAGGATCCGCCCGAGCAGCCGCATCACAGCAGGGCAGGCAATGTGGGTGCGGGTTCAAGTGGCATCAGGACGTTGTCATGGCAGGTTCACTGGCGCCAGTGGCTACGCATGGTATTAAGCAGTGTTATTGTCATGAGAAGGTGATGGAGGTGGCTGATGGTGGCGCACAAGAAATTGACAGTGATGTTAAGCCCTTATAGTGACTAATTTGGTGCGTTACCAGAAAGGGACAGCAATGTAATAGCTCCAGATAGGTGTCCCACTTTTAATGTAACCCTGAATGTGTCCATGTCAGGGAAGAAGGAAGAGCAGCAGGGCTGGCCGTATGTAGGTCAGTTGGAGGCATGATGCCTTTGTGCCTAGAATATGAAACCTATTTCTCAGCTGTACAGGGCTTTGATCCTGAACTGTGGTCATTATTCAGGACATCAGGGACCTCACCATAAAAAAGTAGCAGTTATGATCACTACAGGACTGCATTGTTAGAAGGCCTGTATTTCATTTAATATTGCTTGTGGTGACTTCCTGTGTTGGGTTTGGGTTATTTGTCCCTCTAGGTAGACTGGACACAACAATACATAGTTGTGGGGACCTTTTATCCTTAGTATACTATGGTCTTTATCTTGTGACCTCATGTCTAGGTTAAGAGGCGTCTAGTTTTCCTTGTTTATTCCTAGTGAATGTGTCACTGTTTGGACTTGTGGGTGTGGGGTAGTCTGCATGGGTCAGGAAGCGGACTTGTGGGCGCAGGGTGGTTTGCATTTGGTTGGAAATTGAACTTGAGAGTAAGCCGGTCAGATAGCTCAGTGGGTTAAGTGTTCACGGCTGGAATCTGTGTGTGATCTGCAGGCCCCAGGTTTGAATCCCAGCAGCGTCAACTCAGTCTTTCATCCGAGGTCGATAATGAGTACCAATTTTGATTGGGTTATAATACTTGTATATAAAATGTTTTATGTAAAGCTCTTTGGATAAAACTGCTATATAAATGACATGTTGTTATCGGTGAGAGGCAGTACTTTGTGTTTTTTTACTTTTTAACAAGAAAGGAGACCTTGGTCTGGCGGGAAATGTGGTGTTCATGTGTCGTGTGCCTATGTTGTCCTGTCGGGTTTTGTGGTCTGTCTTTTGAAATGGCTGGATGGGTTTCCTTGGACATTTTACAATTGTAGGCATTTTCAAACATCCTGGTTGTCGACTGACTACCTCAAACTTAACCCATCCAAGACAGATTTGTCCTCATCGGTCCCCCTCCTGAACAACAGCTTGTCCAACAATGTCTCATTGATATGTGTGCCTAGAAGGATTTGATCTGCAACTCATGGATTCCAGAATGGTGGTTGTTTGCAAATTGATGTGGTTGTTGAAATGGTTTATGGGTTACTGGTGTGGTCGTTTTTCTGTGTGGCTGTGTGTGTTTGTGTTTCTTTTGTTTGTTTGTTTTGTTTGTGCATTTATATAGCGCTACGAACCCTCAGGTATCTGTGCGCTGCTTGTTTCCCACAGTGTGTGGTGCTCACTTTTCGACCTCGGAAGGATGAAAGGCTGAGTTTGGCCCTGCCGGGATTTGAACCTGCGTCAGCAGGCTCTGCACGGATGTGAAAGCGAGCGCTCTACTCGCTGTGCTATCTGACCAGATGTTATATCTGTTTGTTTCCAAAATAATAAAGAAATGAAAAAAGAAAGAATAGTAACACAAATACACTGCAATACTGTACACTCCGAGTTTGTGAATCAGTAAAGACCCTTTTGGAATGGCCCACAGACACATCCTACACCCACAGGTGACTTTAATAACAAGGGTGCTGGGGACAATCATATCTTACTGCTGGCATTACTGCTCTTAAAAGTTGGTAAAAGGCAAAGGTTATTAGAACACAGGAGATCACAAATATTCTTAAGCAGGGCAAACACTTTTAGATCCACTCAGAAGAGTCCTACAATTCAATAGGCTAAGCCAAAGTCAAAAGGCAAAAGTCTTGTATAGGATTAAGCACTTCTGGTCAGTAAATGGAAAAGTGAGGCTTCTGGAGTGAAAAGCAAGTCGACCACTGGGAGCTGAAGTAACTGAAGAAGACCAGAGACACCTGCCTACCCTTTGCAACACCATGAAGAGACCACTGCTTGTCTTGACCTTTTTCTGTTCAACAGATGAGCTCCGAAGAGAAGGACTCCTTCCCTTTGGTGAGACCAATCAGTCCCAAGAAGCACTTTGAATTGAGCCATCTCCCAAGGTCCTAGGAGTTTCCAGAGCTGGGGAACACCAATACCAGGAGACCTGCTGCCCAGTTAGAGTGCATCGTCTTGGAAAGGCCGAATCAGTCTTTGCTGAACCCGTAAGGACACTCCAGTGATCCAATCCAATCCAATCACCCAGACCCCCTCATCAGAGTGTGGGACTGCAGGAAGCGAAAAAGATAAACCGGGCAATCTGTGTCCTTTGTTGGGGCTGCAGAAAAGGCACCAAAACCAAGTTAAAGAAGTTGCTGAAATTCATGACCCAGGTCCTACCTCGAGACTGCTGCCAAGAGATCCCGTCCATTGTCCCCCTTTAATCATCAGACCATGGAGTCTAGAGGTGCAACATCGCGGAGCATAGAGCATGAACATTTTCTTCTAACCTAAGGTACTGTGGGGGAAGGGTTATTGCTTACCTGATTCCAACAAATTGCTGCAGAGGGATGGACTTTGCACAAGTTCTTAGGAGTTTTTGATTAAAAGAAGAATCAAATGTAGGGCCACAAGCTGATTAGACTTGTGAGTTGTGGAAGTTACAAGCACTTCTACAGCAAGACTTGATTTACAGTACCTTAGCCACGAAGAAAAGATGCAGCTGATGACTTCTTTTCCTGTGCAGCTCTGCAGATCTCACTGTTCCTGGGCCTCAGTCGTGGGGACAAGAGGGAGGACGTTGGGGGACTATACACTGGGACGGTCAAAACTTGCAACCGGCAAACTTCACTTGCAGTGGCGGTTTCGTCTTTCAGCTCTTCGGGTCTACTGCAAATAGCAACACTGCGGTTCCTGGCTGTTGAGGTGGGCTTTCCTTGCTTCTGGGGTCCCACACTCTGTTGAGGGGGCTCAGGCTTGGTCAGTCCTGCTTCTTGGGAGTCCGGAGGATCGTCCAAAAGTTCTCAGCCAGCTTAAAATCAATGCACATAGGGGCGCTGTTGTGCCGAAACAAGATGGCCGCCTGCTAGTAGAGCTCCGGACGGGGAGAGCACTACAAACTTGCAAAACACCTGTTAACGGCATCTACACTGCTCCATACCGGTGGTACCCATCTACAAACGTCTCCGCTGCAGCCCTGCGAAGTTCGACCTCCCACCGCCCTCTGTGGCCTGCGCGGCAGCCCTGTGCCCGTGACAGGGCTGCGGGGGCTCGCCTCGGGCCGTGTCGCGGCTCCGGCGCCTGCAGCTATCCTCTCCACCTGAGTGTGCAGCGCTGCGGCCTGGTGGGGGCCGCCCTACGTTGCATCAGCGGGCTTCTGTGCCCTTCCGGAGGACCCCGGGTATCCTGCTGCACCGCGCGGGTGCCCCATCCTGCAGGCTCTGGCGGATCCCTCCCGCTGCCTGTCCCGTGCCACGGAGGGCGGAGACGCTCGCGAGGACCTGAGCGACGCCACACTGCATCCTGCCACCCTCCGCTGCCCCCCTCCTACGGACCACTGCTCATAGCTCACAACAAGGTAGGGGGGCACGCGGGGGTGGAAAGCGTCCCGACTTGCCTGGCTCCTGTGGCTCCGCACGCTCACCGGCAGCTGCCCCTGTGTGTGCCTTTTGGTGCATTGTACTGTAAGGCATGTTAAGGGGTGCCGGGTTACATGGTTTGGAGTGCCGCCATCCTCTGGAATGGCCAGGCGGGCTCCAGAAATGGTTTTTAGGGGCTATTTCCATGTTGTTGCCGTTTGTGTAGTTTGCTATGTGATTTTGATTTGCACATGCAGTATTAGGTTTTCTGTTTGTTGGTGCTTTCTTTTCAGATGCAACTGTCAGATAAGGACAAAGGCAGTGAATATGGCAAGGGAAATGTGCACAAAATTACACAGTGAATAGCTTTGAGTCAAACAACATGCACACAGGAACCAAGACTCATGTATACTAAAACCCAGGAGTTCAAACAGAGTGTGACAATAATACAAATATATGAAAAGGGATGTGGGGTAAACACTTAGATACTCATTATGACTGCAAGGAAAGTCGGCAAGCTCCTTACCCACAATTGCTATTACAGGTACTGACAGCGCTAAGCCCTCGTAGAGGGCATGCAACGACAGGATCTGTGATCTAACACTCTTGATGGTATTAAATAAGGAAACTTAAAAACAGTACTCACAAGGACGAGAAATACCACTTGAATGTCAGCAAGCCCACAAACCCTGTTGATCAAACGGGGACCCAGAAAGGCTGTAACAGCAATGGAAGGATAACTAAATACATAAGACTCAAGACAAGGGGCAAGTAGGAATAGTGATTACAGAATAGTGAGGAAAACATAGGCATTCACACAGGAGCTAGCTACAACCGCACACCACACCTAATAATCAATGGGAAATATATGCAAAGGTGCAAGGGAAAACATGGAATGGATTCCAAGAGAAAGTAAAGAAACAGGAGCAGGGAAAATTAAATTACAAGGGCAAACTTCCCCCACCCATCCAAGGAAAAGGCAGGAAGCTAATCTATAAAGAGGAAAGACTAAAGTATCAAGGTTTACAACAGCAAAGGACAAAGTCAAAGAAATATAGAACACAGGCAAACTGGGCTGCACCAAAAGGGAAAGCACTGAGAAAAGCTGCCTAATAACAGAGGAAGACAGAAAGGGATTCTGGGAAGCAGAAATAAATTAAGCACATACATTCGAAATCCAAGGATAAGGAACAAGGAATATAAACTTGGAACTAGGTACAAGGCTAAGAACCAGGAACGCGGGCCAGTCACAAACAGGAACACTGCATCAATGACCAGCGCTGGACTGAAGCAAACTGAGTCTTTTAAACCTGCTTAACGAGCACACGCCGCAGGTGTGCTGCTTGCTGCACCTGCAGCCACAGGTGTTGCCTATCCTTCACCCAGCCTTGTCCTGCAAGGGTGGAGATGAAGCTGTGGGCCAGGCATTCTGGGAAGCATAGTCATTTGATTAAAGCAGCATACTGGCTGCCAAAAACCTGGAATGGATCCGGAAGGGAAGTAACTTGGAAAATAAGGATTTAGCACTCCCAATTCATCACAGCACTGTAGCATAAGGTTTGGAAGAAAAGTCCAGTATGGAATAAACCCCAAATCATGCCCCCAAGTGGTGGGAACGGCAGCGAAGGAAGCGAATCGTGACAGCAACGTTGGTGGAGTTTTTATATGGGTTTGTGGGGCAGGGGTGGTGCAGTATATCTAGGGGGCCTCATATAGCTTTCATGCCCTGGCAGGAGGGCGGACATGGCCTTTAACGGCCCGTCAGCCCGAATTAAGGCAGACCCTCTCGCTAGGGCCTCAGCTCAGACTGTGTACGCCCGACTGGCAGGGCATGAAAGCCATTTGCAACCGGGGTTCGTCCGGGGTGCGAATGGCTTTCACAATTTTTCATTGGGAGATCTGTACTGCTTGCGCAGCCGAACTCCCCGTAAACAAAATAAAGGAGTACCTTTTCCATGTCTATGGTGGTGGCCAGACGGGTGGAGCTCCAGACCCGCGTGTAAGTGGCGAGGGTGGCAGCGGGGGGAATCTGGTCATTTTGCGGTGGAGGTTAGGGAGGTAACAGGGAGAGGCTCTGTGTTGCCTCCCCCCATTGAAAGAAAAAAAAATCACCACTGGGTGTGGAAGGGCCTCGGGTGGCTGGGACAGCGGGCATGGATTGTGTATTATGCTTGAGGTCCAACAGATGCAGTCGTTGGTGTGCTGCAAGTGAATAAATCAGTTCTATTGTTGTTTCAACAAGCTGGTCATGGGTTTTGGCATATGACCAGTTGGTTTAATGAGGTTATGCAGAATGAATCATGTAGGATCGGTATAGCGAGAGTGTGTATAATAGTGCACATGAATGTATGAGAGTGGAAAATAATTGTCCAAGAGGGCACACACAATAGACCAATAACATTGATCTGGAAGCTAACACAAAGAATGCTAAACACATTATGAAATTTTTGTTACAAATATGACATTATGTATTAAATAACATTTTGTGGTGAATTGTTTTGATCTAATAAATAAGGATTTGTTTCATAAATATCCAATTGTTATAATATAATGTTGTTGGACAATACACCATTTTTGAGGTTACATATAAAGGGGCTTTTTGTATTTGTAGCAGTTTATATATGGTTCATTGATGTTGGACTGCACACAGGTTCCAAGTTCTTTGTGTATTTTCCCTAATGCGCTGTGTACCTCTTTGATTTGGTTTTGGCCAGGCATGTTTGTCCTGGAGGCATGGTGTGTGCATGTATGCAGAGGATTGGTGGTTGTGTGATTGAGCAGTGCTGATATTGTGTCTTGGTATTTCAGTGATGGAGTTTGGCAAACTTGTGACAGTGTGGTGTTTTCCCTTGGTCTGATGTTAACGTGGTGTTCTTCATTCTTTAATTTCTCTGTGTGTACGGAGGGAGAGGTGTAATAATCTGCATTTCATGGTATGTATGCTGTTGACTGGTGTGCCTGGGTGCGAGAATGAAATCTTGGTGTGGAATGCTGGTGGAGTGCTGGGTAAGTGTACTGAAGTCTGATAATAGGAGGGTGATCTGGCTGGGGTGTGGATGGGCCAGTGATTGTGCTTCATGTTCTTACCTTATGTATTTTAATCTTAACTGTGGGAGTGGGCGGAGCCTACGGTGATACCTTATGGGAATCCAGGACGAACATACATGCCCTTAGCACTTAAGGGGTTAAGTGACCTTACTGGAACTGGAAATAAACGTAACTGTAATACTAACCTATGGATCCAGCGTGACTTTACTTTAACATCATGACCATGACAATCTGAGAAATGAAACTTCAGCTCTGTATAGTGTAGACATAGAGTACACAAAGAGCAAACCCTCAAGCCATAACTGGGCACCTAACAATACACCACTGTGCAGGAGTCTACCCTGAATGTCTTAATACAGCATTTTAAGTTCTGTTTCTGTGTCCTTGATGTGGGTACCTAAATTGTGTTATTTTATTGAGCTAAATTGTTCATGCCAGCTGTCCTGTGATCCTTAAACTCACACGTGGCTTTCGTAAAAACTCAAACATGTTGTAGGTTTGTCTTTGGATATCAATAGCGTCCAGTGACACTGAAAATAACAGCTGCTTATCAATGAGGTTGTACCACTTATCAAGAAAACCGTAATTTGCCAAATCTATGAACTTTAAAAAATGAATGTATGCATTGGGATAGCTAAACATCCTACTTTGGAGGGACTTATGCTATCATAATGTCTATCTAATACGTGTGTGAAGGAAGGACGTGATAAGGTGAGCCAATTGTTGAGCCAGGGTAAGTATAAGTCATTCATCCAGCAAGGGAATTGTGAGGCACACAAGGTTGCAGATAAATGCGAAACATAGAAGTGGACCATGGGATGTTATGGGAGTGAACATGGTTGACATGGAGATTTGTCGCTTGGGCGATAACCCTTCACTTTATCAATTGAGATGTAGGCGTAGAGCTACAAGAAGTCTCTTGCCATATTGTACCACTCAGTTATCAACCCTAGTGTGTATGGTTATTCCCTTTTTATGGTGGTGCCCTGTGAGTGGGCTGAGATCAAATATCGGCAGGGGAGCCAGAGTAAAGCTTTGTGGCAGTAAAGAGGGCAAAGGGCATAGGTTGGGAGGAACTGGATTTCCTGAAATAGTATTGATTCTAAAGTAGTATGCACAAATGCTTTTCATGAGTGAAACAGGACCCATATTGGATGCATTATTGGCAAAAAGGTATCCAGAAGAGATGAGCAGTGAGTCTGGTGTTCTTAAACATTTTGCCGACAGGATTGTCGTAAACAGATGTGCAGTACCTAAAGTGCACAAAGTTCAGAATGGGCCAGTGCTAGGCAAGGAGGTGCTCAAAACATCCCTGAGGTGTCGGAGCCTCCATGACGGAGACTTAGCAGCTGTTGATGCAAACAAGCAAGAGAGAGTGGACACCGTCCGCGCCCACCCAGAAGCAACAAAGTTGCTGGCGTATGCAGAATTCCAACCGGCGTGTGAGCGGGGATCATAGAGGTCCGAGCACTAAACTGGGAAGCAAAAGGAAGCCGCAAGAGCCGCCGGAGTCAGACGCCGAAGACCGGTGAGTGTTGGGGAAAGCACTCCGATTCCAGAGCGCTCCGAGTGGCAAAGCATGAATAATGAAGCGCCGTAAGAATAAAAGCTTCAAACCAACATGAGTTATATATATTTCTGAGGCTTGTGGAATCTGCTTAGATCACATGTTGTGCATAGGCCGACATCTAGTGGAAGCTGCAGAGTATTACAGTTGTTGTTTTCGAAACTCGAAGGGACGTTGACAGGGCGTGCCAGTAATACTATCCCTAGTGTGACGTCTACTGTACCAATGATCCCTCACGCGTGAAGGTCCATCAGACTGTTTTTTTCCGCCATGCTAGTCGGACGCATGTGTGCGAGTTCCTTTCGGCATAAAGCCTTTATCTAGAACGACGCCGGTGAGTATCGGAGAGACTTCCGTTGGAGACTGCTGCGACTGACCCTTGGCCTTGGAAGGCCATGCCAGGCCTCGGCCCAGTCAGTAGGGAGAGTGGGGGGAGGTCATATAGATTATATTCCCCTTTTCCTACATATTATTAGCCCTGCTGCCATACCTTGACCACATGGAGAATACTCCATTTAAATTATGCCCCAAATGTAACAGAGTTCACTTGGGTAGATAAACATTTAACTTGTAATCTGTGTCTCCCTCGAGACCATATCGAGGCATTTTGTCAGGCCTGTAGGCTCTTCAAGCCTAAAACCCTAGAGGACCGATCCACAAAGCGCTGGGCCCACCATGCCAGGCAGCTCGAAGCCATGAACGTAGAAAGCGCTTTCATCGATGGCAGTAGCGCCGCTGATTGAGGGTGCTTCCTCTGTGCAGATCCAAAAAAAGGTGAAATCTCACGCTCCATCGACTTCCTCGTCAACGGTCTCCACAGCTGCAGAACCAAGTTCTGAGAAGGGGCGGTTGCCCTCACCGACTCAGTCAACGGTTAGCCTGCTGGCTAGTGGGTTACTTCTGTCTGCGAGGAAATAACTGACCTCGTCGTCCAAGCATAGATCGTCGAAGTGCAGATCTTCTATGGAGCCGCCACTGGTTCCACTGTCATCATCGAAGTCAGCGAAAACAAGTCTTCCTTCAGAGGCCACTGTGCCAAAAGATTTGTCAACGACCGTCACCTTTACCTCTACAATGGTTACCAGGCCCAGGGTCTCTCTGCCTCCTAGATCCGTGTCAATGTCAACAAATCCTTTTCCTGTTCCAAAGGCTCCTGGTGTAGCCTCTTTCCTGAGGGGCTGTGATCTGGTGAGAGACATGCCTCCAGCTGTGGAATTCCTGCCCAGGCCCACCAAGGCTGTCCCCCTCTTGACTATGGCTCCCATGGGATCCCCCAGAAAGTCACCAGCCATCTACACCAGTTCCCAAGAGGACCTGCCTGAAGATTTCTATTCGGATCAGGAAGGGGCCCCTGGGGAACCCAACTCCATTCTGCCCATGCCTCATGAGGGCTCACCAACCTGTGAGCCTTCCCAGCTGTTTAGCCCTGCAGGGGGCTCGAGCACAGTCCTGCTCCTACCATACCAGCAGCACCTACACTTGCACCAAGAGACATGTCCTTGGACATCCTAACCACTCTGCACACCCTGGCGGTTGAAATTCAGCAGCGGCTGCCCACTGCTCCTGTGCCTGATCCAGCCAAGAGTCCTCCAAAGCCTCCTCGACATCAGCCAACATCACCTCTTAAGGCCCCCGTTACCCCTCGGCCTGTGCTGGGGGCTCTGCCCCCTGTGGCAGAGGAGCCAGTTCACACAAACACTGACATAGACACCACCGGTACTCACACAGATGAGCTTGACTACGTTCCCATGGATGGGAAACCTCCGGATGTCGATGAGCCTGCTAGGGCCTCTCCCGGACAAATTTGGCTCTTTCCACGCCATAATCTCGAAAGCTGCCAAACTCTTTAACCTGTTGCCAGAAGAGAAGGAGGGCTTCCTTTTTCAATGGCGGAGTCCTCTAAGTAGTCCATCGTATCAGTCCCTTTGTTGGATGACATATGCAAAGATAGCTTGGCACTCATGAAGGCTCTGAATACCACACCTGCTAAGTGTGACCGGTTGAAGAAATACCGGTTCCAGATTCTCCGCCCCCCGCCCCAGTGCCTCAGGTCTCTGCCTTCACCAGACTCTGTGATATCGGCTGCCACCAGGAAGAGGTTCTTCAGACCCTCCTCGTCCGTCCATGGTGCCTCCGGAGCAGGAATGCAAGAAGCTTGATGCTGCAGGGAAGCGCATCATCACCAAAGCAGGCTCCACCATCAAGGCCGCCAACGCCCTAGCCATCCTGTCAACGTATGACAGGGAGCTGTGGTACCAGCTGGGACCCATCCTTGACTTCCTCCCTGATGACAAGAAGGCTGAAGCCTTGGCCCTGTTCCAGGAGGGAGAAGTAGCTTCTGGCCAAGCCATCACTGTCGCTTTCGACATAGCGGACACTGGCTTCTGCCAGATGGGGAATGGTGTGGATCTCCGACGTCAAGGTTGGCTAAAGACCATGACTTTACGCACAGATGTGCAGACCAAAGTCTTCGACATGCCGTTCGATGGGGACAACATGTTTGGAAAAGCAGGCAGTTTCACTTTCCAGGCCATCAAGACCGACACGGAGACGGCGCACACTCTGGGGATCCTGCGACAGAGAAGACCATCCTTTCGCTCCCTGAAGGGGAGAATCTCTAGATCATCCAAGGGTTACACCACCCCCTATCGTCAGCCATCCCGCTCTACCACCCAGAAGGCTTACAGGTGGTCACTCCTAGGCCTACAGAAGTGGCACCTAGCATTGTCCCCCCCCACCACCCGTCCAGGACGCAGATGCCGAAACAGGCCTGAACTGGCCCAGGACCCACGCCCCACTTCCGCACCCTATTGTGAGGCCGACTATCATAATTTGTCGATCAGTGGGGAAAGATCTCGACAGACAAATGGGTGCTGGATGTTCTTCAACAGGGGCACACTTTAGAATTTCAAGATAAGTGTCCCTGCATTCCTCCTGTAGCACGACAAGAATTACACATGGCCCAGCTGCTACAGGAGGTTCAGGCCATGTTACGCAAAGTGGCAATAGAACCAGTCCCTCAGTGCCTCCGGGGCTCCAAAATGTACTCCAGATACTTTCTGGTAAGGAAGAAGTCAGGAGGGTGGCGACAAATCCTATACTTGCGACGCCTCAAGTTCCTAAAAGCCCAAAATTTCAGGATGGTCACGTTGCAGCACATGCTCGACCAGCTGGAGGAAAGGGATTTTCTGGTGGCTCTCTACTTGGAAGACATGTACTTCCACTTCCCCATTCATTGCCAACACTGGAGGTTTCTGCGTTTTGTCGTCCAGGGGTGACATTACCCGTTCAGGGCCCTTCCTTTTGGCCTCAAATCTGCTCAGAGGGTGTTCACCAAATGCTTGGCCCAGCTGACAGCACATCTGCGCTGAAAAGAAATCCACATCTACCCTTACCTGGACGATTCACTCATCTGGTCTCGCTCCCACCCGCTAGCCACTCAGTACACAGTTAGGACTCTTAATCAACTATCCGAAGTCCTGTGTAGTGCCTTCTCAGAACACGCTGTTCCTGGGCGCCCGACTCAACACAGTCTCGTGTCTGGTGACTCCCTCTGAGGAGAGGTGAAGGCCATCCTGGGAAAAGTCCCAACAGCTCTCGACCGCGTCCGTTGCGACAGTCCTCCATCAGGTCGAAGCTGGGGATGATGTCTTCCTCCATCCACCTGATCCCCTTTTGTAGACTTCAGATGATACCCCTGCAAGAATTTCTGGATGCCAGAGGGCAGAAAGTCACTGGCACATGTACAGACAAGATTTCCCTCAATCGAGCATCCCGCCAAGCCCTGCAATGGTGGTCAGTTAGTCCACATCTCACTCAGGGAGCCCCCTTTCATATCCCTCCGTTCCAGGCTACAGTTACGACTGACACCTCTCTGCGGGAAGAACATAAACATTGTGGAACTGTGGGAGGTCTTCTGGCCCTAGTCTTTCCAGCCTCCGCTCCCGGGAAAAGTGGCACGTGTCTTCACGGTCAACACCACCAACATGTTTTATATCAGGAAACTGGGCGGAACGCGCTCTCCTCCTCTCTCCCTGGAAGCCCAGTCTCTATGGCACTGGGCCATTCTTCAACGCATGTTTCTCATCCCATTTCACCTGGCAGGTGTCAAGAGCACCATTGTGGACTACTCAGCAGGGAGCTGCGGTCCTGCAACGAATGGGAGCTTCAGCAAGTGTCGTGCCTCTTCAATGCCTTTGGTATGCAAAAAATCCTGGCCAAGGCCACAGCTCCCTCTAAGTTGACTTGCTACAGACACAAATGGAAATGCTTCACAGTGAGGTGCCGGGCCCGGAAAGGTTCGCCGGTCCGCAGCTCCTTCTGTACCTGCTCTCACTGGCAAAGGCTGGTCTTGCTCATGCGTCTATAAAGATCCACGTTGCCGCCATATCCTGGTACACACTGGCTGCAGGCAACATCTCCATGTGATCGCACATGCTCGTTAAGGAGTTCCTCAAAGGTCTCTTCAGGACATTCCCGCTAGTAAAAGCTCCCAAGTTTCTTTCATGGAAGACCGCCTTTGTGGTGGCAATCACCTCGGCCATTTGTTCTACCAGTTTTCTTCACAAACCTTTCTTTGCCTACTGAAAGGGTGTTGCATTCACTGGACGTTCGTTGTACCGTGAAGTTCTGTTTGGCAGTCACGAAAGACTTTTGGACGAAGTCTCAACTGTTCGTCAGTTTTGGACCTGTGTGACACGGAAATGCCCTGTCTAAGCCTTCCATCTGCAGGTGGCTCTCCAGCTGTGTCATGCATTGCGATCATCTGGTCAACAGGCCATTTCCAGACCGACCGAGAGCTCACTCCAACTGAGCTATCGCAGCAACGACAGGGTTTCTTTTTGCTGCTCCCCTGCTCAAAATCTGCAGGCTATTACATGGAGGTCTACTGGCACCTTCACGAAATTCTACCTTGTCGACACGGATTCCAGAGAGGAGTCCCTGGTCGGCTGTGAGGTGCTACGCATCCTGTTTGTTTGATGCAAGTCTGTTCCAGGGGTAGGTGTATTGCTTCTGTGGGCTTTGCCACCTCCCTGTGGTTGTGTATATGTACTGCTGCATAATTATATTCATGAGCATGTGAATCCATGCAAGACCCCATACTGGAGAAGGAACACTTTACTTACCTGTAACTCTTGTTCTCCACCTTGTTTTTGCATGGATTCACATGCAAGCCCTCTATCCTTCCCCTCTCTGGCTCTTTTTGGTTCATACTGCCACTTTAAGTCCGCTACCAAATCTGAAGATGGCCACCAGTGGTGGAGCTTAGGAGGACGAGTGTCATTGTCTGGGGGCAGTATGACCCAAAGACCACTGATAGGTTATAGAGGAGACCAGCAAGTTTAAAGTAAAACTGCTTTCTTTTTACCAAGGATTTCCAGCGTGACGACGGGGAATACTCATGAGCATGTGAATCCATGCAAGACCCATGCTGCAGAACAAGAGTTACAGGTAAGCAACTTTTTTCTTCTTTAATGACATGAATTTGGGCTGCCTCATAATGTGCCTTGACATTTCTGGTAGGTCAGACCCCCTTTTACTCCTTGGTAGCATTAACACTGTGTGCAACACCCTTGGTCTTTTACCCCTCCTTACAAAGTCACACGTCACTTTTAACAATTCTTTAAAGACGCAGGGGGAAGTGGATTTGGAAGGGCCTGAAAGTGATAGAGAAGTTTGGGGAGTATTGACATTTTAACTGTCGCTATACAGTCCAGTCAGGAAATGTTCAGTGGGTGCCATCTAGCAAGTACAATTTTGATTTAATTCATTAGAGGTGGATAGTTGGCCGTATAGAGATCCTCCAGGGTTTAAGTTAAGGTGATTTCCAGATACCTTATCCCTTCCCTGGGCCATTTAAAGGGATAGCTCTCCTTTGCCTCCTGGAGGAGACGACCTGTCAAGGTTAAATTCAATTGCGAAACCTTCCCAGCTCAAGTTGGATGGCCTTAAGGGAGGAAAGAGGATTTGTAAGGGCCAGCAGCATGTCATCTGTGAATGCCATGGTTCTATGCTCCTTCCCACCAAATGGTATACCCCTAATTCCCTCCGCTACCCTTAAATCGATTAACAAGGGTTCCAGAAAGATCACAAATAGCAGGGATAAGGGGCGCCCCGGTTTTGGCCCTCTGAGGATTAATTCTCTCAGAGAGGGAATCGTTGATGGCCAATCTGGTCGATGGTGTCACATAGTTGGCCTGAGCCATTTTTAGGAAGCCCACCCTGTTAGGATAAGGCATTGCTCTCAATAAATACTCTGTAAGCGCTGTAGCCATCAATTGGGTTTATTCAATGAGCAAGCAGGGTTCATAGAAGCGACCTCCAGCTCACCCAACAGCCAACTGACACCCTGTGGAACCTGGAACCCTTCGTGCACCCAGAGGTTCCAGGTTCCATGTGATGGTTTACACAATAACGGAAACGTACACAAATTGCTCATAATAATGAAATACTGTACACTCCCAACACCTCCCTTCCTTCCAATACTGTAAACATCCAACACCACCCTTCCTTCCACTAGCCAACATCTACACTCCTTTTGTGCATAACTGCCACTCTCGTCGTTGACCAGAACAGACGCCCCCAAATCCTTGACGACTTCCTTAGGTTCTGAGAATCTGGAACTATGGTTTCTCACCTTGACTGGTAGTTTCACTTTGATCACTTCACCAGGGTTCATGTCAGTATCTCTGCAGCAGTTTTTATCATCAAATCTTCTCTTTGCCTTGAATCCACTGACCACCAATCTCTCCTTCACACACTCTAGATCCACTTTCTCATACCTTGATCTGCCAATCCAACCCGGGCACAAATGAGTATTTGGTTTCCTACCACGCAACAATTCAAAAGGCGAACCCCTCTCACAACATGTGGGGCCAACCTGTACTGAAATGTTCTCTCCGTCACAGCTCTTATACAGTCCCCGCCAGTAGCAACCACAATCCTGATAACATCCATCAAGGTGCGGTTAAACCTTTCTACGCATCCATTGCCCAGGGCATGATATAAAGCTGTTGTCACTTGCTCAATTCCATATTTCTCCAAAAACAACTTGAACTCTTTTGATACCAACTGACTTCCATTATCCCATAAGTATCAGTGAGGGAAACCCTCCCGCTAAAACGGAGGCTCTAAAATCTGATTATACTGCTAGTGCTAACCTCTTTCAATACACAAACCTCCGGCCAGTCAGGGTGTCTCTCACACACAACTAATCACTCACCTTCCTGTATTCTTCAGCCTTCTCGTCACCATTATCATGAGAATTCCTTTTTACCAAATCCAGAACTGCTTGATAAGTGGCATCCCTGATGCATGCTGCATCCCATTATTTTCCCTTAATACTCTCCTGCGCCTGAAAAATCTGTTACTCCCTCCTCAGGCTCATGGGCACACTCCTCAACCACATGAGTAATCAGTGCGGACCTGGTGAGGGCGTCCGCAACAACATTATTTCTTTCCTGAACATTCTCCATTCTATACTGCACACCTTGTAAACTGCTGACCCATTTCATTATTCTTCTGGACACACCTTCCAAACCACCTTTGGTGAAAATGCTAATGAGTGGCTTGTGATCTGTTCTTAATATGAATTCGCGACCCCAAAAATACATTTTGAACTTGCTGACTGCCCACATCCATGGCAAAGCCTCTTTCTCCACCTCAGAATATCTCCTCTCCACTTCCTTCAGGGTCCTCGAGGCAAACGCTATGGTCAACAATTCCTCTCCAACCTCCTGCATCAAATCGGCCCCCAAACCAGTATCGCTAGCATCTGTGTTTATTATTGTTTTCTGACCCTCTGCAAAGCCAGATAACACAGGAGCATTAACAATACTCTGCTTAAACATTTAAAATTCCTTTGAACACACCTCACCCCAGTTGAAAACTGCCCCTTTTTGTAAGTTTCCTCATCTTATCTGACAATGTCTCTGTAAACTTACTATAGAACTCCATTAGAGCCAAGAAGGAGGCTACATCAATTACTTCTTGGACATGCAATTTCTACGATAGCCTTAACAGCATCATGTTTAGGTCTTACTCCTTCCCCTGAAATCTCATGGCCCAAATAGGTTACCTTGTTCGCCCTAAAGGTACATCGTTAAACCTTTTCTTTATTTAGAATTTCCAGCGCTCTTCTCTCACGCTTATCTTGCTCCTCTACATTCACAACACAGACCAGACCATCATCTTGATAAAACACCCCTTTCTCACTGTGCATGACATTCTACTTGCTGACGAAACTAAAGCAAATGGCATTCTTTGGCATTTGAACAATCCAATAGGTGTTATAAAAGCCGTCGGGTCCATTAAGTGCTCATGAAGTTCAACTTGGCGGTATGCTGCTCTGAGATCCAGAATAAAGAACGCTCGAGCACTAGCGATGCCTGCCAGGAGATCCTCTATCTTTGGCAACGGAAACCTTTCTGCCACCACATTCCTGTTTAAGTTTCTCAAGTCAATACCGAGTTTCACAGAGCCATTAGGTTTCCTCACTACTACAATGGGACTAACCCACTCAGAAGACTCAACCTTCTCTACAATGCCTTCTTTTTCCATCCATCCTTGTAATTTCTTCTTCAACTTCCTTGTGCAAGGCTAATTGTATCATATGCAGCTTGGACGTTATCAGACTGCACCCTGTTTGAGCCTGATGCAATGT
Organism: Ambystoma mexicanum; assembly: GCF_040938575.1. Classification (NCBI taxonomy): domain Eukaryota; kingdom Metazoa; phylum Chordata; class Amphibia; order Caudata; family Ambystomatidae; genus Ambystoma; species Ambystoma mexicanum. Next base: position 928,241,410 of record NC_090931.1, on the reverse strand, counting down.
ACAAATCCTTTGAGGCATCACAGTATTTTCTTGTACACCTCTGGATACCATTCCATAATTTCCAAGGACTGTTTGCACCCTTTAGTTTCCTGGACCGGAAGCACCGGTTCTGGATGACGTGGATCCAATCGGATGGCCAACTCCACCTGATCATTCTATGACAGCATTTCTTTCCCTCTTCTTGCCACATACACTATGCGCATGGCTCTTATTCATTTAAATTTCAATTCTGCGCTGAATTGCTCCACTTTGTCAATAGGAATATCACCATATGCATTTGCTTTGATTTCTGATTGCTGAAGCGTACAGCAATCAAACATGCTTTTCCATACCTGTATGCTCATGAGGGTGCAGTCTGCCCCACTGTCTATCAACATGGATATGTGTACTCCATGTATAGTGACCATGGCATAGGGTTTACTTCTTTTCACTTTTCCTGACACTGCCTGTATGCAATTTATCACTTCCTTTCCCATGTTCTCATATTCGTCTCCTTCGTCATCATCAGAGACTTCTCTCACTTGTTCAAATGATCTAAAATTCTTGCAGCAACGAGCCACGTGTCCTTTCCGTCCGCACTCACGGCAGATTATTTGAATTGCTATGCATTCTTTGTCACTGGCCAGATGGGTGACACTACCACATATGTAACATTTCCTGTTCTACTGCTGCGAGGCACTACATCACTTTGAGTTTCTCTCACTTGTCACTCTTCCCATCAGGTGCCGACCATCGTCTTTGAGAAGCTTTTGTGGCATTGTTTACCAAGCCCTCATCCAGAGCCATCTTATGACTTTCAGAGTCTTTTTCAGAGTTAAGTTCCTTGATGCAAGGCTCAGTATGTTCAATACACTTTGTAATTTCAATAGATCTTGCTGGGATTGGATTACGCTCCTTCCACATTTCTTCTTGTATTTTGTCATTGCTACACTTGATCATCAGTTGATCTCAGATGTGTTCATTCTGACAATGGGTGACTTGGCACTTGACTGACAAACCTCTTAGAATTGTAACAAATACTTCAATCAACTCGCCCGATTTCTCTTCTCAGGTAGCGAAATGGTAGCGGACCAGTGTGATATTCTCCTGCACCTCCTAATGTTTATCCAGTTTGGCTATGCTTTTCTCGTACAAGCCCACATCTCCTAGATTCAGGCAATCTTTTGAGAATATCTTGTCCTGCTGTCCCAAGACATTGATAAAGTAAGGCCTCTTTTCTGTCATTTGAATAGTAGGCCCTGAACACTGCCAACACATACTTGATGAAGCCATCTCTCCAATCAGCCCATCGCACTTTTGGCTCACCAGTGTGGTTGTGTGTTCCAGTGAGCGATCTTCGATCTCACCCAGCCTCTGCTCCACCTCAGTCAGCCTCTGGTCTGTCTGTTCCACTTTGGTGGTGAGTTCTGACAAGCATGAGCGGAATTCAGTCTTGATGTCAGTCATAAAAGCCACTAAGTCTCCTTTGGTAGCGAGGGCTTCTTCTCCTCCATGGGGTTTCTGCGGGGTAAGACTAGGAGGGTCCTGTTTCTTGCCCTTGTCTGCCGTCGAGAACATCGTGGCTATGTCCGGGTTTTTGCTGGCCTTTGCTTGTTTAGACATGGCGGCTGAGTGGGGCAGACGTACCCAAAGATGCCGGAGTCCCCCAGAGGAGTTCTAAGGTTGTGGTGGAGGTTCTGTAGGCAGCAAACTCTATGGTTTTCTAAGGAGGTGGGTTTCGCAGGTTTGAGGCGAGGTCTGTCAATGCTCCTGGGCCGGCAGGTTGCGTCCTTTCAGTTAGGCCAGGCGGGACGGAGGGACAGGGAGCCCTCAACGAGGGGGGCGGTGTAGCTGAGCGAGTATGTGGGCCGGGGCGCCCCAGGAAACCTACGGGAGGCGGATCGTGGAGGAGGATTCTACAGGGGCCGTTCGGTAACTTAGGCGGTTGCGTTGTGCAGCCAGGGGTCCCTAAGGAAGTGGACCGCCTCAGTAGTGCGGGGATTCAGGGTGCTCCCAGCCCGGAGGGTGTGGGTCCGCAATGGAGGGTCAAAGTCAGCGGCAGCGGAGGGCGAAGGAGGGTGTTGCGATCTTCCAGCGAGCAAGTCAGCAGAGGAGGCCCTGAAGCGCAGGGCAGAGTAGTATCAGCAGTCTTTACTTGCCTCCACAGGAGTCTCCGGACCACTGCATTGTCTGTGACCAGTGTCTCTGCTCTTCGATACCCTTCAGGGCTGAGGGCCCGCTTTTAAGTTCCTGTGGGAGGTGGGCACCAGGCTGATCTCCTGTGTTGCCCACCTTAGCTGTTGTTTCAGATGTGAGGGGCCACCAACCACCACCTCAAAGTGGCTCCCCCCGCTGGTTCTTGTGTTCAGCAATGTCCCCCTCCGAAGGTGGGGCCCCCGATCGGGCCCCTCTAGAAGCGGGAGCGGGTGGCGGGCACTCCCACCACGCTGCCCGCCTCAGCCGTCGCCTCCGCCGCAAGGGGATCCGCACCAGGGCCGCGGTCCGGCCGCGCTCATTGTTTCCCCTCTTCCGTGGCTAGGCTCTGCTCATCAGCCCCCCTCCCCGCCTCTCCGCCTCTCGCTGGGGCTCTGGCCACAAACCGCTTGCGGGGCGCAGACTCACCTCGGTCTCCGCCGCCGCGTTTCACACCCGGGTGCTGGGCTGATCCTCCCGGCTGATGCTCCGCTGGCCCCCTCACCGGTATGCCCTCGATGGGTTCGGGTCGCCTCCCACGTCTGGTTTCAGGCTGCAGTTCGCGTCTGGGCTCCCAGCGCCTCCGGCTCCTGTGTCACCGCAGGGTCCGCCTCCATTTCCTGGCCGCATCCGTACTCGTATGTGTGCCCGCCATCTTGCTTCTTCCGAGGGGCGCAGGGTGCTGGGTTTTAGACAGTGGTTTCGGGTGCAGAGCTTCCGTCCTGGCTCTTCATCTTTGGAACACCTAAGCTCCACCGGTTCCGCTCCTCATAGCTGATGTTGGCAATTCATTTCAGCTAAGGGACGCGCATAAATTCTGCTGCGGTAGCGGGCAATCCACGGGCGGCTTCAGCGGCGCGACCACATCGTTAGTGCTCCAAGCCACGCCGATAGGGGTCTTCTTAAAGGAAAAATGGTGATTCAAAAGGAAATGTAAACCACAGCTGGTTTCATTTAGTCTTATCCATAGGTTTAGTTCTGCCAGTTCAAAGTAGTTCATTTCAACAGGGTTGCCCTTGGAACCTTCCACGTAGGGCTCTTGCCGCAAGTCAATAAAGTTCACAGTGGGCCTCATTCCGAGTAGGGCGGTAAGGGTTAACGGTCACCGTTAACGAGACCGGTGCCTTTAAACCCTTACCGCCCTACTACGAGTTCCCTTTGCGGATCCTTCCTTAACGCCTGCTTTTAGCAGGCGTTAAGGACGGGACCGGCAAAGGGACTTTAGTGCTAAAAACGGTACCCTATGGGGGCTCAAATGGGAATGGGGAAGGGCCCTGGTGAATGGGGAATTACCGGTCCCTCCAACCTTGGAATGGACCGGTAATTACTCCATTCACCAGGGCGGAGTCGGAACGATTTTGGAGGCAGCCATGCCGCAAATAGCGGCGTGGTTACCTCCAAAGTCGGAATGAGGCCCAATGTCTCTGGGTCTCTTGGGGTTCCCTTCCCCAAGCTTTGATCCTTCCAGTTTCAAATACAAAGACATAGTTCCTGTTAGGCCTCTCATGGTTCTCTTCCCCAAGTCTCTGCCTCTCTTCATAAAGTTAAAAAATGTCTTTAGGGGGCCTTTTAGGGTTCCCTTCCCCAAGCCTAGGCCCCTCTTTACGCAGTTCAAAAAACAAACAAAAGGTTCCTCTTGTCAGGCTGTACCTTTCACTGTAGTTCTTTCATGGGGATAGTATTAGAGACTTTCAAGAAAGCCGGGTTCTTTGCTCCTCCCAGGCATGTCCCCCTGACCTCTAACCCCTCTCCTTATTCTCTGGCACCTCTTCTTCTGTGCCTCTTCCACTCTGTCCTTTTTCCTCTTTACTGTGCTTCCTGCACACCTTCTTTTTCTATGGGGCACACTTGCATCTTCTTTCCACCTTTTGTTGCCTCTTGCACAGCTCTCCTTACTTTTCATCTTCCTGTGCCTCTTGCACACTTCTTTTTGCTTTTCGCTGTGCTCTCTTGCACCTTCAGTTTCTCACTTACGTGCCTCGTGAACACTCTGCATTTACTTGATATGATATAAGTCATTTATAATGAGCCAGTACACATGTGTTTCTAGGCGCGACAAGACAAGGGAGGGTACTGAGGGAGAACAAGACAGCGATCTTACTTGGTCTTGTGTCATTCAGATTGTGCAAGTGCAGAACGCAAAGTGCAAGGAAGGGTGAAGTGCAACGGGGGAGAGGGAAAGTGCACTCAGGACAGCATTGCCCTGACTAAGGGCAGCCATGACAGCTCGGCTCTGGGTAGGTGCAAGGAGGCGTAGGACTGTAGAGGTTACAGATACTGCCCCTAGTGCACGACAGGCACAGTGGCAGTGCAGAGGAGACCGGTCAGGGGAGCCAGGTACCCAGTGAGACTCTGTGGATAACCAAACAACCAGTCGGCACAGCAGACAGGTAGGCCGTAGAGAGAGAAAGCAGCGGAGAAAGGGAAGGTCTTGAGCTGCTTCTGGAACTTCAAGTGGTACGGCTCAAGTTTGAGAGGGGCAGGGTGGCCGTTCCAGAAGGAGGCGCATGCAGAGGAAAGTGATCTGCCCCATTCTCTCTGCCTGAAGAAGCAGCTGACCCTCAGAGAGCTGGAGGCAAAGGGCTTGAGAAGGAAGGCATTTAGTAAGAAAGTGTTGAATGTATTGCGGGCGCTGGCCCCAGAAAGCCTTGTGGACGATGCAGAGGGTCTTGAACTTGATCATTGTAGCCACGGGAGCCAGTGAAGAGATTTCAAGGCTGGAGAGATACGGTCCCTGGGCTTGAGGCCAAGGATAAGTCTTGCAGTCCTTTTCTGCATTAGTTGCAGATGGCGGAGAGTAGAGGAAGGCAGATTGAGAGAGAGGCTGTTGCAGTAGTCCAATTTAGTGAGAACTGGGGCTTTGGAGACAATGAGCTTCTGGAGGAAATTGAGAAAAGGAAGAGTACCTCTGACGAGGTACAGCTGGTAGTGGTCCTTCTTGGAAAGGTCTGTGATCTGAGGAGAGAAGGAGAGGGTTGATTCAAAGATGACACCAAGGTTTTTTTTTCTCGCAGGAAGGTGATGGAAGAGGACCCATGGAGGGTCACCAGAGTGAGAGAGAGAAAGCGGGAGCAGGGGGCCCGATGAGAAGGATCTCTGTGTTACTGGCATTAAGGCAGAGATCGTTGGGAGGCGCAACAGTGCTGAATTGCGGATAGACAGTCTGGAATGTGCTAAAGAGTAGAGGAGGCTGTAGGGAGCCGGAAGGAGAGCTGCGTGTCATCCGCATAACACTGAAAGGTAGAGCAGAAAGGGGAGATTAGGTGGGCCAGAGGGGCCACATGTAGATTGAAGAGCCAGGGTGATGAGTTAGAGGCCTGGGGAACACCACATGTGGAGAGAGAGGTGGTGGAGAGAAAGGACCCAAGTTGGACCTGGGAGGGTCGGTCCAGGAGGAAAGAGGTCAGCCACTCCAGGGCCTGATCTGTGATGCCCAGCTCTCACAGAGTCGGTTTATCAGGATGGCGTGATTGGCTGTGTCGAAAGCAGAGGAAAGGTCAAGAAGGATGAGGACAGAAGGGGTCTTGGGGTCGAGTTTGGAGAGCAGATCTTCACAGGTGTTCAGGAGAGCAGTTTCTGTGCCTCTGTCTGCTCTGAAGCCAGACTGGTGGTCATGGAGACATCCAACAGTTCCAGTGTGGAGAGGAAACTGGGAGATGGCCAACTTTTTCAGAAGTTTGCCCAGGAAAGGAGTGATGGAGACAGATATGTGATATGATAGTTTATTTCTAACACGCTTAATACCCAGAGGTTTCTAAGCGCGGACCCGGGGATCGAACCTGTGTTGCTCCATGTCATCTTGCTTTCAAGGCGAGCACGTTGCCACTGGGCTATCCTCCTGAGAGTGGGCGATAGTTAGCTGGACAGCTAGGATCGGCAGAAGGTTTTTTAAGGAGGGGATGCACAAAGGAGTGCTTGAGGAGGGAGGGAAAAGAACCAGTGGTGAAAGAGTGATTGCAGAAATCGGCCAAGGCTGGAGCGAGGGTGTCCAGGTGGCCCTTGATGGTTCTGGAGGACCAGTGGTTTGGACGACACTTTCATAGATTGGACTTGTCTAGAATCATCGTCAGGTGTTATCAGAGAGAAAGAGGAGAAAGGAGGAGGAGAGATGGCCGGAGGGGGGCCGAGAGCGGTAGAGGGAGAGGAAGTGGAGAGCGAGGACAGGATGTCCTGAGTTTTAGTAGTGAAGTGAGAAGCCAGGGCTGTACAGAGGGCCTGGGAGGGAACAGGAGAGGTGGAGACTGCACAAGAATTGGCCAGCTCCTTGCAGATTATGAAGAGTTTGGCCGTGTTGTTGGAGGCTGCAGAGACGCAGGCTTAGCTGTGGACTCTCTTCTTGGACAGGACAGAGAGTCTGTATTGTCTTTGGAACAGGCGGCAGGCCAGTTTGTCAGAGGATGCACCCGAAGCCCTCCACTTCCTCTCAACCACTCTGCACTTGCGTTTCAGGGCGGCGAGGTTAGAGTGACACCAAGGTTTGCACTTGGAGGTAGGCTTCAGATTCTTCTGGCAGGGGCAAAGATGTCCAGAGTGTTAGAAATGGAAAGGTGCACATTAGGGGGGGCTGTGTCAGGGTGTGAGTCAGCAGCAGGAGTAGGAGGAGCAGAGAAGGTCAAGGAAAAGGCATCAACTGACACACTCTTCATGGGCCGAATGACCAAGAAGGTAGGTGGCAGTGCTGGGGTGGGCTTTGCGTGGGGGACAAAGTGCCAGGTGAGAGGAAAGAAGAAAGTGGTCAGTCCAAGAGAGAGGGATGCTTGAGGTGGTGGGAGCATTCAATGAGAAGCATCCAGGTGGATCTTGAGGTCTCAGAGGAGGCAAAGTTGAGAGGTAGAGGCAAGGAGAGATGTGGAGAGGTCAGCCCACTCTGAGAGGAAGAGGGCAGCCTGGTCAGGTGGTCTGTAGGTGGTGGCTACAGTCAGAGAGGGGCTAGGAGAGATGAAGAGCCTGCAGACCAGGCATTCAAAGGAGGAGTAGGCCTCAATAGGAATGACAGAGGCAGGGACCCACTCCGGAAAGATGAGAGCTAATCCCCCCTCTGGTTTGTTTGGTTCTGGGCACAGAGAGGATCTTGTAGCTATTGGGGAGGAGAGTGTCAACTCGTGACAGAGGTGGCAGTGAACCATGTCTCAGTCAGAGCGAGGACATCCAGGTCAGGCTCTTCGAGGAGGTGGCAGATGTCAGAGGAGTGTTCGACAGCGGAGCGAGAATTGAGAGTGGCAACATGGAGCAGGTTGCTACATTTGAAAGACTTCCGGGGAGGGGTGCAGGCGTGAGGTACACCCAGCGGGAGTGGTAGAGGTGCCCGAGAGTTGGCAGAGGTGAAAGGGGTTGCTTGCACCCTCTTTTTCAATTTTGGGTCGCTTGCTCCCCTCTCTGCGCTATCTGGCTTCCTCCTCTGTTTCTTTACTGTCTTTCTCGGTTTCTGGTCACTTGCATTCACTCCTGGCGGATTCTGTGCCACCAGCGTACTTGCTCTGTCTCTCTTTATTTTCTGCGCCTCTAGCGTCCTTTTCTGTTACTCCGCTTTTCTTCGCTCTTTTCAGCTTTCGCTTGCTTCGCTTTGCTTTCGCCTACAAAGCTTTGCCTTTTCCCTTTTCTTGTTTCGCTTTGCTTTTTCCTGCTTTCACTCACCGGGCTGTTCACCTTTCTCAACCCTCCTGCTCCACCACCCACACGCTATTGAGTTACTTTCTGGCTCACGAAACTCACCATTAGTAGTGCAGCGCTGGCGAGTAAGTAAAGGGGTTCTTGGGTAGAGGTCAAGGACTCACCACCTGCCCCTCGGACACCCCCGAGACCGGCACACAACCCAGGAGAACGAGTTCTAGTCTGAACAAGGCCAACAAACTCTGCTGCAGCTCCGTACACACACCAGGCTAGCTCTCGGCGTCCCGCACTTCACCGGTCCTTCTGGACTCATCTTACTGCAGCCGTCTGCTCATTGGCTGCTCTGGTCCAGTCAGCATCCCCAGCTCGCTCTCTGACTCTGGTAGAATCACCCTTTTTATATTGCAGGTGAAAGTCAATTGGAGTCAGGTGTGCACAATTGGGGAAATATGCCTGAACTTGCCTGACTCTATTTGTGGGACAATTCAAAGGTGTTAGATGTAGGGATAGAAATTGGGATTTGTTGACCAGGAGCAAAAAGCAGGAGTTGCCTTTGGGCAACCAGGAGGTAGTACGTAGTGTGCAGAGAATCTAACTTTGCGCCAGATGTAAACTCTACCTTTTTGTCCATTTTATGTTATCCAATTTGCTCTAAATGCCCCTTAGGTGTCTTCTTTAGTGTCCTTCATGTACATGTCCAACCATACACAGTTAATAACATATAGCTAGTTTTGTATGGCATCACATGCCACAGGAGTAAAAAAAAAAGGAGCTCCTGGTAGATGTTGGTTTCATGCTAACCAGACTCCCCTTGGCATTAACCAGGAGCTAAATAGCTGCCAGCTCCTGGCAATTCCGAACCCTGCGGATGGTAGGCCTCCCTTTGCATCCCTGTTATGTCTATGGGTTATCTTCATTGCTCCCGATCACCTCTTCCTCGTCCCAGTGCTTGTTGGAAATGCGGAGTGGGAGATGGGGCAAGATGGAAATGGGTATTTATTGGTTAATCCTAAATCACTAGGAAAGGAGGGGAGTCTCCTGGCTCCATGTTTATTGACCTGGGGTGATTTATTTTCCCTCTGGTCTAAACACTGGGAAGCCAAATAGGTGTTAAAGTGGGAACTGCGTATGTCTCTTATTTGGCCCTGCTCCTTGTCTGGTTTTATTGTGTTATGATATCTCCATCTCGCTCTTAGATCTGGGACCAGGGTGCCTGTATCTCCTACAAAGGCTTCCAGGACTTCCTTCTCCTTGCCTGCCGTCCCTTTGTCATACCACGTCTCAGTATTGGTTTTGTAAGAATGGGGGAAATGTTGTGTTTCTCATAATAAATGTGTGACGCCTCTAATCTTCCCTTTCTCACCTCAGGATTATAGTTATGTGTATGATATTGAATGAATGCTGTTTTTAATTTCTTCTGATTGGGAGTATTGGGGCAGTTGTAATGAATGGGTGTTTGTTCCAGTTTCCCTAGTCTTAGAGTCTTATTAGAGGAAGATAACTGGGAAAGAGAAAGTTGGGTTACAGAATAGCCTCCAGGTTTTGAGGGAATAGAGAAAAGGTTAGTGTCATGTTTTGGAAAACGGTTTGGTTTACTTTTGGATCTGGGTTTTTCTAACTTTCTTTGTTTGTGGAGCAAAGTCATGGGGTAAGACAGGGTCTGGATGACAATATCCGGTGAAAGTAGAGGGAGGGTAGGATGGTTTGGGGCAAAGTATGGGGAAATTCCATGTCTTGTCTTCATGCGCTCTCCCATCAGAAATGGATGGTTTACCCGGGAAGGTTTTTAATTCTTTCCTATGTGAAATAGTGATACCTTCGTTTTATTTAAAGGGTAATACCTGGCAAGGTGGCCAATCTTCCTACAAGAATAGCATGGACGATTTAAGGTAGGAAGTGTCCGTCCATCTTGGATTTCCCAGGGAGATATAACCTTTTGGAAATGGGCATATAACCTATCCTTTTCAGAGAGGTCATGGTCACTCTCTTTACCCTCCTTCACCAGAGAAGTCTCCATGTCTATGCCTTACCCCACCAGTTCCCCTTCCTCTATAGGACCATTCTTCTCTGAGCTTGCATGGTGGGACTCTAGGACAATACCTAGGAAAGGGGGTCTATCTCCCCCTTCCTGCCTGAATCCTTCCTCGGGATGATGGTAAGACCCCATATCAGAAACCATGGGACATAAGAACATCTAATTCCCAGATCTTACCTCTGTATACAAGATCCCCTCTTCACTCAAAGGAAAGTCTCCCAAGGATGGGAAATTCACAAGGAGGCCTCCATGGGACTGAGATCTCTCCTCCAACTTTTTTCTTGGACCTCATACAACTCCTCTTCCAAATTCTCTGGACAGTGCTCCTTTATGTGGCCCCAATTTCAAAAAAATAGGCAACGCTCTGTCTCAGAAGATTCTAGATCGTCTGTTGGTCTGGCCTGTAGGGTTTCTTGATTTATTTTGGGCAAACGAAAATTGGGGTTTAGTGAAAGAGATGGTAACTTACATGGTAGCTTGTTGGGGTTTCCTGGGGTCTGGTTTTTAAAAGGAGGTTCTCCTTCTCCTATCAGATAGTAAGCATATTTTTCTGGGATGTTGTCATCCCCTTGATCTCCCTTATTCTCCCCAGCGAATAATTCCCATGGAGCTTCATACATTAAACTTCCTTATTTCTCCCTTCTATTAATCATTAGTGGAGTTAAAGAGGAATTTAGGAAAACAAATTTCAGTTCATCTCCACTGTAGAAGAGAGGTATGATGATGAGTTTTCCTCTTTGGTAGGGTAAAATATAGATTAACCAACTAATGGGGCATACCATCTGTAATTTAAGGGACACTACCATCCTATCTCTTCCTGGTATCAAATGATCATCAGAACAGGAAAGGTGATGGGCATTGCCCTCTACGCTCTTCCTGGCGGGTAGAATGGTGTTAAGAAATGGTCACGTGGGCTCTGCGTACCTGTTTCTTCTGTTGGCATAGATGAGGTAGCCAGACTGAAGGTTATGGCGACTAAATTGTAAGTGTGATTGCAAAGAACCAGTCCAAAAGACCCCAGGATGTAACTAGGGGCTCCTGAACCAGCTCCCCACGCTACGGGACTGCTCTTCCCAGATTTTCATGGCGCAAGAACAGTGCAGCACTGACTGGCTAACGGAGGTCTCTGTCCGAGATGGTGGAGTTCCGATCAGCAGCTCAAGTAGTCCTCTGAATACTACTTTGACGACAATTGGTCTGAAATTTCGAATAGGAATCCAGGCATAGGGTAGAGGCACAGACAGTAGACAAGAAGAAACAGGCAGAGGCAGACCAAGGCACTGGCAAGAACAAATGGGGCATAGAGAACAGGAGATTCTGACAGTTTCTGGCTTCTGAGAAGCCAGAAGCCAGAAACAGACCAGGAAAACAGGGCAGAGGGTGGCAGGGCAAGGCAGAGAGGACAGGAATGAAGGTGCCAAAGAAGCCTAGAGTGAAGGGCAAAATGCAAGGAACAGAAGGCCAAGGCAAAGGGTTTGGCAAGACAAGGAGCTGCTACTCAACGCTGCTGGTGCGAGGCTCGGTTCCGAACAAACCACGTTAAGATGCGCGGAACTGCCGGTTCCCGGAAGTTAAATAGGGAACCAAATACGGGTACGAGCCCTGAACAGCAAGCCTCGGTTGCCATTGGAACCAATGTACCGCACATGCGCGGAAAGCAGGGCACAGTCCTCCACCAGCCAGAGATTATGGTTGCCTCCGTGGGACTCTGCAACCCAGCAGAGTGGATCCGTAACAAGCGCCAATGGGGGTACAGCCGCCAAGATGTGGCTAGGCGGCAGAAGGAAGCCAGCACGTAGAGGCCCATGTGGTAAGAGCTGGGCGGCCAGCTGTACCCCCGAAGGCAGGTGCCGCAACACTATGCCCCCTCCCAGGAAGGCCCCATGTTTCCAAGGGTGACGAAGAAAGAACTCTTGCTCCAGACGCAGAGCATGAACATGTGAACGGGGCTCCCAAGTACGATTGCTGGCGGCATAGCTTTTTCAGTCAACAGAAAACTGGAGAACCCCATGCCTGATCCGAGAGTCACAAATCTCGTGAACCTCGTATTCGGGAGTACCCTGATTTACAAAGGGGGCCGGACGGAAAAAAGCACAACCATAGGTGTCTGGTACAAAAGGTTTCAGAAGAGAAACGTGAAAAACAAGGTGAATGTGCCAAGAATCCTAGATGCTTTCGGGACGTATTTGCGCTTTAGATGTTTTTATACATTTTTTAAAAATAATAAATAAGAAGAAGCTGCAACCAGTAAGCCACTGGGTAAATCTTTCTGAGGACCCTAAAAGGGCCGAAATAACGGGGAGCCAGCTTGGTATGCAGGTTGCGAAGGGGTCGATTTTTGTAGGACAACCATACCATATCCCCGACTTGCAGAGGTGACTCCGGAGTGCGATGCCAGTCGGCTTGATCCTTCATGGGCTTCTTAGGCCGATCCAGTGTCTCCATGGCCAGTTGATGTTGGGTTTGTATCCTTGTGACCAGGTCATCAGTGGACGGGCCGGACTAGGCACAATAGGCCGAAAAGGAAACACCATGGGATGTAACCCATAAGTACAATAGAATGGGCCACGACCAATGGCAGAATGCAAAGAATTATTGTATGCCATATCCAAATGGGAATACCAGTTGTCTTGAGAAACATTGGCAAAACAACGCAGGTAATGTTCAAGAGTTTGATTGGTCCGTTCCGTCTGGCCGTTGGACTGAGGGTGATAGCCAGAACTTAAGGCACGTCGCACTTCTTGATGTCTGCACACTTCAGACCAAAAGAAAGAGACGAATTGAGAACCTTGATCAGATAGTATCTTCTCGGGTAGTCCATGTAGGCGATACACGTCATGAAGGAAAACACGTGCCATCTGAACCGCCGTAGATATTCTAGGAAAAGGCAGGAAATGTGCCATCTTGGAAAAACAGTCGATCACTACCATTATACAAGTATATCCCTCAGAAAGTGGTAGTCCTACTATTAAGTCTGTAGCCATTGTGTGCCAACGAAAGGGCGGTCTTTCGGTGGGTTGTAACAACAAGCCCAGAGGACTCTTGTATAAGGTCTTAGTTTGGGCACAGATAGGACATGACATCACATAATTTCATACTTGATGAGCCCATCTTGGCCACCAAAATTGGCGTGCATCAATTCCTGAGTGGCTTTTACGCCCTGTTGTCCTTCGATCTTAAAATTGTAAAAACCTTGTAGTATCGCTTCCCGGGGTTCAGTAGTGGCTATGTACAACCGTTCCTGGAAGAATAGTAGGCCGTTCTTTTCACTGATTTCTGTTCTGCGTAACAGACTAGGTCTCACCGGATCAGACAAGGTCTCTTGCAGTAGGGTACCCAAATGAGGACGGATTCCTGATTAAAAAATGCTTTGGTGCAATATCTGGGATATCAGGAACGAAGGGGATATTCTCATCTTCAAGTGAAGTAAGAAAGATATGTTAAAATCGAAATGTGAAAAGTAAAAGGCCCAGCGTGCTTGTCTGGTGTTCCGACATTACAAAGAATGTAAGAACTGAAGATTTCTGTGGTCAGTACAGACTTCTACAGAAAATCAACCCCCTAGAAGATGCCTCAATTCCTTGAATGCAGTCTTGATTTCTAATCGTTCCTTCTCTATGACTGTATAGTTGGGTTCACTTTGGGACAATTTCCGAGACAAGTAGGCGACGGGATGTTCTGTCCTAGTAGCCGGGTCAAATTGTAACAGAAAAGCCCTGATGGCGAATTTGGAGGCGTCTGCCTCAATGATGAAATGTAAAATGTTCAGTGGGGTTTCATAGGATGGGTGCAGAAACTGAAGCTTTCTTTAGTTCCCTGAATGCTTTGTTGACCTCGGTGTTCCAGACATATGGTATTTTGCTTCTGGTTTGTTGTGTTAAGATGGTGGCAAGCGGAGAGAAACCAAGAGAAACCAGGAAAAAAACAACAGTAAAAATTAGTGAATCCCTGGAAACATTGGAAGGACTTAAGGTTTTGAGGTGGGCTCCATTGTAAGATGGTTTTTACTTTGGCTGGATCCATCTGAATACCTGTGCAACTGAGCAAATTCAATGGAGTCCTGATTAAAAAAAGACACTTCTCGGCTTTCGCATTCAGATGGTTACTGGCCAAACGTAGCAACACTTTCTGAACTTGTCAGACATGATCCTCTTTGGTGGGAGAAAACATGAGGATATCATCGAAGCATATCCACATAGTTAGTCCAATAATCCAATCAAATTGGAGAAGATGGAATCCATGAAGCAATACAAAGGCCAAATGGCAGCACCCGATATTCAAAGTGTCCAATTGGAGTCTTGAAGGCCGTCTTCCATTCATCGTCTAATTTGATACGAACGAGAAGTTATGCCCCTCTAATGTCTAGTTTGATGAAATGTTTTGCTGCGTGGAGTGATTCAATTATACCTCGAATCAGGGCTAAGGGGTATCTGACCTTGCGGGTGATGTCTTTAAAAAGGCAATAGCATATGCAAGGACGAACTCTACCTTCCTTCTTATGCACAAAGAACAAAGGGAAGCTATCTAGAGATTTAGAAGGCACAATATTCTCCTTAGCAAGACATTCCTCTATGTAGTTCTGCAGTGCTTTTTTTCCAGTTGAGACAATGAGTACATTTTGCCGTGAGGGATTACTTTGTCAGGTAACGGTTCGATTGAACAATCAAAGTCCCTGTGAGAAGGCAAGGGAATGGATTCGGGTTCATAAAGCACTCTGTAGAACTGTTTGTATTCCTTCAGCACAATCTTCAGGGAACAAAGATGATGTGAGTTATCCAACCTTCAGGTTTCCAGAGACGTGGGAGTCATATGGGATGTTGGCATGGAAAAACAAACCTGGGTACAACGACTATAAGAGAAAATCAGGGTCTGTGTCTACCAGTTGATAAAAGGATTGTGAAACAACAAACAGGGTAATCCCAAGACTACCGGATATGATGGTATCTTGATAATGTTGAACAAGATTTGTTCTGTGTGGTCTTTGATGTGGAACTGAAGGCTTCCGGTATGTTGTCTAATCTGTCCTGAGGACAACAGGGTTCTGTCGATCACTTCTACCACTGTGGCTGTTGCCTTTTGGCATAGAGGAATCTGAGTTTGAGTGACATATGTGGCACCACAGTCCAGTAGGGCAATGGTGTCTTCATGCCTATGACTCCACCCAATGCGAACCTTTAGAACCAGAAGAGTAGCAGGTAATATTGGGTCTTTAGTAAGAAGGACTGGTGGTAAACATGGACTCGTTGTTGCCTTCCTCTTTAACGACTAGCCTTCTAGTTTTCTGCAGGCCTGGGGGGACGGATTGGACACAATCCCAAATAATGTCCAGCAGCTGCACAATAAATACATAGATGATTGGCCCGCTGACGTTTCTTTTCAGATTTAGAAAGTGGACCCCGAATGGCTCCGAACTGCATGGGTTCCGAAGTGGTGTCCGACTGAGTGGTAGGGGTTACCGGGCCGACCACCGTTCGAGGAAACATGCATTTGATTTGCTGTCTCTCTCCTTTTCTCTCAGTAAGGTGGTGGTGGATCTTCAAAACTTGTTCGATCAATTCTGACAAGGTCCCAGGTTCCGGGATGTGTAAGAGTTCATCCTTGTATTCGTCCCTTAAGCCTCGCCGAAACAACGTTTTCTGGTTTACTTCTGGCCATTGCGAATCCATAGCTAACTGTTTGAAACAACTCGAATAGGTTATGATATCTCTTCCTCCTTATCTGATCTCAAGTAATTGGTTTTGGGCTGACGATGCCAGATTAGGTGATTGGAACACATCCAAAAAGGTCCTCTCAAACACAGAAAAGTCATCCAATATAGGACTGTTTGAAGTGACGTAAGGTGCTGGCCAAGCCAAAGCGCTTCCGGTGAGATTCCCAAGTATATATCCTATTTTGGCTTTATCATGGGTGAAATGAAATGGACGAAACATGAAGTGAAAATTGCAATGGTTGCAGAATTTAGCTAAACGCCTAGGGTCACCATCAAACTTCATGGAGGTTGTATGTGCCATTGCGTTCTCAGCGTGTGGTGTGACTGCAACTCCTTGAGTAGCCATCAATTGATGCAAGGATGATGCACCCGATCCCCAGTGTTGGGATCCAAGAGCGATGGCCTTCCCCAGGCCACCTGAACAAAGGATCCTCTGGGATTATTTATGAGAACGCCCTCAGGTTTCTCACACTATGGGTGTTGTTGATGTTTGTCTGCCAGTCACAAAACTGGAGTAGTCCTCCCCAATGAGTCCCGGTAGTACGCCCTCCAACCGGTTTGCCCAGATTTTGGCCTAAATTGTGGCATCTGTTTATTAATGCAATGGGGCGATATGATTTTGGCCTTTTCCATAGAGAAAGTGATACGTTTGCGTATTCGGAAGTAATTAAAGAGTTGCACCATAATGAGGGCCAAATTCACCCTAAAGCTTTTGGAAAATGTGGCTAGGAAGCCGTCTGGGCCCGTAAATGTGTTCAGTGACAAGACATTGATCGTGTTGAGCACCTCCTGCAGAGAAATTTCAGCTTCGAGCAAAGCTGCATCCTCAGCTGAAATTGGCAGAAGGCAAAGGGAGTCCAAGTATTCCTGTTGTAATTCATTGTTGGGAGAGTCTGACGTGTAGGGCGTCTTGTAATAACTGGCAAATATTTAATGTATTACCTCCGGTCGAGTGACCTTTTTAGCTGTGCCTTCTGCCACCTCTTATGTCGTCCTAGAGGTCTGCTAGCTAATGTTCTCTCAGGTTTATTCCCCTTTGCATAGAATAACTGTATTGTGTCCAGAAGGGCTTTTTCAGCCTTTTTAGTTTGCAG
Source organism: Ambystoma mexicanum (assembly GCF_040938575.1). Lineage (NCBI taxonomy): Eukaryota > Metazoa > Chordata > Amphibia > Caudata > Ambystomatidae > Ambystoma > Ambystoma mexicanum. The sequence goes on along the minus strand of NC_090931.1, from coordinate 928,224,789 downwards.
GAGTTTCCGTTGGCCGAATACACTTCTGTACTCCGAGATTAGCTCTGGATGGATTTTCTGCCAACTCCCTATGTATGCATAAAACCTACTCCAGCCTTCTCATCTGTTTAACCCTCTGTGACTTTAGCGCCATTAACGTGCCTCTGATCACCTCCTTAAAGACATCCCATGGGGTTCTCTCAGAGGTTAGGGTAGGGGGATTGTTCTCGAAATAGGCCAGGATTTCTTCCCTCATCTCTTTTGTGAACACATGGGGCCTCATTCCTAGTCCAGCGGTAACCCTGCCGATGCCACCCGCGGTTGCCGCCAGACTTGGAATAATTTACCGGCGCCTGACTTCCCGGTAACACGGGGGATTCCAACCCAGGCACCGGCTTCCGTGACAGTTTGCCTACCGCGGCCACGCTGCCCGGCAGGGTCAGGCCTGTCGGGCACAGCAGCTCCGACAGGCAGACTTGTACTTTGCCGGTCCGGAAACAGCTGTGCCGGTGAGCTTACTGGCACGTTCAAAAAAAGAAAAAGAAAAAATAATAAAAAATTAAATATATATATATATATTTTATATAATAATTTTAAAAATTATTTTAACATAACCATGACAATTTGCAGACTTGTTCAATCATTTACAAAACATTAAAACATTACACATCAAATTTGTCTGTCTGCTTCCCCCACCCAACCCAGGCTTACGTCACACCCAATGTACCATCTTCTTCCTTCATTCCTCATCAACCCTCCTGTCTTCGGTATCTACTTGTACAAGAGTTTCCACCATGTCTTTGGCACCCTGTTCAGAGGTGGCCAGTTCGGCTATAAATTGTCTCCAAACATCCACCCACGTCCCCTTGTTCCGTGTTCCTTCCTATCGTTTCCTGCCACACCACAGTCTCTGCATTCGCCCATTTTAACAGGTCTCCCCACCACATCTGCACTGCTGGTCTCATTTTTGCTTTCCATCCCACCGCTATTCTGCGTTTCGCCAGTATGTATGCCAAGTCCTTAAGCTTGCTCACGTGTCGAGCTATTTTGGGCCTTGGGAAGCCCCCTAACAGACGAGCTTTGGGGGATCCAACATCCAGGGTTATCTCTGCTTTTGCTAATGCTTGAGCTACCTCTCCCCAAATTCTATCGATCTCTACACATGCCTAGAGCATATGCACCAGATCTCTGTTTATCTCCCTGCACTTCGGGCATGCATGTGTTACTGCTTTGCCGACTTTGGCTATTTTGTTCGGAGTCAAGTATGCCCTATGGGTCACGTATAATTGGATCAGTTGTAGTCGTGCATTCCTCGACACCTTTTTGTGATACCCCATAACCCTACTCCACACCTCGTCCGACACTGGCTCCTGTAAATCTGCTACCCAGTTTTGCCTCATCTGGACTAATTCCTTTTCAGCCTTGGACATCAACAGCGCATATATCTGCGAGACTTCGTGTCCTCCCTCCGACGCACCATAAAATGTCTCTATAATCTCGTCTAATTGTAAGGACGTCTCGGTCTCTGGCCATCTGCGTCTTAGACTCCTCAAAAAACTGGAATATGTTAGGTGTTGCGTCCGGTGTATCCCTGAGTCTCCTATCAGTTCCTCAAAATCCTTGGCCGACCCCTCCTTCAGCACATCTCCCACCGTCGCCACTCCCATGGGTTCCCAATACTTCTCACGTTGAGCCTCACTTGTTTGTCTACCCCTTCCAACGCAACTAGCAGGATCTGCAGAGTAGGGGTTTGTGCTCTCCAGTAGCTGGCAGGCCCTGCGCCACATAATGCGTCCCAGGCGCAACAGCAAGTGCCAGCGGGGCGTGCACGAATCTGTCAGCTATATCAGTTTGTTAAAGAACGGGGCACTGCCTGCTCCTAATAACCTTGATTCGGGTGTTTGTCCATCTGACAGCCATTTGACCACACATTGCAGCTGACTAGCTACAGGATATTCCTCAAAGTTGGGCAATTTTATTCCCCCTTTTACATATGGGTTCTGGAGCTTCCACAATGCCACTCTGCACCTTGAATTATGCCGTAGGAAGCTCCGACATTTGCTATACAATTTCATTAAGAACTCTTTCTGTATCGCAAACGGGATATTAGCAAAGTAATGAAGGAGTCTCAGTAGTACCACCATCTTCGGTAATGCTGCACATCCCATCATGGACAATGGCAATCTGGTCCAGAAAGACATACAGTTTTTGATGTTGCTAACTGCTCTCACTGTATTTTGTATTTATTCTTTCTTGGGGTCGTGGTATATGTCTACCCCTAAATACCGAAACGTATTTAGGGGTAGACATCTATTTCCCACTTGATTGGTAACACCGGCAGTTTGTGTATGGGCTTCCGACCGTACCATCCCAGAGGGAATAGACTAGACTTCTGTGGGTTAATAGTTATACCAGACAGTATGGCATATCGTTCCACACATCCAGTATATATTGCAGATTCGTCTCAGGGTGCTGAAGGTACAGGAGCATGTAATCCGCAAACAAGATCAGATGCCTCCCGCCCGAAGAACTAATGCCTGCCTCACTGTATTCTTCCCTTAAATATAGCGCTAGTGGCTCCAGCGCTAGGATGAAGAGCATTGGGGACCATGGCTATCCCTGCCTTGTGCCCTTACTCATTTGCCACTGCTCCGAGATACTAGTGCCCATTTTGACCCTTGCTATCGGTTCATTGTACAGCAACCCCACCCATTTAATGTATGAAGGCCCAATACCAAACTCAAAAGAACGTTTACTGCATCTAGTGACGCTACAGCCATTTCCTGTGTGTCTCTCCGAGTATAATCTATTATGTGATGCAATCTCCTCAGATTATTGGTAATATTTCTGTGTGGGACATATCCTGTCTGATCTGGATGTATGAGCTTGGCTATGACTGTTCCGGGAGGATAGCTCAGGGGCAACGTGCTCGCCTTGAAATCAAGACGACACCGAGCAACACAGGTTCGATCCCCGGGTCCGCGCTTAGAAACCTCTGGGTATTAATCATGTTATAAATAACCAACCAATCATGACCGGTTTGAGTCTCTTTGCCATGACTGCTGTGAGACTCTTCCCAAATTGGTTCAACAACGAAAGAGGCCTGTACAATCTGCATTCGGTATCCGGCTTATATAGTTTAAGGAGGGGGATAATTATCGACTCTCTTAGGGATCTGAGCAATCTGACCGTGTCCAGCGCCTCGTTGAACATTGCTAGCAGTGAGGCAAGGATTTCTGTGTTATATTCTTTATAAAATTCTTCAGGGAGCCCATCTGCCCCTGGGACTTTACCAGTCGGTAGTTCTTTTATCACATTCTCTAGGTCTTCTATCGTGATGGATATCTCTAGGCTGTCCCTTCCTCCATAATTAGCTTGGGGAGACAGATCTCGATTAATGCTTCCTGTATATCCGACAAATCACTTTGTGGTTTCCTTATACAGATGTGTATAATAGTCATAAAAACACCTGTTCACCTCCTCTTGGGTCTCTCACAACTTCCCATTGCTTCCTTTTGCTGCTCTTATCGTCTGCTGTGTAGTCTCACTTTTATACAGCCAGGCCAGCAGTCGACCCGGCTTGTCCCCCTCTGCATGTTGTCTCTCAATGTATTTTCTGTAGCTTAAGTTGCCTGATCTTTCCCAGTGCTCCTTACATTCCTGTTGTAGGCGGTATACCTCCTGGGCCTCTTTTAGGGACCTATCACCGGCTCGTTATGATTTCTAGTCTGCTTTCTGCTTTTCACAAATCCCGTACAATAACATGTTGCATCCCTTTCGACTTTGCTATAGCTGCTCCCCTCACCACTAAGTTAAAGGCCTCCCACAGTGTACCAGCCGAGTTTACTCTGCCAGTGTTGTGCTTAAAATATTCTTTCACTTCTTCTCTCAGATGTTCTCGGAACCCTGTGTCTTTAAGTGCTTCAACCCTAAGTCTCCATGTCAGGATTCTGGCTCGGGGTGGGGAAGAACCTGCCACGTAACAAACAGAGGGGCATGGTCTGACAGGACCCGAGCCTTATACTGAGCCAGCATGAACTCACTCAGTGTTTCCTCTCCCACAAACACGTAGTCTAGTCTGGTGTATAGATTCTGCCGAGCGGTGTAGTGAGAATATACTCGGTCCTGCGGGTGCTTTGTTCTCCATACATCAGCCAACTTGCGTGTACGCAACAACGTGTTTAAGGCTTTGGCTGGGGGGGTTGGATGAGTATGTTGATCCCAAGGTCACCCCCCGCCCCCACCATTTCCGTGCCAATGTATCTTATCTATCTTTGGTCGGATGAGTTTCCTGCAGGAGAACCACATCTATTTTCTGCCACCTCAGATATGCCATAACTCGGTTCCTTTTTAACCTCTTAAGTGGAAAGGACGAGGTATCTCGTCCTTGGGATTACCTCCAGGTTGCCAAGGACGAGATAGCTCGTCCTTTTAGGCACTGTGTTTTGTGTGATCCCTGCAAAGCAGGGATCACACAAAACTGTAATCCAACCCCCGGGTTATGTAAGGGGGAGAGTCCACCTTTCTCTGCCTCGATCTCCGGCTGTATTTCAAGCCGGAGATCGAGGCCGGTGTTGGTTCTCCCCTTTCCAACGACGCCTTGTGTGACAGCATTGGTGGTCACGGCTCGGGCGCAGAGCGCTCGATCACTGGCTAGCAATGCCACTAGACCACCAGGGTGTCTTTTCAATGCGGGGGGAGGAGGGGCTGCTTACTAGGTAAGTGGCCACCTCTCCCTGAGGCCCTAAAGCATGGGGCCACATGTATGGAGACCTCTGTGGGCAGATGGGTGACCATCTGCTCCCAGGGGTGGGGGACAATTGAAAAAAAAAAAGAAATCAGCCGAGAGGGGGAAGGGGTTGGGGACCACTAGCCACCAGGGAATTGTTTTGGGACATGAAAGGGTGGTGTCGTTTGAAAGGGGAGATTCTCCCCTTTTCAACGACACCTTGTGTGACAGCATTGCTGATCACGGATCGGGTGCAGAGCTGGCCCCCCTCCATTTGGGGTGGAGGGGAGGTGTACCCTCTTTACATTACAAAATTCTCTGGCGGTTTAGGGTGTCCCTCAACCCTCACCCTAAAGTGCAGCCTACCATTTTCAATTTTTTTCTTTGTTTACCAAACTTCTCTTGGCACAGATGGGCACATTGGTATGCCGATCTGCCCCCAGGGTGCCCAAACCTTACTGCCCCATCCATTGGGGGGCCTGTCTGAAGTTTTGGGGTGGGCCTCTCCCCCACCCCAAATAGAGTGTGGGGGGCACCTCATGCAGCCCTCCCTGAGGGCAGATTTCTGTGCGTTTTCAATGGGGGGTTGAGTTTCAGTAGACCACCAGGGATGGCTTGCAAGAGGGGCCGCGATTGGTGTGCGTTTCAGGGTAATAAATTCTGGGCCGCTTCGCGCAAGTCAGACCTCTGTGCATTCCTATGGGTGTCCTCTTTTCAGAAATGCATGGGGTTCCCAGTTTTCCTTGGTGGCTTGGACGCCCTAGACCCATATCTGTATGGTGTGTGCTTCAGAAGAAATCCTGAAATTCATCTGTCGGAAAATACTTGGGGTTAGCTGTGTTTTAGGCTTTCCCCTTTGTGCCCAGGTAGGTTCACCCACACATGTGAGGTACCGTTTTCGTCGGGACACCTGTGGGAATGCGGGAAGGTATGACATTTGGTGTGCTTGTGTGGTTTTGATAAAACTTCGACCCATTTGCTGGTGCCCTTTGTCACATAACCCTTTCATTTCCCAAATGTGCCCTACATTTAGTCACTGCTTTAGGCACCATACATTTTTGTAACCAGCACAAGTGAACCTACCCTTGAAAAGGTCTGCCTGTGCTCTTTCAAAAAATGTATGCCTGCCGTTCCTCACCACATTGGTTTTCCTGATTTACACATGCTAAGTACGCCTGTTCAGGCCGTAAGCATGAAACTCCTGTGTACCATGGCTCAGTTTTTGGCTTGTGGTATTGCTTGTTCTCCAGCATGGGGTCTGGCATGGATTCACATGCTCATGAATATTCCCCGTCGTCAGGCTGGGAATCCTCGGTAAAGAAAAAAACAGTATCAGTTTCGTTTCTGATCTGTCTTTCGTAGTAGTAACCAATCACTGATCTCTGCGTCATACTGACCACAGCCAATGACTGCCCTCTACCTAAGCCCCGCCTCTGGCAGCCATCTTCAGATTTTTACCGCACGTTCATGTGTTGGGATCCTCGTGCTATTGCTCTCGAGCGTTAGTGCTATTTTTTCACGTTTTTTCTCAAAAACTTTGTTTTTTCGGTCAAAAAGAGCCTCAGGCTCCACCGACTCTCCATCCGATCAACGGGGACCCGTGTCGGATTCGTCTACGCCCCTCAAGGGTGAAGATTTCGTCGAGCTACGCTTTTGGAGGACTCCAGAAGTTTCTCAGGCCCATCTCGGACATGGCCCAGGAGAAGGGAAGCTCGACGCCCGGAAAGCTGTTCAGGGTTTGCCCTGGATGCCAGCTGCAGAATGTCTTTAAGGAAGACGAACACTCCTTTTGCCTTTACTGCCCGGCGAAGCTCCTGGAGAGGCCCCGGTCGAGCTCGAAGGCCCCATCGGAGGGGGAGCGAGGCAGTGTCCCCCCCTCAAGGAGAAGGCGGTGAGCGCACCTAAGGTGGTGAAAGCCTTAATCCATCCGGCCAAGGCCTCTATCGAGACAGTCGCGGCGGCCCTGGCTCAGCCTGTGGAGGCTACACCAGTGGTGGCGACCTCGGGGCTCAGAGTCTCCCTGCCACCTCGGAGGGAGTCCTCTTTTATGCCCATCAACAGGACCCCCGTGAAACCTCCGGCGGAGAAGAAAAGGGGGGGGCAGGAGGTCGTTGTGGATTCGGCCTCAACCTCTGAGGAAGAGCTGGTCGAGGTCTTAAGCCACGGCCTCGGCGTGGAAGAAGACCAGCCCGTCGGGATGGATCCCGACGCAGGTGACGACGACATCGTCGAGGGTGCCGACGGGGCCCCTGACCGCCCGTCGGATTCCCCTCTGCCAGCGCCGCAAGACAACTCGGCGGCCATTTTGTTGGCTATACAGTCCTTATGCTCGGAGCTAAGGACGAGACTACCGTTGCCAGCGGAGGAACCACTCCCGTCGGGGGACCCAGAACCGGGACCTTCTGGCGTTCCTCCCCCCAAGAAAAGAAGGATTCACCCTCCACCTCCTTTTCAGCCGTCGCGCCCCGTCCAGCCCTCCTCCCCGTCCACGACCCGAGGGGATGATACGGGGACTGACACGGCCACGACGGGTACGGACGACGAGGTGTACGACGAGGATCTGCCGTCGTCACCTCCCACCAGGGCTTCCCCGCCCGACGAGATTGGATCGTTCCACTCCATGATCGCCAGGGCATCCGAGCTTTTCCAACTCTGCCCTGAGGAGAAGAAAAAGGAAGGATTCCTTTATCAACGGCGCAAGGCCAAGAGGAAAACGGTCCTCGCGGTGCCTCTACTGGACGATATTTGGGATGAGGGCCTCGCCCTCCTCAAGAACCCTTCCACGACGCCGGCTAGAAGAGACCGGTACGAGAAGAAGTACCGGGTCCCGGACGCGGCCCCCCTGTGCCTCCGGGCACAGCCTACCCCGGACTCTGTCGTCTCCGCGGCGGCCAGGAAGAAAGCGGGGGGGGTGCGGCCTCCACGTCGACTTCCCCGCCGGACGGCGAGGGAAAGAAATTGGACACTATGGGACGCAGGGTCATCTTGTCTGCAGCGACGACGATTAAGGCGGCCAACGCCTTGGCTATCGTGGCCCGCTACGACAGGGAGCTATGGTACAAACTGGCTCCCCTGCTGGACTTCCTACCGGACGACAAGAGGGCGGATGCCCTGGAGATCCTGCAGGAAGGTGAGGTGGCGTTGGACCACGCCATCACTATTGCGACGGACATCGCCGACGCTGGATTTCGCCAGTTGGGCAACGGCGTGTGCCTTAGGCGGCGTGGATGGCTCAAGGCTACGGACTTCCGTCAAGACTTACAGACCAGAGTCCTGGACATGCCGTTCGATGGGAACAACCTGTTTGGGAGGCCTACAGGGGATGAGGCAAGTCTGGCGGACCCCGCCGTCGTCGCCAAGGAGGTCAAGGCGGCAAAGCCTCGTCGAAGCAGGATTGAACCGGCCGTGGGGTCGGGCCCCCACCGAAGCACCCCGGTGGGAGGCCGGCTGGCGAGCTTCGTCAGCGTGTGGGAGTCCATCTCCACCGACCGTTGGGTGCTGGACGCCCTAGCCCGGGGCCACGCGCTCGAGTTTCAGAGAAGGTGCCCGCGCGTCCCCCCTGTGGCCAGAAAAGAACTTCACGTCCCCCAGCTTCTCCTGGAGGTAAAGGCGATGCTCAGGAAGGGCGCCATCGAACTCGTCCCAAAGAGGCTTCGGGGCTCCGGAGTTTACTCGAGATACTTCCTCGTGAAGAAGAAGACGGGAGGATGGCGCCCCATCCTAGACCTACGACGACTGAACAAGTTCATAAAGGCACAGAAGTTCCGGATGGTCACCCTCCAGCACGTCCTGGGTCAGCTGGAGGAGGGCGACTTCCTGTCGTCGTTGGATTTGGAGGATGCCTACTTCCATATTCCCATCCTAAAGGGGCACCGAAAATTTCTCAGGTTCGTGGTCCAAGGGCGTCACTATCAGTTCAGAGCCCTTCCCTTCTGACTACGGTCGGCACCCAGGGTATTCACCAAGTGCCTTGCACCAGTGGCGGCGCAGCTGCGCCGAGAGGGGATCCACGTCTACCCCTACCTGGACGACTGGCTCATCCGAGCCAAGACGAGGGAGCTCGCCGTGGAGCACACGGCAAGGACCGTCCAACTTCTCACGGACCTGGGATTCTCCGTGAACTACGCCAAGTCCCACCTGGTACCCGCTCAAGACGCACTGTTTCTGGGAGCGAAGCTCGACACAGTGTCCCTTCTGGCCTCCCCGTCGGAGGAAAGGACCAGGGCCATCCTGGGCAAGGTACAGCGGATGTTGGTTGCGGACGTGGCCAAGGTGAGGTCCATCAAGTCCCTCCTCGGAATGATGTCTTCTTGCATCTACCTCATTCCCCTGTGCAGGCTCCGGATGCGCCCGTTGCAGGAGTTCCTGGACGCGCGCTGGATCCAAACGACGGGCAGCTTCGAGGAAAGGATCACACTCGACGAGAGTTTCCGACGAGCGATCTGGTGGTGGGGCACCCGCACGCATCTGATGGCGGGCATGGACTTCCAGACCCCAGTCCACCAGGAGACAGTGACCACGGATGCCTCCCTGGAAGGGTGGGGAGCGCACACCGAAAATCTGCACGCAAGAGGCCTTTGGCTCCCGACGGAGAAGTCCCTACATATCAACGTCCTGGAGCTCCGTGCAGTGTTTTGGGCCCTCAGGTCCTTCCTTCCGTCCCTCAAGGGCAAGGTGGTGAGGATCTTCACCGACAACACCATCACCATGTTTTACATCAGGAAACAGGGCGGAACCAGGTCCCCAGCACTGTCCAAGGAGGCGCAGGACCTGTGGCATTGGGCCTTCGCCCAAAGGATGTTTCTGGTGCCGTTTCATCTGGCAGGGATAAAAAAACACCGTCGCCGACTCACTCAGCAGGGAGCTGCGCTCGTGCCACGAGTGGGAACTACGGCAGGATCTAGTGGATCGCCTCTTCCGACGGTGGGGCACACCCCAGATCGACCTGTTCGCGACAGCGACGAACTCCAAGTGCCGGAGGTTCGCCAGCAGGTTTCCCCAGGCGAGGAGCATGGGCGATGCTTTCTCGTTCCCCTGGGAGGGCCTGTTCCTTTACGCGTTCCCTCCATTGCCACTGCTAATCCGGCTCATCAACCAGCTCAAGAGGTCACGGTGCAGGATGATCCTCGTCGCACCTGCGTGGCCGAGGCAGATATGGTTCCCGGACCTTCTGGACTTGTCAGCGTCCCCGTCAATCAAGCTGCCGGTGGACGCGGATCTACTCTCCAGGGAAGGAGGCGCCATCCTCCACCACGACCCGAAATCGCTGAACTTGCAGGCCTGGCTCCTGCAGCGCTAGAGTTTGGAGGATACGACATACCGGCCGACTGCAGAGAGGTTCTTGCAAAGGCCAGGGCGTCCTCGACTCTTAAATGCTACGGACACAAATGGAAGAGGTTCTCTGTCTGGTGCCACGCACAGAAGATTAACCCTCTACGGATTACGGCTCCCCAAGTACTGCCGTACCTGCTGACGCTGGCCAAAGCTGGACTGGCACACGCGTCCATCAAGATTCATCTTGCTGCGATCTCCCGATACACCAGAACCACGGGGCGGACGTCCTTGTGGTCTCATCGTCTGGTGAAAGAGTTCATGAAGGGACTGTTCAGATCGTTCCCGCTGGTGAAGGCTCCGGCCCCGGCGTGGGAGCTCAACGTGGTGCTGACCAAGCTCATGGGACCTCCGTTCGAGCCTCTGCACTCGGCCCCGTTGAAGTTTCTGTCGTGGAAAACAGTGTTTCTTGTGGCCATCACCTCCGCACGATGGGTGGGAGAGATCCAGGCCCTTTCCTGCAAGGCCCCGTACTTGACTTTTCACGACACGAGGGTAGTGCTCAGGACGCACCCCTCCTTCATGCCCAAGGTGCCGTCGGACTTCCACCTCAACGAACCCTTGGTGTTGCCTGTGTTCTTCCCGTCGCCTTCGTCGCCGGCTGAGAGGACTTTGCACTCGCTGGATGTGGCTAGAGCGCTGAAGTTCTACGTGGACCGCACAAAGTGTTTTCGGAAGACGTCACAACTCTTTGTGAACTTTGGACCTGTCAAACAGGGGAAGGCTCTCTCGAAGGCTTCCATTTCCAGATGGCTCTCCGGCTGTATCATGTACTGTCATCGGTTGGCAAACCGACCGCTGCCTGGCCGTCCGAGAGCCCATTCCACCAGAGCGATCGCAGCTACCACGGCGTTCCTTTCTGGTGTGCCCCTGCTGGACATATTCAGGGCTGCTACGTGGAGGTCGACGCACACCTTCACGAAATTCTACTGCGCCGATCGGGATTCCAGGGAGGAGTCCAGGGTCGGCCAAGCAGTGCTGCGCAACCTGTTCGCCTGAGGTGAGCCTGGTGAGGAGGTAAGATGCTTAATGTTGAGTTTGATGTAATGCTTAATGTTGAGCCTTTGCCACCTCCCGTGGTTGTGCATGTGTGTACTGCTATGTATTCTTTATTCATGAGCATGTGAATCCATGCCAGACCCCATGCTGGAGAAGAAACAAGTTACTTACCTGTAACTGTTGTTCTCCAGCATGGGTCTGGCATGGATTCACATGCGAACCCTCCCGCCTACCCCTCTGCGGCTCTTCACTTGGTCATACTGCCACTTCACGTGCTTCCAAATCTGAAGATGGCTGCCAGAGGCGGGGCTTAGGTAGAGGGCAGTCATTGGCTGTGGTCAGTATGACGCAGAGATCAGTGATTGGTTACTACTACGAAAGACAGATCAGAAACGAAACTGATACTGGTTTTTTCTTTACCGAGGATTCCCAGCCTGACGACGGGGAATATTCATGAGCATGTGAATCCATGCCAGACCCATGCTGGAGAACAACAGTTACAGGTAAGTAACTTGTTCCTTTTGTGAAACACTACATAAAATGTGTGATTTCCTAACTGCAAGAGTCGGGGGAATGTAGCGGAGCATTGTTTTTCTCAAAATTCATAGAAGCCATTGCCATACCAAGCCAACCATGTCCACCACATACCTTTTTCCGGTCATTTTCGCGCTTTTTCCCTTACCTAGTTGTTACCTGACCTACGCAAATCACCCCTTCTTAAACTTGGAATTTTGGCTACTTTTCAGAAATGTATGCCTTTCTGTCCTCCAATTCGGCTTTCCTACCTTTTTCTTCCATTCGTCCACGCATGTACAATAGGCAAAAATGGCCAACTTCGTCTACCTCTCTCAAAATGTTTTTTTCGTTTCCACTCAACCTGTTCTTGAAAGCCAGGAAATTGGGGAAACAGCAAGCCATTTGTTCCTAGCTCTTGCAAGGAAAAAACCACAGGCTTCCTTGTACATCATTTTATTGCCATTTTTTTGAAAAAACCCAAAATCTTCGCCCTATTTGGATTTTTTCTCTCACACCCCTACAGCAAACTAGGATTCCTGGGTGGTGTTACAACTGCCTACATGTGGGGAAAAAAAGGGCCCAAATATCTCGTAACAAAAAAGTTACAAGGCATTGAATGGTGACATACCGAAATCGCCAAAAAAGGCCTTGCCACTGGGGGGAAAACCCATGGCACTTAAAAGGTTAATAGCTGTTTAGGCCTCTCACATTCCAGGTTGCTATTTTGAGTTCCATATTCTCCAGTAGTGTCCACTCTCATTCCACCCTTGGCACATTTACCCTCCCTTCCTTGTGCGTATTTGTAGGCCAACTTCCTTTTAACTTACCCAAATCCCCCCCGCCACCCAACAGTTCCCAACGTTTGCCCAGCTCCAACTCTGGATCTCAGGCATCCCCGCATCTAGCTCCTATCCCAGCCTTGATGCCGGTATTCATGGTGCCGCAGGAGGATACTGAACTACTAGTATCCTAACTACTCTAAACTAATTTGGGTGATGGTGCGATTCCTGGTGCCGCTTAGAACACAACAGCACCTGTGCTTCCTGCGTTTAGCTAACAGTGAGAAATGCATTTGCCTTTTAACTTAACTGATCGTGTCGGATCATTACAGAATAGCCCCTGTGCGGCTCAAGTGTACATTATTTAGCAATGCAGATTCACTTATCACTCCCACTTCCCGCCTGGTCTTGTTTTTCCATCAGCATGGTCATTGTGTCCATCCACTTGCCCACATCTTCAGGAGTCTCAAAAAAGACAGCGCAGTCTTTATATAGGACCTTCATCTTCGCCGGATACAACACATGTATTTAAGATTAGCTGCACGTAACCTCCTCTTGACTGCCACATAGTTCACCCTTTGTTTTTGCACCAGGAAAGTATAATCAGGGTGTGCGGTGATGGTCGCTGATGCTCGGCTGATCGTTCCTCCCTTTCAAAAGTGTTCTAGAATTCTCTCCCTGTCCTTGTAATTTAGTATCTTGGCAATTATCGGTCAGGGCGGGGCTCTGGGTGGCGGTTTCCTTGTCAGGATCCCTTTGTGCTCTTTCCACTGTAAAACCCTTGGGTGAGTGAACCAGCCCCAATTTCCTGCAACAACATGCCTTCGATTAAGTTTGTCGGCTTTAAACCTTCCTCGCCTTCTGGTAGCCCAACATTCCGTACATTGTTTCTCTGTGCGCGACATTCTGCCTCTTTTGCTCTGTTCTCAAAATTCTGCACCTGCTGCTTTAGCATGGAGACTTCCTGGGAGGTTTTGTTGCAACTGCTTGTAATAGCTTTCACCTCCTTCTTTAGCACCCCTGTGCGTTCTGTTAATGCTCTGATATCTTGTCTCAAGAGGTTCACGTCAATACTAATTGCATAATTTTTTAATTCCAGTGCCGACTTCAGCTCTGCTATGGCCTCTAGTATCTGGCAGTCCTTTCGCCCTGGAGCCTCCTCCTCTTATTTCTCTTGCACTGGATTCTTCGCGCAGTCCGCCATTTGTGCTGGTTTAGCAAATGCATCAATTGACGACTGTTTCCCTTTGCTCTTGTTCGATTTGGATGCCATTGTTGCGCCCCTTGCTCTGTAGCCCTCCCTTCTGCGTAGGTTCACGTGGTGCAATCTCCTGGTTGTTGCAGCCCTGTGCTGGGGAGTATCCTGCTGCTGTTCCTTGCAGCGCGTTGTGCGTATATGACTTCATGGGTCCTGTACTTATCACCAAGCCCCCTATTTCCCAGCCTCAGGATTCCACTTGTGGCAGGGGTCTTTGTAGTTGTCTTTGATTTCCGGCACACCCCACTTCCTTCCCTTGTCTATGGGCTCTCTGTTAGGTGCTTCTGTGCCTGGTGGTGGTGTTACGGACTGTTCAGTCCTCCACAGTATGCTGTTCTCCGCTCTACACCTGTGCACCCTTCTGTTCTGGCCTTGTGCTTTCTGCAAGTTCCAAAACACCCTAGCGGATACTCCCCCTCTGTGTTTGTTGCTGTATACAGTAGCCCCCCCGCCCCTGTGTCTTGGGTCTGTTGGATATATGCCCCTGTCAGTTCTGGGCTGGCTTACTCTGGGAGAGCCGGCGTTGCACAGTCTGTACTGGAGTCCTACACCCCATACTGGGGTCTGCTGTTCATCTTAGGGGTATCTGTACTCCCAGGCATCCCAAAAGACAACATCACACTGTATTACCACTCAATTGATGGGCTGGTTGCTGTGGGTATCTTCACAAGCTGGGAGCCCTCTGGGTGTTGGTGTGGCCCGTGCTACTGCCCTCTCCAGGCACTGCGTACTGTCCGGGCCTATTGAGGATTCAGTGGCTGTAGTGAGTCCAGTGACAGCCTTGTAGCTGTTCCAGGCGTTTAGTTGCTTCTCTTCCCCACCCCGATTCGTCTGCAGTCGCCTGTCCCCTTTCCTTGACGGTCCCTTTCACTTCCACACTCTCTCCTTACTTCCTATTGCAGGGCAGTGTCGGCTGTCGCTATAGCCGCTCCGTTCCTCTGTTTATATCCTAAAGCTCAGTTTTCAACCAGGCCAGACTTCTTCCATACTGCACCTGAGTCTCAGCTACAGCGTGCCATGGTGTGATACTTGTCCTCTCCTCATGCGCGCTGGTTGCGGCCATCAATTAGCAGTGTAGTACGTTCACTGTTTCCGCACCTCATGTGGCTGTCCCTTTGTGTACCAAGCTCTCCCAGTGTTGTGCACTATCTGTGCGTCCCCGGTGAGTGGGAATTCGTGACGTTCCAGTTCCTTGTCAGTTACACTGTTTGGAGGGCCCATTCGTGCCTTCCACTTGCTTGTAGTTTCACCTTTTGATTATCCAACGTCCTCCGAAGGATTCCATAGGAGTCCTATGCGGTTGCTGTTTCCAGGCTTTCTCAATGGAACGCCTGTGATTTTTTCAGTCGTTTCCACAGACATTGGCTTTCGCAGGTTGTGCCGGTGCGGCGGCAACCATCTGTGAAGGAAGACCCGCACTTGTGTTTTTGTGTGAAGTGGCTCCATGGGGTTAACGGGCTCCTTACGTTGTGTTTGAGCGTTGTTCCTCGCAACTCGCTCGGTGTTCACAGCTCCAGGGCCCAAGTTTGGCACCACGGGCTCTCTGCTTGAACTCCTCTGCCCTGTTTCGTTCAGCCGGCACGCCGCCAAGCCTCTTGCAGGGGCTCTTGTGCACATCTACTTTGTGCAAAACCGCGATCGCTCTTTCTGTCTATTTCCGCTCCTGTGTAGCCAGCCGATCAGGGTCTGATCTTGCCACGTCCATGTCACGGCCCCTCTTCATTCTGTGTCATATCCCGTCGGCTCAGTCCGTTTTTCGTGTCCGGTCGTCATCTTTTTTTGTTCTGAAGACGGGGTGCTGCGATACTTATCCGGCTCACAACGTCCAACACGTGCTGTGAATCACCACGAAATTACAATCATAATGTGCCTTGTATATTCATGCATCCATAGGACCAAGATCACGCGTTGTAGCCAGCTCAGAGCATGTCTTAGCATCAGGATCATTGCGGATCAGCAGGAGCACCTTTGGAAACATGTCCTATTCCATGGTCCTGTAGCCACGCCCCCTCCGCTTACCGGCACCGTTGTTTCCGGACCGGTAAGATTATAATGGGGGTCCTGGAGGAGTTCATACGGGAAACTCCATCTCTAGAGCCTGCTGCTCCCATTTGGTAGTTCCAACGTAATACGGACCGAATCATATTCCAAACCCCTATGCTCCCTATATCTGCTGTAGCTACTCTGCCCATTAACCCAGGGGTCAACCAAATAGTCTATTCTGGAGAAGGTGCGATGTACAGGGGGAAAAGGTGTAGTCCCGCTCCTACCCATGGAGAGCCCTCCAAACGTCCCTGAACCCCAACCTATTTACTGCTGCGATGAAGCATTTTGATGCTGTCCCCCTATCCACTTTTAGGAATACCCCCGCTACGCAAACTCCCAGCTCGTCTAGTACCCTGAAACCCGAACCCATTTTGTCCCATGCTGGGCGCATTCAGGGTGACAGTTGTGAGCTTCAGCCGGCTGAACTTCCAAGCAGATGATTAGATATCTCCCCTCCTTATCCTCCTGCTTCTTTGATAACTTAAACTCAACTCTGTCTTTAATGGCAAGCAAAACACTGCAAGTTTTGTTGGTCCCGTTAGCCTGAAAGATAGAGTACTGCTTCCAATGCACTCTGCTTATTCTTCAGTCTTATGCGAGTCTCCTGGAAGGTTACTGGGTCAAGATTGTGGTAACCAAGAAGGTGTTCAACCTTTTTTCTGTTTAACTGGGCAGTTGAGGCCCGTACTATTTTGTGAGAGGATGCCTAATTTGAGACCCCTACTGATGGCCATTCCTTACCTCCGGACTATCTCTATGCTCGCCTGTCCTGCCTTCTGCCTGGCTGTCCTGCACTATCACACTGGGACCTACCCACGACAATGTATAAGAGCTCCACTGGAATCCTTGGTAACCCCCCTCCCCAGTTCCCCTTTAAACCCCAACCCCTTCCTCCAAACCAAATCCCCCAACCTGTGAGCCATGCTAAACCTCTTAGGGTTCTCAAAGAACTAACGTTCAGGGTTGACCAACTGACCCTACACCAAATCCGTGCCCTATAGCCCACACTGGATCAAAAGACAAAACCGTCTCCCATCCCCGCCTCCAGGGGTAAAAGTGCACGCTTCTGATTTGCTACCTCCCTCTCCTCCTATTAGAAGCCCCACCCTGTATAATTCTCAGAAACAGGAACCCCTCCCGATCCTTACATCTTTAATATCTGTCTGCTGCTTCGCAGTTCCCTTCCACCGTCACCCTCATGAGGAGGTCCCCCCCACTTCAGTGAACCTTCTCCACCTCTAGCTCTGGAGTTTCTGTGACCATTCCCACGGGTGGGTCTTTCACTTACTCTGTGTGTTTGCCACTGTGGTTACGTCCAGATCTTCCTCCTATAGGCCCAGCAAAGTGAGGGCCTCTCTCGCGGACGTGATATGATGCAGACTACCCTGAAGGGAAAGAGCAGGTCAAATGATAAGGACTGTATATGTCAGCCAGGAAGGAGATTTATTTGCGTTCTTTCTAAGGTATTGTGAAAATTCATTTTCTTAACAGTGGCCAAAGTTGTTGATGATGGTCACCCAGGCAGCATAGAAATATTGCTTTGTCCCACTTAGTGATTTACATCATCAAAAGCTCACAATGTTTGTTATGCTAGTGATTGAAGTGAGTGAGGAACTCAAACAGTATAAAGTTACCTTTTCAGGTAAGAGACAGGGATGTTTTGTTTATACATAAATGATATGATCTCCCAAGTTCTAGCGGCATCATGTAATGTGCCACATATAGGCGGCAGACCACTCCCCATGTGTCTTTATGTTTATGATTCGTATGCCAGTAATTCTAAAGCCTTACAATCTCAGCTGAATGCAGTTTCTAAGTACTGCAAATCGAATTCTCTAGATCCCAACAAGGCCAAGCCGAAAATTATGGTGTTTAACAAACAGAAGAGTATCATGTATAAACATCACTTTAAGCTGAATGATGGCCACTCGAGCTGGGACACTGTTTCTCATACCTGGGAGTTGTTATCAGACTAAACATTTTGGAAACTGTGACTAATTGAGGTAATTCGTCCTTTCTCCGCAAGGGGGAGCCCCTCCCTGTGAGGCTGGCAAGGTGAACCTGCTCTGCAACACCCTCCCTATGTGTCGAGTCAAGTAGGACCTCACTGGTAGAGATCACCCCCCCCCCCGACACCACTTGGGCACAAGAACTCCCGTTCTCATGAGGAACTCTCTGATGCCCTCAAAGAGATGGCCTATATTTAGTTGCCTAACATAACAGAACATTATCAATTCCATAAAGATGAAGTGAACTTATGCTATCCACAACTGACGACTAGGACTATCCCTACAAATCAGACCCTCCAATGGACTGTGCCGAGGATGCTGAAAAGGGATGATATGACAAGAGGGAGTGAGTCAGCGAGAAGCCGGAAAGCAGAGAGAACAAGGGGAATCCCCTTATCTGTAGCAGAGCGGACAGAGGCAGAGCTTTGCAGAATGCAGAGCCTGCGCAAATCAGTCAAGCTCCAACATGGAGCCAAAGACGCTGGGAGACCGGCATATGAGAACGGAAGAAAACGCAGCATGATTGAAGAGAGAGTCTACGGTGGTGGCCAGATCCCAGTCCGCCCGCAGAACAGCACGATACCACTGACTTGAAAAACCCACTCCCGAGCCTCGAAACAGCGCAAGTTTGATTTGGAAGACGAGAACGAAACGCACGTGAAACAGACAGCATAACAAGTGAGCAGCAGAGCAAAGAAGAAACAGAAAGAGATTCCAGCGCCTTACTGGTCCAGGTGACGTTACCCCTCGGAATATAAGGGAATACAGGGAGTGGATTAACGGACAGTTAAGAGTTACTCATTATAACTCAAAACTTGTCTCACTGCTAATGAGAAAAGTATTGAAAATAAGCCAAGGAATTATAACTATCTCCATGAAAGACAGAGCTACATGAAATATACTAAGTGGGAGAGGAGTAGAGCTGAAAACTCATTGCCTTGGAAAAAGGGAAAAGTCAACCCAGGTCCCAAAGAACAGAAAGAGAAGATAATAAATAAAGATATTTAGGAAACACACCCATGAAACCAGGAAGTCAAAGCTCATACATGAAACAGAACTCTGGGAAGAGAGGCTAGAGGCTAGAACCTGACAAAGAGAGAAGGAACTTCTACAAAAGTAAGATTGTGTGCATAAAAGGGGAGAGTAAAACTATCGGTCCCCTGCAAGAGTTACAGAACTTGGGGCCTCCTTATGAGTTTGGCGGTGTGGTAAAAAACGGTGGTTACCGGTGTATTACCGCCGCATTACCACACCGCCAAACTACAGGTTTTGAGGTAAGGCAGAGAAAGCGGAATGCTGGAGGGTAATTCCTCTGCCTTACTGTCCAAAAACTGCCATATTGGTAGTATTACTGCCAGTGAAAATACCACCGAAATCCCCTGTGGACTCCAGTTAATGGGGGCTAAGGGCCTGATCACGAGTTGGGTGGTATCCCGGCTGGGATACCGCCCAACTTTATATCTGTTAGCGCCCACCCGTCCGGCGGTATTATCGCCGGATCACAGGTTGGGCGCTAACTGTTACTCCCCATTCCCCATTGGGTGCATTGGACCCAATGGGGATTTTTCGGCACAATTACTGTGCAGTACATTGGCATTTTTCCAGCGTGTTTACCCCCAGCTCTGAGCTTGGGGTGAACACACCAGACTCGAGACTGGTCAGACCCTTAACACAGCTACCTCCCAACTCTGGATCAGGCCCTAATACTGCCTACCACCACTTGTAATCCGGTGGTAATACCTCTGGTGGTAATACCACCGGACAAAGTGATGGTAACCGTAATACTGTTGAGTCACTTGCCTCTCACTTTACCCCCACCGGGGTGTGGCAGGGCTTGTAGGGGCCCTATTCCTCTTTTCTATGTTCTCCGTCTCCCTCCTTGTGTTCTCCTCGACTACTGACCCTTAGCGGCCTTCGCGTGTTGATCTCGCTGCCGCCCTTGTGATCAGGGTGTGGGTGGTGCCGTCTCTCCTATCTTGGTGCCTACTTGCCACCTGCAGCTTTTCTTTAGGTTATTACCACTCTCTGGTCTTGGTATTGGTGTTTCCTGTGGCCCCGGGGTCACTGGTGTCCCCACTGACCTGTCATGGACTAGTACTAGGCCTTTTTCTTTGTCCCTCCACCGTGTGCTGGCTCTGGCAGGACTGTGGCCGGCCTCTGCGTACTTCTCGTGCCTCCTCCGCTGGGCCCTTGTGTCCCTCTGCGCACCTCCACATCCAATATTCTGGGGCGGGCCCTGTATCCCTGTGGTCTCTGTGCCACTCTCCTGCTCCTCCTCTTCCCCACCGTGTTGCACCCTTTATGTCCTTCAACAGGGCCGTTCTGTTATGCAGACGTTCAGTAGTGTCCCTGGGGGTGCCCGCCTCCTGCACTCCACTTCTGGGTGACCAGCACGCTGCCTGGATTGCTTGTGTCCCTTCTGCCCTATTATGGGTGAACGCTTGGCTTCTGCGCTCTGCCCTCTGGTGTCTCCTTCTAGCTGCCACTGTTCACCCTGCTGCTTGTCTGGGGTGGAGGGGAATCTTCTCTTTTTCTGGGTCCTTGCACTTTGCTGGTGCTTTGGGGTGGGGGGGCTGTCCCTCTTCCACTCCTCCTTCTCCCTCGTTGCACTATTCCCTGGCTGTTCCGGGGCTAGCCCGTTGTGCGACGGCTCACTCCCAGGTCCTGTGGGACTGTTGGAGCACTCTCCCTCCTTTGTTCTTGCTCCCCCTGCCTCCACGATTCCTCTCAGCAGGGGGGACTCACCATTTCAGCAGCGAGCTGCTGCTCTGCTGCTGGCCTCTAGCTCCGCCGTCTTCCCCACCAGTTGCTGGTCCTTTATGTCAGATGTGTCACCTTCCTGCTCCTCCTGACGTGGAGCTCTAGCCCTCAGCCGGGCCACGTCTCTGTGCAGGGTTTGTCCCCGAGCACTCTGGCTCGCGCCTCAGGCTCACTGGCCACCTCTATGCTCCCGCAGTGTTGAGTGATCACTGTGGTTCTCTCTGCTGCTAGTCACCTCCTCCTTGCTTCCACGGCTCTTCCCGGTGGGTGGGCTCTCCATTAATATTGCGGGTTGCAATACAGCTGTTGGTCCTTCTGTTGGCCTGTCTACCTGCTGTTTGGCGGGCTCGAGTTGCGGGGCTCCTGCCTTTGGTCGGGGTGTTCCGCTGCCTTCAGCCCGCTTGGGGAACCCTCCAACGTCGGTCCCGGGGGTCGCTATCTGCCTTCAGCTCGCCATTTTCTCGGACAGGGACAGGAGCTGCTGGTTCAGGCTACCATCTTGCCCGCACCCCCTGGTGGCCCTCCACGGCGATGATTTTAACACAGTGATGGACCAAACTGTTGACCGCTCCTCTATCACAGTAGCCACCCAAAGTCATTCTTCGGACTTTCTAGCCCAGGGAATCTGAGATCTAGGCTTTATAGATATTTGGCGTTGCCTCCACCCCAAATTTAAGAATTACACATTTTATTCCCATGTCCATAAGTTATTCAAGAATAGAAATGATTTCCCCCTCACATTGTTGGACTCCATCCAGGGTGCAGTTATAGGCAACAAGATTCATTCCGACCACTCACTTCTAGGTTTAACTGTATTTTTAGACTCTGACCCGACACCTTCTCCCTGCAGCTGGCAATTGAAATATTTATTGCTGTGAGCAATTCAAATATTTATTGAGGAAAACGCGAAAGACCAAATATTGCACCATTTTCAGATACCTGATAATGGTGAGGTTTCCTTGGCATCTCTATGGGAAGCTTGCAAAGTAGTCCTAAAAGTTGGATTTATAAAGCTTTTGACCACAATACATCAAATTATGACATCTCGTTTAGCCGAGCTAGATGCTCCAATTCTAACCGTAGAACAAGAACACAAGTGAACGGGCACCCGCAAAGTCTATCGCAGGTTCAGAATGGCTAGGGCTAGAGGGTGGTGAGTTATTGCTGACTGGGGAAGCTACTGAATCTTTACTGCATACTAAACAATTCTATTACACTAAGAGCAACAAAGCCAATAGAATTTTAGCCTATAACCTACACCGACTCGAATCTCGAAATTATATCCATCCACCAAAACATCCAGAGGACAACCTGCGATCAGATGAGATCTCTAAGCTCAACGTATTTTCTGAATTTTAAACAGCCTTATTTAAAGCCGAAAACGTAGGTGATACTGCACAGCAAGCCTAAATGCTCCCTGGAAATGCTTTACCAGCTCAACTATCCAAACCATTTGTTTCAAGACTTCTACCCATGGAAGAAAATTCTTGGTTTGGCCGTTGTACTGCCATCAAAATAGATGTGCTGCTGTGCTTGCTGTGTCTTTCCTGTTAAGAACCCCCTTTACACAATAGCAAAAAAATACAATAAAAAAATGTGAGACTTTATTTGACTGGGTAAGCCCACATGGATATCTTGAAAAACATTAATGCGGCTCAAGCACCGAGGAGGAAGCTATGCCTACAGCTACTTATTGGAGACGCACATCTCCATCTTGCTTGACTGGGTCAACACTCAGGGCCTCATCACGAGTTGGGTGGTAACGCTGGCGCTAATAGCCTTACCGTCAAACCCCGCTGCGCTATTAACGCCGGATCACGGGTTTGGCGGAACGGTTATTGCCCATTCCCCATTGAGCCCATTCGGGAATTCCTCATTCCCCATTGGGCCCAATGAGGAAAATTCGCGCCATTACCGCCGGCGGATTTCCTGCTGGCGGTAAACGCGCCGAAAATCGGCAAATTTGCCACAGATTTCCCCCCTGCTCAGAGCCGGGGGGAAATCCGCCAAGGTCATGATCTGGCGCACCCTTAAATGCGGCGGTAATAGCGCTACCACCGCATTTAAGGGTTACTGCCAAACTCGTGATCAGGTTCTCAATCTAAGTGCTGGAAGCATATAGAACAATCAGACCTTTTGGTTTCTCTGGCCTCTCGTCCATGCCATCCCCCTAAGCATAGACAACCCAAATCGCTCATGACCTTGCCTACTCTTTCTAGCCTTTGTTACTGGAACATGGCAGTTCGCAAATTGGCACTTACTACTTATCCATCCCCACTATTCCCTATTTTCCAAAATCCCAATTTTCCACCAGGCATGCTTGATCCAAATCTTTATAAAATGGCGGGATGGATGCTTCTTTCGATTTGGCCAATTATATGAAGAGGGTACTCTGCTGACTTTTCAATAGTGTTAAACAAAGTTCTTCCTCCCAGAAACCGAAAGACAGCTAAGACATTAGATATCACAACCAAACAACAAAGGGGGGGGGGGTGAAGAGAACTTGCTTCCTTCGAAAAACGAATATCTTTAAACATATAGCTACACAAGATCTCGAATATATGCAAATTGCTAAACAACAATAATGGAAACGAGAAACTGCCCTAAATGACTCACTGGGAGGAAGAATTGGAATTTGCAAATTCACCCTTCTCCTGGAACAGCGTTACTAAAACATCAATTTGCACTATCACTGAAAACACCTATAAGGTCATCTAGTGTTGGTACCTTATCCCTCATAAGACTTCATAAAATGTATCCTAAATCTTCCCCGCTTTGTTGGAGGGAGTGTGGTGGGATTGGCTCCATCGGCCACATTTGGTGGCATTGCCCAGAAAGTAAACCCTTTTTGGCAGAAATTATTACATTGATGCATGCAATTCTGGGTATTGAGTTACCTTACACCCATTGGTGATTTTATTGGGCGATAGTGATGATCAGTACATTTTCACATTGAAAGCTAAACATTCTAGGCTGGCCCGCCACATGCTGGCAGCCACACGCTTAACCATAGCCCATATTTGGAAATCGAATGCGGCTCGCCTGCTGCACATTTGGTGGCCCAAACTTTGACAGATATGTGCCATATAGACAATTCCCACCATGCTTCACGATACCCAAGATAAATACATCTCCTGAGAGCCTTTTATCGAATATATCAATGGGGAAGAGCACCAAATTCCACATAAATGGAATTCCTTTTCTTTATTGTAACGCTATTTCCTCTTTGGTCACCGCTTTAGTTATATAACTAGCAACGAAAATTGGTCTCAATTATTCTTTAAGATATGTCAACTTTTTGGTTTCAGCAATAGTGGCCAACCTATTCTTTCTGCATGCCCCTCGTTTCATTTGTATTTTTTTTAAACTTAAGTTGTATTATAATGGGTTAATATATATAATGCATTCAGTGTTCTCTTTATAAACCCAATAAAAAGAATAAATTAAAAGAAAATGAAAGATGGCTCTTTGCCTCGCTGAGAGCAGACAACCTGGCATTAAGCAACAATATGAGGAGATGGAATCGCTCTATGGATACTAACTGAAAGGTATGTCATGCAGGGGCCGAGACACTTAAGCATTTTGTTCTTCGATGTCCAGGTTACGGAATTTCTACAATTAAATGAAATCTCCCCTCTTTTAGAGTGGGAAGGCATGCTGCAGGATGAAAATGCGGCACTCATGTTACTCTTGGGGTTTTCAAGCCGAGCATCTCTAAGATGACAGCCGTTCTTTTTATTTTTTTGCCTGGAAAAAGAAAGAAATGTGATGAGGGCTGCTAGGGTGAGTCTGGTAGTCTTATTTATTTATTTTTATTCTTGTTTTTAATCATTTATGATTTTTACAAGACTGTTATAAATAGCATTTTTACACAATTACTAAAAAACTGCTTTAATTTACACAGAGTTAGATAAAAAAAAGTGTATATTTCATTTTAACAAGTGAATTCGTCTAGTGCCCCTTCCTGCTATTTGATTATCATTATGTGCAAAAACTAGTTAATTATCCGCTATCACAGATAAACAGAGATTATTTACAAAATTTGCACAGGCAATAAGTAAACTCATATTAGTTGAATTTAGTAACCAAGACCATCTCTGGTTAGGATGAACATTAGCAACAATAGATAGATGTTTTTTGTACATGTTATTTCTTTTTGAACATAGTGCAGAGCATTCAACGATTAAATGTTCTAAGGTTTCCTTTTGTAGCGTATTGTTACAAAATCTGCAAACATTTTCTGAAATAACAATTTGCTTTCGCTGGGCAAAGATATCTCTTGTATGCCACAAGTTAAAAACGCAATCTCATAATCGCGGTGCGAATTTGTGGCGAAGGTGATTTTATCAGGTAACTTGCTACTGTTCCCATTTTTTTATCCGGGAATATTTGGCTGTTAACATTTTTGAAACTTAAACAGAGGTCTCGATTAAGTAGCCAATCTTTAAGAATAATCTTTTTCTTCGCTCGTTCCGGATTTTGAATTAAAGTTTCAACATCGACATCTGCTGTAGCCAGAATTCGATACACTTTGGTGGTCCATTTTACAACAAAACAGTGATTAGTTGAAAACAGATAATTGGATAAAACAGCTATAACAGTATCAGAGTTGCCATTGGTATTTGGTGTTGAGTGACGTAAGTCCCAATTCATAGCGGATGCACGAAATCGGGGTTGATTGAGGTAAATGCAATCGGCTTCTCCAATATTTAGCTTCCAATTTATCTAGGTTTTTAGCGTCAGTGATATCTCGCGCTTCAAGTCCATATAGAAGTGTAGGAGTCACTTTTTGTAACCAATAGTACAGAGCAGGCTTGATAGAAAATGTACCGTATTTATATAGAATTACCTTTGATTGGGCAATTGCAGCCATCAGTTTATTTTGTTGTAACTGCAGATGTTCAATAGGCATTGAATTTGATTCAATCTCAGTTCCCAAATATTTGTAATTAGTTACGATGTCTAGGGTAATATCTTTAACCATCCATGCAAACTTTGATCTTGATGAACATTTTGGGATGTCGACTAATATCTGAGATTTTTTGATGTTCATAGAGAGCTCGTTTTCTTCAAAGTAGGTTGACAGTGCAGAAATTAATCTTTGAAGGCCCATGGGTGTTTTGGATATTAGGACTAAATTGTCCGCATACCACAGTGCTTGTATTACTGTGCCATTCATTTTAGATGAATCTGTTGAGATGGACATGAAAACTTCTTGGATATTGTGAATAAAGAAGTTAAACAGTGCCGATGCCAGAATACAGCCTTGTTTTAGACCTCTCGTTGTTTTGATTATTGTGGATAACAGACCGATGGTAGATAGTCAAACTCGTATGGATGTACCTGAATGTAAAGCACGTATTATGTCCAATATGTCTGGTGGACAATTAGCTCTAGTTAGCTTTTGAAACAATTTAACGCGGGAGACAGAATCGAATGCAGCGTTTAAATCGACAAAGGCAAAGAATAGAGAGGTATTGGTATATCGTGCTTGAGCTTTTAAAGAATTGAGGATCATGAGGTTGATTAACGTCCCCAACCCCTGGACAAATCCAGTTTGATTTTGGTCTCAGCATTTGGTTTCTTTTGTCCAGTTATTAAATGCCGATAGTACCAATCGAGTGAAAATTTTTCCCGGAGCGTCCAATAGCGCTATTGGACGGTAGTTCGATGGTATGGTGCGATCTCCTTTTTTAAATATCGGCACTATGATAGAAGTACGCCAAGAGTTTGGAATTCTTCGGGTTTGTAATACCT
Organism: Ambystoma mexicanum; assembly: GCF_040938575.1. Taxonomy (NCBI): domain Eukaryota; kingdom Metazoa; phylum Chordata; class Amphibia; order Caudata; family Ambystomatidae; genus Ambystoma; species Ambystoma mexicanum. The sequence continues at coordinate 928,198,626 of NC_090931.1, read as the reverse complement.
GATGGAATATATTATTCACAATTTTTGCCCAGTGCCATGGATGTTGTTTCAGCATAAAGTTGTTAAGCCCGTTGGCCTGCAGCTCTTGATGATGATGATTTAATAATAAATTCTTCAATGATGTCTTCAGAACAATCCAAGTTCCAGGACAATGGGCTCTGACCTTCATGTTCATGTACTTGAGAGGATTTATCTGTATATAGGTTGGAGAAGTGCAATGCCCACTCATTCTCAGGTACTCCATTTAATTGTGCCATTTGATTGTTTACATGCGATGTTGAATTAAGTAAATGCCATATTTGCGCTGAGTTTTTGTTTGTTATGGCACTCAGGAAGGATTCCCCATCTTTTTGAAATAATTGTTCTTTATGGGAACGTACCCAGTTTTTGTAGCGAGATTTTATCAATTTGAAAGCAGCAGACTTTTCGGACCAAGGGAGTTGTCTTGCAGATCTTAATTCTTTTCTGTGTTCCTTTTTTTTTTGAGACAATAAATGATCGTACGTATGGACCGGAACGCGATCTGAAGGGATGAAGGATGTTCTATAGTTAGACAACAATTCTACATATGATGTTACATTCCCTGAATCCATTTGTTGTAGCACATTGTTATTTAATTCTAATAATTTCGTTGGGTGCCACTTAAAACGTGATTTGGCATTGTTTCCTATAAACTTTTGTGACATCCATTGGCAGTTGGTTTCTACTTCTACTTTATCTCTCGACCAGGTGAGTAGGAGCATATGATGATCGCTGCTAGTTTGATTCACTATCTTAAATTCTTTTGATATCATATATTTCTTATTTGATAAATATAAATAATCAATAGTACTTGCTGAGGAGCCTCTTTGCCATGTAGCTTGTGGAGGGATATCTCCAGGGAGAGAACCATTGACCATTCGCATGCCAAATTGCTTCATAAAATTACTCCATTTGTTGAATTCTTGTTTTTTCTTCACCGCGTCACATTTAAAAGCATTTAGATTAAGGTCCCCTGCTAATACTACATCTGTTATTTCTTTCGTTTTACCAATAAGTTCAAACATCTTTGATAAAGCTTTATAGAAACAGTCATCCGTAATTGCTACTGGATTTCTGTAGACATTTATTATTGCCAGTGTTTCTTGATTATAGGATATTTTTACCATTTGAATAAACGTATTGGGGTTATTCCATGCATGAAGTGTCATTTTGGATCCCAGTTTGACGGCAACCATAAGCCCTCCATTGGCCGTCCTTTTTTAGCTGTGATGGCTTGATTAATCACAATTTCGTGGTTGTCCCATACTGGTGTAGCGGATATCCAAGTTTCTTGTAGTAATATAACATCTGCATCTTCCAAGATTAGATTGGAATTTGTAAATAAATGAGAATGTCCTCTCGAATTCCAACTTATTAATTTGATAGAATCTGGCTTTTCCTCTATATTCTCTTGGAGTGATGATGGCTATGAATGAGAGGAAAAAGGATATTCAATCCCACAGATAGGCAAGTTACAGTTAGAACAGTGACAAACAGTGTTAATGGGATTAGGAGTGACTGGTGTTTCGTTTTTAATGTCTACATTTTTCCTTTCCGGATCTTGAGCTAATAGAAATCCCATTGAGAACAATTTTAGTCGTACTTACCATAATGAATTCATAACAAGCCCCGATTTCATCCCTAATCGGACAATTCCTAGGTTTGCGTCACAGATAAATTCGACTTGGTCAATGTCTAATGATGTTAAATCACCTAGCTCCGGCACATCACCGAAGATGTTAAGTACGCTAGCGCGTGATAGGTCATATTGTGGGTAAGGAGCAGCGCCACATTTCAGTATTAAAGTATGATAACTTGCGAGTTTCGTTTTACGTTGTAGCTCCATCTTACGTGACTTCATTAAAGGGTCTTCAATGTTGGAGGAGTTCTTATGACTCAGTTCACTAGTCATTCTTTTTGTTTTTTGGAATTGGTTGTTATTTTTCAGTTCAGGTTTCTCAGCAAAAGTGACTCTGGCCTGACTTTCTGTCGTGATATTTGGAGATTTTACTGATGGCTCCAAGCGACTTGCCAGATATGTTTCGATTATCAATTTGATCTTATCATCTTGTTCATTGCAATGGCCCACTGCATTAGATGTTTTTGTTAGGTTCGGCATTCCTGGTGTCTTTGCAGGTATTGGCACTCTATTGTCAGGTTGATTCAAACAATGATTCTCTACATCATAAACATTTTGTTGATCTCGATTTAAAACAGGTTGCACGTTTAAATTCTGCGCGCATCGTTTGGATGCCAGATCTTTTACCTCGGATGTTCGACGAAGAATATAAGAGTCAACTGCACATCTTAGTTGATCAACTTGAGGTGTGTCAGTTATAGACAGATTTGGTTGTATATTTACTACTGGCTGTAGAGTTACTTTAGATCTTGAGTAAGCATCATGATCGAAAGGTGCATTCGTTTGGCCATGTACAGTTAAAGAGACATTGTCCAGAACTGAAACCAATTGACTCAGAGGAGACGGTTGTCTTAACGGTGTGGGATGAGTTGGTACTGGTGTTCCACTCATTATCACTTGATCCGTAGTTAGATTGACCACAGATTTCTGAGGTGCAGTTAACTCAACTATTTGTGATCATTCAATACGATTAATTGGTTTATTGTTCCGTTTCGATGGTTGGAACAGTTTGGTCATAAGATGTCTGACTCGTCCTTTATTTCATGAGTGGTTATTAAACAGGTCATATTGAGTTCTATTACTTTTCTGTGTCAATGATTTAGGAGATTGTTCAACGCTTATCCATGAGGAGTTTTGCTGAATTTGTTCTAAACCTTCCTCTTCGATGGGACGAATTATATGCTCGAATGCAGGAAGACTTGAATGTAGTGAAGCTGGTATAGTCATGATTTCTACGTTTTTTGATAAGTCATTTATGACTTCTTCATGTTGACATACTTTCTCTGTATTGGTTGGATAAGATTTAATCCATGTGGATATTTGATCTATCTTGATTGACTGTGAATTAATTTTGCATTCAAGAGATTCATATAATTTAAACAAGCTCTGAATCGTTTGGTTGACGGCTGCAAGAGTGACCTCCAAAAGTCCAGCCTTACTGTTGGTCCTTTCTTTTTCTCTGGATGATTCTCGCTGTCGAGGGGTTGGTAGTATATATGAGACGTCTTCAGAGATTGTTGAATCCATAGAGCAGCGTCGATGGAAGTCTATCGGCGATCTGCTAGTTGGTATGTTTTCTTTTCTAGCTGTTTGTTGTGAGTCCGCAGGGAGAACATCTTCATTGTTATTTTCTGGAATTTGATCTAATAGTACTTTTGGAGGCTTAATTTGCTCATTTTGTTTTATCGATTGTATCATGGTATTATCTGATATTGGCAAATTGTATGAGTTTCCAGATTCAAGATTTATCAATTCATTTAAATTTATTGTTGGTGTAACAATCAAACTTGACGCGCTTTTGCCAGTATGTTTTTGTCCACACTGCGCTAAAGAACTTCCTAAAGAGTCTGGTCCTGCAGGCTGGGCCAGTGGATCTTCCAGCACAAATTGTGCTGATTGAACAGGCAGTGCAGTGAGGAGGTTGTTAGTTGTCTTGTCCACGTCTTTTTGTTGAGATGTAGGAGAGGCCGTTACTGGCAAAGAGTTTTTTGCAACAGGGCAAAAGTCTCTAATATCTTTACTAGCAAGCTGAGTTTTAGCTCGCGTTTTAATACGTGGTGTTAGTGTAATTGATGTAGAAGATGACAAAGTTTTTTTAAGGTTACTTTTTAATCTTGATGATATACCATCTGATGGAGTATTGCCATTCAGAACTGCTGAAGCCAAATTAGTTTTGCACGATTGAGGTATTGAGCTCATATTTAATCTTCAATTATAGATACTTATAGGCACAGGTTATGTTAGAAAGGGCACCTAATCGTGTTAAGTTGAAGTCAAAATGTAGGAGTGTGGTGTCAAATTTTGAACTATTATAAGAGTAAATAAGGAAGAATCTAGTTACCTATTTATGCACACTGATAGTTCGAATCCTGACGTGATGCGCGGGCAGGGCGGGTAACCAAGAGGGATCAAAGAGGGAATTCCTCTGCAGTCTCCCTCAATGCGCCACCAGCGCTAAACAGTCGTAAAACAGTCGCCGCCCTTCACCCCTCACGGGCTCAACGCCGCAAGGGTGGCTCGAGCGAGTTAATATCCTCGAGTAAGGTCACGTGATTGGTCACGTGCAACCAATCGGTCCCGCCTCCTCCAGGAAGCAAGGCGCTGGAAACAAAGAAGCTTTCCCAGCAAGAGCAACGCTCGCAGTGCTGTGGAAAAGCAAGAAGCAGGTAAGCGTCCCAATATGCAAACACTCCTTGACTTTCAGTTCAGAATACACCGCAAGGGCGGCTCGAGCAAGTTAATATCCTCGAGTAAGGTCACGTGATTGGTCACGTGCAACCAATCTGTCCCGCCTCCTCCAGGAAGCAGGGCGCTGGAAACAAAGAAGCTTTCCCAGCGAGAGCAACGCTCGCAGTGCTGTGGAAAAGCAAGAAGCAGGTAAGCGTCCCAATATGCAAACACTCCTTGACTTTCAGTTCAGAATACACCGCAAGGGCGGCTCGAGCGAGTTAATATCCTCGAGTAAGGTCACGTGATTGGTCACGTGCAACCAATCGGTCCCGCCTCCTCCAGGAAGCAGGGCGCTGGAAACAAAGAAGCTTTCCCAGCAAGAGCAACGCTCGCAGTGCTGTGGAAAAGCAAGAAGCAGGTAAGCGTCCCAATATGCAAACACTCCTTGACTTTCAGTTCAGAATACACCGCAAGGGCGGCTCGAGCGAGTTAATATCCTCGAGTAAGGTCACGTGATTGGTCACGTGCAACCAATCGGTCCCGCCTCCTCCAGGAAGCAGGGCGCTGGAAACAAAGAAGCTTTCCCAGCAAGAGCAACGCTCGCAGTGCTGTGGAAAAGCAAGAAGCAGGTAAGCGTCCCAATATGCAAACACTCCTTGACTTTCAGTTCAGAATACACCGCAAGGGCAACTCGAGCGAGTTAATATCCTCGAGTAAGGTCACGTGATTGGTCACGTGCAACCAATCGGTCCCGCCTCCTCCAGGAAGCAGGGCGCTGGAAACAAAGAAGCTTTCCCAGCAAGAGCAACGCTCGCAGTGCTGTAGAAAAGCAAGAAGCAGGTAAGCGTCCCAATATGCAAACACTCCTTGGCTTTCAGTTCAGAATACCTCTGGTAGTCTAACTGCTTTGCCCCACAGTCCAGGCCCCTAGCAGGAAAATGGAGGAGGTTTTGGAAATTATAAATTGGGATCTTTTTTTAAATCTTTTTTATTCAATTTTTAGGACCACAACAGAAAAATTAAAACATTTGAACAATATCATAATCTTTAGTCCAATCCCAACATTTAGCAGAGGTTCCGACAACGGATTGAAGCATTTTAGTGGAGTAACTACTCCAGCCCAGACCCAGACCTCCACCTCCGCCAGATTTTAGCATGCTTTTGGAGAGATCCCCACCATTTATACACACGTTCCTCCATAAGCATGCAATTGTCCATATCTCTCTTCCATTTGGGGATTGTGGCAGGAACACTGGAGCCCTAGTACATATCACTATTGCGGTTTGCTTCAATGAAGGCATTTGAAAGAAGAAGTTTCTGAAATTGTGTAAAACCTGTGTCCTGGTTCCAAGATGGCCACCGGCACTGAATAGACGTGTGCCGACGGCGCTCCAGTGCTCTTCTCCTGGTTTAGGCGGCCCCACTACCCCTTACAGGCAGACAACCGGGCCAAAGAAAAGAGCTGCTGCCTGTCCATTCAGCGGGCAACCATGGCTGCTCTCCGGCGCACAGGGGACTTAGGGAAAGGAAGATTCGTGGCCCTGCTATTGGCGGCCTTAGTGGGGGAGGGAGCGCAGGACGGGCTGTCCGCTGCCCGCCACCTGCCCGCGCGAAGGAGGTGTACGAAGGCCGTACTGGTTTGCGGCTACGCTGTGGTCCTCCCTCCTCCCCGTACAACGAAAGGAGAAGACCAGCCCTTTGGGAACAGCCGAGGAGCCGGCAGAGTACTGGGCACCCTGCGCCAAACCACGCATAGATCGGACCAAGCAACACATACCCGGGCAGCGCTGGCTAGGAAAAAAAGGAGGTCGGGAGGGCTGCCTCGGCGCCGGGTCTCTGGGTCCCCAGGGACGAACATAAGGCCTGTGATCAAGCACTTCAATAGGAACGGGGCGGACCGGGACCCGGCCTTGTGGGACCAACGGCGCTTGCCTCCCCGCCCGTGGAGAGCGCCGTTTGAAGCTCCATTGAAGTCGAGGGTGAACGGACCCCGAAAAGAGGGGGCTGTCTGGCGGCGCGGAGGGTTCCTGGCCTCAGGGGTGAAGACATCAGCCTGCGGAGGGCCAGAGGTGAGGAGCAAAGCCAGCGTGAGTCAACGCGGGGGAGGGGCGAGGGGGGGTGGTGCCCCGTCGGCCTTGGACCCTGGGATTATTTTGAGCAGACCACCCCCACCCACCCTGTTTACATGTTTTTCTTTTTCTAGGGGCCCTCTCGCCCACTGCTGGACCGAGCGGGGGGTGGGACATCGGACCCTCTAATAAGGACCGGCGCAGAGCGGGGGCTCCCGCCCATGTTGAGCAAGAGCATTAGCTGCCAGGCCGGATTTCTCTCAGACCCCAGATCTTCATGCGATCCGAATAGGAGCAAGAAACAAGCAGCTAGGGGGGCTCTGTGTTAGGCAGAAACCTGTGCAGTTCCCTCTGGGACCACTGCAAAAGATTTAAGACTACAGGTGTTTGGCAGTAAACCCACTTGGTAGCAGTCTGTACCACACAGATTCACTTGGTAGCTGTGGCTGAGCAGTCAGACGTCCCTCAAGAAGAGTTAGGCAGTATACAGAGCATTCACAATAGGTCAAAAGAACACAGTAGAACAAGTAAACACTGGCCAGGGCTTGGTGTAAAAGAGATATAATTATTTATTTAAAACCACATCTAGAAAAACACACAGGCACTAATAGTAAGCAGTTCAAAAACACGGTCACTAAAAGATATACACTCCCTTAGAAGAATATTAGACAAGTCTTAAGTAAAGCCCCACTTATTTTCAGACAGCGGTGAACGCTTAACGTAGATGGCACTCTAATAATTTGTTTTAAAAGGGAGAGAAAAGCAGAGAATCAATTGAAACAGATCCCAACACTTTTTCACGACCACAACAAGAGCGTAAGGCAAAGTAACACTGTGAGTTTAGAGTCAGTAGGCCGAATCCACTTTAAGGGGATCAAAACGAAATGTGTCCAAGGTCACACGGTTGCAGTGCACAAGAGTCTTGTAACGGTTCAAAAAAGAGTTGGACCAAAAGAAAGGGACCAGTAAGAAGGTCAAGGCGGCCAGCCCAGTCCAGAAGGTTAAGGGGTTATTATTACCTTGTAGCAATCTTTAGAAAGGGAGGCCTGGCGGACACAGTACCTTAAAGTGGTGAGAATGCTCCAGCGGGGGCAGTTGTTCCTGGCAGCGGATACAAGCCGGTGCTTCGTCTGGGTGAAGAGAGAATCTCGTCGCGGAGGAAGACAGGAGTCCGTTGCACTGCCAGAGAAGAAACCAGCCGCGGAGTTCTCAGGTAAAAAGAGCGGTCCTTTTATTTGCGGTCCAGTGGTAAGTGGCTATCCGATTGCCGGGGTGCTTGGCACGGGCAATTTGACCACAAGCCGGTCTGGGGTGCGAAGAGAAGAAGGTAAACTGGTTGTGCCCATCAGTCAGGGGAAGAAGCCTCTCCAGCCGGGAGATCTTCTCTGTCGTCGGGAAGTGGTGAGTCGGTTCCGCAGGGCTCCACCAGTGGTGTCGTCGTGGTAGGTCGGCTCAGCTTCTCCCTCGTCGGATTCTCAGGTCCTGTGGCGACTTCTGAAGTTCCAGTCCCCAAAGCCCTGCTTTTATGCAGCACACCCCCATTCACTCAGCTTACCTGTCAATCAAACATGCTAAGTGGTGAGCCGGCCGGCTCACCACTTGGGCCAATCACACAAGAGTGCGACTTGAGTTACCAAGGTAACTCAGTCCAGGGTGCCTAAACCCCCTCCCACACCCCCTGTGGACAGAGTGGCACCACTTTTGGAGGCTTCTGTGGAGAAGCCCGCCAAAAAGTGGAACAAAGGGCTCGACTTGGGTTGGAGTCACAGAAGAGAACACAAACGCCATTTTAGAATCGAGTCCTGGCAAAAAATACCAACCAGCGAATTAATATTAAATAAATAAACCGGCGGTATGTTCGAGGCTATGAGAATTAAATAATTAAAATTGGTAGCCTCGAACAATGGGAAAATCCCATAGGAATATATTCACGGTCGAATATAAAAAGTAGTCTCCACTGCCACCAGCCAAAACTCGGAGACGTGCCCCCTCGACTAAGAGACCCCGGGGCAATCGAATTGCCCCGACCAGTACGTCCAAAATATGATGGTTTGTACTGGTTTCTGTTAATAATTTGGGACTAGTAAAGCCAATGGTGACTTTACATGCCCTGGGCGACAGTTGTCAGTCCCAGGGTATGGAGTCTATGGTGGGGTGCCACTATGACACCCCTGTGTTGCTGCACGGAGGGTGCTGTGTAGCACACATAGAAAAAAACACATGAGACCCTATGGAGTAAAGGACCCCATAGCCCAGAAAACACATTAGCAGTCAAAGGAACACCATAAATCATGTCCAAGAGTGGGAGAAAAAGAGTCTCACTCTTGGCAGGAGAAAAAAAACAAACTCCAGAAATCCAGCAAAGCTGCTGGGGGACTCACTAGGTTAGGAAATTCAGCCTAAAGAGAGAATTCTCCCTAACACTCTGGATTGTTCCAGGCTCTATCTACCTAGGGATTAGCTCTCCCACCCCCCACAGCAGCAACTTAAGTCAGTTAGAGCAGTGCACACAAGCTAAGATAAACGAAGAAACTGAAGGGGAATATAAACCTAATTTGCTTCCTAAACTGTGCTGGGAACATCAGGATCTTACTATTTAAGCCAGCTCTGAAGGTATAGCCTGGGGGTTAGCGTTGCAAGGGGCTGAGGCGCCTCCTGACGGACGTGACAGAGCCCAAAGGACATCCATACTGGTCTACACGTCAATAATATGGCGACCAAGACCAAAAGCAAAGTAAATAAAGGAAGTGTGCCACATGCAGACACTCTGGGCCCCCTTGCATCTATATGGGCAAATAAAGACACGATTGATGAGCGCAGGGCTGCGCAGGGGGGACCCTAGAGGTAAGAGGACCTCCTGGAGAGCACAGATGGGGCCGCTCCGATAACACGCCAAGACTTGCGAGGGGATATGTTCTCACTTCAGACTTCATTGGGAAGAACATTCCAGGAACAATTTCAACTAATGAGATCAGATATTAATCAAGCAATGGCAGAAATCAAGCAGGAAGTAAGCCAGCTGGGCAAGAGAACAGATATAATCAAACAAGGCCTACAAGAGGTGGGCAAAGAATCGATGGAGAGGCTATTGAGAGGCTCGATATAGCGATGCAAAACCTCGAGATTAGAATGGAGGATATGGAAAACAGATCTCGAAGGATCAATATTAGGCTGAAGCTTCTGTCAGAAACGGTTCAGGATCGGGACCTGAAAGAGACGGTTCAGAGAATCTTCGCGGAGCTACTGGGCGAATCTGCCCCCGACAAGATTGAGCTAGATAGGGTCCACAGAGTGGGATACCTCCACAAGAGCCCGAAAGCCAGACCGTGTGATGTGCTGGCTGCATTCACAAGATACACCCAGAAGGAAACAGTCCTCAGGGCAGCCAGACAAAAAGAGCCGTTGACATTTTCCGGTCAGCGAATTGAAATATATCAAGACCTGGCTGCCAGCACCCTATGAAACGGTGACAATGGAGCCCGTTAACTTCAAAGCTCAAGGAAAAAGGAATTAAATATAGGTGGACTTTCCCATTCGGGCTCTTGTTTGAGTGGGCTGGCTCGCAAAAGCGTATAACTACGATGCAGGAAGGAGCGGACTTACTTCAAGTCGAGTTGGACCAGGAGCCGGAACGAGATCGGGGGGTAGCAGTCTCAAACAGATCTCCCGAGTGGGGAGGGGGGATGAGACTCAGACCATGGGAATGGTCGTTCGTGGGCGAGGGGGAAAAGGAGGAAATCCGGCTTGCGGAGGCTATCTGGGAGAGGAGGGGAACCAGGCCTAACGTCGGAAGTGAGATCTGGGGTGGAGGAGAACTGACCCGGGATGTGGTATGTTACAAGGGGTGGTGGACCAAAAAGCAGTCTTATAATCTTGTGGAGGAGAGGAGGAGTATCGGGCAAACATCATGGGATCGAGAAGGGCAAGAAAGCCTGTGGGGGGAATGGGGGGAACAGGAAGACCTGGTTTTAGGGCCTTCAGGGAATGGGCGGGGCAGGGGGGCAAGGGGGTTGGGGGTGAGGGAGATTCTTCAGGTGCTGCCAAAGGGGAGAGACAGGTGCGACAATTGTTCCCGGAAACTCGACCTGGCAAGAACGATTTGAGGCAAATGGCGGGGGGGGGGTCGTAATCAGCAGGAGTTGGAGAGGTATCACAATTCAAATGGGTAACCCATAATGTCGGGGGCCTCAATTCCCAACTTAAAAGGAAAAAATTGGAGCAGTTCACAAAACGGGGAAAGACAGACTTTCTGGGGCTACAGGAAACACATCTGCTTCGTAAGACCCACAGCCAGCTTAAACTGAGGGGGTTCGACCACATTTTTTCAGGCATCAGGCCCCACGAAGACTGGAGGGGTGGCGCTGGCCGTGAAAAGTTTGGTTAACTTCCGAGTGGAGGACACTCTTAGGGACAAAGAGGGCAGATTTAATAGGGGTCATCTACGCTCCTAATTCAGGGCAAGACTCCTTCCTTCGTGGCATTCTAGGGAAAATAGAGTGGGCCAGGGGGCAGGTAATTATAATGGGTGATCTAAACATAGCTTGGAATAAGGCCAAAGACAGATCAGGCGGGACCAGGAGGTTGGGTGGGGTGGGCGGTGGCCTCGCCGGGATTGAGGGATAGAATGGTGGACATGGGCCTGAGGGACGTCTGGAGGGAACTGAAAGGGAATGCTGAGGGTTACACCTTTCTCTCCAAAGTTCACGGGTCACAGTCCAGAATAGATCATACCTGGGTCTCAGCCACCCTGGTTGGAAAAGTCAAGGAAATAGAGGTGGGCCCTATGGGAATAGCAGACCATAAAATATTATCAATGCAGTTGGATTTAGGAGGGGAGAGAATGGGGGTATGGGGTTGGTAGTACCCGGAGTACTTGCTGAGGGATCTCGTCATAAGGAGGGTAAAATGAGGGAGTTCTTTTCCAATAATAGAAGGGGAGACACGAGAGAACATATGAGGTGGGATGCCTTTAAAGCCACTATGAGGGGGGAATCGATAGCAGCCAAAGCACAAAGGGACAAACAGCTGCAGGCCCTAGAGACCCAACTTGAAACAGAGGTAGAGGAGGCAAGAAATAAGGTAGCTGAGATCTCCAACGGACAAAACCAGAGGGAATACAGGCGGGCGGTAGGACAACTTTGTATCTTACGCACAAAAAAATCGGAAGGGGCTCTACTCGGGGTCAGGCAAAAATGTTATGTCAGAGGGAACAAAGCAGACACCCTGCTGGCGCGCCTGCTCCGGGGAGCGTCCTCGAGAAACTCAATCACGGCTCTAAACTCAGACTCAGGCGACAGGCTTACACGAACGGAAGACATCCAAGAAACTATGGCCCAATTCTATGAGAATCTCTACACATCCCAAAACCCTAGCGCCCATGTCCAAGAGGATTTTTTGGAAAAGATAAGTTTACAAACTATCGACGAGAACCCCCAGATAGGTCTAGAGCAAGAGATCACAGAGGAGGAATTAAGGGGGGTGATTAGGAATTTGCCGGCAGGCAAGGCCCCCGGCCCTGATGGGTTTTCGGCCTCTTTTTACAAGACCTTTGCCAGGGTGCTGGTGCCCCAGTTAACCTACCTCTTTAACTCCTTTAAAGACAGCGGGCAAATAACACCATCCATGAAAGAGGCTAAGATCTCCCTCATCCTGAAACCGGGCAAGGATCCCCTAAAAAGATCATCATATAGGCCCATAGTGCTCATTAACGTGGACACTAAGATTTTCACTAAAATATTAGCCAACAGGCTCGAGGGGCTTTTGCCTGACCTGATCTACCAAGACCAGGCGGGATTTATAAAGGTAGGGTCTGGGTTGGCTCTAGAAATGGAACCTGCCTATGCTGAGCTCCACTTATATAAGGTTTGGAAGAAAGTTCTGGTGTCGCAAAATCACAGGAGTGGGTTGGGGTTTAGCCTGGACCCCAATTTGTTAAGTAGAAAAAGTGGGTTTACTCCTGGTTATCTTGCTTGAAATTTCTGGATAAGAATCCTTCTAACACGGTAGTTAGTGCGATACAGGTTCCCTTTTATTGGTGGTATTCTGAGTAGTTTTTCTCAATACAATGGTGAGTGTTTGGAACACTGTTTTGGCATTTGTGCGTTAATTCGGTCAGCCGACACATGTTTCGAACCAGAGGGTCTTTCTCAAGGCATGTGAACAATGCTGCGAGCCCCAATTGGGGTCCTGGTCACGTTAGTATTGGCTGTCCTTGGGGCAGTCTTGGCTCCTGTTGGGCCCTGTGTACGAGTGAATCTCGTCCTGTGTTGCTCCCTGTGGATTTATAAAGGGAAGGCAGACAGCGGATAATATTAGGAGGGTGGTGCATCTTGTGGAGAAGGCGGAAAAAACCCACACCCTGGTGGCACTGCTATCTTTAGACGCTGAAAAAGCGTTCGACCGGGTGGAGTGGTCCTTTCTCTTTAAAACCATGGAAAGGATGGGCCTTGGGGCTCCTTTTCTACAGATGGTCTAGACAAATTATGAAGGTCCTCGGGCACGGTGGTGGTTAATGGCACAACCTCAAGGTTGTTCCAGCTCCAGAGATGTACAAAGCAGGGGTGTCCCTTATCGCCCCTGCTATACGCGATTTATCTAGAACCCCCGTTACAAGCTATCAGGGAATCGGAAGGAATATAAGGAATTCCATTTGGGGGAAGACAGCAAAGGGTAGCGGCCTTCGCGGATGCTATGCTGCTCGCCCTAACTAACCCTCTGGAGTCGAGCAGACAATGTAGGCTATTGCTAGAGGATTTTGGAAAAGCGTCGGGGCTACGCATAAACATGAATAAGTCCGAATTGATGGACCTGTCCGTGGGGAAAGAAGGGAGGGAGGTATTAAAAAAGTCAACGCCCTTCGCATGGCGTCCGGGGGGGATTACTTATCTGGGGGTCAGAATTACCCTGAGCCTCTCTGGGTGGTACGTGGCTAACTACCCCCCTCTCATGGAAAAAATTATAAAGGACCTTAACAAGTGGAGGAATCTACGGGTGTCTTGGCTCGGGAGGATGGCGGCAATAAAAATGGTCACCTTGGCGAGGTTACTCTACTTATTTCAGGCTGTCCCTCAGGCAGTTCCGAATAGCTTTTTTAGGGCGCTCCAAGCTATTACAAGCAAATTTATATGGGAGGGGAAAAGAGCAAGGGTAAGCAGGCAACAACTCATGGCCCCGAGGAATAAAGGGGGATTGGCCTTGCCCAATTTCCGACAATATTATGAGGCGACACAGCCAAGGGTAATCAGAGAGTGGCTAAGGGAGGGGGAAGAAAAACATTGGGTTAAAATGGATAGGGCTGTAGCAAAACATGACTTGGGAGAGGTCCTGTGGCTACCTAAACAACATCGGCCAGGGCACTTGTACAAGAGTGCCATCACAAAACTAGTTGCGGATAACTGGGACAGGTTAGTTAAGCATAAGGGAATCACAACCTACCCATCCCCCTTTCCACCATTATTTAATAATAGAGACTTCACCCCTGGGCTTGAGAGGGGGCATTCAAGATCTGGCGAGAAAGCGGGTGTCAAAGACTGCGAGACATGTTTATAGGGGGTGAAATTAGCTCCTTTCTAGACTGTAAAAGGGACTTCGCAATAGGGGTGGGGGAGAGATTGAGATATTCCAGCTACGTCACTGGCTCCTGCACCCCACGAACAGGGAGGCAGCCGTCAGATCGCCTACCACGTTTGAGAGATTCCTTATGACTAATGATGGCTCGAAAGGCTTAATCTCCCAGCTCTATAGGATACTGGACGAAGCAACTTTGAGGCCACAGTAGGCATATATGGAAAGATGGGAACGTGTCCTGGGCAGGGAGATTGAGAGGAGGGAATGGGAGAGGCTTTGAAGGAAAATTCCTAAACTGCTGAGAGCCTCACAACTTAGAGAAACCTGGTACAAAATTCTATTTGGGTGGCACTACACCCCGGCGCTCTTGCACAAGATTTACCCAGAATCAACGGGTTTATGTTGGAGGGGCTGCGGGCAGGAGGGCACAGTGGAACATACTTGGTGGAGGTGTCCTAAAATAACCCCTTTTTGGTCAGATATCGCTCGAACAAGCGTTTGGGTCGGAGGTAGCATGCCCCCAGAATGGACTTTGTTGGGAGTGCGACCAAAAGAAACGATAGGTGAACCCAAGGGTAGGGAAAGAGTGCGGGTGATGCTCACATTAGCAGGAATGTCGCTCATTGCCCAGAGATGGAAAAATACAATCATTTCGACGCTCCAGGACTGGTTGCGCAAAGTGTGGGAGTTGGTCGCAATGGAGTGGGCCACTTATGCCATGAACAATGCTATACAAAACTTTCCGGGCGATTGGGGTGAGGTTCTCACCTTTCTAAAAGACGATTTCTAGGATTGGATGGCGCCCGCAACGCCTTAGGCTTCTCTAACTGGAATGACCCCAAAGAGACTCTACGAGTTGGCTGGAAACAATGGAAGAGTCAAGGCAGCACGGAGGAAGGGGAGAGAGGGGGAGTTTTGGGGATTGTTATATTGGTTGAAAAATCAATAAAAAGAGTTAAAAAAAAAAAAGAAAAACCGGTGTCCCCCCAGACACGCAGTAGGAAATATTTTAGGCCGGCCGACACCAGCTGGCTGAGTATAGATGATCGCTGGTTTGAAACCTCCCACCAGAACCTCTGTACCTTCAAACAGCTCCATAGTGTATGAAAAGATTTGGCATGTTGAGGTCAGCAATGCAATCAATCTGGCGCTGTAACTCTACCACACTTATACAGGACCTTGTGTGTATAATAGACCCTGTTGAAAGTTTTCAATTGGATCAATCGCAGGTGAGCTGGGATGGCCATTTCATGAGGTGCTATCAGGGCATCCTGGTAATCCTCTTACTTGATCCAGTTTCCAAATGCTTCCCATTTCTGTCTTAGTCTTGGGAGGATGTGAGGAGTGAATTTAAGGATAACTTACTTTAACCCCGATATGGCCTTTTTTGAGATTAGCGTATCGTTAACGTTGGCCTGAATTGGGGATTGCGCTAGATGATCAACCTGGCCCCGGATCTGTGCATCTATAGCATGTTTAAATAACAGGTATTGGAAATTATCAGAGGCACACAGCCTGTATTTATGCACTTGATTCGCAAATGGTTGTAGCACCCCCTTAAGGTTGACATCTCCAGTACGCTGATTCTCTTGGCCCATCAGCTACCCGCAAAATGTAGTGTATGAAATTCTGGTAGGTCCCTGTTATTCCAAAGAGGGGCCCATAAAGATATTACTCCCCCAACCAAATAGTTTGATGACCTGCCTGTGCGTGCGGGTGACCTGCTGCATTGGCAGCGGTAGTGCAATTATGTCTCTGCAGCCCATTATATGCAGCAGGTTACCGTGAAGGAGCGAAGGCCGCTCGATAACAGTATGCGGGAGGCAACTGTCACCATATAACCACTCGTTTGTCACCACCAATTTAGAGGTACAGTCGTTTTTCTGTCAACATCAGGAAACCGTGTGCCGCCCTCCCAGACCGAAATAAATCCTGGGTTGGGATTCCTGCCATAGCAACCTCCACAAGGTATGTTCAGTTTTCAGGAAAGCTCTTTTAATGGACTGGTGTGTTTTGTAAAATGTATAGATACCTTGGCTGGGTCATCATTTTAAACAGAGCAGCTCGTCCCACCCGGAAAAGAGCGAGAGCTGACCAGAACCTTGCATTGGCCATACATTTCTGCGTGATGGGCACTAGTTTGCAGCTGATAATATCCTCTGTATCACAGCGTATCCGAATACCTAGATACAAGAAAGAATAGGGTGCTACCTGAAATGGGTAGATCTGTGGGATTGTTTCCACTACGCCTGCACTGGGAACACGGTCGACTATCCCAATTCACCCAGAGCCCACTATGCCTCTCGTATATTTGCCAAATCTTCCCTACCCTGGGACATGATCTTCGTGGGTTACCCAGATACAAAAGGAGATCATCTGCGTATAGGGAGACCCTATCCTCAAGGCCGAGGGCCACTGGAAACCTTCCATCAGGGCACCCTCCCTCAGCCTTTCCACCAATCGCTCCATGGCAAGGACAAAGTAGTGTTGAGAGGGGGCACCCTGGTGTGTCCCTCGCTTGAGGGGAAAGTGCTGTGAGGTCACCCCGTTAACTCGTGTCACTGCCTGGGGGTTGGCATAAAGCATCTTGATCCATTGTAGAAACTTTCCCCCAAAACCCATGGGATCTATCACTGCCCATAGAAAGTCCCATCCAACTTTGTCAAAGGGTTGCTCAAAATCACTCGCCGCAATGGCAAGAGGACCCGTGAGGGCCTCCGCTCTTTTAAGTGCAATATGCAGCCGACGGATGTTCATTCTGTTTGGCAGAAAAGAGCACTGTTCTGTGTGGACATGTACTGTTATTACCGTTAACAAGCGTGTCGCTAAATATCTGGCCATAACTTTTGCTTCGGCAATAATGAGTGATATAGACCTTTGATTGGGATCTTGAGTAGGTTTTTATGGTGGGGTTGAATGGCACAATGTATATAGCACTAATGTATGTTTTCAAAGCTCATGTACTTTGGCATTTTATCTTATTTTTTTGTATTTGATTGTCTTACTGTTATAAGTGATTTTATTCCTTTCACGAAAGGCTCAAATAGCCGAAAGTGCACTAAATAAAAATCAAATCAAATTTTCAAGGGAGCAGTTTGGTCAACTGTTAATTGATTGAAGATATATGCAATAAAACTGGCTATCAATGGGAAAACCACTAACTGTAAATCTGTGTGTGCAGCAACTAGACGCATGGCTACAGCATGTATATCTCACCCAGGAGGCTAAAAGCAGGTTATCCTATATTCTTGTAAGGCTCTGGAGGTGTACATAAGGGTACCTAAAGCCTTGTTACCTTACGTCCCATGGCCCTGGAGTTGCCTTGGACTTCCCAGTTGCCCTTCAGTCGGGAAGTAGGGTTTGCTTGCCCCCTCTGTGAATCTTACCTTGCGTTTCTCCCTTCCACCGCTGAATCCTTTTCCCTCCTCTGTACGGTTCTGGAATGATACAATGCAGACTGGGTTACAAGGAGTGGGAGATCTGTTTACCATCTCTGAAAGGAAAGCCCAGCTAGTAACAGCAACCTGCAAAGACCACAATGTCAAACGTGGGACATCCCTAGCAGCTTCTGCCTTCGCCTGCAACACAGTCCTTTTGTACTGGTTCTTCTCCTAGCATCATTCAAACCCTTACCCTATTCCTATTAGGAAAAGTCAATGTATATCTGTAATTTTCAACCAATAGCCTTGTTGAAGGCATTCAAGACCCAGAAGCATCCAGTAAAGTCCACAATGCGAATACAATAGGGAGCTGGACTCAGACGGCAGGCCAGGCCAGCTTGATTAATGATCTCGTATTCATCAGGTGCCAAGAGGTCGAGGTGCTCTTACCAATGATATCTCTGCTCATTTGGGTACATTTGAATGACCCCATTTCTCAAGGACAGTCCCATCTCTGCTCAGCAACTTCCATCATGGGGTTAGAAGAGGAGAAAGGAGAAGGGCAAATAGCTTCTCTCCAACTCTGGGTTGAATGCCCTACCAAAAGTTGGGTCTCATTTTGTGAGCTTGGAGGCAGTACATCCATGGGGTTCTGAAAGCAGAGTTCTTGGTGTGAATGAGACTTTCTGGATGAGCAAGGGAGGGAGCAAAGAAAACAGACTGGCAATAAGTGTCTTTGGCAAAGCATAGATACACAACCCCAGCTCTCATGGATCCTAGGGATGCTGCATTTCATATCTTTGATCTGCACCTTGTATGTGTCCAAGGCATCCTCAATTGAATAAGTACATGACTTTCTCTTTTATGGGTCAGTACATGAGGTCACATATTTAACAGGCTATGGTTGGGTATAGGAAATGCTGATTTTTCACTTGAAGAAATTAATCTCATTGGTTGCGGGGAATAATGCATTTTATCTACACCATGCAAGAATTGGGCAAGAGCCCCTCCTAATGGCAATCCAGCAAAATATGTTTTGCTGGATCGCTGTCTGAAGAGATCAAGCCCATGTCTGTCATCTGTCCATTCGCCCCTCCTTTGTCTCTAAACCCCAATCTTCCTCTCAGCTGATGAGGTGGTAGAGGGACAGAAAATGCATATGGGGGGGGGTGAGGGAGCCAGAAGGAGCTTTGTACATCTGGAATAAACTAAAGCAAAAACATAAGGCAGATGTTGGCCATGTGCTGCTCCTCCCTCAAAAAGTATGCCATCAGTTTGTTGATCTTTCCTCAGCTCGCAGCCTTTATATCAGCTGCTCCTGCTGAAATAGTCGTATCCCTAAATGTTCATTGTGAGAAACGTGAAGGTGTCCTGGCCACCTGGATGTCAGCTCCCTATCTGTCATCCAGGTGGCCAGGACACGGCCATCGCTTTTGGATCCAGATCCTGGGGTGGACCAGCGCAGGAGGATCACCTGGGTGGGGGTCTTCGGGGAATGGGAGTGGGACAGGGATGACGAGACGCAGTATGCCTTTCCATGTAACACTTTTACCCCATACTTAGGAACTCAAACCCACCCCCCTCCCCCACTTCACAACACAAACCCTATTCTCACGGACAGCTCGCTATGAGACAAAACGGACTAACGCCCGAGCCGTATACCTGACATGTCCCAATACGATAGCAGGCACGGTCGGGCAATTACTGACCATCACACACACGTGACTTCCATTACATTTCCCCACACGGATAAAAGGCAGAGCATGAGCGCACACTCTGAACGAGGCAGAGCACACATGGAAGCAGCAGTTCAAAGATGGCAGTTTAATATGAGAAGAAAGACTGCAAAACAGAAGGGGATTGCAAGGATGGAAGTGCCCTTGACCTTTTCGACGAGCAACTGTTACTTTCACGAAACCCTGAGAATAGAACACGTAAGATCAGGAAACCTGGCTGAAGAATCCTGCATTGTGTGTCAGGCTGTCCTGTGTCGATAATCAAAGCGGGGAGAATCGCCTACTGCTGTGGTACTGCCTTTGGGTTCTACAACAAAGCAGCGCCAGTGAAATCAACACAGCCGGTGAGTTGCGGAGGCCGATACCAAACCGGTCTGTGTTGAATCCAAGGTTGCAAACCGCAACATTGTATGGTTAACACTGAGGCGAACAGTGTATGAAGCGCATGTGATAACCAAAGCAAGTAAAATTGGGCAACATATGAATGATTGAACTTTGAAACCAAGATACGATACCTTCGACAAGAGTGGTCCGGCACTGCGTGCATGCTCATTCGAAGCTCTCTCTTAGGTATCCAACTGAGAGGTTGCAAAGCAAAAGAGTGACAAAGGATTGTGAATCGAAGTGGTCCTGCAACGGATCAAGCAATATCCTCTGCACAATCAAAAGTCTTTGATGTTAATAGAGTAAAGAAAGTTGATGACAAAGTAGATAAAGTTGGTCCGAGTTCGAACGAGGGAGATCAGCTGAGAGCTTTTGGATAAAGCAAGTTTGTGTAAAAGTAAATAAAAATTGGTCCGAGCTCGGTGGAGGGAGACTGATTAAACATTGTGTTGAAACAGATCTGAGCCCGGCGGAGGGGGATCCGGGGTGAAGCTTGAATCACCCGAGAAATTGGATATATAAATTGAATACATGAAAATCCTACGTCAATTGTGTTAAAGAAGGATCTGAAAACGGCTGAGGGGATCCGAGGTGAATAGTAATCACCTGAGAAATTGAGTGCGTGTGAAATCCTTAGAAGAAAATAACGTATTGTTTGTCGCATCAGGCCCTCTGAAAGAAGAGACTTTGAAAGACAAGGATACTTGGGCACGGAAGGCCCTGATGCTAATGTTTGAACTGCACCCTCGTGCTAGAGAAGACTGTTAAGCTCGAGTGCATAGCCTTGTCCCATGCTGAAAACGTAGGGAAGGGAGGCCAACGGCCTGAATATCCTGACCTATCATTACTTGGAAACCTTTTTCTTTTACATAACACTGTTTCTCACACTATTTGTAATTGGAGCTAAGGAGTGGCGATAGATTATTTTTAGAATAGGCCCTTTTATTTTGACCAGACACCACTAGGACTGCGTTATCATCTGATGGTCGTAGCTTGCTCCCATCTTTAGATTTAGGATTAGATAGGCGTTTTTCAAACCTTTTGTTTAAAGTTAAATAAACACCCTTGAACTGTGGTCACTTGTGTCTGTCTTACTGTTGATCATGCCTTCCTTGCATCATGCTCTAGGCACTCTTTCAATGTATGAAGCCACAAAAGCACGAAGTGAAAACTAGTAATTTAGTGTTTTTCTCCTACTTGATTTTCAAATTGTTCTATGAACAACCATTCAGGAACAATGTAAATGTTTTAATTCTTACTCTGCTGATTAGTACCAGTTTAGCTCTTTAAAGAAAACTATGCAGAAATAATTGTACGTTGGCGTGGAACTAAAAGTTGGCCAGAATGTGATTGGATCTTCAGTCAAATTGTAAACTGTGGAGCTATGAAACCTATGATCAAATCCAGGAATGCCTGCTAAGCTAAATTATGTGCTCCTGGATAAAAACTGTACATCATTGATCCTTTTTCATCTTAGTTATTGATAACAGAATATTATGTTAAGTGTGCACTTTACAAAATGCCTCACTCAAGTGTTGCTCCTTAAATAATGACCATGTAATGTGCACAGAATGCTGAATTTATTCTTTTCATAAAAACTTTCTTTATTTTACCATCAATAAGTAATACACAAAACCAAACTGTCCAACCATGTAACCCCCACACCCCTCCCTCCACTTCCGACATGCACAAAGCTACCGTAAGGAGACAACAAGTGCATATTTCGTTTGGATTAGTTGATGTCACATGGGAAATATTTAGGGGTGTCAGCAATGCACCCCACTGTGATTGTCACTGCAGGTTCAGGCCGCTATTTGTTAGTCAGTGCCCTGGGGTGGATTCTGGGGATCGTTCTCTCTGAGCAGTGTCCGAAAGGTATTGTCTGAAGGGAGGCCAGTAGTCAAAAGGGCAGCTGGAGGCCGGGCGTGTTGCAGCATATCGGGTCTCCCTCTGTTCGCAAAGACTCTTGTTTTCTAACCGCCGCGGAAATGTGGGGGGGGGTTAGACCTACCCCATGTTCTTGCCACCAGATACCTGGCCACTAGTTTTTTTCTCAGTGCGGGTTCTTCCCCTGATTAGGGCCAGTAGCCAGAGATCCGGCGAGTAGTCCCTCGTTGGGGATAGCATTCCAGACATCGCCTTCTCTATGGTAACCCAGAAAATCTAATTTGGGGGCAGTTCCAAGCAACATGGTAGAAGTCAGCTGGGTCTGCACTGCATCTATTACAGACAGGGGTTCTTTCCGGGAAGAACCTACTCAGGGTAAGCGGGGAGTAATAGATCTGATGAACACATTTGTAATGGATCAATCTGTACCGACAGTTTATGGATATGTAACAAGTTTGCATACAGATAAGTTTCCATTGGTCCTCATTCAGTGGTTTACCCAATTAATGCCTTCCTTTTGGTTTGTAGGTGTGTTTCTTCGCCCCTTTCCCGGCCCTGACCAGCTTGTAAATGGTAGACACCAGTTTTCCAGTTGAGACGGGGTTGGTCACATAGCATTGGCCCATCATGTACTAGGTCCCCCATGGTCTGGACTCCCAATGCTTGAAACTGGTCTCTAAATGATCTTTCATGCGTGAGTGGGATCCTGATTATGTTGTATATTGGTAGGTCAGGCAAATGGAAGGTGGTAGTCCCTAACAGCTGCTTCATCCGTTTCCAGGCTTTAGATGTTACTGCTGTGGGCTGAACCTCCCCCCTTGGGACTGTGGGCCTCATTCCGAGTAGGGCGGTAAGGGATACCGGGCACCGTTAAGGAGACCAGTGCCAGTAATCCCTTACCGCCCTACTACGAGGTCCCTTAGCGGGTCCCTCCTGACCAGGCGTTATGGACGGGACCCGTTAAGGGACTTTAGAGCTAATAACGGTACCGCAAATTGCGGTACCGTTATTAGCTACTTCCCCATTCCCATTGAGCCCTATCCGGGCTCAATGGGAATGGGGAATGGTTTTTTCAATGGGGACTTATCGGTCCCGCAAAGGTCGGACTACACCGGTAAGTCCCCATTGAACCAGGTTGGAGTCGGTACCGGTATGGGAGGTAGTTATGGCGCAAATAGCGCCATGACTACCACCATACTCGGAATGAGGCCCTGCGTCTTTATTGCCCCAGAGCACGCCCATTAGTGCATTGGGCTTGGTGACCGCTCTCGCTAACTGGGAATGTGGGGAGTCGGGACTGGGGGGGTTCCAACTGGCTGTGTATTGCACCTGGGCTGCCAAGTAGTATATATACATATCCGGATATTCCAGACCGCCAATTTCATAAGGCCGGGCTAATGTATCGTAGGCTACCTTAGGCTGTTTCCCTGCCCATACCAATCTGGTCATCAGTCTCCATATGCGACTCCAGTAACTGAGAGGGGGCCATACTGGTACATTGTTAAAGATGTACAGAAGTTTGATGTGTGATGGGGAGTCGTATCCATGTCTCCGTTTTTTGTACTATTATCTCTAATTGGGCCCTGTAGTTATCTTTGTATAAACTGTCCTGTGTAGTGGAGACTATGATGCCAAGGTAACGTATCCCTCAAGGACACCATTGAAACTTGTCGCCCACGTCTGTTTGCTGTACTTCCTGGGTCAGGGGAAGGATTTCGGACTTGTCCCAATTGATCCTGAGCCCTGAGAATTCTCCAAATCTAACAACTTCCTGCGTCATTGGGATTAAATTCTGCCGGAGGTGTTTGATATATAGAAGGATGTCATCAGCATATAAGGATACGGTGGATAGATGTGTTTGGATTCGAATCCCGCAATGTGCATGTAGTTCTCGGATATGACAGGCCAAGGGCTCCATTGCAAGAGCAAATGGGTCCGGGAGAAGGGGCAGTCCTGGCGAGTGCCGCGTGTGAGGTAGGTGTACGACGAGATCGTACCATTTATGTATATTGCTGCTCGAGGGGCCGTGTATAACAGTTTAACACAGTTGATGTAGGTGAGCCCAAACCCAGAACGGTGAAGCATCTCGAAGAGAAAAGGCCACTCAATGTTGTAGAATGCCGGGCAGCAATCGCCATTGGCACCTCAGGGTTTACATTGTGCATAAGGTTGAACAGACGTCTTAGATTATTTTGAGTGGACCTACCAGGGATGAAACCAGCTTGGTCAGGGAGGACCAAGGCTGGCATGTGGGGAAGTATGCGATCTGTGAGTATCTTTGCTAGTATTTTGTTGTCCGTGTTGATTAGTGATAAAGGCATGAATGATAATGATCCGTTTTTTTTCCCCAGGTTTTAGCAGGATGGTCACCAGGGCGGATCTGGTGGACTCAGAGTACCATTTGAAAGTGCGCTATCGTGCATACCCATCAAGTGGGGAATCACCAAATCTGCGTATGCCTTATACAATTCTGTTATGCCATCCAGTCCGGGGAGCTTCCCGCTAGGTAAAGATTTTATTGCTTTGCGTACCTCTTCTTCCGTGATGGGGTAATTGAGAGCACTCGCTTGGTCCTGATCTAACCATCCCAGGGCTATCTCATCTAGATATCGTGTCAGCTCATCGTGTCCAGGGGTAGGGCGAGACGTGTATACCTGTTCATAGTATTTACTTAATTTGCTGTTGATCTCCTGTAGGTCTTTTATAAAAAACCCTTTCCGGTTTTCGACCTCTGCTATACTGGTGAGTTGGCGTTCCTTGCGAATGGCCCACACAAGGGTTTTACTTGGTCGGTCTCCCTCCCTGTGTTTCACTGCCAATATTGGGTCCCCAATACATTTTTCTTCACTATTTGCCAATTGTAGAAGCTCTTCCCTGTGTGCCGAAGTTTACAGCGTAGCTCAGGTGTGTCCAGTATGCCCTGTCTATTCTCCCCTTCGCGAATCCTGTTCTCCAACACTTGCATGGATTGGCGTATAGCTTTCAGGATCCCCCTCCCTTCTTTTGAGATACAGCACCCCCTTATATAAACTTTAAAGGCTTCCCAGATTATGCCTTGATTGGGAATTGACCCTTCATTTGCTTGGAAGTAGGTACGAATATCCTGCTCTATTTCGGAGCGAAATGCCACATCCCCGAGGGCAGTGGCTCTAAATTGGCATTGAAGTTACCCTGGGGGACACTTGGAGACCACAAAGCGAGCCAATACCGGTGAATGATAGTTACGTGATGTAATAATGGTAGGGACCTGTGGATCAGTATCATCACCGCTCCGCCCTTAGTTGAATATGATGTATAATAGCAATGTTCTCCCCACCCGGGGGCTAACCTGCGCACTTGGGATTCCAACAGATGTGTTTCTTGCAAGAATAGTACTTGGGCCTCTTGCCTGTTTACATATGCCATTACCTCACGTATTTCAGTGCAACCTGTGCATTCCCATACCATCCTGCAATTAACTCAAAGCTTGTTGTGGTCGACCTGTGCATTTTCATAACTGTTTCACCCCAACATCCCCCAAGTCCCGCCTCCCCCACCCTCATAGTACCCCGAACCTTGACTGTGTTATCCCCCAGGCCCCTCCCCCCTCAATAACAACCTTAGCCAACGTGTGCACTCGCATGGGGGGCAACTGCTTCCATGTCGCCTAGCGCTCCCAGCTAGCTCAATTTCAAAACCTCAAAATGCGCTCGAACCTTTTGCATGTACTTAAACACGTGATACTAAAACTCGTAATGAATTGCGTGATCCTTGTGAAAATCAACATAGTCAACGTCGGCATATGAATACCGCTTGGCCGTGCCTAAACACATTCTACCACCCGCCTTGAGACTATGCATTGAACGACTGTCCAGCAACCCTGCCAGGATAACAGTCCATTTACCACAGTCTCTGATATATTAGTACATTACCAACATAGTGAGTGACGTCTCAGGCACGCTGCATGTCTCTCCAATGTCATTGTCCCTCTTCCGGTGGTCGCTTCTCAGGTAATGGAATGTTTGCTTCTACGAATGCTGCCGCCTCCTCTGGGAACGCGAAAGAGTAGGTCTTATTTTTAAAATGCACACAGATCCTAGCTGGATACATCATAGCTGGATACATCATTGCATATGATATCTGACGCTCCCTTAGCAGCTTCTTGACTGCGATGAAAGAGCGTCTCCCCTGCTGTACCGCCAGGGTGAAGTCTTTGAAAATGCAGATCACACTCAACCCCATCTTCAGTTCCTGTTTTTCCAGTGCGGCTTTCAATACCATGTCCCTATCCCGGTAGTTCATCAACCTGCCGATGATTGGCCTCGGGAACGCTCCTGGCTTCGGTTTAGCCGCCAGAGATCCGTGTGCTTGTTCCACCATGAACATTTGGGACCAGCCTGGGTCTCCTAACACATCTCTTAACAAATCTACCACTGCCGTCTCCATGGGGGCCCTTCATGGCGTCTTCCAACACTGATGCGGATATTGTTGCGCTGCGATCTCGCCTCTAGGTCTTCACACTTTATTTTGATTCTGCCCAGGTCTTTTGCCATCGTTGTGAAAGGGTTCTGTAAGGATTCAATGGCATCTTCCGTCGTGCCGATTCTCGTCTCCGCCTCTGTGATACGATGGGTGGCCTTTTCCAGTTGAGTTCGGATAGTGGAGACAGTGACATTTATGCCATCTAGCTTGTCGTTCATGGATGCAAATCCCTGATGCATAATCGCCACCACACTCAGTAGGTCAGCAGGGGGCGATGTTGGTGTCCATTTGTTTAGGTGCGGGCTTGGTGAACTTGTCCGTAGTGCCTTTTTTTTTGAGGGCTGACCTTTAGGCATTATATTAGGTCACAGGCGTCTCTCTGGCGTGCAGCTCTAAGTGGTCCTCGGCGGCGGTAATGCTAGCCAAATTACCCAGTGTCCAGCAATGAGCCTGTGAAAAGCTATACAGGCAATGCCTGATCTTATTGCCAGAGAACCAATCTGGTCTGCCGTATTGAGTGCCGTAGATCCTGGGGGATCTTCCCTCACCCCACCTCTCCCCCCCTTAGCAGTGTAGCGGGACAGCCTGTGTCTTATTGACTGAGACAGGCGGCCGGAGGGGTGGGGGCCGAGATCAGTGCATGGCCATTAGATTGTTGCGCTGCTAGATCGTCTCCGCGGTCAAGATCAAGCACTCCTCATCCCCAGAGGATCTTATTGGCTGATGGGGAGCAGGTACAATTGGAGCTAGGTCACCTGGCCTAAGCCCCGCCCACCTGGTGCCTTCCTGGTTACTGCTCTTTTCCCTACTTAAGGAGCCCTCCAGCTTCTTTTCCTTTGCTGATGGATCTAGGTCACCTGGCCTAAACACCATCCACCTTCTTAGCTCTGCCTCTTCCTTCCTGCTCTTAACTCTTAGATCAAGGGCGTCTCTCGCCTGGACGTCCTAATTGAAGGACAGACAAAGAAAAGGGCAATTCCTGTTTGGACCTGTTCGGACCAGGAGCACCTAGGGCCTGACCCCCTGTTCAGACAGCAGGTAAGCATGCACCAACATGTTTTTACTCCCTCTGTCCCCAAAGGTCATCCCAACCCCCTCTGGTTCCCCCGTGATATTCCCTTGTGCCCCCCTCCCTTCTTGCAAACAGTGTTGCCTGTTTTGCTTGAGTTGTTTTGAATTTTTTTTAATTGTTTAGTTCGTTAAAAAACTTTTTCATTTGTTCTTTAAAACTGTGCTAGAATCTAGGGAGCAGGGTATCTCAGAGGTTTCTCTTGATGAGTTCCAAGATAGTGCTGAGAAATAGTGTGATTGTGTATGTCTATTTGTTGTTTTTCCCACTGAGTAGGGCCGCCCATCTTTCTTCTGTGTCCATTTGCTGTGCTGAAAGTTCGAAGAAGGCACCAAATTGTTTGCGTTGGCTTGAGAGTGACAGGCATTCCATCACAAGCTGAAATAGGGTTTCAGGAGTTGTTTCGACCTTGCAGAAGTGGCAGTAGTTGTTCATAGTAGATATCTGCCTGGTTGTAGCAAGATGTGAGTTGGTAGGCGGGATATTCAAGCATATTTTTAGAAACGTTATTCTGATGGTTTGATCTGGAAAGACTTGACGATATGGTGGTAGCTCATGGATTCTTCGGATATCTGCGTTGCTCTGGAGGTTCTGTTTATAGGCATTTTTGGTTTGTATCGTTTTTATCCAGTTGTTTTGGTGAAGTTTGATTTTTGCCCGTTATGGGCGGAGAGTTAGTTATTCCGATATCTCCTCTTTTGCCATTTCCTTCATTAAGTTTTGTTTCCATTCTTGTAGTATCGAGTTGTTGAAGGTGTTTGCATGTGTATTCAGAATTTGTATAGCTGGGGTTTTCTGGTCAGACAGGATTTTCCGGAATATGTCTAGTCGCTTCCAGAGTACGATGGATGCAATTCATTGGGTTGCCATTTCGTGTCTTATTCTTGGCATTGGATATGACGGCGGAAGGTGGAGAATTTTGCGCCAGAATATTGCTTCGTATTTCATCCAGTTTACTGTGCCTGCATTCATCATAGCTTCAGTGCTGTAGATGATTATGGGAATGTATTTTTGTCTGTAGTAAGCGATGATTGGTCTGAAAGAGAATTTCCCATATTTCCGATGAAGAAGGCAACTTTGTCGTGCAAGGGTTTGTGATGTTTGTTCTATTTCGTCCAGCCATTGTTCTTCTGATTTTGACTGATTTATTGGTATGCCGAGATACTTGAAAATTGTTAGATTCCAGTTGATTTGCATCGATGTTAAGGGTGGGTTGTTTTGCTTTTTTGGCTGGTAGTTTATTTAATGTCATTGTCTTGGTTTTTGCGATGTTGATCGCCAGTTCATTTGTGTTCATGTATCTACTTAGTGCTGTCAGAGCTACTTGTAATCCAGAGATCGTTTTATCAAGGAGGATAATGTCATCAGCATATGCCATAACGGGAACTGGTATTGAGTTTATTTTCGGAGGATTGGTTTGGTTGCTGATTATATGTTCCTCGATGTCTGCTGTAAAGAGGTTGTATAGAGCTGCCGCAAGAGGGCATCCTTGCTTTAGTCCGTTTACCGTGGTGATGGCGTTGGTAGTAGCACCTTGTTTGGATAGTCTCACCTTGATTGAGGTTTCCGAGTATAATAAGATGATTGGCTCAAGGATGTTTGCGGGGCACTTCCAACCTCTGAGTTTGGACCAAAGATTGTCTCTCGATATGGCTTCAAAGGCCATCTTAAGGTCTATGAAAGCGCCATGTACAGTGGTGTGGTTTTTGATGGCTTTGTGCTTTATTAGGTGTAGTATTATCAAGTTGATGTTAGTTCCCACATTGGGGGTGAATCCAGTTTGTCTAGCCGAGAACCTGCCATTGTCTGTTGCCCAGGTGGTTAGTTGCTTTAGTGATGTTGCTGAAAAACGTTTTCCAAGGGGGTCAAGTAGCGCAATTGGGCGAAAATTCTGTGGATCGTCTCGGGGGCCTTGCTTGTAGATAGGGACGATTGTAGCAGTCCTCCAAGAGTGTGGAATTTGGTTGAGTGTGTTTATCAGGGCTATGATCTGGCACATAAAATTTGTCCAGGCCGGTGGTTCTTGTTTGAGGACAGCGTTGGAAATGCCGTCGGGACCAGGTGCTCTTAAGTTTTTGATCATGCGGATGAGTTTGTCGTATTCTGCTTTTCCTTGCCATTTTGATTTGTTCGGGGTTGTTTTGTTAAGGTCTTGAGTTGGTCGGGCCCCATAGATGTAGGAGAAGTGTGTAGTCCATTTTTCTTGTGAGACATTAGCCGTCAATTTGTGTTGATTTTGCGAGTTTTCGTTGAGCAGATTCCAGAGTTCTCTGGTGTTGTGTGATTTATACGTTTTCATTATATTTTCCGCATCAGCTTTTTGGAGGATCTTTTGTTGGGATTTTCTCCAGTTTGAGTATGCTTGTTTCTGATTTTTTATTTGTGCTGTGTTTTCTGCGGATTTTGATTTCTTCAAGTGGCGTATGGATTTTGTGAGGCACATTTTCAGGTCAGCTGTTTCCTAGTTGTATGTATGTTGATGGGTTTTCTGTGGTTGATCTTTAGCTGTTTGTTGAAAGGGTATTAGGATCCATTCATAGTTCAATTTGACAGCATCTCTCAGAGTGGAAGCTTGAAGCATGTTTGGTAAATGTGCCATCTCTGGCTGTGGGATGCAGAGTCTGGTCGAGGTGCCAGCGAGTTCTAGTGGACATGGTGGTGAGGTTTTTATTTGTTCCAGTCGTCTGCGAGAGTGTATAGTTAGTTGGTTATGGTCACTTTGGTCTGATGGTATCGTTTGTGCTTTCAGAACAGATGCATGCAGGTTGTGAGATAGGAATATGTAGTCAATGATTGCAGTTGAAGCTCTTCTGGACCATGTTGGCGTGTAGTTTGTAGAGTTGTTCAATGCATGATCGAGGAGGATGAGGTTGCGAGTAGTAATTTCTTTCATCCATCTTTTCGCTTGTGGTGATAGTTGTGTTCGGCTTCGGAGAGTGCCGTCCTGCGTGAATAGGTTGATGTTCAGGTCTCCACATATTATTATTTCTGCTGATAGTTGATTTGTGATGATTCTGTCAACTGATATGAAGACTCCATCGATGAAGGATTCAGTTGTGATCGCTGCGGGATTCCAGTATAAGTTCAGTATTACAATCGTTAGTTCATATTTTTTTTGGTTGCATGTTGCTCTGTGCTCGTTATTGTTGTAATTTGGATCCAAGAGTTGATGTTTTCAGTGGTAGGTACAGTGCATTGCGGCTTAATCTTGATCAGGTTGAGGAGGCCTGACGCTGGTCTGCCTTGCTTTTTGACTATTGCAGGATTGAGGAAAGTCAGGAAGCCGTCACAGACTGGCGATTCACTGAGCCAGGTTTCTTGCAAGCATATGATTTAGTAGTTTTCGAGTTCCTGTGAGGGATTGTTGAAAGATGCAAGTTTCCTCTATTATTCCATGAGCAGAGTGACCACGTGGTTTCCGGATTTGTTAGTTGCTATGATCTAGAGGTTGTTGAGTTTCCTGGGGATACGGTTTCTGTGTATGAATTTTCCAAGTCGTAGTTTCTTCTGAACGGTCGTTCGGATCTACTGGATTGATTTGAATGTCGTGGTTGGCTCTGGTTCCTGGCTGATCTCGAATGGTTACTATTGTAGTTGTCCGTGTATCTTCTAGATTGCTGTTGCAAGTGGGCGTCTTTAACTTTCCTTTGACTGGAGTTTTGTGCGTTGGTTGTTCTTATTACTTTGGTGGTCCAGCATGTGAATCCGAGCTTTTTGAGTTGGGCGTGCCTTGATAGTATCAGTGCTTGGTCAGTGGGATCACGTAGCTCCGCATTGATTTTGTCTAGATGTAGATCATCTTCAAATGTTATCAGGTTGATGTCTCGTCGTTATTTTGTTCAGCTGTGGGATTGCCTGGAAGAGTCATAGTACGTTTGTTCTGTTGAGGATTAGTGGTTCAGGTCTGGTAATTTCATTTTCAATGCGGATTGCATACATTTGTTTTTGGTGAATGGGGTTAATGAATGAGATGAGTGTGCAACTGTCCTCGGTACAATTGTGCAATCGTGATCTGAACGATTCAGTTGAGATTTGCTCATATGTTGCTGCCATTGTCAGGGCTTCTGTGAAATTTCCTAAGGATATATCTGAGATTTCTTCGTACTCGTCTGCTGTCGCTGGTTGGGATTCGGAGGAGTATTCATCTATTATTATGTAGCTCGAGGCAGTTGTGAGTTGAACAGGTGGTGGTGTATCCTCCGATGTTTGCTCTCCGTGTGTGGTTAGATTGAGTACATCTTCGTCAATCTGTGTGTTGTCCTGCGGTGTTCGTGGTACCAGAGACTGTGGCTGGGTTGTGGTTCTGTATTTTTCTTGAACTGGGTTGATGGGTGATGTAGAAAGGGTTTGAGTCTTTCGTTTCGGGCGAGTGTTGGGTAGGTCAGTTGCTTTCACTGTTCGTAGGAACGCTTTTGATCCTCTGCCTTTTTTTGGTATTTTTCGGTTGTATTGGTTTGTGATCAGGTATTTTTCCATTTTGTGAAGATCTGATAGGGATCTGTGATGTTTTTATTCAGCGGGATAGGTTGTTGAATAGTTGGTTGTAAGATAGGGGGCCTCATTACACGGACGGCAGTAACCATGGCGCTATTAGGGCCATGGTTGCCGCCGGTATTTTACCGAGTCCGCCATGGTGAATGGCGGAATTACCGCCCTATTCCAAGGTGTGTGGGGGTGGTAATTCCCCATTCACCATGGCACTTCCCCATTCCCATTTTTGCCCCATAGGGCTCAATGGAAATGGGGAAGGTGGGAATTACAGTACCGCAAATTGCGTTACCGTAATTACCTCCAAGGTCCCTTTGCGGGTCACGTCCTTAACAACTGGTAAAACCAGCCGTTAAGGTAGGGTCCCACAAAGGGACCTCGTAGTAAGGCGGTAAGGGTTTACCGGCACTGGTACCCTTACCGGTACCGGTAAACCCTTACCGCCTTCCTTGTAATGAGCCCCAGGGACATTTCCAGTTTTTTCTTTTGGGGGGCATTGATCAGTGGTCAGAGCTGCAGGATTCTATTGTTGCAGTAGATGCGGAATCAGAGGACCTGGTATGGGTTGATCGGTTTGTTGGTTCAAGTTAGGAGTTAATTGTTGTTGGTGATGTGCTTTCAACAAGGATAGTACTTCAGCTGTTAGCTTGGTTTTTTTCTTGACAATCTCCTCTTGCTATTTCAGCTAATCTTTGTTGCCAGCGATTTGATTGTTCTGCTTCTGTGTTGAGACGAGTTTCAATGGTGGAGATGAAGTTCTCCATGTAAGTTTGTTTAGAGTGTATCATGGCTAAGAGAGCTGCTTGGTCTCTCATATTGTCTTTCATGGTTTCATGTAGTTTGAGAAAAGGAATCATTGATTGGGATAGTACTGCAATGAGCATGTTTTGTAAATCCAGCATGGTAGTGGGAATTCTGGGGTTGTTGTGTTCCTCAAGGCCAGTGTCTTTCGGTGTTGTGTTAGTGGTTTTGTCCTGTGGACCTTTAAAATGGGGTGTAGGTTGTTAGATTTTAGTCATTGGATCCGGAGTGTAGTAGGAGTCATCAGAGTCATAGTTGAAACGGTTTGGTGGCAGTTGTTTATCAGCAGTGATGTTTTCGAATTCTGTTTTAACGTGCAGTTGTGAGGGCAGTTGGTGGATTGCTTGCATGATGCACGGGGTTGAGGTTAGGTGCAAATGATGGTTGGTGGGTAAAGTGCCAAATATTTCTTTTCTTTATGCTTGTCATAATGGATTCGATTTCGGTTATGTCCATCGATAATCTTGCTGCCTTGGTTGCATCTTTGTGAAGGCGCCTTCGAGTGGTTGTGCAAGTTTGAGTGAGTTGTGTGTTTGGAGCCAGGATAGTTTGGCTAATCTTGCCTTTTCTTTCTTTGTTGGTAGAGTTGTTGTGCATGGTTGCTCTTGCAGGTTGTTGTTGGCTCTAGGTTCTTTTGATTGAAGTCTTTAGGCACTAGGGCGTGGGGTTACTTTCCCTGGTGCGTGGTTGGTAAGATCCTTTGCTATGGGATTGGAGCCTTCTTGCGTTGCGTCAGCGGTTTTGGGAGCTGCTGGATTTTCTGGTTCCACAATGATTTGTAGGCTTGTCTTTGAGGTATGTGCGTTGAATTGGGGATGATTAGAGGTATCACTTGGGAGGTCGCTGATGTTCTCCGCAGGTTTTCCATTTGTTGGCAGACTTTTAGTTGTTCGTGGATGCAGGTCTTCTTGGTTAGCGGTTTTGGGGGCTGCTGTGTTTTCTGGTTCCACAGTGGTTTGTAGGCTTATCTTTAGAGTGTGTGCGTTGGCACAGGGCTGATTAGTGCTGTCGCTCAGGTGTTCGAAGGCAGAGTCCTCAATTTTTCCCTTTTTTGGCAGGGTTTGGGTTATTCGTGGTTGAAGGGCATCTTGATGGGTCAAGTTGTTAGAACTGTGAATTTGTGCTTGTGTATTGATTAGGTTGAAGTTTCTTTCTTCAGGTTGCGAGTGGTGTGTTGCACAGGAGGTTGTTTGTTCTGGCTCTGGTTGGAGGGTTTCCTGAGGTTTCGTGTTAGTGCTGGGAGTGTCTGCTATGCTGTTGGCATCTTGGTAAATTGGGTGGGCCAGATCAGGCTTCTGCTGTGGATGTTTTGCAGTTCCTTTTGGGTTAATTGCTCTGAGAAGTGATTGTTCCATGGTTAGTTGTGAGGAGTCTAGGTCAGGGGTAACGGCAATACTGAGTTTGGTTTGTAGTCTTGTTTTCGGACCTCCAATGGTTGGCTGTTTGGTGGTGGGATTTGCAGACATTCTTTTCTGAGTTGTTGTGAGAGTTGGTTGGCTTGCTCTTTGTTTAGGCTGTCGTGCTACCAGGTATTACCGATGTTTTGCCTCTCATTCGAATTACGTCTGATTTTTTGTAGGGTCGAGGTTCTAGAAGATTGGTGCGTGCAAAGTGAGCCAAGGCACTTTTCTCCTGGTTGTTAAGTGCCCACTGTGTTCACTTTGTGGTGAAAGGGATTGAGCTCAGTGTTTTAGGTTCACTTTGATCCAGTGGGGACGCTTTTTCGGTTTCGTGCCGATCCTTTCAGTGTGTTTTTGGATGTTTTGGTCGCTGGTCTTCTCCCGCCCCCCCTGAGGATGGAGGGGTGTGTCTGTTGGAGTCGTCTCGGCTGGATCCAAGGGGCTGGCCCTTTCACTCTCCGGCCTGTTCTTTCAAGGCGTGTTAGGTGGTTTGGTGTAGTGTTCAGCAAAGTACCAGGGGCATTGGGTAGGATCCAAGGGTCAAGCCCTTTCGGTCTCTTGGTCGGGGGTGCAGTGTTACCACAGTTGAATTTGGTAATGTCAGGATCCAAGGGACGAGCCCTTTCGGTCTCCTGGCAGTTCTTTCTATTCTCCTATCCTTTTGGTATTCTAGCCGTAAATGTGATGTCAAGACAGGTAAGTTGTTGGTGCGAGGATCCAAGCCCTTTTAGTCTCATCGGAGATCTTTCAGTACAAGATTTGGCAGGAGGTTTCTGATGAAATCCACGTGGCGAGCCCTTTTGATCATCTGCCCGGCAATGTATATTGTCTCACGTAGATTGATTTTTGCAGGATCAGTTCTGGTGGTTTGTCAAACGGGTTGATTCAAAGAGCACAATGTTTGTTTTTGTTCAAGTATTGGATCGATGGGTGCAAAGAGGCAAACAGGCAGCAAACTTTACAAGGACATGGCCTCTCAATGTGCCTTAAATGTAATCTTCTGGTGATCAGACGTTCCCGTGGGTCTGTCTGCTCCGCCTTGGTGTGGGGGCGGGGCGCTGTGACGTGACGTGCCGTGTGCCTCCCGGTGGCAGTTCGCTGGAGCAGAACGAGAATCCCTGTTTCGGTGCCGGTGCAAGATGTGGCGGCGAGCATCGACGCGGTATCACGCCCCTCTCAGAGGCGCTGCAGGTGCGTTAGTGCGTTCGAGGCACCGAACAGCAGCAGCAGAGGGCCGGATGTGGACGCCTTGCGACCGGACAAGTTGATAGTATCTGTTGGACTGTTGAAAACAGCTGATGCGAACGGCAGTGAGTTCTAATTTGATGTTTCTGTTGTTGACAGTTGCAGCTTTCTGCTTTCGCAATGAGTTTTGTAGACAGGGGGACAGTGGGCGGGTTGAAGCAAGCGGGAGGGGGGGACGTTGGCTAGTAGCCAAAGTCAATATGAAAGCAAGTGCTGGTGAAGGGGCACAAGGCCCTGCGTTGAGTGCGCTCCAAGGAGGTTTGTGCGCAGTCACACGGTGAAGGTGGAATCTACCAGGGGACCAAAAGACTCTGCAGCCGACTCCGCGGCCCGCTCCGCGGTGTTCTGGGTGTTTTGAGTGCGATACTAGTAACGATAGAAAGAGGACTAGGCCAGTCCAGTCAATGAATAGAGTCTGCAGCAACTGCAGCAACTGCTAAAGGGATCCTTCTCTATCGCAGACCCTGCAGCTGACTGTTGCTTGATTCTTCTACCCTGCTTCCTCTCCCCGCCCTCCAGCCTACTTCTGCAGGAGTCTGTCCTGATACATTCTGGTTTCACCATCACTGTCTTGTGGCCAATGCTGGATTTGACTTTTATGCACTTCATTGATTCACGGTGCGTCACCCTTTCTCAACTCTCAAGCTGGACTTCCTTTGCATCTTGTACTCATGGTGGCCCTGAATCATGCGGTTCCCATCTTCATCTTGTATCCTGGCTTGCAACATTGTGTTACTACTAACTTCTGCAATTGTATTTGCTCTTGCTTCACCACTCTTTTTGACTGCTTACTATCTGTTCTCTCCTCTTTTCTTCTCCTCTCCCATTCTCCCTTTTCCTGTCTCCTCCCCTCCACCCCTTACTTTCTTCTATGCACTTACTCTATCAGAATTGTCCCAGGACCTAGTGTGATAGCAACCGCGCCTGTCTCCTCCCCCCTCCCTTTGCTTGTTTTTTTCCCTCCCCCCCAGCACTATCTGAAATGCCATCAGGCCTAGTACGATAGTCGCTTGTTTTTTCCTCTCCTCCCTTTCTGCACCCCTCTCATCACCATTTGTTTTTCTCCGGCTCTACCAGAAATGTCGTCAGGCCTAGTACAGTAGTCACCTGTCTGTTTCCATTTCCTTCCCACTCTCCCCCTCCCTTCCTGATCTATGTCTTAGCTCTTGCACTATCTGAAATGTCGTCAGGCTGAGTACGATAGTTAATTTCACATCATTACTGTTCACAGCCTGTAAGAATGTCATTGTATTTTCCCTTGTTCCCTCCCTTGCCTTGAAGCGCTTTGAAACGCATTGTGTGTAGGCGCTATATAAATAAACTATCATATCATCAGCGCTGTCCAGTTCCAAATGTATAACAAGAATGGCCTCAGGCCAGGCCCTCACCAACTCCGCTCCATGCGTCGGTTCAGTGGATGGATCCAAGCAGTTGTAGCCTGCCTGGGACTTGACAACAGGCAGGACGCCGGGTGCTGTTCAGAGAGTGTGAGAGGCCACGCAGAGACAGGGAGATGCCAAGGGACATAGCTCGCAAAGCATCGCAATCAGCAGCCCCCACCCTTTAAATAAGAGCTGGGTCCAAATGCACTTGTGTTCATGTCGGGAGAGTGGGAGGCCCACAGTTCCCGCCGAGCCAGGTTCCCTTCACACGTTATTCTCCCCTTCTTTCATTTTTATAGTTCGGGCACTATAGTTCGGGCACTGCATGTTAAAAAAGGGGCGAGTGCAACTTGTGAGCACAGGCGGAGGCGCTGCTGTGCGCCTTCCGCAGGTCCCGGTGCTTGGTGGAAGGCCGCTTCCAATTAGGGATGCAGATGTCTGTCCCATGTACACTGACAGTCCGGCCGTTGTTGTGCAGCTTTTCACTACGGAAGTTACATTGGCCGGGCGGGCCCGAGGTCTCCAGGCCAGTGTGAGCAGTTGTCGCTTGTGGCTGTGTTCGTTTGTGTGGGCCGTGTCGGCAACGGTCCGTAGCAGCAGTATTACCTACTCGCTGCTCTCCTCCGCTGCCAGTGCTTCTGTCAAGCTTCTGTGCTTCACGTGGCGCCACAGGCCGTCGAGGAGGGGCCTCCTGGGTCGCTCTCCAACCCTCACCGCGGTCTTCCCAGCGGGCCAGTCTGCCAGCACAGGTAGCATCTGCTATTCCCCGCACCAAAGGTCGTCAGAAGGTACGCGTAGTATTCGTTGTTCAAGGAGCCTGCAGTCCGATGGGTCTGTGTGCTGGCCCTTATCCAGATCCACACGGTGCCACTGCACCCTTCCTCCATCCAAGTCAGGTCGGGTGACGGATATCTCCGTCACACGCGTCTCGCCAGGGCCCGCTAGTATTCACAAATTATCTCCAGCGTTCTCTGGCCAATTTCCCTGATACTCGGGCAATGTCTGCCGAACCAGTTCATGAATCTTTTCAGTAATTCCTATGGTCCGCCCTCCATAAATACTGCCAGAATTCTGCTGAGGAGCCCCCAGCGACCGGAGAGCTTACACAAACACAGCCATCTTGGCGTACGCACAACAGCCCCCCCTCCCTCACATGTCTTTACCCCATTTTGGTAGTTTTCCTGTTCCTACATTTTCTCACTTGTTGTTTCTCCTTACCCACCTTTCATTTCTCTCCTTTGGCAGGATTCATCTACTCCTTGCCTTCTTTTTTTAATGTTGATATCATGTTGGGAAGGAGAGACGATCATCCCACACCTCAAATCAGTTTAGGATAAGGCAAAGGCTGTGAGATGTAATGTCAGAGACCGGGGGGATGGGGGGGAGTGCTCTTAAAGTCCCTTACCCAATCGCATTAGTGCATGATCTGTAGATGTAGTACACGCGTAAGAACAGACACCATCTTAAATATTAGCAGCCATTTTGAAATGTAAGGCCTAAATGCAGAGCAGCAGCCAGCATCACAGGTCTAAGCCGTGAACATGAGAAAATAAATAGGTTGTATCCCGGGCACTGATGAGAAAGGCCAGAGCCGGAGAGTTCCATAAACCCATAATTGTCTGAAAAGTTGCCAGCCTTCGTGCTCTGGGAAGAATGCACCCTGCAAGGCCGTGGGAGGAGAGCTGAGCATCTTTGTATGATACAATCCCATGAGAAGGAGGTCATGGGCCTCTGACACCCACCAGACCCAACTCTAAGTTGTAGCACCCAAGCACCCTAGCCTTAAATCCTCTGAATTCTAAGGTACCAGCTAGCCCCATTCACTAATCCTAAACCTGTTAGACCCCGATCAAGAAAGATCAGAAAGCAGGGCTTTCTTGCCTTCACTTCTGGGTCACATGATTTGTGCTGCAAGGTGCAGGGAGGGATACAATTTATAGCCCAGAGTGAGGGTGGAAGCCCTTGGAGCAGTGCCGGCCTATCTGGGATCGAGTGAAGTTTGTGACTTAGTATGATCTCAGCTTTCCCCCTGGGCCCCTGTCTGCTTGTACCAGGTGCACTGCAACATAGATAGAGATATATTGTTTATTTTGTACATAATTGCAATTAACCGCTGCCTCATGACAAATGACAAATGTAGTATCACCCACGTGGAAGAAGATGGACAGAAGGGAATGGGACCAATGACCTGGCATCCCCTATGGAGCAGGCAGCATATGTAAAGGTTCTCACCAACCTGGCACATGGGTTTCTACTGTATGATGTCACTAATGACGCTATGTGCCTTCTTAATGTGCTGCTCATGCAGATTTTACCAGAATGTTCTGCAACAGCAGAGCTCTTTGCTGGTGTACTGCTATATTTTAGGAATAAAATACTTGTTATTCTTGCAAGAGGTGTAGTGGGTCTTTTTCCCTAGCAGGTTGTATTTATTCTGGTGTGAGCTTTGAGGGGCTTTCCTACATTTGGTGACCCCGATGTGATGCCAGTGACTCCTGCAACAATGGAGGCTTCCAGCCCGCTTATCTGAAGCGGCCGTGGCCACCTGCAGCGACCAGTGCGAAGCGTGCAACCTGCAGAGGTGTGCACGAGCCGTTTTCACAGAATTCCTGTCTGCTCTTTGGAGCGGGGCCCGGCTCCTGGGAGAGTGCAGGTCGTTACTAGGATCCCGTGATGGAGGAGCACGGGTGAACACGCAGATGTGAGTACCCCCTTGCAAGGGATAACACCGGGTTTGTGCTTGTCTCGGGAGTATAGCTCAGGGGAAACATGCTCGCCTTGGAAGCAAGACGACACAGAGCAACACGGGTTTGATCCCCGGGTCTGCGCTTAGAAACTTCTTGGTATTAAGTGCATTATAAATAACCTATCATATCATATGGTATGTGGGGCAGTGTGGTGTGTATGAGTGAAGGAGTGTGGTAAGGCCACGTTGCAAGATTTATTTTGTATTGTTATTTTTGTATTGATAATTTAAGAGGATTATACAGAGGAAAACAGGAGTATGGGAACTTTTCTGAGTGAGGGAAGATGATGGCTATGATTCTGGAAATGCATCGGAGGGACAGGGCCTCCGTATCCTTGTCCTTTACTGCTTTTCATCGTGTGTTCTGTCGTGTTTTCCGCACAGGAGTTCATGTGGGACTCCTGGCGGTGCAGCTCTCTTTCTTTTGGTTTGGTGAACGGACCCGTGGGATACCCTTATGGCACCCATGGGTGGGGGTACAACCCTGTGCCCCTAATGTATGTTTTTGGGCGCCTGTGGGTGGCCCACAGAGCAGGGTATGGGCTGGTGGCAGCTCCATGCTGAATTTGACAGGTGCGCGAGTATCCTCCATTTTGGGATACCCTGGCCCTGCCATTGGGATCAATTGATTCCTGATGGAAAACAAGATGGCCCAGTGGCCTCTTGCTTTCTATTACCCATTACCTTGTTTTCCCAAAGTCCTGGGAAGCCCTGACTCTGTCCCTTCCCCCTGACTGGCTGTTGGATGGAAGTGCCATATATGGTGTTGTTGTGAAGGCCCAGTCAGACTAGCTGGAGCCTTCCTGGTGATGTATGTTGTGGGTACCTCCTGTGGGTGGGACCTGGGTGAATAGAATGTGTGACGAATATGAATTCTGTGTTGTGGGTGTCTAGTATCTGGTGGTTGACACAATGACGGAGACAACCCTGCCCGAAACCGGTATGAATGCAGCTTGGAGTGTTGAATGGCTCGGTACTTGTCCCAATACACATAACTTGTTGTGAGTGTCTGGAGAGAAGTGAATTGCCTGAATACCTTGTGTGCCTGATTGGCTGCCTGCCTGCATGAATGCCCGTAGTCGTGATTGGATGCTTGAGTGTGACCCAGCGGAATGAATGGAAGATCAACAGTATATCTGGGGACCTCTCACTGCTAGGAATCGTGTTCAGAAGCTGAAGTCCACTACGACGAGTAACTGGATTAACTGACGCTTGACCTTGAAGCCCTGCTGGACGAGAAGAATTGCTGTTGCTCTCCTTCACAATCTGAAAGCTGTTGTGCCTCCAAGGACTGACCCAGAGAGGACCTGGTAAGGCGCCCTCTTCCCGAGCTACGAGGGACCATCGTGCACAGCTGATCTTTGCCAACGCTCCCTGGTAGACATACCTACGACAGGCTGCTGACCCGATACGGGGACTGCTGCGGAACTCCAAGGAGAAGCACTCGGACTGTTGTCTGCCACTTTCGACGACCGCCGTCGCCGACCGGAGCCGCCGTGCTCCCGTTTGCCTAAGAACTTTCATTGATCATCGGACGCTCTCGTCTGCATCGTCATCCGCTTGTCTCCCGCTGGAGAAGGCCCGACCGTCGACGCACCGAGGAGTATCCACCGGTGGGTTTCCCGCCACCTACAGACCGCAGAGACGCCGACGACTCGACGCCCTTGCTGGACCACAGTTCTTCATCATCTCTTTGCGGTCCAGAACTATTGTCACCGAGGTGCCCCGCACGCCTCTTCTGGCAGGACGCCAACGCTCTGTCGTCGACGAGCACCGCTAGGAACGAAGCTGCCACTTTCCTGCCATAGTTCACCCTGTTCACCGTCGGACGTTCGATGACCCGTGACTCCCGCCTTAAAGGGAGGGCACTCAAGAAGGGCCGTCGATTCCCTGACACCGAACGCCAAGTTCCCCGACACCTCTCGATGATCCGTGGCCCCCGCCTGAAAGGGAGGCACTCAAGAAGGATCGGTCGGTGCATCGTCGGAGAACTGTACTCCACCAGGTACATTGGGGGGGTAAAACCTTAATAGGAAGAAGTAAGACTATCGGACAATATATGGACTGGGCTTGTGCTATATATCTTTATTTACAGGTTGCCCAGGTGGGGGGATCTCCACTCAGAACTGCGCCTAGCGGTAGGGGTCAGTGTTCTGCCTATTGTTCCAACCATCTTACGTTCCTGCCTATCTCTATTGCTGGTTTACTCGTTATTGATCTGTGTGAGATTTTAACCGTACAGTTGATGCACTTTAATGAGATTTGATAACATTGGTGGTACCACTCTAGACGTGTATATATTTATCATTATTGACTTCCAAGTACAAAGTGCGTTATTGTGATCGTGTACATACCTTTGAATATTAATTATATAAAGACTGTGTTTTCAGTAATACAGTGTGTGGAAATTCCTTTGTGGGGGTTCGGGGACTACACTGTACTTAAGAACCAGCCCGCATCGCCTCCTGAGAAGCTAGGCCTTGATTGCTCGTCCATTGCTACCACAATAGAGAATCTTGGCTGGGGTCCTCTGTGCCTCTCCTCTACCATATAGAGAGCGGAAGTACAGACACCCCCCACCAGTCTTTACAATGGTGCCATTTGATTTTGTGACGAGGAGATAACAAATAGGCGCTCCATATAATTAGTGGGCTCGGTTGAAGTAGTGGTTGTTGTTTTAGCTTGTTATTTTAGTGTATTATGATTTCTGCGCAAAGGGTGGAGGCCAGAGGCGGGCCGGTGGTGATAACGTGTTTTGGGAGTGTGTAGTACGATAGTGTGTGTGTATGTATGTGTGGAGAGGGGGGAGGCAGGAGTGTTGACAGGGGGCGACTGAAGGTGGAGACGGTGGACTTGTAGTGACTTTGGTGATAAAAGTGTGTGCAGTGCATAATTGTAAAGGTTGGGCTTTTGAGCGTGCTAATTGAAAGCATGGGAGGGGGAATGCCATTGGGGTATATGTATATTGCATTACCATTGTACAAAGACAAGATGGAAAAGCATTACAAACAATGGGTTGTGGAGACACAAGGGGAGGGGGATGCCCTGCTCCTGGCCAGATCAGGGCACACACAATA
This sequence comes from Ambystoma mexicanum, assembly GCF_040938575.1. Lineage (NCBI taxonomy): Eukaryota > Metazoa > Chordata > Amphibia > Caudata > Ambystomatidae > Ambystoma > Ambystoma mexicanum. Next base: position 928,156,605 of record NC_090931.1, on the reverse strand, counting down.
GAGGGATATTAGAGCACATGAGCACCTTCCTAGCTGCTAAATATAAAGATAAAGAACTCCAGAAGAGAAAGGAGATATTAGATCTGTGGAAGATGATTGAGAATGTGGAGGACCCTGATGGAGGTGAGATACAAAATACTGAAGGGGTTTCCCTAGATGCAATGTCTGTGACACCGTGGGAGAACAGGGCTGCACTCCCGCACACTGGGCTCTAACCACTCACCATATGTGCCCTCCCCAGCTACTGCCTCACCTCCCTACAGACCAACACAGAGTGCAATCCCGCAGCAGGATAATAAGGTTTGGAAGGAATTAGAAGAGGCTGTGGAGGCTACAAAGGTAGAATTGGCTTGATTGAGGGCGACACAGGAAAGGGGAGGTAAGAAACTCAGCGGGTTGGATGAATGGAGGGCGTGAGATATTTTGGACAGGTTAGGTAGTAAGGCCATGAAGGATGTACACATTGAGAAGGAGGGGGGTGGTGGCGGGCGGGGATCGCGAGATACAGGATGGCGAGGTCCGTCGGTGACGCAGATGGAAAGCTAACGGAAGACGAATGGGATACAGTGGATGAGATTGAGGACGATGAAGGGGATGCGCAGCAGACGCCGGAAGTTCCAGCATTGGTGGAAAGTTTAAGTTTGTGGGGACCACGGTTAAGGTTTTGCCTGGTGGCAGTAGCAAGGAAAAAGTGTTGGACGTAAAGAAGGGAAGAGTATAGGTACCCAGATGCCGCTGTTGCGTAAGGGTCTGGGCTGGACGCATTATGTGCTCTGGGTGCAAATGGATAAGAACAATTTGATCAAGTTGCTCCCACCCTTTACTGCTGCTGCTGGGAAGTGGATTTATGCATTTGAGAAGCAAATGGCGGGGATTCCCTTGGCCGTGGAGGATATGTAGAGCATACTCGTTGCAATTGTGGGGGTTAAAGCCGGGTATCTGGGAGTAAGTTAGATGACGACACACAATGGCACGCCCTTCAAACACATTAGGACGCAGGTATGGAACGCGCTGTGACGAACGTACCCTGACACGCCAGATTTGCAGTCTATAAGGCAATATGCATTGGGAGATGATGAAGAGCACGTGCAATACATTAATACGGTCCAGGAGATGTGGCGGGAAGAGACGGGGGACCAGTAGGACCCTCAGGCCCTGCCCATGTGCTCCTTCTCAACTTGTGAGTAAATATACTCCTGATATCTCCTCACGTGCCCTACACAAAGCTGCTACATATTACATTTGCACAGGGAGCGTATTCTCGCACTCTCCCATACTCTTTTCTGTTTTGTTATCTTTCTCTCTTTTCCTCTCCCTTTCTCTTTCTTTCTTTCTCCCTCTTCTGTTCTTGTTGCTTTCGTTTTCAGGCCTTTTTTGCGATGGACCAAACAGATTCTGATCCTTCCATTTATATTAAGAAAAGTAACGTGTATTATACCTTGTCAGTGTTTTCCTATACATATTTATTTGCTATGCATTGTATTGCTGGGTTATTTGCTCTGTTTGGTGTAGGTATATACCTTGGATGCACTTTTATGTGGGGAGGGCATATAAAAAGGGGAGGGCAGATGCAAATGCTACTACTAATGGTTCTATTCAGTAGGTAAATATTACAGTATTGTTACGCTCACCTGGCTCCCACAGAGGCGTCGATCTGAACTGGACAGCTGCGGTCTCCGCCAATGTGACGCGTAGGGCCGAGATGACGGACTGGACTGGCCCACCTAGCTTCGTTTGCTTGGCCCGTAGGAATATTCTTCTGTAAATGGAGAAAGGGAATTAACCACCCGTGGTATTGAGCGTAAATCCCTCCACCCCCGCTGTTCTCCCCACAGATCACCTTTGATGTCCCCTCTTATAGTCTCACCGGATGGTTTGAAAAGATGAGCTCTCCATCCTGCATTGAGTGCAGGGGCGCGTTGATAACCAGTTGCTTCACTGGCTCGAAGGAATTGGTGAGTTCCAGAACAATATTGACTCCGAAAAGTATGTAGTTCGTAAGAGTTCACATGTCTGACTTTCACTCTTGTCCGATTCCTTGCAGTTTGCAGCTTGACCCCAGCGAAGAGTTCCTCGTGGTAGCTGACAAAGTTCAGGTAAGGATTTGGCTTATCTTACACAGTTCAATAAAATAAGGCCAGAATGTAACCTGTGGCTTGCTCCCTTATTCAGGTGTGGAGAGAAAATATGAAGTTCGGGGAATAATGCCTCCGGCGGTAAAATTAGGTAAGTCTATTGTGGTGAGAAAAGTTCCCCTTGTTTGTCCCTTCGTCTCACCTTGTTGTCCTTTTGTTCCCCTTAGGGGCTGGGGTAGGGCGAGGATGCAATGGAGACTGCGCCGACCCGTGAAGAGGAATAGTACCCCCGGCGGTAATCAGGTAAGTCTATGGGGGTAGTTACTATTGCCTCTGTTTATTCCCTTGGACCACCTTTGCTGTTCTTGTGTTCCCCTTAGGTGCCAGAGTGCGGCGGGAACGTGCAGAAGGATGCGGTGGATCGTGAGGATGCTGCGAAGACCTGTGAGTTCAGCGCGGCGCTGCAGCAGGCGAGGCGGCGCGCGTAAAATGCTTCTTTCTTCCAGCTAGAAGGCGCGGTGGATCCGGAATTCAGGTAAGGATCGAAGGTTTTGCTCTTATTCTAACCTCTTCTCCTTCTGTTCCTCTCTTTTTCTAGGAGCTGCAGACTCGAGGCAGGCGTGGCAGAAGACTGGATGCAGGCTTGCAGACACGGTGAGCGTTACGCTCCTGGATGCAGAATAACGCGAAGCGTGTGCTGCTCTTCGGGCGTGGTTTCAATAGCCTCCAAAGTAGTCCCAGGTAAGTATTCCTCCCCAGCCCCACCTGAGTAAAAAATAGTCCCTAGGTAAAATAGTCCCTTCCAAGCCTCATTTGGCTTGGAGCTTTGCAGCATGGTCTGCATCAGGTAAGCTTGCAGCATGGTCTGCATCAGGTAAGTTCTACTCTATGAGCCTGGCGCCTATGGCGCCAGGACCGCACCCAAACAGCCCCTAGCAGGGGTTTTTGGGCTTGCTCAAAATAACTTGATGCCTGCTTCCGGGGTTGCTGGACCTGGTCTGGTTCCCCAGGGGTAGGCATCTTGACAGCATGCAATGGAAATGAATCCCCATTTTTTTTTTATAACACACCACCGTGGCCACTTACCTCCATATTGATAACCTGATTGACAATAACAGCACTGTTTAAAGTACTAAGAACCATAATAACTCACGGTATATGGAAAATGTTGTTAAATCCTTACTGTTTTCCCAAGTTCTTTCTGCTTTTGTCAATACAAGTTTTGATTTTAGCTGACTCTTTAATAATGTATAAAACAGAATGTTAGCACATAGAAAGAGACAAGTTAGAAGGTCCAAGTATGATTAGTACCGTTGACTTGATTTAAATGCAATAGAAGATGTGCACCTCGCAGAACTCTCCAATAGTTGGTATGCAGACATGAGCTCGGTGGGGTAAATGAGGGTGAATGGTAGTTATGTGTGTTCATGGATACCACATACGTCAGGAGCCCCCAATGTCTGAATAACACAAGAAATACCAATTTTAGAGGCTCAATGCCTGGTTCATCTGGTTGTGTGTAGACTGCGAGGCACCTTCCAGGCGCGGAGTGGACAACTAGAAGTTATGGACCCTGACCAGCTGCAATGCATCCAAAATCCTAAAAGCATCCAGTGTCTACAAAGGCCATACCTGAAACTACAAGGTGTGCAGTATGTGGCAAGCAAGTAGCAATAAACATCAATGAGCAGCACGGAAGGAGGGCTAAATGGGTTAGGAGATGAAGTGTCAGCCCGTGTGAATAGAGCATGTGCTCCATTCTGGCACAAACATATTGCAAAGTCGATGTGGATCAAAGCAATGGAAAAGCCAATAAAACATTGCTTATCCCAGACCTCAAGAAAGGCACCGCTGCAGAAATGGACAACTACTGGGTATGTGCACAAGGGGGTTCTTGTACCCCCTGTCATCATGGAGGGGCTACCGCTCGCTGGGCACATTGCACTCAGCACTTCTCGTGATCCCTGAAGACCACCTAACAGTGGGATCGAAGAACTTGCTCGACCCAAACCCAGATGCAACAATATGGGGGCCTACCAGAAGCCTGTTGCAGCCCCCATCTTCTGCTTCTTACCTCAGAGAGAAAAGAAAGAGAAGTTGCGCAGGAAAATTAGATCGAATTACCTGTCTCGAAACTGCTCAGTGAAAAACCAAATGAATATAGACTGTTCAGCAAAGAAAATACCTTATTGGCATCACTATTACTGCCTGGGGTTCAGACGGCTGCCTACGTCAAGTGGTTACAAATCGTGCATTGGGCAAATTACACTGAAAAAGGTCTCAAAGCAATAAAGGTTGCGATTCGTGCAATAAGACTAAGGACCCTCCAAAACATATATGTCCTCGACCTGCTTACAGCGATGGAAGGGGGGAGGTTGCCGTAAGATTGGTGATTCTTGCTGCACATTCACGCCCCCAAACGACATGGAGAACGGCTCCCTTATGCAAATAATAGGAGTATTACACACCCTCGGATCGCACATGAAAACTGAAACTGGCATACAGAAGGATGACTGGTTCAATGACCTTTTCTCCTGGATGGGGGCGATCGTGAAACTACTAGTGCCAGTGATAGTGTTCGTATTAGTGCCTTTTCTGCACCTGCCAGCTAGGACTCTGATGTTGTGCCAAAGCAGTACCCAACAGTGCCATGATGATGATAGTTTCAATTGGGGTATTGCGTGCACCTCGCGGTATAAAAGACAGCGCTGCCCAAACAGATGACCCAAACAAACCACGCATAGAACAGTGCTTGCACCCCCCCCCCCCACGTGCCCCTGGCACAATCACTTCATATATATATATGCCCCCCATCACCTGCTAAATCAACCCAATGCTCTGTATAATGCTCGGGTCAAGTGGGGTTGAAGTGATGGTGCCGGGGCAAGTTTGCGTCACGTATGTAGAACATGGGTTCCAAAGGGGGGATCACCACCTTACTTAGAAGCCGTGAGGTTGGAGGAGGAATGCTGGCGGGGGACAAATGGAGATGGGCTTAGTGGGGAGTTTGTTAATGTAGAATTGAAGAAAGAGGTAATGTTGGGAAGGAGAGATGATCTTCTCACACCCCCAAGAGATGTGGGATAAGGCAAAGACTGTGAGATGTAATGTAAGGGACCAGGGAGGAGGAAGGTGCTCTTAAAGTCCCTTACACAATCGCATTAGTGCATGCTCTGTAGATGAAGTACATGCATAATAACAGAAGTCATCTTAAATATTAGCAGTCATATTGAAACGTATGGCCTAAATGCGGCGCAGCAGCCAGCATCACAGGTCTAGGCCGTGAACATGAGGAAAGGAATAGGTTGTATCCCGGGCACTGATGAGAAAGGACAGAGCCACAGAGATCCATAAACCCTTCATTGTCTTAAACATTGCCAGCCTTTGTGCTCTGGGAAGAATGTGCCCTGAAAGGCCATGGGGGGAGGGCTGAGCGTCTTTGTACGATGCAATCCCATCGAGAAGGAGGGCATGGGCCTCCGAACCCTGCCCCCAGTCCCAACTCTACGTTATAGCACCCAAACCCACTAGCCTTAAGACTTCTGACTTCTAAGGTACCCGCCAGCCCCAGACCACTGATCATAAACCTGTTTGACCGCTGATCAAGAATGATCAGAAAGCAGGGCATTCTTGCCTTCACTTCTGGGTCATGTGATTTGCGCTGCAAGGTAGGCAGGGAGGGATACAGTTATAGCCCAGAACAAGGGTAGATGACGGTGGAGATGTGCCGGCCTGTCTGGGATCGAGTGAAGTTTGTGAATTAGTATGACCTTTTCCCCTGGGACTTTGTCTGCTTGTACCAGGTGCACTGCAACATAGATAGAGATGTATTGTATATTTTGTACGTAATTGCCAATTAACCGCTGCCTAATGACGAATGCAGTATCACCCACAGGGAAGAAGATGGACAGAAGTGAATGGGACCAATGGCCTGGCATCCCCTATGGAGCAGACAGCCTATCTATAGGGTCTCACCAACCAGCTGCGCGGGTGTCTACTGTATGTGATGTCACTACTGACGCTATGTGCCTTCTTAATGTGCTGCTCATGCAGATTTTACTTAAATGTTTGGCAGCAGCAGAGCTCTTTGTTGGTGCACTCCTATTTTTCAGGAATTAAAACCTTGTTATCCTTGCAAGAGGTGTATTGGGCCTTTTTCCCTAGCGGGTTGTATTTTTTCTCTCTCCCTATGCAGTCTGCTAACTCCCATACCTCCACTCTACCTAGCCATCCTTTTATGGTACAGGTAATTAACCTAGTGTGCGTTACTTGATGTGCTGTAACTGTGGATGGGAGTAGCAGGCACTGTGAGTGGTTTGGACCTGTGTGGGCTACAATGTCCCCATATGAACTGAATGGCATAGTAGACTAGTTAATGGATACATGCATTGAAGTTACATTATCATCTTTCAATCAGACGCTGCTTTCTCTTTCAGTTTTTGACTTGCTACTGGTCCTTTTGGGGGTCTGTTGTGCCCAAACTCCTACAGGGATAATCCTGTTTGCTATGACTGTGATCTCCCACAGGCTAGGTTTGCAAGGTTGCCGCTAAGTCTAAGGGCCTCATTACACGGATGGCGGTAAGGAAATAACGTTACCGGTAAGTGAATACCGGTAACGCTAAATTTCCTATCCAATTACGACCAAGACTTGCCTCTATTAGCGCCATCGTTAAGTACGGTGGCACTAATAGCGGCAAGTCCGTGGGCGCGCGACCCCCAGGTCGGAAATAGCGGCATGTCGATAATAGCATCCCATCACAAGGTAGGCGGACATGGTAATAGCGGCATGGTAAAGACCCCAAAACACCCTACCGCCATGGCGCTAATACCGGCATCGCGAACCACCCGTTAAGAGACCTGAGCAGTCCACCTGCCACAGGTGGACACATCCAGCACAGGTGTAGGGGATGGAGACTGTGGCAGCACAAAAGGGCACACCACACCCCTTCCCACACCCCTTCCCACACAAAAATGCCTCCAATACTGCCCGCATTACATGGGCTGGAGGATGTGATTGTAGTGCGGCACCATCAACAACACGAAGCACAGAGGAGACGCAGGAGGAGTAGGAATAGGAGTAGGGCAAGACAGGCGCAGCAAGCACCAGCAGGCACCCAGAAATACCACAGAACCAGCAGGAAGAGGACAAGAAAATTGCACATAGCCGTACCTGCGCTATGATGGAGCAGGCATCCGGCCTCTACAACACACAGCACCGGTCCCTAAGCGTGCTGGATGAAGCCCTCCTGTACGGCCATGACAAAGTGCCGAAGTAAGCCATGGCATGTGTGTTGCGGGACTGAAAATGCATCAGGCGGAATGTGACTATGCCACCTGACATGCAAGCACAAGATGAGGCTGATGTGGATGGTGATGAGGATGGCTCAAAAGGCCCACAGAGACATGCAAGTGGCAATGTCCAGGCAGGACACGATGTGCGTCAGCATCTGATGCATCAGATTGCATGTCAGACAAGGTATGACTGTAATGGATAAAGATGGGTATTACTGCCCTGATGCAAGTCATTGCAGAAGACCACCTGTGCATTTTCTGCTAGTGTCTGAGTGAGCATTATGAGCTCCTCCTTGCTGAATTTCTCCTTGCGTTGCCACTCTGACGATTTTTTAACGGCCTTGGGCATCTTTACAGTGTCCTGGAAGGATTTCCGAACGTGTTTCCTGGTAAGGTGTTCTGGATAAGGAGGATGGCAATGGATTGTGTTTTTAAAGATGGCCGCCGTGCTGTTTCCCGTTCCTGTGCAATGACGCTATTTCCGGTTCCGCAAAATAACGGTCACCGCTATTAGCGGTGACTGCTAATGCCGATGTCCGCTAATTGCGGTGACCGCTATTTGCATGTGGCGGCAGGTCGGAAGTGCTAACAGCGCTTTCGAGGATGCCGTTAAGGGACTTTTTGGGGACTTTTGCGGCATGGCGGTAGGATCATTACCAGCATGGCGCTATGCTCGTGCCCGCGAACTCGTAATGGCACGCAAATGGCGGCCTCTTGCGAGGGCGGACACGCACATTATGCCATGCCTGTAAATTCCTATTTTTACCGCACAACGTGTAATGAGGCTCCAAATCTCTGAAAGGACTAGAGCTGTAATTTGCAGATAGATCCTCTCATTATGAAAATAACTCCCACACTTAACATATTGGACACCACACATTTTTGTAGCACAACGCAATCCATTGACTATCACTCAACACAAATACAGTATTTTCATTTTGTCGCCCCCTTCGCATCAAAGACAATCTAAGTACACCATCTGCCTTACAGTTTGGCTAATTGCACAGTGTATTTACATGACACTGTCGGAAGAACATGTTGAAACGTAGTGTTCGGCCTCATGAGCACATAAACAACGCTCTCACTTTCTCAGCCTTCATCGGGACGAATATCTTCGTAAATCTCCCAACCTTGTTTTCCACTGTTCATATATATTTACAACAAAAACACAAACGCGTTAATAAATCTATCTGGATACTTTTACCATATTCCATATGACAGGTTATTCCTATGCAATAAATGCTACCAACAAGTGTTTTACCTCGCACTGTTCTTTAAGACCCTTACTTCGTTCATATCCAGAAGGTGCTCCTAGTGCACCCTACCTATAACAAAAATGTAAACACCCATCTAATATATAAGTCTAAACCACACTGTCTAGTTAAATCAATGCAGATTTAAATAAATGCTCACCACTCTCCATCTTTGTGCCTTGTCAAGGTTTTTCAGGGACCCGTTTAACGCACGTCCCAATGATGATCCTGGTACCTTCCTTGTGGCTCGATCAATAACACAGATTTAAACATACATCTTCCATCTTAAACTAGCTATACCTCACTTCTCTATTTAGATCAATTGTTGTTACTTCTGAAGCTCACCTCTTTTATTTATTCCTAGTTTATAGGTGTGTCCAGTTGGGCTGTGTTGCTCCTACTTTGAATTTCTACTTTTATGTACAGCTGTGGGGAAATGTATCATATTTTAGTAACCAGAGTCATTTTTCTCTCTCTTGTTCACATATCCCCCTATTTCACCCTACAACTGAGTTTAGAACACGTATTTTCATTGTTTGCATTGTGGGTGCACTGTGTCGCTTGGTTACCCAAAAAGCCTAGTATGTGGCAAGCTTATTGTTTTCTTCAAAAAACATGAAATTGAATTAAATCAGCTATGACCAAAATTCACAAAGCCTAAGACCTGTGGAGATTTCGGGTTTCTCAGCGAGGTATCTTGGGGACTTTCAGGCGACAGCCTTGTATGTGATGCAGCGCAGCAGGATTTCTTTTTTATTTAAATTTATTATTTTATTTGGTTTATTACAAACCTTTAAAATGTTTTGTGATTGCACAAGACAGGAAAACAAATCGAATGAATTATTGCAACAGTGACACAATTCTTTATGCAATGGTTTTATCACTGGTTTAGGGTTATCAGTTCGTTTTATCCCATTATTGTTCACACCCCAGGATTTGTGGCAAGTCGCTCAGCGATTACTTCCAACAAGAACTTCAATGCAAAAGTCATCAAAACACACTTGCCACCAGTCTTCTGCGGACATTGAGCTATTGTTTGTTATCAACATGCCAAGGTGTTTAGTTCTTTCATTTCTTAAGGCTACACAAAACAATATCAAGTGTTTTAAGGTTTCATCCTGTTTGTTACAGAACCTACATTTTAAGTCCATACCTCTGTGCATAGACCATCCACTTATTACTTCTTTGGTTCTGAATTGATTTAACCAAAACTATCAGCAGGGTTCTCCGGTATCTGGGTGGAAATTTCTCCAAGTATTTAGGAATTTTGTTGAAAATGTTGGCCTCTGATGGGGCGTTTTGCATGATTTTGAAATTGTTTCTTAGATCACCTGTATCGATCCAATCCTGAATCCAGAGTTGTTTTTTTTTTTACTGAGTCGGGATTATTTTCAAGAGGGTCTTTGTCAGTACTTAGATTGTCTAACATTTTCTAGCAGCGTTCCACCCATAAACTGAGGATGTTGTTTTTTATCACCAATGCTTGGATCATGTAAGATGTTAAATTGCGGAGGTCCGTTCTTCATGATCATCTTTCGTTCCATTGTTAGCATGTTCCATAGAATTCTTGCGTTCATAGATAGCAGACTCAACTCGTATTGGATGCACAGTGTAGGAGTTCCCTTGTTTAGCTGTAGAACTTTAGATCCGAAGATGTTTTCAATGGTATCCCAGACAGTCGTAGGGCATCCCAAGGCATTTTCTGCTCCATATATCATTGCTGAAACTGCCTTTTGTTTATAGAAATTTAGCATCGGTTTTACTGAAAATCTGCCAAATTTCCTGTTGAGGACTGTTGCTTGAACAGCAAGCTGCTGACACTTGGCCATGATTCTTTCGACCCAGGTGGTATCATTCAGGCTTGAGCTAATCCACATTCCTAAATATCTAGTGTGCATTACGCTTCTGATCTATTGTTTCTCCAGGAACGATTTAACATTTTTCTTGTTCTAGGATTTATTGTTTCTCAGATCTTGTATTGTCAGAACTTCTGATTTATTAGGGTTAATGCACAGCCCATTTGTTGCTACATACTGTTCCAATGCACACAGTTTCTGCTGCAACCCAATCATTGTTGTATCAAGGAGGACAAGATCGTCCGCATAAAGATGGCATCCGTGGATTTTGGGTGGAAATGCTTTAGTGCGTTCGAACGTCTCTCCAATGTCAGACTAAAACAAGTTGAATATTATTGAGGCTAATGGACAACCTTGCTTAACCCCACAGAAGGTTTTAATGGGGGCTGATAATGTTCTAGTACAGTCAAGGCAAATCTTAACTTCTGTGTTGGTGTGTATGTCTTTTATGGCCATTAGCATACTAAGTGGACATTTCCACTTCTGAAGTTTTGTCCAAAGAATTTTGCGGTCTATACTGTCAAATGCATTTGACAGATCTATGAATGCGAGGTAGATTTTAGTACCTCTTTTTATGGATTCCATTTTCATTATGTTCATAAGAAGCAGATTCAGCCCACAGCCTACTCCTTTAACAAATCCTGATTGTCGAGGATCGAACTGGCCACTGCTTATTATCCAAGAAGACAAGAGCTGCTGTAGTTGTGTTGCATAGATTTTACCTACAACGTCCAACAAGGCAATTGGGCGGTAGTCTTTTGGGTTTGCTCGGTTGCCTTTTTTGAAAATTGGTCCCACAATGGCCTGTTTCCACGATGTGGGTGGAACACTCTGCAGCTATCTTTGTAAACAGGAGGGTACAGAGTTCGGCCCAAGCCTCTGGATTTTTGTTCAAAGTGAGGTTAGTTAAGCCATGTGGGCCAGGAGCCCTTGAAGAGCTAATCTTGTTGATGTTATTCAGAATTTCCTCCTTTTCAAAATTGAATGCTCAATGAGTTAGTATCGGAAGAGTCGGATCTTTGATCGCTTCTTTCTTCGTGTAGAGATGGCCATAGTGTGTGACCCATTGTGCTTCTGTCAGCATATTCCTTTGGAGAGCTTGTTGTGAACTGCACTCTCCATTGATGACTTTCCAAAATTCTAAAGAATTTTTGTTTGCCAAGCATTTCATTATGTATTCTGCATCCTGTTGTTCCATTGCATCTCTGTGTGCAATCAGCCAATTTCTTTATTTTTGTTTGATTCTCTTTTCTTCAATTGACTGGGTATTTGGATTGCAATTTGTGATTTTTCTGATCTAGTAAATGTGTGTATTCTACGCCATTTCCAGCCATGCTTCTTCGATAAGCTTCAGTGATTGAGTACACATCGTTAATTTCTAGTCAGAGTTTGCTCCGGCTCGCGTCTACAGATACTGCATGTTTCCAGGTCTGGGTATGAGAAGTCTGAGGAGCCACGAATGAAGCTTTTACCAAATTATGATCGCTTTCCACCAGGCCAAGTACCTGCAGGGTTTCCACTCTTTAAGCCAAGTTTCCAGATGTGAAAATATAATCTAGTACTGATGCTTGCGAAGATCTTTGCTAGGTCGCTTGAGGAGTTATGTCCCCCATTGTGTTCCCATTGAGCATTACATTGTCTCTCATTTCCATCTCATCACACCATTGATGTGCTAAGCATTATTGAGATGTTATCACTTGTTTCCCATCATTTATGCAGTTTACGTTTAGGTCGCAGCATATGATAATGAGTGACCGAAGGTCATAGATCTTGATCTCATCAATTGTTTCCATCACTTGGTCAATGCATGATATTGTTCCTGCAGCTTTATGTTACCAATACAGGTTCATAATGTAAATTCAACATCTTTCTTTTTCGGCTGTTTTTTTAGTTTCAATCGCCGTGATTTGTATGTAAGAAGAAATGTTTTTGGAGTCACAAATTTCAAAGCCCAAACTTTTCCGCACCAACGTTAAAAGACCGACTAGAGGTCGACCTTTAGGATTTCTGATAACGTGATTCATTGCAAGTTCAAGTTCATCTGTAATTGGACATACGTCTATCCAAGTTTGTTGATGGCAGAGTACATCAAGGTAATCAGACCAGCCTGCTCTTATGTTGTAAAGGTGCTTGAATCCTCTGGTATTCCATGTACCTATACAGAAGTTCGAGGGGATTGGGTCCTCCGACGTATTCCATATCTATGACATGTAATCACCACAGCTGTGCTGCTTCGGAAACTTTTTTCGGCTCCTGCGTCGATGACGTCGATGCGCCGTCGTCGAGGACCTCCTCCGACGTCATCCGATGTGATAAGTAGGACGCACGACGCCCGTAGCCTCAGTTCCGTTTTTTCCGCGAACGTGTTGCTTCGTGAATCTCGGTTAACGCCTCGACTCTTTGGAGTTCTGTTCTTCTCGGTTCTTCGAACCTGTTCGTTTTTGTGAAAATCCTTCGTGTGAAGATGTCTTCTACTTCAGCTTCGACCCCGCGTCCGGGCTTCAAGAAGTGCGGGGAGTGTCGGTCCAAGATGTCGGTGACGGACTCGCACGACGCCTGCCTCTGGAGCCTCGGGGAGGCCCACGACACGGATGACTGTATCGACTGCCAGTCACTCACGTCCAAAGCCTTACGCGAAGGTAAGAAGAAGTTGTCGGTAGGTCGGGTGTCCAAGCCCCGGAAGTCGAGGTCTGCGGGGCTTTTGACGGATGATTCGAGGGGTGACTCTCCGCATCATCGTCGGAAGTCTCGTGGGTCTCCTTCTAGGAGTCGGTCTCGCCACTCCTCAGCCTCTTCGAGGCATTCTCGGAAGCGCCGACACCGGTCGTCTTCCAGGTCCTCTTCGGAGGACTCTGCCCGGCACGTCGCTTACCCCACCAGCCGTGCGACGCCGGAGGAATGGGCTACCTTCGGGAAGAAAATGCTGGCGATTCTTGAGTCGCAGGGTACTAAGCCGTCCGCGCCCCCGAGTGGGGTCGGTCGTGAGAGGTCGAGAGACACCGCTCGCAAGAGTGGTCGGCACGAGTCACGGGAGAGGTCCCGTTCGGACAAGGAGACTCGTTCTCGACGTACCCATTCCAGGTCCCGGTCCTCGTCGCGTTCGAGACCGTGTGCACCTGTGAGGTCTTCGAGGAAGACATTGACGTCTGAGGCGTCGAGGGCGTCGACAGGCTTTCTCGAGGCTCCGGCTCCGAGGAAGTCGTCGAAGCCGTCGACGCTCAGGTCGTCGAAGGAAACGCTCGGGGCTCCGGCTTCGAGGGCTGTGTCGATGCCGCCAATGCTGGCGGCGCTGCATCTGACGTCGACGCCGATTTCCTCGACGTCGGTGCCGATCCTCTCGGCGCCGATGCCTGTTCTCTCGACGCGGGCGCCGATTCGCTCGACGCCTTTCGTGTCGGAGGTACCCCGTGGCACGGGGGAACCCCCTAGGAAGGCTCTGGTTAAGAGCAAGCACTCTCGGGTGCCTTCTTTTCGCCACCTGGAATATATTTCAGAGGCGGATGAGGATTCTGATGGCCTGGTTCCTAGTCAGGTTCCAGATGAAATTGTCTCGGGCCATAGTCAGTTTGACGATTTGAGGCAGTCGCTGCATGATGCCAGTGGACTGGACACCTCTCCGGAGGTGGAGTTTTGTAGGCCTGAGCCTGGCTCTCATGCCGATTCCTCGTACCGGCGCCTTATGGCTAGGGTTTCTGAGTACTTGGGATGGTCTGCTCCCCCAGGGGAGTTTGTGCAGGATGATCTAACGGACATCCTTGATGTTGGTCCCCCAACTGACCCGGTACTGCCGTTCCATATGGCTTTACAGAGAAGGATGGCGGCGGCTTGGACTGCTCCGGAGAGTCTCCCAGCGGTGGGCAGATCCTTGTCGCGAAAATACCGTCCAGCCAGTAGCGACCCCTGCTACTTGACCAGGCACCCCACTCCGGAGAGTTTGGTGGTGCAGGCGGCCACGGCCCCGGCAAAGCAGGCGTCGTACCCTACCATCCCTCCTGATAGGGACGACAAACGTTTTGATGGCTGGGCGAAGAAAGTGTTTTCTTCTGGTGGTATGGCGCTTCAGGCGGCCAACTCCATTTGTGCCTTGTCTCGTTTCACACACACTCTGTGGAACTGCGTTGCGTTAGCGGCTGAACATATTCCCAAAGGGGACGAACGGGATGGTTTTCTTGCTATGGTCCAGGATGGTAAGGATGCCATGTGTGAGTCCATTCAGTCGGGTTTGGACTTAGCTGAATGCGTCAGTAGGTCCATGGCGGCGAGCACCGTGATACGCAGGTTTGCGTGGTTGCGGAAGTCGGGGTTTGCTCCTGATGTGCAGTCCCGGCTCCTCAACATGCCCTTTGACGGTGAACACCTTTTTGGCAGCAAGGCTGACGAGAGCCTTGAGAGGTTGCAGACCTCAAAAGCTGCAGCGAAGTCGTTGGGCGGTGCAGTTCGCCAACCTCCGCCTTTTCGTCCTAGGGGACAGCAGTGGAGGGGTGGTTCCTTTCGCTATTACTCGTCCTTCAGTAAAGGGAGAGGAGCTGGCAGTCAAAGAGGCCAACGCCGGGGTACCAGAGGTGGACGACAGGGTACCCGTGGTGCCAAGGCTGCTCGGGCAGTTGTCTCTTTGTCCTCAGGTAACGCCGCAGCCGCTCCCACTCAGTCATGAGGCCTTGTCCCATGGTTCGCCGGTTGGGGGAAGGCTGGCGCAGCATCTTGTAGAGTGGCAAGCCATTACTTCAGATGTGTGGGTTCTGGAGATCATAACCCACGGCTACTGTCTTCCCTTTCGGCACAGGCCTTGCGACAATCCACCGGGGAACCTCTCTTTGCAGAGTCCGGATCCGCTCCTTGCGCAGGAAATTCAAGCCCTGCTGGAGAAAGGCGCCATAGAACTGGTGCCTGTAGCGGAGAGGAACAAGGGATGGTATTCCCCTTATTTTTTGATTTCGAAGAAAGACGGGGGATTGAGACCCATCATGGACTTGCGCGGTTTGAACAAACTCCTCAGGAAGGACAAGTTCAAGATGGTTACTCTCTCTCAAGTCCTCCAAGCCCTTCAGCTTCAGGACTGGTTGGTGTCACTCGACCTCAAGGATGCTTCCTTCCATGTGCCGATCCATCCCAAGCACAAGAAGTACCTGAGGTTCGCGGTTGGCGACTCGCACTTTCAGTTTCGGGTCCTGCCGTTCGGATTGACCTCCGCCCCGAGGGTTTTCACCAAGCTCATGGTGGTGGTGGCAGCGCATCTCAGGCAAGGGGGGATTCACGTCTACCCCTACCTGGACGATTGGTTGATCAGGGGGAGCTCTCCCGAGCAAGTCCTGGATCATCTGTCCGTCACCTGCCACTCCCTTCACAGGCTGGGCTTCTCCCTCAATTTAAAGAAGTCCCATTTGACGCCAACACAGCGGCTCCAGTACAACGGAGCAGTCCTCGACACTTCCCTGGGGCAGTGTTTTCTTCCACAGGTGACGGCTCTTCACATTCAGCAGATGGTGGACAAGTTTCAGCATGCCCAGACGCTCCCAGCGTTCGAGTTCTTGAGGTTGCTCGGCCTCATGGCATCCTGCATTCTTCTGGTGCCAGAGGCTCGCCTGCGGATGAGATCTTTGCAGTGGGCACTCAAGACGCAATGGTCGCAGCCCTCTGGCAGGATGTCGGACCCGGTTCAGGTGCCGCCCTCGGTCACCCGGGACCTTCTGTGGTGGGCCGTCGAAGGCAACTCGATGAAGGTGGCTCCATTTTGGCTTCCCTGGCCGGAGGTGACGATCGTGACGGATGCATCCCTCACGGGATGGGGGGCTCATGCCAACGGGCTGACAGTCAGCGGTCGTTGGTCTCCGTCGGAGTCCAGACTCCATATCAATCTGTTGGAGCTGAGGGCCGTCAGGCTAGCCCTGAAGGCTTTTCTGCCGACTGTGCGAGGAAAGAGTGTCCTGATCCTGACGGACAACACAGTGGCCATGCACTACCGCAACAAAAAGGGGGGGGCAGGGTCACTTCCTCTGTGCAGGGAGGCGATGCAGCTCGAGTTATGGGCCATCCAGCAGGAAGTTTCGATCTCGGCAGTTCATCTGGCCGGAGACGAAAACGTGACGGCGGACGCTCTGAGCAGGCAGAGCGCGATCTCTCACGAGTGGGAGTTCGCTCAGGAGATTCTCCTGGAGATCTTCGCCCTTTGGGGGATCCCTCAAGTGGATCTCTTCGCCTCCAGTGTCAACCGGAAGTGCGAAAGGTTTTGCTTGCAGGAATTTCCTCCAAAAGGAGCCTTAGGAGACGCATTCGTGGTGGAGTGGTCATTCCCGCTGCTGTACGCGTTTCCTCCAGTCCCCGTCATCCTGCAAGTGCTGCGGAGGTTACGGAAGTTCGGTTCCCGGATGATCCTCATTGCCCCGGCGTGGGCTTGGAGGACGTGGTACCTGGACCTTCTCGACTTGTCCATCTGCCCTCCACGTCGTCTTCCCTACCGAGACGATCTGCTCTCATGGGAGGGGGTCAGGTTCTCCATCCAGAGGTCAGATCCCTCAACCTTCACGCTTGGCTTCTGAAAGGTTGAGGTATAAGGATTGGGACCTCCCTGAAGACGTGATGGAGGTGTTGCTTTCGGCCCGAAGGCCAGCAACAAAGTCTTTGTACCGTTGCCATTGGCGCGTAAGTTCTGCGACTGGTGCAGAGTTCAGAATGTGGATCCTTTTCCATGTGACATCCCCATGGTTCTGTCCTTTTTACTTTCTTTGGCCCACAGGGGCTTGCAAGTGGGTACCATTAAAGGTTACCTGGCGGCGCTGTCCATCTTTATGCGCTCGTCTGAAGAGTGTTCTTACTTTAAAATCCCTTTAATTTCACAGTTTCTGAAAGGGCTCACTAATGTGTTGCCTCCGTCACCTTTCCTGGTGCCCGGTTGGGATTTAAACCTTGTTCTTAAGTTTCTTATGGGTGCTCCGTTTGAGCCTTTACATTCTTGCCCTTTGAGGCTGTTAACTCTGAAAACTGTGTTTTTAATTGCGGTTACTTCCGCTCGCAGAGTGAGTGAGTTACAGGCACTTTCAGTTAAGCCACCCTTCACTGTATTTCACAAGGACAGGGTTGTCCTTAGAGTTTGTCCTTCTTTCTTCCGAAGGTAGTGACGGAATTTCATTTGGCCCAGAAGGTTGTTCTTCCGGCATTCTATCCTCCTCAGCATCCTGGTAAGGAAGAGGAGAGGCTCCATAGGCTTGATCCTAGGAGAGCTTTAAGCTTTTCTGTTTCACGCATGTCCCGGGTCAGAGTGGACGATCAACTCTTTATTGGTTACGCTGTAAAGCGTTTGGGGCAAGCTGTGACGAAACAGACTTTGTCTCGCTGGATTATTTTGGCCATCTCGGAGTGTTACCGCTTGGCGGGTAAGGACCCACCGGCTGGCTTGCGGGCGCATTCTACCAGGGGTATGGCTGCATCTACTGCCCTGCAGAGGGGTTTTCCTATTCGCAACATCTGTGATGCAGCCACCTGGGCTTCAGTACATACATTTGTACGTCACTATTCCCTCGATTCCATCCGAGGACAGGATCTGGCCTTTGGCAAGGCGGTCCTTTGCTCTGCTATTTGATTGGCTATTCTAAATTTTGATTCTAAATTCTTTCCCTCCTCCTTGCTCTGGTACTGCTTTGGGAGTCTGTCATAGATATGGAATACGTTGGAGGACCCAATCCCCTCGAAGAACAAGTTACTTTCTTACCTGGTAACGTTCTTTCGATGGGATGGTCCGACGACGTATTCCATATCGCTCCCGCCCTGCCTTCCCCGCTGCAGAATTTCTTTTGCGATTGCAGCTTACGTTCCGCAAGGCTTTGTGTCTGACTGGCAGTTGACTAATGTCACACGTTCTGGGGAAAAAAACTACAACTGAGGCTATGGGCGTCGTGCGTCCTACTTATCACATAGGATGATGTCGGACGTCGGAGGAGGTCCTTGACGACGGCGCATCGACGTCATCGACGCAGGACACAGACACCGAAAAAAGTTTCCGAAGCAGCACAGCTGTGGTGATTACATGTCATAGATATGGAATACGTCGTCGGACCATCCCATCGAAAGAACGTTACCAGGTAAGAAAGTAACTTGTTCTTCTCTCTTTTTCCTGGGCCAGGGCGTTAGCTGTAATTGCGTTTTGCCAGAGTTTTTGCAAACCAGTTCCAGTTATCAGATTTCTCACTGTCGTTTTCAGATCCCGCTTTACTTGTGGCGGGATCGATTCATTTTTGCTTACACGCAACAGTGATTTTAATCCGCTTTCCCTGTTGAGCGTCTCGTAGGGGACTGACAGCTTGTCGGCGCACAGGGATGGTTTCACTCTTCTTCTTCCACTCCTCTTCAGATGCTGATTCCAGCTCCATGTGTCTTTTTTTGCCTTATGTTTTCGATGCTGATCACTGATATCTCTATTTGATTTTTCTTCAATGTCCACTCTATGGTGGATTCTGGTTTCAAAGATGTCAAATCCAAAGGGTTGTAAGACAGACTCTGCGTTCAACAGTGAGTCACAGATTAGTCTTGAATCAATATGTAAATGCACTCTGTCGTAGTACAGCTCCTCTACAAATTCTAGGGTCTTCATATCACTGGACTCAATGGTCCTCAAGGATGGCACATCATGTAGAAGGCGTAGGACATTGTTTCTATTCAGGATCAATCCATCTTTAATGGGCAGAATTCTTTCTAATATTAGCAAGTATTTAGACTTTATTTTCGGCTGTCTTTCTGGACCATTACTTTGGATTTGCTTACTCACATATGTCAACGCCTGTTCTTTATTCTGGTTTTGAGATTTTCTTTCAAATTTTAAATCATAGTCCATACTTTGTTTTTTGTGTGGACCCTTTTGGGGAGCGGTCATTGTTTTTGTTTCGTGTATAAACATTAGTTGTTTCGATCCAACCGCTTTCATATCCCGTCCTTCTTTTCCAGACATGTGCTCAACCAATCTTTGTCTCTTTTCATCTAGAGTATGGAAACTCAGATCCAACATCTCATGTTTTTCAGGCTTAGGTGCTTCCACCGGCAGTATGAGTTTGCACACTCTATTGGACCTTACACCAGGACTTTCTTTGGGCACCGAGCCGGCCTCACGAGTCATGTCTGGATGCAATTCGACACCTCTTGAATTAATTGGAACAGTATGCTGGCTAGGTCGTCATCTTCCTCGTAGGTTGATAGGTTTAACAGCACTTCAATGTCTTCCTCTTCAGGATTGGTTACACCATCGTCATGTGTTTTTCCCGTTTTGATGACTGTGCATAAAGACTTCTTTCGCTCTGCTTGATGAGTTTGCCAAACTCTTGGTATGGACTATGATATTCACTGTTTTAATGTTTCTGAGGAATTTCCATGAGTTGTTCGTTATCCTGTTTTTCATTTTACTCAGATTTTATTTTTATTTTTTTTGGTGTTGGTCTGTTTGCCAATATTTAATTTCCTTACATTTGGCTTTGATGTGAAGATGGAGAATATTTCATTCATGTCTATTTGTGAGTTGCTCATTTCGTTCTCCTTGTTTTTGAGATTAGCAAGTATTCCTTCTCCATTGGCTGAGGTAGAAGGTATAGGAGAGGCTGCCCTCTCCCTGCTTTGTTGTTGAGTTGCTAACTCAATCACCGTTGGCGTCCCATTCGTGTCCAGTTGGGTTTTGCTCATGGTGGTCTTCTTGGATTTAAAATTTCCAATGATACGTTTACCATTAGCTGAGGAGGAAGGTTTAGGGGAAGCTGCCTCCTCCCTGCCTAGAGGTTGTGACACCACGGGCACCTCATGTTCTGCTTCCTCCGTTATTTCAGCTATTTGTTGTTCAACGATTCAACCCAGCCTTCGCTTTCAGCATTTGTTACTTTTTTATTGATGTCCACACTTTGTGTTTTTTCCTGTTGTTTAAACCTCGATGTGTTCTGATTGCAAAGTTCACGTTCTTCCTGCATGATGCCAAACTGAGCATGAGTGCTCGGATGGTATTTTAGGAGGCCCAAAGCTTCTCTGGCCACTTCTGCAAGTAATCTTTTGTCCTCATTGTTACTTCGGCCCAGCTCTAGTATGTTTTTAAGGCACTTTCAGTGTTTTTATTTCCAGTCATCATTTTTAGTTTGGTCATGTTGGTTTCCACTTCTATATTACCATTTTCGAGTTCATTAGAGCAGTTAATGTAGTTAGATCTTTTATATTCTCATTCAGCTGTTCATACATTTTAAGGTAAGGAGCTACAACAATTGTCACAGTTGACATGACTATGGGCTGCAGCTCTTCTACTTCTCGTTTGGCCAATTGGGTCGCATCTATGTTGGAGTTATGTTTGGGCATCCTTCTTTTAAATGTAGATCTTCTAATTTTAGGAAATGCTCGTTCGATGAAAGTGGAGTCTGATGATGTATCATTTGAAGATGACTCACTGGGGCTTTGTTCAGCTGCTAAGTTCGCAGCCTCGGTTGAAGTTTCTTTTTTTGTTCCACCAGGTTTGTCAGATTGATTGTGGATAAGATTGAAGTTGAGGTCAATGGTGCTGACTAGTTTTCCTTTGAGAACAGTTCAGCGAAGATGACGAGCTAAGCTCAATTCGTGTCTGTTTTTGCGCTTGTTCATGCGCTTTTCCATGCCACATGTCATCTAGCACGGCGTTCATGTTTAAAGTCGGTGATGTTGTGGGCTTTCCCGCTGCCTTGTTCCCAAGGTTCACATTTCCACCCTCTTTAGCAGTTTTTCGGTTTCTGTTAGTAATGTCATTATTCATTTGGGTGAGGTCATGTAGTAATTTGACGGCCACCGCCAACGACTCTCTCCTTCCAATTCTTTATATCGGAGCACATCCCTCTTCACCTCCCATCATGGTGAGACTTGCGGGGCTCTTCATGATGTGCTCAACGCTATGGAATACTTCATTCCAATCATTTGCATCAGCAGCGTCCTGATTCGGACATCGAACTTCGGGGGGAGGGGCTTACCATCACAACAGACCCTTCAGCGTTCAGACACCCGATACAACAGATTTGCACCTTCGGTGTCAGACAGCTAACTGTCCAACTTCTCGCCATCGGCAATCAATTGTGCCCGCTTGGGGCACACACCTTGGCCAGCTCTCCATGCCAGGACACGTAATTGCAGGACTGGGGCTTCATGGAGGGGATGGGACAAGATCAATTGGACATTTTCGTCCCCTACTTACCAAGTGATTCACCCGCCCCTTTTGCCGTGCTAAATGTTCTCCTTTCATTTAGAATTGTATTTGCATGCTTGGTTTTAATCTGGTTCTTAGGCTTCGCGCGGCTGCAATAACAGTCACAAAAGCACGCGCCCTTTGTTCTACTACACAGCTCTGCTACCTCAGCTCCTTCTTTGTCTTGGGAGCATTTATTAGATTTGCAATTAGTTTCATCAAGAGATGCTACGGCGTCACAGGCACATGAACAATTCACAATTTTGCTTACTTGTGTCGATGAACGTTCCGCTCTCAGCTTTGTGAAGTCATTCAAGGGAGCCTTTAAATCCAGGGTGCCTCTCCTCAGGCAGTGCCGTGTCAATGGTTGCTCAGGGTTCTTCGTCTGCTGATCACTATCCATTTGTAGTTTGCTCAGATTACACAGGTGACAGTTGTGATACAAGTCACTTTTCTAATCTTTTGTAGCCGCCCACCGCAGCGCCGCTAAGCCTCCAAAGACTCACAAAGACTCTGCACCGAGTCACCTGTTCCCTTACTCTCTGCTCCTGCTCTCCAACAGTAACCACGGGGCAGCTGACGTGAGAGAGGACGAATTAAGGCAGCGGATGGAAAAATCGCTGGTTGTCCCGAGACAAGATTCCCAACTGACCACCAGGCAGCTCAGCTTAGCTCGGCTCGAGATAACATGGTCACTGGCCTCAAGGCAGTCTCACTCAGTACAACAGCACAACAGGACTCCGAACCACATCTGTCCGCGGCACAATTCTACACAGTTCTGCTTAGCAGGATTTGAAAATGATACAGGCTTGCAGCGGGAGCCAGTTCAGTTTGATGAGGGTCAGGGTGATGTGATTGAATTTGCAGAATCCTTTGAGTCGTGCTGCAGCATGCAACACACATCTCAGTGATGTCAGCGTAGGTGCCAGAAGGCCTTCCAAAAGGGGGTTGCCACCATCCAGGTGGCAGACGACCAAGGCTTGTACAGCAGATCTGAAGTTGTTTTCTGGGGTGAAGGGCTTGATTTTCCCACAGGAGAGAAAGTTGTTACCAGGCTGTTTGTTTCTTCCTTGCTATGTGCTGTTTGAAGAAGAGGTTTCTGTTGATGTTGTACCCAAGAGACTTGGCACAGGTGGTCAGCTGGGGTGTGACGCCCTTGAGGTACAAAGGAGAGAGCCAGGTCTAGATGTTGGGGTGTTTGGTGTAGTCGGACAGGTGTAGGAATTCAGCCTTGGAGGGGTTGAGCTTCAGGTAAGCACCATCTGCATATTGGTGGATGTTGTATGAGGAAGGATAGCTCAGGGGCAACGGGTTTGTCTTGGAAGCAAGACAACGCAGCACAACAGGTTTGAATCCCTATCTTGCACTTAGAAACCACTTGCTGGTATTAAGCGTGTTATAAAAGAATAATTATGGCATGAGGAGGGTTCTGAGTGGTTTGATGTAAAGATTGAAGTTTACAATGAGGATGGATCCTTGCGGGACTCCACAGGTTATGGGTACAGTCAGTGATCTGGAGGAGAGCATTCGGACAAACTGGTGGCGATTAGCAAGGTAGAATTTGGATTAGCTGAGGGCGATCGCAGTGATCCCCAAGCGGCAATGTAGATTATCAGTGTGTTTCTGGTGGTCTGCTGTGTCGAATGCTGCTGAGAGGTCCAGGAGAACCAGGAGACAAGGATGTCCATCATCAAGGATTTTAAGGGCCTCTTTGATCTTCTTGATGGTATCCGTTTCTGTATTGCATCTGGGTCTGAAGCCGATGGGTAGGACTTGACAAGATTGTTGGGGTCGATGTGTTGGAGAAGTTGTGTGGCTACTGCTTTTTCAAGAATCTTACATATGAAGGGAAAATGGGTAATGGGGCAGTAGTTGCTGAGGTCATCAGTTTCCAGTATTGTTTTCTTGGGAAGCAGCAGGATTTGTCCAGTTTTGAGGGTCGAGGGGAAGTTGTCTTGAGTTGGGGAGCTGGTGATGATTTTCAGGTATACATGGAGTGCTTCAGTCGGAAGGGTCTGGACCATGGAGTCAGGTAGAATGTCTTATGCATACAATGTGGCCTTGAGGGATGCTGGGGTGGCAGTGAGGTGTTCCATAGTAAGTGTCTTAAAAGTTGTCTAGGTTGTGAGATGTGATGTGTAGTATGCTGTCAGGTGTGGGGTTGGCGTCTGTGTTGGCGGATCCTGCTGATCTTGTTGATGAAGGAGTTGATGTTGTATTTTTTGATTAAGTGTGGTAAGTGTGGGCAGGCAGAGGGTTTATGCAGTGCTTGATGACTTTGAAGAAGGCCCTGCTTTCATTGTTGGCTTTGGCTATGGTGTTTTGGTAGTAGTTGGCTGCAGCAACGTTGATCAGTAATCTGCATGTAGCACGGAGCTCCTTGAGCAGGGCGTGGTCCGATGCGCTGCAGGATTTTCAGCATTTCTTTTCTTATGCTCTGACGGTTTGTTTGTTGAAGTTGAGTACTTGAGTGTACCAGAGTGTGGAAGGCTTAGGCTCGAGGGTGTGTTGTTTCACTGGGGCATGGCGGTTAATGTTGCTTATGAGGGTGGTGTGAAGTTCTTGGAGAAGCTAGTCATAGTACTGGTTCACTAAGAAAGCAGAGCAATTGAAGAAGAGTGTCATATCTCCTTTAGATTACCCGTTGTATTGATCAGGGAAATTAGCGAGTTGGAAGGAGCCTGGGGTGAGACCTCAGTTAGTCATTCAAGCTCGTCAAAAGTGGACAAGATTTCAAATCTATTGTCCATAACCACTTGCCCACCGATCCCCATTGTTTGCACCTGACTACAGGTCTGCTTTCAATCTCTTAAAACGTTTGTAACTTCGGCTGTATCATGAAAGATGGAAGGATGCCTTCTCTCTGCAGGCTGTACAGATATATTTGGGGATGGGAATTGGGATTGGGTTCCATTGGGTGCAACTCTTGAGGGCACAAAACATGGCTGATAGAAAAATCAAAAGTTACCAGTCTTGTCTGACTGTTCAAGTGACTGTTTTGAGACAACTAGCCAAATTTGAGTTAATCAGATAAGGTGGTAAATTTGGTTTTGAGAAAGTAATTGCAATACAATCCCCCTCACTAGATTTAGGCGTCTTGTCCACCCAGCCAACCCTTCGCCGTAAGAATTCCTGCGAGTCTATGGCTTGGCATAACAGCCTGTTGCTAACCCAATGTTCAGCTTTGTTGATCAGAGCGGTAGTGGATACTTTAGTAGCTTGGGGAAGTACAGGGACATCAATGATTATTTGTACTAGTGGTGCCACTGCAGGAGGTAAATTAAGCAGCTCCACACTGCCTCGTCTTTCCTTAGTAACTGGTACTCCAGTGGATGGGCTTGTATTTAATGGGGCTTGATTGTGCTGTGCGCTCGGGCAAATATCTGCCCTTACACAGAGCAGTTGACTCTGCTTAACCTTGTTAAACTGAGGTACAATATTTGTGGCCCTTTAAGATAAAGGGGCAATATCTTGAGCTAAGGCTTGATGTGGGGTGGTCAAAGGAAGTTTATTACTAATCTCTATATGCCCTTTCTTAATGTCCCTTTTCATATTGTGCATTATTGACAGAGTTAAAAATGGTTTGTTTAAAAGTATTTGCAAATTCCATAATTGGTTGCAGGTGTTCCTCAAAGACCTCAGCTATGGGTTTGGTTTCTTTTAGTAAGATAAGAGGGACGGCTGGTGCAGGATTCTCTTTTTCCGTACCAATACTTGGAATTTTGAAATTCTGCACTTTATCCAGGCTTACAACAAGAGCTATCAGCGGAAGATCAACATATAAACTATCGATCGTCATCGGTTGTGGTTTCCTCTTTGAAATATTGTGTATTATTGGTTCATTATTAAAGTTTGTGGAGTTAAGAGTTTACAGAGTTGACTACCTGATCAGAGGTGCTGCTATCCAAAGGGAATTCCAGCACCTGGATTTGAGTTGGATTGGCTGTTAGAGGCCCCATGAAGGTGTCGTTATTGGCATAGAGCCATCCTTTTGTACTGCCTCTGTGGCTCGTTCAGCCACCAATATTCTCTCCTTTATTGTGCCTGTCACCTTTTCAGGTAGGAGTCCAAAAGTGATTGTGAATTATCTTTCCCTTTCAATATGCCCATTTTAGATTTTTCTTCTATAGGGCCTCCTCTTGAATTTCTTTTGCTTTACATTTGCCCATTGTTCCTACACCCTCCGTTCTACAAGAGGAAAGTATGCAGCAGCGAGGGGTCCAAGAAAGGTACCACACCAACATCATGCCTACTCTCTTCTACTCTCTTATTTTTTAAAAGTTTGTTATTGTTTTATAATCAATACGTAACCAACACATCCCATATTACTCCCAAGTGCCACCCCCCAACCCTCCCACCCTACTGACAAAAGTACAACCAGTGCATGTATACATCCGAGGAGTTAGTTGACATCACACCAAGGAGACGATAGAGTGTATCGCTATAAGGGGTCTTTACGTTATTGCTTTCGTGCTGGGGCAACCACGTGTCCATTCTATTTTCCGCTTCCTGGGGTGGACTCAGGAGACTGTGTAGCCAGGGCAGCGTTCGATTGTTATTGTCTGAAAGGGGGCCAATAGTCAAATGGGCGACTGCTGGATGGGGGCGTAGAGGCGTACCTGGTTTCCCTTTGCTCACATATATTCATGCTCTCCAACCACCTTGTAAATGTAGGGGGGTTGGGCCTCCCCCACGATCTTGCCACCAAATATCTGGCCATCCCTGAGGCCATGCCTAGTAGCTTCTTTTCTGTGCGGGTTCCACCTTCAATCAGTGCCAATAGCCAGCGTTTCGTTGAGGAATCCAGCATAGGGGAGAGCATTTCGGACAATGCCCCCTCTGTCCACCCAGAAAGATATAATGTGGTGGCAAGACCAGGCAATGTGAAAAGTCAGCTAGTTCCGCACTGCATCTTTTACAGGCAGATGATCTCCCAGGGAAGAATCTGCTCAAGTTGAGAGGGGAGTAATAGACTTGATGTAAGAATTTGTAATGTAACAATCTGTATCAACAATTTAGTGATATATTGCGGGTTTGCATGCAGGCAAACTTCCATTGGTCCTCGCTCAGTAATTCCCATAGTGATGCCTCCCAAGTGTTCTTCTATGTCTGCCTTTTCACCTCCCTCCCACTTTTAGTAAGTTTATAAATAGTTGAGACCAGTTTGCCACTGGATAGGGGTTTGATCACGTAACGTTGAACCAGGGTTGGGGCCTGTGGGAAATCGGGGCATTTGCTCCTCAGAATCCCCCCCTAGCCTGTAATAGTGGAGCAGATTTACTGCATTGTGTTCTCCCCTCTATTTTATCTCCTCCCAAAGCACAAATCGGCCATCTTGTACCAGGTCACCCAGGGTCCATACTCCCAGTGTTTGAAAATGTTCTCTGAAGGACCTTTCGTGTGTAAGGGGGATCCCCACTACGCTATATAGCGGTAGTTCTGGTAGGTAGTAGGGGGCGGTTCCTAGTAGTTGATTCATCCGCTCCCAGGCTCTGCAAGTTACTGCTATGGGTTGAACCTCTGTTGCCCCAGATCATACCCATTAGGTCCTCTGGGTTAGCAATCGTTTTGGCTAGCATGGAGTGTGGAGAGTCAGGGCCAGGGGGTTCCATCCAGCTGTATATTGTACTTGCGCTGGCAGATAATAGAGGTGTATATCGGGATATTCCAGGCCGCCGTGTTCATATGGGCCTGCCAGCGAGGCGTACGCTATCCTAGGCTTTCTGCCGGCCCAGGCCAGTCTTGTCATCAGTTTCCTAATGCAGATCCAATCGCGAGCCGGGGGCCATATCGGCACATGGTTGAAGATATATAGTAGTTTAAGTAATATTACAATCTTAGCTAGTGCTATGCGGGCCGCCTGTGAAATGGGGAGTAATATTCAAGATTTTACCTTCTGTTCTAAGATCTCTAGCACGTTTATATAGTTATCCCTGTATAAATCATCTGCTTTAGTGGAAACTCTGATGCCTAAGTAGCGTATCCCCAGGGAACACTAGTGAAAAGCGTCGTCGACGTCTGTTTGCAGCACCCCAGGGGCCAGGGGGAGGACCTCAGGCTTATCCCAGTTAATCCGAGCCCTGATCGTTCACCAAATCTGACCAGTTCTTGGTTATGGGGGTCAAGTTCTGTCTGGGGTGTTTGACATAGAGGAGGATGTTGTCCGCGTATAAGGATATGGCGGTGAGGTAAGAGTGCACACAAATCCCTTGATGCGCATGCAACTCCCGGACGTGGCAGGCTGGGGCTCCATTGCGAGGGCAAATATAGCTGGGGGAAAGGGGCAGCCCTGGTGGGTGCAGCTCGTGGGGTAGATGTGCTCCGAGGTCGTACCGTTTGTTCATATCTCTGGTTTTGGTGCCGTGTATAGCAATTTAACCCTACAGATATATGTTAGACCGAACCCAGAGCGCCAGAGCACTTCGAAGAGGAAAGGCCACTCGCCGGAGTCGAAGGCCTTCTCTGCGTTAAGGGCAGAAAACACGATGGGCATCTCAGGATTGACATTATGCAGAAGGGTGAATAGGCCTTGTAGGTTGTTTTTGGGTGGATCGACCGGGGATGAATCCAGCTTGGTCTGGGAGGACCAGCGCTGGCATATGTGGAAGTAGACGATCCATGAGTATCTTTGCCAGGATTTTATTGTCAGTGTTTATCGGCCTGTATGAGGATAACTGCCGGGGATCCTTTCCAGGTTTTAGAAGTACAGTCCCCAATGCCGATCTGGTAGATTCCAGGAGGGTACCATTGGACATTGCGCTGTAGTACATGCCCATCAGATAGGGAATCACCAGGTCTGCTTATGCCTTATAGAACTCGGCTGTTATACCGTCTAGTCCGGGGGCCTTGCCACTAGGGAGTGATTAGATTGCTTTGCGAACCTCCTCTTCAGATATGGGATCATTGAGAAGGCCGCCCTGGTCCCGGTCTAACCAACCCAGTGCTATCTGGTCGAGGTATCATGTCAGCTCATCGTGCCCGGGGGAGGGACGTGATGTATATAATCGATCGTAATACTCCCTAAATGCGTTATTGATCCCCTGTAAGTCTTTAATAAGAGCACCATTCTGTTCTTCGACCTCTGCTATGCCGGCAGTTTGGTGTTCCTTCCTAATGGCCCAAGCCAGAGTTTTCCTTGGGCGGTCCCCTTCCCCGTATCTCGTCACCACAATCGGGTCACGCAAGTACCTTTCTTCGCTCATTGCCGGTTGTAAATGCTCCTCCTTATGCGCTTGTAGGTTTCTGCGAGGCTCAGGCGTGTCTGATGTACCCTGCCTGTTCTCTGCTTACCAGATGGTGTCCTCTAATACCCGCATGGATCTACGTAGGGCTTTCAGTACCCCTCCCTCTTTTGAGATGCAGCACCCCCTTTTATAAGCTTTAAAGGCTTCCCATACCACGCCTTGGTCTGGTACTGACCCTTTGTTGGCCTGGAAGTAGGTCTGTGTGTCCTGGCCTATTTCAGATCGGAAAGCCACGTCCTTAAGGGCAGAGGCTCGGAAACGCCAGCAGAGCTGCCCGGGGGGGTTTGCGTGGGCCGTTGCGCGGACCAATGCCGGCGAGTGGTCGGAAAGGGATCGGGGAGAATGGACGAGCTACCATGTATCCCAGAGAAGAACGTGTACTCCCTGACATCTGGGTGTTCACTACGCCATATGTCGTGCATGTCGTGATATTGAGAGATGGAGGATCATGTCTTGGCCGCTTGCGGGAGGGTCTGTTGTGAGGTTGCAGATCTATCCAGCTCCAGCGTCAGGTTAAAATTGCTGACCGAATTTATCTTGTATCCTGGGAATCTGTGAATGTGCTTGGCGCATTGGTGAAAGAACACAGGAGAGCCTGTGTTGGGTGTATATATATTTAGAAGTAAGAATTTTATACCAGGTAGTTCCCCCGCAAGCATTAAGAACCGCCCCCTCCTCGTCTTTTATCTGCTTGTGCAATCTATATTGCATGGTACTGGGGATATAGGTAGATACACCTCTGGAGTGAGAGGTATAAGATGAATCATATCTATGAATGCCCCATCCGGCCAGCTTGGGGAGAGGGGTGCCTCGGGACAGGGGTGTCTCTTGTACACACAATACTCTTACCCTGTGATTTCTACAGTAGTTCGCAATCAGCCGTGCTTACTTCTGATTTGTAAGCCCCCTCACATTCCAGGTCATAATTGACAGTGTTGCCCCTGGCTTCGCTCCTATAGTGGGTGTAGCCATGCCTCAGCACTTGGTGTCGTGGTTTGAATATTGTGTGCCTGTGATGTGCCCCCCTGCGATTGATGTATCCATTTCATGAATGGTGTGTTGGCTATCATGTCTATATGTAATCGGTAGATTGTCATTTGCAGTGCATTGATGTAGTAAGTTGCCTACATACCAGCTGTGTAACTTGTGTGAGCCCCCTTAACTTTAACTCCAACTGTAACTGCTGACATCGGTGTAACCCACCTGTGTCATTTCCCCAAGTCCTCCCTTACCCTCCCACGGCAGAAACATAAACCTACATGTTCCCATTCCCTCCCCTTGACCCCCTATAACACACATTAACGAAACAAAACAGTACCACAGTTGCTGCGCGTAGTGGGTCACTATGGGCCGCATTACCAGCTCTGGTCGAGCACAGCTTTTTTGGTAGCGCTTGCCGGCTTGCCCGTCCCTCCTGGAAATCATGTGGTGTCTGAAATCGGAGACGTGTGATGTGTCATTGCCATAGTATAATATCTTAGGGTCAATGGGGGGATTGACCAGGTGATCGATCCTCTGGGATCCGGCCGGTTCATCGCGAAGCGCCCTGCTGACTTCAGGGTATTGAAAAAGATGGTTGTACGGTTATACTGCACTCTAAGTTTGGCAGGGTAGAGCATAGCATATTGTATTCCTTTCTTGCGCAAGCTGTTCTTGACGGTTTGGAAGGTCTTACACTGCTCTTTTACCATTGGGCTGAAGTCCGGAAATAGGCGCAGCGTCGATGACCCCCATTGCAGATCTCTTTTCTCTATGGCCGCAGAAAGCAGAATGTCTCTATCCCTATTGTAACGCTCACCTGATTCCCACGGAGGCGCTGGTCTTGGCAGGAAGGTGTCTGTGACTCGAAAAGTGATGTGCAGGACTCGATTGGCTTCTGGGGTCGAACCTCTTCGCACTGTGTGTCGAACTCGAAGGGTGAGGTTTCTGCAGGTGAAAGAATATGGGGGTTAATGGTCTGGGTTGTTGAATGTCCCTCTCGCTCTCTCTCTCTCTCTCTCTCTCTCTTCCTAGCTTCTCCGTAGAGCCCCCAGGTCAACGTGCTCACCTTAGATAGGTGAATGCTGGACTCTCCATCTGCGTCTGGTGCAGGGTGCCGTTGCCAGTTCCTTCACTGGTGAAACATAGGCCTCTTGAACTCAGAGGATCGTTACTGTCGTTAACTGCACGAGCGGTGAGTTTCCGGACACCTTTTTAATCTTTATAGTCTTTAGGTGCGTGGCACGTTAATATTGAACACGACTCTGTATAATGCTTTTCCCTTTTTGTCTTGCAGGACTCTTGAGATGGAAGATGGAGTGAAGCGCTTGGAAATGCGTAAGTAAATGCAAGCGCTCTAACTGTCTTTTTCCCTTGCAGCTTAGTTCGTGCTGAAGAGACGCCAGAGTATTTGCAGGCGTTCTATTGCGACGAGCGCGATGGGCGTAAGTAAATACCTGTCTAATGTCTCTTCTTTTGTCTTTCAGATGTTGGGTTGCAGCGCCGGAGTCCGCGGAATGCCAGTAAGTAATAACAATGCTTTTGTCTTCACAGGCGGCGATGCAGCGTGAAGAAATCCGGATTTCGCGGAGTGCCGGTAAGTAATAACAATGCTTTTGTCTTCGCAGGCGGAGGTGCAACGTGAAGAAACGGCCGCAGCCGATGGATCAGGTGAGTAAGCACTGCGTGTAAAGGTTGCCTTGCTAACCTGTTGTTTCTTGTCTTTGCAGGTGCTGCTGTTGACTGGATACAGGAATGGTAAGTATAATTCTTGCAGGTTCAGGATCGAAAGAAGAACGGCTGGAACAGACTCGGTGAGCGTTCTGCTGCAGATGCAGAATAACGCGAAGCACGTTTCATCTATCGGGTGTGGTTTAAATAGCCTTGGAGTGATGAGGCGTCTTCCTCCACGGCCCCGCCTAGGTAAGAAAAGAGTTCCAGTTCCAGAAGAGTTCCAGTGCTGTATCCAGGGAGTGGAGTTTGCCCCACCCAGGTAAGAAAGTAGTTCCTGTTCACAGAGGACTTCTAAGTGGCTGGTAAGTAAGCAGCATGGTCTGCTGCAGGTAAGTCCACCCAAGCACCTTCACACATATTATGAGCCCGGCGCTTCCAGTGCCGAGACCGATGGTTTTGATGAGCCTGGTGCCACCGGCGCCAGGACAAGGTCCAAAAGGTCCCAGTGGGGACCGGCTGGTGCCTAGGATTAGGGTTAGGGGCCTGCTTCCAAGGACGTTGGGCTGGTCCTGGCTCCTTGGAAGCAGTGATCATGACAGCACCCCCCCTCAAGGCCCCTCCTAAGCGTGTCTTCTCCGGGGGTTTTGGCTTGTCGGGGTGATTCCGATGGAATTTCTTGACCAGACGAGGTGCGTGGACATATTCTGAGGGTTCCCAAGACCTTTCCTGGGGGCCATATCCTTTCCAATCAACCAGATAATATAACTTAGATTTGGAGATTTTGGAGTCTAGGATGTTCTTTACTTCGAATTCAAGCTCTCCATCTACCAAAACAGGTTCTGGGAGTTCAGTCAATCGGGTTTCTGGTTGTACTGGTTTTAATAAGGAGACATGGAATACTGGATGTATTTTCATATGCGCAGGTAATTCCAATTTGACAGCCACCGGATTAACTATGGTAGAGATGAGATAGGGTCCAAGGTATCTCGGGATGAAGGTGCGGGGTCCTTTTAGAGGCAGGTGCTTAGTGGATAACCAGACCTGATCTCCTACTGCGTAGTGAGGGGCCTCTTTACGGTGTCGATCTGCTCCTTTTTTGAATTGAGCTTTAGCTCTTTGCAGATGGGCAGTGGCTTCCTTAAAAGCACGGGTGATCTCCGAGTGCAAGTGATCCACAGCAGGTGTTTCGAATTCTTGGGGAGGATCCAGGCTAGAGGTTCTAGGATGGTGTCCGTATAATAGGAAGAAGGGAGTCTTCCCGGTTCCAGAATGAGTCGAATTGTTGTAAGCGTATTCAGCGATCCAAAGAATATCCTTCCAAGGGTTTTCAGTTTGTTGGAGCATGCAACGTAGATATTGCTCTAGAGTCTGATTTGTCCTCTCGGTTTGTCCGTCAGTTTGGGGATGGTGACTGGTTGAAAGTCTTACATCAATTTGGGCTAGACGACAGCAACTTCACCAAAAGTGGGAGATGAATTGACTTCCCCTATCGGAGACTAAAACCGACGGAAAACCGTGTAACCGAACAATGTTTTCTAATAATTCTCGGGCCAATACTGAAGCTGAAGGTAGGCCCTTGAGGGGAATGAAGTGAGCCATCTTGGAGAATAGATCCACGACTACTAAAATGGTATTATACCCTGAGCATGGAGGTAAGTCCGTGATGAAATCCATGGACAGGGTATGCCATGGACAGGGAGGGATGTCTAGTGGGTGTAATAGGCCGGCTGGTTTCTCCTTCTGACTTTTATTCTGGGCACACACACCGCAGGAGATTACAAAGTCTCTAATATCCTTCTTCCATGATGGCCACCAGAAATGTCTTTTGATTTTTTCCATGGTTTTGGTAATGCCAGGGTGATCCTCCATTAGAGAGTCATGATAACAGGAGATTACTTGTTTTTGTATTTTCTCACAGGGCAAGTACAATCGTCCTCGGAAATATGGTAGGTCTTGATCCACTGAGAATTATTTTCCCTTTAATTGCCAGTCCTGCAAATCGGCCGGAGTTAGGAGTGATTTCACTGTAGTCTTGATGTCTTCAAAGGATTGAGCGCTGACCAAACCCAAAATCCTTTGTTCTGGGATTATGGGTATTGGTTCTGGATTGGTCAAATGTTCATCTACTCCCATCCGGGAGAGGGCATCTGCTTTTCCGTTTTTACTGCCTGGTCGATAAGTAATTATAAAGTCAAACTCAGCCAGAAACAGAGCCCGGCGAAGCTGTCTGGAAGACTGAGCTTTGGCCGTCTTCAGATATTGTAAATTGCGGTGATCAGTCATTACGGTGACTGTGTGTCTGGCTCCCAAAAGATAATGCCGCCAGGCTTTAAAGGCCGATCTGATAGCTAAAAGTTCCTTGTCTGTAATTGAATAGTTGATCTCGGGAGCCGAGAATTTGCGGGACCAAAAGGCTACAGGATGTAATTGGTGTGTGACCAGATCTCTTTGTGATAAAACTGCCCCCATAGCAAGACTAGAAGCATCCGTTTCCACGATGTAGGGGAGTTCTGGGCGAGGATGTTTTAGAACAGGTGCAGAAATGAATTTAGCTTTTAAGTCCTGAAAAGCTTGTTCTGCTTCATAAGACCACTCAAAACGTTTGTTCTTCTTTAACAGAGCGGTGATGGGCTGGACTATCCGAGAGAATTCAGGAATGAATCTGCGGTAAAAGTTAGTGAAGCCTAACATGCTTTGAACTCCTTTTACAGAGGTTGGTGATGGCCACTTGATAATTGCATCGACTTTCTTTGAATCCATATGGACTCCGTTAGGTGACAATATGAATCCCAGGAACTCAACTTCAGTTACGTTGAAAACGCATTTTTCAAGGTTAGCAAAAAGGTTATGTTGACGCAATCTCTCGAGAACCTTTTTAACGTGTCTCTGATGTTCCTCTTCAGATGATGAATAGACGAGGATGTCATCAATGTAGACAACAACACACACATCTATGAGTTCTCTAAGGACATCGTTCATAAAATACTGGAAAGCGGCAGGAGCGTTACAAAGTCCAAAGGGCATCACTTGATATTCGAATAGCCCATGCTTGGTGCGGAAGGCCGTCTTCCATTCATCACCCTCTTTTATCCGTACCAAGTGGTAGGCTCCTCTGAGATCCAACTTTGTATATATACATGCGCCTTTGACTTGGTCCAGGAGTTCAGGGATCAAAGGTAAAGGGTATCTGTTTTTAACAGTGATTTGATTCAGGGCGCGGTAATCTATACAAGTCCTAAGGTCTCCTTCCTTTTTCGGAACGAAGAACAAAGCCGATGAAGCTGGAGATTTTGAAGGACGGATAAACCGTTAGCTAGGTATTGGTCCAGATATTGTCTGAGGTGAAGATTCTCTGGCTCGGTGAGGGCATAAATCCTACTGCAAGGAGGAGTTGTTCCGGGTATCAGATCTATTTGACAGTCGTAAGACCTATGAGGAGGCAGGGTGTTAGCTTGATCCTTCCGAAAGACGTCTTGGAATTCCTGGTATTCGGGAGGTAATTTGAGAACCTCAGAAGAGATTGCAGCCAGTGAAACATCAGGCCGAGGATAACAAGTGGTAAAACATTCTGGAAACTGAACCGTCTTTGCTCGCCAATCGATCTGAGGATTGTGCTTCTCTAACCAAGGGATTCCCAGAATGATCTGGAACTGAGGGGCCTTGATCACATCGAACACGATTTTCTCCCGGTGTCCATCTTGGCTCACTAGCGTCACTTCTTGGGTGGCGTGCGTTACTGGTCCGGAGGCTATCTCCGTGCCATCCACTGTAGTAATGACGTCTTTTACTGCCTTAGGGACAAGGGGTAGATTCATCCTTGATACCATTTCACGGTCCACATAATTACCGATTGCTCCGCTGTCGATGTAAGCTACAATTTCATGCAAACGATCCGGACGTTCAGGACTAATGAGGACCATGGGCACCACGAAATGCGAGGTCACGGGACAGATCTTAACGCTCGGCAAGAGGACCTCTACACTTGTCGGGCTAGGTCGTTTCCCTGCTCAGAATTTGTGGTACAGGTATCTGCGGCTCCTACAGCCTTCTTAGCTGGTTTCACTGGACAGTCTCGAAGAAAGTGCCCTGAGTTTCCGCAATAGAGGCATAATTGCAGCTGTCTTCTTCTTTCCCGCTCCTTCTGGGTTAAAGGTCCTTTCATGCCCCCTATTTGCATGGGTTCCACAGTGTCAGCTCCCCTAGTAGAGGTCTGTGGTTTAGAAAACACTCGGGTATCAAATTTGGAACGATCAGCCTTCCTGTTCTGTAATCTGTGGTCCAATTGGACAACTAAGTCAATATAGTCTGAGCATTCTTGTGGAGGGTTCACAACTTGAGCTAACACATCCTTGAGCTCTCCACGCAGGCCTCTGTAGAAAAGCGTTATTCTCTTATCCTCGGGCCATTGAGTTTCCACTATAAGTCTGTTGAATGAGGCTATATAAGTCAAGAGGTCTTGATTACCCTTTCGTAATGAAAGAAGTTAATTGTCCAAGGCCTGCCCTTGTGCATGTCTTGCGAACAGTTTCTCCATGCTGGACTGGAAGGCCTGGAAATCATGTAAAACGGATCATCCTGGGTGACTAAAGGGATCGACCAATCTGCGGCGATGCCACTGAGATAAGAAAGCACGAAAGCCACCTTGGTCTGGTCTGTTGGGAATGCAGCTGGTCGACATAAGAAGTGTAGGCGGCACTGGTTGATGAACACTGCAAATTTCTTTGGGTCACCAGAAAAGCGTTCGGGCGGAGCCAAGGGCACATTACCGGGTAGATTGATTTGCACTGGATTTAAAGATGATGCAGAAGGATAACTTCCTCCTGGAGCGGGCAAAGGTGTCTGTCCTGCCTGCGTTTGTAGCAATTGCCTAGCGAGGTCCTCTGTTCGCTCCTTGGAAATTATCAGTTCTCTTCTTAGAGAGTTTGTTTCCTGACGAGCTGCATGTACTTCTGCTCTTAATTCCCCGAGCAACTGGGCTAATTGATCAGTGTCTGAGGTTTCCATTGCGCCTGGGTAGGAGTTTTGCGGTGGGCTTCGCGTTCTGTAACGCTCACCTGATTCCCACGGAGGCGCTGGTCTTGGCAGGAAGGTGTCTGTGACTCGAAAAGTGATGTGCAGGACTCGATTGACTTCTGGGGTCGAACCTCTTCGCACTGTGTGTCGAACTCGAAGGGTGAGGTTTCTGCAGGTGAAAGAATATGGGGGTTAATGGTCTGGGTTGTTGAATGTCCCTCTCTCTCTCTCTCTCTCTCTTCCTAGCTTCTCCGTAGAGCCCCCAGGTCAACGTGCTCACCTTAGATAGGTGAATGCTGGACTCTCCATCTGCGTCTGGTGCAGGGTGCCGTTGCCAGTTCCTTCACTGGTGAAACATAGGCCTCTTGAACTCAGAGGATCGTTACCGTCGTTAACTGCACGAGCGGTGAGTTTCCGGACACCTTTTTAGTCTTTATAGTCTTTAGGTGCGTGGCACGTTAATATTGAACAGGACTCTGTATAATGCTTTTCCCTTTTTGTCTTGCAGGACTCTTGAGATGGAAGATGGAGTGAAGCGCCTGGAAATGCGTAAGTAAATGCAAGCGCTCTAACTGTCTTTTTCCCTTGCAGCTTAGTTCGTGCTGAAGAGACGCCAGAGTATTTGCAGGCGTTCTATTGCGATGAGCGCGATGGGCGTAAGTAAATACCTGTCTAATGTCTCTTCTTTTGTCTTTCAGATGTTGGGTTGCAGCGCCGGAGTCCACGGAATGCCAGTAAGTAATAACAATGCTTTTGTCTTCACAGGCGGCGATGCAGCGTGAAGAAATCCGGAATTCGCGGAGTGCCGGTAAGTAATAACAATGCTTTTGTCTTCGCAGGCGGAGGTGCAACGTGAAGAAACGGCCGCAGCCGATGGATCAGGTGAGTAAGCACTGCGTGTAAAGGTTGCCTTGCTAACCTGTTGTTTCTTGTCTTTGCAGGTGCTGCTATTGACTGGATACAGGAATGGTAAGTATAATTCTTGCAGGTTCACGATCGAAAGAAGAAAGGCTGGAACAGACTCGGTGAGCGTTCTGCTGCAGATGCAGAATAACGCGAAGCACGTTTCATCTATCGGGTGTGGTTTAAATAGCCTTGGAGTGATGAGGCGTCTTCCTCCACGGCCCCGCCTAGGTAAGAAAAGAGTTCCAGTTCCAGAAGAGTTCCAGTGCTGTATCCAGGGAGTGGAGCTTGCCCCACCCAGGTAAGAAAGTAGTTCCTGTTCACAGAGGACTTCTAAGTGGCTGGTAAGTAAGCAGCATGGTCTGCTGCAGGTAAGTCCACCCAAGCATCTTCACACATATTATGAGCCCGGCGCTTCCAGTGCCGGGACCGATGGTTTTGATGAGCCTGGTGCCACCGGCGCCAGGACAAGGTCCAAAAGGTCCCAGTGGGGACCGGCTGGTGCCTAGGATTAGGGTTAGGGGCCTGCTTCCAAGGACGTTGGGCTGGTCCTGGCTCCTTGGAAGCAGTGATCATGACACCTATAGCTGAATATTTTGGCTATAATCTGGTGTTCCGGGAAGGTTTAGCTGCCAAGGACAATTGTGCTCGTTCCACAAAAAACATGGATGTGAGGGGGGGGTTGTCCAGGACTTTAACAACAGGGTTTCCACAAACTTCTCCATGTTGTTAATCGGAGTTGATTCCGGAACCCCCAGTGTCCGGATATTGTTTCGCCCCGAACGCCCTTCTAGGTCTTCTGTAGCTCTGCCATTTCATGTTGCAGGGTTGCCACTTTGTCCTCTCTATCTCCTATTCGTTGTTCTGCTTCTGTCATGAGTCAGCACAGTTTGTTCATTTGTATGGCTGATATGTCCACCTTGCATGTCAGAGCATTTATCTATCAGTGCTGCTCTTCAGGGCCAGTAATGTCTGGTTTAGCATTTCTGCATCTTATTTGAGATGATGCCTGGGCCTGTTCCTGGTATGTTGTCGGCTGCGTTTGATCTATAACAGCAAATTGATCCATCCTAGCCTGTTTCTTGGGATTTACCATGGCAGGGCCGGCCACAGAAAGGCCCTTCCGGGGAGTCGCTGCTGTAGCGTCTGAGTGCGGTACTTAGCACCCCTGTATTTGCTGCAGGGATATCGTAATTAGATCAGGGTTCTAAGGCCTTTATGTACTCAGTTTTTGTTTCTGGGTTTATGGGTGCTTGCCCAGGGCGCCCTGTTTCCCCGGCTTTCAATGTCTCTTCCTGAATTGATAGGGTCACAGGAGGATGAGATGTAGCCACGTCAAGGACCTATTGCGCCAGAGTCTTACCATGGAGATTCAGTTCTGTAATCGATGCTGTGCTCTTTCAACCCAGCCGTTTGTTGTGAGGAGCAGGGTTTAGGGCCCCCCTTGTTGGTTAAGTTCTTATCCTGCGGCCCATCCATTTCCCAATCTTGTACCCCTCCGCCTCTTCCCATCTGCCTGGCAGTGTGCCATGAATATCTGGTGGAAGATTGACCCGCTGTGGCATCTGCCGCCCGCCGTGGACAGGCAAGCGGGGTGATGGCTTCCAGATGAATTACCACAGAGTTTCACACCGTTGACGCTGGAGAGTCCCTCCAAATATTTGTGCTGAGAGCACCTATCCATGCATTGGGCAAAGAACGTCCTGCGGTCCTATATTACGTGAGGATGGGTCGGGTACACCATTTGCTGGGATCTCCCTGCCTCAGTTTTCCGTTATTGCTTCTGTGCGTTATGAGGTTGAGTTTCTAGTGGTCACTAAACAAAATAGAGACATGGCGGAATTTATTGACACCAGTGTTCATCCCCAAAAAACACTCAATGGAAATCCTCTGACTACAGAACCCTTGTGTCTCAGTGTTTCCTCTAGTCATTAATGTAGGAACCAACAGTTCATCTAACAAATAAAGAACTCTCTACAACAATTTCGTCATTTATAAATTCCATTTTTAATAATACACATACATAGTAAAACTAAAAACACATAAAATCTTGTAAACATTACACACAATTTCACCAAAGTGACCAGTGCAATACAAAGTGTGAAGTTGCAAAGAACTTTAAAAACAACGCAGAACTAACTACTACTGGCTAACAAGGTCCAATCTAGGTGCGTTATTCTTAAACCTCATTGGTAGATGAATAAAGAGCCAATATCTTTAAAGGCTACTTTACTTTTTTCACGTATGTAAACAGGTGGGCGAATCCTTTAATATTAAAAAAAGGTTCTAGACGATATAAATACCTTAGTGTAAAATGCTGTCAACTCATACAGCGTTCTACAGACAAACCCAACATGTTTCATTCTTCTTTAATTATCATACTCCACAAGAACTTCTTCAGCGGATCCAACGATTATGAACAAAATTTTGCACGATCTTTTCGAATCGTCAACAAGTTAAAAAACACTATTCATGTTCTCAATCCATGAACTAGAAAGGAACAACACAGAACAGCAATCATTAATGCTGTTACCATTATACAGCCATTAACCAAGGGGACACAAATTACCCATGGAAGGCTCACCGTGAAATACTTGTTAATTGTAACGATCAACGATCTGGTGGGGGTGTCTTCTGAATAGACTGGAATATGCTAAGACAACACACATATGGTAAGCGAGCTAAAAACATATTCATAAACTCTTTTACTCTCAAGAAACACATCCCTGCTCAATCATCTGTTGGTCTGTTGTGAAAATACTCCTCTCTCTAAGCACGACTACTCGTGATGAACTCTCTTCAAGAAGACCGTGTGTCAGTTAGACATTGGCACCTTACTTCTCTAGTACAAAACTCGCCATGCCTTCGGAAAATGTAACTTCATAATCATTACTTCAGATAAATACTCCAACTGCTTATTAAACCATCCTTGTAATTGAATAAGAAAGACTGTCTCAAAACTAAAATTGTCATCAGACAATATTCACTAAAAAGTATGTAATGAGTTTCTAGTGGTACCTGGTCCCAACAGGGCTCATCCCCAGCAGCACTTTGCAGTTCTTCCACAGTGCTCCCCACGCAGCTCGCCACTCGCATGTTTCACAGTATCTCAGATTTCACCCCCGGGCTCCTAGCTGTTGGGTGTGCAATGCAACGTTCCTTTCAGGACCCGCGCAAGCGTGCTTGTAGACCTTTTTGTGAACTGGCTGGGTGATGTGCTCTTGTTCCCGGGTGCCGGTGGTCCCAGTCTTCCTTCTATGCCCAGGCGTGTGTGCTGGACCTCCTACTTGGCCCCACCAAGGCGCCGGGCCACAATGCTGAGAAGCTTGGGGTGGGGGGACCCGTAATCTACGATGCTTGAGCGTCCTGCAACAGGCTCCAGAGATCAGGCCAATGCGGTTGCGGCAGACAGCAATCGGGAGGGTGGGGAGCGTAAGGGTGGGTGTACGCACTTACCGCTGTGATGAGCCTGTGGTTCTGCAGCCTTGCAGGGCCTCGCCTAATTCCCAGAGCGGGGTCCTCGTGTTCGCTGTGTCGTTCTCGACTCAGAGGTGCGTCCCATAGCCAGTACAGGTTGGTTGCCATCTTGCTGCCATTCCGCAAGAAGCCCGTCTCCACTCACAAATCCACAGTGACGGCGCAGGTGGTTGGGGATCTTGCACCTCGATTTTCTGGATCAAACCTTCTTTATGGTCCCTGGGTCGGAGATTGGGGGCCACCTCCCAAGCCTCCGGATGCGGCTGTAGTGATACTGCAAGATTCTTGCACTACGCTGTTCGCATCTTTGGGCCGCCACTCCCCCAGCTTGTCTGCGCAAGCCGGGTCGCCGCAGCAGAGCACTCTCAGTTCTTGTGGTGGTTGCTCCCTGCAACTGTTCAGATTAGGAGGAGCCCTGCCAGTTAACACACACATGGATGGATTTCCAAGAGTGAACGGGGCCTCAAAGCGCAGGAAATTTGAGAGGATATTTTAGCCGTTTGCAGAGCCTCTCAGGCAGCGGCCATATTGTTTGCCGTGCAACAGCGCCCCCCCCCCCCTCTCTTAGAAAAGATGATTGTGAAGGATTGGAGTTACATTATCCCCAATCAGGCCTGACAGAAGTCTTTGATGCTTACCTGGAATTTTATTTCTCCAGCATTGGTATCGTTCTTAGATTCACATGCTTGAATATTCTCCATCGTCAGACTGGGAATCCTCAATAATTTAAAATGAATGATATATATGATTTTTCCCATAGGAAAAATGCAATACAAATTGCCTACTATAGCTGAACAGGCACTCACTTGTGTAGCCCCTTCACTTAACTTTGGTCCTAGATGGTCCCAGCCACTGAGGTGGCAGGGCTTAAGCTCCACCTCAGCCAGCTATCTTCTAATTTTGACCCGTAGTGACTGTAATATGAGGACAGGCTGGCCTTGGAGCAGCCCTCCATGGGAGGAGTGGGGGGCGCATATGAATCTATGAAAGATAACAATGCTGGAGAAATAAAGGTACAAGTAAGTAGCAAAGACTTTTCCAGCATTGGATCTTTCATAGATTCACATGCTTGAATAGAATACCAAGCAGTGAAGTATGCCATGAAGCCTTAACCTCCACATTAAGCAGAGCACTTTGACTATTAAGCATGCTAGGTAATCATGGAAGGGAAGGAGGGAGAAATGGGCTGCTCCTACTTTTTTACGAAAATAGGTGGTGGAGGACCGCTGTCCGACCGCTGCCTCCCTTCGGGTATCTTCTGCCAAGCAGTAATGTTTGGGAAATGTGTGGAGCGTGCTCCAGGTGGTCGCTCTACACGTTTTTTTATCTCCACTCACGCTTGAAATGCTGCTGATGCAGTCCTCCCTCTGGTGGCGTGTGCAGTTGGTGAACCAGGGAGGACCTGGATTGCTGGCAGTGGCTGATGTAAATCACCACCCATTGCCCTTTATTGCGACCTGAGAATGCTACAAATAGTCTGGAAGAAGTACGAACGTTTTGAGTTTGTTGTATGTAAAACTTCACTGAGGAATCCAGTGAGTGAAAGGCACGCTACACTACTGACGAATGGTTGCTGAAAAACGTGGGGAGTACTATTCACTCCGACAAAGTCATCTCAGAGACCACCTTCGGGATGAATTTGGGATGCGGTCTGAGAATAACACAGTTTGAAAGGTTGTAAAAGGCGCCTCCGTAGATAGGGCTTGAAGATCACCAATGCGCCTCACTGGCGTTACGGCCACCAAGAACGCGACCTTACAGCAAAAGAAACGTAAATCATATGAATAAATATGTTCATACAGCGCCGCCATTAAAGCCGACAACACAGTATTGAGACTCCAAGATGGTACCGGGTTGTGTGCCTTAGGGAAAAAAGCATGCAATAAACTTTTGAGAAAGACACTGATTCAGAGACGAGCAAAGTCTGGTGTGGTTTCGTGGTGTAAGCCGCTATGGTGGATAGATGTACTTGATTGATTATGATAATCCACCTTTGGCCATGTGTAGTAGATAAGGTAACACTTGGTCTAAAGATACTGTTAGAGGTTGTAGGTGTGATGTTGCACACCATGTGATGAAATGCGCCCATTTTCTGGCATATGTGGAGCAAGTGGACTCCGCCCAAAGCCCTGATAACGTCCCAGCATTCTGCAGGCAGTGTTAAGTTTTCCAGTTTTCGCTGTTCAGGAACCAGCCCTCGAGGGGGAGAGTGGTTGGATTGTTGTGGAGAATTTCGCCATTGTCTTCAGTCAACAGATGCTGGTGAGGCCTGAGGTGAACAAGCATTGGAAGGAAGATTGAATACCAAACTTGTCAAACCTATGCCGGTGCTATGAGAATCAATTGGCGTGGTTGTTCCGTCAGCCTCTGAAGAACTTGGTCTATTAATGGTGTCGGAGGGAACCAGTATAGGAACCTTGCAGTCCAATTGAGGGAGAAGGCGTGTCCGAGGGATTGGTTTTCCAGGTACCTGGAGGTCAAAGCGAGGGCAATTTGCATAGCTGCTGGTGGCAAATAAATTGATACGCGGCTGGCCCCATCTGCAGAAGATTCAATTCTATTCCTTGCCATCCAGCACTTGTGGGGTGATGAGAAAAATCTGCTGAGTTTGTCTGCCAGGACATTGTCCTTCCCCATTAAATGTTCTGCCCTGTGTTTGAGGGCCCAACTCCAAAGCTTCTGCACTTCTGCTGACAGAACTGCCAACCTTGTGCCACCCTGCTTATTGGTGTAGTGCATGGAGGTTGTATTGTCTCTGTGGACTGAGACCACTTGCCCGTTAGCACCGGCATAAAAGATTTAGTGCCCAACGTATAGCCCTGGGTTCAAAGATTTGGCGGTGCAAGTCGTTCTGCGACCATGCGCGCTTTACTTGCAGTTCCCCCAGTTGTGCTCCCCAGCCTCACAATGAGGCATCCATCCTGAGGAGTAGTGTTGACAAGGGTGCTTCAAATGGCATGCCTTGGTTTAGATTCCTTCCCTTGGACCACCACTGTAGCGCCTCGTGGAAGGATGGTGGGAGGTGTACAACGTCTTCCCATGATCCGTAGGCTTGTGTCCAATGGTGATCCAGCATTTCCTGGATAAGTCTCATTCGCAACATGCAGTTCGGAATTAAGTAAATACCGGAGGACATCATGCCCAGAAGAGATTTGAACCGATGTACTGTGTCGGAGGCATTGTTGTGAAACCAAACAACCAGCCTTAGCTTTGCGGTTATCCTTTGGGATGCAAACGTTCTACTCTGCTCTGGGTAAAAGGGCGGTTTGAGTTGTTATCAGCAATGACTTGGTTTGTTGATAGAAAACCCTAGACCTTCCAGCATTGTTGTTATCTGTGAGACTGCTGTGGCTGCGACCCTTTGAGAGTTTGCCTTTATCAGCCAGTCGTCCAAGTACGGAAACACCTCTATGCATGTTCGTTGAGGTGTGCT
The DNA here is from genome assembly GCF_040938575.1 of Ambystoma mexicanum. Taxonomy (NCBI): domain Eukaryota; kingdom Metazoa; phylum Chordata; class Amphibia; order Caudata; family Ambystomatidae; genus Ambystoma; species Ambystoma mexicanum. The sequence goes on along the minus strand of NC_090931.1, from coordinate 928,112,241 downwards.
GCCACTGGCGCTAGGCACTACGTAACTATGGGAGCACTCGGAGCTGGAAATGGGCCTGCCCCATGGAGAACCTGAGATTCCGCCTGTGCGCTGGGTGAATCAGAATCTGGATGTACGCATTTTTCAGATCCAGGGTCTCCAGGAAGTTGTCTTTGGTTAACCATGGAAGCACCAGTTGTAGGCACGTCATCATGAATTGTATGCGTCTGATGAATTTGTTTAAGGCCCTTAGGTCTAATATTGAGCGCCACTGATGGTTTTTCTCCTTGATGAAGAAGAAGGGAGATTTGAGCCTTCTGTAGGAGCTTGTCCACTTCCACCCTTAGTTGTTCCAGTAGATGGACCTTTTGAGGTCACGGAGGTAGGCAGGGTGGATGACCCAGAAATTCGATTGTATGTCCTATTTGCACTAGTTGTAGCACCCACCTGTCAGATGTTATTTCTTGCCAACAATTTAAGTGTTGGCTTATTTGCCCTCCCACAGGGTTGCGATCTGGGTGATGTGGCAATGTATTGCCAATTTTTCTGAGCCTGGGCCCTTGCTTGGCCTGACCTCCCCCTGCCTCTTTGTGTGTGGCACCTAGTTGTTTACTGTTGGTACCCGTTGCCAGTTGGGTGTTGAAGGATCTGTTGCATCCCTTGTATCTTGCGGTAGAGCCATAAAAGGAACGCAATGTACGGTGGTCTTTTCCTGATCTCTGAATGAGTTTATTGCCCTTGCTGTATATATATATCAGATTTGATACCTTTGAGATGGTGGTCTATCTTTTTGCCAAAAAGTTCCTGCCCATCAAGGGGCATGTCCACTGTTGTTAAGTGCTGGGTGTGAATTCAGGTGCTTGTTGATGCAAGAGAGAATGTTGGTGTGTCAGAGTATGGAATGCTTGGAGTGAAGGTTCCAGGGAGAGTCAGTTGGAGAGCTTCTACCTGGGTGATGGGAGCCAGTGGTTCAGACTCTGTCATCTTATAGCATTCTAATGTAACTGGAATAAAGTTAACTGATAGAACCGACCTGTTGTTTCCAAGGAAAGTACTTTATTACATCCAGGATTTGGGTCTGCACCTCAGGCCTGAAATTGATGCCCTTCATCCAGGCCTGCCTTCTGAGTACTGTACCGTGGGCCATTAGTCTGAACCCACATTCAGCCACCTATACTGATGTGTCAATCATATGGCTGGATGTGGCTTCCCCAGCTGCCACAATGGTGTTTGCTGCCTCCTGGAACTCCGCTGGCAGATGTTTTCCCAAATTAGACATCTTCAGCCACAGCTCTCTGTCGAATCTGGCAGTCATTGTCAGCGCTTTAGGTGCTCTTACAGTGAGTGAAGCTGCTGATGACACCTTCCTGCAATAGTTTCCAGCTTCCGACCTTCCTTCTCCGGAGGGGCTGTTAATGGCGAGGACGGGTTTGCTTTTTTCTTTCTTGCCACAACCGTGATCAGAGTCCGGCTTAGAGGGCCCCCTTAAGCTAAAGGGGGCTGTATCAGGCGCTTCATATTTTTTCTCTGGCTTCTATGTGGTTGAGTAGGATTTTGTAGATGTGGTTCTGCAGTAGATTTGCTTGGTAGGGTAGATTCGATATAGGTCTGTTGTTGGTTGGATCTTCCCCACTTCATGTTTCATTTTTTAGGAGTGGCCTGATGTATGCTGATTTGAAGGTTTTGGGTACTATTCCTGTGTTTAGGGATTGGTTTATCAATAGCTGGAAGTGTGATGCTGGGGTTCTGTGGTTGAGGATTTCTTTGACAATACCTGGTGGGCATGGGTCACTGGGGGGGCGAGGTTGGTGTTTTAAAAAAAAATAAAAAGATTGTGTGTGTTCAACGCTTCTTCCTCTATGGGTTCAAATTGGATGAGTGTTGCTGCGGTTGGTGGTGTTTCCGTATTTGTGTTTATTGTTGTATAGTTTGCGTCAATGGTCTGTTGAATTGTTTCTATTTTTGTTCTTAGGTGGGTAGTGATGTCACATAGGGATTGTGATGGTATGACGCCTTTGTTTGTTGGGTTTTTAATTTCTTGGATGATTTTGAATAGTTCTTTTTGTTGGTGTGTTGGCGATTGCATTCTTGTGGTGTACTATGATTTTTTTGCTTAAAGGACGCTTAAAGCACTTCTGATCTTGGGAGTTGTCGTTGGTATTATATTTTGTCTGATTGTAAGGGTTTTTTGTAGTTTTTCCAGTTTGCGGTTTGTTTTTCTGAGTTCCCTCAGTTCTTGTGTGAACCAGCTTGCTGCCATTTTATTTTAAATGGTTTTGAAATGTTTTGCGGGTGCGAACTGGTTTAGGGCCTCTGTGATCCAGGCGTCAAGTTTTTTTTCCGCTGAGTCTGGAGCCATTCTGTTTAACTCTTCAGTTTACTCTGTTGGCATGTATTAGTTTGAAGACGTCTGGTATGGCTTTGTGGGCGATTGTTTTCTATTTGGCCGATAGCCCTGTTTCCGTGAGAAAGAGTGCATCCGTGCCGCCCTTGCACATGCATTTCTGTTTTGTGTTTGGCCATGGATCTTAAATTAAGCAGCTGCAATTTAGCGTGTGTGCTTTTCCTTGTTTATTGTTGCCTATCCTTTCCTGCGTCTTAGTCAGGGTGGTCTTTGTAGGGTTATCTTTTCTCAAGGTTCTCTCCTGGGTAAGGATGTTGTTTGCTGATGGTCTGGTTGGGGCTTCTGTTTCTTCGTTGAGGAGCTCAATTAAATTGAGGAATGGGTTGCTTTGTTCTGGTTTGTAGTAGTGGGTTGTTTGTGTGGGTGGTCTTTTTTCATCTTTGGTTGTGTAGGGGTGTGGATGGTTAGGGATTTTAGCTTGGCACTGATTCTTGTTGGGATCTCCTTCCGAAGATGTCTTTGGGGTTCCTGCTTTCAGTGTTTGTGTGGTTTCTCTCGTCTCCCAAGTTAACGTCTGAAAATATCCCAATAAGCTTAAGGGACCCGGGAGGCAAGCTTCAACATTCTTCCACTAATCCCTAATGTGCCCAAGGCATATCAATGAAGAGGTCTCTCTGTTTTTTTGGATTAAGTATCTTCACCTCTATGTAAGGGGACTTTGAATTTTCAACAACTACAACAAGGCATACAAACTAACTCATGATCAATACCTTACAATAAAAAAACACGAATGAAACGAAAATCATGTTTACGTAAAACAAAGCCAAAAAGAACACCACCACCTTAATAAAGTGAAAAGACCCACATCCCACATCATAAATCACAAGTTTTAAAATATAAAATTGTAAATACTTTAAGGCAACAGGGTAAATCCATCTGTGTACTAAGGGGTCTGCACATGTTTGAATAGCAACACTATATAATCTGATAAGGAGTTGTCGGACAGCTTTAGGGAGCTGGATTCTGGCAAGTCCCTCCCTTTGAAGTTGCCCATTTATAAAACTTTTTTCATTATTACAGAATACAAAGTAGTGTAAACACACCCGCCACTCCCCGTCGTCCCCCAATCTTAATTTCTGCCTCTTCATTTTTACTACGAGGTATTTTTCATGCCATATTTTAAAACGGACCTTCCAACAAATGACAAACAAAATGGGGAGGCGGAGTGTGGAGGAGTGTGATTGCAGTCGCTGCAGTTCCACAGTCTTTTTTTCCCTGCCTGCTATTTCCTGGAGCCTGAGGGCTGAGCTCTTGCAGGTACAAATACTCAATCATTCCACAGACCGGGCAGCGGGGTGTGGACGAGTGTGATTGCAGTCTCTGCAGTCCCTGCACGTCTGTGCGCGATTGTCCCTGGGACCCGTGAAACCAGCATCCTTTCCAAAACCCAAACCTCTAAATACTGTAGGCTGTGACTGCGACCAACAACGGAATGTCGATATAGGTGAGGGAAATCAAAACTCTTGTAACACGCTGTTAAACCACGCTTGCGGTCACCCCTCAGTCGCAACAACAAAGACCCAGAAGAGCGACACTGAATTGATACTATCTCATCCCTGCGACACCCCGAACAGTTCCCATCTTCTTTCCCGCCCCCTGCCACCATACTTTTAAACAAATCCTTCCCGCTGTCGTGGCCGACCCTTTCGAGTAGCGGCATCTCAGGACTCCCTCCAATTAACCTCAAGTGTACCGGCTGAAAGCAACCCAAAACATGCAGAAAACTTCCCTTTGGGAGAAACATTGAACAGTTACCAACTCAATCTTAACACGTCTCAAGCAGCGATAGTAGACCAAACCTTGAAAAACAAACCTGATAAAGTAAACTACAGCCTGAGGCGGCTAACAGAGACAAGCCTGGAGACTGCGGGCCAGCAGCCTTTGATCCAGGCTTAGCAGCAATCAGAACTAAAAGACCACAACGCTGATATTCTCTCCCATCGGCTATTCAATGATCGCCCGGTCGGTAGTGTTTGACACCAGTGTACAACTAATGGCACTGGGGACTGCGGGCTTCAGCCTTTGACCGAGCTGCACAGACCCTTTTCCGGTATCAGGAATCAACTACTTCACTCAGAAGTTACAAAATAACTTCTGCCATTGGACATCTTCGGCAGAAAGCCAACGACTTTATTGCCTCCCACGAGCACTGTTCTACTGGGGATTTCGGGCTACTGCCTTTGACCCAGGAGCAAATAACCAAGCCGTTTCGAAAAAGGAAGCTCTCAGAAACTTCACTGAGCCGCCAAAGGATTATGGCAGCTGCTCATACTACAGAGACGAAAAGCGAATTCCAAATGGGTCCACAGACGAGACAACGCACTAAAACCACATTTAACATAGATTTGCCTAAAAATAACATTTAAAAAACGCAGAAACAAGCGAATGGAATAATGCAACACAACCAGAGCTTCATGGAGGTCCCCCCGGACAATCTCTTTATTACCCAGATACCAGAGCCACACAACCCCACCCTTATATTGAACACAGCACATACAGCAGTGGATGAGAAAATGAAGGATGAACAAATGGCACAGACAACCCCTAAGTCACCTGAGATCATGCACAAGATAGACATGAGAACAATCCCTTTGCTGTAGCGAGCACTTAATCTCATAGAAAATTGACTCATTGCAACCTTGAGGAAAAGATGATGATCACACCATATAATGATTACTCAGAAAAAATCCCAAACGAAAATTCAATCCACATAGAATTGCAGGAAACTGACATATTTGAAAACCAACTGGTGAAATCGGAACAAGAACATCCTCCGAACAGTGATTTCATAACCCCTCTCTCTGCAGATTCCAAAACCGTTTCTAAACCACAACCGCAGCACGACAAATCATCAATATGAGTCTTTCACTGGTATCATTACACAAAAGGACAAAGTACTTTTAGCCAAGCGAAGATGGCAATCCCTCTATGAAAGTCGGAGAATATCACACAAAATAGCACAGTCTAGTACTGACCAACAAAATCCAAAGATAGCACGCCTCTCCCTAGAACTTCTAGATATAGAAGCACTTTTGCAAAATCAAGAAAAAAGAGAGGAGGCACAAGCAAAAGAAATACCCCTACCGTCACAATCGCTACAATCTCAGTACCAACCAGAAACGCCCAAAGACTCCCCTCCCATATACAGACAATTCTATACTAGAACTCCTTTACCATTACATCCGGAAAAGAACAACAAAGCAGAGGACCAACAGGCAGCTACAAATCTAGAAAAAGATAAATGTGCAACTCCAACAAACTCCCCTTCACAACTAACGTCAATACCAACCACCATGCTCGAACTGCAGAACATGCTAATCGCCATAACTTCTCAATCAATGATCCCCTTCATAAAAATTCAAGAGACAAATGTCGATGCAAATAAAGATCAAGTGACACTATTGGCTCTAATTCATTCCAAATAAATATTCATGCAATCATTCATGTTAAAAATTCAGCACCGCCTCGACAATGAAGCAGAAGCGAGCAAAATGTGGCAAGCCCGTTTATTCGACATAGCCAGAAACGACAGGTCTGACAAAACCCAACTTACTGAAGCCCTAATCGCTATGATGACATCTATTAATTTGCAGAAATCATAGCAGAACCTGGCTAGAATTGAACCAACAAAAGACACCAGCCACGGACAAGATCCAAATAAAAAGACAAACAGTGAGCCCAACTCAAATAAGGTAACCTCAGATACACCTGCAGAGGCAAACCTCATCGATCTGGGTGAAGACACACCCTCCATCCACCAGGCCTCTACACTAAAAGAGACCCAAGAAACACTGATAAGCAATATTGCTGACAAGATCACCAAACCCAACAAATCAAGTACATCAACCAACTATGGTATTTTCACGCACTTTACTAAGGATGCTAAAATGCAAAGCAAGAAAGATAATGCACCCAAAACAAAAAAAATACAAAACGGATTGTGTGCCTTTTTGCAACACTTTACTACTCCAAAACCTCTGGTCCAAAAGAAAGTGATATGCAGAGCAACAATACCACCTCCAACAATAATCCACGCTATAGAACCACTGAAAAATAGCTCCTCCCCTCCCTCAGCAAACACACAAATTGAAACCTCTGGTCCAAAAGAAAGTGATATGCAGAGCAACAATAATCATTGCTATAGAACCACCGAAGAATAGCTCCTCCCCTCCCTCAGCAAACACACAAATTGAAATAAGCGATGAAGAGGCACAGATACAGCTTATACTAAACATGTCGCAGCATTTTGACGAAGATGCGGAAATCTCAGAAGAAGCACAGATTCAACTAAGCGACAGCTCACTCATAATTGTAGACCAATATGAAGAAACCTGTTGGACCCAGATATCAGTGATGTCACTTACATGTGAAGACATATCGGAAACCAATCTGAATTCAGATAGAGGAGACCGAAGCTTAAATCCGAATTCTTGTTCTGGAAGGCAATCTCCTAAACCAATGCTAAGACAGACACCTTTGCTGCCAACAAAACATTTGAACGAACAAATAATGAATGAGGCACTCCTGCTCCCAATCTTCGTCAATCCTCGCAGAACAACAGAATCATATGGTCTACACCTCGTGAGAACAAGGACAAGCTCTGACAGACGAATACTGAATAGAACAAATGTCCTTCGTCTATTCAAAGCAATTCCAAAACTAAGAGTACTCACTACACAGGACATTCCGACTGTAGAATTTACAGACGATCTTCAACTAGATAGAGTACAAATAAACCTGAAATCCAGTAGCGTCAAACAATTAATCAGTGAGCAAAAAACTAAATTTGACTTTCTTGGATTTAAGATACAAAGATTAGAAGAACCAAAAGAAAACCCAATGGAACAAAGGACTGAACTGATTCACAAATCAGAAAACTCATGTCACAACCAAAAAGCTGTATACTATATTTCTAGACAGAAGAACATGAATAGAAATGGTAGCAACAGAGAACAGAAAGGAGGAGGCCCAAAATACCAATAGACAACGAACAGACTACACAAAACACTACATACGGAGAGACATGGAATGGTCGCAAACTGCGATCCCAGCAAGAGAAAATGGAGATCTATAACCATTACCTAAACCTCAAAACCATAAGATCTCTTTATGCTGTTGGAACACCAGTGGAAACACTCATTTCTTCACGCAACAAAGACAAGACCTCTATCAATAAGACATTATTTGCATACAAGAATCATGGATATCGAATCAACCCATCTGTGATGGCTACATCACCTTGATGACACCGGCGATGAAGAACAAAAAGGGGCGTCCATCAGCAGGCCTTTGGCTCTAATCAAAGTAGGAATAAAACTGGCAATTGTAGAAGCAACAAACATTAATGCCTGGATACAACTGACTATACTCAGACGACTAAGACCACAACACCCGAGTGCAACTAATAATCACCCCTTACCTGCAACAGAGATACTCAGAATCGTCAATGCCATCTCTGATGAAGCATACATTGATCAGGTATGCTCAGCAATCGATGAAGCAGCCATAAAACATGCAAGCATTAACTTTATACTATGTGGCGACCTAAATATACACATGTATGATAACACAGGAACCACAATGGAAAACGAAATGCTATCCCCGCGTGCACGGCGATGGAACAAAGGAATGATGGCCAGAGGATTGTCCAGAGCGAATATCATAGATACGGTCACAAACCTGCCGAGCGATACCTGGGCCCGCGTTACATCAACAGCCATCATCGACTACATCTATCCATCGTCACAAATCCATGCCAAAATTATCCATATAGAAAACATTACATCTGACAACAGTGACCACGCCATGCTGACTATCACCTGGAAAATGCCAAATCCGACGAATGACATAATCAACTTACCAGATCTCACAATTAACACCGGGATGAACAGACTTATAATACCCCAACGTGAACTGGAAAAAATGCCCAAACTATTTGAGAGCCGGCACTTGACTGATCAACAAAGATTGAACTACCCTAGGCTACTAAACTCATTCAAACGGCACCCAAAACACAAAATAAGCAATAGACAACGACATCCCCATGCTTATAATGCTTCTATTGTCAAGAGGGACAATAAAACAAATAGGAAAGCCGATTCCTGTGAATGACGAAAAAATCAGACAAAGCAACGCCACAAAAACTGGATAAAGAGCAACAGAGCTACACAAAACCAAGTAGACGCTGAAACAATGCTACAAGCGATAAGTAAACATAACACACAAGACCTTTTAGAACCTCTTAAACCCTCAACCACCAAGACTCCAGAGAATGACCACAGACGTCCCAGAACAGAGCTGGATAACCCATTTTACAGAAATATATAAAGATTGACACCCCACCGAGAAGTTTGCAGATCAAAGCCGAAGAAAACACTGGATGTTTAGATGGGACACTGACGACATTGAGAGGGCAATAGCAAAACTGAACCCCACGAGGAGTCCCTGACCTGATGGCCTCTCCAATGAAATAATCAAAGTGAACAAGGAGATATGGGCTGAAATCTGTACCCAAATCCTCATACTAATTGCCCAAAAAAATACCATCCCCCGTCATGGCAATCAGCCGTTCTGATCCCGATTTTCAAACACGGTGATACAAAAGAGACACAAAACTACAGGCCAATTGCCCTGCTGGACCCTCTGGGAAAGATCTTCACAACACTTCTGCTAGGAAAATTAAATGATTGGGCCAAAAAAGAAAATACATACGCTACCAGGCAAACGGGATTTGTACAATATCTAGGAACAAACATCAGCCTACTAATACTAAATCTAGTAAAACAGGAGGCAATCAGGAACTAATCAGACATTTGCTGCATTCATCGATCTTCAGCTTGCTTTTGATCTGGTAAACAGAAACTTACTATGGAACAAATTGTACACATGGGGTTGTCTGAGTGACATTATAGAACCAATAAAGCAGCTCTACTCTAATATGACAATTGGAGTCAGAATGTCAAAAGAGGGCATAGTCACAGATGCCATATCGACAACAAATGGACTAAAGCAGGGGTGCCCCATAGCAGCGACCCTCTTTAGCTTATTCACTGCTGATCTCGAACAAAACATTCACATCCCAGAAACAAACCCTCCCAAGCTGAATGCAACAAGTCTGCCCTGCATCATGTATGCGGATGATTTTGTCCTATTCTCACAAACCCCTAGAGAACTTCAAATAGCTCTATCCACACTAGAAGCCTATATGGACTCAAACCAGCCCCAAAAAAATACCCAGAAGACGAAAGTAATGACCCCGACACCTTCTCATTTAAAAAAACAGAACAGCAAAGCAACCTTTCTGTATAATCAAAAACTATCCCAGGTCAAAACCATCAACTACCTTGGCATTTCGCTGAACCAATCTCCCACAGAAAATGATTGGTGCAAGCATCTAAAAATGAAAGCACTCTCGCTAGCCTGGCAAAGCCGAATTTTACATCAGAAATATGGACAATTCTCTGCACGACTGCTTATAACATTCTAGAGGCAAAAGGTAGCAGCAATTCTCCTATATGGAGGAGAAATCATGATTAACATCGATGGGTGCATCTGGCAACAATTAGGAGGTATATTCTGGAGAAGAGTTCTACCGCTACCCCCTCACTGTAAATTTTACAATCGACCGTTAAATTGCCTGCTGACCTATCTACAATTATTCCCAGCATATCATGTAAGAGACACCTTCATGAGGTTTCGGCTGAATCGTCCCGCCACGCGGGAAAGCATGACAAAAAGGAAGCTCCTTCCAAAGGAGATGGAGATCTGCCGCTTCTGCAAAAAAGGCAATGAACTTGAACATTACAACACATCATTATGTCCTGTCCTGCTCTCACAGAAAAAAGATCCCAAATTAGGGACATGTACATTAACACTGGAATCCACCTAGATCCTGAAGATCGATGGGCCAAGTTTCTTCTAGGAAACAGCAAAAAGGACATTTTTACGATTGTTAATTCTGGAACAATATTAGAGAAGAAGCAGATATTTTAAATTTACCAGTGTAAAAAGTGAAACGTAGAAAAAAAGCACACAATGAAAGGTTTAAAAAAATATAAACCGTATCAAAACATTTTTTAAAAGAATGGGGAGCCAGCCCATTTAGAGCTGAATCCTAGCAGAGGTTTGGTGGGTTCTAAACCTTTTGCTAAGATCCAGTGGAGACCTCGCCTTGGAGGACAGTCCATCCTCTTATTCAGCAATTTCCACAGTGCCTTGTTTTCAGAGTCTGGCAAAGCAGAGCGAAGCAAGAAGGGAAAATCCAAAATTGTGAAAAGCATCTTTGATGTGCCAGAACACCTATTGGTATCCAGTGATAGAAGTTGCCTGGGGATTTGCCCCCAAACCTGCACTCCTATGAAAATTAAGCACGTTCCCCAAATATTCAAGGACTGGAGTTAGAATAGAAAATTGTAACCGTCCTAGAATCTGTGGGGGAAGGCTTTCAGGTGTGCAGGGAAAAACGTCGCCTACCTGGCGACTTTTGCCCACGGGACATTATCACATGGAACCCACCTCTTCTGCCTTAGGGCAACTCATGTCCTACCTCCGTGAGAACAAACAACTCTGCCTTGTAACCATCCTTTCCTTTCTCAGCTCACGCCCAGGTGAACAGACTCCAATGGTTGTAACACATTCGGCCCAATATGCAGAAGCCTTCTCTCCTTGCGTGTTGTTGAGGTGTCACACTGTCACACAGTAATCACAAAGAGCTTTTTCAAATAGGGTGAAACCATTGGCTATCTGTTATGAAGCGGTAATGCTTTCCCAGAAAATGTTCCTTTCACTTTCCGAACCGAGGAGTGCAGGGCAAGTTTAGTAACTTTATCTTTGTCAACAGAGAAATGTCTATATCTTTTTCTAATTCTACTACAACATTCACTTTGGTGGAATGTTGCTTTTCGTTTTACCTAGCATCCATTTTTTGTAGTGGTTGGACATGGCCACCAGGAAGAATTCAACGTTGTAAATACCAGTATGTTGGGGCAGTGTTCGACATTGCGAAGCGATGGGAGCTATTTAGCTATTGTGCTTGTAGCCTTGATGAACCTACTTAGCTTAACACCAACAGTTACCAGGAGTTACTTCTGCCTCCTTTTGAACTCATCCGACTAACTGGTGCCCTGCAAACATACCTATGGCACTTTATAGCTGGGTGTTTGAGATTGCATCTGAAGGGACATTAGGGAACACCTATCAGACATTTAATACACAATGGGTCCTATCATGGATATATGTTTACAGTGACCCATGTGAAAATTGGATTGGAAACTTGTTATGTACTACATCCTCATTACCCAGCGGTAGCTCTTGCCTACTGGGTGATACCAGATTCACATGAGCAGCTTTTAGCTCCTGCTCAACAAATCCTTATTTCAATCCATGGGGAGCCTTATGAATTGAAATAACTGCATTACTGCAAGGCCGTTTTGGTCCTAATCATACTTGCCTGAGCAACTGTACACTTTCCCTCACCTTATTTTTTCAAAGCTTTATTTTCATTATTATAAATTTCAAGCTGACAAGTTACACAAAAACAAATCATCATAACGTCAAAATAAACAAATCCATCAAAACATGGCAAATGATAAAGTTGGGACAGGTACATAGCCTCAACATCTTCCTCCAAGTCAAACACAAGCCTAGCTATATATGATTCCATCCCTTCTAACCTTCAAGGCTTGGCATTAACAAACATTCTCCAACCTGGTGGAGTTAGGAGCACTTTTGTAGGTTCATAATAATACAAAAACTCTTAAGCAGCATAGGTCTGTGAAATAAATATTGTTTCTCATAGAAAAAAATCTGTAAAGGGGAAATGGGATCCAGGTTTACCCATCATTGAGCAACAACTGGGCACTATGGGGATTTCCAAAACTGAGCTATTGTTCAATATGCCACATTGAACAACTGGTATGTATGCGTTGCATTGACCTAGACTCTAGATAAATGCCATCTTCTTCATGATTCTCGATAGAACTGCCAACGGGCCTAACAGTAATTGCACTTCAGGAGAAATAAATTCGGCTCAATACAGCGTTCCAAAACATTGGGGCTATAGGACAGCTCCACCACATATGTACTAGGTCCAACCTCACCACATTTTGTATAACATAGAAGAGCAAGAGCATGGAAGATCTCGCCAAACTCCACCTCACATTGGCTGATATACCTCTTAGCTGTAACTACAAATACATATTATTTTGTATGCTTGACTCCTACCTTGTTACTACAAGAAGCATCTTCTGTCCCCCAAACTAATTTTTATTGTTTAATTATTTACCAATCCTGCCTGCTTACTTCAGAAAGTTGCACCCTTTGCCCATTTAGCTAATTCAAAAGTTTTCTTCTTGAGAAGAGCAATATGATCTATGATGTTATCAGTGGAATGAGCATCCATCCTTGTGCATAAAGTCAACCACTGGTATTCAGGCCAGACTTGCCTTCAAATTCAAGAGTATCTGAGGAAGATGTGCTCCCTTTGTTACAAAATCTCAAGCCTGCCCGATCCAGTTTGGATGTACTGCCAGCCCTTGAATCACAACTCCATTCATTAAGTTTGCCCAAACGGATGAACCGCTTGGTGGTCAACGTGTCCCTCCAACAGGGAATTGGCCCCTTGGGTTTAAAAACCTCCCTTATTATACTCCTCCTAAAAAACCTGCATTGGATCCTGTTGAAATGGGGAACTATCGACCTATTACCTATCGCAGAGCTTCCTTGGATTGCTGATATCCTCGAAAAGGTAGTGACTCAACAATTGGGTGCCTTTGTTGAGAATAACCAGCCTGTAGACCCCCTGCAATTGGGGTTCAGTCAAGGACATATGACTGAAATTGCCCTAGTCTTGGTTTAGGAGGTATTACCCACATTGTTCGAACACAATTGTTCAAATGCCCAAATTGACCGAATTTCAAGGGTCCGAATAGACCTTTGCACAATTGACCATAATATATATATATATATATTGGGTTTGGGTGGGGGGGGTTTGCATTGGGTGGGGTGATGCGGGGGGTGTCCCCCGCATATATGTAACAATTGACCTTCAAAATTTGGTAAATTGTGCAAAGGTCAATTGTAATTCGAACAATTGTAGTTCGAACAATTCGTATACAACCGCTTTAGGGAGATGTATTACTTCACTCGGATCTGGGTCATTTGTCACTGTTGGTGATGGTAGACTTATCAACTGCCTTTGATACGGTGGATGACCATGTCCATTTATCTCGATTTTCAACTTTATTTGTGATTTCAAGCTTCATACCGGGCTGGTTTCGAATCTTCCTCTCTACTAGGTACCAAGCTTTTAAGATCGGCTAATTCATATCAGCCTCTTCTTTGGTCAAATGCGTTGTCCCTCAGGGTTCCCACTTATCTCCCCTCTTATTCAACATCTAGGACAACAAATTGAAGGGTCTTGGGGTTCGGTATTGAGTGTGCAGCTTCACACCAGTGGTGAGTGGTGGCAGCATCCCCACCAATCTGTGCCAGACACAGCAACTGTCCTCCCGCACAAACTGAGCCACAACTGGGGGAGGGCACTTACTTACTGGGTTCGAAGTGTTATGGGTTGCATCATCTTGCCTCTATGCCCCACAGTCTGCAGCACACATCCAGCAAGCTTATCAGTCATAGTTGCGCCCAATCCAGAACCACAATGAAGGGCACATCCACCCCTCCTGCCCCTGAGCAGTGCCTCCACCGGGAAGTCGGCCTTCACACCAGGACTGCCAACATTGTTTGTACTGTGCTCTGTTTGGGGGGTCCTCCACACATTTCACGCCTCGTGTTCAGGCTTCAAAGCACTCCTACACTTCTCCGGCAAACAGCCGCAACCATCACCGCCACTTCCCAGTTCCTGATATTTGCAGTGCAACAGTATGGTTTTAAGGATGTTTGACCTGGCACAGCACTCTCTTGAGTTGTGGTCATCTTGATTGCTGCTCAAGAGCACATTGCCCACTCCTCTCCCAATCCCACGCTTCCTGTCTTTGCTTTTTGCAGATACAATAGCTATGACTGGCAGTTAAAGCCCACCTCCACTCCACAACAATCATTGGCAAAGCCCATAGTCGTGGATTTCGCGTGTGTTCATTGCATGTAACGTTTACAGGCATTACATTGTCTTCCCCATTAAGAACATCTCAGCTCAAACAACATCTGCAGGTGCAGTCATCCTGCGACTATTGTTAATTGAGCTGGAATATTACAGTGACACTTGGCAAACAATACAACCAAAAAGAAGGCTAAAGCTACTGAACATAGGTGTCCTATCATTTCTGACTGATTGGGCACTAATAACAAAGGTGTATTATGTTATCATGTGTTTAAAGTTATACCCTCTCCTGAGAATACTGGAATAGGAAATAATAGCACATTAATGATTATAGCACATATTGAATGGGGTAAACGAGTTACATGTTAAACATATCGACACAAACGGAGCACTATTGCAGTTTTCTAGTCTTTGTTAGTTTTCATTAGCCATCGAAGGCATTTATTTAAAATATATTATAAATATGTGTGTGAATCATGCCTACCTAAGCAGGACTCAACACCGTCAGTAAAGAATGTTCATTTAAAGAAATAACACAGTATCAAGCATATAACCCTGATTGCCAAGATGGCAGATGTCTGTGTTGATTATGATGCAGCTCTACTGAGAAGGGAATTGAATGTGCTGAGTGATGTCCCACCTTTTTAGCTTTTATCAGGTCTTGTGCATTGGTAGACTGGCAATCGGTAATCGGAGCATAATAGTTTTAACCGTATGTTAAACTCTTTTAGTCTGTGTTCGTAATCTTTCTGTACATGTGTTCTGAAGGTATTTATGCCTGGAAAGGCTGAACAGTTTTGTTAAGATGTGAAAGATATGTATTTTATCCGTGCTGCAGCTTGTTATTAACTGAAATTATGTGTTTGTTTGCAGAGTGCAATGTTTTAAAACAAGGTCATGGTATATATACATTTCAAATTTTCTGTAATCTAACAGAGTTGCAAGCCCTGCATGTCCTACATTTTTGGTAACTCATGCTTTTTACAGTGCCTAGATGCATTCATTTAAAAAACAATTTCCATTGGTAATCGACGCTAAGCCAATCCTGTTTTACGGCGATGGCGGTGGAATAAAGATTTTCCAGAATAACTTTTTAGAAATTCTTAATTCTATTAAAGACACGGAGGCGAGCCTTATGCTTCTCTTTCTTTATCCACTTCAAAGAGAGAGCTCAGCAGCTAGTTTTGATGCACCCAAACAGATGGTATTTTATACATGAGAAGGGTGCAGAAAAAAACATTCATGAAATAACATTAACCTTAAGAAAATATATATATAACTTCTAGTCCATAATAGCAGTCAGTGAAGACTGGGAACTCTGTTTCCCAGAAGGCCTAGCCCAAGTTCATGACAGGTCTCAGAACATGTGACAGTAAACCTCCAATGCCAGTAGACAAATCCCTCCAAATAGGTACCAGTAGTGCATAACTCCCTCTTTCGGGGCTGCGAACCATGGAAAAAACCAAAAAGAAGAAATAGATGTAACTGGGGTTGTAAGGTTGCAGACGTCTGTGGAAGCCAGAGCAGATCAGGATGGCTTGTCCGAAGTCACTATGAGAAGAAAGAAAAAAAACAAGGTTACCAGATGAATATGATAACCCAATTCAGTGTGCAAGGGCGGGAGAGAAATTAGCACTTTATTATGCAGTCTTACATGGCATGCGTTACAACAAATCCATCCCTCAAATAGGACATTGCACAACTGTACGTAAGCGTGATATGCGCCCCATTATTTCTCTAGTCGGGCGTGATAATGCTCGCCTTCGTGTCTTTAATAGAATTAAGACTTTCTAAAAAGTTATTCTGGAAAATCTTTATTCTATGTCAAGGCTGGAGGCTCATGTTATGCTGGTTTAAAGCTTACTTACCACTACAGATGCTGGTTGCTCCACCGGCTTCAGGTAGAATTATTTAAAAATACTCACCTGCCCAGTCGGCTATCCTCATGATGTCCTCTAAACGGACTCCAACCTGAAAGGCTTTGGAGGCCATGGCACCTATCACTGAGTGAGCGCCGAAGAGATTAGTATCAATTCCTGCTTGGGAGAGAGTCCAGTATACCCAGCGTGCCAATGTTGGAGCAGAAACTGCCCTGTGTGGCCTGCAAAGTGATATCAACAGTTGCCCGTTAGGAGTGATCCTGAGTGGCGCGGTACCCTCTTCGTAGACCTTCAAGCACTTAACTAGACATAGCTGTGACTGTTCCCTGAAGGCAGGATATGATATCATTCTTGAGTTGCATTTGGTTCTCCTGGATATTTGGAATACTATGCCATCTGGCGAAAAGGACCTGCCTGCTAAGTCGAGTGCTCTGACATCTGAGACTCTCCTGCAGGAGACCAAGCATAACTGCGTAGTGAGCTTACCGGAAAGGGCTGTGCGATATAACTCCTCGTTATGAGGCCAGGAGAGGAAAAGATTAAGCACCCTGTTGATGTCCCACATTTTGTTGTATCGAGACAGGGGCGGTACTGTTAGGTGAATGCCCTTCAGTAGCCTGCATACCAGGTGATGTTCTCCTGCGGCGAGGCCCTCCACAAGATCGTATCCCGCTGAAATTGCGGAGCGGTAAGCGTTAACCGTCCTATAAGCGAGACCTCGCTCTACTAACGAGGCTAGAAAGTTCAAAATGTCTTCTATGGGTGAAGAAACTGGATGGAGCCCCTGGTCCAAGCACCAGCGTGTCCAGGCACTCCAAGAGTTAGAGTACCTCTTGTAGGTAGCGGGGCCCCAGCTCTTCTCGATAAGACTGACCGCTTTGAGATAGATGCCTGGGACCCACCATCTTGACCTGAAATCCTCCAGGCCACCAGAGTCAAGGACTCGCTTAGGAGATGGGGATGGCGTTGACCTGCCTGACGCATTAGCAGATCTAGAGATTGGGGTAAAAAGATTGGAAAATCCGAGGAAAGTTCCAGAAGAACCGGATACCAGGTCTGAGATGTCCAGACCAGAGCTATGAGAACGAGCTCTGTTCGTTCCTGACGGACCTTCGCCAGGGTCCTCGCTATCATTGTGAAGGGGGGAAAGGCGTAAAGAATTCCACCGGGCCACTGCTGCAGAAATGCATCCGTCGCTGCGGCTCCTAGATCCGGTCTCCAGCTGTAAAACTCTGGGAGCTGGGTGTTGAGGCGGGAGGCAAACAGATCCCTGGTCATGGGGCCCCATACTCGTTGGAGGCGGCAGAAGATCTCTCTGCTGAGCATCCAATTGCTGTAGTCGGTGGAATGGCGGGAGTGCCAATTCGCGACTACGTTTCTGAGCCCTGGCAGATATTCCGCTGTCACGGAGATGTGGTGTTCCAGGCAGAAATGCCAAAAGTCATTGGCTAGTTCCGCTAAAGGTCTTGATCTGGTGCCACCCAGATGATTAATGTACCTCACTGCTGAAATGTTGTGCATTTTCAGTAAAATACAACAGCTCACTCTGACTATGGCAAAGGATCGCACAGCGAAAGAGCCTGCTAGGAGCTCCAGACCGAGTTCACTCCGTGGCGACAGCGCCGCATCTTGCTTCCCAACCTGAACGGCTGGCGTCTGACTCTATTTATATTTTTGGGGCGGACCCGAAGATCGCCCTGCCATTCCAGGCTTCCATATGGGTGAGCCACCAGACGAGCTCTGTCCTTGCCTGAGGCGATAGAGTTAGATGTTGAGAGTAGGAAATGCTGCGTCTTAGATGTTGACCTTTCAGTCTCTGCAATTCCCTGTATTGAAGGGGGCTGGAAAATAATGCTTGTATGGAAGAGGATAATAGACCTATTACCATCGCTAACTCCCTAAGGGAGATAACATTCCTCAGTAGAAGCCTGCAAATCTCCAGATGTGTGGAGTGTATCTTGGAATTAGGCAGGCAGATTTGGAAGCTTTGCGTGTCCACAATGAATCCCAGGAATTTCAGGTTCCTGGAGGGGCAAAGAACCGATTTCTCCCAATTGATGAAAAAACCGAGGCTGTGAAGAGATCTATGGCGAGTCAGGATTGTTGTTCTACCAGAGCCTGGGATTGAGCCATGAAAATTTTGTTGTCTAAGTATACAATGAGCCTGACACCTTTTTCCCTGAGATGAGCCACGACTGGCCTTAGGACTGGCCTTAGGAGTTTGGTAAATGCCCAAGGGGCTGAAGAGAGCCCGAAGGGCAAGCTTGCACACTCCCAATCCTGATCCTTCCAAGAAAACCTCGGGTGTCTTACGTGTGCCTGATGAATGGGCACTGCCAGATAGGTGTCCTTGAAATCCAGGCAAATGAGCCAGTCGCCTGGTCTTAAAATGTCTCTGAGCATGTGTATCCCCTCCATCTTGAAATGGCGGTAGATTGTGAAGTCGTTCAAATCTCTGAGATTAATTACTGGTTGTACCTTTTGCTTCCTGCGAGCAAAAAATATAGGACTGAAAAATCTGCCCTGATGCAAACAAGGGCATATGAGCTGTTTTTGGTGTAGATTGCGCACCTCGCTGTCTAGTGCCGCTGGGTCCCTCTGGAACATTACTGTTTGCGCGGGGCGATGCGCCTGATAGGGTTGGGCAAAGAACTCTAAGCGCAAACCTCGAGCTGTATCCCTGATCAGGCGTCTCCTGATAAGGAATCCCAGGCTTCCGCAAAGAGAGCTATCCTCCCTCCTATGGGTGTCTGCGGCACAGGCGCTGCTATGGTTACACTGACCTGTTGGCTGTTGGGCTGGATATCTAGCCGCTCTTCTCCAGCTGCGTCTTCTTCCTCGCCCTCTGGAAGGGAAGAAGGTGTCTGAATGGTCTTGCCAGGAATTGTGCTGGTCTCTTGAATGTTGAGGTCTTCTTTCAAAAGAGTATCGGCCGGAGGAGCGACCCCTTCCTCGTCCGACCCGGTAAAAAATCTTCAAGGAAAATACTCTTTTATTAGAGGCTTGGGCCTTGTCTAATGCAGTGAAGGTGCCACCGAACTTAGACATTTCTTTTACGAAGGGGTCTCTGAATGAAAGACCTTGAGCTGCTGCTCCAGACTCTGTGTCTGACAGTTCTCTCAATTTGGGATACATTTTTAGGAGAATGCCCTTCCTACGTTCTGTAGAGATGGCACAGTTGACGTTCCCTAACAAGCAGAGTGCTCTTTGGGACCAACCCGATAGAACAGCAGGGTCAATTGGTTTGCCTATGTCAATGGCCTCTTCGGCCAGGTCCATGGCCCCGTAATGTTAAGTACTTTATCTTGACAGGCTCTCCAGGCGCGGTCAGTGCCCTTCTTGGGATCCTCTGTTCTTCCCTAGGAAGGTGATCATCTTTGTATCGAGTTCAGGGGTCCAAGCTTGGCACTGACTTCCTTCTCCAGGGGCCAACGCAGTCTGGCTTTGATATACTCTATTTATTTATTACATTTGTTACACGCCCAAACCCTAGGGTATCACGCCAAGGTTACAGACAGCAAATGCATACATATTCAATTGAAAGAAATTACAATAATATACACACAGTAAACATAATAGAAAAACGTGAATGACAATTTGAAGGTAGTCGGCTAGAGCACAGTACAATTACAGTGGTGATGTATTTTAATCAAATTGATCAAAGAGCCAGGTTTTGAGAGCCTTTTTGAATCCCGTAAAGGATTCCTCTTTTCTGATGCCGAGGGGTATGGAGTTCCACTGTTTAGGAGCTAGGTATTGGGAGCTGCTGCCCCCTGCTCTTGAGTTTTTGTACCAACGTGTGGTGAGGAGTAGGAGGTAGTTGGATCTTAGGGCTCTGGAGGATTGTTTTCTTTTTGTTAATGCTTCATTAAGGTAGGTGGGTGCTTTTTCCTGGTGACATTTAAAGGTGATACATGGGGTTTTGTAGATAACTCCAGCTGCGACGGGCAGCCAGTGGTGTTCTCTTCTGGTCTTGGTGATGTGGTCGGATTTTCTGATTCCTAGTGCTGCTCGTAGGGCTTTGTTATGTATCCGTTGGAGCTTTTTTAGATTGGTGATGGATGTGCCTAGTAGGAGGGCATTGCAATAGTCTAGTCTTGAGAGGATTAGGGCTCTGGCCAGAGTAATGCAGTTTGTGGGAGAGAGGAATTGCCGGCTGAGAGTGATGGGTTTGGCAGTGTACGAGGTGGATGATGAGAGGCTATTGATATGTTTGGTCATTGACAGATTTGCAGCCAACTAAACTCCTAAAGTTTTTACTTGCTTTAGGAAAGGTATTGGTGTGCCGTCCATGTTAATGGATGAGTAGTCAGGATGAAGGGCATTTATTTTGGATTTTGACCCCACAATGAGAATCTCAGTCTTCTCATGGTTGAGGCAGAGACTGTTGAGTGCCATCCAATTTTGAATGATGGCATAGATCTTATAAATAGTCGAAGTGTCTTGGGAGTGGTTCCCTGTGAGTGGAATGAGGATCTGGGTGTCGTCTGCAAAGTTGGTGTAGATGACACCCATATTGTCCAGGGCTGAGAAGAGGAGCTTGGTGTAGGTGTTGTAGAGGGTCGGTGATAGGCGGGAACCTTGGGGTACTCCTATGGGTACTGGGATGGGGTCTGCCGCTTCTTTGCCTACAGAAACTCTGGATGTTCGTTCATCTAAGAAGGATTTGATCCACATAGTGGCATTGGTTGAGAAATTAAAGAGAAATTAAAGTCTTTAGCTAGGGTGGAGTAGTGTTTGTTTTGGTCGACAAGGTCGAACGCTGCAGATAGATCTAGCAAGAGGAGAATGCATAGCTTCCCTGAATCCCTAAGAGTATCCATCTGCATTTTAAGATCTAGTAGGGCTGTTTCGGTGCTGTGATTGGGTCTAAAGCCGGATTGTCTAGTGCCAAGGAGTTGATTGTTTTCCAGATGGGCTTGGACTTAGTTATATGCTATTTTATCGAGG
Organism: Ambystoma mexicanum; assembly: GCF_040938575.1. Lineage (NCBI taxonomy): Eukaryota > Metazoa > Chordata > Amphibia > Caudata > Ambystomatidae > Ambystoma > Ambystoma mexicanum. Next base: position 928,090,973 of record NC_090931.1, on the reverse strand, counting down.
ATTTTGAGTAAGAATGGGACTGTTGTTGTTTTTTTGATTTTTTGAAATTTTTTTTTATTGTATATAATCAACTTGTGATTTTTACAAAGACAGTTTTATTTCTATGCATTCTGAGTAGTTCTTAAAATTCCTTAGAGGCGATCTTCGTCTAGACGACTTGATGAAAGTAGTTACTGTGTCTGGCATTTACTGCTGTTTTTCTGCTAGTTACTGCTTTCACGTCTATAATTCATTTGCTTTCGTTTTGTCGAAGAAGATTGTCAAAAGTTTTGTTGTTGCAATAATCCATTTTGATTTTTCCTCTGACATCAATCTCTTCCACCACACATCTTCATCTAGGACTGAGACTGTCATCCCAAGGTATGAGAGGTAGGCGCTTCTTTCTTGACTAAGCGCCTTGCAGTGCAGCAACATGTGTTTTAGGTTTTCGGGTTCCTCTGATGATTGACATAATCTACATTTGTTGGAGACCGACTGGAGTCTAATGCAGAGGATTTCGCGTGAGGGCAAGAGATTCAGACGTGCTCTTAGAAAGGTCCTCATTAGTTTTTTGTCCGGAAATTTATGGCAGTATGGCAAAGGAATCTTTAGCTGGTTGAAGGTTGGCGGCAAGTGAGTGGTCAGTGTATATGATTGCGCCTTGCCACCTGTGCTAATCCAGTCCATGAGCTCCATTTTTCTTTTTCTTTTTTGGGGGTTTCCAACCAGTTCAGCTTCAGTGCAGGCTATTTCCTTCAGTTTTGTTGTCTGTGTTTGCAACCATTTTGTTAGACTGTTTAGACGGCCGGTGGAAATTTCTGCGGCTATCAGTTTGAATATTGGGAGCGTGTCAGAAAGGATGATTTTTCTATAGATTTGCATAGCATTTTGTTCCACCGATGCTTGTAAGGATTGAAGGCCCAGATCGCGCCTGATGTTTGCAATAGCTGCCGAGTTTGGAAGGCCCAGGACTGAGTGCCAAAGCAAGCCTTCAATTTTCGGCCAGATTGAGGTTGGCATAGACAGGGTCGCACCCATTCCATAGGCTAGCGCCGGGACAACTTTACCTCTGTAGAATTGGATTACAGGCTCTTGTGAGAATTTACCATACTTTTTGTCAATGGATCTCATCTTGGCTGTTAAGTTCCTAGCCTTGCCCCAAAGAGTAGCTTGCATACAAGTTTCCTGAGGTGAGCTATCTATCATTATGCCCAGGTATTTGTAGCAGTCAACAGTTTCGATCTTAGTATTTTCCAGGAACCATCCTTTGTTACGGTTCTTAATGGAGTCGTTGTTCGCCAGAATCAGGATTTTTGTTTTGGATTTGTTGATTTCGAGATTGTTTGCTTTAATGTAATCTGCCAAGTTGGTCAGTTGGCGCTGTAGTCCAATTTCAGTTTGATCTAATAAGATTAGGTCGTCTGCATAAAGAAGGCGAGATATATTGGTATTACCTATTTTTGGTGGAAAAGCTTGCACAGAAATTTCAGAGTCCTTGAAGTCACCAAGGAAGCTTATGAAGAGGGCCGGGGCAAGGGGACACCCTTGTTTGACCCCCTTCTCTGCTGGAATCTCTTCTGATAGCGTTCCTTGTTTGTCAAGTCTGACACGAAGTTTGTTGGCTGTGTGTAATGCTTTTATTGGATGTAGTATTTCAGTCAGGCATTTCTATTTGTGCAATTTGGTCCAAAGAAGACTCCGGTCCACTCTGTCAAATGCCTGCGAGAGGTCTATGAAGGCCAGAAACACCGGTGGAGAGCCCTGCTTCACATTGGCTTTAATTAGATTTAGCATCAGGATGTTTGCTGAAGTTCCGCCATTTTTGAGAAAACCCATTTGAAAAGAGTCATATGCTGCAGATGTCTTTGCCCAGGTTTGGAACTTTTTTAGCAGAAGCGTTGCAAACATTTTGCCGATTATGTCTAGCAGGGCTATTGGCCTGTAATTCTGTGGTTTTTCCTTATTGCCCCGTTTGAATATCGGAACAATTATTGAATGGGTCCAGGATGCTGGAATGGCTCTGACTGCTTCACAATGCCGAAATATTGTACTTATAAATTCGGCCCAGGCTTCCGGGTTCTGCTTCAGGTCGATGTTGCTCAGGCCATCAGGACCCAATGCTCTCGAGGATTTCAGATGTTTGATGACATTGATGATGTCTTCTTCGTCTGAGAGGGTGGTCCATCTGACACTGGACATTTCTGATTTACTTTCCAACTGGTCCTTTGGGGGGGCAAACATGGTCTTAAAGAAGTGTGTCAATTTTTCACCCGTAACAGCGTTTGCCAATTCGCTTTTTTGTCTGGACGATGTTGATTTAATCAGGGCCCAAAAGTCACTAGATTTCTTCGTGCTAAGGATCTTGAGCATTTGTTCCGCATCGTTCTGGTACATTGATCTCCTGCGCCTCGATAGCCAAGATTTGTAGCTGATGATTTCCGCTGCATAATCAGTCCTGGCCAAATTGGTTTGTTCTGTAGCTGCTCGTCTTTTGGCTTTTCTCAGGAGTTTTCTTCTGTCAACTAAATCCTGATCGAATACATGCAGATGATTTCGACTAGTGCCTTTGCCCTTCTTTGAATCAGACCTGAATTGCAGTAGCAATGGAAGGTAGTCTGGTCTTTCATACTCGTTGCATTTAAGTGCTGTTTTCAGAAATGTTCCTGATGTTTGTAGCTGTTAAGCGAAGTCTAGTTCGCTGAGGATTGGTTTCTAGTGCGGGAAGAGAAAGCTTATTTTTGCGATGTAGAGAAGCCCAGGTTATTGCAAGTAAGTTATGATCACTTTCTTTGGTCCGTATAACTTTGAATGAGTTGATCAGAGGTAATACATTTTCAGAGGCAAAAATATAGTCAAGCGTGGCCCTAGACTTGTCCCGTTCCCACGTAGGTAAGATGTTATCCCAAGATTTTAACCAGGCCAGGTTGTGGATGTTTCTAGAGTTCATGGCGATCATCCAGGCTTTTCCTCTCTCTTCCGACGACAGTTTGGGCCTGTTTTTGGGACCAATGGCGTTGTCTTGTACACAAGCTGCATTTAAATCTCCGCAGATGATTACATGGTGTGTGTTAGAGTCGATTTTGATGTTATCTATCGCTTCTGTTACTTCATTGCAAAAGTGTGTGATTGAAGTTTGCTGCGGATTCCAGTATAAGTTTAAAATCGCCAAGTCAGTGGTGACTATTTTTTTGGATTTCGGATCTTCAAACGTCCATGACGTCAGGACTACTAATAGCTCTCTGATAGCTTTTCCCGGATCTTAATGCCAGATCCTATTTTTACTGCAAGCAGAAGGTCGGAAGATGGGCGCCCAAATAGACCACGTTTGGCGGGTGAAAGTTCAATCTCATAGCCATCCAAAAGAGGTTTCTCCGTCAACCAGGTTTCCTGGAGGCATATAATGTCGAAGCCCACTAGTGTCTGGTTGTTGCTGCTTGTTAAATGGGCATGGCCTCTGGTGTTCCACGAGGCCATGGAAATTGATCGGGACTCCGATGTATCTTGGGCTAGCATGGTATTTGCCCCGATTGGTTGCTACTTACTGGTCTTCCTGTTTACTGCAGACTTTAGCCATTCCCATGGGCCTTTTGGGTGGCGTGTTGTCACGAGTTGGGGACGTGTCTTTGTTGCCAAGTTTTTCGTCGGAGGTCCGTCTTGTTGGTGTCCTGTCGCATCTGGCTCGTCGTTTATTTTCAATTTGGCGAGACCTATTAGATGTCGAAGCGACGTAAATTTTCCTTGAAGAATCTGATTTTGAGTGTGAGGCGTGCTCTGCCTCGTGATCTATTTGTGGTCTAGCTTTAGATCTATCGCTGCTAGATTTTTGAGGTCGCATAAGTTCCCTCTTGTTTGACACTGGTTCGTGCGATGGTAGTTTCAGTTCGGTTAGTCGAAGGCCCATTTTGCTCAGTTCTTTATAAGCTCCTTCCATTCCTGTTTGCAACGCCCTTGCTTTTATATGCAGAAATGCCTTTGCCCTCTATTCTCTATGGTAAGGTTCGATTAGCCGGAGGTCGCAAGTTGTTAGAGCCCTTAGTGATTTGGTTTTGCTCAGAATTTTTAGCACCGTTTTCCTGTTCAGGATCATATTTCCTGATTTGTGTGGAGTTTGCTCCAACTTAAAGACTCTGGTGCCTTGTTGCTCACTGTGAGAGTTGCTTCGTGTATAATCATCTTGTTCTTTGTGTTTTTTTTGCTTCTCCTGATCGGATATGTTCTTTGCTTGTCGATGAACTGTCCCGTGTTTTTTCCTGTGAAGCTTCTGGATTTTGGTGCTTTCGTGATTCTGCTCTGTCAACCACCATTCTTGGTTTCCTCTTGTGACTGGGTCGGCTGTAGCTTCCAGACTTGGTTTTGTTGGGCGCAGGAGTTGGGTTTCTTGATTTGACCTTGATACTAATTTTGGGCAGCTTTGAGTCGTCTTGATCAAGGAGGAGTCTTCTTCATCAACATGTTGAGATAGATCCATAAGGCTGCTGGATGCCCAGAATTTCGCTGGTGTCTTAGGGGAGTTGCTTAGATCGATAAACAATTGAATTTCAGCTTGGTCGCCTTGTTTTTGAGATTTGGTTCGATGAGTTTCGGACTTTACTTGGTTCTCTTTGTCTATATGGTTGCTTAGCCCTGGTACCTTAGGATTTTTGTCAGACCTTGAGTTCATACTTGATAGTTGGAAGGCCAGGTTTAGCAGTCCTGGTGAGCCGGTACTCGTTTTATCTGCGGCTGTTCTGGTCAAAGTTTCGGACTTTGCTTGGTTGTCTTTGTCTGTCTGATTACTCAGCCCTGGTGCCTTTGGATTATTGTCAGACCTTGAGTTCATACTTGATAGTTGGAAGGCCGGGTTTAGTGGTCCTGAGGCGCCAGTGATCGTTTTATCTTTGGCAGTTCCCGTCAAAGCGGTGTGAGTAGCCACCATTGGACTGCTTTGGTGGTTATAAAATAGAGGTGCTATTTTATCCTTGTTATTGCAGAGTGGAGTTTGCGGCGGTGCCTTTTCCTGCGTCTGTTGTTTTTTCTGTGCAGCCGTTGGGCCTTTGTTTAGTTGCATTTCAATCCTGGATAGTTTTTCCTCAAGTCTTGCTTGCTTTGCTGCCTCTTTGCTTTCAACGGCCGTTATGTATCCTTCTAGGAAAGTCAGTTTAGACTGGATTGTTGCCAATATGGAGGTGTTATCTTTGGCAGAGTCATTTAAGGTCTCGTAAAGTTTACAGAAAGGAGATAGGGCGATGGTAATGGCTGACATGACCGTAGTTAGGTCATGCCTTTTCTTGGTCGACCCTTTGCTTGAATCACCCGAGGTCTCTAAGGAGGGTCTGTTTCTTGATGTCACATCTCTTGAGTCCCTCGGTTGGGGCTGAGTATCAGGTGTGTTTTCAGATGTGGAAAGGAAACCGGAAAGGGATTTTTCGGGCTCTAGGTGACATTGGCAGATCGTCCCGACTGGAGTTTAGAGAGCCGAGGTAAGAATTGCTGGTAGGGACAGTCTGCCCAAACGATGATTATCAAGATGGACTTTAGCCCACGGTTGTGAGCTCATTTGGGACTTTGCGCTGTCCTTATCGTGCCTTGTGGTGGATGAAGTGTGAGCTGAAGTAGCAGACACCGCTTTTTCTGAAGCCTTGGAGGGGCTAGTTTTGTTCATGTTTTTTCGGTTGGTTTCAAAGGTACTGCACATCGGCAGAACTGATTTCGCTGAGTGTTGCTCAGCGTGTGGCGAGAGAGGGAGTTTTTTGTTCTGCTCGGAGATCATGTCCTTCACTGCCGGGCTTGATCTAGACGGAGCGACTGGGTTCAAAATTTCCGCTAGCGAATCCCCCGAACCCGGGTTGCATGATATACCGGGCTGGGCGGGCCGGGGCGCTTTTCTTATTGCAGCTGGCTCTGGAAAAACTGTAGCTAATTGGGTCGAAGAGATCAGTATTAGTTCAGCAGCCACTGCGTTACTTTTTACGCTGTTCTCTGGTGGAGTTTCACATGAAGTGAGTGGGCAGTTTTGTTAATGTTGGTACGTCCTTTTCAGTCATATAGTCCTGGTTCCGATCCAGGGGGGATTTGTCCAAAGCTTCCAGAATCTCGGCATACGAAGTTCCATTTCCGCGTTGTATTTGCGTTTGCATTGATGTTTTTGGAATAGATTAAAGAGAGCTTTTGGGATAGGGCGCTTTGGACAATTTTGATTGCTCATGTCATTTTTTCTTGTTGAATTTTGATTAGAGGGACAGGTGTATAATGACAGAGCTTTTTTTGCTTGTTTTGGTTCTCGTACCCGTGTCTGCTCTTGGTCTTTTGCCTGTTTGGTTTTTTTTGTAAATGATTTTCTTTGAAGGCAGAGTGGGCGCGAGAAATACTTTAGGGCTTTGAACAACTGGTCCACTGTTGGCAGGCACACCCGAATCTGTTTTCACCATTTCGGGAGATCCTCCTTGCTCAGCTACGCTGAGCGCTGGCTGGCAATTTCCTTGTAGTAGCTGCTCCATTGTAAAAGAGTCAGATCTGCAAGGTAAATCCTCGCACAAGGGGGATACGGCATGTATCAAGGCTACAGTTTTTAGATTTTGAGTGTGGCGGTCTGGCAGATCTTCATGTGGAGCAGCAATTCCGACTTCAGTTGCAACTCCTTCGCCTCCGGCGCTCCTCGGCAGATCGGGAGGCGGGGCTGGAAAAAGGGCCCTCCCAGGCCGTCCTCCGACGGCCTCGGAGGGAATCCCTCTCGCCGAAGTGGTACTCCGGCCCGAGCTCCAATCTGTGTCCCACATCGAGTTGAAACGGCGGGGAGAGGAGAAGGGGGAGGCGGGGCTGCAGTCAGCCTCAGCGGGGTCCATGGTGGAAGCTTCCTCCCCACACGTCGCACCTCCCAGTCGGAGGCCCGTCCCACAAAGCCGGGGGTTGTGGAAGCACATCCGCATGGGGCTGGCTCAGAGGGAGCAGCGGCTGGACCGTAGAGAGAGAACTGGCCGTTTCGCTGGTAGGTGCGGTGTGCCTGGTAACTTTGCTTTTTGACCTTTTTGGTGACGGAGCTATGAAAGAACTTTGTATTTTTTCCCGGAGAGCCGTTGGCATGTTGCTGCTGCGGAGAATCCGTCTTGAGTCCAGGTCTGCAGCCGCAGGCGGGGGGAAGAGGGGAGGGGAGAGGGAAATGGCGGAGTCCATGGTCCTCACGCCCGCAGCACCTTGTGGACTGCAGACTGCTTGTACTCTGCACCCTACTCTGCGTTCTGCTCCGCGGAAAGATGTGAGGCTAATGTAGAACCGCCTCCAGCCTCCAGTAACAGCAATGGAGGAGAGACTGCGAGGAAGGCAGGGACTGCAGACTGCTTGTACTCTGCGCTCTACTCCGCATTCCGCTCCGCAGAAAGATGTGAGGCTAATGTAGAACCGCCTCCAGCCTCCAGTAACAGCAATGGAGGAGAGACTGACAATAATATTAGAAATGGAGATACATTCAGAAACCACGTTTGATTTCTTGGTGTGAAAAGACCAGTGAGAGAGAGGACGGTGTATGTGCCCACCCGATTTCTGGTTAGCACAGCGCAAACACATGCAGACAGTAGCAAAAAATCACCAGACTCTCACTACAGATTGTAAACAACGCCACCACACTCTCTCTACAGAGTACAGCCGCTAAACACGCAGTCTCTCACTGTTCTTATTGGACGATAGTTGATAGGTACTGTGGGGTCTAATGTATTTTTTTGTTGTTGTAAGGGTGTGACCTAGGCTTCTTTAATGCTTGCTGGGACCAGATTGGTTTTAAATGAGGCATTTACAAAATGGGTAATGATGGGATTGAGTGCTTGGGCGCATGATTTGACTACCTGAGCCGGGACGGAATTGCCTTTGCAATTCGAGGCTTTGAGCTTGGAGATGGTGTCTAGAACTAAGTCTTGAGAGACTGGGGTGAAGGAGAAAAGATGGCAGGTATTCACAATAGGATTCACAATATGATTATCGCTGGATGGTTTGGCGGCTAGAAGTTGTTTTATGGTGGTAATTTTGGATTGTAAAAAGGTACATTTTTGCGGCTAGGGCATCTTGTATAGTGGTGCACCATTCTTTACTAGAGTTGGTGGTATTGGTATCAGGCATGGGGTTTTCCAGTTCCCTGAGGATGGAGAACAGTTCTTTGGAATCGGATGATGCTTCATTTATCCGGGTATTATAGGTGTCGGCTTTGATGTTAATGATGGCTGATTTATATTTTTTATTAGCCAATAGTAGGATGCTTTCAGACTCTGCTGTTGGATGTTTTCTGTGGGCATGTTCGAGGGCACGTTTATTTCTTCTGAGGACGACTAGGTTGTCATTAAACCAGAAGCATGATCGTTTGTTCATACGTTTAGTTTTGGTTGTTGGTGGGGCTACAGCATTGATGGTAGAGGTGAGACAGTTATGGTAAGTGTCTGCTAGGACACAGGAGTTATCGCTGGCAAGTGAAGGTGAGTCTATTAATTTACTGATCAATGGGTTAAGAAGTTTGGGAGTGAGCTTACGAATGTTTCTGGCTTTGTAGGTGTTGGCTACATCGAATTTGGGAACAGGGATAATGGTGAATTGGATGTTGTGGTTGTCTGTCCAGTCTAGTGGGGAGATGGCATCAATGTTTAGTGTGGTGTTGAGGGAGAGGATCCAGTCCAGTGTTCTTCCCTTGAAATGGGTAGGTTCATTGACTAGTTGTGTGAAACTCATGTTTGCTCTGTTGCTCTTGGTGACGTCTCCCAGTCTGTTGACCTGGGATGGATCAGATCTTCCGGTGTGAACATTCCCTCGGTGGTAGAATGTTTCCCGGATGTTTGCCTGGGAATGGGAGCTGCTGCATTTCCCGAGGTAGAGAGTCTCGACCCTACAGTTTGCTCTTCCTCTTCTAAGGATATGGGGGGTCTGGTCGTGGAACTCCCCCTTATCATAACAAAGGGGGGTCTGGGAATCTCTCTACCAGCACGAACACAGCCCAATGACCTGTTCTTGGGTGAATAACCCCTGGGAGAGACTCTAACAAGTCTTTAGCTCACTGACCTTTTCACAGATAAGAAATTTCCCCGCATATCAGCCTTTGTCCTGCCCAGGGGCAGTCCAGCGCCGGAATGCTAGGCAATTCTCCTCTGAACAAGAGTACCATCAGTAACCCCATACACGTGTTTCAGCCTTGTTGGGCATCATCAGTGAGGTGAAACTGTTGCCTCTCTAAGAACAGTGAGCAAGGGGTCCACGTCTGGATTGCCCTGTTAACTTAGGGTGAAACCCAAAGTTAATGTATGCAAACAAAGGGGGGTCTGGGAATCTCTCTACCAGCACGAACACAGCCCAATGACCTGTTCTTGGGTGAATAACCCCTGGGAGAGACTCTACCAAGTCTTTAGCTCACTGACCTTTTCACAGAGAAGAAATTTCCCCGCATATCAGCCTTTGTCCTGCCCAGGGGCAGTCCAGCGCCGAAATGCTAGGCAATTCTCCTCTGAACAAGAGTACCATCAGTAACCCCATACATGTGTTTCAGCCTTGTTGGGCATCATCAGTGAGGTGAAACTGTTGCCTCTCTAAGAACAGTGAGCAAGGGGTCCACGTCTGGATTGCCCTGTTAACTTAGGGTGAAACCCAAAGTTAATGTATGCAAACAAAGGGGGGTCTGGGAATCTCTCTACCAGCACGAACACAGCCCAATGACCTGTTCTTGGGTGAATAACCCCTGGGAGAGACTCTACCAAGTCTTTAGCTCACTGACCTTTTCACAGAGAAGAAATTTCCCCGCATATCAGCCTTTGTCCTGCCCAGGGGCAGTCCAGCGCCGAAATGCTAGGCAATTCTCCTCTGAACAAGAGTACCATCAGTAACCCCATACACGTGTTTCAGCCTTGTTTGGCATCATCAGTGAGGTGAAACTGTTGCCTCTCTAAGAACAGTGAGCAAGGGGTCCACGTCTGGATTGCCCTGTTAACTTAGGGTGAAACCCAAAGTTAATGTATGCAAACAAAGGGGGGTCTGGGAATCTCTCTACCAGCACGAACACAGCCCAATGACCCCCTTATCATAGTTGTCATCTGTGCCCTGCTGACCCTCCTCCAGGCTCGAAGGTCTGCCACCCGCATTGTCTTCCTCGGGTGAGAGGGTCTGTCATCGGAAGGGGTTTCCTTCCCAGTCAGAAAGGCTTTCTTAAGCCTGGAGAAGGCGTCCGAAATGGCAGTTGTGGCTTGTTCTGGCTGGCTCGGATGGGGGGGGTCTAGGGGAGGGTCAAAGAGTCCTTACTCTTGCGAGCCGGTATACTTCCCCCATCAGAAAGATATTTCCTTTTCGGTGTTCTCTTTTTTCTCAGTGGAGGCGTTGTATGCAAGTGTTCCTCCATACTGTCCAAACGCTGTTGGATAGGCAAAAGCATTTCAGTGACAGCCTTTGTAATGGTGGTTTCCACAGAGGATTCCAACACTCTCTTAAAACTGTCCGCCATGGCCATCTTGTCAGTCGCATATGCTCCCTCCTGATCCTCTGACCATTCTTGATCAGCCTGCGGGGGAGTATTGAGCTGCCATAATAATTAATGGGGGTTTCTACACACACCCAGTATGCTCCGCGCAGCCTCCCCAATCCTCACGGAACCTTTGTGATGAGGCGGGGAAGGCGCGTGCGAGCGTATGAAGTAAGACAAAAGGAATTCAGGTAAAGGAGGCGCTCGCGGAGTGCGAGTCTCCGATGCTGGCAACGTTCTCCGACGCCAGGGAGGAAACAGCTGGCGTTGGAGATGAGCAAATAACAAAGCCAATAGGCGCGGGGTACGCGACCGGCACTAATGTAAACAATAAAGAAAAACAAAGAAAACAAACGTTCCGAACAAGCTCATGGCAGCACTTGATATTATAGAAAAACAGAAAAAATATTAAGTATGCTAATTTGTCAAAATCCGAAACGGGACGGAATATAATGAAATGTACTTATCTCTTGCTGTGAGCAGCAAAGATAGAGGGAGTTATGCACTATTTGTCCCTATTTGGAGGGGTTTGTCTACTGGCATTGGAGGATTACTGTTGCATGTTCTGTGACCTGTCATGAACTTGGGCTAAGCCTTCTGGGAAACGGAGTTCCCATTTTATTTAATTTATTTATTACATTTGTTATACACCCAGAACCTGAGGTATCACGGCGTAGTTACAGACAGTGGCAAATATACTCTTCGTGTGAAATATAGTAATGCAATGCGATAGTACTGTTACAATTATAAGCAGATATGTACAGTAGTAGGGGGGTGGGTCTGCACTGATCAGGTTCTATATTCATAATTGATTGATTGAATAGCCAGGTTTTTAGCAGTTTTTTAAATAGTGGAAATGATTTTTCAATTTTGATATTCGTGGGAAGGGCGATCTAGTGACTGGGAGCGAGTACTTTGAAGCTACTCCCGCCTGCTTTTTCTCTTTTGTAGCGAGGGATGTCAAGGTTTTCACTGTTTGATCTGAGGAGTCTAGTGTTGATTTTCTTGGTAACTGTGTTGCAAAGGTATTTAGGTGCTTTGTTGGTGATACATTTGTGGGTAATGCTGAGGGTTTTGAGCAGTATTCTTGCTTGAATGGGGAGCCAGTTGTTAGTTTTCCTGATGTTGGAGATGTGGTCCGATTTATATATATTTTTCTTTTTTTTTCTTTTTTTTATGCCTAGTGCTACTCGTAGGGCTTTGTTCTGCATAAATTGGAGTTTGGCTAGATTGGTATTGGATGTACCTAGGAAGAGGATGTTGCAGTAGTCCAACTTCGAGAGTATGAGTGCTGTTGCTAGGGTGACGCAATTAGTGGTAGTGAGGAATTTGCGGCTGACGGCGATGAGTTTAGATGTATAGGATGTGGAGGAGGATAGGGTGTTGATTTGTTTGGTCATGGTTAATGTGGCGTATAGGTATACACCTAGTGTCTTCACTTGTTTAAGTACTGGGATTATAGTCCCATCAATGGTGAAAGATGAGTAGGTCTGCTATAGGGAAGCAATTTTAGATGATGATCCTATTATGAGTAACTCTGTTTTGTCGTCATTGAGACATAAGCTGTTGTTCGCCATCCAATTTTGGATTAGTGAGTAGATTTCATTGATGAGGATTGTGTCTTGCTCGTGATTACCTGTTAGCGGGATGAGGATCTGGGTGTCATCTGCGAAATTGGTGTAGATGACACCCATTGCGTCCAGCGCTGCAAAAAGCAGCTTGGTGTAAGTGTTGTAGAGTGTGGGGGATAGGCACGAACCTTGCGGGACGCCTAGAGGGACTGGTAATGGATCAGCTGACTCTTTACCAATGGCCACTCTTGAGGTCCTATCTGCGAGGAAGGATTTGATCCAGTCTGTTGCACTATTTGACAGGTTGAAATTATTGGCTAAGGTAGCACAGAGTTTGTCGTGCTCGACCAAATCAAAGGCCGCTGATAAATCTAATAGCATAAGAAGACAGTTTGCCTGATTCTCTGGAAGCATCCATTTGGATCTTCAGGTCTAGTAGGGCTGTTTCCGTGCTATGATTGGGACGGAAACCTGACTGTCGGTCCCCCAGGAGTTTGTTCTGTTCTAGGTGGTTTTGGATCTGAGAGTATGCTATTTTATCGGTGATTTTCAGAAGAAAGGGGACAGTGGTTATGGGTCGGTAGTTGGTAGGGTTTGAGGGGTCTAAAGTCGTTTTTTTTAGCAGGGGTGTGACCCAGGCTTTTTTGATGCTGGTGGGGACTATATTAGAGCTGAAGGAGGCGTTCACAAATTCCGTGATGATGGGTGTAAGAGTAGGGGCACATAATTTAACTAGGTGTGATGGAAATTTGTCTTCTTTGCAGTTTGAGGCTTTGCATTTGGCTATGGTGTTTAGTACTTCTTTATTAGAGACTGGGGTGAATTGGAAAGGGCTGCATGAAGGAGTGTTGGTGGGAATGGTGGCAATGAGAGGAGAGGTTTTTCCAGCAAGTAGTGTCTTTTTAATGTCGATTTTCTTTTGTAGGAGTGTTAATTTAGTGGCTAAGGCGTCTCGAATAGTGGTGCACCAAGCTTTGCTGGTGTTATGAGGTGCTGTGGTTTGGCCGGGGTTGTCAAGTTCTCTGAGGATGGAGAAGAGTTCTTTACTATCAGAGTTAGCATTGGCTATACGTTGATTAAAGGCATTCGCATTATGAGATATTATCGATTGCTGACTTGTATTTGTTATTAGCTATTTTTAAGGCTTTTTCTGATTCAGGGCTGTTTGTTTTCCTATGTGTGTGTTCCAGCGATTTTTTTTTGTGTGTCTGAGGGAAACTAGTTCCTCATCAAACCAGAAGCTGGAGCGTTTATCAGGTTTCCTCATTTTTGTGGTGACAGCGGCGAGAGAGTCAATGGTGTTGGTAAGTCATTGTTGGTAGCAATCTGCTAAGTAGTCGGGATTGTTGGAGTTTGGTATGACTTTGGCTAATGCTGAGTTTAGGACAGGGGATAGATTGTCTGCCGAGAGCTTTTTGATATTTCTAGGTGTCAAGTGGTTTTGGACTGGTGAGGTGGATGGGGCTATATTGCAGGGTAAAGTTGATGACTCGGTGTTCAGTCCACGCTACAGGGAGGATGGAGTCGATTGTGATCTGAGAATTCAGAGAGAGGATCCAGTCCAACGTTCTACCTTTGGAGTGAGTGGGTTCATTAATCATTTGGGCAAAGTTCATATCTTCTGTGTCAGAGGGGTCGCTATACCCTAGGTTGATATCTCATAGAATGATGCATTTTGTTTTGGGGTTGATAATGGGCGTAAGCAGTAGTGGTATGTCTAGATTAGGGTGGGTGTTTTTGTTGGGTGATCTATAAACAACAAAGAAGTTGGTAGTGGTTTTTGGGTTGGGCGTGAATTTGACTAGTAGAAGTTCATAACCGTCTAGTTGTTCCAGTGGGCAGGCTCTGAGTTGTAACAATGTTCTGGCTATTATGGCCACTCCTCCTCCTTGGAGGTTATTCCTATCTGTTCTGAGTATGCTGTATCGCTGTGGGATGGCGATGGTAAGTAGCGGGCCTGTGGCCGGGTGAAGCCAGGTTTTAGTTATTACTAGCATATCAACTTGTTGATCGACGATCAGGTCGTGTATTTCTATGGCGTGTGCTCGGAGTGAGCTTGCATTTATAAGTGTGCCTTTGATCTTGAGGTCAGTCAAGAGGTGGAGTAGTCTTCGAGTTGGCAGTCTGGATGGAATTTTCTGTTTTGGTGGTTGATTTACTGTGTTTTATAGGGGAGGTTTTGAATTGGTAGTTATTTGGCGTGGTTGTTGAGGAGGTAGGTACGTGCTGTCGTAATGCATATGTGTGTTTGCTAGTTTGCTCTAGTTATGGGTCTGAGTCTATTGAGTCTGGTGATGCCCAGAATGGGTGTTGTTTTATTATTGGTCATGGTATCAATGGGAGTTGAGGGGTGGTAGAGGATAGGGATGGTCGGGTTGGCTGGAGTGGTGACAATGGTCATTACACTATTGTAAAGTGCATTTATGGGGAATGGGGAGATAGGAGGGGAGGAAAGGGGTTGGGCATGGTACAGGGGTGCTGGCATCCTAACCTGGCTAGGCCATCATTGACCTTGATGAAATTACCTCTTGTGCAGGGCAAAGAGTAGGGCAGTATACAGAAAGGGAACATTATAGTAGTTAACATAGTTAGCATTGTGGGCTAGGGTGGTTCGGTGGAGGTGGCAAGCACTGGGAAGCAGTCTAAACAGCTAACACTGGATTTAGGTCAAGCATGGCAGCAATCTAGTATAGCAGAGGACATGAATAGCAGCACTGAGCAATAATCACAATGGGCCAGCGGAGGACATGAATAGCAACACTGTGCAATAATCACAATGGGCCACCGGAGGACATGAATAGCAGCACTGAGCAATAATCACCATGGGCCAGCGGAGGACATGAATAGCAGCACTGAGCAATAATCACAATGGGCCAGCGGAGGACATGAATAACAATAATCACAATGGGCCAGCGGAGGACATGAATAGCAGCACTGAGCAATAATCACAATGGGCCAGAAGAGGACCTGAATAGCAGCACTGAGCAATAATCACACTAGGGCAGCAGAGGACATGCAAAGCAACAAGTTAAGACAGCATTCACACTAGGTTAGATACTAAGTATGCTGCATAATTGTGGGACATTTTGAAGTATTGGTGATGGGTAGGACACATGTGGACATGTATGTGGGAGCAGAGACTGGAATAGTGGAGGGCTACACGCAGTGACTGAGTTTGTTCATACAGGTGAGGTTGGGGATGCATACGAATTGGTGTGACGATGAAAATAGTGGACATGGGCCTTGGAGATGGGCTAGGCAGTGGTTGGTGTGACAATAATAACATAAAGGATGCACGGGCTTACATAAGTCGGGTCCGTGTTCATTATGGATCTGCGCCTCTGTCTGCGGCGGCAGGTTTAGCTAGTCTTATGTTGCAAGTAGAGACGAGTCTGAGTGAGTAAAGTGTCCTGCGCCGTGCTGCCGGCACAGACAGGTGCAGGCAGGAGGGGCCTTGGTCTGTGCGGGCCTTAGGCATGGTGGGCCGGCTTCCGCCTCCGGCGTGCCTCTCTGCCTATGAAAGCGCATGCAAGAAGGTTGCTAGGCAACCAAAATAAACAAGTGCCGGGCATTCATTGCGGCGGCCATTTTAGGATCGAGTTGCACGAAATAGCAGCGGCTCCTCGTGGTGAGGGGATAATGGTGGCTGTGTCTTGACTTGTGGGGTGGGTGGGGGCCCTGTCTGGATGCCAAAGATGCTTTTACCGGCAGTAGGCTTCTGTGACTGTTATTATGGACTAGAAGTTATATATATTTTCTTCAGGTTAATGTTATTTCATTAATGTTTTTTTTCTGCAAGCTTGTCATGTATAAAATTCTATCTGTTTGGGTGCATCAAAACTTGCTGCTGAGCTCTTTCTCTTTGAAGTGAATAAAGAAAGAGAAGCATAACATGAGCCTCCGGTCTTGACATAGAATTACATTTTTAAACTGTTTCTCTGAGGCATAAGGTTACTTGAGGGCGTCAAGCTCATAGGACATGTCCTTGTACTGTATACTGCATGCACACTGCAGTAAATGTGCGCTTCACTGCATTGCTTTTTCAGAGGAAATAACATTATAAGCAGGACAGCTGCAATCTAATTATTTCATCTGCCTAGCAAACTCTTTGGGTCTACCCTGAAATCCATTATCTGCAGTCTGCTGATTTCAGAAAACAAATATTTGTGGAGCAGTTACAAAGCCATACATTACAATGGTACAACTTGTCTTTAAACAAAATGTGGGGGAAAAACCTTGGTTGAGATTGGCACATACCAGGAAACGCTTACCGAAATGTGTGAAGAGCTCACAAAGGGCTATTTTAATGAAAACACAAATGGTCACTCTGCAGGAGAATAGGGATGAGTAGTGTTTAAACTGCCTACTCATCCCGACACTACTACTACACCAGCAGTGATACCAATCATAGAGGTGTAATGTGCACAGCCCCTGAGGTATACCTCATTACCCTTATATTTATTCATTTGATTTATTTTTTATTTGCTTGTTAGGCGCTTATACTTATAGGAAGTAAATACTGTAAATACTGTTTCAACAGGGAGGGGATAAGGGAATGTGAAACAAACAATTAAATACATAAAGACATATTAAGTACAGTGGGTGGGGGGGACAAACCTACTGTGCCTTGTGAGTGTTCAGAACGTGCAAGTGCAGAAGGGAGAGGGAATGGGATAGGTGCTGGGGTGTTCATGGGTGAGCAACAGATGAAGTGCAATGTAGGGTAAGTGCGAGCCTCCATGGAGGAGGGTGAGCAGAGGTAAGTGCTGAGGAAAGACAGAAGCTGGGGGCGATTTGGTGTGGGAAATAACTGTGAAATTAGCAGTAGAGAGTGGGGGTGGGGGAAGGTAAAGAGGCAAATCTTGAGGAGCTTCAGGAATTTAAGGAAGTCCTGCTCAAGGCGAAGAAGGAGGGGAAGGCTGTTCGAAAGAAGGGAGCCAGCAGAGGAAAGCAATCGACCACCTGCCCTCCGTTTAACGAAATGCTTTAAACACAAAGGCCCTCATTACGACCCTTGCGGAAATCGGAAAACGATGGCGGAAATGCAATACCGCCATCGAATAGCGCTCGGTGCGACTATGACCCGTCACCGCAAAGTACGAAGCCATTAGCGACACCGTAGTGAACGCCAACGCTAACTGCACCAAGCACGCGCGCGCGCGCCATGCGAAACCGCAAACACCACCATGGCGCAAGGGTACGCCAATTCCGACCCTAGCGGACATGTACCTAACGCCATCAGGCATGGCGTAATGTACCATTCCGCCATGGTGAGAAGTACGGCATCGCGAATCAACCGTAAACGGCCCCACTGAGTGCCTGTACACCGCTCCCTGCCCACAAAGTACAACTCCCCGTAGGTGCAATGAAGTCACAATGCAACCATTGAAATGTACAAGTCACCCATGCATGGCAACGAACAAAAGAAACACAAGAGGGGCCAATGGGAGCTGCAGGGCACAGATGGCACGAATACAGAAGCCATCCCAATGGACATGACCACAGTCCCCCACCAAGAAACGCACGCAAACACAGGCACCTGTGACCAGCAATATTCCGAGAATCACATCATTCCACCAGTCCACCTGGCTGACCGGCATCTGTTACACAAAACCCAATCCCCCGCCCCTGAGCATGACAACATTCAAACTGTCATATTGGCAGCCCCCATCCCTGACCTCACGGGCTTAGTAGGCAAACGCGCCCAGTACAGTACCACGCAACTAAACTCCGAAGCTGGAACCCAATGCAGATCTCCTCACAATACATCGCCCCCCAAATAGGCATATGCCACATCACTTGCAAAGAAAAACGCTACACGGGCCAAATCAGAATAGAAATTTAATGCACATCAAAGTCACCAAGCCCATACAGCCATCAGGCCATGAACTCCAAAACACCAATCACCATTGTGGGCTGCATCCGCAAGAAATGACCAGCCACTACTTGTGTGTCGCCCTGTTCCCCCATGGTACACAGAGCCACATTCACGTACGAAAAGGCAACATGGAAGCGCACAGAACCGCAGGGCCGTCCCAATGGGGAGGCACTAGTCCAGCTGAAAGGCCGAAATGTTGCTCCGAGCCACCAGTACTGCGTAAGGGCATGTGGGCCATTGGCAATCGTCCCATAAGATCGTAATGCTGCTCCACTGATTAACACGAAGCAGCAGGTGTCGGGAGTAAAAGCCATCTGCAGGAGTGGCATACAGATGGCAGTGGCAAAAGGGGAGGAGATACCTGTCAACCAAAAGAAAAGAAAAAGAACAGAATGGCCATCAGAACTACATTCCAACAACTCACTTCAATGATCACACGAAATCCACAGCCATATGCATGCTAGCCCACTCCAAAGGATCATCACCACCCCAAAACCACTTGCGACTCATAACCATCTATATCGAGGTGCAAACACCATCACAAACGAGTGTACCTGTGCATGCGACTGTCAAAACAGAATCCATCAGATGGGAATGTTAACGTGCATGGACACAAGTGTCTGAGGGCGCGTCGAGACAGGGAGGGCACAACAAGGCCAGATAGACGATGGTCCCACTATGGCAGCCCTGCATCACATAGCGTAGGGGAGGCGGATAGATCCCAAGAAGCCCTGTACATGGCAAACTCTGTATCAAATCACCTGCCCATGCATCCATTCATCATTCCCTCATCCCGGGATCAAAACGCCTGAATAATTACTCACATAACATTAGAAACATCCATTGAGTCTGTGCGTTATGCAGCCTGCAAAATCCACAGTGCCCCAGCCCGTGATTCCAGTGTTGTGAAGTAACATGTATTTGGGAACGGCCGGCCTCATCGCCCACGTAGCTATTGCGCATCCCAAACTATTCATATCAATCATTGCTTCCTCGCCATGGGCCCTGTCTCAAGGACATTGAACAATAGAACGTTATATTTGCAGTCAGACCTGTGGGCATCTCCTCGCCGCTAGCTGGAAACCGAAAGCGCCGCCCTTCGAATTCCTCATTTGCAACATCACGTCGAAAAGGCATCTGTGGCCGTTTGAAATCACTAATTATTCCATCGAGTGCGGCTGTGTGTGAAAATGGCAACTGCCTTCACCCACAAATAGGACGCCCCGCCCGTCGTTGCAACTCGGTACAGTGATGCATGAGGGCCCACCGTTACTCGAGTACTACGTTCCACTGACCCTTCACCAGTCTGTTCGCGACTGCACAGATAGTATGTGAAACAATGGGACCACAGCAGAATGAACATATCAACCAATCTTACACGGCCATCGGGTACAAATACATGATTGCAATAGCAAGATGCCATTCCCCGAATTGCAGCGTTGTGCGCGGGACGTGCTCGGCCAAAGGGGAGAGCAGTTTGCACAGGTGGAATTAATCACCACAGGTGGAGGCCATACAGCCTGAAAACACATAAATTGCACAGCCAGTCTCCTCCCACAACCACACCGAAATGCTACCGGCAGGACTCGCGATGTTGGCCCTGGGGGACCTGATAGCACTGCAAGTGCTCCAACTCCAAGAAGAAGACGAACACCAACTACAACCAGCCGCACGGAGGAGACGCAGGAGGAGGAGGAGGCCAAGGCAGGGCCAGCAAGGCCCACCAGCACAGCCACTACCACCACGCAGGCAGCCCGCAATCCCACGCCTCCGAGCACATCCGTTCAACCTCACTGATGAGCAGATCCACACCCTCTACCGTCTGGACCGGGACACCATAGCCGCCATTGTGGACATGACACAGGCTGACCTTGTCAGCATGATAGATAGCCCAACCGCCATCCCACCCCTACTGAAGGTGGTGTCTGTACTACACTTCCTGGCCACAGGCACCTACCAGCACACAGTCGGACAGTTGCATGGCATTTCTCAGCCACTGTTCTCACGGACACTATTGCAAGTGCTCGATGCCCTCCTGCAGCACGCAGACGACTACATCTCTCTACCACGCTCGGAGCAGGAAATTACCAACACAAAAGTGGGATTCCATGCACTTGCCGGCATACCGGGTTGCATTGGTGCCATCGACTGCACCCATGTGGAATTGGTCGTCCCACATGCCATGGAGGCCCAGTACCGCAACCGAAAACAATTTCATTCCCTGAATGTACAAATGGTGTGTGACTCCAACAGGATCATTACACATTGTTGTGCCCGATTCCCTGGATCAACCCATGATTCTATGGTCTTGAGGAACTCTACAATACCACGCTACATGGAGCGACACGCAGGGAACAGATCCTGGCTACTCGGTGAGTCTCATTACATGCATGATTATGTGGGGTATGTGAATTGGCAATGACCTGGCAGGAAGGGGGGGGGTGTGCGTACGTATCAATGGCATTCCACATCATACGTTTCTCGTCCACATACAGGTGATGCTGGATATCCACTGAAGAGATGGCTCCTCACACCAGTCCGGAACCCACGGGACCAGCATGAGGAGGACTACAACCATGCCCACTCACGTACCCGTGTAGTCATTGAACAGGCATTCGGCCTACTGAAGACTCGTTTCCGCTGCCTCAGCAGGTCTGGCGGGGCACTCCTGTACCGCCATGAGAAGGTTGCAAAGATGGTCATGGCATGTGTCATGCTCCACAACATGTGCGTACGTAGAAATGTGCCCATGCCCCCTGACGCAGAACTGCAAGCACCTGATGATGGTCATGATGAGGGTGGGGATGTGGCAGCACCTCATGGAGTCTGCGAGGCACCGGAGGCCCGTGACATTCGTCAGCATCTCATTGATGTATGCTTCTAGCACTCACGCCTGGTGGCTGATACATGGACACGGGACTCGTGGCACTGCGTGTGTCTGGGACATGCACAATATGGACTGTACGCCTATGATGGCCTAGTACACAAAGATCAATGTCCACACATCTCATTGGTTGATCGTGCACTTTTTATGGCATATGTGATGTCATGTTGAACACCCTATCGACCCGCCACCCAAGTGAGCCCAACACACCCCCTCCACCCTCCTACCTCCCCCCCGAACACCAGTGTCCAAAGATGCTCATTGTCAGTGGGCTATCGCTATTGCAAGCCCCCTCTGCGGGTATCAGGGGCACCCCTGCCTGTGGAGCGCAGGTTCCTTCCAGATCTACGTTGGGGGCTGCCCTGGACGGAACTTGCAACGGATGATGTGTCTGCCTGCTCACGTCCATGCATGTCCCTAAGGGTTTGCGAGAGCTCAGTGAGCACACGGCGCACTGCGGCAAGTTCGGCACATACGTCTTTGGACGTCGCATGCAGTTCCCCCCTCAGGCTCTCGGTGCTTCTCTCCATTTGGACTCTCAGGCTCTCGGTGCTACTCTCCATTTGTGCCCTTAGCGTCTCTGTACCTCTCTCCATTTCTGCCCTAAGTGTCTCAGTTGATGTTTCTATGTCTGCCTTAGTGCCCCCACATTCATCGGCATGGTCCTTGAGGAGTGTGGCCAGTTGCTGCTGTTGTACGATTAACTGGTCGAGGGACTGTTGCCTCTGCTGGGCCATGGCCATTTGCGGGGGTGCCACAGAGGGGCTGTTGTCCTCATGTTGCCTTGCCACAGGGCTTGTGGGGGATGGCCAGTCGTCGTCTTGTGGGTGCCCCTGCGTGGTATCCTCATGTTGTACGGGATGGGACAGACAGGGGGATTGGGACAGGTCATGGATGGATCTGACTTCGACATCCCCGTTTTCTGTGTCCGAGCATGCTGCCATCAATGGGGTGTCACCTATGGTGCTGCTGCCACCAGAGGCAGTGCCTTCTGTGGCATCCATTGGGGGGACCTGTGGTGGTGGTGTTGTGGGCATGCTGGCTGCTGGGGTGCCTGTTGATGTTCCCTCCTCTGTGCTGCCACCTGATTTGTGCTGCTGCCGTGTCTTGATGCGTGCAGCTGAGGTGGAGGGTCTTTGGCCGTTGGTCTTGGCCCTCTTTGCAGGTGTGCTGGTAGGGGTGTCCTGTAGCTCGTCGTTTGGATCGGACCCTGTGGTGGAGTAAAGGAGGGCGAGGGTTATTGATGGGTCTGTGGGAATTGGAATGGCATTGTATCACATGCTTTGGGGTGGTACCTGAGGGTGATTTGGGTCGGGGCCTTGGAGGTGCTTTGATTTGTGTGTGGAGTGAGGGTGCGGTTGTTTGGCAGCCTGCAGTTAGGGTGTGCCTGCTGCACGTGTAGTGCGTGTATTAGGGGTTTTTAATTATTTATGTATTTATTGTGGGTTTTAACGTGCGCTATCAGGCCGATGTGTGTGGACGTTCTCCTGGACATGTGTTTCTGTTGCACTATGTGGACGCATGGTACTTCACATGGATGGACTGTGTGGATTTGGCATTGTTTTATCGGGCCCACCTACCTGAATCTTCGGATGTCTGCACTCCTTTCTCCATCCCTCCGACTCCCTCTATGCTCTCCATTCCGATGGTGGAGGCACAGATTTCTTCCCAGGGGGTCAACTTGATGGGTGATTCAGGACCTCCCCCGGTGGCTGTGGCAATGTTGCGGTTGGCAGAGAGTATGCTGCGGACGCGTATCCGCAGGTCGTCCCATCGCTTGCGGCATTGCTGTGGGGTGCGGGGTGCGGTCCCCACCGCACTTACCCGCTGTGCCACCAGAGCCCATATGGTCTTCTTGTTTGCAAGTGCCGTTCTGGTCATTTGCGTGGAGAAGACGACGGCAGCATTCTCCTGGAGGGTCTCTGTTAGCACGGTGAGTTCCTCACGGGAGAAGTGGACCTGCCGCTTGCGGTCGCACGCTTTCTTCGCTACTTTTCCCATTTTTCTTGGTTTCGCTAGGGTGGGTGACGGGTTGGGGTGTGTTTCAGGGTAGTGATTTTAGTGGTTGTGTGGTTTTAGTGGTTTTATAGGTGTACGGCGGGATGTTTCCCGTTCCGGGCCCATGTTTTTACTTCCGTTTCCGTATATTTCCGGTCACCGTACTTTCCGGTAGGCGCACACTGCGGTGACCGCTAAGAGGGGTGGCGGTATTGCACCTAGGGCGCCGTACGGCGGCGGTGTGGGCCGTTTTGGGGTCATTTCCGCCATCGCGGACTTTGCACTTGCGCCGTGGCGTGGTGCTCGTGCCCGATGGGTCGGAATGGCCCGCACTTTGCTCCTTCGTGCAATGGCGGAAACGCTATTTACGCTGTGGCGGTCCGGTCAGTCACTTTCCGCCAGGGTCGTAATGAGGGCCAAAGAGTTGATGCCAGAGGAGATCAGGGGTCTGGAGGGGGAATATTTAGTCAGAGAGAGTTGCAGATAGTGTGGTCCCCGGCCCCTGATAGCCTTGTGGATGATGCAGAGGGATTTGAATTTAATCCGTGAAGCAACCAGGAGCCAGTGAAGACTTTTTAGGGAAGGAGAGATGCAGTCCCTGGGCTTGAGGCCAAAGATAAGTCTTGCTGCCCTATTCTGGATTAGCTGGAGAGGTCGCAGAGTGCAAGAAGCGAGATTCAGGAGGAGTCTATTACAGTAGTCAAACCTAGAGAGAACCAGGTTCTCAGGGAACATTGAGCTTTCGGGTGAAGGTGAGAAAAGGTAGAATTCCTTTGAGAAGAAAGAGCTGAAAGTGGGACTTCTTGGCAAAGTCAAAGATGACTCCAAGGGTTCTGGCTGTAGAAGAGCGAGCAGGGTGCGAGCCCATGGAGGAAGTCCAGAGTGAAGGGAAGTAGTCTGGGGCAGGAGTCCCAATGGGAAGGATCTCCGTTTTGCTGGCATTGAGGCAGTGATCATTGGAAGTGCACCAGGCCTGGATAACAGAAAGGCAATCAGGGGTGATGAAAGGTGAAAGAGGGTCAGCAGGAAGTTTGAAGAAGAGTTGCGTGTCATCGGTATAACATTGGAAGTTGGGGGAGGAGGAGGAGATGAGGAGTGCCAGCTGAGTGAGGTAGCTATTAAAGAGCCAGGGAGAGAGTATAAAGCCCTGGGGGACACCACACATGGAGAATGAAGTAGGAGAGGAGAAGGTGCCCATGATGACTTGAGAGGAGCGATCACTAAGGAAGGAGGTTTGCCAGTCCAGTGCCTGCTCCGAGATACCAAGGGTGTTGTGGAGCATTTGTATAAGGATGGAGTGGTTGACCGTGTCAAATGCAGAAGAGAGATCACGAAGGATGAGAACAGCTGGGGAGTTGGAATCCAGGGATGCAAGCAGTTCTTCACGGGTGTTCAGAAGAGCAGTTTTGGTGCCTCTGGATGCTCAGAATTTAGACCGATGGTTGTAGAGACCACCAACTAATTCAGTGTGAAAGTTGAGTTGGGACAGGGCCAACTTTTCCAGCAGTTTCCCCAGGAAATGGGTCATGGGAATAGGGCGGTAGGGTCTGCTGACATTTTTTTAAGGTGGGCGTGCACAAGTGAGTGCTTGAGGCAAGGAGGGGAAGGAACCAGTAGCAAAAGATTGGTTACAAAGATTCGCGAGTGCCGGGGCAAGAGAGCCAATGTTGTCCTTGATGGTTCTGGAGGAGCAAGGGGAAACCTGTTTGGACGAGACCTTCATGGAGGGGACAACTCTGGTGACTTCATCATGTGAGACAAGGGCGAAGGAAGAGGAGAGAGGAGGGTGAGTGGGCAAGGGGGTAAGGGATGGGTTGGCATAGTGTCTAACAAAGCTGTTCAGGATGTCCTGATTTTTGGTGGTGAAGTGAGTGGCGGGTGCGTGGCAGAGGGCCTGAGAGGGAATAGGGGAGGAGGAAACTGCAGAAGGGTTGGCTAGTTCCCAGTTCAGCCGTGTTGCTGGATGCACCAGATACCTGTGCCTGAATGTGGGCCCTTTTCTTGGCATGGATAGAGCGTCTGTATTGCCTTTGGAGCCGGCGGCAGGCCAGTTTCAGAGGGTGCCCCTGAAGTTTGCAACTTCCATTCTGCAGCTCTACACTTTCATTTCAGGGCTGCAAGTTCGGAGTCGTACCAGGTGTTGTGCTTAGAGGCGGGTTTCAAGTGGATCATCATGACTCGGGCAATAATGTCAAGGGTGTTTGTGATGGACAGGTGGAAGTTGCTGAGAGCAGTGTTGATGGTAGAGTCTGAGTTGTTGGGGTAATGGGGGGAAAAAGGTGGAAGGGAACGCAGCAGCTGACACTCGTTTCATCGGTTGGATGTTCGTGAACGAGGTTGGCAGGGCTTTTGGAGGTGAGGTCAAAGGACCATAGGGACCCAGATGGGAGGAGAGAAGGGAGTGGTCTGACCAAGAGAGAGGGGTAACCAGAGGAGATGAGAGGGAGGTCGGAGTGGATGAGGGTGTCCAGAGTGTGTCCAGCAGAGTGGGTTGGACCAGAAGGGAGAATTGAAAGGGATAGAGAGGTGCAGAGGTCAATTAAGAATAGATGATGTGCCAGGGCAGTCCAATTGGATGTTAAAGTCACCCAGGAGCAGCGGGTTGGAGGAGGTAGAAAGTAAGGTGTAGAGAGGAACAGGGAGTAGGCATATGAAAGAGCTGATCGCAGTAGCAACCCAAACAACCTACGTACAATGGTTCAAACATTTTTAAAAAAATCCAAATCTAACAATGGGTGCAAAGGAAAAAAGTCTACGCTGTCATTCCTCACCCCCCCTCTCCCTTCCCCCCCCCACGCGATCCCCTGTTCAGGTCTAGGAAATGTCTTTGGATGCAACTTCTTCCTCAGATGGTTGTCCTGGAGCATAGCAGGTTTGAGGAAAAAGATAATTGAGCAGGACTTTGTAGATTGTATTACACAGTATGATGCAGTAATTTACAAAAAGGTCAGGAATAGAGGCGACATTGCAACATATTTGAGGTCAAATATGGAAAGTGTGGTTGTGTATATACCCAGTTCCTCTTTAACTAATTGAGTCATAGTAGAGCGCTCGCTTTGACATCTGTGCAGAGCTTGCTGACGCAGGTTCAAATCCTGGCAGGGCCAAACTCAGCCTTTCATCCTTCTGAGGTGAATAAATGAGCACCACACACCGTGGGTAATAATAAGCAGCGCTCAGATACCTAAGGGTTCGTAGCCCATATAAACGCTAAATTTATTATTATTATTAACTGTACTATCAATAGATATAATCGTAAAGGGTGGGGATTGTTGGCGGGGATTGTCGGGGTGTAACACATTTCTGCAATTCTCACCAGGCACAGGTCTGGGTGACCTCCTGTCTAATTTAATTGACACATTAACATCTATGACAAATATCCAGAGTATAAACTACAAATTGTGGGGGGATATAATTTACAAATATGAGATTGTGTATTAGAACAAAATGTCAAAGAAGTTAATTCAGCATTTGGCATCCCACTTCCAGTGATGACGGACAAAACATCAAACTTAGTGGGAAGACACTTTCTTTCTAGTATGCAGGAACTTGGATTTCAATCAGTAACTAGAAAATTCCCCTTGTATATTCTGTGGAAACCCTATCTTGCTGTAACATAAGATCCAGAACCACTATCAATTATTTCCTGGAACAAGTGAGAGCTTGGTGCAAGGTAGAATACTTGGAAATAAAACCAAGAGTAGAGCGTGGCCATGACCTTCTTTCTGATCATTACCCTGCAGCTTTGACGTGCCAATACGGGAAATGACATAGCTCAAGCTTTAAAAGAACTGCCAGTTTTAAGGGCACTAAAGTAGGATCTGGTTGATCATAATTCTAAATCGTCGTATATCATCTCAAATTCATTGAAGGACACAGAAGATGCATTGTATTTGGTGACCCACCAGATAAAATACCTTCTTCAGGCAGTATATTGAAGATAGTCTCTCATTCTAAATATTTTTACTGCAACATTTAATACGTTATCAGTACGAGTTTTCCTCACTAGCTGGAAGGAAGCAATATTAGTGACATTCTTCGAAACGGGAGACCGACATGCTCCTAACTGTTAACGTACAATCTCTCTTCTTGATACTTCAGCAGAATTGTTTAGCAGAGTACTGTTTGCCATGTTTTTAGACTGGACAAAGGAGCAGAACATTCTATCAGATTTCCAATATGGTTTTTACGAAGGAAAGGGGACTGTGGACCAAGTTCTTAGTCTTAAACTGATCCTTGACAAGTATGCATATGGCTACAACTCTGGGATCTTTTTGGGTTTCATGAACATTTCTTTTGCCTTAGACTGATTGAACTTTGACAAGCTGTGGCTCACTTTATAGGAGGCTGGAATGCCCCCGTCACTTCTATTACTTCTAATTGAAATGCATAGAGGTTTGTCAGCTAGACACCTCTTTTGAGTACTTCCCAACATTTCCCTCACTCACTGGGGTAAGACAGGGCTGTGTGCCTTCCCCGTTACTTTTTAATTTTGATGTTAAATCCTTATTTATAAATCTAAGCAAATTCACCTTGGCTATATCAAAAATGGGGGCCGGGTGCAGAAGATTTGTGCTCTGGCTTACGCAGATGATATGGTGTTAACCCACAGAGCATTGTACATTTTCGTAAATAGTTAGGAGGCTTCTCTGAATGAGAGTTCTTCTCCAGCATGGGGTCTTGCATGGATTCACATGCTATGAATATTCCCTGTTCACTTTGTTTTGTAGTGTTTTCTTCAATCCGTCAACGTTGTGACTTGTCGGCAGCGGGGATCAGTTGCTGGTCTCGATCCCATCCTCCGTCGGATCGCTATAAGGTGTGAGGCCGCAAACCGGGTTTTTGGCCTCGTACACGCACCATGAGGCCGAGAAGAAGCGCCTCTTCAAGGCCTGTTCCAGATGCAGTCAGAAGAATGTCTTCATCGAGGACTGGCACAAAAAGTGCATTTACTGCCTGCACCCAGATATGGAGGGATGCCCCATTTGACAGTCTTTCTCCATCTGAGAATGGTTTCATGGTGTCTGGGTTTGCACAGGCGGCCACCCAGGTAGGTTTGGGGTGGCTGTGCTTATGTAAGAGGGCAGGCAAGTGCATACAGCAGGCGGGTAAATAAGGAGGAAGAAGAGACAAGGTAATTCTGAACTACGGAACAGGACGAAAGGGCAGACCTTGATGGTGAGCAAGAAGGGATGGGAACCATGCAGTGGACAAACAATGAGGAATCCCACTAGGGGTGTATACACAAGTTGGACTAGATTACCCACAGATATAAGAGAAGCTCAATGACTCTGTGTAAGTTACTTTTACAGGCACCACACCCAGCAAGCCCATGGAAGGGGGCAGCAAGAGTGGCTTCTGTGTCTGGACCCTGGGGCACAAACAAGGAGTGTACTTGTACGAGACAAGCTGGTATGGGTCCAGCCGAAACCTACAGCGGATGCCTTCTGAGTGAACAGAATGCAACACACTGTTATATTAAATTCACTATAGACTGCAAGTAAAACGAGACAAAGGAAGGGGCAGAGGTTGCCTGCTGGGAAACCCAGCAGCCAAACTCTGATCAAAGGAATAACAGAAGCACAAGTGAGGACAACAACGGTAACAGAAATATCTAGGGAAGACTAGGCAGTCAAAGAAAGCAAGGTTCAGGACAGAGACCAGAAATGAAAGAGGAAAAGCAAGTAGATAAAAAACTAAGTGCAATGGTACAGAAGACTGGAACTGAAGACTAAACTATGGACCGAAATTAAGGCACAGCGGACTGAACTGTAGACCAGGAACAAGGAAAACACAGGACTGAAACTCTGGACTAGAATAACAAGGACTGGACTGTAGCATGTAACAGGAATACAAAGGACTGCAACTTTGGGCTAGAATAACAAGGGCGGAACTGTAGTTAGAAAACAAAGAAACTCAGGACTGGAATCTAGGAAGCTAAAGCCAGGGCTATGGGCACAGAGCAAGAAACTGCAGGCATGGAACAAAATAATTGGTGGTATGGAGCAAGGGGCTGCAGACAGGAAGCAGGGCTGCAGTGCAGGAATCAGAGGTGCAGGGCAGAGGGGAGAGTAGGCACGGCAAACAGCAGAATTCCGAGGCTCAAGGCACACAGGCCTGGGAGCGAACTCAGTGCAAGAGCCCTGTGTTCCTGCAGGCAGCTGCTTAAATACTGACCTGTCCTGTGCTGCAGAAAGCTCATTAGCAGCACCTGGAGCAGCACACCTGAAGGTAATCTGCCTCCTCCCTCTCTGGCTTGTCCTGGGAAAGTGAATTCAGCACTGGTCTCTAGATTTTATGGGGATTGTGGTTGCAAGACTGATGCATAGGAATAACCAGGGAATGAGAACTGCTACAAGCTGCATTATCGGATTTGAAGTCCATTTTTGGATTTACAGATTTGTGAAAGGAAATGTTAAATAATGATTTAGGGCCTTCTCTGAAGATGGTAGAAAACACCCTGCAGGTCTATAGATGGCGCCACCAAGAGACAGAGATGCAGAAACATGACACATGGCTGGACGAAGGGAAGGCCTCTGACACAGCGTCTGTGCGCAGTCATGCCTTTGCCAGGGCAAGCAGGCCCAAAGATCGTACTCCCTCTGCCAAGAGGTTGAGATCCTTTGAGGACGCTTCCAAGGGGAAGGTACCTAAAAAGGCAAAGTAGTTGTACGCTCAGATTTCATCGTCAGCGAGCGCCGCAACATCTCAGTCGTCTGGATCGGCGACGGGCACGATGGAAACCCTGTCTTCGGGGGGCCGGATTTCGTGATTTCGTCACTGTTAACCCTGTAGATGAAATATCGTTCATCGTCGTCTGCCGTGTCATTGTCAACAACCACAAAGACTTCCTCGTCAATGACACCAAAACCGTTGTTGAAATTGTCATTGTCAACGAAGACTCTGTCCGTACTGGTTTTTGTCACGTCTACAGGCTTGTTGACGACTGCAGGCACCATCACAACGGCTATCACAAGGGTAGCATTGCCTCCAAGGCCTCCGCCACTCCCAGCTGGGACTGTTCCATCTGCACTACCTTCTCCAGGAGCGCCTGTGCTTGGTACCTTCCCGAGAGGTTCCGGAAGAGAGAGGGAGGCACCTCCAGATCTCTTTTCTACCGAAGGCCACAAGGACCCCTCATCTGCCCACCACATCCCTTGTGAAGTCTCCCACGGTTGTGTCTCCAACCCCTGTCTCTGCTCCTGCCATCCTATTGGAGGAGGAAAAAGTATTTGAAAACGTCAGCTCACACCCTATGGAGGGTGGGGTTTGCGTGCTTACACGCCGGCCCTGCGGTCTGCACAGCCGCTTCAGCCAGCTCGCCCTTCAAGCCCCTGGCCTTATGCACCAATCCTGAAGCCTCAGTCTCAAAGAGATCCATTGCCAAGATATTTTTCTTGGTTAACTCTCCACATTCGATTCAGCAGCGACTACAGCCTGTGACTCCTGGTCCTCCAGCAGTTTTGGGCCAAGCTTCTGTGGCCAGTCTACCAAGACTGTCTCTGCCCCATTAGGCGCGCCAACCTCCAGTGCCTGCGATCCTGCAGCCACCTCCTGTTTCACAGCCCTCTATTGTGGAGGAGCTGGTCCTTACAGGAACAGACACTTATACAGACACCAACCCTGATACAAATGGTACCCAGGGTATGGATGAGTTTGAGGCATACGTCCCTGCAGACAGTGAGCTGCCAGATGTAGACCTACCATCTAGGGACTCTCCACTTGGAGAAAAATCCACTTGGGGCAACTATATGCTAGGGGCCTATGGCTCCCAGAGAAGAAGGCTTTGCATATCAACGTCCTGGAACTACAGCCAGTTTTCTGGAGGTCTCACATCTTTCAAACCTCGGCTCTTGGGAAAGTCGGTAGGGCACGGACAACACGAGCACCATGTATTGCATCCAGAAGTAGGGTGGGACAAGGTCTCCTGTCCTCTTTCTGGAGGCACAGAACATGTGGTGCTGGTCCATTGCTCACCAGATGTTTCTAGTCCTGTTCCACCTGGCAGGTGTTCAGAACACCATCACAGACTCTCATCAGGGAGCTGTGGTGATGTCACGAGTGCGAGCTCCAAGCCTCTTGGATCTTCAGCGAGTTGGGTGAGCCTCAGATGGACCTGTTTGCAACAGCAGCCAATACAAAACGCCAGCGGTTTGCCAGCAGGTATCCTCGGTCAAGGAGTCTGGGTGATGCCTTCTCATTCCTGTGGGAAGGCCTATTCCTTTACGCATTCCCGCCAATTCTGCTGCTCTTGCGTGTAATCGACACACTCCAACTATCCCCCTGCAAGATGATCCTCATTGCACGACAGATCTTGTACCCGGACCTTCTTCACCTGTCAGTGGTTCCGACCATCAATCTGCCTCCTCTTCCAGACCTGCTATCCAGAGATGGAGTGGAAATCCTGCACCACGACCCAGCATCTTTGAACCTGTCGGCCTGGCTCATGCAGCATTAGAATCTTAAGCATTTCTTAATGCTGTTGGAATGCAAGAAGATTCTAGCCAAGGCCAGGGTTCTGTCTACACTTGCATGCTACAAACACAAGTGGAAGCGCTTTACAGTGTGGTGCCAGTCACAGAAGATCTCTCCACAGTGCGTCACAGCGCCACAACTTCTGCCTTACCTGCTCTCGGTGGCTAAGGCTGGCCTTGCCCATGTGCCCATCAAAGTACACTTAGCTGCAATATCCCGGTATACCCGGGCTCCTGGCAAGTTCTCCCTGTGGTCGCACAGGCTTGTGAAGGAGTTCCTAAAGGGCCTCTTCAGAACATTCCCTCCGGTGTAGGCTACTGCCCCAGCGTGGGAGTTGAATGTGGTCCTGTCCAAACTGAAGGGTGCTCCGTTTGAGCCTATGCATCGGACAGCTTTGAAGTTCCTCTCGTGAAAAACTGCCCTCCTAGTTGCGATCACCTCGGCCAGGCATGTTGGAGAAATCCAAGTTGGGTCTACGGACGGATCTGTCTTTTATGCCAAAGGTCCGTCTTCCTTTCATTTAACAAGCCTTTGGTCTTACCAGTTTTCTTTGCAAACCCTTGTACGCCTGCTAAGAGGTCCTTCTATTCACTGGACATGTCGCGTGCCTTGAAATTCTATGTGGCGCGCACTAAGAATTTTCTAAATATTTCTCAACTTTTCATCAACTTGGGACCCTTGGGGAATGGGAAAGCCCTATCGAAGGCTTCTATCTCCAGGTGGCTCTCTGGCTGTATCATGCATTGCCATTCATTGGCCAGCAGACCATTGCCAGGCTGGCTTAGAGCCCATTGCACTAGAGCCATTGCTTCGACTACTGCGTTCCTCTTTGGTGTTCCCCATCTGGATATCTGCTGGGCTGCTACGTGGAGGTCTACTCACACCTTCACAAGATTTTACTGTGTTCACAGGGATTCCAGGGAGGAGTCTTGTGTCGGACAAGCAGTGCTTTGCTACCGGTTTTCTTGAGGTGAGTGTTTTCCAGGAGTACGTCTTATCGCTTTTGTTGAGCCTTGCCACCTCCCGTGGTTGCATTTATTTATGTACTGCTGTGTAATCATAATCATAGCATGTGAATCCATGTAAGATCCCATGATATAGAAGGAACAAGTTACTTACCTGTAACTCTTGTTCTCCAGTATGGGTCTTACATGGATTGACATGCGAACCCTCCATCCTTACCCTCTGCAGCTCTTCTTGGTTCCTGCTGCCACTTTACGTGCGCAACCAAATTTGAAGGTGGCTACCCGGGGTGGAGCCAAGGAGGACGAATGTCATTCGGTGGGGCATTATGACCCAAAGTGACAGCAATTGGCTATTCAAGTGACAATACAGTTTTTAGCTTAAAGCTACATTGCTTTATTTTACAGAGGATTCCTAGCCTGACGGAATATTCATAGCATGTTAATCTGTGTAAGACCCATAGTGGAAAACAAGAGTTGCAGGTAAGGAACTTGTTCCTTAAATTAAATGCAGCTAAATCAAAGCTCATGTGTGTATGCAAGCATAGGCGTCCGTAAGTTCTGTGCTGGTTATTGATGGAAAATTGGAATGGGTAAGGTCTTTTAATTATCTAGGTGTAACTCTAAACCAGCACCTAAAGTGGTACCCACATAATTAAAAACCAGGCCATAAAAAATGGCTCAGATGAATGGGGCTCTTACTAACTATCGGATTGGAATAGTGGCATGCGTGTGAAATGTGCAATCTTCATTTACAAGGCAAAGTGTATGTGGATTGCTCGCTATGGTGCAGGTCCTTGGGGTCATTATGAGCCCCTCTTCCTGCAGATTAGGGAAAATAATTTTCTGCACACAACAATGGGCCTTCCTCAGCGTTTCCCAGCTTTCCCACTTCAACGGAAAATGGATCTTAGTTACATCACAGATTTCATTACAATAGTTCCACTTAATATACTCGAACCGTCTTTGAGACAGCAAAGATTTTAAACAAACTCAGTTTGGTACAAGATATTGTATTGTCTGACACCTGCTTAAGTTGACCCTTGCTGGTCTTAATTAAAAAGGAGTTGTCAAAGTTGGACTGTGTTTTAATGCATTTATTGAGGCGATTCAAAACCAACAGCAAGTGAGATTCGGAAATGGTTCATGCTGACCAGGGATAAGGAGAGCGAAAAGGCGCAATGCAGAAAATCAACAGTTAGATTCCACCACTCGCATTCAGAGTATTTGTATCAGAGCAATTACTTGGAATGGCTGGTTAAACCGAGTCATAGGGAACTCCTTATGAAACTTAGAACAAATACATTGCCACTGGCCGGATCAAGTTCTAGCTGGGCTAAGAATCAAGGGGGTGACTGTAAGTTTTTGTATGATGGACATTTGACAGATGATGTATCCCACTTCCTGCTGTTATGCCCAATTTACACAAAACTAGGAGAAGATATGTATTTCCTTCAGAAATTGGGAGATTAGGTCTGGAGTGTGAGTCTATGTAACCTAACAGACAGACCAGAGCATAACACAAAGGGTGCAGTGCAGAAAAGTGCGCAGTTGTTCTTTCAAGTTTGGCTCCAGAGCGGGGGTGAGGGGAGAGGCAGCAAAGCGCAGTCACCTAAAGGTGAGGTGCAGATCCCGTAGAAGATGCAGGACAGCTGAGCGCGTAGGCTGCCATAAGGTGTACTACTAATGATGGAATAAGGCAGCAGTACAGAGGAGTACATGGTGGTCAGTCATAATCTCGAATTTTTAAATCTCGAAAATTAAAATCTCGAAAATTTTTGACCTAAAACAAAAAATCTCGAAAGTCATAATTTCGAATTTTCCACTATAATCCCAAAATCTCTTTAACATTTTTATATTCATATTTCAGGTAAATACATTAGATTTAATGAAACAAACACATTATATTTAATGAAACAAACAACTTAATATTTTCTTAAGTGTTTCAGTTTTATTTGTGTTATAACTTGTATTTTTGTTATATTTGTCAACATTTTTTTAAAATTAATAAATTAATAAAATGCAATTTATTTAATGCTAAATATATATATTTATATGTTCATTTAACTTGAGTAATATTTTCTGTTTTCTAACTTGTAATATATCTATTTTTCACTGGATGGTGCGATTGCATCAATAATAACTAGTAGTATACATTTAATCTTTGTTGTTGTTTACATATGTAAATGCGCGTTAAGTTGGCCTACGTATGCGTAAGCGCCATTTTTAAAGTTCATTCTGTATCGGGTTCTGCATCGGTCGCGTCTCCGTCATTTTGCTCATGGATTTTATGGATTTTTCTTTTTTTTTTCTTCATGGATTGCTTTTTTCCAGTGGATTTACTTGGGTTTGATGGATTTGTATTTTTCCTGCCTTTGGATCATGGAGCATCGTGTTATTTTTTGCAATTGGATTTTTTTTGGAGTTGCACTTTCTTTTCTGCCTTCATTTGGATTTTTCTTGTTTTTTTTATGGAGCAGCTTGTTTTTTTTTTTTTTTGCGTACGTGTTTTTCCTGGATGTGCACTTTATTTCCCTCGTGGATTTGGATTCTTTGTGTATTTTTTCCTTGTTGTCGATGCCAATGTTTTTTGGATGGTTTTTTGGGTTTGTTTCCATGGATTTCTGTTCCAGTTTCCGTATTTTGGACCACCAGGATGTCCTTTTTGGATTCATTTTTGCCATGGCACACTGGATTGGATATGTGCCCGAAACGTAAGTGATTTTTTAACATTTTAAGTTAAATGCCACCGAGTCTAAAAAGGTTTCCTTATTTTGTGGGTCAAAATTTTGTATTAACTGTACCAGTTTTCCCTCATAGTCCCTGTATTTTTTTCTTGGTTGTGCTTGGTTAGCTAATGAAACTGTTTGTGCTATTTTAAATTGCTGGTGTTCTTCATTTTGTAAGTCTTTTAAAAATGCCATAATGTGGGGTTATAGATGTTGAAGTTTTTATTCAACCTGCTGTGCCATCCCTCCAGGGCGTTATTTGTTTTTGGTGTATTTTCTAATGTTGCCTGATAACAATTCCATAAATTCACTGGGTATTTTGGCCTTCGTCGTGTGCCGTTTCTGGTTAATTGTCCAATCCAGGTGTTTTCAAAGTAGTCCAATAAATCACTATTTTCCTCTTCATGATTTTTGTAATAGGCACTGTCAATTAAATGTTCATAAAAATCAATAACATAATTTATCTGTACAAATGCTAATGCAAAAAGTTTCTTTATGTTAAACTGATAGCAACTTTCCTCTGTGTATTTTGTGCTTAGTCCTAATTTTTGCAATTTGCGCCATATGCTTTGCGTGAAATGAAAAAAACAACCTTGAATTCGTGTATCTTTGTATACTGATGAAAATCCTTTGATTTGTGCTGATTCGTAATCCATGATTATTGTTGTAGGGTTTCATTCAGGCGTAATTTGCTTAATTTGATTAAACACGATTCTGTACGATTCTTCAGTTTTTTGGCATTAATATATACACAAGTGGAATGATTTTATCGTTTATTGTGCCATGTATTGTGTAAAACTGGAGGAATGGTTGCGGGCACACTTTGAAAGTTGCGTCACTTTGCCATTTGTCACTTTGAGTTAGATGGTGAAAATTACTAGCAGTGGAGAATATTAATATTTTCTCATTGTTCAAATCAAGTGTTGCATGGTGAAAAATTTCTCCGTTTTTTGTTATTTTTAAAACATCTGGGATTGTAATGTCTTGAAATAACACTGGTGCAGGTGGCAAATTTTCCTTTTCATTTCTAGTTCTGTTTATTGTACGTTGCATCAACTTCTCAGCCGGTAACTGTGCCGTTATATGTCTTGGTAATTGGTCACAAACTTTTGCCAGTACCGATCCACTTGGTTCGCCGTGACTTTCTTCGGCTTTTCTTTTTAGCTCTGATAGTGTTTTCTTTATAATAATACTTGTTTGGTCAGGCAGATGGTTATGTTCATTTTTACTTTTCACATTCGTTCCCTCTTTAATAGCTCGAGCGCTGCATTTATTTTTTTTGTATTCAGTGCATTTCCAGTAAACTCAGTCATTTTTCTCATACTCCTTATGGAAAACGTATCTATTTAAAATCAACTGCTTCCCGCCCTTTTGATTTGTCACAAATTCCATTTTGTTTTCCATTTCGTATTCTAAAACAAACGAAAGAAATGTTTCCTGTCATATATTTCTATGTCGTATGATTATTTACTGTCTATTTACATGTTTGTTCTATAAATAGTACCTGTTGTCTTGTGAAGTAAATCCAAGCGATTTCCTGCAGTACCGTGTCAAGTGACGTCCTGTCAGATAATGACGGTTTGCCAAAACCGTTATTGCTATCTTGGTACCTAAACAAGGTTCTTTACTCTTGGTTTTCACCTATGAGTTTAACCGTTTCTAAACTCTTGTGTCGATTACGTGGGCTGAGAGTAGGGTGGGGGGGGCTGCTGGCCACCGGGTGAGGGGGTGCTGGGGGTGGGGTTTTGGGAGGGAACCCCCCCATTATAGTAAATGATACTCTTGTTTTTTCTTTATTTCTACTTATTCATATTGGTAATTTTTTTTTCGATATTTACATTTTCGAGAAATTGAACCTTTTAATTCTATGTATACCTTTTCGATATTTTCATTTTCGATAATTTTTTTTCGTGATTTGTGTAGTTCGATATTTTTTTTCTCGATATTTTGACTATAAACTGGAGTACATTGCTTGCTTTGTGGGTGCCTGATTTAATATTGCAGATTCTGACGTGCATTGAGGCTGGAAGGGCTGATTCAGTCAAAGAAGGCCTTATTGAAATGGCAGCATTGAGAGTGTACCGTTGCTCTGGCATTCCCTGAAGTGAAGAGCCTTTGGTGAGGGGTTGTGGGGCCGCTGGGCTGACCCCTCTTTATGGTAACATAGAACACACCCTACTGCATACAAATACGCCACACTTGATGTTCAGTGATTCAAGAACTGTTGTTTATTGGCACATCCAGTTCTAGAAATACATCTTGTATTGCCCTCTATCAGTGACACGTGTTTCGGCAAATTATAAATGCCTTTTTCAAACCAGGGCTTTATATACCATGTAAGAATCAGACACAGTTGAGTAAAACAAAGGTGCAAGCACCATACGCAAAAATAAAAACATAATGTAACACCAATGAAACAATATATATGATGAAATACATTGAATTGTTTGTGTGTGTGTAAGACAGAGAAGAGAAGGGATGGGTAATGGGAAAGGAGAATGAGGTAAAACAAAACAATAAACATAGCATCACAAATGAAAAAAGAAAACATTATTAGGTTGGAGATCTGCGTACATGAAAGCCAATTTCAGAAAAACCTTTATACATTGTGTGCTTAATTAGGCTGGATGGCATACACTAGTATTCAGGTGATAGCTAGGAATAAAAACATCTGCCTAACTATGTTAAAAACAAAAATGGTAGGTGTAGTCAGTTGGGTTACATCAGGCTCCAAAGTGAGCTACCATACCTCCTATTTCAAGCATTGACATAGCTTAAACAACATAGAAATTGCTTAATCATTTACCTGATTTTCTTGACACAAACTGCGGTCTGTTGTCGTAGTAATAACCGGGGTGAATCCCTAAACAAAACATGACTGCATTAACTATCATCAGCACCATACCAGGTAAACCAGGTAAACCTGCTAATTGTTGGCACACTCTTAAATGGGCATTTGCGCGTTTTAATGTATGATGCCCGTTCTCTCTAAGCACGTGATGGTGAGCAATCTAAAAGAATGTAAATAACAGTGATAACCATAATTGCGGCTTGGGTGCATAAAACTGTGATGCTGAGCTTACAAGAGACCAATTAAATGTGTGGTTGGTGCCTTGAATCAAAGAACCAAGTTAAGTCTCATCTGATGTCCGGTACCATTAACAAGTTGCAACTTTCAATGTGCCTTTGAGAGTAACGTGTGTAATTCAAAATAAGCACCTGACTCACAGCACTCCTGAAATGTCAGAAAGGCACGACTCATTTATATTTAAATTCAGTGAAAAAACTTTGTCAAAGGGACGTTATGGTTCCAAGTAAAACCGAAAAACCCTTGAAATTCGCCAGTTATGGTAAGCTAAGCAACCATAACTCGCGCCACCACCGTGCACTGCTACGACTAACACCCAGGACATCAAAGATGACATCACAAATGTCATTGATGACATCACTGATGACATCACATGTCTGGCTCGCTCTTTTTTCTAATGCTGACATGTCTAGGCCACATGGTTTTCTTCAGTAACAGTCAAACTAAAAATGTTATTTTGTTTGTAGACGTATCCTTCAAGTAGGTTCTTACAGTAATTCCCTTAGAGTCCAGTCACATCATATGAAACATATACATACGGGAAGACACAAGCTTGAAAGACAGCAATCCTTTTTGTGTATAAAGATAATCAGTAGACTTATCAGCACTTTCTGATAGTTCTGTTGTTTTTTATGGCTGTACTTTCCCTGTATATGGTCATATTTGTATACATTGTACTCACACTACTTTCCTTAGGGTCCAATCACATCAAGTGATACATATACATAGGGTAAATAGCAGCTTTGAAACAGCAATCATTTATTTGCATAAAAAGAATCAGTTAGGTTATGAATTGTTTCTGCTACTACTTGTGCTTTTTTGCTAACTTCACTTTCCCTGTATATACCCATATTGGTATGTGTTCTTGTCTCTTTGTGTTT
Source organism: Ambystoma mexicanum (assembly GCF_040938575.1). Classification (NCBI taxonomy): domain Eukaryota; kingdom Metazoa; phylum Chordata; class Amphibia; order Caudata; family Ambystomatidae; genus Ambystoma; species Ambystoma mexicanum. Next base: position 928,052,072 of record NC_090931.1, on the reverse strand, counting down.
TGTCTATAGTAAAGCAATGATGTAATACATGGGTTTTATTAGCTACTTATTACATATTTCACAGTACACAAAAATCTATTAAGAAAACAATTATCATTTCATTATTCAACATATTAACATTACGAATATTATACCTTCATCTTGTAAGCTGCACACAATGCTATGTTTCTGCATGTGTAGCTTAGTATACTAGATAGAACCCCATAATAGAAAGCTATTTATATCAATGCATTGTTCAATGCACTAATTAGGGTATGATATTTATTGTAATGATCCTTGACACTTTTTTCGCAACATTATAATAAGAATCCCTTGTACGCATATTTCATGAAAAGTACACACACATGTCATCAGTGATGTCATCAATGACATTTGTGATGTCATCTTTGATGTCATGGGTGTTAGTCTTAGCAGTGCACGGTGGTGGCGCGAGTTATGGTTGCTTAGCTTACCATAACTGGCGAATTTCAAGGGTTTTTCGGTTCTACTTCATAGGTTTTTAGTAGCGCAACTTAACCATAACGTCTCTTTAACAAAGTTTTTTCACTGAATTTCAAAGGTTTTTAGTAGCGCAACTTAACCATAACGTCCCTTTAACAAAGTTTTTTCACTGAATTTCATAGGTTTTTAGTAGCACAACTTAACCATAACGTCCCTTTAACAAAGTTTTTTCATTGAATTTCGTAGGTTTTTAGTAGTGCAACTTAACAATAAGGACTTTCACTTTATATACATATCATATGGAACTGACTGAATCTCTTCTACTGTACTTGATGTCCGCGAACTCATTTAATGTTCGCGGACATGTTCGAAGAACAGTACCACTACCTAAAAAACTCTGGGGGGGTATGTTTGATTGTTATATCATAACATAGGAACATTTAACAAATAAAAAAAAAGCACACAAACACATTATATGTACTAATACATAAGAAATGTAACCCATATATACAACACACTAACCATTCATTTAAATGCACTATGTTCTAAAATGGAATATACCAGAAGAAAATAAATTGGCTTCCAACATAATTACCTCACAAACACAACAGAACTGAGAACAAGAGCAGACCCACTGAGTACATAGGACATATCTTACCTGAAATAGTAAGTGTACTTAATTTTATTCATATATTTATAAACTTTCTGTATTAGATAAAAAAATATATTATCTTTTTTTTTTTCTCTCACAGAAATGTCTAGTACTCTGGAATGGCTAGAGGAACATTTCCCACATGAAGAAATGTCACAAGATAGTGAAACTAATGGTAAACACTTTATACTATAAACCATTTAATTATTATTATTTTGTATACATTTAACATATATATTTTTTTTTGTACAGAACATAACAAAATAGAAACTACCTCTGAAGAAGCTGTTATGGAAAACACGCTTGACAGCATAAAAGAAAAAATTGATTTATTGTTGACCAATTTTAATAATTTGAAAACTTTTGTTGAAGATCATTTTAAAACAAAAATGTCATACCATTGCCCCACATGTACTTGTCCCCCCTCACCATATCCCAGTCAATTATCCCCAAACCCTCTCCATAACCCAAAACGTTTTGATGAGACTTCCATCCCTTCTTCACCTAATGACAATCATGATGAAACCCCTAATTCTCCTATTTTTGTTTCTGTTTCTGCCTCACCTTCTCTGTCATAAATTATTAATATATGTTAAATAAAGTTTAATTTTTATATTGTGTTGTAAATAGTTTCATTTTTTTTTTTTTTAAACAATGTAGGTGTCCGCGGACAGTGCAGGTGTTCTAAAATGTTCGTAAATAAACAAAAATGGAGGTGTCCTGAAGAACACTATACCTGTCCGTACTGTGCGCTACCAAGTTGAAACTGTTCTAAGAACACACGCGGTGTCCTGAAATGTTCGTAAATAAACGAAAATGGAGGTGTCCTGAAGAACACTATACCTGTTCATACTGTTCGCTAGCAAGATGAAACTATTCTAAGAACACACGCGGTGTCCTGAAATGTTCATAAAAAAAAATAATTAGTGTCCTAAAGCACACTATATCTGTCCGTAGTGTTCGCTAGCAAGTTCAAACTGTTCTAAGAACACACGCGGTGTCCTGAAATGTTCGTACATAAACGAAATTGAACGTGTCCTGAAGAACAGTATATCTGTCCTTACTGTTCGCTAGCAAATTTAAACTGTTCTAAGAACACACACAGTGTCCTGAAATGTTCGTTTCACGTGTGACGCAATTTTAATTAGTTCAGGACCTGAACAGTGTCCGTAGAACATCAACGTGCATGCGTTAGCCAATCTCTGTGCATTTGGTGTCCTGCGGACATGCGCTTCCTTCGCGGACTTGTTCGCGAACGGATCATATGACCGCGCCCACGCTGATCGCGTGTTCTGAATGAGGACCCTGTTCGGGTCCCCGAACAAATTAAAAGTACATTTTCAATTAATCCATAATATTTTTGAATAAAATCTCACCATGGCACAAGTCCCACATAGTAATCCTGAGTTTCTACATACCTTTTGAAACTTCTCAAACTTTTTTTTTGTGTTCGATCTGTCCGCGGACAGCACGCATGTCCGCGAACCGCGCACAACCGCCCCTATAAAAGACCACGCCCTAGAGCTTATTCTCATTGTGTTTCTGGCTATTCTTCAGAGCACAGCTATTTCTCCAGCAACTTGCTGATTACACCATCGAGATGGCATCCCTGGCTGCAGAACTGCCACCTGGTGCTGCACCTGCTTCAGCACCACCCCCACCCCCTCCACCACCACCTCCCCAAGGGCCTGAAGAGGGGAACAGGAGTGAGGATGCGGAGGAGGAAGAAGAGGATGATGAGAATGAGGTAGAGGAAAACCCTACTACCCGCACTAGGCGTGAGTCTTGGGTGTGGCGGTTATTTACCATCCATGGTAATGTTCCTAAGGCTCGTGCGAACCGTGTTACCTGCAATGAGTGCAAAATGATACTCAGTCGTGGGAAGCACGGTAAGTACAGCTTTGGGACCACTACTATGAAGCGACACCTGAGGTCATTTCACTCTGGGGCTATTCGCAGGGTTGTACCTTGCGAAGAACGTAGCAGGTTGATTTCCTCTACTTCATCCTCTGTTTCTGATCCTGTCACCACAAGGACCACCTCTGTGGGACAGCATCTTCCTCAAGCTGCCTCACAGGCCATACAGAATGCTGATGACCCTTACCTTTCGAGGGTCACAGTTGTATGTATGTACTGTGACACAGTACTCTGCTGGGGGGAGCGACTTCGTAGTGCTTTTGAGACTATCATCTCAGAGCACGAGAAGATCTGCTCACTACCCAAATAAAACCCACTCTACATCTTCCTGTCTCAGCGCGCCCTTTCTTATCTCTGTGGTTGGTGTCCCCCCTTTACCTTCCTTTCCCCTCCCCCGCTAGTGTGTTGTGTTTAAAAAACAAAAAAAAAATACAAAATATCAAAAATCAAAAAAGAAATAAGGCTCTTTTCACAGCCGCCTTTCACAGTTAAAAAATAGAAGTGAAAATAAATGAAGCAGGGCCCTTTGTATTTTTTAGAAGTCCGCGGACAGTTCGCGAACATTTAAAAAATTGGGTTGCTACCCCATCACAAACATTGCAATTTTCTCTGAGAAGAAGTGGTGGCTCTGAAAAGAGCCTTTGGGTGGTGTTTGTAAGTCAAAAATTATAAATGCCTAACACCTACTTCAAAATGGTTGTTGTAATTCCAAAAAAGGTCGCAATGCATTTTGTACATTTCTCAGAAAAATCTGATTGCCAGCGTAAGTAAGATGGACTCCATCTCTGCGAAAAATGTATGTACTACGAAACATAATATTTTCATTGTGAAAAGAGGACATGCCAAAATCTCTTAGAAAGGCACAAACAGCCTTATTAACATTGCCCTTGCTTTTTCCATTTGTGGACCAAATGAAGAAGAACGAAGCCACATTTTTCTCTGCGCAATCCGTGAAAATATCACTTGAGAATTAGGAAACATGTCCATAACCTTCCCAAGTCCTTCTTTCATAGCAAATTGCAAAAAAATTCCAGTCACATGTCCTAAACTGTTCCCTCCACAATGAATTACAATTATGTCTGAATGTTGCTCTGTCTCCAAAGTAGCACAGAGAGGTAGCAAGTCCAACCACTTCATTCCACGTACTCCATGCCAGTCTACTTCCACATGTGGGAATCCAAGATCTACAGCTACTCCACAGCTTTGTGCATGCACTTTCAACCAATTTATCCACGAATCTCCCAAAATCCAAACAATAGCCATAGCTATCTTTTGTTCTCTCAACAAAAAGAGTATCCGAAAAACTCTCTCCTGGCACAACACACCCACTAAACTTTCCTGACCAATCCCTTTCAGTCCTCATTCTCATTTGCATGACTTCTGAACCCAAAAATCCCCGGATGTAACTCCCGATGTCCGCAAACTACCGCCATGTCCGCGGACATATCGTAATATGAACAGCCCTTCTACCATTTCCACTTCACTCTCTCTGCCATTCCCTCATTGGATGTAGCTAAAAAATCACATGACCATGCACCAATCACATTCAAGACCTCTAGATCTAACTGCATCATCATAGATCAGCACTGCAAATGTACTGTGAATCTCTCTGAGTACAAGTGTCATATCATTGGCAAGCACCATCTACCAGAAATACTGTACAAGTCTCCAAGATTTCTACTTGCAGCTCCATGCATATCCATATGCATGAACACAAACTTCAGGTATGCATATTTTCTGTACACTAGATGAACACATTTTCAAACCTACTTTTAGCTTGTGTAATCTGTAAAATGAATTTACTGTATTTTTTTCAATATCCTAAAATCAACTATCACTTATAAAACTTTATACTATTTACTTTCTTTATACACACACACTCAAATAATGTTAAACTAACATTTTTCAAATGAAATATATAGACTACATATATTCAAACAAAATTGCATGCAAGCACAATCTATGTTTAAATCTTTACAAAAATACTTACACAATTTCATATTTTTTTGTTTTTATTTATTTACTTAATTACTTTAATTTAGACATGACATTGAGGCGCTATTACCTAGAACAGCTTACTTACAGAAATAGTAGTATTCACTGGTACATTATAAATTTCACAAGACATAGTAAAGATAATTTTTTTTGCTACTGTTAGTCATTCAATACAATTTGTTCATTAAGAACATATCATATGTACTGAACTGATGCAATGTATCTTATGTAAATAAATTAGTTTAATGGTTTTAAAGAAGGCACTCAGGATTTCAATTAAAAAAATCAATATCTAAATTAAAAACAGCGCTATATACAAAGTTACTAATTTGAAGCTTTTACAATTGCAGTGAAGACCAGTCTACTGAAAAGAAGCAGCCGAATTCGAAGAACAAAGAAGAACTAAGAAGTTACCTGTTAATTTAAGAAAAAAAGTAAGTAGAATATCACCATAATATTTGTATTATTAATCAAACATACTATAACATTAATACAAGCTATTCTAGTGCCTAAAAATAGAGTTTGTGTACCATTTTGTCCCAAAATCTCCATGTCTTAAACAGCGATTTACAGCCAGAATGGCCCACAAATTTCTATTTTTGGACACACAAATTACCCAATTGAACCGCTACAATTTTCATATTATAGAACAAACAACTGTTTTAATTGTATACATTAGATTTACTATTTGTACTTTTCCACACCACTAGCTTACTTTTTTTGTCATCTGAACCCCAGTTTAGTAACATATAAATTCAAGAATACCTATCCCTACTAGTTGTAGTTCCCAATGCACAATCACACACCATTACATACATCTTTATCATCTTACTCAAACACTCATGCACACAGCACACATACATTCCAGAACACCCCAACCCATATCTTCTTTATTTTTTTCAAAAGACCCTAAAGAATGCCTACCAAAAGTCAAGTCCGTAGAAAGCAATGCAAAAGTAGAGCAAATGAAAATAAAAGTGTCCAACATAAGCATCCATCTCTAGCAGAATTTGTAAAAAAAGTTGAAACAAAACAGCTAATACAGTCATTTAGTGAAACACAAGAAGTTTCAAGTACAAAAACTTTGCCTGCTCTATCAAAATGTAAAACAAACCAAAAAACAATTAACAGAAAATCAGCTAGCACTACAGATAAAACTACTTTATCAAATTTTAATATAGTGCAAAGTAAGCATACCAAGAAAAGTATTTTAGCCAAAATGTACCGTCACAAAGTCCTTCAAAATCTTATAAAAACAGGAGAGAAATCAGGTTCAATGCTTAAAACCTATCGTTGGAAATTAATCTTAGAAGCGTTGATGGACAGTGCAATTCTTCTGAAAAGAAAGTTCTTTATTTTACTGTTAAACAAAATGAAACCACTAACAAAACTAATAACTAAATTATAAAAAAGACCTCAATAAGCGAAATGTCAACAGAAAGAACTTCTTAAGTATCTGCGGAGGTGAATGGAATCACACTACGAGCACAGAACCATATTTTAATGAAGAAGCGTACAAACAAAAGCAAACAAATACAATTGCCATACATAGCAGTGGTCGGGGTTATGAAAAAGTGAATAATACCATAATGGAACAAGAAGTACTCCTTACAAAAATATGCCCTGAAAACTTAGTTACCTCTCCATTCAACTGAATCAGAACGTCTATTGTACAAATGGCCATGCACGTCAATGTGTAACATTCCCAAACAATGTTTCAAATCTTTACGCTGATTCCTCAATAAATATGGAAAAAGCAAAGACAAAATCAAAATAAAATTACTGAAAAATTTGGATACCTGTCCAGTGCGCAAGTACACAGGACTACAAGGACATTCATTGGCCTGCATTACAGGACCTACTTGTAAAACCACTTTCCATGATATCAAAAGGATATCAACACATCATTCAACTATAAGAAATCTAGTCTCTAAACTGTACTATGCTAAAAGTCCTGCTTTAGCACTAGCAAAGTTAAATAACATCCTTCTACATGGTACAGCAAAAGACCCACTTGAAGAAATTCACTATAGCCAGAAAAAATATTTTGGAAGTGAAAGCCATTTACAGAATGAAATAGCTTTAAACCAATTAAGCAACAATTCTACACATGGCAACTTTTTGCTAAACACATACAAAAAAGAAATACTAAAATTTAAAAGTATATCAGCTGAAGTACCAAACCATGTATGTGTATGTTGCCGTAGAACATTTTATAAAAGTAACACAAAAACTGTAGACCTATCATACAAAATAGAAGACAATGAAGATTCTAAATGGTTTGAATTAGCTCTCTACATTGTAGCAGAAAACAAATACGAAATAACTGAGCCCTTAATACTTTGCAGTTACTGCACTACAAAACTTGACAACAACCAAACTCCTTCATGTGCTATCACAAATAATTTGGAATTATATCCAGTACCAAAACCCCTACAACAACTTAATTTATATGAGAGCATCATAATTCAAACAGTACACCCATTTCAAGCAATAATACGCCTTCAACCAAAAACAGCAAAATTACCTCCTTCTGAATTGGTAAAAGGCATTTGTGGAAAAGTAGTTTATTTACCATTAGATCTAAAAGAAAATGTGCATTCTCTAGGAGTGCAACGTCCAATTCAGCAATCTTTAATTATCTTAGTAAATGGAGTACCTACAAAAGACAAAAAAATATGGCAACAGCTGGTAGATTTATATAAAGTTAGACAAGCCTTCCAATATCTTAAAGAGAATAATGAATATTACAAAGAAATTAATATTGAAGAAAACTTGAAAGATACAACTGAAATAATTCAAGAAACACAAGAAGCTGGTCACTTTGAGCTACTAGATCCTGCTACAATATCAAATACTTTAGACCATTATACAATTCATCCTTTGCACTGTAATGACACCGTAGAAGATGCACTGGAAACTTACCAAATGCGTCAAACAAAAGGATCGCCAATCAGCATATGGGAAAAAAGTATAGAAGCACATGCTTTTCCTCTACTCTTTCCTACTGGCAAAGGAGGAAGGTATGATGATAGACCTATTCAAACATCAGCTTCAGAATACCGCTCATTACGGATGTATTCTGAAGATCCCAGATTTAGACAAAATGTGGAATACATATTACACCTACTCTTTGAAAGTAAACTAGCAACTTTATGTTACGGAGTTGCACACTTATTAAAATCAGGATCACACTTTCAAAATATGACAGCTACACAATTATTAGAAAAAGTGCAACAAAAGGATGAGGTTTTACAATCTAATATTACAAATCTATTAGCAAACTTCGTGGTACTAAAGAGTACTGGTTTCGACGTCATGGAGATGTACCTTGTATGATCAGAAACCTTGGCCCAATCACTTGGTTTGTTACATTAAGTTGTGCAGAATATGCATGGGAAGATTTACATGATTTCCTACGCATATCAAATAAAAACAAAACAAACATAGATATACTAACACCTGGAGAACTTTGTTCTTTGGATCCTGTTAAGGTTTCAAGATATTTTCACCATCGCTTCATTGCTATGCTACATTTTATTTGTAATAAAACTGTTCCTCCCCTTGGAGAAGTGCAACACTTCTTTTGGAGAAAAGAATACCAAGCCAGAGGAGCACCACAAATCCACATGCTTTTATGGATTAAAGATGCTCCTAAATTTGGTCAAGACTGTGATGCCACTGTTTTACAGTTTATTGAAAAATATGTCACTTGTGAAATTCCATCAGAAGCCACAAATAGTGATCTTCATGCACAAATTTGACAATTTCAAAGACACAAATGTGGAAAATATTGTCGTCGCAAATAAAAAAAAAAGGGAAATACTACACCAAATGCCGATTTGGTTTCCCTAGACCAGTTACAAATGCAGGTCAAGTGAACAACCTCATGTCTTCAGTTAGACATAGTGTTAAAGGTAAGTCACCTAAAAATACATATTACATAAAATGAAAAGAAGAAGAAAAATATATCAATGATTATAATGCAATCATTGCCCACTTATGGAATGCAAACATAGATGTGCAGTACATTGCAGACAATTCTACTGCAGTTGCACGATATGTCACAGCATACTTAATAACTAAAGCATAAAAGACAAAGCTCCAAGACATCTGGAATGACCTGTCATCAGATAAAACAGTATCTCAGAAATTATACAGCTTGGGCATAAAAATGCTCACCCATAGAGAATGTGGATCATATGAAGCAGCTGATCGTTTAGCTAGTACTGCATTGTATGGTAAATCTGAAAATATAGTATGGCTAAGTCTTGGTCCAGTTAAATCTAGAAAAAGAGTTCTAAAATCATATGAAGATATAGAAACAATAGCCAAACATGATCCCAACAGCCAAGACATTTTAAAAACAATTTATTGGACACATACTACCCAAACAGAAGTAATACTTTGGAAAACATGTGTCTATACCACATAGCCTAAAACTACACATACAAAAATAATATGAAACCTGATGAAAAAAAAGGTAAATATACAGTAACAAACTGTGAAGGCAGCTTAGTTAAACTCACTAAACCAAATTTAATTAATCATATCAAATTGTCATTAAAGAATCCTCAACATAAAGAAGTAATATTACATGTCCCTGCTACAACTCTTCAAACCATGGAGAAAAGAAGAACAATTACTAGATAACTATGACTCATGTGAGGATGCTTTCAAAGCAAATGAAAGCACTATAACTGATGTAAACTTTACACAGTACAAAACAATGTTGCACAATGAACAGCAACACGAAGAAGAACTCCAAGCCCAACTAGATAAGGACACTCCTGACAGTAGTCAACCTTCTGTAACAGGAAGCCAAGAACCACTGGGAGAACCACTAATAATAAATGAGGCAGAATTAGCTATGATAGAAGTAGAAAACACCATGTGTCAGTATGAAGATAAGGAAGACTTAACTATACTACAATCAAAACTAAACAATGAGCAAAGTAGCATTTTTCAAGAAGTAACAAAACAAATTGCACATGGTGTAAAACATGAAAATAAAGAATGTTCCTGCCATAATTATAAACCTATACTACTGTACGTCAGTGGTGAAGCTGGTTCTGGCAAAACATTCCTAATCAAAATCATTAGTAAGTTCCTTCAACAATTGACAAACAACAAACTGTCAGCTGTTGTCACTGCCCCCACAGGTTTAGCTGCCTACAACATAAGTGGTGTTACATTACACCGATTACTACTATTACCAGTAGAACACCAGAACAAATTAGACTATTACAAACTATCTGCAGAAGCTGCAATGGAATTACGCAGAGTATTGAAACAAATGAAAATGCTACTAATAGATGAAGTGAGCATGGTCTCCAACCTGATGTTAGCTTTGATTCACCTCAGATTACAAAAAGTACTCAAAACAGACTATGATGAGCTCTTTGCAGGAAAACACATTATTTTTTTGGGAGATCTGCTTCCATTAACACCAGTAAAAGGTGAGCCTATTTTTAAAACATTAGGACACAAACTCTGCCGTAAAACTGTTGGCAGCATTGGAAATGTCAACCTTTGGCAACATTTCCAATACAGAGAATTAACAGAAAACATGCGGCAATCTGCAGATCTCACTTATGCCAACATTTTTAAAAGTATCAGAGTTGGTATACTTTCTAAAGAAGCAGAAGCAATAGTGAAAACCCGGCACATTAATGCACTTTATGGCGATAATGCATGTGCTACAGATGTTATGGAACAATTAGCCCACAAAAATGTCAATTGTATGGCCTTAATGCCAACTCTTGCAAGCTGTTTCAAATTCAATGAAATCATGCTAAGTAAAGAAATGCAACCAATCATGGAAATTAGTGCCACAGACAAACTAGATGTACATGGTATGACACTACCCATGTGTGACCAAGCCACAACAAGACTAAATAGTTTAGAAAAATCATTCGAAGGGATTGTGTCCTCCGACGTATTCCTTATCTTAGATATCTCTTTCCAGCTTTGCTGGCCTCGGCAATTTTTTCTCTAGAGGGCGCTGCGCGTCGACGTCCGCCGAGTCGATGTCCCTCGACAGCCGGCGTGTCGACGTCATCCTGCCTATAAAGGCCGCGCACAGCGTCCGTTGCTCAGTTCCGTTTTTCCGCGCTTACTCAGTGCCTCGGAATATCGTTGCTCAGTTTCGTAGAGAATTAATCCAATTTCCTCGAGATATTCGATCCATACTCGATGGCTTCCTCGTCGGAACCGACGACCCCTCGGTCCGGCTTTAAAAAATTCAGAGACTGTGGAAAAAAGATGTCGCTGACTGACCCTCACAGAGTTTGTCTGTGGTGTTTGGGAGCTGAACACCATTGTTCGGAGTGCGAGGACTGTATGTCCATGACAGCTAAGGCCCTGAAGGAGCGTAGGGGGAAGCTGGAAAAAGGTAAGACTTCTAAAGCTTCTTCTTCCTCGACGAAGTCGAGACATTCGTCTCCTCGTCACCATTCGCGCTCCAGGTCTCGAAGCGGGTCCCATCACTCCTCGAGATCGAAGCACTCGGAAGAGGAGACGTCGAAGATCCCCTTCTTCGTCCTCCTCTTCCTCTGTTTCACCTAAGAGAATCCCTTGCCCCACGAAACATCGTTCCCAGGCTGAATGGGAGGAATTCCGAAAAAATATGATGAGCGTCTTCGAGAAAGCGGCCTCGACCCCCTCGAAGACTGCCGAGAGCGATGCTCTGGTCGAAAGACCCGAAGGTCCAAAACGCAGCGAGTCGCAGTACTCGGCGAAGGAAGCTTCTCGAGCGCGACACGAACCCTCGAGTAAAGCTAAGACCTCGAATCCTTCTTCGAAGGTTCCGTCGACGGCGTCGACAAAGGTTCCGTCGACGCCGAGGTCGGTGTCTTCGACGCCGTTGTCGAAGGGACCTTCGACACATGGGTCTGTCGACTCGACGCCATCCTCAACACCGGCGTCAACGCCAAGGAAAGTCACGGTTGCGGTGCACCCAGTGGTTATTCCCAGGTCTTCGATGACGATGTCGTCGAGATTGTCGACATCCTCAAGCAGAATTCCAATTCTATCGAGGACCTCGAGGCCTCCGCCTTTGTTTTCGACGCCACGTTCGAAGCCTTCGGCGTCAACGACATCGACGTTTTCAAGGCCGATTACAACAAGTTTGGCACCCTCTGCCTTGGAGATGGGTTTCACACCCTTTGTGAGTTCAGACCAATTAAGAACAATGTCCTCAATTATGGAAGAGGGAGAACTATCTGACCAAGAAGAGACATTTGAGTTGCAGGGACCTGCAACCCCAGTTCAAGAGGAGTTATCCTCAGAGGAACGCAGATTAAAGGAACTCCATGATTCCTTACATGAGGCAAGTGGTTTAGATACTTCCCCTGAGGTGGAGTTCGCTAGGCCAGACCCGGGGGAGCATGCTGAAACCCCTTATAGAGCCTTAATGGCCAGGATCACAGAATTTATGGGGTGGTCAACACCGTCACAGGCTTTCCAACAGGATGACCTCACGGATATTCTTGATAAAGGTCCACAGGAGGATCCTTTAGTACCTTTTCATAAAGCTCTTCAAAGGAAAATCATGATGAACTGGGAAACCCCAGATGTCGTCAAGGCAGTAAATAAAAAACTGTCTACTAAATACAGGGTATCTTCTGCAGACCCAGAGTTTTTGTCCAAACACCCATCCCCAGAAAGTCTGGTGGTACAGGCAGCATCTTCTACTGACATCAAGACTGCTTACCCTAACGTCCCACAGGACAGGGACGATAAAAAATATGATGCTATGGCTAAGAAAGTCTTTTCGGCATGTAGCATGGCGTTAAAATCTATTAATGCTACTTGCACCCGTGCTAGATTTAGCCATACACTTTGGGAGTGTGCTTCTACAGCGACTGACTGCATCCCGGAGGGAGAAGAAAGGGAGGCGTTCCTAAATATCATACAGGACGGTAAAGACGCTATGTGCGAATCCTTCCAGACGGGCATTGATTCGGCTGACAGTATCAGCAGAGCAATGGCGGCAAGTACAACAACCAGGAGATTTGCTTGGTTGAGAAAGTCTGGTTTTGCCCCAGATGTGCAAGCCAGGCTTTGAACATGCCATTTGATGGCTCTTCTTTGTTTGGGAAAAAGGTGGATGACAGTTTAGAAAAACTGCAAACATCAAAGGCAGCAGCAAAATCCCTAGGCGCTGCAATCCGTCAGACACCTTTTCGTCCCACAGGAACCTCTGCGAGAGGCAAGTCCTTTTGCTTCTACTCCGCATTCGGAAGAGGTAGAGGACGACCGGCTCAAAGGGGACAAAGAAGAACTACCCGAGGTGGACGGGGTAGATATTCAAAAGCCGCAGCAACAGCAGGTGCCTCTTTACCATCGGCATCTGCATCAGCCGCCCCAAAACCACTCTGAGGACTTCCCTCACAAGACACCTGTACGAGGCAGGTTAACTCAACATCTGGCGGAATGGCAGGCTATCACGTCAGATGCTTGGGCATTGGAGACAGTTGCACAAGGTTACTGCCTGCCTCTCCTACGCATACCTCAGAGTCATCCACCGGGGATCAGCTCTCAAAAAGCTCCAGATCCGCTCCTCTTGCAGGAAATTTTAGACCTGCTAGAGAAAGGTGCCAGAGAACCGGTACCTGTAGCGGAGAGGAACAGGGGCTGGTACTCCCCTTACTTTCTCATTCCAAAGAAAGACGGAGGACTGAGACCCATCTTGGATTTGCGAGAATTGAACAAACTCCTCAGGAAAGACAAATTCAAGATGGTAACTCTTTCTCAGATCCTTCAGGCCCTTCAGTTCCAGGACTGGTTGGTATCTCTGGACCTTCAGGACGCTTATTTCCATGTGCCAATCCATCTCAAACACAGGAAATACCTGAGGTTCGCAATTGGCAACTCTCATTATCAATTTCGAGTGCTGCCATTTGGGCTGACCTCCGCCCCGAGGGTCTTCACCAAGTTAATGTCGGTAGTGGCTGCAAGTCTAAGGAGGGAAGGGATTCACGTCTACCCCTACCTGGACGATTGGTTGATCAGAGCTGTATCTTCGGAACAAGCTCAGATCCAGCTAGATCATGTTTGCCACTCCCTTCACAGACTGGGCTTCTCCCTCAATTTAAAGAAGTCACAAATGATACCATCACAGAGACTCCAGTTCATCAGAGCGATCCTGGACACTTCCCTGGGAAAAGCCTTGCCACCAGAGGTTAGGGCTCAAGATATTCTACAGATGTTTACCAAGTTTCAAAATGCCCAACGTCTCCCAGCCTTCGACTTTTTGAGGTTGCTAGGCCTCATGGCATCCTGCATTTTCCTAGTGCCAGAGGCTCGCCTGAGAATGAGATCCCTCTAGTGGGCACTGAGAACTCGGTGGTCACAATTCTCAGGGAGAATGACAGATCTTCTTCAGGTTCCCGACAGGGTGACTCGAGACCTTCAGTGGTGGGCCTGTCAGGAGAACATTCTGAAAGGAGAGCAGTTTTGGCAACCCTGGCCGGAGATAACAGTAGTCACGGATGCCTCACTCACGGGGTGGGGAGCCCACGCCAACGACTTGACCATCAGCGGTCGTTGATCTCCATCGGAGTCCAGACTACATATCAACCTGTTAGAGCTGAGGGCCATCAGACTTGCGCTGAAGGCTTTTCTGCCATCTGTACAAGGAAAGAATGTCCTGATAATGACGGACAACACAGTGGCCATGCATTACCTCAACAAAAGAGGAGGCGTAGGATCACTACCTCTGCGCAGAGAGGCGATGCAGCTCTGGTTTTGGGCAATCCAAGAAGGAATCTCTCTATCGGCAGTTCACCTAGCCGGAGAGAAGAACTTGACAGCGGACGCTCTGAGCAGGCAGAGCACAGTCTCCCACGAGTGGGAACTAGCTCAGGAAGTCCTTCAAGAGATCTTCGCCCTTTGGGGAACCCCTCAGGTGGATCTGTTCGCCACCAGTGTCAACAGGAAGTGCGATCTGTTCTGTTCAAGGGAATTTCCCCCGAGAGGAGCTCTGGGAAACGCGTTCATAGTGGACTGGGAGTTTCCGCTTCTGTACGCGTTTCCACCGGTCCCTGTCATTCCTCAAATGATCAGGAGGTTGAGAAGATTCCGGAAAACCATGATCCTAATTGCCCCGGATTGGGCCAGAAGAACGTGGTACCCGGACCTTCTAGACTTGTCCATCTGCCCTCCAATTCGACTTCCACTCAGAGAGAATCTGCTCTCACAGAAGGGAGGTCAGGTTCTCCATCCAGACATCAAAACCCTCAACCTTCACGCATGGCTTCTGAAAGGCTGAGGTACAAGGATTGGGACCTCCCTGATGATGTTATGGAGGTGTTGCTTTCGGCAAGAAGGCCAGCAACAAAATCTTTATACCGCTGCCGTTGGAACAGATTTTGCAGCTGGTGTAGAGAAAAGAATATTGATCCCTTTTCATGTGGTACACCAATGGTTTTGTCCTTCCTACTTTATTTAGCGAATTCAGGCCTTCAAGTTGGCACCATCAAGGGCTATCTCGCAGCGCTATCCATCTTTAAGCGCACTGCGGAAGAACCATCCTATTTCAAGTTACCCTTGGTAATAAAGTTTCTAAAGGGGTTAACTAACGTTTATCCCCCAAGACCATTCCAGCTTCCCCTATGGGATTTAAACTTAGTCCTAACTTTGCTGATGGGCACACCTTTCGAACCACTCCACTCTTGTTCGTTAAGATTTCTTACCCTTAAGACTGTTTTATTAATAGCACTTACATCTGCTAGAAGGGTGAGCGATTTACAAGCTCTTTCTTGTAAACCCCCTCATACAATCTTTCACAAAGACAAAGTTGTTCTGCAAGTGAAGCCTAATTTCCTCCCAAAGGTGGTTTCTGAATTTTATATCACTCAGAAGATTACCCTTCCATCTTTCTATCCTCCTCCTCATCCGGGGAAAGAGGAAGAGAGGTTACACAGGCTGGACCCAAGAAGGGCTTTAAGTTTTTACATTAGTAGACTGGCTAGGATAAGACAAGCAGACCAGCTGTTTGTAGGCTACGCAGGTCACAAGCTGGGGTTACCGATAACTAAGCAGACCATTTCCAGATGGATCATTTTAGCCATTTTGGAATGTTATAAACTGGCAGGAAAAGGGCCCCCTCAAAATCTTAGGGCTCATTCGACCAGAGGTATTGCAGGTTCATCGGCCCTCAAAAGAGGAGTGCCGGTTAGAGACATATGTGCGGCTGCCACATGGTCGTCCGTCCATACCTTTACACGGTTTTACAACTTGGATTCCTCCTCCAGTCAAGAGACTAGGTTTGGAAGGGCAGTATTGCACTCTATTCATCAGTAAGAGGAAGCATGAAGTCAGTACTCCCACCTCCAATAACAGAATACTGCTATGGGAGCCTATCTAAGATAATGAATACGTCGGAGGACACAATCCCTTCGAAGAACAAGTTACTTCTTACCTTGTAACGTTCTTTCGATGGGATGTTCCTCCGACGTATTCCTTATCGACCCTCCCATCCATCCCTGCAGTACTACTTCCCTTATTGCAGCTTACGCTCCTTCATGGTGATTAGTCTAGTCCAGAAAGAATTATTGTGGGCTACAAAATGGAACTGAGCAACGGACGCTGCGCGCAGCCTTTATTGGCAGGATGACGTCGACGTCGGTACGGCGGCTGTCGAGGGACATCGACTCGGCGGAGGTCGACGCGCAGCGCCCTCTATTGAAAAAATTTCCGAGGCCAGCTAAGCTGGAAAGAGATATCTAAGATAAGGAATACGTCGGAGGAACATCCCATCGAAAGAACGTTACAAGGTAAGAAGTAACTTGTTTATCTCAAACACAGCAGGCTTAGAAAATATATTAAAATTATCCTTAAATTGCAGAGTAATGCTTAAACGTAACCTTGACGTGGACCAAGGACTAGTTAATGGAGCACTGGGTACAGTTGTTGGCTTTCAAACATACCCACGCGACAACAAAATTCAGTTTGTCAATATACTCTTTGACAAACTTTCAGAAGTAAAAAGGATAGGACGCTCAACAGCTAGATTCCTTCTCTTCAAAGATATGTATGTACGCAGAGAACAATTTTCTCTAACTCTTGCATACGCAGTCACGATTCATAAATCACAAGGTCTTACCCTAGACAAAGCAATGATAGATATTGGTAACACAGTCTTTAAAGAAGGCATGAGCTATGTAGCACTATCACGCTTACGTGCACTTGACGGTCTATTTCTAATCAACTTTGATGCAAGTAAAATAAACGCTGATATTCCTTGCATTTTAGAATACAATAGACTTCGCTCACTATACACCGCCCACCTAAACACATATTCTGTTCCACAAAAAGTAAAACGTTATAAAAGAAAAATAAATCAAACAGAAATGCAACAGGATGTCACTGCAATTCTTCCAAAGAGAGTAAAAGAAACTAATACTTCATCAAGTACCACAAGCAAAAAAGAATCAATTAGGGAAAGTAAACCAAGTACTTCTTTAAAGAAGGAAGACAAACTCCAAAAAAAGCAGTTAGATACAGAACTACCTGGACCATTTAAATTCTCAAATATAGTTGGTGTAAGTTGCTACGCACATGTAGCAATGAATATTCTATTTCAATTACCACCAATTGTTGACAACATTTAGTTACACAGTACAGACCCATTGTGTTTGCAAATGTTAGTACTTCACAGAAATGCAGCAAACAATCCTGACAACACGTATAGTGTTTTTGGAATAAGACAACAATTGGACTACTGTGCTGGAATGGTGAAATTCACTATAAATTCACAGGAAGATCCACAAGAATTTCTAATGTACTTACTACAGGTACTGGAAAACAAAAACATACCTATAAATGAAATCTTTCAGATTTCATACATGTGGAAACATACATGCACTCTCTGCAACAATGTGACACAAGAAGAAATCCCCAATGAACGCTTCATATATATATCAATACCAAATTGTGAATCCATTCCATTTCAGCGACTTGTACAAAATGCAAACCATGGTAGATTATGCTCTACCTGCAATTCAGATAATCGCTCCACGTTAGTAATACAAACACATAGTAAATACATAATACTAATGCTTCTACGTTACAATGCAGATGGTACCAAAAACAACTGCAAGCTGACTGGATTCACACATGGTCAAATATCACTTGGTAAGAAAACCTTCACAACAATAGTATAATCTACCACGCAGGAGCCACAACCAATTCAGGGCACTACACTGCATATATAAAAAAGAAATGTGGATGATTTGAATGTAATGATAGTACCATTACTCTAAAGCAGAGATTACCAGGAAATCTTACAAACGCTTATTTGATGTTCTTAAAACCAAAATTTGATAACTAAACTGTATTTAAACCCTAAGTAAACTTGTGTTAAAAAAAATATAAACTGTTAGAATACTCCAAAAGCTATCTAACTGCTCAACGATTCTACAACAACTAATCAGATAAATGAATACCACTAAATTAGACCAAAAAATACACAGTTAGAATACGCCAATTGGTATCTAACTGTCCCAAAATTTAACAATATCCAAATAGATAAATCAATACCACTAAAATATATCAAAAAAATAGACAGTTAGAATACTCCAATTGGTATCTAACTGATCCAAAATTTTATAATATCAAAACAAATAAATAATATGTTACTGCTCCAAAAAAATACAACAAGCCAAAGTATTAAGCATTAGCCAGAAACAACAAGTGAACACTGAAAACAAACAAACAAATAAACTGTAGCATAACAGAAAACGTTTTTTTTTAATCCAACATGGATTTTTTTTTCTCCCACAGACCCAATGATTTTAGCAACAAATACAGAAACTGAGCAAATTGCACAGTACTCTGATTTGTAATCTACTAAATATGAGGGTCCAAAAAAAAAGTTTATTGATTATACAATGTAATAAGTCATTACAAAATACTAATACTAACATGCTATTTTCTTTTATCACAGAAATTAACAAGAAAAACATGGACTCCCGTTACTAGACCAAACAGTAAGTGTACAATAATAAGGAGAACCATAGCAGCATATCACATCCATAGTATCTAATACCTTTGTTCCTTATACATTTGTTTTTCACCCAAAGTTATAAGCAAATATGAATGTGATATGCTGCGGTGGTTGTTGCCAGGGCATAGAGTCTTGGGTGCATGGCCAAACATTTCAACTATGGTCTATGGATACTTTTAATGTCCGCGGACATTATGAGTGTTCTTAGAACACTTTCAACTTGCCAGCGAACAATACGGACAGTGTTTTCAGGACACCCCCTACGAACATTTCAGAACAACGCGATAGTTCTTAGAACACTTTCAACTTGACAACGAACAATACGGACAGTGTCCTCAGGACACCCCCATTTTGTTTATTTGCGAACATTTCAGGACACTGTGAGTGTTCTTAGAACACATTCAACTTGCCAGCGAACAATACGGACTACGCCTTCAGGACACCCCCTACGAACATTCCAGACACCGCAAGTGTTCTTAGAAACGTCTTCAGAACACCCCCATTTTGTTTATTTGTGAACATTTCAGGACACCGCGACTGTTCTTAGAACACATTCAACTTGACAACAAACAATACGGACAGTGTCCTCAGAACCCCCCCATTTCGTTTATTTGCGAACATTTCAGGACACCGCGAGTGTTCTTAGAACACATTCAACTTGACAGAGAACAATACGGACAGCGTCCTCAGGACACCCCCATTTTGTTTATTTGCGAACATTTCAGGACACCGCAAGTGTTCTTAGAACACATTCAACTTGTCAGCCACAACTCCATTCATATTTGCGAACATTTCAGGACACAGCGAGTGTTCGACAACGTCTTCAGAACACCCCCATTTAGTGTATTTGCGAACAATTCAGGACACCGCGAGTGTTCTTAGAACATATTCAACTTGACAACGAACAATACAGACAGCGTCCTCAGGACACCCCCATTTTGTTTATTTGCGAACATTTCAGGACACTGCGAGTGTTCTTAGAACAGTTTCAGTTTGCTTGCGAACAAAACGGACACATAGTGAGTCCTCAGAACACCCCCCCATTCAGTTTATTTAGAACATTTCAGAACACCCGTGATGTCCGCAGACAAATCGAACACAAAAACGTCTAACACATAAAAAACACAACTTTCATCCTATCTCATACACTCCCACCCTCCCCAAACACTCCTACACACCAACACACTCTACTAAATACAAATTTTGAACAAAGTTTCACCGCGCTGTCCGCGGACGACTGCGAATCCAAGATGGCGGGTGCTACCGAAAATCTGACGCGCTTCACGCTCCATGCCGTCCAATCAGCGAACACGTTGCATGTCTGCGAACATCACGCAAGTCGATTGGCCAATCAGGACACTGTCCGCGGAGTGAACAGGGAAGTCCGTCCGCGGACCGAACACAGATATCACGAATTTTTTTTACCTACTTTTTAGTCATTTTAAAAAAAACTACTGGACGGATTTTCACCAAATTTGCAAAAGCACGCTTTCGGGACCAAGCCGCTGCTCCTGGTTTGGGCTGTAGACGCGAGCACATTTTTTTTCCCATTCAGTCTATGGGAAAAAAAAAAGTTTTGGGACCCCCCTTATAACTTTGCCCCCCCTGGACGAATCCTCACCAAACTTTGCAAAAATTCAGAGTGATCCAAATAAATTTTTTGCAAAGTTTGGTGAGGATCCGTCCAGGGAGAGCGAAGTTATAAGCCGCCCAAAAAGTGCTCTTCCTATGGAAACAGCAACTTAACCATAACTACATGGCCACTACTGTGGCCATGTAATACGCTTCAACCGATAGTAACCTGTGTGATGAAAAAGGAACCTGAATCTCAGTGCTCCTAGACAATCAGCACTCATGCGTACGTTATTACTGAACAGTAACTGACATTTCCCATGAGAAAAATGCAAAGCACACACACATATATATATATAGATACACACATACTATGCTCGTCCTGCAGGACACATACCGACATTAAGCAGCTCCTCTGTCACGTCTGCTATGCTGCATCGCAGGCCGATTGCGGCCATTAAATCGATGCTTGGCCTCTGTTGTGGGGAAATACCATGGCAATGGACTTGTCCTACCTCTGTTACCAAGCCCCAGGCAGCCATATTTTGGGACAAAAGCAGTGTTATTAATATACAATACGCTCCTTCGCCCAAACCCCATTGCAGTTACCATGCTGCTTTATAAATTACTAATGCATCTGCAAACCACCATATTTAAATGAAAAAAGGAAACAATGAGAGATATTAAATAGCAAATAGAGCCTTTGTTCAATTATTAAAGTTGCAAATCCGGATTGGTCACCTGGGTGCGAGATTAGGGAAAATATGAGCGCATTGGTGCCTGGCAATTACGATACTGGATGCAACCATGAGTTACATGTCCTAGAAAACAGCAAGCAATAATATATTAAAGGAGAGTTCCGGGACTTTTTTTTTATTGTCCCTACGGTTCGGCCATGTGTTTTTAAGCATAACTCGGTCGATCGTAGAAAACTTTCCTATGGACCTTACCCGACTTTTCGTCCATTAACGCACTCGAAATCAGCCGCCATTTTATGATAATCCTATCACTTGCCGCATCGCCCTGGCTCACCTGCTTTTGCGGCACTAAATCAAATCCCCCGCCCCCGAGGCTGACATCAGCAGACGCGTACCGCCCATTTCCCAACGCCAAAGCACGTTTCGTGTCAACAATCGCTGCGCCTCAGCTAATGAAGTGTCGCCATGGAAACGGCAGGACGCCTCTTTCCTCAATAAGTATAAACACACCGTTTCACAACACACAGCAGCAGATTTTCGATTCCATTACTCTCTCTGTGTTACTTTGAGTATTCTGTGACTCGTTTCTGTGCTCTGGTCAGCTACCTTCGTTGATTGTAGCCCGTGTGAACAGATACCAGTACCACCGCTATAAATTATTTTACTTTCTTTACCACACAATGGCTACAATAATGCCGTATATGTACGAGCCCGAGTACACCGAGGAAGAACTACTGGAAAGGCAAGCACGCGAAAACGATGGGGATTCGGACGGCAGTTGGGAGGACCAGTCAACGGATGAAGAGCCTGGACCATGTCGCATGGACGGCGTCTCCACCTGGTGCACGTGCAATCGGTGCGAGCTAATGCCAACTGAGGAGGAGAACTGCTGCTGCCGTGAAAATTCCGGGTGCTTGGCCTACATTTCGGAAGGCGAGCCAAGTCCGCAATGCATCACCGAGCTGCCAGAGTTCAGGGAAGCCTGCCTCTCACGGACAGTGTTGAGGATGATGATGGTGCTTATGCACGAACTTTGCGGCACTGTTCGTCCGCGTAATCCGAGTAACGAGTAAGTATACTCTGGTTGTGATGTCAGTGATGCCACTACTATTTCATGGTCGTCTCCCACATATAAAACTACATCTACATATCATTCGAATGCATGTAAATTGGTTCCATGTTGTGCATTTTCTAGATAGAATTTTTTTCAAAGCAGAATGACATTTTTGTACCTGAATCGACAGTGATAAGAAAGTTGTCATTTTAATACAGTTTGCATCTTTCATTTTCACAGGTGGTACAGGCTGGTGGCCTATCGTTGCTTCACTTGGTGGCTTCACGGGAGGCTCGGACACCGCGTTCGGAGAGTAATACCTGCCTGTGCGGTACTTGCCATTAGACAACATTTCCCCAGCGACAGTGGACAATACCGCGGCTTTTCCCGGGATGTGCTGCAACCGCAACTTTACAATGTGTAATGTTTATTATTTATGTTCAATTGAAATTAAGATCTAAAATAAAACCCAACATATATTTTAACAATGGTTGTTTTGATTTTTTAAATGAATCTAGTGTGTCTCCATTGAATAGTCTTCCTGTGCCTTGTCTTGTCACACCACATGTCTCCGGCCAGCATCCTCCCTCACGCTGGCCGCCCACCTTCAATCCACATAACCGTTGAACCCATATGCAGCAGACATACATATGTTATTTTGCGGGTTGGCATCAAGCCTCCAGGCCTTGCCTCCTCCCCCAAAAATACTTACCACACCACTTTGTTCAGGGTCTCCAGGGTGAACTGCACCCATATATTCTCCTGGGAGGCTGAGGTATTTATAAACTCACCCCCTGCCTTCCATGTACTAGATCCTGCAGCCTGCCTCTTACATGCAGTTAGATGGCCTCTCCTTGGTGAGGCCCTACGGCAAACGAGTCTTGTCTGCACGACCACCGCCCCAATCCACCCCCCGCCCTATCAAAGGCAGTTCGCACCGGGGTACTTGTGCTGGCAAGTGGAGCTGTCAGGGAGCGATAAAGGCCAAGAGGTGCCAAAGACCATGTACACTTCAAAGTGGTCTATAGAGCATGGGTTGTTGTTCCCATGTCTACCGCCAGACCCCGTGTCTCCTGCCAAGCATCTCCCCTCACGCTGGACGGCCCCCTGCAATCCACATAAGTGTGTCTCCATTCACGAGTCTTCCTGTGTCTTGTCTGCACGACCACCGCCCCAATCCACCCCCCGCCCTATCAAAGGCAGTTCGCACCGGGGTACTTGTGCTGGCAAGTGGAGCTGTCAGGGAGCGATAAAGGCCAAGAGGTGCCAAAGACCATGTACACTTCAAAGTGGTCTATAGAGCATGGGTTGTTGTTCCCATGTCTACCGCCAGACCCCGTGTCTCCTGCCAAGCATCTCCCCTCACGCTGGACGGCCCCCTGCAATCCACATAAGTGTGTCTCCATTCACGAGTCTTCCTGTGTCTTGTCTGCACGACCACCGCCCCAATCCACCCCCCGCCCTATCAAAGGCAGTTCGCACCGGGGTACTTGTGCTGGCAAGTGGAGCTGTCAGGGAGCGATAAAGGCCAAGAGGTGCCAAAGACCATGTACACTTCAAAGTGGTCTATAGAGCATAGGTTGTTGTTCCCATGTCTACCGCCAGACCCCGTGTCTCCTGCCAAGCATCCCCCCTCACGCGGGACGCCCCCCTGCAAACCGCATAATGCCACGACATATACACGTCATTCATTCACAAACACACCCCTGTTTCGAATTCTTTATAACCCACTTCATATTTCTAATGAGAACTTCTTTGCGCTTTGCTAGTCAACCCGTGAAGGTGCTGGCTGTCTGCTCTTCGTCTCTGTGAACTTCCTTGACCACTTAGAGCAAACTCATCAGTTTGCAACCTGTGAACTGCTCCCTGTTCTACGACAAGAAACTACTCTGATCCCTGCATCTAACTGTTTGCTCGTCAAGGTAAGGCCATGTACCATACTCATTTTGCGTCCAATTTCTTTTCGTTCAAGACAGTACATGCAAGGAACTAGTCACATGTTCTGAGTTTAGTCAAATTATTTTTCTATTTTTTTAAAGTTATTCAAATACTTATCCACATGTGAATAACGTGTATAGTTCCAAGAACCAAAACATACCTTGCATTGAACCTTTTATGTATTTAATTTTTTAACACATTGGTATTCATAGAGAATTGTTGATCTTTACTTTTCAGAACTTTCCACAATGCCTGCCTGTTCCATTGGCGGTTGCCCTTCGAAGACCCATAATAAATCTGAAGGTACTATAATGCATGTTTTCCCTAAGACAATAGATCAGATAAGAGAATGGGTCCGATATTGCGGATATCCACCCTCTGAGCTTGAAAGTAGAGTCCTAGAAGTCTTTGCGGACAAGAGGGGTAATCGATACCGCATCTGCAGCAGGCACTTTACCTCTGACATGTACTCCACATCATTGCTAATAAAGAAGAACACACCGCGAGCGAGGCGAAAATTGCTCTCCACCGCTATTCCCACTCTATTCGTCCACATCCCTCCACTGGTGAGTCAAGTTTACGTATTTATCTCTCGGCCTTGCGGTAGTGTGTAGCATTAGCTAACAATAATTTCCCCATTTATGTATCCACTCAATATGAAGGCGGAAGATTCTCCATCCGTGTCGTTATTGCAGTCATCAGCCACTTCAAGCGCCTATCGGGTAATCTTACTTAGCTATTCTGCCATTGACTTGTTTTAGGCATGTAAATCAACAGTTTTAATTTATCGTGTAATTATTTTACCTAATGGTACACCCTTGTACTCGTCCTCTAGTCTTTGTTTTGAGTTATAATTATTGTTATCCAAAATAATTCAAGTACTGTCTTTCAGGGAGATGCTGAGGAGTCCAACGTATTGACGACTACCGTTGATGTCACTCAGATGCTCGAGGTACGTTTCAGGACAGTTCCATCGATGGAGATCATCAGATCTTGCATTCTTGTAGCGTGATTGTTACACACAATGTTTCTTTCGTTTTTAGCCATTGATATGTCCTTCTGTCGTCGCCCTCGTATGTGTCTTCTTTTTTCAATATTGTGTTCATTACTAATAAAAAAAAGTCCTATGTTTCAGGGAGTCGATGGAGCATTAGTCCAAGAAGAAGGGGGAGCGTGCAGTTACGGGTCGGCGCAACAGCTTGCAGAAGTGTGCACCGCAGTTACATCGTCCCTTGATGTTCTTATGCATTTCGAGGTATGGATACTGACAGCTCGATCAAGCGAGATCATATGACGTGATTACATCCGCTATACTTCCTTCTTTATTAACGCAAGTACTATGTTTCAGGGAGATGACGGAGCTTCTTCTACAAGAACATCACCCCTAGTAGTTGATGCAGATCTCTGGGTGGTGACACTTCCAACGATCGAGCAAATCGAATCATATTTAGATATCCATTATTTATTTTAGACAACTGATCATTTGTGCAGGTCTATTTAGATGAGCCGTTGACGCCTGCACAAACTTTATGTTCTTTTTATCAAAATAGAAAACCATACTAATGCAATTACTGTGTTTCAGGGAGTCACTGAAGCATCATCTTCAATAATATCATCAATGGAAGTCTATGAGGAGCCCGAGGTATGCATCTTGACAGTTCCATCTAACTAGATCAACAATGCGTGAATAATTGTCGTTTGAATGTTCTACACAAAGCGTTCATTCGTGTTTTGCTATTGAGATGTACGTGGGTATTGGTCCCCAAGTACATTTTGTGTTTTCGATATTATTATACATACTAATGAAAGTTCTATGTTTCAGGGAGTCGATGGAGCGTCAGTGCGTGATGGATGTGCTTATCAGGAAAACATAGTCGTTGCAGCGCAAGAGGAAGTGGAGACATATACACACGAGTCGGAGCAACAGCGTCCTGATGTTGAAGTTCGAGGCAAGAAAGTTTCAAAGAAAAGAAAGCAAAAGAAGGTTAGTGTCCTGGTCACTATATTATGTTGTTTTTCACTGTTAATAGTTCAATACTGTAAGTTGTGTTTAAACTGAACACCCCTTTTCCAATCTGTCCTCTAGTTGCGAGTGGGTGTACGAACTAGATCTACACAGACAGTGAAGCGAACGAGAGATGTTGCTTGTCAAACCTTTTGGCAGGGACTTGAGACTGGAGAAGCATCGTGCCAATGGGAAGAATATGAAGTGATTGACAACGGAGCTATACCACCACCAGCCATTGATAGTGAATGTCCTCCTGGTAGTTCGGATGCAGTCGGAGATCAATTCACAGAATCCACACCCGCAAAAACTAAGACCGCGAGAAAGTTGAAGAAATTGTTTTATTCACCCATTGCCGGAGAAGGAACAGATGTTGAAATGGAAGAGAATGAAGTAGGCGACAATGAAACACCATCAATATCACTGAACATAGCGGAAGACGATATCAGAGATTCTACCTTTCATGTGAGTGACATGTCCTCAACGTTACAGGCCGAACCAGCTGGGATGCAGAGTGACAGTATAAGGAAAGAGGCCAAATTCATTGTATTCGATAGTTGTTTGATTGATATTATTATTCGGATTAAATGTGGGCATTTGGTTGGTGGGGAAGTATGTGGGGAGCCATTGATTAATGTGACTCGTGCAATTCGAGGCACTAACCTTAAAATACATGCCACCTGTACAAAATATCATCCTTTCACATGGTCTGCACAACCTATGCTGGGACAACTGCCAGCAGGCAATCTACTTTGTGCAGCGGCTGCACTTTTTAGTGGTTCAAGTTTTAAAAAATTAGAGTCTTTCTTTCAGTTTGTGGGAATCCATTTCATTGCGAAAACTCAGTTCTACAAATACCAAACCGATTATCTATTTCCAGCCATTAGCGAAGCTTGGAGAATGGAAAAAATGTCTATTGATAGTACATTCGCGGGCAAACGGTTCAGGCTAGCCGGTGATGGACAGTGCGACAGCCCAGGATTTTCAGCCAAGTACTGCACCTACCACTTTCAGGACATGGAAAGTAAGAAAATTGTGAGTTCGGTGGTCGTGCAGGTGTCACAAAGTACATCCTCAGTGGCCATGGAGAAAGTTGGCTTTGTAGCATCATTGCAAGAACTACAATCGCGGGGAATGGTGATCGACCTGATAGCCACGGACAGACACGTTTCAATTGCCAAGACAATGAGAGAACAGTACAAAAATATAAATCACCAATTTGACGTTTGGCATCTTGCAAAATCAATCAATAAAAAATTGTCGGCTGCAGGTAAAAAAAAAGAATTGCAAGGTATTTCACAGTGGTCCAAGTCAATCAGCAACCATCTTTGGTGGAGCTCAAAAACATGTGGAGGGTCGTTGGAAATTCTACTGGAAAAATGGCGGTCAGTAATGCCACACTGTACGAACGTTCACCGATGGAACACGAACCAACATTTCCACAATTGTGAACATGGCCATTTGTCCACAGAGGAGGCACGGAAGAAGAAGTGGTTGATTCCTTCATCACCCACTCACAAAGCCATTGAAAAGATTGTATTTGATAAAACTATAACAAAAGCTTTGAGGGGACTCACGGAATTCTGCCACACAGGAGATTTGGAGGTGTTCCACAATATGTGCCTAAAGTACAGGCCAAAACGATTGCATTTTGGCATGGAGGGCATGATAAATCGGACTCTTTTAGCGGTCTTGGCACATAACCATAATGTTGGCCGTCAACAAAGTAGGACGACCGGAACTTTAGGGACGCTTCGCTACAATAAGGCCTTCACTAAAAGAAGTAAACAATGGGTGATCAAACCAGTGTTTGAGGATATGCAATATGAGTTTATTGAGAAACTTATTGTTGACGTCCTAGATAGGCACATAAATGGAGTTGTGAACGAACCTGTGCAGGGGACAACTGCATTGCCACCCAACATTGCATCTGTTCCATGTCCACCTAAAGAAGAACTCATTGAGAAATACACATCACGGTTTAAATGATTGTAATTTGATTGTCTGTTCTCTCAAGTCTCCTCATGTCGCAGGCCCATTGAATATGTGTATCTAGCCAACCTTGTTCATTTGCGCATTAAATTAAACCAAACAGTAATATAAATCATTTTTCAATAAATATAGAATCTATACGTATTTATGGTTCTGTGTGGCTGCAAAGCACGCAGACAAAATGCAAAGATGGAGTGTAAATTTCAAGTCCTGTGAGAATGCCTTACACTGAATGTAGCTAACTTGGAATGTGTGCTCGTTCGAAGTGAAGGTCAGCTGCTTTGATTTTTTCTCGGGTGCCAGAATGGCCCACGACTCAGAATAAGGTTCTATTGTATTTTGACCTTGACAGGCCTGGACCACGTAAGAAACGATAATGAATATAATTTCAGAAACGAAAGCCATTTCATGTTCGTTCATTAGAAGAAATAACGTCGGCATAGAAGGAGTGGTATTTCGGGGCTGCCCTACGCACAGACGCAATGGAAAATGCAAATATAATGTAAGTAACTCTTTAGATGAGTTTATACCGCAATTTAATTACTATACAGTTGCTTTAAAGACGGGTTAAGTTGTACTTGTTCGTTCTATGTGGCATGTTGTTTTGTACCGCGCACTATCTTGGGGAGAACCGTCTACTTGGCCCCCTTCCCGCCCCTACCTGCAAGGCTAAAAACCTCGGGGTCATCTTCGACTCCACACTCTCCTTCTCTCCTCATATATCTGACGTCTCTACGAAGTCACACTACCAGCTGCACCTCCTCAGAGGTATTCTTCCCTTCCTCTCCTTCCCCCAGAAGCTCACTGTCTCCCGAGCCCTGGTTCTCTCTAGGCTGGACTACTGTAACAGCCTCTATCTTAATCTGCCTGCCTCCACTCTCCGCCCTCTGCAACTTATCCAGAACAGAACTGCGAGACTTGTCCTTGGCCTCAAGCGGGCCCTTTTTATTTATTATTTATTATTTATTATTTTATTACGCTACTTACCTTGTACTGCACTCCCCCCCCCACCTCCTCTCCTTGCACTTTCTCCTTTTCCCCTTACCTCTGCACTTGCGCGATCTGAATGACACCTGGCCTAGTAGGATCGTTTGTCTGTCTTCCCCTTGTTCCCCTCCCTCCCTGCCTCGTCGCGCCTTGAAACACTTGTGTATAGGCGCGTTACAAATACCATATCATATCATATCATACTTTTACGGAAGCACCTCAAAACCTTTGCTTCTGCTTTCTCTCTCCCTCTCCCCTGCTACAACTGGTCCACTGTCTGCGATCTCGGTCCAGGGCCCTTCCACTCTCCACCTGCACTCCCTGTCAACCCCTGCACTGGGGGACTGTCTCAGTATCCTACAGCCCCCCTTGACGTATAAAACCCAGTTGCACTGTCCTAGCTATGAAATAATTTCCAGACCTAATATATAAAATGAATAATTTTAATAAAGATCTGATGGTGAGACTAATTTCCTTTTTTTATGTTTTTCAAATAGATACATCGTCCATTATTGTCTGTGTCACGAGTACCAGACACCGGCGGATGGGTTTTTCAACCGCCAGTTGCTTCTCCGCATGAACAACGTTAGCACCCTGACCATTTTGTGGGACGATCGCCAAGTACAAGTATGCCCTTACGCGGTACTAACGGCTAGATGCAACATACAGACCGTTGTGGTGCCCTAGTGCCTCGTTGTTGGAATAGCCATGCGATTATCAGTGCGACCGAAGAGCTTATTTTATCGTAAACCAACACCATGTCTACTGCACACGAACATCGCTTGCCTCAAGACGAAATATTTTGGATCGAGAGCAAATAAAAATTCATTTATCTAAGACCCTGTGTACAGCAAAGGAACATCGTGTGCCTCGAAACGAACTTTTCGGAACGTGAACAAATAAAAATGCAAATCGCTGAATATTCTCAAAACATTTGATGTCAAATAAATGTACTTTGCCAAATGTACAATCTTGCCGTTTGCTTTTAAACCACTGTTTCATATTCCGAATTGTGGCGCTGTATTGTGAGATGATCTAAGACCCTGTGTACAGCAAAGGAACATCGTGTGCCTCGAAACGAACTTTTTGGAACATGTGCAAATAAAAATGCTAATCGCTGAATATTCTCAAAACATTTGATGTCAAATAAATGTACTTTACCAAATTTACAATCTTGCGGTTTAATTTAAAAGTACAGTTTCATATTCCCAATTGTGGCGCGCTGTGTTGTTTGAGCTCATCTGTGTTGATTTCCTGGTTCTGTGTGGAGTCGCGTAGAAGACGCCTGGGCGCGTTTGCCTACGCAGCTCAGTCACGTCACGGATAGAGGCGGGGAATATGAATGTTTTGATCAAGTCTGTTTCAGGGGCGGGGGATTTGATTTAGTGCCGCAAAAGCAGGTGAGCCAGGGCGATGCGGCAAGTGATAGGATTATCATAAAATGGCGGCTGATTTCGAGTGCGTTAATGGACGAAAAGTCGGGTAAGGTCCATAGGAAAGTTTTCTACGATCGACCGAGTTATGCTTAAAAACACATGGCCGAACCGTAGGGACAATAAAAAAAAAGTCCCGGAACTCTCCTTTAATGAATGATGTGTAACTTCTGAACTACATGTTATGTATTAACATTGACCTATGTATTTACCTTGAGCATTCACAAAACAAATACAAACGGGTGTGACTACATGGGATGGTTTAACCGACCTAAATGCACAGCTGCAAATGTGTACCAAAAGCTAGTGATACTAATACATGGCACCTTACCATATGCATCAAAATCATGTTCTCACAAAGACATGCATGTACGGATTCTTAGTAACATATTAATCACAGCGAAGATGGAGACATGTTTACAAAAAGCAGTACATTTCACTATCCGTGTTAAGGCCAAATTTGAGGGTTCGAAAATGGCAGATTAGCCGAGCTTCTGTCTGCCATAATTTTAATTCAAAATTGCCGCCTCTTCTACCGAGACTTACATGCTGTAGGCCAATTAATCTGATGTCTTTTTTCCCCCTAATTGGTGCTCCTACTGCCAATGTGCGGCCAAAAGCAACATCGGATTCTAACTGCCGATACCTGACAAATGTTCACGAATGTTTGTCCAGAGTTGACGAATAGTACTGCCAATATACATTTTCTTTCAAACAGACTATAGCATAAACCACATGTTCAGTTCTGCATTTGATGTTTTGCCTGATCATTGTTTGGTTGCCAGAGATGTCTCGAAAGTCAGTTGATTTATCATATGCAAACTGACACATGGAACAGATGCCACATTTCCTAAATCTAAAGCTCTCTTGTGGCAGCTGATTAGTGGATTGCTTCTCTATTACCTCGGGGAGAAGCGAAGGACTTAGATGCTTCCATAATGTTTGTGCTCTTTTAGAAATAATTTGCGGACCATGTTGAGTGAATCTGGTTAGATGCGGATCAAGTTGTAATAGATGCCAGTTACGTTTTAACATTCTTCTGATCTCAAAGTGATCATGGGAATAAGTTGTGATGAATCTCACATCATCTCGTTGGTAATCAAAATTCACTTGTTTAGGTACAAGTGTTTCATCTTGCATCATGGATGACGCCGTTTCGGATGTATTTGTTTTGGTAGCCTCTTTTCTTGAATCTGGATAAGAGTAAATCACACTCGGCTGCATATTGAGATTGTTCTTTGCAGTTGCATCTTGCACGAATAAATTCGCCAACTGGAATGTTGTTCTTGACCCTTTGTAGATGACAACTTGTCGCAAATAATGTTGAATTGACCTCCAGTAGGTTTGCGAAAAGTCTTGGTGTGCAAACTCTTTTGGACATACATTGTGAGGTCCAAAAAATCAATAGTCGATGAACTGATGTGTGACGTGAACTGGATCCCATAGCTATTCTGATTCAGACGGCATATAAATTGTTTGAGTAACTCCATGTCACCTTTCCAGATCAGAATCTATATAGTGAGCCCAAAGGATCACGTGCCCGCTATATTGCCTGTCCATGTAGACTATCTTCTCCTCTAACATCCCCATGAACAAATTGGTGCGTGCTGGGGCATATTTAGTACCCATCGCCACCCCTTGTCGGTGGTAGTAGTTGCCATCGAACATGAAGATGTTGTAGTCGAGAGTTGCTTGCAGCATTTCTTTTAGCATATGTATCTGGTTGAAAGGAGAAGCGCTGGTATCCTTGAACACGTAATCAATAATTTGTATTGGTTGTTCGTGTTTGATTGAAGTGTAAAGAGCCCGCACATAGAGTGATGCAAGGAAATATTGTGGTTGCCAACTGATTGCATTTAACATCTGTATGGCATGTGTAGTATCTTTGAGGTAGGCTTTGAGTTTCGGTACCTCTGGTCTGAGAAGATTATCTGTGTACTCAGATATGTTTTCCATTGCCGCTGACAATGGGTCTTCCTGGAATGCATTGGTATGGCTTATGCACTTGGCAAAAAATGTATTGTTGGCATTCGGGGATATTGGATATACAGATACTTTTTTTCCTCATCATTTATGATGCCTTGTCTGTGCCAACTCGTGATCATCTGCTGAAGTTCAGACACAATGGTTGTTTGAGGATTAGTAGGAAGATTCTCATAGCAGTCTGGCATGAAAATGTGTTGATAGGGCATTGTTAGGTAGTCTTATCGATTCATGATTATGATATAGCCACCTTTGTCAACCTGTTTTATTACAATGTCTGTATCTTTTTTCAAATTTTCCAATGTCATCTTTTCCTGTTTGCTCAAATTCCAAGGAATTCTATTGTTCGCTATTCTTTTGTCAGCCAAATGTAGAATTTCATTAGATACTGACTTGTAAAATACATCGATAATATTCTCAGGTGCCATTTGGGTTATGAATTTAGATCGAGCCTTGAACTCAGAATCCATCATGGATCCTGGTATCACATTCAATTCTTGTAACGTATGAGATATTTCATATGTCTCTGGCTCGTCAAGTGTTCTCAAGAGAGGTATATTTTCAATATCGTGTATACTTAATTGGCTATCTTGTCTGTATTGCGGAGCTTGAAAAGGATTCTTGACTTGGGTAGCAAAAACATTTTTAATTAAAAAATGCGTATACATTTGTATAAATCGAACTGTAAATCGATTGTATTGGATCTGCACGAGGGTGCAAATGATAATCCTTTGTTTAATTCTGCAATTTCATCATCAGCGAGAACTTTGTCCGATAAGTTGAGGACCAAATCATTTAGTTGCGATTCCTTGCAGCCTCTCTTGTGTGCACTTGTTAATCTTCTGAATTTGTCTTGAGCAACGGGATTTCTTGCGCCTCCCCTGCCCCCTCCTTCCTCTTCTCCTGACATAGGTGGTCCGCTCTGTGAGTTTGTGGGAAGCCGAAAACAGACCTACTTGGTAGGAACATCTCTGTTACCCTTCCTATACCTGCAAATTTGATTGATAAAGCTGGATTTCTCCAGATTGGACGCTAATTCATCAAGATTCGAAGTAACAGTTGAACTATCTTCACCATCGGAAGATCCGGATGACGTGTTGGGTGTACTTGCTTTAGACAATGGTTTTGTGTACTTGTTATATTTTTCTTGAAAAATATATACCCGGTCTTCACGCCATGGTATTTCCCCACAACAGAGGCCAAGCATCTATTTAACGGCCGCAATCGGCCCGTGATGCAGCATAGCAGATGTGACAGAGTAGCCGCTTAATGTAGGTATGTGTCCTGCAGGACGAGCATCGCGTATATATATGTTTTGCATTTTTCTCATGGGAAATGTGGGTTACTGTTCAGTAATAACGTACGCATGAGCGCTGATTGTCTGGGAGCGCTGTGATTCAGGTGCTTAATTTGAATTACACACGTTACTCACAAAGGCGCATTGAAACGTGCAACTTGTTAATGGTACCCAACATCAGATGAGACTTAACTTGGTTCTTTGATTCAAGGCACTAACCACACATTCGCTTATTTAATTGGCCTCTTTCCAAGTATGATTGTAAGCTCAGCATCACAGTTTTATGCACCCACGCCGCAATTATGGTTATCACTGTTAATTACATTCTTTTAGATTGCTCACCAACACGTGCTTAGAGAGAACGGGCATCATACATTAAAACGCGCAAATGCACATTTAAGAGTGTGCCAACAATTAGCGAGTTTACCTGGTATGGTGCTGATGATAGTTAATGCAGTCATGTTTTGTTTAGGTTTACAAAGGTAGCAGGCGCCCCTCTCTCGCAAGAACAGACATGATAACCTGTTCAGTGGTTATTAACCACTTGAGAGTTCGCAGCCACTGCTTTTACTCACTGTGCCTTTCACAGATGGGTAATATCCATTTGCATATGTCTTTGTTACAAAGGTAGCAGGCGCCCCTCTCTCGCAAGAACAGACATGATAACCTGTTCAGTGGTTATTAACCACTTGAGAGTTCGCAGCCACTGCTTTTACTCACTGTGCCTTTCACAGATGGGTAATATCCATTTGCATATCAGTCTTTGCTTAGAGAGGCTCAGCTTCACCTCACTGATGATGCCCAACAAGGCTGAAACACGTGTATGGGGTTGCTGATGGTACTCTTGTTCAGAAAGGAATTGCCATAGCATTTCGGTGCTGGACTGCCCTTGTGGGCGGGACAAAGACTGATATGCAAATGGATATTTCCCATCTGTGAAGGTACAGTGAGCAAAAAGCAATGGCTGCGAACTCTCAATGTGGTTAATAACCACTGAACAGGTTATCATGCCTTGTTCTTTCGAGAGAGGGGCGCCTGCTACCTTTTTTGTATTTTTGAAAGGAACTTGGGGTTGGTCGCCCTAGGTTACCTGGGGGCAACCAGACGTGGACTCCCTGCTCACTGTGCTTAGAGAGGCTCAGCTTCACCTCACTGATGATGCCCAACAAGGCTGAAACACGAGTATGGGGTTGCTGATGGTACTCTTGTTCAGAAAGGAATTGCCATAGCATTTCGGTGCTGGACTGCCCTTGTGGGCGGGACAAAGACTGATATGCAAATGGATATTTCCCATCTGTGAAGGTACAGTGAGCAAAAAGCAATGGCTGCGAACTCTCAATGTGGTTAATAACCACTGAACAGGTTATCATGCCTTGTTCTTTCGAGAGAGGGGCGCCTGCTACCTTTTTTGTATGTTTTGTTTAGGGATTCACCCCGGTTATTACGACAACAGACCGCAGTTTGTGTCACGAAAATCAGGTAAATGATTAAGCAATTTCTATGTTGTTTAAGCTATGTCAATGCTTGAAATGGGAAGTATGGTGGCTCAATTTGGTGCCTGATGTAACCCAACTGA
The DNA here is from genome assembly GCF_040938575.1 of Ambystoma mexicanum. Classification (NCBI taxonomy): domain Eukaryota; kingdom Metazoa; phylum Chordata; class Amphibia; order Caudata; family Ambystomatidae; genus Ambystoma; species Ambystoma mexicanum. The sequence goes on along the minus strand of NC_090931.1, from coordinate 928,016,521 downwards.
CTACAACTACCATTTTTGTTTTTAACATAGTTAGGCAGATGTTTTTTATCCTAGCTATCACCTGAATACTAATGTATGCCATCCAGCCTAATTAAGCACACAATGTATAAAGGTTTTTCTGAAATTGGCTTTCATGTACGCAGATCTCCCATCTAATGTTTTCTTTTTACATTTGTGATGCTGTTTGTTTTGTTTTACCTCGTTATTCTTTCCCATTACCCATCCCTTCTCTTCTGTTTTACACACACACAAACAATTAAATTTATTTCATCATATATATTGTTTCATTGGTGTTACATTATGTTTTCATGTTTGCGTATGGTGCTTGCACCTTTGTTTTACTTAACTGTGTCTGATTCTTGCATGGTATATATAGCTCTGGGATGAAAAAGGCATTTATAATTTGCCGAAACATGTGTCACTGATAGAGGGCAATACAAGATGTATTTCTAGAACTGATGTGCCACTAAACAGTTCTTGAATCACTGAACATCAAGTGTGGCGCATTTGTATTCTGGAGGGTGTGTTCTATGTTATTTATAATCTAGAGGTGGGGTCTTGTACCTCTCTTTCCCTTGCAAGTTTAACACGGTCAATGTTACCTTACATTACCTAGTGTCGCGGAGTATCATAAGTTGGTGTAACTTACCCCATTTTCCGTTCAGTACCCTCTTTATGGTAGTCTGAGGCCCATTGCTGCTGTGAGCTTAGAAGAAGCCCCTTTGTACCTGTAGCAGAGGTATAGGCGAGGCATTGTTGTGTTAATCCCTTCCTATGGTGGCCCATAACCCAAACCGCATCAAGACCCCACAGAGATATCCCCAATCGACCCTGTCAAAAGCCTTATGAGCATCCAGTGCAATAATGCCCAAATCTATGCCTGAGCGTCTCATCACAGAACTTGCTGCACATTATTCGGAGCACTACAGCCCGCAATGAAACTCGACTGGTCACTATCTATAAGTCCGGGAAAGACCTCCATCGTATGACGGGCCAGAATTTTGGAGAAAAGCGTTGAGTTTGTTAATGAGGGTAATGGGGTGGTACGAGTCGCAAAGCAGCAGATCCTTGCCCGGTTTTGGAATCGGAACAGTTGTCAAGATTCCCATCGAAGGAGCAACCCTTCCAAAGGACATAATTGAATTAAAGAGGCCTACCAGGGGGGGAACTAGAAGGTCGCAAAATTTCTTGTAAAAGGGAGCCGCGAATCCATTGGGACCCAGAGCCTTATTCTTCAGGGTATTGATTGCCCATTCCACTTCCCCCGGCAAGATCAGCGCCTCCAGAGACTCCTGATGCTCACAGGGTAAACTGGGCAGGTGCACGACTCTTGTCATGATCTCTGCTTCCAAAAGGTCAGGGTTTTCCCAACTCCCTTGGAAGCAGATCCATAACCCAGGTTTCGAGTGCCAACCAGTCCCAATTGGGACCTTTTGGACCCAGTCCTGGCGCCAGTGGCACCAGGCTCATAAATATGCCCAGTCCCAGCGCTGGAAGCGCCGGGCTCATAATGCTTGGGTGGACTTACCTTCAGCAGACCATGCTGCTTACTTGCCTGCCAGTTGAGCCTCTGATCCTCTTCTGTTTGGAACTACTTTTCCTGTTGGGTGGGGCTGGAGCCACTCCCTAGATTCAGAACACTGGAACTCTTCTGGAAGGCAGGAACTCTTTTCTTACCAGGAACTCTTTTCTTACTTAGGCGTGGCTGTGGAAGGAGACACCTAAGCACTACAGGAGGCTATTTAAACCACACCCGGTGGATGAATCTTGCTTTGCGTTATTCTGCAACCTCTGCAGCAGAACGCTCATCGTGTCTTCTGCATCCGGTCCTGGGCCTAAGGAAAAAGGCTTACCATCCTGAATCCAGTCTTCAGCAACACCTATAAAGACAAGAAAGAACAGGTTAGCATTCCGGCATCTGAAAGGCAAAGGCTTACCATCCTGAATCCAGTCTTCAGCAACACCTATAAAGACAAGAAAGAACAGGTTAGCATTCCGGCATCTGAAAGACAAAAGTTTACCAACTCTTTGCACGCTCCGGAGGCCTTCGGCGCTGCATCCCGCATCTGAAAGACAAAACAAGGTGCGTTTAAAGACATTGGGGAACTTTAATACTCACGTGCCATTACTCCTTTCCACATCTAATCCAGTGGGTATTCCGGCACCCTGCAGCCGCTCCGAACTCGTACCTGCAAAATAAAAAGACAGTTAGAGCGCATAGTGAAGCAGGCAACAAGCGCTTACTTACGTGCTTCCAGGCGCTTCTATTCATCACACGGGCTCCATCTTCAACTCACTTCAGCCCGTCATCCGCCATCGCCGGAACCCTGCAAAACAAGAGACATCATTACTAAAGACTTTAAAGACATTTGAATGACTCGAAACTTACCGTTCGTGCAGTAAACGACGGACAGCAGTCCTCTGAAGTCAAGAGGCCTGCGCTACCTATCCAGTGAAGAAACTGGTTACAGCACCCTGCCCCGAGGCAGATGGAGAGCTCGGCATTCACTTACCTAAGGTGAGAGCGTTAACCTTTGGGGGTCTACAGGAGAGGAGAAGAGGAAAGAGATAGGGACACCCCAATAACCCCAGTTCATTAACCCCATATTTTCTATCTGCAGACATCTTACTCTACACGTCAGGCATACAGTGCACAGAGGTCCAGCCCAAAGAGCCAACCGGGTGCTACACATCACCTTTGAAGATACGGTAGTCGCCCAGTCAAGACCGGCGCCTCTGCGAGAATCAGGTGAGCGTTACAGAACGCAAAGCCTACCGCAAAACTCTCGCCCAGGCGCTATGGAAACCTCGGATACTGACCCCCTAGCCCGGTTACTTGGGGAACTAAGGGCAGAAGTGCATGCAGCTCGTCAGGAAACGAATGCTCTAAGAAGGGAACTAATTATTTCCAAGGAGAGAACAGACAATCTTGCTAGACAAGTGCTACAGTCACAAGCCGGACAGACCCCGTTACCCGCATCAGGGGCAAATCTTCCTTCAACATCCTCTATGAATCCAGTGCAGATCAACCTACCTGGGAATGTACCTCTGGCTCCGCCCGAACGATTTTCTGGTGACCCAAAGAGGTTTGCAGTATTTATCAATCAGTGCCGGTTGCACTTCTTATGCCGGCCAGCAGCCTTTCCAACTGATCAAGCAAAAGTAGCTTTTGTACTTTCGTACCTTAGTGGCAATGCGGCAGACTGGTCGATCCCTCTAGTTAATCAAGATGATCCGGTTCTCCATGATTTTCAAGCCTTTCAGCTTAGTATGGAAAAACTGTTCGCAAGACATTCACAAGGGCAGGCCTTGGACAATGAGCTTCTTTCGTTGCGACAGGGTAATCAAGACCTTTTGGCTTATATTGCATCTTTCAATAGACTAATAGTGGAAACTCAATGGCCTGAGGACAAAAGGATTACGCTGTTTTATAGAGGTCTACGTGGAGAGCTCAAAGACGTTTTAGCCCAAGTAGTGAATCCCCCACAAGACTGTTCGGATTATATAGACTTGGTCGATCACAGGCTGCAGAACAGGAAGGCCGATCGTTCCAAGTTTGATGCTCGAGTATTTTCCAAACCGCCAACTCCTTCCAAAGGAGTAGACTCCGGGGAACCCATGCAAATAGGGGGTCTGAAAGGTCCTCTAACACAAAGGGAGCGGGAAAGGAGGAAACAGTTGCAATTATGCCTATATTGCGGAAACTCAGGGCACTTTCTTCGAGACTGTCCGGTGAAACCTGCCAGGAAGGCAGTAGGAGCTGCAGTTACCAAAGTTACAAACTCTGAGCAGGGAAACGACCTCGCCCGACAAGAATAGAGGTCCTCTTGCCGAGCGTGAAAACCAGTTCCGTGACCTCGCATTTCGTGATACCTATGGTCCTCATTAGCCCTGATAATCCGGATCGATTACATGCAATTGAAGCTTACGTCGACAGCGGTGCCATCGGCAATTATGTGGATCATGAAATGGTTTTGAGGATGAATCTAACTCTTTGTCCCAAGGCTGTAAAGGACGTCATTACTACAGTGGATGGTACGGAGATAGCCTCCGGGCCAGTAACGCATACCACTCAAGAGGTGACGCTAGTAAGTCAAGATGGACACCATGAGAAGATCGTTTTCGATGTGATCAAGGCCCTCAGTTTCAGATTATTCTAGGAATACCTTGGTTAGAGAAACACAATCCTCTGATCGATTGGCGAGCAAGAACGGTCCAGTTTCCAGAATGTGTCTCTACTTGTCACCCTCCACCTGGTGTTGCACTGGCCGCAATTTCTTCAGAGACTCCCCAGTTACCTCCCGAATACCTAGAATACCAAGATGTTTTCCGGAAGGATAAGGCTAACTCTCTACCTCCTCATAGGTCTTATGACTGCCAGATAGACCTGATACCTGGATCTACTCCTCCTTGTAGTAGAATTTATGCCCTCACCGAGCCTGAGAACCTTCACCTTCGACAATACCTGGATCAATACCTGGCAAATGGGTTTATTCGTCCTTCCAAGTCCCCTGCTTCTTCAGCTTTGTTCTTCGTTCCAAAAAAGGAAGGAGACCTTAGAACTTGTATCGATTATCGCTCCCTGAACCAGATCACCGTTAAGAATAGATATCCGTTACCTTTGATCCCTGAACTCCTGGACCAAGTCAGAAAAGCATGCATATATACAAAGCTGGATCTTAGAGGAGCTTACCACTTGGTACGAGTAAAAGGGGGCGATGAGTGGAAGACGGCCTTCCGCACCAAGTATGGGCTATTTGAATATCAGGTCATGCCCTTCGGACTTTGCAATGCCCCGGCCGCCTTTCAATATTTTATGAACGATGTCCTCAGAGAGCTCATAGATGTATGTGTTGTTGTTTACATTGACGACATCCTCGTTTATTCTTCTTCGGAATCTGAACATCGGAAACACGTGAAAATGGTCCTCGAAAGATTGCGTCAACACAAACTTTTCGCTAAGTTGGAAAAATGTGTTTTCAACGTGACTGAAGTTGAATTCTTGGGATTCATATTATCACCTGGCGGAGTGCGTATGGATTCAAAGAAGGTCGATGCAGTTCTCAAATGGCCATCACCATCCTCCGTAAAAGGTGTGCAAAGCATGTTAGGCTTCGCTAACTTTTACCGCAGGTTTATCCCCGAATTCTCTCGAATAGTCCAGCCCATCACTGCCTTGTTAAAGAAAAACAAACGTTTTGAATGGTCTACCGAGGCGGAACAAGCTTTCCAGGATTTGAAGACTAAATTTATCTCTGCACCAATCTTAAAACACCCTCGCCCCGAACTCCCCTACATCGTGGAAACTGATGCTTCAAGCCTTGCCATGGGGGCAGTTCGAGGGGATTGGGTCCTCCGACGTATTCCATATCTATGACAGTAATCACCACAGCTGTGCTGCTTCGGAAACTTTTTCGGCGTCTGCGTCCTGCGTCGATGACGTCGATGCGCCGCCGTCGAGGACCTCCTCCGACGTCCGACGTCATCCGATGTGATAAGTAGGACGCACGACGCCAGTAGCCTCAGTTCCGTTTTTTCCGCGAACGTGTTGCTTCGTGTTTCTCGGTTCTAGCCTCGACTCTTTGGAGTTCTGTTCTTTCTGGTTCTTCGAACCTGTTCGTTTGTGAATATTCCTTCGCAGCGATGTCTTCCGCTTCGTCTTCAACCCCGCGTCCGGGCTTCAAGAAGTGCGGGGTGTGTGGGTCCAAGATGTCGGTGACTGACTCGCACGACGCCTGCCTCTGGTGCCTCGGGGAGGCCCACGACACGGATGACTGTGTCGACTGCCTGTCGCTCACTTCCAAGGCCTTACGCGAACGTAAGAAGAAATTGTCGGTAGGTCGGGTGTCCAAGCCCCGGAAGTCGAAGTCGGCGGGGCTTTCGACGGATGATTCGAGGGGTGACTCTCCGCGTCATCGTCGGAAGTCTCGTCGGTCTTCTTCTAGGAGTCGGTCTCGCCACTCCTCTGCCTCTTCGAGGCGTTCTCGGAAGCGCCGTCACCGGTCGCCTTCCAGGTCCTCTTCCGAGGACTCTGCCCGGCACGTCGGTTATCCCACCAGCCGTGCGACGCCGGAGGAATGGGCTTCCTTCGGGAAGAAAATGTTGGCGATTCTTGAGTCGCAGGGTACTCAACCGTCCGCGCCCCCGAGTGGGGTCGGCCGCGTGAGGTCGAGAGACGCCGCTCGCAAGAGTGGTCGGCACGAGTCACGGGAGAGGTCCCGTTCGGACAAGGAGGCTCGTTCTCGCCGTACCCGTTCCAGGTCCCGGTCCTCGACGCGATCGAGACCGTGTGCACCTGTGATGTCTTCGAGGAAGACATCGACGTCTGAGGCGTCGAGGGCGTCGACAGGCTTTCTCGAAGCTCCGGCTCCGAGGAAGTCGTCGAAGCCGTCGACGTTCAGGTCGTCGAGGGACACGCTCGGGGCTCCGGCTTCGAGGGCTGTGTCGACGCCGCCGATATTGGAGGCGCTGCGTCTGACGTCGACGCCGATTTCCTCGACGTCGACGCCGATCCTCACGGCGCCGTTGCCGGTTTTCTCGACGGCGGCGCCGATTCGCTCGACGCCATCGACGCCTTTCGTGTCGGAGGTGCCCCGTGTCTCGGGTGTACCCCCTAGGAAGGCTCTGGCTAAGAGCAGGCACTCTCAGGTGCCTTTCCACCACTTGGATTATATTTCGGAGGCGGATGAGGATTCGGTTGGCCTGGTTCCTGATCAGGTGCCGGATGACATTGTCTCGGGCCATAGTCAATTTGACGATTTGAGGCAGTCGCTGCATGATGCTAGTGGTCTGGACACCTCTCCGGAGGTGGAATTTGGTCGGCCTGAGCCTGGCTCCCATGCCGATTCCTCATACCGGCGCCTTATGGCTAGGGTGTCTGAGTATCTGGGATGGTCTGCTCCCCCAGGGGAGTTTGTGCAGGATGATCTGACGGACATCCTTGATGTTGGTCCCCCAACTGACCCGGTACTGCCATTCCATATGGCTTTACAGCGTAGGGTGGCGGCGGCTTGGACTGCTCCGGAGAGTCTCCCGGCAGTGGGCAGATCCTTGTCGCGGAAATACCGTCCAGCCAGTGGCGACCCCTGCTACTTGACCAGGCACCCCACTCCGGAAAGTTTGGTGGTGCAGGCGGCCACGGCCCCGGCAAAGCAGGCGTCGTACCCTACCATCCCTCCTGATAGGGACGACAAACGTTTTGATGGCTGGGCGAAGAAGGTGTTTTCTTCTGGTGGTATGGCGCTTCAGGCGGCCAACTCCATTTGTGCCTTGTCACGTTTCACGCACACTCTGTGGAACTGTGTTGCGTTAGCGGCTGAACATATTCCCGAAGGGGACGAACGGGATGGTTTCCTTGCTTTGGTCCAGGATGGTAAGGATGCCATGTGTGAGTCCGTTCAGTCGGGTTTGGACTTAGCTGAATGCGTCAGTAGGTCCATGGCGGCGAGCACCGTGATACGCAGGTTTGCGTGGTTGCGGAAGTCGGGGTTTGCTCCTGATGTGCAGTCCCGGCTCCTCAACATGCCCTTTGATGCTGAACATCTTTTTGGCAGCAAGGCTGACGAGAGCCTTGAGAGGTTGCAGACCTCAAAAGCTGCAGCGAAGTCGTTGGGCGCTGCAGTTCGCCAACCTCCGCCTTTTCGTCCTAGGGGACAGCAGTGGAGGGGTGGCTCCTTTCGCTATTACTCGTCCTTTGGTAGAGCGAGAGGAGCTGGCAGTCAAAGGGGCCAACGCAGGGGTACCAGAGGTGGACGACAAGGTACCCGTGGTGCCAAGGCCGCTCGGGCAGTTGCCTCTTTGCCCTCAGGTAACGCCGCAGCCGCTCCTACTCAGTCATGAGGCCATGTCCCATGGTTCGCCGGTTGGGGGAAGGCTGGCGCAGCATCTTGTAGAGTGGCGTGCCATTACTTCAGATGTGTGGGTTCTGGAGATCATAACCCACGGCTACTGTCTTCCCTTTCGGCACAGGCCTCGCGACAATCCACCGGGGAACCTCTCTTTGAAGTGTCCGGATCCGCTCCTTGCGCAGGAAATTCAAGCCCTGCTGGAGAAAGGCGCCATAGAACTGGTGCCTGTAGCGGAGAGGAACAAGGGATGGTATTCCCCTTATTTTTTGTTTCCAAGAAAGACGGGGGATTGAGACCCATCATGGACTTGCGCGGTTTGAACAAACTCCTCAGGAAGGACAAGTTCAAGATGGTTACTCTCTCTCAAGTCCTCCAGGCCCTTCAGCTTCAGGACTGGTTGGTGTCACTCGACCTCAAGGATGCTTACTTCCATGTGCCGATCCATCCCAAGCACAAGAAGTACCTGAGCTTCGCGGTTGGCGACTCGCACTTTCAGTTTCGGGTCCTGCCGTTCGGTTTGACCTCCGCCCCGAGGGTTTTCACCAAGCTCATGGTGGTGGTGGCAGCGCATCTCCGGCAAGGGGGGATTCACGTCTACCCCTACCTGGACGATTGGTTGATCAGGGGGAGCTCTCCCGAGCAGGTCCTGGATCATCTGTCCGTCGCCTGCCACTCCCTTCACAGGCTGGGCTTCTCCCTCAATTTAAAGAAGTCCCATTTGACGCCAACGCAGAGGCTCCAGTACATCGGAGCAGTGCTCGACACTTCCCTGGGGCAGTGTTTTCCTCCCCTGGTGAGGGCTCTTCACATTCAGCAGATGGTGCGCAAGTTTCAGCATGCCCAGACGCTCCCAGCGTTCGAGTTCTTGAGGTTGCTCGGCCTCATGGCATCCTGCATTCTTCTGGTGCCAGAGGCTCGCCTGCGAATGAGATCTTTGCAGTGGGCACTCAAGATGCAATGGTCGCAGTCCTCCGGCAGGATGTCGGACCCGATTCAGGTGCCGCCCTCGGTCGCCCGGGACCTTCTGTGGTGGGCCGTCGAAGGCAACTTGATGAAGGGGGCTCCGTTTTGGCTTCCCTGGCCGGAGGTGACGATCGTGTCGGATGCATCCCTCACGGGATGGGGAGCTCATGCCAACGGGCTGACAGTCAGCGGTCGTTGGTCTCCGTCGGAGTCCAGACTCCATATCAATCTGTTGGAGCTGAGGGCCGTCAGGCTAGCCCTGAGGGCTTTTCTGCCGACTGTGCGAGGAAAGAATGTCCTGATCCTGACGGACAACACAGTGGCCATGCACTACCTCAACAAAAAGGGGGGGGCAGGGTCACTTCCTCTGTGCAGGGAGGCGATGCAGCTCGAGTTCTGGGCCATCCAGCAGGAAGTTTCGATCTCGGCAGTTCATCTGGCCGGAGTCGAGAACGTGACGGCGGACGCTCTGAGCAGGCAGAGCACGATCTCTCACGAGTGGGAGTTGGCTCAGGAGGTTCTCCTCGAGATCTTCGCCCTTTGGGGGACCCCTCAAGTGGATCTCTTTGCCTCCAGTGTCAACCGGAAGTGCGAGAGGTTTTGCTCGCGGGAATTTCCTCCAAAAGGAGCCTTAGGAGACGCGTTCGTGGTGGAGTGGTCGTTCCCGCTGCTGTACGCGTTTCCTCCAGTCCCCGTCACCCCGCAAGTGCTGCGGAGGTTACGGAAGTTCGGTTCCCGGATGATCCTCATTGCTCCGGCGTGGGCTCGGAGGACGTGGTACCCGGACCTTCTCGACTTGTCCATCTGCCCTCCACGTCGTCTTCCCTACCGAGACGATCTGCTCTCACGGGAGGGGGGTCAGGTTCTCCATCCAGAGGTCGGATCCCTCAACCTTCACGCTTGGCTTCTGAAAGGTTGAGGTATAAGGATTGGGACCTCCCTGAAGACGTGATGGAGGTGTTGCTTTCGGCCCGAAGGCCCGCAACTAAGTCTCTGTACCGTTGCCGTTGGCGTAAGTTCTGCGACTGGTGCAGAGTTCAGAATGTGGATCCTTTTGCATGTGACATCCCCATGGTTCTGTCCTTTTTGCTTTCTTTGGCCCACAGGGGCTTGCAAGTGGGTACCGTTAAGGGTTACCTGGCGGCGCTGTCCATCTTTAAGCGCTCATCTGTAGAATGTTCTTACTTTAAAATCCCTTTAATTTCACAGTTTCTGAAAGGGCTCACTAATGTGTTCCCTCCGTCGCCTTTCCTGGTGCCCGGTTGGGATTTGAACCTTGTTCTTAGGTTTCTTATGGGTGCTCCGTTTGAGCCTTTACATTCTTGCCCTTTGAGGCTGTTGACTTTGAAAACTGTGTCTTTAGTTGCGGTTACTTCCGCTCGCAGAGTGAGTGAGTTACAGGCACTTTCTGTTAAGCCACCCTTCACTGTATTTCACAAGGACAGGGTTGTCCTTCGAGTTCGTCCTTCTTTTCTTCCAAAGGTAGTGACGGAATTTCATTTGGCCCAGAAGATTGTTCTTCCGGCATTCTATCCTCCTCCGCATCCTGGTAAGGAAGAGGAGAGGCTCCATAGGCTTGATCCTAGGAGAGCTTTGAGCTTTTATGTTTCTCGCATGTCCCGGGTCAGAGTGGACGATCAACTCTTTATTGGTTACGCTGGTAAGCGCTTGGGGCAAGCTGTGACGAAACAGACTTTGTCCCGCTGGATTATTTTGGCCATCTCGGAGTGTTACCGCTTGGCGGGCAAGGACCCACCGGCTGGCTTGCGGGCCCATTCTACCAGGGGCTTGGCTGCATCTACTGCCCTGCAGAGGGGTGTTCCTATTCGCAACATCTGTGATGCTGCCACCTGGGCTTCAGTGCATACATTTGTGCGGCACTATTCCCTCGATTCCATCAGAGGGCAGGATCTGGCCTTTGGCAAGGCGGTCCTTTGCTCTGCTATTTGATTGGCTATTCTAAATTTTGTTTCTAAATTCTTTCCCTCCTCCTTGATTTGGTACTGCTTTGGGAGTCTGTCATAGATATGGAATACGTCGGAGGACCCAATCCCCTCGAAGAACAAGTTACTTTCTTACCTGGTAACGTTCTTTCGATGGGATGGTCCGACGACGTATTCCATATCGCTCCCGCCCTGCCTTCCCCGCTGCAGAATTTCTGTTGCGATTGCAGCTTACGTTCCGCAAGGCTTTGTGTCGGACTGGCAGTTGACTAATGTCACACGTTCTGGGGGGAAAAAACTACAACTGAGGCTACTGGCGTCGTGCGTCCTACTTATCACATCGGATGACGTCGGACGTCGGAGGAGGTCCTCGACGGCGGCGCATCGACGTCATCGACGCAGGACGCAGACGCCGAAAAAGTTTCCGAAGCAGCACAGCTGTGGTGATTACTGTCATAGATATGGAATACGTCGTCGGACCATCCCATCGAAAGAACGTTACCAGGTAAGAAAGTAACTTGTTCTTCTATCACAAAAGGACCCGGTAACCAATCAGTTGCATCCCGTGGCATTTTGGTCCCGCAAATTCTCGCCTCCTGAAATCAATTACACGATTACTGACAAGGAACTTCTGGCTATCAAGTCTGCCTTTAAGGCTTGGCGGCATTATCTGCTGGGGGCCCGACACACCGTTACTGTGATTACGGATCACCGAAACCTGCAATATTTGAAGACCGCAAAAGCCCAATCCTCTAGACAACTCCGTTGGGCATTATTCTTTGCCGAGTTTGACTTCATAATTACCTATCGACCTGGTACAAAGAACGGTAAAGCCGATGCCCTTTCTCGGATGGGAGTGGAAGAACACTTGGTCAACCCTAAACCTGTACCAATCATTCCCGAACAAAGAATTCTGGGTGTAATCGCCACAGAATCCATAGAGGAAGTTAAGGATAAAGCCAGGCAACTTGTAACTCCAGCAGACATACAGAATTGGCATCTGCAGGGAAAGGACTTTGCAGTAAAGGACAACTTATTGTATTTCCAAGAACGATTATACCTACCCAGCACAGATTTACAGAAAAAAGTAATCTCTTGTTATCATGACTCTTTAATGGAAGGTCATCCCGGTATAGCCAAGACCTCAGAAAAGATCAAGCGCTACTTCTGGTGGCCGTCTTGGAAAAAAGATATCAGAGACTTTATAATGTCCTGTGGAGTATGCGCCCAAAACAAGAGTCAAAAGGAAAGACCAGCAGGCCTCTTACGCCCTATTGACATCCCACCTCGCCCTTGGCATACGCTTTCTATGGACTTCATCACCGATCTACCTCCATGCTCCGGATACAATACGATTCTAGTAATCGTGGACTTATTCTCCAAGATGGCGCATTTCATTCCGCTCAAAGGCTTGCCAACAGCAGCAACTCTGGCCCGAGAATTTCCCGAAAACATCATCCGACTGCACGGTTTTCCTTCGGTTCTAATTTCGGATCGAGGTAGTCAATTTATTTCTCATTTTTGGCGAAGTTGCTGTCGGTCGGCTCAAATTGATGTGAGACTATCGACCAGTCACCACCCTCAGACCGACGGACAAACCGAGAGGACCAATCAAACTCTGGAACAGTATTTACGCTGCATGCTGCAACAAACTGAAAAAACTTGGAAAGATATCCTTTGGATAGCCGAGTATGCCTACAATAACTCTGTCCATTCGGGAACTGGGAGAACCCCGTTTTTTCTTTTGTACAGCAGTCACCCTCGAACCTCGGAGTTGGATCCCCTCCAAGATCTTGAAACACCAGCAGTAGACTACCTGCATTCTACAATCACCCAAGCCTTTAAGGAAGCTGTTTCTCACCTTCAAAGGGCTAAAGAACAATACAAGAAAGGAGCAGATCAACATCGGAAGGAAGCCCCTCACTATCAAGTAGGGGATCAAGTCTGGTTATCCACCAAATATCTATCTCTAAAAGGGCCACGCACATTCAACCCAAGATACCTTGGTCCCTATTCCATCACTACCATAGTAAACCCAGTAGCGGTCAAGTTGGACTTGCCCCCGCACATGAAGATACATCCGGTCTTCCACGTCTCTCTATTAAAACCAGTGCAACCTCAAACCCGACTAACCAAATCTCCAAAACCTATCCTAGTGGATGGAGAACTCGAGTTTGAAGTCAAAAGCATTCTGGACTCCAAGATCTCCAAATCTAAACTATTCTACCTAATTGACTGGAAAGGCTACAGCCCCCAAGAGAGATCCTGGGAACCTGCTGAATATGTCCACGCTCCTCGCCTAATCAAAAGATTTCACCGAACATTTCCTGACAAGCCAAAACCCCCGGAGAAGCCCGGTTTGGGAGGGGCCTTGAGGGGGGGTACTGTCATGATCTCTGCTTCCAAAAGGTCAGGGTTTTCCCAACTCCCTTGGAAGCAGATCCATAACCCAGGTTTCGAGTGCCAACCAGTCCCAATTGGGACCTTTTGGACCCAGTCCTGGCGCCAGTGGCACCAGGCTCATAAATATGCCCAGTCCCAGCGCTGGAAGCGCCGGGCTCATAATGCTTGGGTGGACTTACCTTCAGCAGACCATGCTGCTTACTTGCCTGCCAGTTGAGCCTCTGATCCTCTTCTGTTTGGAACTACTTTTCCTGTTGGGTGGGGCTGGAGCCACTCCCTAGATTCAGAACACTGGAACTCTTCTGGAAGGCAGGAACTCTTTTCTTACCAGGAACTCTTTTCTTACTTAGGCGTGGCTGTGGAAGGAGACACCTAAGCACTACAGGAGGCTATTTAAACCACACCCGGTGGATGAATCTTGCTTTGCGTTATTCTGCAACCTCTGCAGCAGAACGCTCATCGTGTCTTCTGCATCCGGTCCTGGGCCTAAGGAAAAAGGCTTACCATCCTGAATCCAGTCTTCAGCAACACCTATAAAGACAAGAAAGAACAGGTTAGCATTCCGGCATCTGAAAGGCAAAGGCTTACCATCCTGAATCCAGTCTTCAGCAACACCTATAAAGACAAGAAAGAACAGGTTAGCATTCCGGCATCTGAAAGACAAAAGTTTACCAACTCTTTGCACGCTCCGGAGGCCTTCGGCGCTGCATCCCGCATCTGAAAGACAAAACAAGGTGCGTTTAAAGACATTGGGGAACTTTAATACTCACGTGCCATTACTCCTTTCCACATCTAATCCAGTGGGTATTCCGGCACCCTGCAGCCGCTCCGAACTCGTACCTGCAAAATAAAAAGACAGTTAGAGCGCATAGTGAAGCAGGCAACAAGCGCTTACTTACGTGCTTCCAGGCGCTTCTATTCATCACACGGGCTCCATCTTCAACTCACTTCAGCCCGTCATCCGCCATCGCCGGAACCCTGCAAAACAAGAGACATCATTACTAAAGACTTTAAAGACATTTGAATGACTCGAAACTTACCGTTCGTGCAGTAAACGACGGACAGCAGTCCTCTGAAGTCAAGAGGCCTGCGCTACCTATCCAGTGAAGAAACTGGTTACAGCACCCTGCCCCGAGGCAGATGGAGAGCTCGGCATTCACTTACCTAAGGTGAGAGCGTTAACCTTTGGGGGTCTACAGGAGAGGAGAAGAGGAAAGAGATAGGGACACCCCAATAACCCCAGTTCATTAACCCCATATTTTCTATCTGCAGACATCTTACTCTACACGTCAGGCATACAGTGCACAGAGGTCCAGCCCAAAGAGCCAACCGGGTGCTACACATCACCTTTGAAGATACGGTAGTCGCCCAGTCAAGACCGGCGCCTCTGCGAGAATCAGGTGAGCGTTACACTCTCAAATACTGTGCCTGGGCTTCTGCCAGGGGGAGCTCACCCCTGAACACTGATTTAAAATGATCCTAAAAATCCCCAATTTGTCTGCTTTGTCCCGCTGCACTACCGATTATCGCGCAAGGATAAGACAGAGTTCCGACTTTGGAGCTTGTGCAATTTGGCCACCAGAAGGTGATTGGCTCGATTCCCATTAGCGTAATAAAACTGTTTGGTTTTTAGCATTGCCTGAGCTGTCCTCTCAGCCAGGTGCGCCACCAATTCTTTTTTGTGCCATCCTGAGTTCATGTAATGCCTCGCGAGACCCCAACCTCTCGTGCTCCTGTTCTGCTCGATTAACCCCCCTTATAACCCCACCCTAACGAGCTGCCTGGCTCTAGTATAAGCCGCAGATTTGCTGATGAGCTGCGCCCTAACTACGGCCTTCATAGCGTCCCACACAATGTCTGTGGGGGACCAGAGTTTTCTTTTTCGGTAAAGTAAATGGAGATGACCTCCCCCAGCTCTCTAATCAACACAGTGGCCCTCATTACGACCCTGGCGGAAAGTGACTGACCGGAGCGCCACAGCGTAAATAGCGTTTCCGCCATTGCACGAAGGAGCAAAGTGCGGCCCATTCCGACCCATCGGGCACGAGCACCACGCCACGGCGGAAGTGCAAAGTCCGCGATGGCGGAAATGACCCCAAAACGGCCCACACCTCCGCCGTACGGCGCCCTAGGTGCTATACCGCCACCCCTCTTAGCGGTCACCGCAGTGTGCGCCTACCGGAAAGTACGGTGACCGGAAATATACGGAAACGGAAGTAAAAACATGGGCCCGGAACGGGAAACATCCCGCCGAACACCTATAAAACCACTAAAACCACACAACCACTAAAATCACTACCCTGAAACACACCCCAACCCGTCACCCACCCTAGCGAAACCAAGAAAAATGGGAAAAGTAGCGAAGAAAGCGTGCGACCGCAAGCGGCAGGTCCACTTCTCCCGTGAGGAACTCACCGTGCTAACAGAGACCCTCCAGGAGAATGCTGCCGTCGTCTTCTCCACGCAAATGACCAGAACGGCACTTGCAAACAAGAAGACCATATGGGCTCTGGTGGCACAGCGGGTAAGTGCGGTGGGGACCGCACCCCGCACCCCACAGCAATGCCGCAAGCGATGGGACGACCTGCGGATACGCGTCCGCAGCATACTCTCTGCCAACCGCAACATTGCCACAGCCACCGGGGGAGGTCCTGAATCACCCATCAAGTTGACCCCCTGGGAAGAAATCTGTGCCTCCACCATCGGAATGGAGAGCATAGAGGGAGTCGGAGGGATGGAGAAAGGAGTGCAGACATCCGAAGATTCAGGTAGGTGGGCCAGATAAAACAATGCCAAATCCACACAGTCCATCCATGTGAAGTACCATGCGTCCACATAGTGCAACAGAAACACATGTCCAGGAGAACGTCCACACACATCGGCCTGATAGCGCACGTTAAAACCCACAATAAATACATAAATAATTAAAAACCCCTAATACACGCACTACACGTGCAGCAGGCACACCCTAACTGCAGGCTGCCAAACAACTGCACCCTCACTCCACACACAAATCAAAGCACCTCCAAGGCCCCGACCCAAATCACCCTCAGGTACCACCCCAAAGCATGTGATACAATGCCATTCCAATTCCCACAGACCCATCAATAACCCTCGCCCTCCTTTACTCCACCACAGGGTCCGATCCAAACGACGAGCTACAGGACACCCCTACCAGCACACCTGCAAAGAGGGCCAAGACCAACGGCCAGAGACCCTCCACCTCAGCTGCACGCATCAAGACACGGCAGCAGCACAAATCAGGTGGCAGCACAGAGGAGGGAACATCAACAGGCACCCCAGCAGCCAGCATGCCCACAACACCACCACCACAGGTCCCCCCAATGGATGCCACAGAAGGCACTGCCTCTGGTGGCAGCAGCACCATAGGTGACACCCCATTGATGGCAGCATGCTCGGACACAGAAAACGGGGATGTCGAAGTCAGATCCATCCATGACCTGTCCCAATCCCCCTGTCTGTCCCATCCCGTACAACATGAGGATACCACGCAGGGGCACCCACAAGACGACGACTGGCCATCCCCCACAAGCCCTGTGGCAAGGCAACATGAGGACAACAGCCCCTCTGTGACACCCCCGCAAATGGCCATGGCCCAGCAGAGGCAACAGTCCCTCGACCAGTTAATCGTACAACAGCAGCAACTGGCCACACTCCTCAAGGACCATGCCGATGAATGTGGGGGCACTAAGGCAGACATAGAAACATCAACTGAGACACTTAGGGCAGAAATGGAGAGAGGTACAGAGACGCTAAGGGCACAAATGGAGAGTAGCACCGAGAGCCTGAGAGTCCAAATGGAGAGTAGCACCGAGAGCCTGAGAGTCCAAATGGAGAGTAGCACCGAGAGCCTGAGAGTCCAAATGGAGAGAAGCACCGAGAGCCTGAGGGGGGAACTGCATGCGACGTCCAAAGACGTATGTGCCGAACTTGCCGCAGTGCGCCGTGTGCTCACTGAGCTCTCGCAAACCCTTAGGGACATGCATGGACGTGAGCAGGCAGACACATCATCCGTTGCAAGTTCCGTCCAGGGCAGCCCCCAACGTAGATCTGGAAGGAACCTGCGCTCCACAGGCAGGGGTGCCCCTGATACCCGCAGAGGGGGCTTGCAATAGCGACAGCCCACTGACAATGAGCATCTTTGGACACTGGTGTTCGGGGGGGAGGTAGGAGGGTGGAGGGGGTGTGTTGGGCTCACTTGGGTGGCGGGTCGATAGGGTGTTCAACATGACATCACATATGCCATAAAAAGTGCACGATCAACCAATGAGATGTGTGGACATTGATCTTTGTGTACTAGGCCATCATAGGCGTACAGTCCATATTGTGCATGTCCCAGACACACGCAGTGCCACGAGTCCCGTGTCCATGTATCAGCCACCAGGCGTGAGTGCTAGAAGCATACATCAATGAGATGCTGACGAATGTCACGGGCCTCCGGTGCCTCGCAGACTCCATGAGGTGCTGCCACATCCCCACCCTCATCATGACCATCATCAGGTGCTTGCAGTTCTGCGTCAGGGGGCATGGGCACATTTCTACGTACGCACATGTTGTGGAGCATGACACATGCCATGACCATCTTTGCAACCTTCTCATAGCGGTACAGGAGTGCCCCGCCAGACCTGCTGAGGCAGCGGAAACGAGTCTTCAGTAGGCCGAATGCCTGTTCAATGACTACACGGGTACGTGAGTGGGCATGGTTGTAGTCCTCCTCATGCTGGTCCCGTGGGTTCCGGACTGGTGTGAGGAGCCATCTCTTCAGTGGATATCCAGCATCACCTGTATGTGGACGAGAAACGTATGATGTGGAATGCCATTGATACGTACGCACACCCCCCCCCCCTTCCTGCCAGGTCATTGCCAATTCACATACCCCACATAATCATGCATGTAATGAGACTCACCGAGTAGCCAGGATCTGTTCCCTGCGTGTCGCTCCATGTAGCGTGGTATTGTAGAGTTCCTCAAGACCATAGAATCATGGGTTGATCCAGGGAATCGGGCACAACAATGTGTAATGATCCTGTTGGAGTCACACACCATTTGTACATTCAGGGAATGAAATTGTTTTCGGTTGCGGTACTGGGCCTCCATGGCATGTGGGACGACCAATTCCACATGGGTGCAGTCGATGGCACCAATGCAACCCGGTATGCCGGCAAGTGCATGGAATCCCACTTTTGTGTTGGTAATTTCCTGCTCCGAGCGTGGTAGAGAGATGTAGTCGTCTGCGTGCTGCAGGAGGGCATCGAGCACTTGCAATAGTGTCCGTGAGAACAGTGGCTGAGAAATGCCATGCAACTGTCCGACTGTGTGCTGGTAGGTGCCTGTGGCCAGGAAGTGGAGTACAAACACCACCTTCAGTAGGGGTGGGATGGCGGTTGGGCTATCTATCATGCTGACAAGGTCAGCCTGTGTCATGTCCACAATGGCGGCTATGGTGTCCCGGTCCAGACGGTAGAGGGTGTGGATCTGCTCATCAGTGAGGTTGAACGGATGTGCTCGGAGGCGTGGGATTGCGGGCTGCCTGCGTGGTGGTAGTGGCTGTGCTGGTGGGCCTTGCTGGCCCTGCCTTAGCCTCCTCCTCCTCCTGCGTCTCCTCCGTGCGGCTGGTTGTAGTTGGTGTTCGTCTTCTTCTTGGAGTTGGAGCACTTGCAGTGCTATCAGGTCCCCCAGGGCCAACATCGCGAGTCCTGCCGGTAGCATTTCGGTGTGGTTGTGGGAGGAGACTGGCTGTGCAATTTATGTGTTTTCAGGCTGTATGGCCTCCACCTGTGGTGATTAATTCCACCTGTGCAAACTGCTCTCCCCTTTGGCCGAGCACGTCCCGCGCACAACGCTGCAATTCGGGGAATGGTATCTTGCTATTGCAATCATGTACCCGATGGCCGTGTAAGATTGGTTGATATGTTCATTCTGCTGTGGTCCCATTGTTTCACATACTATCTGTGCAGTCGCGAACAGACTTGTGAAGGGTCAGTGGAACGTAGTACTCGAGTAACGGTGGGCCCTCATGCATCACTGTACCGAGTTGCAACGACGGGCGGGGCGTCCCATTTGTGGGTGAAGGCAGTTGCCATTTTCACACACAGCCGCACTCGATGGAATAATTAGTGATTTCAAACGGCCACAGATGCCTTTTCGACGTGATGTTGCAAATGAGGAATTCGAAGGGCGGCGCTTTCGGTTTCCAGCTAGCGGCGAGGAGATGCCCACAGGTCTGACTGCAAATATAACGTTCTATTGTTCAATGTCCTTGAGACAGGGCCCATGGCGAGGAAGCAATGATTGATATGAATAGTTTGGGATGCGCAATAGCTACGTGGGCTATGAGGCCGGCCGTTCACAAATACATGTTACTTCACAACACTGGAATTACGGGCTGGGGCACTGTGGATTTTGCAGGCTGCATAACGCACAGACTCAATGGATGTTTCTAATGTTATGTGAGTAATTATTCAGGCGTTTTGATCCCGGGATGAGGGAATGATGAATGGATGCATGGGCAGGTGATTTGATACAGAGTTTGCCATGTACAGGGCTTCTTGGGATCTATCCGCCTCCCCTACGCTATGTGATGCAGGGCTGCCATAGTGGGACCATCGTCTATCTGGCCTTGTTGAGCCCTCCCTGTCTCGACGCGCCCTCAGACACTTGTGTCCATGCACGTTAACATTCCCATCTGATGGATTCTGTTTTGACAGACGCATGCACAGGTACACTCGTTTGTGATGGTGTTTGCACCTCGATATAGATGGTTATGAGTCGCAAGTGGTTTTGGGGTGGTGATGATCCTTTGGAGTGGGCTAGCATGCATATGGCTGTGGATTTCGTGTGATCATTGAAGTGAGTTGTTGGAATGTAGTTCTGATGGCCATTCTGTTCTTTTTCTTTTCTTTTGGTTGACAGGTATCTCCTCCCCTTTTGCCACTGCCATCTGTATGCCACTCCTGCAGATGGGTTTTACTCCCGACACCTGCTGCTTCGTGTTAATCAGTGGAGCAGCATTACGATCTTATGGGACGATCGCCAATGGCCCACATGCCCTTACGCAGTACTGGTGGCTCGGAGCAACATTTCGGCCTTTCAGCTGGACTAGTGCCTCCCCATTGGGACGGCCCTGCGGTTCTGTGCGCTTCCATGTTGCCTTTTCGTACGTGAATGTGGCTCTGTGTACCATGGGGGAACAGGGCGACACACAAGTAGTGGCTGGTCATTTCTTGCGGATGCAGCCCACAATGGTGATTAGTGTTTTGGAGTTCATGGCCTGATGGCTGTATGGGCTTGGTGACTTTGATGTGCATTAAATTTCTATTCTGATTTGGCCCGTGTAGCGTTTTTCTTTGCAAGTGATGTGGCATATGCCTATTTGGGGGGCGATGTATTGTGAGGAGATCTGCATTGGGTTCCAGCTTCGGGGTTTAGTTGCGTGGTACTGTACTGGGCGCGTTTGCCTACTAAGCCCGTGAGGTCAGGAATGGGGGCTGCATATATGACAGTTTGAATGTTGTCATGCTCAGGGGCGGGGGATTGGGTTTTGTGTAACAGATGCCGGTCAGCCAGGTGGACTGGTGGAATGATGTGATTCTCGGAATATTGCTGGTCACAGGTGCCTGTGTTTGCGTGCGTTTCTTGGTGGGGGACTGTGGTCATGTCCATTGGGATGGCTTCTGTATTCGTGCCATCTGTGCCCTGCAGCTCCCATTGGCCCCTCTTGTGTTTCTTTTGTTCGTTGCCATGCATGGGTGACTTGTACATTTCAATGGTTGCATTGTGACTTCATTGCACCTACGGGGAGTTGTACTTTGTGGGCAGGGAGCGGTGTACAGGCACTCAGTGGGGCCGTTTACGGTTGATTCGCGATGCCGTACTTCTCACCATGGCGGAATGGTACATTACGCCATGCCTGATGGCGTTAGGTACATGTCCGCTAGGGTCGGAATTGGCGTACCCTTGCGCCATGGTGGTGTTTGCGGTTTCGCATGGCGCGCGCGCGCGTGCTTGGTGCAGTTAGCGTTGGCGTTCACTACGGTGTCGCTAATGGCTTCGTACTTTGCGGTGACGGGTCATAGTCGCACCGAGCGCTATTCGATGGCGGTATTGCATTTCCGCCATCGTTTTCCGATTTCCGCAAGGGTCGTAATGAGGGCCAGTGTCTCTAAGCACTGGGTCATATAACTTCCATGGGCGTCTGGGCCTCTTGGGCCTATACAGCACTGCCAGAGACACTGACACAGGGGCATGATCAGACAAGGTGCGCGTACCCATTTCCACCCCTAAAACACACTTGTATAATGCACTAGGAATAAGAATGAGATCCAACCTAGAGAAACCCCCGTGAACATGTGAGTAAAAAGAGAAATCCAGAGGATTCCAAGGTGGCTGTGTGCTAGTGAACACCATGTCCACTGCGCTACCAACCCGTGAGGCCTCATCATTCTGTGAACTTGGTAATTAAGCCCGCCTCAGGCAGCAAAAGTTGCAGAACTTGGCTCCGGAGAGCGGTCTGAGAACCCGGGGACCACCCGATCGAGGTCACAGAGCCCCCGGCGAGGGAGAACTTATTGAGACAGCGGCCCACCGGGTCGGCCTCCTGTTCCCCAGCGGGCAAACCTACAAGGGCCGGCCTCCTGCCCAACTGTGCGCTGCACCTTCTGAAGAGGGTCTAGACTTGCGACGGGCAACCAAGGTCAGCCAGAAGGAGCCGGGGGAGAGCACCCCACGAGACCCGACTTCCCTCCTCCAGGCAGCAGGGGACTTGCTTCACCGACGACCCGGACGACAACATCTCTGCGCCAATTCACAAGGCCCCCTGGACAGCAGATGGGGCCATCGGCTGGACAGGCACGGCGGGATTCCGCTTGATCTACTAGAGGGACCCCTAGCCTGCACAAATACACCTAGCAGTCGCTCTCTCACCCCCTGACACTGCTGGAGCGGAGATTCCCTCCCCTGGCCTGCCGAAGTATGGACACCGTAAGGCGCAGAGAGCTCCCAACGCACCCCGCTCACTCCCCAGGCTGACGGGGGAAACGGAGCACCTGCACCTCTTAGCCACCTCCATACAAGGCCCTCCAGGAGCAGCACCCAAGACCCTAACGGGAGACAGAAGCTGGAGCCGGATATCATGCCTGGTCCCCCTGCCAACACAGCCGGTCAATCACGCAGCCCTCAGAGAGGGAAAAGACGTTCTCCAGCATGGGGTCTGGCATGGATTCACATGCTCATGAATATTCCCCGTCGTCAGGCTGGGAATCCTCGGTAAAGAAAAAATCAGTATCAGTTTTGTTTCTGATCTGTCTTTCTTAGTAGTAACCAATCACTGATCTCTGGGTCATACTGCCCCCAGCCAATGACTGCCCTCTCCCTAAGCCCCTCCCCTGGCAGCCATCCACAGATTTTTACCGCACGTTCAAGTGTTGGGAGTCCTCGTGCTTTAGCTCTCGAGCTTTTACTGCGTTTTCACGCTTTTTCATGAGATTTTTCTCATTTTTTCGGTTTAATCGAGCCTCAAGCTCCACCGTTTCTACTTCCGATAACGGGGACCCGTTTCGGAATTCTTCTACGCCCCTCAAGGGTGAAGTTTTCGTCGAGTTACGCTTCTTGGAGGATTCCAGAAGATCTGTGGCCTACCTCAACGGACATGGCCCAGGACAAGGGAAGCTCGACGCCCGGATCCAAGCTGTTCAGGAGCTGCCCAGGATGCGGATTGCAAAATGTTTTCAAGGAGGACGACCATTCGAGATGTCTCTACTGCCTTCAAGACGCACGTGGAGAAGGACTGTGCGTTCTGCAAGAACCTGTCGGAACGGACCAAGCAAAATCGTCGCTCCCGCCTCGCCGCCTGGCTGGAGAAGGGCACAGCAGGTGAGAAGGCGAAGAAAAAGTCTGAGCGGTCTTCTAAGTCCTGTGAGGGCGCCCCGGAGACGGGGGCCCAACAGAAGGCCAAGCACTGCGAGTCCGCGGGCACCGGGAGTGCCGAAAGGTCGGGCTCCTCAGCTGCCAGGCAGGGCGTGACTTCCCCGGCACGATCAACCACGAGCCAGCGCTCTGGTTTGGGGAAGAGGAAGTCCGAGAACCCGGGTAAGCTTCTGGAGAGGCCCCGGTTGATCTCGAAGGGAGCCGAGGGGGAGCGAGGCGATGACCCTCCCCCCAAAGCGAACGCCCAGGATGCACCTAAGGTGGTGAGGGCCTTGATCCAACTGGCAAAGGCCTCTATCGAGGTTGTCGCAGCGGCCCTGGCGAAGCCGGCAGAGGCTACGCCAGTGGAGGCGGCCTCGGGGCCCAGAGTTTCCCTGCCACCACAGAGGGAATCCTCTTTCCAGACCATCGTTAAGACCCCAGTGGAAAAAGAAGGGGGGGGGGTGGTGGCCATTACGGACTCGGATTCAGCCTCCGAGGAGGATCTGGTGGAAACCGTGAAAGACCTCAACGAGAGGTTCATAGGCTTCAACGAGAGGTTCGACAAGGTTCGATCCCAGGGGAAGGTTCCCTCTGATGTGATCGAAGATAGCGACGATGGCGACGACGAGGGCCCAGAGGAGCAGCCAGACGAGGGCCCAGAGGAGCAGCCATTACGTCCGTCCCAGCCATTACCCGAGCCCCAGGATAGCTCGGGGGCCATTTTGTTGGCGATCCAATCCTTATGTACTGAGATAAGGACGAGGTTACCATGGACCCCGACGGAGGATCCAGAACCAGGACCGTCGGGAAGCCCTCCGAACAAGCGGAGGAGAGTCCACCGCGCTCCGCCCTTCGTGCCCGTGAGGCCTGTGGACCCCTCATCCCCCTCGCCGGACCCTCGGGAGGATACGGCGACGGATACAGCGACGGGGACGGACGACGACGGCGGCGATGATACAACGGGCATCCCGTCATCACCCCCCCCTCGGGCCTCTTCGCCCGACGAAATTGGCTCTTTTCACGCCATGATAGCCAGGGCATCCGAGCTCTTCCAGATCTGCCCTGAGGAACAGAAAAAGGAAGGTTTTCTTTACCAACGACGAGAGGCCAAGAGAAAGACGGTCCTCGCGGTGCCGTTGCTCGACGACATGTGAGACGAGGGGCTGGCTATCCTCAAGAACCCTTCCACGACACCCGCCAAAAGGGACAGGTACGAGAAGAAGTACCGGGTCCCTGATGCCGCCCCCTTGTGCCTTAGGGCCCAGCCCACGCCAGACTATGTCGTCTCGGCAGTGGTCAAGAAAAAAGCAGCGGGTGCGGCGGCTTCAACTTCCACTTCCCCGCCGGACAGCGAGGGCAAGAAGTTGTACTCCATGGGACAGAATCTGGGAATGAGATTGGGTGATGTCGGGTGGGGCACTTCTGGTAGTAAGCTAGGGTTCAACTATCGAAACCACAAACCCAGGGGGGCTGTGCGCCAGTTGAAACCACCCAGGTGGAGGGGGGGCAGAGAGGGAGGAGATCCAGGGGGACCCGACAATATTGCAGAGAAGGCACATGAGGAAGGGGATGAAGAGGCGAAGGAGTGTCCCCAATCTTACACAGGGGTGCAAACAAATGATAAGGCCTCTAAGGGAAAACAATGGTGAGTAACAATAAGCTGAAGATCTTAACCCTAAACGTCAACGGCATAAATTCACCAACCAAAAGGAAAAAGATAGAGAGGTTCGTGAGAAGGGAACAACCAGACCTAGTAACACTACAGGAAGCACATATCGAGACCCGAGATAGACAGAGAATAACATACTGGGGGTACACAAGAATCCTGCGAGCCACACAATACGTCAAGAAAGGGGGGTTCTTCTTGCACTGAGGGACGGACCAGACCTAAAGGTGACGGGTTTGAAATCGGACAAACAGGGGAGATACCTAGCAGTTGCTCTGGAGGGGAGGGGAGAGAGTTACTGTGGCAACATTGTACGCACCCAACACCGGTCAAGACGCTTACATCCAAAAAGCTCTGACCACCCTCGAACACTTTGCGAAAACACCCATCATACTACCCGGGGACCTTAACATGACCTGGGACCCCAACAAAGACAGAAGTAGCATCTCTCCTGGAACACAGGGATGCCCATCAGAGGGCCTCAGGGGGAAGGTGCACAACCTGGCGCTAGTAGACGTGTGGAGGGAACTGGAAGGGGATAAGAGGGCTATACCTTTTACTCGCATGCACACCGATCACAATCATTAATAGATTACAGCTGGGTCTCCACGTCACTGCTGGGAAGAGTCACGAGTATTGGGCTCGACACCATCGCAGTATCAGATCATGTCCCAATGACCTTTACCCTAAAAAGGAACCCTTCGTCATCCAGCCTGTGGAGATGGCCGTACCTGACTCCTCTCTTTAAAGACGAAACGCTAGTACGGGAAGTGGCCGAAGAAAATGAGCCTTTCTTTGAGACAACTAGGGTCGGGGACACTGCTCCGCAGGTCACATGGGACTCATTCAAAGCAACGATCAGAGGTAGAATTTATAGCGATCAAAGCCAGAAGGGACAGGAAATGGAGGCTGGAGGAGGTCAGGGTAGAAGACAAACTAAAGGACATAATGCCCAAGATGGGATCAGTGCAGACCCCAGGGATTAAAATGGAATACAGGATCACACAAGGGCAGTTAGACTTAATACAGACAAGGGCAGCGGAACGCAACTTACTACGTCTTAAATAAAAGTATTACATCAAAGCCAACAAGTAAGACCGTCTGCTGGACAGACAGCTGAGGAGGGAGGAACCAGACACAACTATCTTGAAAATAAAAGTTAAAGGAGGGAAACTAGCACCTCTAATAAAGACGGAGTTCGTCCAATTCTATACTAACCTGTACAGCTCTGAAAATCCATCACCGATAACCCAGTTATCATACCTAAACAAGATAGGCTTATCGAGACTAATGGCAGAAGGGAAGGAATACCTGGAAGGGGAGTTAACTAATGATGAAGTCCAGGCAACAATCAAATCCTTACCTATCTATAAGTCCCCTGGCCCAGACGGCTTTGTTGCCGAAATCTATAAAACGCATAAAGAACTACTTATTCCCTATCTAGCAGACCTAGTCAACCAGATTGGCAAGGACAGGGCCATCTCGAAATCCATAGAGGAGGCGAAAGTGATTCTCATTACGAGAAAAAGGCAAGGACCCCACCGAATACGGTTCCTACCGTCCCATCGCTCTAATAAATGTTGACGCACAGATTCACACGAAAATCCTGGCGACCAGATTAGACCAGATTCTTCCCAAATTAATTCGGGCTGACCAATCAGGCTTCATCAGGGGACGCCACACTGGAGACAACGTCAGGAGGATAGCCACCTGACAGAAAAGTCACACAAGAGAGGAATCCCGGCCCTCCTACTGGCGATCGACGCCGAGAAAGTCTTCGACCGGGTAGGGTGGGGATTCCTCTTTGCAACCATGAGTAAGATGGGCTTCGGACCCAAATTCCTGAACAGGGTAAGAGCTAACTATGGGTAGCCGGTGCTTCGGCTCTCCATCAACGGACTAGTATCTGAATCTGTAGCAGTAAGCCGAGGCACAAAGCGGGTTTGCCCACTGTACCCCATGCTGTACGCCTTACATCTCAAACCCTTCCTAGCAGCGGTGCGCGCAAATGAGGGAATAAAGGGAGTGCCTTTCAGAGGGGACGCACACAATCTCAGCATTCGCTGATGATATGCTTTTCACAGTGTCCCATCCGGAGACTTCCCTAAGTGCCATAGATAGGGAACTTAACCTATTTAGGGAGGTCGGCGGTTTAAAAATAAATCCAGCCAAATCTGAAATTCTCAATCTTACCCTCACGAGAGCAGTCGAACGGGAGCTCAAAATGTCCTCCCCGTGTAGATGGGTGGAACACTCTATAACTTACCTGGGTATAAAACTGACTAAATCACTGGGGAGGCTATATCAAGCAAATTACCCACCCCTCTTGTAGAAGCTTAAATCTCAAATGGTAGACTGGGGCCCGCTAGCGATTACATGGATGGGACGCATAAATGCATTAAAATGGTGGTGCTGCCACAACTACTTTACCACTTTACTGTTCTCCGGATCCACGTTCCACGGGGCTACTTCACAGCCCTACACAGATTAACCACTAAATTTGTGTGGGACAACAAACCCCCGAGACTGGCCGCAAAACAAATGCAAGCCCGTCTACCCGGGGGGAATGGAGGAACCGGACTTCAGGGCCTACTACATAGCTGCCCAGATGAGGGTTGCCAGGGACAGGGAAAAGATCTGGAGGCCCATAGACAGAGCAGTCGCCGGGGGGGACCTGGAGGGAATACTGCAAATTTATAGTAGCTTCATCACATCAGTAGTGGGAGACGCATGGGATGAAGCGGTCAAGAGGGCGCACATTACTACCTTCCCTTCGCCGTACACACCACTCTTTGATAATCCTCAATTCACACCGGACCATAAAACACACGCATTCGAGGCCTGGCAACAGGGGGGCTGCCTCAAAGTTAGAGATATGTTCTAAGGGGACCACATTAAACAGTTCGACCAATACAAATCAGACTTTACCCTGGGCGAAAAGGAAAGGTACACCTATGTCCAATTGAGGCACTCGCTACTCCATCCATCCATGAAATAAGCAGCGGTTTGCCAACTAACCCCATTAGAAAAGTACCTTAATAGGGACCCAGGTGACAGCGGAGTGGTAGCAAACATATACAAACACACAAAACTGTGCGAAGACCGTCTGCTGAGGACATACATAAAAAGATGGGAGTCCTCCATTGGGTGCGCAATAGAGGAAACAGAGTGGGCAAAACTGTGGGATCACATCCCTAAACTGACAAGATCCCCTGCGAAATTTGGCTAAAACTAATGTTCCAGTGGCACCTGACGCCAATTAGGCTTCAGAAGATGCACATGGGGACCTCCCAGAGGTGCTGGAGGGAGTGTGGTGGGGAGGGAACATGGAGCCGCATCTAGTGGGAATGCCAGCAAGTTCTAGAGGTAAAAATCGAGGGGTGCAGGGACCTCGCAATGATATACCTAGACAGCACACTAGAGCAACTCAAATCAAAACCAGCCCGCAAGCTCTATGCGATAATGATGATGGCAGCGGCTTTAGGACTGGCACGCAAATGGAAGTCCAGGGACCCTCCTCTGGACCATGAATGTATTGCAAACATATGGAACATTGTAGCCATGGAGTGGCTCACCTACTCCATCCAAGGGGACCACAAAAGGTTCAGCTATGACTGGTCATGCCTACTAAGATACCTAAGGGAAGGTGCGCAATCAGCGTGGTGCCCAAGGAGCATGGGCATCCTGGAAATAATTGACTGCCCAGGGGAAGCGTGAATTTGAAGGACTCATCCCGTCAACTTTAACCAAGGACCGATGCTGAAGAAACACTTGTTACCCGCAATCCCTCAGTCAAAAGGAGTCGCTCTGCTAAAGGATCTCTACCCGGATCAGGGGTGGGATGGGAGGGACAGGGGGTCAGAAAGAAGGGCTTGGGGGGTTCCAGATGGAATGTGTTATTGTTGAAAAATGCCAATAAAAAGGTTTGGAAAAAAAGAGAAATCCCTGTCCTCCCTGTTAGCCAGTCTCCATGCGTCAGTTAACCCCAGTAAGGACACCAACGTGAACATCCGATCCCACAACAGGCCTTTAACACAAACATAGCGCGCCTGCGAGTCCTGAAGGACATTAACTTTCGAGAGCGGGATCTGCTCACCCACCAAGATGGCCACCCCCCATTTTTTCTCACCTCCAGAAGCGAAATACTGGTGCGGGAAAGCCCTATTTTTCATACGCTTCTCATCCTGCACAAGCAGGTGGGTCTCCTGTAGGAACAAAATGGAGAGGGACATATCCCTTAGTTTGCCCAAGACCGATTTCCTTTTCAATGGGGAATTCAAAGCCTGTATGTTCTATGTACTCATTGACATAAGATCCTCCCCCTCAGCACCACTCGCTACTTTAGCCAACATTTCACCACAAATCAAGATGCCCTCCCCCATCACCACAGCCTGAACTGCCCACACATTAGTTTCATAGAGTAAATGTTTGACCCACAGCAAACATTTATGAACCAACTCCCCCACCCCCTTTACCCAACTACAAACCATGCTCAAACATGAACAACTTCCAGACATCAGGACCCTCTGCCGGGAACCCGACTTGGAGGGCGGAAAAGAGCCATAAACCCAAAAGACTCTCCCTCCCAGCACAATCCCTGCAGCTCAATACGAGCCACCTGCCTGGAACACCACAACCCAATCCACAAAGGCACTGCATCAGATTCAGCTCTAGAGGAAACCTCACCACAGCAAATAAGCTACCACTCAAAATCCCAGATTATACAGGTCTTTCTGATTGGCCCCTTCACCTGCCTCCCTGCGGCATTTATGCGAGAGCACCGGACCAACCCCATGACCCCAATCCTGCTCACCCTCTGGGTCTCCCTCACCCACCCCCTCCAGATTCAGCAAGCTCTCCCCTTCCTTCAGTGTTCGAACCACCCAGTGCCTTCATTGGTGAGTGAAGTGGAGTGCAGTAGGAAAGCCCCACCTATAGGGCACTTCCCTTGTACGTAGCCACTCAGTCAGCGGGCGCAGTGCCTTTTGCTTCGCCAAGGTCGTCAACGCCAAATCCTGGTACAGGGAGAATGACATGTTGCGAAAAGTGTTGGACGGCAAGCGTCTAGCTGCAGCCATTATACGCTCCTTCAGTTTAAAGAAGTGAACCCGGGACAGTACATCAGCAGGCCTGTCGTGAGTCAAGGCGGCAAGGGATATGTCCCTAATGAATCCTGTCAAGTGCAATCTCCTGATCCCCCAGGCCATTCAAGAATGTAACGAAAAAGGTCAGCCACAAAGTTGGGTAGGTCTTCGTCTTGCACCGCGGAGGAAATTCACCGGATCAGGATGTTATTTCTGCTGGAGCGATTTTCCCCATCCTCCTGCTTGTTCTCCAGTGCCTCGCAGTGGGCCTCCAAGGCCTCCAGTCGATTGGAGCACTCGCCCACCTTATAGGACTGTTCAGAGGGTATCCTCCACCTCTGACACTCTGTGTTCGGCCTCTTAAACTCTTTTATCTAATGCAAGGATCTTGTGGGAGACTTCCTCCGTGCTCTTGTGGATTTCTTTACGAATTTCCGCCAACAGATCCTGCAGGTCAGACTTGGTAGACATTTGCGTAAGCATAGCTGGGAGTGGGTCAACCCCATGCACCTGAGCCACCGCAATGTCAGTCCTCTTGCTCTAAAGACTGCAGCATTGCAGAGATATCCCCGTGCTTCCCTAGCTCCGGAGTTTTAGACATGCCAAACCTAGAAGACAGCAGCCGGTCAAGTCCACACACACTGCAATGCTTGCATACAAAAGGGGGCTGGCGCTATGCTTCCACAGCGGCACCCTTACAAGCCACCACTGTCAGGTAGCCGGATTTCACAAGGAGCGCAGACAAAACAGGTCGCCTAGGCAGGGGTTGAAGTCCAAGTACAGGTCCACCCAATGGCAAACCAAAACCTCCTTCAGCAGACGTAGGGCATACTAGCATGGCAACTCAATTATGAATGCTGGCACCAGGGCCACCCCCTCAGCCAAGACTGCAGTACTTATGGAATGAGTGACAGAACGTCAAAGGCTGCAGACAGAATAGAGAATCCTCAGCAGACAGGGAGATTAGAGAACTTGGGGATGCCCCTTCATATACTTGTGGTAGCATGGGTGTATCACCAGTGTTCTGACAAGCCTTACGTCAATCCTCACCTCACAGATAAAAGTGGGTATGAGGAGCCCAATGCAGCAAACTTCTAAACCTGCGCCACACCTTTGCTGGGCCCCATGTCGTGCAGAATCAGGGTGCTGCAGGTGGAGCAATGCAGGAGGAACAATGAATCCAGTCATTCCGTTACAGCAGCCAGTGTCTTCCCAAAACATCCTGATCCAAAGCCTGCTGAAGCACTTTTGCTTGCATTTCCATGTAGCTTTTCCCTTCAGCATTTTGTTTTATTCAGCTGTCTGCAACAGAAGATGAAAGCCTGCCTGTGCACTGCGTTCAGACGGCAGCGTAACGGGGAGGCACCCGCGAGATGGCAGACCTAACTGGGCCATCGCCATCCCACAGAGGTGTTCGGGCAATAGGCAGGCCAGGGGCTGTTAGAGAGGCTCAGGCTCTGCGGTATGGGCACCAGCAAGTGGGCGCCCTCGGTGCTCGACTCAGCTGGTGGAATCTCATGGCTCTCTTGGACAGGAACGGACTGGCACTGCCTGGTTTTTAAAGCTGCTATGTAGTTCATTAAGCTCATTTTCTGGCACGCTGTTTTCCTTCATATTTGGAATTGCCTTATCTTGAAGTTGAAAGAGCTATAGCTGTACTTGCATTGCTCAAAACTGTTATGCAGGATAGGATTGGTGCTCGCGTTCAGGCTAATGTAATGGATTATACATTTCTTGCATGATGAGGTTGGCTTATAAAGTGGGAATGTATGGTCTCTATGAAATGATAGGTTATTTATAATGCCCAGAGGTTTCTAAGCGCAGACCCGGGGATTGAACCTGTGTCGCTCTGTGTCATCTTGCTTCCAAGGTGAGCACGTTGCCCCTGAGCTATCCTCCCTATTTACTGTTCATTCTGCTGATTAATAAAAAGGGCATGGATATCTCAACTGCAAAGTTTTATGTACAAACTACGAATAAGATCGAAATCGCAGTATTGGGTATCTCTTTTCGGAGGGGCAATTTTTGCAATTAGCTACATGCAAAGAGCTGGGGGCTCGTCGACTTTATCAATTTTTATATTTAAGAATACGTAATACATTAAAGGCCACATTTCTAAGTGACTTGCTACATGACGTTATTACAATGCAACATGAAGGAAGACTAATCATGGTGCTTGAAAGGATTTCCAGAACAGCTGAGGAGG
Organism: Ambystoma mexicanum; assembly: GCF_040938575.1. Classification (NCBI taxonomy): domain Eukaryota; kingdom Metazoa; phylum Chordata; class Amphibia; order Caudata; family Ambystomatidae; genus Ambystoma; species Ambystoma mexicanum. Next base: position 927,984,482 of record NC_090931.1, on the reverse strand, counting down.
CCCATAGAATCTGGGAGAAATCACTTCAAATGGCTATGACTGATGTAAAATGGAAGTACATATTTGCACAAACAAGATTGATATCCTTAAGTGCAAGATTCAAACGCCTACCTTTGTCAAGCCCCTCTACATATATACTATCCTGAAATCTCTCATGCCTGTGAAAGATATTAGGAAGAGTAGGCTGATTTCTTCTATTTGGCGTGGCAGTGTAAACAAATTCAAAACCTTTGGAAGGATATATTCACTGTTAAGCATAACATCCTTGATACAGAAGTAATGGTCTCTCCTCTTATGGGTTTGCTTGGTTATATGGAATCTTATTTACCTCACATTCTAGACATCTGGCTGGTGTGATGAATCCTATGGACTCCTGACTAATTCCCTGCCAAAAGTCACCTATCACATGGCAAGGGAAAGGTAGATGCTTTCTGATCCTGACCATGGGGGTGGTGTTCTGTGGGAGCATCACCTGGGAGGAGAAAAGGCCAAGAGGAATGAGAGGAATCCATGGAATGAGACACAGTATTTGCCTTCCTTTAGGAAGGATAACGCCACAATGCCAAAGTATGTAATGGATTGTTGTAATAACCATCTGGTTGTTGCATATGATACGCTTATAGATAGGAGTGAGTACAATCACATACTGCCAGGTTTTGGGAGAAATCAAAACCCTTCTAAAGTGCTTGAGAATTATAAAACTAACGACCTCTGTGACACCCATAGTTACAGTGAACAGATGTCTTTGAATAATAACTTAAAAGAATTGCCTATTGCTTGTCAATCAATTTTGGTGACAAATGTTTATGAAATTCCTTATTGCGAGGAACAAACTTGAGTTTAAAAGTGAAAGTCAAGCTCAAAAACCTAACTTTGACATTAGGTACTTCAAGTCCCATAATTCCCTAGGTACTGGGACGAGGAAGAGGGCTGAAGAGGTGCAATGTTGCAGGAGTAGTCAATCAATGCAAATGATCCACACCTTAGGGAGACTGAGAGGCTTAAAAAGCCCCCTCATGTGCAGTCCAAGAGAAAGTAGGAGAAGAGCAGTAGCAGTAAGGAGCAGCAGCGTGACTCGTGCAGGCAGCCGAGACTGAAGCTGGAGGAGAGAGAAGCCGCCGGGACCTCTGTGTGACAGATTGCAGCTGTCAGTCCTGAGAGGGTCTGTACCTCCCAGAGTCAGAGGTCGCACAGCGGGAAGCATTCTTGAGAGAAGCTTGCCCGTTGGAGACCCGTTTTGCAGAGGCTGGGCAGCGGGAAACTAAGGTAAGCAAAGCTTTCCTTCCCTGGAGGCTGACTCAGGTGGCTGGCGGGTACCCAAGAGCCTCAAGAAACTTTCTGTTGTCTGGCGTGCATCAGAAAACCTCTGGAAAAAGAGAGGCTCCAAATGCAGGTGGCGCAGCCGAAGGAGGACTAAAGGCAGCAGTTTTCCGAGAAGCGAGAAGCCGCAGAATTCGAAGTATGGCGAGCTGTGAGGGGAATGGAGGCGCATGTTGTACCCGGTGTGTCCACATGTTTGTAGTGACCATGGAGCTCTCCAGCCCCAGTCGCGTGGCTCAGACAGGCATTCGTCGAGGGAGCAACGTTCACGTAGGAGTGAAAGAAGTTCAAACGGAAATTTTTTATACTGAACTTTTAAACAGCAGCAAACGCGATAATCGCGTAGGAGAGAAAGTGATTTCAAATCTCTAAATAGTGAAAGGCAACACATTGTAACCGAGTCGAATTACTGTAACAATAAAAGTGTGAGTTTGTGGGAAGCCCAGCATATCAAGGGGGCGATACTGGTAAAAGCTCAAACCAACAAGCATTGCCCAAGCCAAGAGAGACTATTGGTAAAAGTAAAGACCTGCAAGCATTGCCAAAGCCAAATGAAACTAAAACCAAGGTAAGTGCAATTTAGTCAACATTTGCAACAACAGAAGGGGCCTAATAAAAGGTCCACGGGTTGGGAGAGTTGTTGCCCACACTTTGTCGAACATATGGTGAAACCTGGCGTAAAACTCACATTGCCAAAGCCAAGGGAGAAGCAGAGGGAAACTCTATCTGTGGCAGTCATTGGTTACTGGTGTAGTATGAAACAAGATTGGCAAAAAGGCTGCCCTTCTAGGGAAGGGATATCCAGATGGGTTGAGTATCATTTGTAGAAGAATATTAAGGAGCACCAATGTTAATCTTGTTTTCCCCGCAGAGTTGTTGCAAGTGCTGAAGCTGCAATTTCTTGAATATCGTGAAGTTGTTGTGAATCTCTTTTCAATTTAAGTAAATCAGAAAAGCACTGTTGATGTGAAAAGTTGTTCGGGCAGGGTAGTATACCCGCATGACAAACCTGTGGAGAAATAGGCCTGGCATGCGAGTAAACTAGGTAGAAGTCGAAGAAGTGCTGAAAAGTGCTTCTGGCAGAGACAATTTATGTTATTTTTGGTGCTAATAGAAAAGCTGAGTAAAGCTGCTGCCAAGGAACTATACTTCTTTAAAACTTATTTTGTTGTGGCAAATCATCCTGACCAAGACAATTATTGTTGATATTGATGAACTGAGAACTTGTTCAAGAAGGAAGAGAAGCATTATACTTTGTGTTGGAACTTTCTGCTGACAAGTTGAAGTGGCATAAAACGGTGTTGGAACTTTTGTTGAAAACCAGGATTTCCTTGTGTTGTGGTATTTGGATTCTATTTAATAATAATAATAATAATAATAATAATAATAATAATAATAATAATAATAATATTGATTGGTAATGTTAGTCTCATATTAAGATTATAATATGGACATTGAGCAAAAATGTGATTATTATTAATCTATGGGATAGGGTTTGTAATTATATTTAGAAATATGTACACATGTTTTTTTCTTCGCCTTTATGTTTGTCGAAATTTAAATAAACAGAAATATAAAAGAAAAGAAAAATTAATGGATTCCATAAATGAGGTATTTGCAGTGTTGGCCCATATGCTATGAATAAAATTGCCAAATAGAGAAGTAAACCATCAAATAATTGCTTAATTACCAGGGCACATGTTGATGTGTGTTGGCAAACAAATAATGCATAGGCAGCGCCAAGAGAGAATTAAGAACCAGAATAGGAGAACATTGATCGATCTGTTAGATCGTACAGCCCCCCCTTGGGTTGAAAACTGTCAGAGAATACACAAACAATCAAAAATGGTTCTCACCTACCTTAATGACACGTAAACAGGAAACACAGAGAGCACAAAGGATATGGGAGAAAAATCCTACACCTGAAATCAAAGATTCCTGGAAAGCATTGGATAGGCTTTATAGAAGGGAAATCTGTGAGGCCAAACTTAACATTTATGACACCCAGATAATGAACTCTAATAATGGCACTAAAAAACGTTTTGAAATATTCAAAGAATTGGAAAAATGTAAGGTCTAATTAAATCCCTTTGTTTACACTAAAGAAGAATGCATTGCAGTCCAAAAAGCTTTTGCTAATAAAATACAGTTCGCTCAAATTAAAATTGCAGAAAGCAGTACAAAAATAAAGAGGAAAAATAAGGAACCCCAAAGTGAGAAACCTGTAAATATTGCCAGATCTTCTTTTACGTTTCAGAAAGTAGATGCATCCAGTATGATTCTTACACTTAAGACTATGAGGCCTACATCGTGCCCAGGTAATGTCTTTCCAGTAATAGTCATACTGGACAAGGCTGAGATTTGTGCGCCTTTTTTTAGTGCGCTTTACTAATGCATTCTTTGAATATAAGGAAGTTGCTGACTGCTGTAAAAGGGTGGTGGTTACTCCAGTGCCAAATGAAAACAGGACAAGAATGCAGAAATTAGAACAACTTGAGACCTATTACAAATGTGCCATTATTGTTTAAAATCATTGATAAAACAGCAGCCATACAGAGTATTTAATAGGGAACTCCATAAAAAACAGTCGGGTTTTAGAGCCCACCACGGTACTGAAAGTGCCTTAATAGATCTTCAGACAGGGATGCTGGCTATCATGGATAAGAGTAAAATCGGGGCTGCTGATGCTTTTGGATTTGGCAACAGCCTTTGATTTGGTGAACCATGATCTGTTAATAAAAAGGCGTGTAGAGGTAGGGAACTGCTCAGAAGCGGTAATTAAATGGATGGATTCTTTCCTCAGAAATATGATGTCCACCATCCACTGGTGGGAAGAAAGCTCTGAGCCAGAATGTATTGGCTGTGGAGTGTCGCAAGGGGCCAGTCTTTCCACGGCCTTGTTCAATTGGTTTTGTCACCCCCTGTGTGATTTACTGGACGAGCTGGGCATCCGCTTTACTAACTATGCGGATGATACCCAGCTTGTCATGGAAGTAAGCGGCGACTACAGCAAAGATTCAGAGGAGGTTTCCTTCATCTATGAATCAATCAAGGCATGGATGACGGAAAACGGATTGTGTATTAATGGATCCAAGACTGAGGTCCTCATATTTGGGTCTACACAACCGCGAGCGAAACTCAATGCAGAATATACAGGTTTCCAGATTGAACAGCATCTGATCCACACCTCCACAGAAGTTAAAACATTAGGCATTACATTTGAACCTTCCTTGAGTTCAGAAGCTCACACCAGTAATGTTGTGAATAAAACGCAATACCATCTAAGGCTGCTCCGGTTAATTAAACCGTTCCTTTCTCAGTCTAACTGCATTAGCTTTCACGAGAGCAGTGCTCATGCCGAGATTGGACTATTGTAACGCTATCTTGGTGGGAGCAAATAAGAGATGCATTCATAGGGTGCATGTACTGCAAAATGATTCGGTGCACATCGTAAAAATGTTCCCAAGAGGTGATCCAATCACTCAACACAGAATAGATATACATCAGTTGGCTATTGAGGAGAGGATTAGTTTTAAAATCAGCACCATTACCCATAAATGCTTATATGGTTCACCAGTGGTCGAAGTGTACGAAAAAAAGTAGTGGAACTATGTTCCCTGCTGGCCTGCACCCACTCCCCACAAACCCCATCACCACGTCCCCTCCCACACACAATACACACACCCAGACACTTGCACCTGCTGTTTAAGGGAACGTTCAGTGCATTGCACTGAAAGTGCAAGTTTCAACTTCTTCCTACACTTTTATTTGAAAACGAAACCGTTGCGGAACGGTTTCTTTTTAAAATAAAAGTATGGGAGCTGTAAAAGGTAATTTAAAAAAGTAGAGGAGCACCGCTCCTGACCGCTCCCGCTCACTTCGACCACTGGTTCAGGCGCGGTATATCTCCGGGATAGTGTCCAATTGCAGCAGTCTGCCAGGGCTACCAGCTCTAGTGATACCATGCTTCTTCGCTGCCCCAATATTAGACGGGATATCGGTGGCGGACGTTCTTTTCCAGTGCAAGCAGGCGCAACATGGAATAAGCTGCCTTTGGATCTGAGGATAATTCCAGACTTGCATCTTTTTAGAAAACGTCTGAAATTTTTTTGTGTAAATGAATTAAATAACCTTTTCTTCCAGACCTGTCTTGCTGTCAGCAATCTTTTTACGCCTTGATGCCTGCGGGCTCCGGTGCATTATAAGAAGATTAAAAACAAATAAAATCTGCCAGCTCTGAATAACAGTTATGAGAAATTGCCACTAACAAAGCACTGGCAAAAGAAACGCACAGCAGAGAAAACACTTCTTTAGATTAAGGGCGACAAGGAAAACGGATCAAAGATGTAACCATGAATTTACAGTGAGGCAACATGATGGCAAATTTATTTTTGAACTAGCAATTGAAAGACTGAATAAAGATCAGGATTGAATTGTTTCCATGTGATGGGTACCAATCTCACAAAGAACATGGATTTGACAAATAAAGATGCAAACGGTGGATATTGATGACTGTCTGTTGGGTGTGTATAATAGATGAAAATCAATATATGTTCACACTGCAATATTTATGGAAGTGTTTGATCAGGACCTAATTAAATATTACAAGTACAAGCATAATGGCATAGAGGATATACCATGGTATGGAAATGTGAGCATGTGTAATGTAAGTGTTTTTCTATGGCACCCTTCTGCCACTATTGGTGGCCTCACTGCTCATGGCTCTGCAAGGAAAAAAGTGTCATTCATTAATGAGACGGTGGGAAAGGCAGAGGAGAAATCTGTGGTTTTGATGGGTATAGGTTGAAAGTACCCGGTTCTGAGTGCCGATCTGCTTTTTATGGGTTTGGCAGAACAAGGTTGGAGTATATTATCCATAGGGAAGAGCCCAAGACCTGATAGACTACAATGCTTTGATTCTGTATCTATGGACCATACAAAAAAGGTTGCACCCGCGATTGCAGCACAAAAGGCTCCCAGAAGCCTGGGGCGCACAGTCTGCTTTTGTGCGCAACCTTTTGTGCCAAGGGCGTCCCGGGAATGCGGTATCCAGACTGCGTACCATTCCTTTGGGTCTGGTTAACAGCTGATGTAGAAGTGTGAGACAGGGCATACGAGGAGAGCCTAGTTGTGGCTTGGTTAGTGTTGATATGCTAATGGGTAGGCTTGTGGTAGCTGTCTGTGGTGGGGGGGAGTATGTGAGTGTAGTGTAAGATTATAGGAGATCTTAGAAAGGAGTTGGTTAGTCATGGTAAGGCGGGAGTAAGCCTCACACGGCTAAAGAACCCTGCACGCCTACCACAGGCCATATACAAATAGGTCCCATTTTTGTAGCTCGCAACGTCATCTCTCAAACTCAGACATTACCCTTACATGCTAAGGCTAATGGGAGTCAAGATCCTAAGGTTCAATGGAAGTGCAGTTAAAGCATTTGAATACTGTAGTGGCCCATTTCACCTTCCTTAGTATGTTGGTTAGTAGGCTGAGAGATGCTTCTTCAAACCTCACTCTAACCGGCACAGTGGCCTGCTGGGACTCTGTCATGGGCAGCGCCTGTCGAGAGGCATTGGCCTGGGTAGGGTGCAGAACCCTTGCTCATTTCACCTAGGTCTATCCTGCTGTTCCCCACAAGTTGCAGACTCATCTCACATAGTTATCATTATCTTGATCTCAGGTTTTAACATGTGAATGAGAAACGGTGATGAATAGAAATTGTATATTTTTTTGAATTGTGGTAGACAAATGACACTGCAGAAGTGAGTCGCAACCAATACCTTACAACTATGCCGTAACCGGTATTCAAACACTAACGTAAGGGGGACACAAATCCTGCCATATCAAGAAGTACAATAAGTCTGACTACGGACTACCAGACTAATCGGACAATGAACATTAAACATTATTGTTTAATTGCCCAAAGTCTCTATTTTTGTTTGCACATATTAAGTACTCCTATTACCACTGACACCAGTAAACACAAGACGCTTGGAAAACAATCACAATCCTACACCCGGTGATAGTTCATGAAGTTCATGTCCCTTTCTCATCACTCTCACTTGTCTTATCTTAGTATGTGTTCTTCTTTTTCTTTCTTATGTCACCCCCTTTCTCCCAGATCTCCACTCTTGTTCTGGCTCTTCTGTAGCCTCATCCTGTACCTCTTTCTATACCTATTACTTTCCTTCCATTCACCTCTCTTTTTCTTAGTTTGTCTCTTTCATCACTTTATTTTTCCTCATCGCTCCCTTTTGCAGCATTTTTTATCAACCCCTATTTTTCTTTTGGATCTGATCTTCCTGTCCTCGCCATCACATGTTTTGTTTACCCCCTTTTGACTAGTTCTGTTCTTTGCTTATTTTTTCTATCTCCCTCTTTCTTTCCTTACTTTTTTTTCTCATGTTTGTTCTTCGTCTTGCATTGTCTTCTTTTACTTGCCTTTTTCCTTTTCATTCAGTCACTTTCTTCTCTCTTCCTCCTTCCGTAATCTCTTCCCATTTTATCTTACCAGCTTCTAACTTTCCTTGTTTCTCTGCTGCTCTTGCTTTCTTTGTCTTTTTAATTTTTCTTTCTTTTTTGTCAGTTTCTCTTTTCGTGACATGGTCATCTCTCCATGTGTAACTTTACTCCTTTTCTGCTTGAATACACTGCCCAATCAAAATGTGGGAAAGGTTGGCACTCCTAAAACTCTTTTGTGCCAAAGATGTGCTTCTGTATGGGGAGAACAGCCCGTTAAGTCCAGGGCAGGCTTCTACCCATTGCCCAGCCCTTTAAAAAAACTACTGTCAAAACGAGCCTCTCTGCTTTCCATTATCTCTGCAGATTCATTTCCCCGCCCCTGAAGCACTGGTTGGGGCTTGCTTCTCTTTTGAAACTGTAGTTTCACCAAAAGTCATTCAACATTACATTTAAGAACTTTGCTTCTTTGCCAATAAGGACACTTAGAAGTGGGAAATGGAGGTTGATGGTCAAAGTAGGCCATCTAAGAAGTACAAAGGGCCTTAAAGTCTATCCTTATTTTATTTACTAGCAGGCCAGTTAACTGGGCCCACAGAGCCACAATTAGGTTTTAAATGTAGTCTTCAATAGTTAAGATTCATGATTTTTACAAGACCTTGTGTCATACTTGCCTCCTTGCTGATCTCTGGTGTAGTGGACTATGGTGAGGATGTCATGGTATAGGTATTTGGTGTAATGCAAGTGACCCTGGCAAGGAGGTGGATACTTCCGGTGCTTGTCAGTCTACTAATTCTCCAGGTTTGCTGAGGTGATGTAGAGTAGATAGAATAGATGAAATGGATGGAGTTGATAGAATCGATGAAATGGATAGAGTGTCCATTTCGTCCACTCTACCCATTTCGTCCAGAGTCGACGATATGGACAAAATGGATGGAACGGGCATAGTGGATGGAATGGGCAGAACAGATGGAATAGATAGAGTGGACGGAATGGATCGACTGGACGGAATGGATCGAGCGGATGGAATGGATAGAATGGATGTATGGAATGGATAGAGTGGATGGAACCCTGTTCACGTGTCTGATCTTGGGCGTTCTAAAGATAACCGTCATATCACAGCACTACGCTTACTCTCTACTCTACACCATCATTCAACTAGAACACAGCTATACCCCTTGATTAATTCGGCCTAGCTGTTCACATACGAATATGACCACATGAACACCTCATCACCTTAATAAAACGCAGCTAGCCAAGCACATTCCTGCCTAGTTGCTCACATATGCGTCCTTCAGACCTAACGCAGCCAGAGCCCAGTCTAGGTGTCCACCGACCAGACTGCACACATTCAACTGATATCTCCAGCACCACACCTATCGCTAGGATGCAGCTACCACCTGGCAATTACATCAGCTGCTCACATATCCGGTGTGCCCACGCACACTGTGACTCTATCTCTCTCTCTTCTGCCCAGAATTACGGTTCCCAAGGGCGTTCAACCTACCAGCGCTTTGAGGTCATACCAATTATATATAGAGCGCTAAATAAATGCCAAGTAACATAACAGAAGATGAGTTTTGACATTCCTTGGGATTGCGGTTGAGAGAGAATGCTGAGCCTTTAGCTTGTGAAAGGCATGTGGCGGTCTACATTTGTGGGGAAGGTAAGGTGTACATTCATGGCAGGAGTTTAATTGAATATAGGTCCTCCTTAAATGCCTGCGTGTCCATGGTGTGCAAAAGTTATGTAGCAGTGTACATGCACTTCTTGATGACTGCTCTGGAGTGTGGTTTTGACGCATTGATATGTGGAAAGCCTGACATGGCCTATGTTATTGTGATCCTGTAGATGAGATTTACTGTCAGGGCAGTGTCAATAATACAGTACGTTAATGGGTAAGGTCCTGTTCATTGAACTTATATTTGTTCTTGTTTTGTTTTTCCTTGTAGTTGTAGCTGATGATCTTCTCCATCATGCACCATTTTCCGATAGAAGATGCAACCTAAAGTGGAATAATGTTTGGACAGATATATTCTGCTGATTTTGTATGAATCCTAACAAAGGATGATATTATTTTAAAGAGTACCAAGACTAGGATCTGTTACCAGTCATGAGTTCCGAAGAAAAAGGCATTGGATCTCCAGCCCATAACGTATCTACTCCATCTCAGAAAAGTGTCTCTTCTTCTTTATCATCTCAAAGAGACAGTAGGCAGGTACGTTGAATTCATAGTGAAAAGCAATTGATGTAATGTTGTGTAAATGTTTGAACTCAAACGATTTGGTAATATTTAAATCTCTGCCGTCTGTCATGGTGTGCATTTGGGTATATCTTAAATTATAATTTTTCTATGATTCTTTTTCTGTGGATTTTCAAGTATTGACGATGGATCAGTTCTGTCGAAAGTAATCCCTGGCATATTGCAAAAATAGCAAGGCTGAATAAGACTTGCATATTTTGAACGTTAGCAGTAAATACATTTGTACAGATACTGCAGTTGGAGGGATGTCATGTCATTTTTCTGTGACTTATGTTCCAAATTATTTCATTCATATTTTTTAATATGTACATTTATATCCATTATATGCTTTCATAAACGTGTTCTGTGGCACTTTCAGTACCTGATTCCTATAACTGCATAAATAGACACAAAGGTAGTATACTCCATGCCCCATACTGTCTAGCTCTGCAGGGACAAGATGGACAGAAGCACGCATATGACGTTTCGGGCAGAAAAGCACCACTCATGGCCTGATTCTGAGCCCAAGATGAAATTATTGTAGAAAGGCGATCACCCCTCCATTCTGAGGTGGGTGGAAAGATTGGAGGGAAGATGGCATGATTTTCAGCTGTAAAAGCGGATAAAATCGGCGTTTCCGGGGTCAGCGTTTGCACCAGTGTTAACCAGAATTGCATGGACCACCACATACAATTAGGACTACAGGTGTGAGCAAAACCAACCTTTGGTATAAGTCTGTACTACACAGTTTTTGTTAGCAGAGCTGAGCAGCCAGGTTTATCTCAAGAGGGAATGTGAGCTGTAAGGATGTTACACAGAGGTCTACAATCACAGGTATTCAAATAAACTCTTACACTCAAGGTTTCTTGGTTAAACACTTATTAATTTATTCAACAGTCAGTTATAAACCATTCATTAGAAGGAGGCAGTTAAATATCATACATCAATACACTTCAATACTATACTAGTTAAGTTTCTGAGGCATTCAAACTACTTTAAGGGAGGAGCAAAATGGCATTCAGAATACTTTGAAGGAGGAGCAAAAAGGAATAGGTTCAGAAAGAATTAAAATTTCTTAGACAGTGCAGATACACCAGAAGAGTCCATTTCGATTCAATAGGATAGGCCAAAGTCAATGGGCTAAAGTCTCGGATAGGTAAAAACAGTTTTGGCAAGTAAACGGTAAAGTCTCTGTAGAAGTTCTTAGAAGTAGTTTGTAAGCAGAAGAAATATATATTGGGTCACAAGCTGATTAGGCCTGCTAGTTGCGAAAGTTTCAAGCACTTTCAGCGCGAGAGGTAAGGACTCTGTCTCGTTTCACAGTACCTTTCAAATGAAGAAAAAGATGCAGCTGAAGACTTCTGTTCCTGCCAGTTCCTGCAGATTTTGCTGTTCCTGAGCCTCAGTCGTGGGTACAAGAGGGAGGGCGTCGGGGGACTCCTGCACTTCATGGGGACTGGTAAAAAAAGCTGGTACTTGGCAAATCTTCAATTCCGGTATCTGTAGTAAAGCACACAAACTGGTGTCCCTCTCACTGGTTATTCGGTTTCCCGCAGCACTCCTACAAAAATACAACCAGCTCTGAGAATGGTATCCAGGTGGCTTACGGGTTGAGTTTATTGGTCCAACCAACTCAAAGGGAGAAGTCATCCTTACAGGGCTTCTCTGTCGAGATGAACTTAGCGATTCGGACCTGCAGGAGGGCTTCTCCAGGCAAACCAACGGTCCAGGAGTTGCAGCAGCCGTCCTCTTCAAGCTTGTCTTTGGTTCTTTCGTTCCAGTGGTCGACTCTGACTTCGAAGCCAAGAGACTCACCTTTTATCCAGTTTCCTCCCATTCATTCCAGCCTCGCTGCCACTCACCCAGAAGGGTGGCTGTCCTTGCCGGACAGTCAGCCAGCCAATCACGCCAAAGTGCATTTAGATCGCCTAGGAGTCTAAGCACAGGGAGTTTTGGGCACCTCCCTCACTTCCTGCCCACCCCAGACACTTGGGCGCCAGAGGCTGTTAAGTCCTGAAGCCTGCCAAAGGCGATGAAACAAAGAGACCAAATCTGGTTTGGCGCGCAGAGCAAAACTCTAGAGGGACCTTTCCACAAAGAAACACCGAAAAAAGAAGACCAGGACCTGTTTTTACAGAGGGGGCTCAGACGCCATCTTGAAAAACATGGCTCCTGCGGTTTGCGGTGGGGAAAAATCATGGTAGTTCCATGCAAAACCACTGCCACCAGCCATTTCGATAGGAAAGGGTAGCATTTGACTGCTACATGAGTATCTAGACACATTGGGTACTAGGTAGCCCCTCCGGCACTCTTTTGTAAGATAGGGTGTGCTGGGTCTAGGAATTTAAATAGACTAGTAAAGTCAATTTCACTTTACTTACTCTGGGAAACAGTAGTTTATCACAGAGAAGGTATTTAAACCTTGGAAAAGCCTGTAAAGGTTTCCCTGTGCCACTGCACTGAGGGTGCTGTGTGACACACATGAAAAGATGATTCCTATGGAGTTGTCTAAAACTCCATTACCAAAGAAAACACACATATTTAAAAGTTCCAAAGTTAAGCAAAAGAGCTGGAGGGCTCTAGGTGGGAGGAATTGGCACATTTATGAGAATTCTTCCTAACGGGTATGATAAGCGTTTCAACGCTTGGGCTAGAAAGGTATTTTCTGCCGGGAGCATGGCTCTCAGGTCTGCAAACACCACTTGCACCCTAGCAAAGTTTACATTCACCCTGTGGGACTGTCTAGCAATGGCAGCTGTTCATATTCCCGAAGGGGAAGAACGGCTTCCTGAATATTGTAAGAGACGGTAAGGAGGCTCTGTGAGTGTCTTCAATGAGGACTGGGCTCAACTGATAGCATCCGCAGAGCCATGGCGCAAGCATTGCAATGCGCAGGTTTGCGTGGTTGAGGAAGTTGGGATTTGCACCGGACGTGCAGTCTAGGCTCCTCAACATGCCCTGTGACGGCACTCAGCTGTTTGGCATTAAGGCTAACGAAAGCCTGGAGAAGCTGCAGACCTCGAAGGCGGCAGCCATATCTCTTGTTGCCGCCATCAGACAGCCACAGCCATCTCACCCCATTGGACCATTTTGGAGGGGTAGGTCCTTTCGTGTAAACTCCTCAGTTGGGAGAGCGAGAGGACTTGCTAGCCAAAGGGGCCAAAGAAGATTCCCTCGTGGTGGATGAGGGAGAGGTGCAATGTCCACCCAAGCAACAGCTTCCTTACCATCAGCCTCTGTTTCAGCCACCTCAAAACCTCTCTTAGGCCTTAGGCCACAAGACCCCAGTGGGTGGCAGACTCACAGCATCTGAAAGAATGGAGAGGTATTACTTCATATGCGTGGGCGTTAGAAACAGTAGCCCAGGGTTGCTGCTTTCCCTTTTTAAAAAGGCCTCCGGATCATCCACCAGAGAGCCACTTGTCCGGATCTGTTCCTTTTGCAGTAAATGTTGAGCCTGCTAGAGAAAGAGGCTATCGAACTAGTACCTGTGACGAAGAGGAACAAAGGGTGGTACTCTCCCCATTTCCTAATCCCCAAGAAGGATAGAGGATTGAGACCAATCTTCGACTTGAGATGCTTCAACAAGTTCCTCCGGAAGGACACGTTCAAGATGGTCACACTTTCTCAGATCCTTTAAGCCTTCCAGCTCCAGGATTGGATGGTGTCATTGGACCTACAGGATGCTTACTTTCATGTGCCTATCCATCACAAGCACAGAAAGTACCTGAGGTTTGCCGTTGGTGGTTCTCATGATCAGTTTTGAGTTCTTCCATTTGGGCTGACCTCCGCCCCAAGGGTTTTCACCATGTTGATGGTGGTGGTGGCAGCGAGTTTCAGGAGAGGGGGTATTCATGTCTACCCCTACCTGGACGATTGTCTGATCAGGGCGCGTTCTCCTGCAGAGGCCCTGTAACATCTCTGCATAACCTGCCACTCTCCACAGATTGGGATTCTTCCTCAATTACAAGAAGTCCCACATGATACCATCTCATCAGAGCGGTCCTGGATGCATCAACGGGAAAAGCCTCGCCACCCGAGGTGCGGGCACAACACATTCTGCAGATGGTCACCAAATTCCAAAGTGCCCAGCGTCCTCCGGACTTTGACTTTTTGAGGTTGCTCGGCCTCATGGCAACTTGCAATTTTCTGGTGCCAGAGGCTTCAGATCCCTTCAGTGGGCTCTCAGGACACAGTGGTCTCTATTCTCGTGCAAAATGTCAGACCTTCTTCAGGTTCCGAGCAGGGTTGCACAGGCTCTCCTGTGGTGGTCCTGCAAGAAAAATATTCTGAAGGGAGAACCTTTTTGGCAACCCTGGCCAGAGATAAATGTAGTTACGGACGCCTCACTCACATGGTGTAGAGCCCTCGCCAACGATCTGACAATCAGCGGTCATTGGTCTCCATCAGAGTCCAAACTACACATCAATCTTTTAGTGCTGAGAGCGATCAGACTTGCGCTTAAGGCCTTTCTGCCCCCTGTACGGGGAAAGAATGTCCTGATAATTGTAATGGGTTATTTATAACGCGCTTAATACCCAGAGGTTTTTAAGTGTGGACCCGGGGATCGAACCTGTGTTGCTCCGCGTCATCTTGCGTCCAAGACGAGCACGTTGCTCCCGAGCTATCCTCCGCCTAATGATGGACAACACAGTGGTCATGTACTACCTCAACAAAAGAGGAGGTGTAGGTTCACTAACTCTGTGCAGAGAGGCGATGCAGTTCTGGTTCTGGGCAATTCAAGAAACAATCTCCCTATCAGTGGTTCACCTATCCAGAGAGGAGAACATGGTGGCAGATGCTCTGACCAGGTAGAGCAGAGTCTCCCACGAGAGGGAACTAGCTCATGAAGTCCTTCGGGAGATCTTCACCCTTTGGGGAACCCCTCGAGTAGATCTGTTCGTGACCAGTGTCAACCGGAAGTGCAAACTGTTCTGCTCCAGGGAATTTCCCTCAGGAGGCGACGTGTTTGTAGTGGACTGATAGTTTCCATTCCTGTACGCGTTTCCTCCAGTCCCAGTCATTCCTCACATGATCAGGAGGTTGATAACGTTTAGGAAACCCATGATCCTAATTGCTAAGGTTGGGCCAGGAGGATGTGGTACCCGGACCTTCTAGACATGTGCACCTGCGTGTAACGCTCACCTGATTCCCACGGAGGCGCGGGTCTGGGCCGAAAGCTGTCTGTGACTCGAAAAGTGATGTGTAGGACTCGATTGGCTTCTGGGGTCGAACCTCTTCGCACTGTGTGGCGGACTCGAAGAGTGAGGTTTCTGCAGGCGAAAGAATATGGGGGTTAATGGTCTGGGTTATCGGATGTCCCTCTCTCTCTCTCGCTTCCCAGTTTTTTCGTAGAGCCGCCCCCCCCCCCGGGTTAACGTGCTCACCTTATATAGGTGAATGCTGGGCTCTCCATCTGCGTCTGGTGCAGGGTGCCGTTGCCAGTTTCTTCACTGGTGAAACGTAGGCCTCTTGAGTTCAGAGGATGGATACCGTCGTTATCTTCACGAGCGGTGAGTTTCTGGACACCTTTTGTCCTTATAGTCTTTAATGCTTTCCCCTTATGTATTGCAGGGCTCCTGAGATGAAGAATGAATTGAAGCGCCTAGAAGTTCGTAAGTATGGCAAGCGCTTTAACTGTCTTTTTCCTTGCAGCTTATTTCGTGTTAAGGAGACGCCAGAGTATTCGCAGGCGTTTTATTACTAAGAGCGTGATGGACGTAAGTAAATACCTGTTTAATGTCTTTCTTTTGTCTTGCAGATGTTGGATTGCAGCGCCGGAGTTCGCGGAATACCAGTAAGTTGTTGACGATACTTTGTCTTCACAGGTGACGATGCGGAACGAAGAAATCCGGAATTTCCAGCGTGCCGGTGAGTATGACCATGCTTTTGGTCTTTGCAGGTGGAGATGCGGCGTGAAGAAGCGGCCGCCGCCGATGAATCAGGTAAGTAAGCACTGCGTGTAAAGTTCGTCTTGCTAACCTGTTGTTTCTGTTCTTTACAGATGCTGATGTTGGCTGGATACCAAAATGGTAAGTAGAATTCTTGCAGGTTCAGGATCGGAAGATGAAGGGCCGGAGCAGACTCGGTGAGCGTTCTGCTGCAGATGCAGAATAACGCGAAGCACGCTTCATCTATCGGGTGTGGTTTAAATAGCCTAGGAGTGATGAGGCGTCTTCTTCCCCGGCCGCGCTTAGGTAGAGAAAAGAGTTCCTGCTTCCAGAAGAGTTCCAGTGCTGTATCCAAGGAGTGGAGCTGCCCCACCCAGGTAAGAAAGTAGTTCCTGTTCACAGATGACTTCTAAGAGGCTGGTAAGTAAGCAGCATGGTCTGCTGCAGGTAAGTCCACCCAAGCACTCTCACACCTATTATGAGCCCAGCGCTTCCAGTGCCGGGACCAACGGTTTTGATGAGCCTGGTGCCACCGGCACCAGGACAAGGTCCAAAAGGTCCCAGTAGGGACCGGCTGGTGCCTGGAATTAGGGTTAGAGGCCTGCTTCCAAGGACGTTGGGCTGGTCCTGGCTCCTTGGAAGCAGTGATCATGACTTTACCCCCCCCTCAAGGCCCCTCCTAAGTGTGTCTTCTCCGGGGGTTTTGGCTTGTCGGGGTGATTCAGATGGAATTTCTTGACCAGACGAGGTGCATGGACATATTCTGAAGGTTCCCAAGACCTTTCCTGGGGGCCGTAACCTTTCCAATCAACCAAATAATACAACTTAGATTTTGAGATTTTGGAGTATAGGTTGTTCTTTACTTCGAATTCAAGTTCTCCATCCACTAAAACTGGTTCTGGGAGTTCAGACAATCGGGTTTCAGGTTGTACTGGTTTCAATAAGGAGACATGGAATACTGGGTGTATTTTCATATGTGTAGGTAACTCCAATTTGACAGCCACCGGATTAATTATGGCAGATATGCGATAGGGTCCAAGGTATCTGGGGATGAAGGTGCGGGGTCCTTTTAGAGGCAGGTGCTTAGTGGATAGCCAAACCTGATCACCTACAGCGTAGTGAGGAGCCTCTTTACGGTGTCGATCTGCTCCTTTTTTGAATTGAGCTTTAGGTCTTTGCAGATGGGCAGAGGCTTCTTTAAATGCACGGGTGATCTCCGAGTGCAAGTGATCCGCAGCAGGTGCTTCGAATTCTTGGGGTGGATCCAGGTTAGAGGTTCTGGGATGGTGTCCGTATAACAGAAAGAAGGGAGTCTTCCCTGTTCCAGAATTAATCGAATTATTGTAAGCATACTCAGCGATCCAAAGAATATCCTTCCAGGGGTTTTCAGTTTGTTGGAGCATGCAACGTAGATATTGTTCTAGAGTTTGATTTGTCCTCTCGGTTTGTCCATCAGTTTGAGGATGGTGACTAGTTGAAAGTCTTACATCAATTTGGGCTAAACGACAGCAACTGCGCCAGAAGTGGGAGATGAATTGACTTCCTCTATCGGAGACTAAAACTGAGGGAAAACCGTGTAGTCGAACGATGTTTTCTAAGAATTCTCGGGCCAATACTGAGGCTGATGGTAAACCCTTCAGGGGAATGAAGTGAGCCATTTTGGAGAATAGATCCACAACTACTAAAATGGTAGTATACCCCGAGCATGGAGGTAAGTCTGTGATGAAATCCATGGACAGGGTATGCCAAGGACAGGGAGGGATGTCTAGTGGCTGTAATAGGCCGGCTGGTTTCTCTTTCTGGCTTTTATTCTGGGCACACACACCGCAGGAAATTACAAAGTCTCTAACATCTTTTTTCCATGACGGCCACCAGAAATGTCTTTTAATCTTTTCCATGGTCTTGGTAATGCCAGAGTGACCCTCCATTAGAGAGTCGTGGTAACATGAGATGACTTGTTTTTGTATTTTCTCACAGGGTAAATGCAGTCGTCCTCGGAAATAAGGTAGATCTTGCTCCACTGAGAATTCTTTCCCTTTTAACTGCCAATCTTGCAAATCGCCCGGATTTAGGAGTGACTTAACCATGGTCTTGATGTCTTCAAAAGATTGAGCATTGACCAAACCCAAAATTCTTTGTTCAGGAATTATGGGTATTGGTTCTGGATTGATTAAATGTTCATCTACTCCCATCTGGGAAAGGGCATCTGCTTTTCCGTTCTTACTGCCTGGTCGATAAGTAATTATAAAGTCAAATTCTGCTAGAAACAGAGCCCAGCGAAGCTGTCTGGAGGACTGAGCTTTGGCTGTCTTTAAATATTGTAAATTGCGGTGATCAGTCATTACAGTGACTGTGTGTCTGGCTCCTAGGAGATAATGCCGCCAGGCTTTAAAGGCCGATCTGATAGCCAAAAGTTCCTTGTCTGTAATTGAATAGTTGATCTCGGGAGGCGAGAACTTGCGGGAACAAAAGGCAACAGGATGTAGTTGGTGTGTGTCCGGATCTCTTTGCGATAAAACTGCCCCCATAGCAAGACTTGAAGCATCCGTTTCCACGATGTAGGGGAGTTCTGGGCGAGGATGTTTTAAAACAGGTGCAGAAATGAATTTAGCTTTTAAGTCCTGAAAAGCCTGTTCTGCTTCAGAAGACCACTCAAAACGTTTGTTCTTTTTCAACAGGGCGGTGATGGGCTGGACTATCCGAGAAAATTCAGGAATGAATCTGTGGTAAAAGTTAGCGAAACCTAACATGCTCTGAACTCCTTTTATAGAGGTTGGTGAGGGCCACTTGATGATTGCATCAACTTTCTTTGAATCCATGTGGACTCCGTTAGGTGACAATATGAATCCTAGGAACTCGACTTCCGTTACGTTGAAAACGCATTTCTCAAGCTTAGCGAAAAGATTATGTTGTCGCAACCTCTCGAGAACCTTTTTAACGTGTCTCCGATGTTCCTCTTCTGATGATGAATAGACGAGGATGTCATCAATGTAGACAACAACACATACATCTATGAGTTCTCTAAGGACATCGTTCATAAAATATTGGAAGGCAGCAGGAGCATTGCACAGTCCAAAGGGCATCACTTGATATTCGAATAGCCCGTACTTGGTGTGGAAGGCCGTTTTCCATTCATCGCCCTCTTTTATCCGTACCAAGTGGTAGGCTCCTCTGAGATCCAACTTGGTGTATATACATGCGTCTTTGACTTGGTCCAGGAGTTCAGGGATCAAAGGTAACGGGTATCTATTTTTAACGGTGATCTGATTCAGGGCGCGGTAATCTATGCAAGTTCTAAGGTCTCCTTCCTTTTTCAGAACGAAGAACAAAGCCGATGAAGCTGGTGATTTCGAAGGACGGATAAACCCATTAGCTAGGTATTGGTCCAGGTATTGTCTGAGATGAAGATTCTCCGGTTCGGTGAGGGCATAAATCCTGCTGCAAGGAGGAGTTGTTCCAGTATCAGATCTATTTGACAGTCATAGGACCTATGAGGAGGCAGGGTGTTAGCTTGATCCTTCCGGAAGACATCTTGGAATTCCTGGTATTCGGGAGGTAATTTGGGAACTTCCTCAGAAGAGATTGCAGCCAGAGAAACATCAGGCCTAGGATAACAAGTGGTTAAACACTCTGGAAACTGAACCGTCTTTGCTCGCCAATCGAACTGAGGATTGTGCTTCTCTAACCAAGGGATTCCCAGAATGATCTGGAACTGAGGGGCCTTGATCACATCGAACACGATCTTCTCCCGGTGTCCATCTTGACTCACTAACGTCACTTCTTGGGTGGCATGCGTTACTGGTCTGGAGGCTATCTCCGTGCCATCCACAGTAGTGATGACGTCTTTCATTGCCTTAGGGACAAGGGGTAAATTTATCCTTGATACCATTTCATAGTCCAGATAGTTACCGATTGCTCCGCTGTCGATGTAAGCTTCAATTGTATGCAAACGATCTGGACGTTCAGGACTAATGAGGACCATGGGTATGACGAAATGCGAGGTCACGGGACAGATCTTAACGCTCGGCAAGAGGACCTCTACTCTTGTCGGGCGAGGTTGTTTCCCTGCTCAGGATTTGTAGTACAGGTATCCGCGGCTCCTACAGTCTTCTTAGCTGGCTTCACTGGACAGTCCCGAAGAAAATGTCCTGAGTTTCCGCAATAGAGGCATAATTGCAGCTGCCTTCTTCTTTCTCGCTCTTTCTGGGTTAAAGGTCCTTTCATGCCCCCTATTTGCATGGGTTCTACAGTGTCAGCTCCCTTATTTGAGGTCTGTGGTTTGGAAAACACTCGAGTATCAAATTTAGAACGATCTGCCTTCCTGTTCTGCAGTCTATGGTCCAATTGGACAACTAAGTCAATATAGTCGGAACATTCTTGTGGAGGATTCACAACTTGCGCTAACACATCCTTGAGCTCTCCACGCAGGCCTCTATAGAAAAGCGTTATTCTCTTGTCCTCGGGCCATTGTGTTTCCACTATGAGTCTATTGAAGGAGGCTATATAAGTCAAGAGATCTTGATTGCCCTGTCGTAATGAAAGAAGTTCGTTGTCCAAGGCCTGCCCCTGTGCATGTCTAGCGAACAGTTTCTCCATGCTGGATTGGAAGGCCTGAAAATCATGCAAAACCGGATCATCCTGGGTGACTAAAGGGATCGACCAATCTGCGGCGCTACCGCTGAGATAAGAAAGTACGAAAGCCACCTTGGTCTGGTCTGTTGGGAATGCTGCTGGCCGACATAAGAAGTGTAGGCGGCACTGGTTGATGAACACTGCAAATTTCTTTGGGTCACCAGAAAAACGTTCGGGCGGAGCCAAGGGTACATTACCGGGCAGATTGATTTGCACTGGATTTGAAGATGATGCAGAAGGATAACTTCCTCCTGGAACAGGCAAAGGTGTCTGTCCTGTCTGCGTTTGTAACAACTGCCTAGCAAGGTCCTCTGTTCGCTCCTTGGAAATTATCAGTTCTCTTCTTAGAGAGTTCGTTTCCTGACGAGCTGCATGCACTTCTGCTCTTAATTCCCCGAGCAACTGGGCTAGCTGATCGGTGTCTGAGGTTTCCATTGCGCCTGGGTAGGAGTTTTGTGGTGGGCTTCGCGTTCTGTAACGCTCACCTGATTCCCACGGAGGCGCGGGTCTGGGCCGAAAGCTGTCTGTGACTCGAAAAGTGATGTGTAGGACTCGATTGGCTTCTGGGGTCGAACCTCTTCGCACTGTGTGGCGGACTCGAAGAGTGAGGTTTCTGCAGGCGAAAGAATATGGGGGTTAATGGTCTGGGTTATCGGATGTCCCTCTCTCTCTCTCGCTTCCCAGTTTTTTCGTAGAGCCGCCCCCCCCCCCCCCCCCGGGTTAACGTGCTCACCTTATATAGGTGAATGCTGGGCTCTCCATCTGCGTCTGGTGCAGGGTGCCGTTGCCAGTTTCTTCACTGGTGAAACGTAGGCCTCTTGAGTTCAGAGGATGGATACCGTCGTTATCTTCACGAGCGGTGAGTTTCTGGACACCTTTTGTCCTTATAGTCTTTAATGCTTTCCCCTTATGTATTGCAGGGCTCCTGAGATGAAGAATGAATTGAAGCGCCTAGAAGTTCGTAAGTATGGCAAGCGCTTTAACTGTCTTTTTCCTTGCAGCTTATTTCGTGTTAAGGAGACGCCGGAGTATTCACAGGCGTTTTATTACGAAGAGCGTGATGGACGTAAGTAAATACCTGTTTAATGTCTTTCTTTTGTCTTGCAGATGTTGGATTGCAGCGCCGCAGTTCGTGGAATGCCAGTAAGTTGTTGACGATACTTTGTCTTCACAGGTGACGATGCGGAACAAAGAAATCCGGAATTTCCAGCGTGCCGGTGAGTATGACCATGCTTTTGGTCTTTGCAGGTGGAGATGCGGCGTGAAGAAGCGGCCGCCGCCGATGAATCAGGTAAGTAAGCACTGCGTGTAAAGTTTGTCTTGCTAACCTGTTGTTTCGGTTCTTTACAGATGCTGATGTTGGCTGGATACCAAAATGGTAAGTAGAATTCTTGCAGGTTCAGGATCGGAAGATGAAGGGCCGGAGCAGACTCGGTGAGCGTTCTGCTGCAGATGCAGAATAACGCGAAGCACGCTTTATCTATCGGTTGTGGTTTAAATAGCCTAGGAGTGATGAGGCGTCTTCTTCCCCGGCCCCGCCTAGGTAAGAAAAGAGTTCCAGCTTCCAGAAGAGTTCCAGTGCTGTATCCAAGGAGTGGAGCTGCCCCACCCAGGTAAGAAAGTATTTCCTGTTCACAGATGACTTCTAAGAGGCTGGTAAGTAAGCAGCATGGTCTGCTGCAGGTAAATCCACCCAAGCACTCTCACACCTATTATGAGTCTGGCGCTTCCAGTGCCGGGACCAACGGTTTTGATGAGCGTGGTGCCACCGGCGCCAGGACAAGGTCCAAAAGGTCCCAGTAGGGACCGGCTGGTGCCTGGAATTAGGGTTAGTGGCCTGCTTCCAAGGACGTTGGGCTGGTCCTGGCTCCTTGGAAGCAGTGATCATGACACTGCCCTCCGATTCGTCTTACACAAAGAGTGGAACTTCTCTCGTGAGAGGAGGGTCGGGTTCTCCATTCTGAGGTCAAGACACTCAACCTTCACGCATAGTTTCTTAGAGGTTGAGACGCAAGGATTGGGACTTCCCGGATGACGTAATGGAGATTTTGCTTTTGGCCAGAAGGCCAACAACAAAGTCCTTGTACTGCTGTCATTGGAACAAATTCTGCAGCTGGTGTATGGAAAATAATGTGGATCCTTTTCAGTGCAATACACTTATGTTGTTGTCTTTTTTGTTACACTTGGCAAATCTGGGGTTCTAGATTGGAACAATAAAAGTTTTTTGGGCATATGCCGTTAATCTTTCAATTCCTTAAAGGGCTCACTAACGTGTTCCCTCCAACAACTTTTCAAGTGCCGGTTTAGGATCTCAATCTTGTGTTGAAATGTCTAATGTGCGCTCTCTTTGAGCCCCTCCATTCATGCCCATTAAGGCTACTAACATTTAAGACCATTGTTAGTTGCATTGACACCAGCCCACAGTTTGAGTGAGTTGCAGGCCTTATCTAGTAAGCCTCCATTTACAATTATTCATAAAGACAAGGTTATCCTTAGGGTTAAGCTTTCTTTTTTTCCAAATATTGTATTGGATTTTCATTTATCCCAGAAAATTGTACTACCAACTTTTTATCCGCCTCGGAAAGACTAGATAGGCTTGATCCCGGAAGGCCTTTGAGCTTTTATATCTCACGGATGGTGAAAACACGACAGCATGACCAGCTTTTCATCAGGTACACTGGACACAAACTGGGGCTTCCAGTTACAAAACTAACTTTGTCCAGATGGATAATTCTTACTATTACAGAATGCTACAAAGTGGCTGGAAAAGATCCCCCTAAAGGCCTGAGAGTTCATTCTACAAGGAGCATGGTGACATCTTCTGCTCTGCAAAGAGGGGTGCCTATAAAAGACATTTGTGCAGCAGCCACTTGGTCTACCATTCACACATTTATAAAGCATTACAGTCTGGAATTCATCCTCTAGCCAAGAAGGATGATTTTGGAAATGTTGTGCTATATTCAATCCATGACAAATCTTGAATCTGAACATTCTTACTCCCTTTTCCAAAACATAACACTGCTTTGGGAGTCTTATCAAAAGATGAGGAATATGTGGGAGGACACAATCCATTCGAAGAACAAGTTACTTACCCAGGTAACGTTCTTTCGACTGCATGTTCCTCCCACGTATTCCTCATCGCCCCTTCCAACCTACTCCACTGTAGAATTTCCAGCCAACGACCGCATCAACGCAAAGCACCCTCTGGATATCTATCAAAAAATGAGTAATAACTGGGAGGAAAATCCAGTCAAAAGAATGTTACCAGGGGTAACTTGTTCTTTTGAAAGTAAATTTACATCTTTATTCTCCATCACCATCCATTCACCCTTTCTCCCTCCTTGTCTATCTCCTTGTGTGTCTTTTGCTCTGTCACCTCTTCCTCTCACTTTCTCTTTACCTCTCTCTCTGTCTTTCTCGCTGTTCTGCCTCTGTGCCTTTCTCTTCATCAATCTCTCTCTCTCGTTTCCCTCGCTCTCTCTCTTCCCTCGCTCTCTTTCTCGCAATCCCTATATGTGTATATATATTGTGGTGGGTCAGATGAAGGAGACAGACTTGTTACTTTCATTTGTGACTTGTTTTCATTTAAATAAAAGGTGAAAATGCCTAACATTCCCTAAACTATGGGTTTCCCTACCTAACAAAACTAACTTGGGTGCTCGTTAGGTGTCTGTGAGTCAAAATGAGTCAGTCTACCATCCAAAAACGAAGCTAATCTGGCCGTACCACTTAAAAAAACCACCTAAGGCAAAGGAGAACGACTCCCTTCTCTTGTGGGTGACTTTTTCAGCAACTTTCTTCAATACTATATTCTTAAATAGTTCTTGATATGTTATAGGTTTGTTCTCCTATTGTTACTTGTGGTTTCTTTACTCTTGGTTTCTCACAGAACTTAAAGTGTTTGATCTTTCAATGTCCAAACCTTTTCTTGATTTGTATCAATTAAATTGTTCTCATTAGAATGTTCATTCTCTTTATTTGTGTTTTATTGAATTTATATAGCCCTTTAATCCAAAGTGCTTTACATGAGAACAAGAAAAAATACAAGCATAAAATGGCAATTGAATCACAACTCAAACAGTATAAGGAACAATTTACAATATTGCTGAGGTGATGAGGGAGTGGAGGGGGACAGAGGTGTGAGAGGAAATGGGAGGGTTTAGTGGAGGTAGAAGGAGGGAGGAGGGAAGTCCAAAGAAAAGGGAGGAACAGTAGAAAAGTCTGGAGAAGATGAGGGAGGTAATTAAGAGTTTAGTAGCATGAAAGGTTAGGAGGGGTCGAATTTTATGAATGTTATAAAGCCGAAAGCGACAATACTTGGCAGTGAGAGAAATGTGGTGGGATAGAGTGAGGTGAGGGTCAATATGAAGACCAAGATTACAGGCATGGGGAGAGAAGGAGAGCTGGGAAGCGGGGAACGAGAATGAAAGGGGGAGGGTAGGGAGGAGGGAGAGTTTTGGCAGGGAAGAAAAGGAGTTCAGTTTTATCAGCATTAAGAGTAAGGAAGTGAGAGGACATTCAGGATTTAATCGCAGAAAGGCAAGAAGCGAGTTTATCGTGAATTTTGGGAGTGAAGGAGGAGAATGAGAGGAAAAGCTGGGTATCATCAGTGTAGAAATGGTGCGAGATACCAAAAGAGGAGATGATAGGAGCTAAGAAGGAAGAATAGAGTGAGAAAAGAAAGGGGCCAAGTCCAGAACCTTGGGGGACTCCATGGTTGAGAGGATATGTGGGAGAGGTGGAGCCACCCCAGGAAACAGAGAAGGTGTGGTTAGAGAGATAAGAGGAGAGCCAATTGAGGACATTGTCTTTGAGGCCAAATGAGGAGAGGGAGTTGAGGAGAAGAGGATGGTCAACAGTATCAAAAGCAGCGGAGAGATCAAGGAGACTAAGGATGGAGGAGTGCTTTAAACTTTGTCAGCACTTGTTTACTGTTCCCCAGTGATCTGTCACACTTTTTTCCTCAATTCCCCTCTCACTGGAACGGGTTTGAGTGCACCAATTGTTCTATTCGTCTCTTACTGACATGAGTATCAGTGCGCCAATCAATATATCTGTTTCTCTCACTGGGACGATTGAGTACACCAATCGTTATATCCGCCTCTCTCCCCGGGTCTCCCGCTCTCCCTATCACCTTCCTTATAATGGGGCTGCTTCACTGGGTTGGAGTTCTCCTTCTTTCCTTCTTGTCAGGGTGGCTCTTCCACTCGGTTCACCTTCCTCTCTCGGCACATTCCAGCATGCTTCTGCACAAGTGGTCTTGGCTTTAGTAAGGGATTTCTCAGTCTTCCTGGTCCGGCCACCACTTCTTCCTCTTGAGTTCTTCCTGGGATTGGACTCCAGTTTGCAGGCTCGCTATAGCCTGCTTCTTGAACAGGACAGCTTGTGCTTGGAAAGCAGCGTTCCCCATGTCTGTCAGGGTTACTCCAGCACCTGATTTGAGACTCCCGGGTCTCTCTCTCACTTGTTTGCTCTCCTCACATATTTATGACACTGCGCTGAAACTTCCCCGGCGTAGCGTAGAAGTGCTTCTTCTGTGTCTTACTTTTATTTGTTATAACTCCAGTGGTTTTCTTTGTCGCAGTACCAGCTGAGTCATTTTCTTTATGCTTTATGAAAGTTTCCACATTACAATTTATTTATTTATGCATTTGTTACAGCGCACCAAACCCTTGGGTATCTCAGCGCTAGTTACATTAGGGTACATTAGTTAGCATCCATCCACACATTTTTCATAGTCTCTGTTAACAGATTTTGTTATTTCAGGTTGAAAGGGGGATTGGCTAGGGAGATCCAGACGGGAATGGGAGTCCTTGTCCCCAAGGGTGAAGTCTCTCCCAGTGAAGTCCTGCTTGCCTCTACTCTCCCGGTGAGGTCCTGCTTGCCTCTACCCGTAGGGAGGGTATGGCATAGCGGCATCACCTCCCTAGCCTCACAGGGAAAGGCTCCCCCCTGCGAAGAAGTGATTGAATCCCATGATTCGTCACAATATGTATACTCCACTCTCTCTCCATATCTTTCTCGCTCCATCACTATTTCTCTGTTTCTCACTGCCGCTCACTCTTTAAAAAGGATAGGAAATCTAAAATGACATGTTGAAAAATGTGTAAGGTCATATAGTGTTGGGTATCTTTTAATCATTATTTCTGCAAATACAGGCGTTGTCACAAATCCTCGATCTGAAAATGAAAACCTGTATTGGCGTTCATCAATGTCGCATATTCGCAAATATCATTGAGGAATATGTTTTGTCAATGGTTCATTTTGAAAGTAAAATGAAATCTAAATTTGTTTTCTCTCTCAATGCCAAGTCTCCCTTTCACCCTCCTTCTCTCTCTTCCTCTGTTTTTGTCTTTTACTTTCTATCCTTCCCTCGTCGTTCTTCCCCTTTCTATCTCTTTTCTATTTGTCTCTAACTTTTTCTCTATCCCTCCTTGTTCCCTTTCTCTGCATCCATCCTTTGTGTCTCTCTCTCTTTCTCTATCATCCTCCCTATCTTATGTCTTTCACTTTCTCTATATCCATCCTTTCACTCTCTCTTTTGACCCCTATCTGTCTATCTTTTTTTCTCCTCTTCTCTCTGTCTGTCTTTCCCAGTCTTCTTCTTACTCTCGCTTTCTCTTTTTACGCCATCTTTCCCTCTCTCACACCATCTCTTACTCTTTCTCTATTTCTCTCACTCGTTCCCTCTCTACCTATTTTTCTCTTTGTTTCCTCTTTCTGTCTCTTTCTATAGCCTTTTTTCTATCACGTTCTCTTTCTGTCTTCTCTTTCTCTGTTTCTCTCCCTCCTCTTACTACAATCTCCCTGAATAGCTTGTACACCCTCACCCCCAACTCCATCGCTATCTCTGCGTTTCTTGCCTCAGTAAAACGAAACCTATCCCTTATCACAACATTTTTAAAAGCAAGAATCCAGTGAATACAATGCATAATGAATTCTATTTAGTGTTATTGGTTTTATTTATTGTCTTTATTTCAGTTTGAGTATTGAAACAGTACTCTATAATATTCATATATTTACTCCTACATCGCGTCCCCTTTCCTCCATACTGCAAGGAAATCCCTGGGAGAGGGATGTTGCCGGGACAACTTTTCCCCTTTAAATTATGTGTGCACGCAGGCGGGGCCGCGGGCGTGACCACAGACTCCTGCAAGGGTTAGCGAAGAGCTGCCCGCCAATAACCAAACCTCATCTGGTTTGGGTCCTTAATGTGGTTCTAGTGACTCTAGTAGGCAAGCCTTTTGAGCCAATGTCATTGTCAGATATTAAGTTCGTAACGTTCAAAACAGCCCAACTCGTAGCAGTAACCTCAGCTAACCGGGTTAGTGAAATACAAGCTCTTCCAGTCACTCAACCATAGACGGTATTCTACAAGGATAAGGTGGTTCTCAGAACACACCCAGCGTTTCTTACCAAGGTTGTTTCTGCATTCCATCTTAATCAGGAAATTGTTCTCCCCACAATCTTTACAAATCCGACATCAGAGGCAGACAATGTTCTACACTGTCTAGATGTGCGGAGGACACTAACATTTTATTTAGACCGAACTGAAGAATTTCGAAAATCTGATGCTCTCTGTCACTTTCGGATGGTCCTCTCTGGGGTCCCAGGCATTGTATTGTATAGAAACTTGTAGAGCGTGAACTAAGGCCCAGAGGCGTCAAGGCACTAACAACCGGTGATAGGAGAGGGAGAGCTACTCAAAAAAAGTCCAGAACTCAAGAGATGTGTTTTCAGATTCTTTTGAAACTGAAAATTGTCAACAGTGTCACGCAGGCGCACCGGAAGAGTTTCACATAGTGGGGTCCAAAACTGAACAGGAACGTCCTCGCTCTCGGGCCCTATGATGACTCCGAATTTTAAGCAAACCTTGTGAGGAGGACCGAAGGGGTCTAGCAGGCTTGTATAGGATAAACTTAGAGCAAAGACATTCTGCACCAGTATTATGAATGGCTCGATGCACCAAACAGAGGGCCTCATTACGAGTTACGCAGTAAATAGGTGGTAAATCCACGGTAGCAGATTTAGCGTTACTGCCATGCATCGCAGCGGATTCACTGCCGAATGACAACCTGGCGGGCGCACGCACACACCAATGGCAGTAACAGAAATTCCGCCTAGCGGAGTTACCACTGAAAACTCTGTGATATGATAAAAATCCGGCAAAAAATTGTGGATTTAGCGTTAGCGTCATGGCTGTCTGCGGAAATTCCACTTGCGGTAATTCCGCGGGTGGAAATTAGTCATCGCTATAAAAGGAAGCTCCACGGCGGCCCTTTTCAAAAATACAATCCATCCAATATATCCACAGGAAAGGGCAAAGGGCGGGTGCCCGATATGAGGCAGTAGAAGTCCAAATTCAGCAAGCAGGAGCTCAGTGTTGGCAGAGCAAGTGGTTGCCAACTCTGATTCGCTATATGGGCCATCGCACAGGAAGAGCAGCCAACAAACATCGCAAGAACATTATATGGCCTGAAATCAGAGACAAGGAGGTGGCCGTAGGGCACATCCAACAGGACGAAGAGGAGGAATGACCTCAAGGCAAGGGTCAGGACCCTCCTCTCCAATTAGCGACAGGAGACCGCTGCCACCGGAGTTGGCACAGTAGAACCCCTGCTACTGACACCGTGGGAGGAGATGGTCAGTGGGATACTACACATGGTCGGGATCGAGGGCGTGGGCATGGCAGAGCTAGGAGCCAGCAGCCAAGCTGAATCTGGTGAGTACCACAGTGACGCATGCAACGATGACTGCACAACCCTGCAGGCAGAAAGCAATCACAATCCATGTGAGGCTCCAGGCCCCATTGACAGCAACCATTGACCACTGGACTCCCCCACCCCCTCACATGTACCCCATGCACAGCCAACATAGCCACCATGCAACCATGCAACTTGTCCCTGCTCATGGATGCACAACTGTTGATGGTTGCGTCGCAGCCACAAGCCCATCGGCTACCATGGCCCATGCACAGACAAATTGAGGAGCACACATCTGACAACATGTCCACCTGACCCACACACAACCAAATGCATTCCACCCACCTGACTGCATCACCAGATACCTGCCACCAACATTCCAGATGCACCACTGCACAGGGCAGCCCATAGCCCAACTAATCCCTTTGAGGCACATGCAAATCTAGTAGGCCAACCCACACCTACCCGTCCATACTCAATGTATGTCATGTACACAGTGACCGATGGATGATGCCAGCCCCTTCAGGAGGCCCAACACACAGTGACGACGTAGCAAAAGTGACAGTGAATGTTATGTTGTTTTCCAAAGCACGTCAGCAACAATGGGGTAACGCACATGCCAATTTGTCCCAACAGGAACTCAAGACATCCAGGAAATGTCCCAGGAGGCTGGACCACCACCAACAACCACTGGCAGCAAGCAGCCAGGCCAAGGCAGTTCAGGGAGTGGGAGTGTGCCACCCAAGAAGACCAGTCCACCAGGCCAGCGACAGACACTCCTGCTGTCCAGACCGACAAGCCCACAGGGGCCAACACAGACCACAGGTGTGCAATCTGTACCATCAAGAAGAAGCCAGGACAGTGCCACATCGGGCCTGACTGCGGATGCACAGGTGGGTCAGGCTGTGGATGACAGCCAGCAATCACAGCAGGCCACTGCAGGCATGGATGTAGACCAGTATGAGGGTGCCTCACCTGCATCCAGCCACATACATTCCCCCATCTGCATTTTTTTGCCTGAGTCCTGCACCCTGCGCAGTCTCCCACCACTGCACACAACACCATCCAAGCATGATGTCTGCTGTGCCCTGCGCTATGCGGAAGACTCTTCAGACGATCAGGCCAGGGATGCTCAGCATCATTCCCAGCGTGAGGAACATGTCCAAATTCTAACACCACTGCCAGTGCCTGCCCCCACACTGCAGGCCATCTGAGACCGTATGGACCGGATGGAACAGAGGCAGGCAGAAATGCAGACCATTGCACAGGTACACTTGGGGCATGCCGAGGCCATGCGGGACTGCATGCAGGGGACCTCGAGACGGTTGTCATGGTCAATTGACCGTCTATGCAGGACCACAGTCACACACAATGCAGGCCTGTGTTTCACATAGGGTCCGAGAGCTGGCTGAACAAATTTCCTTGTCAGATGAGACCATGGGCAGAGCCATACATCTGAGCCTGGAACATCTACGGAGGAGCGTGCTTGGGAGTTCACAGTCCGCTACGACTACTGAGGGGTCAACGCAGAGCACTTCGCCCAGGTGTTCACAATGTCATGCCCCTATTGCATCAGACAAGGGAGATGAGCGCGAGCGCTAATGCGAGTAGTAATTGTTGTTGGTGGTGGTGAGGGGTGGTAGTTGTTGGGTATGTTGTTGCCTTGTTTCCAGAATTAAACACACTTGAATCTTCTTCATATTGGCTGTATCAATTTTATGCAATTTGGACGGATGCATTAATTGCATATATGGTGTCATGTCTCTGGAGTCAAAAATCATTTTCTATGAATACCGGGGGACCATTCAACCTTCCCGTGCTTCCCCACCTAGGGCCTGGGGTGCTCAGTCCACTCCTTCAGCCTCTTCCTCATCAGAGCTGGGGGGTGGGGGGATCATTGTCCTCATTTGCAGGCATTGCTGCATTCCTGCTTATGCACATGTTGTGCAGCATAGCAAAGACCCTACTTTTTCGGGGATGTACATTGGTGCACCGCCTGTGTGATGTAGGCACCTGGACCAGGATTTCAGAACTCCAAATGTTCTCTCAATGCATGATCTTGTTCTCCTTTGTGCATCATTATAGGCCATCTCCTGTGGTGTAACAGGGCTTTGCACGGGGGTCATTATCCATTGCAACTGCGGGTATGTCACCTGCAAGACATGAATGGACTGTGTGAGACATGGCGGTGTGTTTTCTGTGGTACAAGTGCATGGTCCTAATGTGCATACTCACAGGGCACCTTGTGTGCATCAGGGTTGTTGGGACATGGTCAACATGGATACCTTGCAGTCATATGCATTGTGGGAGTCGGCATTCATGTGTAGTCTGTCAATGTGACATTGGCAATGCACTGGTCAGCTATGGTGTGGCACTACGCCATGTAGGGTACTTGGATATGCTTACATGGGTTGCACGTTGCCCTGATTGCGTGGTGCTGCCTTGCATGGCTGGATGCTCTGATTCATCACATGTGTCAAGTCTGTGTCCTGGGGTGGGCCAGTCAGGGTGCCTGGCCTATTCTGGGTATCATTGCTGTTGCATCATGGTACTTGTGGTTCATTCACTTCACTTCTACTTACATGCCACAGGAGCATGAGAGTGCTTTTGGCAGTCGGGTACGAGTGCTACGTACCCACGAGCCAGGTGTGCTGTCCTCTGTGGCTCTTCCTGTACGGAGGCAGGGTGCTGTTGCGCTGAATCAGCGCATCATGTGTCACCCCAGGCTATCGGCCACAGCAGTGACTGATGGTGAGATCAGCATCACAGTTCATCTGCACGTTCATAAAGTGATATTTTTTCCGGTTGCGGTATGCCTGTTCAGTTGCCTGGGGTGGTACCAACACCACATGGGTGCAGTCCAATGCCGCAATTGTGTTGGGCAAATCTGCTATGCTGTAGAACCTTGCCTTTGTTGCATGCACCTGTGCTTGGGTGATGGGCATGGAGATGTGCAGCTGTGCGTGCATCATTAGGGCATCCAGGCATCCAGGACTTGGGCCAGCACCTTTGAAAATGTGGGCTGAGACATGACATGCAGTGCCCCTACTGTGTGTTGGAATGCAATTGTGCCACAGAAATGTAGGACGGACCCTAGCTTCAGCAGGCGGCGATGGCTGTTCAGATGAAAATGGCACTGCAGTTGTGCCTGTGTCAGTGTGAGCAGGTTGGCGACGGTGTGACGGTCCAGTCTTTATAAGGTGACTAATTGCCTGTCCGTTGAGTGTCCATGGGGATAGTCGGACACGTGGTATTGGTGCCCTCCACTGCATGCATATCCTGCGCCTTGGTTGCATCTGTCTCATTCCCTGCTGTGGCCCAGCATGCTGCTGTAGCTCAATGTAGAGTAGCAGGTGTGGAGCCCGCAATCTACATCTGCTTGTGGCTGCATGTTGCTTGGTTGTGTGTTGGGGGTGGGTGTGGGCCTTTTATACTCCACCTGAGTGGATTTGGTGCACCTGGGCCTTGATATCTGACACCTGGATGCATTTACCTCCACCTTTTTGGTGGAAGTAATTGTGATGTGTTTTTTGCAGAATTACCTCAGATTTTTGGAGGTAATTCTGCTGTTTTCTTACTTGTAATATTGCGGAAATTGTTTTTTGGAGGTAATTCCACCCACAGGGTAAACCTCCGGCTCTGATTCCGCCAATTCTTGTTGAGCTATCGCTGGAGGTAATTCCACCGAAGGTAAAGTGACCATAGGTATTACCACCACAATTTCTGTAAGTTATAATTTGGCGTATTGGTAAAGTTGGCTGTAACAGAGTTAACGCCAGTATTACCACTTACCACCCAACGCTTACCACCCAACTTGTAATGATGCCCATAGTATTTTAAACTCATCCAAAGCCTCCATAGCTAGATGGATTGTAACTGCAATTTCAGAAGCCTATAGACTACAGAAAATGCCCCCTCCAGAGGGTATACATGCCCACGTGTAAAGAACAAAAGCCACGGCTGTGGCTTACTAGAGGAAAGTGCCTTGGGATGTAATCAGTAAGGCAGCAACCTGGGCATCCCCATCTGGCTTTTGTAAAATTACTGCTTCGACACCAGCACCAGTTCAGATGCAGCGTTTGGTCAGGTGGTGGTGAAAAATCATTTTGCTTATAGCTCATAAGTACATTACTTGCAGCCCTCTCCCAGGTTCAATGGTGCAATGTAATCACCCGTGCAGTATGGAGGAAAGGGGACGAGACTTTGGAGTAATAAAAAGTTTCTCACAGAAATGACTGAAGTACTTCTAGTTCATAGACCCATGCCTCCATACGACCCACCCTCCATCCCCATAGTAATAAGTTGCCAATTTGGACCGTCTGGCGTCTGATGCTACAAAAGGGACTGAGTTGAGGCGCTGTGGGTGGGGTCGGCTGGGGGTGGTCACACCTGCAGCCTCGCCTCCGTTCACTCTAAACTTAAAGGGGAAAGGGACTTTTTTGCGGGACAAAATTGTTCTGGTACTGTCCCTGTGTCAGGGATTCCCTTGCAGTATCGAAAAAAGGGGACTCTGGACTAGGAGTACTTCAATGCCTACTGTGAGTAACTTTTTATTTAGTGTGTATGTGCAAGTGCCCCACTTCTAACATGTTAACCTGTGAATACATGTGTGAGTGCAGATGTTACAACACTGTTGACCTTGGTGTGGTTTTATTGACTGCGTCCCATTTCAAGCTCTTATTTTGCTTTTGTTCCTGTTTTCATGTTCTCATTCCATTGCCAAACAAATATGTGGGTTTGAAGTCAATAGAAAGTTATAAATCAGTGTGCCAGGTTTCCTGAAACCTGTCGGGCTAATAGCCAGAAGTATTGGCCTTTTGGGGAATGGGTGAGTGGATATACTAGTGACTCATTCCAATACCTGCCTCCCATTTCGCAGGCCTATAATTTTCTTAGAGCTTCAAGAAAATCTGTCTGTTAGTATCTGTCGCACTAGCTTTCCATCATTGGAAGTGCAGCTCAGCTTAGTCCATAACCATTAAAGAAATACCCATATCACTGTGGCTAAAGCAAACGCCAAGTCCAACTCAACATTGCTCATCCGGAATTTCCATATTTTAACTGTCACTATCTCAAGCTTCCTACGCTCTAGAACAGCCAATGTGTTTCCATGACCCAAGGAACTACACAGTTCCTTTCCTTCTGCATGTATGGGTATGGTCAGTTTGCCAATCCACTATGTTCTGTAGCATTAATTCCATAAACAGGAAAACCAAGTACCCCATCATCAATAATTTTCCAGCTGGGCACGTTGTGGCTGATCCTATGTGCCTTGTGAGCACCCATATTAACACAATCAGTCCTGTTTGTAACCACTTAAAATATGATACACAGAACTCGATTAGGAGATACTTAAAAAAATGGAACAGCTGTGTCACAATGACCATTATAATTCTGGCTTGTGGATCTGCTTAGAATCACATGCTCTGCATATAGTCCAACATCTAGTGGAAGTCGCAGATTATTACATCTTGTTTTCAAAGTTCGAAAAAGAACATTGACTGGGCGTGACTTTAACACTATCCGTAATGTGATGTGTACTGTATCTATGAGTCGTCACTTGTCGAGGTCCCTCAGATTGGTTTTTTCCACCATACTAGTCGGTCACATAAATGCGGAGTTCGTGCTCGGTCTCGGTTATATTGCTTAGTATCTCTATATTTTGATAGTAATTATTGTGTCTCCGACATTCGCTTTCGACAAAGACAGATTACTGCTCGAAGACTTCAACGACTGAACCTTCGACAACATACAGTAGTTTCCTTCAGGCTTCGGCCTTCGCAGTAGGGCAAGTGGATGTTTCTAACATTCTACCGATAATTAAAGAATGTTTTTTCTCAAATTTTCTTCTACTTTCCTTTGTCTCGCTGCCCTTTCTGTTTATGCTAAACATGGAAATAACCCTGTATACTTTTTGTCCTTCCTGTAAAAGGATGTTCCCTAGGAAAGACACTCTTAACAAGTTCAATAATTGTCTTCCTCAGGACCACGACGAACGGCGTTGCAAGGCCTATAAACTATTTAAGCCCAAAACTCTAAGTGGTGGGCAGCCAACGCCATGCAGGCCGAATCCCTTTCACCCACCGGCGCAGTCGCTTCGGACATGGAAGACTACGGCAGCTGCGGCTCCAGTTCGACTCCCACGTGTCCATCCTCAGCCCCACTAGGCGTGACGAAAGTATTGCTACATGAGTGTTCTCTGGCGACAAGGGCACACACTCCTTCTAAACACACATCCCACAGGCATTCTTCAAAGTTATGGTCAAAAAGGCCTGCTGCAGTTACAGGTTCGTCAAAACCTTTGCCGAAACCCGGAGAACTTCCATGTTCTCAGCCATCAACGCTGTCACAACCGCATCGGCACATGGTTCTAAATCTGTACCATCACAGGGTGCCTCCCATAAATCTTTGATGCACGTTTCAGACACACCGAAACGTACGTCGACACAGCATTCTCCTCCCATATTAAGGGGAAAAATACAATAGAACACCTCAGCAAGCTGTAACACAACCTGTGGGTACTGGTGCCCAGCCTATTTCCCAACCTGGTTCCCGGGGTAAATCCATGTTACTGATACCCTTTTTTCAGTTCTGCAGAGTAGGCACAGTCCATCTAACTTGAATGAAATAGTCTCCCCTCTTCCAGATACACCTAGAACAGGGACCTGGACCAGGGAAAGATTTGAACACACTATGGACAGAATGTCTGAAATTATTTATTTTTCAGAAAAGTATCCCATTAAGAAGAGGACCCTTCGGTTATAAGAGGGACCTCAAGTACCTAAGTCTCCTAGGCTTCAAGCCTCTCTTGTTCAGCCTGTCACTAATATTTCTGAAGACGCCACTAATATTTTTCAGGATGATCAATATGATCAAAACTCTTTGTATACTAGCCAGGACCAGGGGGACGATATCCAAGATCCAAATGCTTGGCTTTTGGATCCTACTGACCAGGGTACATGACTGTTTATTCCTACACATGTTGACACTGAGCCAGATATAGTGTTTGAGGACACTGATCCTTCTAATGAACCTGGGGATTCTTCCCCAATTGCCGACCAACTGTTGTTTAATAATATTCTTAAAAGGGCAGCAGAACACTTTAATATACACGCACAGGAAGCAGTGTTTTACCCTAACTTCGTAGAGGATATTTTAAATGAAAAGAAGCCAGTCCGTCAGTCCATTACCTTCAATTCTATTAAAAAGAGGATTGTTCCAAACCTAGTCACGCCCTCTCTCACAGGTGCAGTTAATCCACGGGTTAAGAAGATGTTTATTTCAAATGGATTGTGTCCTGCCACGTATTCCTCATCTTATGATATTCGTATCCTGCCAGCTTTGCACAAGGTTGTGGCGTTGATGTCCCTTGACAGGCTCTGTATCGTGTCGACGTCACCATCCGTATAAATAGCTCGTGCCACGCCCGTTGGCTTCAGTTCAGTTTTTCCGATTGCTTTGCTCTCGAACGGCACGCTTCGAAATTTTCTTCTGAAAATTTCATCTTTTTCTACCCCTTCTAATCCCAAGACAGAGTTCAAAAAATGTATCGACTGTGGATCGAAGATGTCGATTACAGATCCTCACCGCGTTTGTCTTTGGTGCGTAGGTTCAGACAATCGAACCAGCGACTGTGGCTCC
Source organism: Ambystoma mexicanum (assembly GCF_040938575.1). Classification (NCBI taxonomy): domain Eukaryota; kingdom Metazoa; phylum Chordata; class Amphibia; order Caudata; family Ambystomatidae; genus Ambystoma; species Ambystoma mexicanum. The sequence goes on along the minus strand of NC_090931.1, from coordinate 927,947,601 downwards.
TGTCAGTCGATGACGGAGAAGGCCCTTCGTGAGAGGAAAGGTAAACTGGCAGAGGGGCGGGAAGCTTCTAAGGCCTCCTTGAAGGCATAAGAAATCGAGTGATTCGAAAGAATCGGTTCGTCGTAGACACTCTGTCCGTGCATCCTGCGCCCGCCTGGAACCATTACCTGAAATCTTCTTCCTTGCTGGATAAGAACACCTGCCTCTAGCAACCTACGTGACATTATTTACATGACATGTTGAGCTCCTCACCTTGGGCCCCTGTTTTAACTGCACTACAGGCTTGCAATTGTCTGTAAACATCTTTCACTGTGACCCATACGCCCCGCAATGAACCACGCGGCCCACGCTCATCCTCACTGAATCCGCAGACGCACATGCAGCCACCCATACACCTTAATGATTGATGATGTAATGCCGTGCACACTGCACCTCCTTTTTATATTTAGACAAATGAGCCCCTCTGGCATGTAATGCCTTCAGCATCTGCACTTAACCTGTTTATTAGGCATTGAGCCCCTCTGGCATGTATTGCTCCTAGCATTTATGTGTTTATTAGGATTTTGAACCCCTCTGGAATGTATTGCTTTTAGCATCTGCATTTAACGTGTTTACTAGGCATTTCGACATTTGAGCCCCTATGACCTTAACTTCGCATTGAGTACATCACTCTATAATCTAGGTGCTACCCTGATGTGCCCATAACTACATTAGCCTATCTATATTCAGCATTGACTAGCCGAGAGGTGCCCTGCGCCCAGAATTGTGATTGCATTGATTAGCCTAGAGGTGCCCTGCGCCCAGAATTGCATTTAGCCCACCTGTGATTGCATTGACTAGCCTAGAGGCGCCCTGCGCCCAGAATTGCACTCAGCCTATCTGTGTTTGCATTGACTAGCCTAGAGGTGCCCTGCGCCTAGAATTGCATTTAGCCCATCTGTGATTGCATTGACTAGCCTAGAGGTGCCCTGCGCCCAGAATTGCATTTAGCCCATCTGTGATTGCATTGACTAGCCTAGAGGTGCCCTGCGCCCAGAATTGCATTTAGCCCATCTGTGATTGCATTGACTAAGCCTAGAGGTGCCCTGCGCCCAGAATTGCATTTAGCCCATCTGTGATTGCATTGACTAGCCTAGAGGCGCCCTGCGCCCAGAACTGCATTTAGCCCATCTGTGATTGCATTGACTAGCCTAGAGGTGCCCTGCGCCCAGAATCGCATTTAGCCCATCTGTGATTGCATTGACTAGCCTAGAGGCGCCCTGCGCCCAGAATTGCATTTAGCCCATCTGTGGTGTGCTACTGCCCCTGCATTCATACTGCTGCTTTTTCATACCCAGGTGCTTCACGATTGTATGCTAACTGCCAACAACCACCCTGCACCTATCCTATCCTACCCACGTACACAATGTATCTCCATACGCTCTATACTGTGCTACTTAGATCACTTCTTTATACTATGAATATCCAATACCCGACCATGGTACCAAACTCACTTACACACGAGTCCCCACCTAATTTTCACAAACCAACTGATATGATCTCTGCACCCTGCACTGTCCTCCAGAGGAACCTCAAACTATGTGCCAGGCTCCCAAGGCTTTATGGCCCTTTAACCAAATCAGCCCACAGCAAGGCTATTACTAGCCCCCACAGCCCTTCCCAGCACCCTCTTCAACTAAACAGTAGACTCTATCGTGAACCTATCCACACCCAGAAAGACACGCATAAATCCTCACTATCACTTTTAAAACCAGTACAACCTGAGACCAAGGGAGCACTGATAAACGCCCGCTCCATGGTAGCCCATGCTACAGACATTGCCGACCTACTCTACAATGAAGACTTGGACTTCTTAGCCGTTACTGAATCCTAGCTACATCCAACAGCAGGCCCCGCAATTATGTTAGCCATACCAGATGACTATACTCTACTAAGACTCGATCGTACCGCCTCTCGAGGCGGAGGTCTTGCCATTATAGCTAAAACTAAATTCCCTCTGACCATTGAGTCACCAGCCAACATAGGATCTTGTGAATCCTTAACTGCAAAGCTAACCTTATCTAATACACAATCCATCTCCATCACCTTATTTACCGACCACCTGGCCCCTTAGGGTCATTTGAAGAACACCTCACAAATATCCTATCAAATAAACTCAAGAACTCCTCACAAAGTATCGTATTAGGAGACTTTAACCTTGGTTTTAGCGACCCCGCAGATGCTAACGCCACAGTAATTAATAATACCTTAGAGGAACTGGGCTTTACCTAGAAGATCACAGAGCCCACTCATACCAAAGGTAGAACTCTGGACTGGCTAGCTGTGCACAATTGCCCAGTCCTGATCTCTTCTATACTTCCACAGCCCTGGACAGACCATTACCTGATCTCGTTCACCCTAGAGGCGACACCAGCGCAAATTGACAGTATAGCTCCAGCTGTTCAGACTAGAAATAAAAAGAACATTACCCCTGAAAATGTTATCCCATTAATCACACTGACCTTGAATGCCATTCCGGACCACACAACTCTTAATGATGGTAGACATATATAATAGAGTCATGCTCTCATCTCTTGATGCCATAGCCCCACTGAAGTTAAAAAAGAGCAAACCTAGAAAACACATCAACGCCTGGGTTTTCTCCTCATCTTAAAGCCCTCAGACAGGAAAAGCGACGCTGTGAAAAATTTTGGAGATCACTCCCCTCAGAAAAAAATAAGAAAAACTTGAGTAGACTAGCCTCTCATTATAAAAAAGAAATCATCCTGACCAAACAAACGTCCTACAGCACTCGAATCTCACAAGCCAAATCTAACACCAGAGAGCTCTTTACAATACTAAAAGAGGTTGAATCTCCCATCCAAGCTCCTCACTCATGCCTCAAGGATAAAAACTGGTGCATGGGTATACAAAATGCCTTAGCTAACAAAATCTCCTCTCTCAAGACAAAGATAAACATTAAAAAAGATTCCCTTCTCTCTTCCACCAAACCCAGTATCCCCACCCCTAAAAAGATACACCCAACTCAGACACACCCCCCTGTGCACATTCCCCATTTTAACTTACACAGAGTATCCACCAAAGAGGTAGAAAAGGTCATTCTCACCCTCAAACCTTTCAAACTGCCATGGGGACCTATGCCCTGCACAATTGATAAAGGATGCGGCTCGTGATCTCGCACCATTTATTACCAAACTAATAAATGCGTCATTCACATCAGGCAGCGTACCTAACAATCTGAAACAATCATGGGTCCTCCCCCTGCTCAAAAAAACGAATCTGGACCCCTCTACTCCCAATAATTACCGCCCCATCACTATAGTACCATTCCTTCTTAAAATCCTTGACAAAATAGCCCCCATCACTACAGTACCATTCCTTCTTAAAATCCTCGACAAAATAGCATACCAACAAATCCAACATTACCTTGAGCACTTCCATCTCTTAGGAGTCAGACAATCAGGCTTCAGGCCTCAACATGGCACTGAAACCGCACTCATAGATCTTAAGGCACAGATAGATGAGCTGAGAGATTAGGGTAAGATGGCACTATTGCTACTTCTTGATCTCTCGGCTGCCTTCGACCTGGTCGACCCCGAGATCCTATGCGACCACCTTCAAAAAGCCGCCCACTTCTCTCAAGAGCCAACTGACTGGATCCAATCCTTTCTAAATAACCGCATGATGAGTCTTTTCCCTAATAACAGCAGCCGACCCAACACCCATCACCTGTGGCGTGCCTCAGGGATCTTGCGTCCCCCTGAACCTGTACAACATCTTCACAAAGCCCCTTTTTGATTATCTAGATGGTCTGGGTATCACCTACACTAATTATGCCGATGATACCCAAATCCTCATCCCATTGACGGGGGATTATGACAAGGATTTGGCCTTCGTTAACAAAGTGTACTTCATCATCCAGGCATGGATGGCCTCACACGGTCTATGCCTGAATGATGACAAAACAGAACTCCTCATTCTAGGGTCCTCACATAACCTCAACAAACTAGACCAAAACTAGTCCTCCTTCGTAATTGACAACAATAAGATCACGGTAGCCAAGGAGGTCAAAACCCTTGGCTTCTACCTAGATTCCACTCTCACCTTTAAAAAACAAGTTAATGCTATGGCATCCGCCACATCTTATACATGCAAACTCATCAGAGCAGCCAAACCTTTTCTCTCTCCGTCTAACTGTATCACCCTAGCCAGGGCTCTGATCTTGTCCAAGTTGGACTATTGCAACGCACTTTATGTAGGATGCAACAAATATATTACGAACAAAATTCAGATCCTTCAAAATAACGCCCTAAGAGCGGCCCTCAGTATCTCTAAGAAAGCCCACATCTCTGATTCTAAAAGGTCTGTCAACTGGCTTTCTACCAAAGACAAAATATTCCTCAAATCGGTTTCCCTGACCCACAAATGCCTCCACCAAGCAGCCCCTCAATACCTCATTACTAGATTCACCAGATCTACTTCCTCTCGCCCCTCTAGAATGACCAACTCCAATCTCCTCCTGGTGCCCAGGTTTAAACTGTCTATGTCGGGTGGGAACAGCTTTCCTGTTAAAAGCAGCACAATACTGGAACTCCCTTCCACTTCCTTGCAGGGAGGACCTCCCCTACCGCCTATTCAGAACTAAGACCATCCATTGGCTCAAGATTCACGACACATAACGACCTCATGCTCTCTTGCTGCCCTGATGCTCCACCACTATGATTGTAAATATGTACATTTAGGTTGTCAACTGCTCAGTGTAGATACCTTTTCAAGAGACAACTGATGTATTGTATATAGTACTGCTTATATTGTATACTTCTGTAACCTATGCCTCATCGGCGTGCATTGTTTCTTTTTGACGTGTCCAGCACTGTAACCACGGCTGGACTGCATTCCCCTGTATGTAACTAAGCCTTGCAATCCTCTTGTTGCCTCTGCGCCTTGCTACCCCTTTAGGGGTTAGGTGCACAATATAAATAAATAAATACCAAATACCAAATACTCTAGAGATCTCGATTTCGTAGTAGATCGAGACGCTCTTCATCTTCCTTTTCAAAAAAAGTTAAAAGGAGACATAAATCTCCCTCTTCATCCTCCGATACATCTACCGAATTGGTACGATGCCCGACTAAGTCGGATTCCCCAAGAAAATGGGAAGATTTTAGAAGGAAGATGATGGAGGTCTTTGAGAATGCGGCCTCGACCCCCTCAAAGAAGCCTCAAAAGAGCCAGACCTCGGTCGCTCCATCGGACGACACAGGGAAGTAAGGAACTACTGTGGTAAAACCCAGTAGTATGTGTGAAACTCATAAAACTCGAGTCGACGCCAAGTCGTCGAAGATTCCTCGAGAATCGAGTGTTTCCCTCAGCACCATATAAAAAACAAAAGTTGTTGAAAACCTCGGTGCCGACAGCTTCAACATCGAAGTCAAAAGCGTCTTCAACGCCTTTGTCGAAGACATCATCGGTGTCCTCGAAGACTCCTTCGATACCATCGAAGGTTCCTTCGACCAAAACTTATGAACAGGAAAGGAGATTTACTCCTTTACCTAAATCAGACTTCTTTAAGTCTATGTCTTCTATGTTTGAAGAAAGTGGCTCTGAAGAAGAGGAGGTTTCTCCTTTTGGAGTACAATATGGTACTAGAGAGGTCCCAGAATAATTAATCGATCCAGAATCGAAATTGAGAGACCTGTGTGATACCCTTCACTCTGCTAGTGGCATTGATACGTCACCTGAGCTGGAGTTTACAAAACCTGACCCTGCAGAACATGCATATTCAGGGTACAGGAGTTAATGAATAGAGTGGTGGAATACATGGGCTGGGGTAGAACCTCACCCACTTTTGATCAGGATGATATGACTGACATACTTGATCAGGGCCCCCAGAAGGATCCAGTTCTCTCCTTCCATGGGGCACTTCAGAGAACAGTAGAAAAAAACTGGGAAGTTCCTGATACTATTGCTGCAGTAAATAGTAATTTTCCTAAGAAGTATAGAACTCCTAGTTCTGATCCTGAGTATTTAAGCAGGCATCCCACTCCAGAAAGTCTGGTTATTCAAGCTGCAACTTCCTCAAGACAGACTGCATATCCGTTCATCCCTCCGGATAGAGAGGATAAGAAGGTGGATGCTTGGGCGAGGAAAGGGAAGGCTTTCTGAATATTGTGAAAGACGGAAAGGAGGCAATGGGGGAATGTCTCCAGTCTGGAGTGGATACTGCTGATAGTATCGGCAGATCCATGGCTACAAGCACAGTGGTATGCAGATTTGCGTGGTTGAGCAAGTCGGGGTTTGCGCCAGATGTACAGGCCAGACTTCTCAAAATGCCTTTTGATGACTTGAGGCTGTTTGGTAGTAAAGCTGATGAAAGCTTAGAAAAACTACAGACCTCAAAAGCGGCAGCTAAATCTCTTGGCGCCTCCATGCGACAGCCTCAGAAACCTTATTCGGGCTCATCTTCCTGTAGAGGTTGTTCTTTTCGGTATTACTCCTCTTTTGGTAGAGAAAGAGGACAGGCCATTCAATGAGGCAAGAGAAATGTCGCTCGTGGTGGACAAGGAAAAACTTCAAAACCAGCCTCAGGAACGGCATCTTTGCCCTCAGCCGCTCCTGCAGCCGCCTCCAAATCACTATGAGGCCTTATCAGACAAAACCCTGGTGGGAGGCAGAATCTCTCAGCATCTAAAAGAATGGCGGGGCATTGCTTCAGATGCTTGGGCACTGGAAACAGTAGCTCAAGGTTACTGCCTTCCCTTCCTAAAGAGGCCTCAGGACCATCCACGGGGAACCAACTCTGTCAAAATTCCAGATCCGCTCCTGTTGCAGGAAATTTTAACCCTGCTAGAGAAAGGTGCAATAGAACAGGTACCTGAAGCAGAGAGGAACAAGGGTTGATACTCCCCATACTTTCTCATTCCAAAGAAGGACAGAGGATTGAGACCCATCTTGGACTTAAGAAACTTGAACAAGTTCCTCAGGACGGACAAGTTCAAGATGGGAACTCTTTCTCAGATCCTTCAGATCTCCAACTCCAAGACTGGTTGGTATCATTGGACCTTCAGGATGCTTACTTTCATGTGCCAATCCATCCCAAGCACAGAAAGTACCTGAGGGACGCGGTTGGCGGTTCTCACTATCAATTCCGAGTTCTGCCATTCGGGCTCCGAGGGTTTTCACCAAATTGAAGGTGGTTGTGGCATCGAGTCTCAGGAGAGGGGGGATTCACGCCTACCCCTACATGGATGATTGGTTGATCAGAGCACGTTCTCCCGAACAAGCTCAGGAACATCTATCCATCACCTGTCACTTCCTTCACAAACTGGGCTTCTCCCTCAATTTCAAGAAGTCTCAAATGATACCATCCCAAAAGCTTACATTTTTCGCAGCAGTTTTTTATACTTCCTCGGGCAAAGCCTCGCCTACCGAGGTGAGAGCTCTCCACATTCTGCAGATGGAAACAAAGTTCCAGAATGCCCAGCATCTGCCGGCCTTCGATTTTCTGAGTTTGCTTGGCCTCATGGCATCCTGCATTTTTCTGGTGCCAGAGGCCAGGTTGAGAATGAGATCCCTTCAATGGGCCCTCAGAACTCAGTGGTCCCAGTTCTCGGGGAATATGTCGGATCTTCTGCAAGTCCCGAGCGCAGTTGTTCAGGATCTAATATGGTGGGCTTGCAACGACAACAACCTCAAGGGAGAATCTTTTTGGCAACCATGGCCGGAGATAACTGTAGTAACGGACGCCTCACTCACGAGGTGGGGAGCCCACACCAAAGATCTAACAATCAGCGGTTGTTGGTCTCCCTCGTAGTCCAGACTACACATCAACCTATTGGAGCGGAGGGCAATCAAACTAGCGCTGAAAGCCTTCCTGCTCTCTGTACAGGGAAAGAATGTCCTGATAATGACGGACAACACGGTGGCCATGTACTACCTCAACAAGAGAGGAGGCGTAGGGTCACTACCACTGTGCAGAGAGGCAATGCAGCTCTGCTTCTGGGCAATACGAGAAGGAATATCTCTATCGAAGTTCACTTAGCCGGAGAGAAGAACACGGCGGCAGACACGCTGAGCAGGCAGAGCACAGTCTCCCACAAGTGGGAGCGAGCTCTGGAAGTCCTTCTGGAGATCTTCGCCCTTTGGGGAACCCCTCAAGTGGATCTGTTCGCGACCACGGTAAACCGGAAGTGCGAACAGTACTGCTCAAGGGAATTTCCTCCGAGAGGAGCTCTAGGAGACGCGTTTGTGGTGGACTGGAAGTTTACACTTATGTATGCGTTTCCTCCAGTCCCCGTGATTCCTCGAGTAATCAGGAGGTTAAGAAAGTTCAGGAAAACGATGATCCTAATTGCCCCGGATTGGGCTAGGAGGACGTGCTACCCGGACCTTCTGGACATGTCCATCTGCCCTCCAATACGTCTTCCGCAAAGAGAGGATCTTCTCTCGCAAGAGGAAGGTCGGGTTCTCCATCTAGAGGTCAAAACACTCAACCTTCACGCATGGTTTCTGAGAGGTTGAGATACAAGGATTGGGATCTTCCGTATGACGTAATGGAGATTTTGCTTTCGGCCAGAAGGCCAGCAACAAAATTCTTGTACCAGTGTCGTTGGACCAAGTTCAGTAACTCAGTAAAAGATAAGGATGTGGACCCTTTTCAATGTGGCACCCCAATGGTGCTCTCTTTCCCATTGCATCTAGCCAATCTGGGGCTCCAGATCGGAACAATTACAAAAGCATATCTAACAGCGCTGTCCATTTTCAAGCGCTCCTCGGAAGAGGTTTCTTACTTCAAAATTCTATTGATAATTCAATTCTTGAAAGGGCTCACTAATGTGTACCCTCCATTCCCCTTTCATGTCCCAACTTGGGATTTAAATCTATTGCTTACGTTTCTAACTTGTATACCTTTTGAGCCCCTCTGCACTCCTGTCCCTTGATGCTTCTAACATTAAAGACTGTCCTTCTTGTGGCCTTAACATCAGCCCGCAGGGTTAGTCAACTACAGGCTCTCTCATGTAAACCTCCATATACTACTTTTTACAAGGACAAGGTGTTTCTTAAAGTTAAACCCTCTTTCTTACCAAAAGTAGTTTCTGACTTCCATTTGTCACAAAAAATCATATTACCAACATTCTATCCTCCTCCTCATTTGGGCAAAGAGGAGAGACTGTATAGACTGGACCCCAAAGGGACTCTCAGTTTTCACATTTCAAGAATGTCAAAATTACATCAAGATGACCAACTTTTTGTAGGTTATACAGGTCATAAATTGGGATTAACGGTGCCAAAACAAACCATATCCCGTTGGATCATTCTGGTTATAATTGAGTGCTATAGATTGGCAGGGAAGGACCCACCAGATGGGCTTCGAGCCCATTCCACTAGGGGGCTACTTCTGCGGCTCTGAAGAGGGGAGTCCCTGCAGCAGATATTTGTTCAGCTGCAACATGGACATCAATGCCTACCTTCATCAAGCATTATTGCTTAGATGCCTCTTCCTCCAATGAGGGTTTATTTGCCAAGGCGGTACTTCATTCCGTCCATGAAAACAATAACTAGTACTCCCACCTCCAAAATTACCACTGCTATGGGGGTCTATCATAAGATAAGGAATACGTGGGAGGACACAATCCATTCGAAGAACAAGCTACTTATGAACTGTAACGTTCTTTCGACTGGATGTTCCTCCCATGTATTCCTCATCGCCCTTCCCATCCTACCACGCAGCACAGTTTGCGTTTCTTACACTTTCCTGTCACGAAGACTCTATCAGTCTTGAGGTACGCCTAGGTGTTCCTCGAAAAAACAGAACTGAGGCCAACGGGCGCGGCACAAGCTATTTATACTGATGGTGATGTTGATACGGTATGGAGCCTGTCGAGGGTCATCGACGCCACGACCTCGTGCACAGCGCCCTCTGCTGAGATTTCTTTTTTTCCAAAGCAGCGAAGCTGGCAGGATACAAATATCATATGATGAGGAATATGTGGGAGGAACATCCAGTCGAAAGAACGTTACAGTTGGTAAGTAACTTGTTCTTCTGCACCCTCAGATCCACTATACATTCGGGGACATGCTGTCCCAGATTCATTAGTAGTCATCACTACCAGGAAGTGGGCAGGAGTTCATTTGTCCACTGAGCAAGCAGCGCCTGGCAAAGAATGCAAAAAACGTTAAGCCCTGGGGAAAAAGGTTACAGCTTCAGCAGCATATTCCACCGGTATTGCCAACAATACCACACTGCTTGCAAGTTATAGTGATGTGCTATGGGGTTTGCTTCAATCTGGTTTAGTTCCTGAATCTACTAAATCTCAACCACTATCCATACTAAGAGGGCAGACAGGTCACACAAAATATTCTAAAGAATACTTTAGGCTCCGCTGAGACAGCAGGCAGAGTTTTAGCAAGGGGGCACCTTAAGCGCCACTCATGGCTACGTAACTCAGATTTTAAACTAGAGAATCAAGCAACACTCATCAATAAACCTATTGTAGAGTCAACCTTATTTGGCAAAGCAGTAGACGAAGCACTGGAGACTGCTAAAAAAAAGCACAAAACTCTTAAAACTCTGAACCAAATCTCTAGTAAACTGTTTGCCCAGTGCAGTGTCTTCAACACCCGGTGGTCCTTTCGGTGCTGGTCCTTCTCCAGAACTTCTCAATCAAGTTTCACCTCTAATAGCTACCCTTGGTGTTTGCCACAAGCATCTTCCGCCACATATCAAACCACTCAACAGCAAGGATTTCGCTGTGGCAAAGGTAGGAGTGCAGCCACTAGCGACTCACCTACCCCCGCCAACAAATGACTCACCAATCAGGGATTCCTCCCATGCATCTCCAGTAGTAGGTTGAATACCATCTTTCACCCAAACTTGGGAGGGAATTACCTCAGAGCATTGGGTGTTAAAGGCTGTGGCCGAGGGGTACTGCACAGAATTCCTCCAAAGAACCCAACACTGTCTCCCAAAGACAAGAAAGATGACGCCAGTCCACCTCCTCATCCTGCCGTCAGAAGTGGAAAGCCTGCTTCAAAAGGGAGCTATAGAACTCCTCCCAGTTCTAGAGGTAAACAAGGGCACTTATTCAATATACTTCCTTGTACACAAAAAGGATCTGACCATGTGTCCTATTTTAGATCTGCGCCCTGCAAACAAGTATGTCGGGCCTAAAAAATTCAGGATGACAACTGTGCAGGAGATAATTCCTCTTCTAAAACAAAAGGATTACATGGCAACATTGCATATGAAAGATGCATACTTTCATATTTCGATGTTGCCAGTGCACAGGAAATACCTAAGGTTCAAAGTGGGAGAAACTCCCTATTAGTTCAAGATTCTCCCCTTTGGCTTAGCCTCAGCACCAAGTGTGCTTACCTGGTTTTCTAGCGCCTTCAGTAGTAGCGCCACACCTCCGCAGGCAGTCCATTCTGTGTACCCTTATCTGGATGATTGGTTGATAACAGGAGAGACACATCAGGCGTGTCTACAAAACACCCAAGAGACAATAGACCTTTCAATTAGGATTCTCCTAATTGCGCATGCGACTGATGCAAGAGTGGCTCTCGAGCCAATGGTCTCAGGCAAGTGGACATTGGGATGATTTAGTGGTTGTCTCAAAAGCCCTTGTACTACCACTCAGGTGGTGGACCAGGTAAAACCTTTTGAAGGGGAAATCATTCACCATCCCCACAGTGGAACAGTGGATGGCACTCTCACCACAGACGCATCCCTGTCAGGTTGTGAGGCACACCTTCTCCACCAGACAGCGCACATCACATAGTCACAATCGGTAGCAAACAAACACATCAACCTGTTGGACTACTGTCAGTATTCAAAGCTCTAAAAGAGTTTCAACAACAGCTACAAGGGAAGACGGTCCTAGTCTTAACAGACAGCACCACATACATTTTTTATATAAATAAACGGGGGCACAGAGTCTCCAGGACTGTCCAAACTAGCCCAAAACATATGGAAGTAGGCACTCAAGTACATGTTCCTCCTGCCACAACACATTCCAGGGGAACACAGTCTTCTGGCAAACGTGCTCAGCAGAGATGTTCCACTGCCCATAGAACATGAGTGGTGCTTGCTGTTAGGGAGAATTCTCTTATAAGGCTAATTTCCCAAACCTAATGAGCCCCCCAGCAGCTTTGCTGGATTTTTTTTTTTTTTTCTCCTGCTAAGAGTGAGACTCTTTTCCTCCCACTCTTAGGCATGATTTGAGGTATGTCTTTGACTTTTTGTGTGCTTATGGGCTATGGGGTCTTTTACTCCATAGGGTATCATCTGTTTTTGTGTATGTGTTACGCAGCACCCTCAGTGCAGTAACACAGGGATGTCATAGTGACTCCCAAACATAGACTCCATACCCTGGGACTGACTACTGCCTCCCAGGGCATGTAAAGTCACCATTGACTTTACTACTCCAACATTGTGAACAGAACCAGTACAAACCATCATATTGTGGAAGTACGGGAAGGGGTTAATTCGATTGCCCCTGGGTCTGTTTCCAAGGGGGCACTGTCCAGTCCCCCCTTGTCGAGTTTCTGGCTGGTGGCAGTGGTTACCACGCAAAATATTCCACCGGAATATTTCCTATGGGATTTTCCCATTGATTTTAAACGCACCACTTTTTGGTGCAATGTTAAAGATGCCGCCGGTTTATTTATTTAATATTAAATCCCCGGTTGGGTGTTTCTGCCAGAACTCTTTTCTAAAATGGCGTTCGTGTCCGTCTCTGTAACTCCAAACAAGGTCGGGCCCTTTGTTCCACTTTTTGGCAGGCTTCCTACAGAAGCCCTCCAACTGGTGACACTCTGGCCCTCATTACAACCCAGGCGGTAAGTGTTTAACGGCGCCGTAAAGAGCGTCGGCGCCGTTAAACACTTACCGCCTCATTACAAGGTCCCTTAGCGGGATGGTGACTTTAACGCCTGCTTTTTGCAGGCGTTAAAAACCAACCCGCTAAGGGACCTTGGCGATAATTACGGCAACCATAATTTACGGTGCCATAATTATCGCCTTCCCCATTCCCATTATGCCCTATGGGGCAAAAATGGGAATGGGGAAGGGGCCATTGGTGAATGGGGAATTACCGCCCCACTCACCTTGTAATGGGGCGGTAATTCCGCCATCCACCACGTCGGAATCGTAACCTTAGCGGCATGGACCATGGTGCTAATAGCACCATGGTCCTCCGCCAAGGTTGTAATGAGGGCCTCTGTCTGGGTTCCACAGGATGTGTGGGTGGGGGAATTGGCACCCTGGACTGCGTTGCCTTAGCAACTCAAGTCGCACTCTGTTCTGATTGGCCCAGTGGTGAGCCGCCTGGCTCACCACTTAGCATGTGTGAGTGACAGCTCGGCTGTTGAATGGGTGTTTTTCTGCATAAAAGCAGGGCTTTTGGGACTGGAACTTCAGAAGTCGCCACAGGACCTAAGAATCCGAAGAGGGAAGAAGCTGAGCCATCTGCAACGACGACACCACCGGTGGAGCCCTGCTGCAACAACCTCACCACTTTCCCAGCGACAAGAGAAGATCTTCTGCTGGACGAATCTTCTTCCTTTGAGCTGGTGGGATCAACCAGTTTGCCCTTTTTGCCTTCCAGGATGTCTCTTGGTCGAATCGCCTGTGCCAAGCACCCCGGCCGCCGGATAGCCAAGCTTCACCACTGTGACCGCGAATAAAAGGAACGCACCTTTTTAAAATTTTTCTTTTTTTTTTAAAAATGTTTATTTTTGGTCGGCACACAGGAGAATCATACATTACAGCATATTAAATCTTAGCAATTTATCAAGCCCCCTAGTCACCTTCCTTTTAGCCAGCCCTCCTCCCTTTAACCCTCAGTTATCCTCTAGCTCTCACTCCTCCGCTCGTTGCATCATGTCTATGCTCTCGGCCAATAGAGCGTTTGCCACTGAACGTGGCTTGAATGTTAGAGCTGGATAGCTCTGGTCGTAGTCTATCACTGGTGACCAAATGTTTGCGAAGCGGTGGAGGAGGCCTCTGTTTGCCGCTGTAATTTTTCCATTATGAAAATGTCCCAGAGTTTCAGCCACCACAGAATCATTAGGGGGCCTTCCGGAGATTTCCAGGTTTGTGCCACTGTGATTTTTGCGGCTAGGAGCAGATGGGTTAGCAGGGTAGCCCCTCTGCCAGCTCTTGGGTATATGCCCGGGATCGGGACTCCTAATAGAATTGATTCTGGCTCCCGAGGTAGCGTTATCTTGGTTATGTCTGCTATGGCCACGATGCATTGGGACCAGAAATTTGCAATCACTGGGCATGACCACCACATATGTATGAACAATACATTTTAGGAGTAGTTTATGAGCACACTCACGATTGGTGATGCAGAAGGAGGAGGATCGAGTTCGAGACCAAATGTCTATCCAGGCCTGGTCTTCTATCGAGTGTCCTAGGTCTGTTTCCCATTGGGTCATATAGCGACGAGAAAGTTTGTCTGCAACAGCTTGTATATCGTTGAGATTCGTCCTCGGTTTGGGGGATCTGCGATTGTCAGCTCTGTGGAGTCCAGATCCGTGTAGCTAACAAGCGTGTTGATGGATGGGAGCACCAATGCCGTAATTGCGCATATGAGAATCTGTCTGTTTCCGTTAAGCTAAAGGCGCTCTTGCATTGTTCAAAGGTGAGTGGTCGATTCCTCTCAAAGAGCTGACCTAAGGAGCTAAGGCCACCGGAGATCCAGTTTTTGAAGTTCGCGGGGTGGGCCCCCAGTGAGAACGCCGGTTTATGAAATACTGGGCTGGATGGGCTCAGGTCTCTCGGGATGCCTCTATGTTTACGTGTCCATTCCCATGCTTTCACGGTGTGTTTGGTCGAGGATAGGATGGCTGGCCATGTTCTCCGTAAGGCGGGAGGAAGGTGTAAGAGGAAGCGGAGGGGGAGGGGTAAGCGGGATTGTTCAATCTCTGCCCACCTTGGCCGGTTCGAGCTAGTAGTCCAAGCTTGAGTGCAAGCTAGCTGGGCCGCTATCTGATATTTCTGGAGATCTGGGACCCCCAGGCCTCCTAGGTTCGGACTGCTCAGCATCGTTCTCAGTGGGATCCTTGATTTTTTACCTTTCCAGATAAAATGCAATACCTTCCTCTGGAGGCGCTGGAGTAGGGGACGGGGGGGATCATAATAGGAAGGGCTGAGCAAGCATAAAGGAGATGTGAGAGGAGGTTCATCTTACAAGCCGCTATGCGGCCCAGCAGCGAGATCTCCTGTGAGAGCCAGCGATCGAGGGACTCTTCCAGGGTCTTGAATAACGGCTGAAAGTTCGTCTGATAGGTATCTTCCGGACGGGCTGTGATCTGGACTCCTAGGTAGGGAATCGACTTTTCGCTCAGTTGGATCGTACAGAGGGTTCTGAAGGAAACATTATCTTTCGGCTCCAGTCTCATCCCTAGGGCTGATGATTTCGTGATGTTTATAGCGAATTCTGACACCCTACCGAAGCAATGAATTTCTGCCAGGGAGGACCTCAACGACTGGGCGGTGTCCATTATGGTTAGCATCACACCATCCGCATATAGCACTGTTTTGTGCTGGGAATGGCCTACTTGGAGACCTTTGATTCTGGGGTAAAGGCGGATTCGTTGGGCCAGGGGTTCCATAACCAGAGCGAAGAGCAGAGGGATAGGGGACATCCCTGCCTGGTTCCACATGATAAGGGGATCGGGTTAGATAGAAGGCCGTTGACTCGAAGCAAAGTTTTTGGGGATTGGTAGTTTGCCAAAACGAGTTTCTGGAATGAGGGTCCGAAGTGAAAGGACTCTAGGATGAGTCGGAGGAACGACCAGTCTACTTTGTCGAAGGCCTTGGTTGCGTCTAGACCCAGCACTGCCAATTTTCGCAAGTCTCACTGTGCGACTTCAATCAGATTTAGGTCCCTGCGTATGTTGTCTGCAGCGGATCTGTTCAATACAAAAATCCCGTCTGGTCTGGGTCGATGATGTCTGGGAGCACCTTCGCTAGTCGGTTAGCCAGGACTTTTGAATATATGTTAGCGTCTAGGTTTAGTAGGGAGATAGGTCTATACGCCGTGACATCTCTGGGGTCTTTTCCCGGCTTCAAAGCGAGGATTGTGATCGATTCTTGCATTGATGGAGTAATTGTCCCCAAGATGGCGAAAGACTTAAAAAGCGTTGTCAGAGGGGTCACCAGCTGGGGGCGGAAGATTTTGTAGAAGCGGGACGAGAATCCGTCTGGACCCGGGGCCCTTAGTTTGAGACTCTTGATGGCTTTTCCGACCTCATCGCTTGTGATCGGGGTCTCCAGCTCGTCTCTTATTGTGGGAGAGATCTGGGGGAGAGCTGCGTCTCGGAGGTAGGATTGTTGCTCTTCGGGCGATCTCGGGGATGCTGTCATCGTGTCCATGAGTTGAGCTACTGCAATATGCTGTTTGTCTCCCTCCGCCAATTGGACTCTACCCTGGGGATCACGGAGGCCCAGGATGGTGTTCCTCTTCCTGATCTTCGCCAGCTTTTCCACCAGGAATTTGTTTGCCTTGTTTCCTTTGGCCTAATAGCTTTGTTTAGTTCTGGCTAGGAGTTGGGCTGTGTCTTCCGCGTAGTGTGCTTCCAGCTTCTTCCGGGCTACCTGCAGGGTCCGGTGGGCTCCAGGCGTCCAATTCTTTGCTTTACATATTGCTTCCGCTTTCTCTACTTAGTCTTGTAAGATCTGGTGGATTTGTCGCTTCTTCTTGTGATAAGCTGCTCCTTGTGAAATTAAGACCCCTCTCACTACTGCTTTCATTGCGTCCCATGTGTTGGCTGGAGAGGTGTCTTTGTTTTTTTTTTCCTTAAAGAATCCTTTAATGGCTTTCGCTATCATGTCTCTCAGTGACATGTCTCCCAAGATCGGGTCGTGCAGGGACCACCTGCGTTTTGGGAGTGGGTCAGGGTCATGGGCTCTTAGCGTTAGAATGATCGGGGCATGATCTGATCGGATTCTCGGCCCAATGGTTACATCGTCAGTGAAGGCCAACGCTTGGGGGGAAGCTAACAGAAGGTCGATGCGGGAGTAGGTTTTGTGTCTGGATGTAGAACTCTCCAAGTGTCCACCACATCTAGGGTTCGGAATAATTTGAGTAGGGCCGTTGCTACGCTATAGTCTTTGCGAGCCGGGGGGGTGAGACTTATCTTTGATTGGTTCTGGGGCTCCATTGAAGTCTCCTCCCATTATCGTCTGGCCCTCTACGAATTGTGGCAGGGCTTCTTCTAGGGCTGAGTAGAACTCTTCCTGTTTATCATTTGGAGCGTAGACTGAAATCAGTGAGTAAAGCTGGCCATAGATACAGCATTTGATCGCTACGAAGCGGCCTTCTGGGCAGAGCAAGGTGTCTAGGATTTGTGGTCTAAGTCCCTTGGCAAAGAGTATCGCCGCCCCACCTTTCTTGGTGCCATTCGATGCCAAAAACTGTAGCGGGAATTGTCTGTCTCGGAGCCTAATGAAATCCGCTGGGATCAGGTGGGTTTCCTGGAGGAAGACAACTGAGGCCTCTTCGTTCTGCAAACGACGTAGCGTGGATTTCCTTTTCTGCGGCGCGTTTAAGCCTCTGATGTTAATCGTCCGGAACCTCACTATTCGTTGTGGTTGTGAGGTCTCATGATCTTCGATCAGCGCCTGGGCGGAGTCTGAGGGGTAGGGCGGTGGGTTTCAGGCATCATATATGGACTTGATATCAATGCGGTTCTCCAGTGGTCGAGTTTTATGACCTCTCCAACGGGAGGGTAAACTTGCAACCTTGAGGGAGGCCGATTTTTCCTGTTCGGCGATTCCCATGGCCAACCGGGCCTTCTTTGTCCATTTAGCCAACAGGGCTGGGACGATCGAACATAACTGAATTTGTCTCCAAGGGTAGGGTGATGGCATACCCCTCGGAGCGGGGTATGGGCCGCTTGGGGCCCGCAGCATCGTTATTTTCTTTCGTAGACCTGCGGGTGGTTGATCTTTGTGCATAGGTCCTCATGGATCTATCTAATTTTCTGGCGTCTCTGTGCCTTTGACCAGGCTGGTTTAGGCTGCTTCCGGGGAGTCTGGTTCGGGTCGTCGGGCGTGGAGGACGGGCTGCGAGAGGGCGAATTCCCGGGAGAAACTGGGTGAAGAATAGATTCAGCGTCTTCCAGGTGGCTTATCGAACGCTGGATTCCTTGGTAGGTGAATTGGAGAGCAGTGGGGAATGGATTCAGGATCAGGATGACTGGTCGCTCCTGATACCCGTGGCTGAATTCGTCTACAACAATTACGATCATTCACCACTTAAGACCAGTCCCTTTTATTGTAGCCAAGGTTTCCATCCATCGGTTCTACCCTCTCCCTCATCCTACACCAGTACCTACTGTCGACTCCTGGATAGAAACCCTCATCAACGTACACCAGGAGGCCAAAGAAAACTTAGAGAGGGACTGAGCACAGACTAAGAGGTATGCGGATTCAAAAAGAAGACCAGGTCCTTCTTATGCAATTGGTGATCAAGTCTGGTTGTCCTCGAAATTACTACCCCGACATCTACGGCCAAACAAGTTGGCCCCTCGGTACTATGGTCCATTTCCCCATCAAGGAAATTATCAATCCAGTTTCATACCGGATCAGACTACCAGACTCCTGGAAGAAAATTCACCCAGTATTTCACACATCCTTATTAAAACCCTACACCCAATCCTCCCGGAAATCCTGCCGACCTCCTCCTCTGCTGGTCGACAACCAATTGGAATATGAAGTATCCCGAATATGTGACTCCAGGTATAAACGGGGTCAGCTTCAATACCTGATTGATGGAAAGGATATCCTCCTAGTGAAAGAACCTGGGAACCACTTTCTAATCTCGAGACCCCTCGACTGCTCAGAAGATTTCACCTTATACACCTGGGCAAACCCGGAGGAACGGGTCTTCGGAGGAGACATGCTGTCATGAACTACAGAACATGCCCCTTTTGGACTTCCTGGTCCTTGTCTCAACTCAACAGGGCTTACACTCCCTTGTACTCCCAACATGGCCGTCCACTGTGAAACGCCTTCCTCGCTCTACACCTTGGACGTAGCGTGTTCTATTAATAGACCATGCCTCCCGCTGCTCCGCGCGTCTCAATGCTATTGCGAAGTAGCGACCAGACGTGTGCTCCGTAGCTCGCGGTATTATTTTCCTTGCTTCTTTCCAGCCAACCAATTCCTAGTCCCTTTCCTTCCTTTCTTGATTCCTGGACTCGTGTGCTAGTAGCGCACTCTGTAAATTTCCCGGATTCCTGGATCTTTGCATCCTGGAACTTTGAACGCACGCTGGAGTCGGAAGAGACTCGTGCAGCCTTATTCAAGACTCGATTCGTCCGCAAGAAGGCATCGATCAAGAAATCCAGCAAATATCTAACTCAGGTGAGAAGGGGGGAACTCCTTGACAGGAATAGCCACCGGTATCAGATCTTCTGGCTCTGCAGTAATAGGGTTAGGGGTTTGAGGGCTCTTCTTTTTTGTAGGGTCATCGGGGAGAGGTCTTGGTATATCTGGAGCGGGGTGCTTAGGAAGGACAGTTCGTCTTTGGTGCGGCTTATTGCTGCAATAGCCTCATTGGTAGTATAAAAATGGACCCTCGTTATCACATCCGGCGGGGTATCTGAATTCACCCCCTACCTCGGGCGCAGTCTGAGTGCAATCTAGGATAAGTTGTATCTGGTCCATCTGTGGGAGTAGGGCTTGAAAAAAGTTGCCTATATATTCTGGGAGGTCTTTATCTTGTATTGTTGAGGGGACCCCTCGAATGCGAAGATTGTTTCTTCGGGCCCTGTTTTCCAGGTCCTCCTGCTTAAATTCTCGTACTTCGCTCCTGTTCTGGAGAGCCATGATCGCTTGTTGCATCTCTATTAGGGTTGCGTCATGACTCTGGGTCAAGTCCTCGACCTCTCCCAGCCTCTGGTCTGCCTCTATGACTCGTTGGTCCGTTTGTTCTAGGTTCGCGGTGAGCTCGGCCATGCAAGATCTGAATTCTTCTTTGATGTCTAGTATAAAGGCCTGAATATCTCCCTTCGTTGCCAGCTTTCCCTGCTCTTCCGGGGTCTTCTGTGGGGTGAGTCTGGGGGGCGGTCCGGTTTCTTAGCTTTGTCTTCTGCTAACAGCATGGTGGAGATGTCCGAGTGCTTGGTTGCTTTAGCGGGCTTCGTCATCATGCCTGTTACGCAGCCTTATACTGGGAGTCGGACAAGGGGGGCTTCAATAGGCAGTCCTGTAAGCTCCCAGCTTGCTAAGGGTCTAGTAACTAGTAGAGAGCAGCGCTTTAACATAGATTATCGGGTGACTTTCCGGGCGAGATCCTCAGCGCTGCTTGTCTGACCTCGATGGAAGAGGAATGCTCTGTGTTCATCAGTGAGGTTTAGCTTCCAAGCGTAGGCAGCCTGGAGGGGAGGAAAGTGGGCCGGGGCGCCCCAGGAAACTGCTGGGCTGAGAGGCTTAATATGAGCACAATGTAATGAGTCCGGGAGGCTAGAGGTCCGGAATAGCTCAGGCCAGCTCTGAGGTGTGGTGGCGGGCTGCCCAGGATGCGTTACTCAGCTGGGACCTCAATGGGAAGGGCTCCCAGGTAGCCGTTGTTAATGGGGCGCTGCGGGGGTGAGGGAAATGGGCTGGACGCCCCAGGATGCAGCTGGAGCAGTGGGGCCAGAGGGGCCAGTGAGGGCTCTTCATGTGACGATTGTGCCTGATGGAACCTCTGCTCCAAGGATTGGGTAATGTCTACAAGCCTGCAGGGTCACCCGGCTTGGAGGCACCGTTGGAGTGGGGCCGGCGGCTGACTGCGGGCAAAGCGATCGTGGCTGTCGCTAAGGGGCAAAGTCTAGGGCCCCACAAGAGGCGTCTCCCCGTTAATCTCCACGCCTCCCCAGGCCTCACAGCGCATAGATGGCCTCTCGGGGTCCGGGTGTGGGGTCTGCTGGCGCTAGGCTCTCACCTTGTTTGCAGCGGGAGCTCCCCGGCTCCACTAGCACAGCTGCAGGCGCGGGCTGAACACCGCTCCGGAGGCGCCTGCTGGGACCCAGGAGCCGTGTCCGTCGCCTTTTCCGGGAGTCGAGTGGATTTTCCTCTGGGCGTCGCGCGGGTGTTGTTTCCCTGGGCCTCGGTGCTTCACCTTTCTTCACGGCCGTCACCCGAGCGGTGGGGGTTTATGGCTCCTCGGGGCCTCACTTGTGTCAGGAGAGGGGGGAGGGAGGGGGTTAGGCCCCTCCAGAGTTGTCTCACCTGCAGCATCCACACCCTCCCAGGCTTCCCCACATGGAGCCGGTCTCTCGGGGTGCAGGTGTTGTGCTTGTTGGGGCCAGGCTCTCACCTTGTCTGTACTGGGAGCTCCCGGGCTTTGCTGGCTCAGCTGCGGGCTCGGGCTGAACACCGCTCCGGAGGAGTCGGCCGGGACCTCGGTGCAGTGTCCGTCGCTTTCTCCAGGAGTCGCATGGGCTTTCCTCACGGAGTCGTGGGGGTGTTGCCTCCCAGGGACTCGGGGCTTCACCTTTTTTCCCGGCAGGTCCAACGGCGGTGGGGGGTCTATTACTCCTCGGAGTCTCGCCGCGGCTCTCGCTTGTGTCGGGAGAGGGGGAGGGAGGCAGCTCGCTAGTTCGTTGGTCTGCCGGGCCTTCTCAGGATTCACGGGGGCTACTTATTCGCCTCTCCTCTATTTCATCATTCTATTGGACTGCGCCTCCGTCGCCTCCACTTGCTGCTCTCGTCGTCGGACGGGGGTTGCTTCTCCCGTTGGTCATCTTGGAAGCGGCGCTCTGGGTTAGGGGTGGGAGAGCACAAATCCAGTCCCTTTTGGGGGTTCCAGGGGGATTAGGAGTCCCTCGAGACTACCATGGGTGCCTCTGCTTCCAACGTTGCCATTGATGAGGAATTCATCGCTGGAAGACCGCAGAAAGGTTAGCTTTTTGTCAGATGCCGCGGGTCCCGAACGGAGGCCATTAAAGGAGCAGCCACATCGCTGGCGCTCCAGGCCACACCCCCCAGGAACGCACCTTTTAACCGACGAACTCCT
The DNA here is from genome assembly GCF_040938575.1 of Ambystoma mexicanum. NCBI lineage: Eukaryota > Metazoa > Chordata > Amphibia > Caudata > Ambystomatidae > Ambystoma > Ambystoma mexicanum. Next base: position 927,925,585 of record NC_090931.1, on the reverse strand, counting down.
CGGCTGGTTTCATCCCTGGGCAGTGCACCGACTCCAAGTTTCCTCCTCGACGAGATCCTCTCTTCCCCTGGTCGAAACAACGAACTGCACCCGCTGCCAGGAACAACTGCCACCGCTGGAGCTTCCTCTCTCTTAAAGGTACTGTGTTCCATCTGGCCTCCCTTTTCAAGGTTTGCTAAAGGTGACCCTTAAATCCTTGGCTTTCCAACTGGGTTGGCCCCCAGACTTTCTAACTTTACCTCTTGAACCACCCCAACCTCTTTTGAACATTCTGCAAAGACTTTTAGTGCATTTTAAACTATGTGATCTTGAGCACATCTCGCCTTGCTCCATTCAGTGGGCCTGGCCTATGAACTTTGGCTCTACAGTATACCCTGCCTTCAGTAACTTGATTTTGTCTCTTAAAAGTGTTAGGAACTGTTTTATTTTTATGACCTGCCTTTTTCTCTCCCTTTAACCTAATTATTGGAGTGCCATCTGAGTTACGCGCTCACCTCTGTTTTGACAAAAAGTGGTGTTTTAACTTAGACTTGTCTAGTAATTGCTAAGGGAGGTGTACATTCTTTTCTGATTGTGTTGGAACTTGCTTTTGAGTAATAGTGCAAGTGTATTTTCTAAAGTGTGTGTTAAATAAATAATTATGTACTTTTGATACAAAGCTCTGCTCAGTGTTTGCTTGTTCTACTGTGTTTTTGGCCCTATTGTGTATCCTCTGTATACTGCCTAACTCTTCTTGAGAGAAGTCTGACTGCTCAGCCACAGCTACCAGGTAAATCTGGGTGGTGCAGACTGCTACCAATTGGGTTTACTGCTTACTCCTGTAGTCTTAATCTTTTTGCAGTGTTCCGCAAGGGAACTGCACAGGATTCTGCCTAACACTTGCACAGAGACATTTTGCACAACTTCTTTTCGGAGATGGACCTTTGCACAACTCAGGAAAATACACATTGCCCAGACTATTCCTGCAGGTATCCCCAGACAAAGTCCAAGGGGAACAGTCTCTGGATCAAGTGGTCAGGGAGATTTGCTTACACTTTCACCCCAACACCTCTCAACAGAATAGTTCACAAGATGCACCAGGAACAAGTTACTCCAATCCTAATAGCACCAATGTTGGATTGTCAACCGTGGTTCTCGCACCTCATAAAAATGTCACTTTGTCCTCCAGTCAAACTACCATGCCCCTACACCATGCTCTCACAACAGCAGGGGACAACACTACATTTTTGCCCGCAAACACTAAATATGGCAGCCTTGCTCCTGATGTCATAGAGTTTGGACATCTTAATCTACCATATAGATTTATGGACATGCATAAAGAAGCTTGTAAACCAAATACCAGACACTGTTATTTCAATAAATGGAAACTCTTTGTAATTTGGTGTACTTCTCGTGACATCAATTCTATTGATTGCACTCCATCTCATGTAGTGCTTTCTTTAACTTACCTTTTGGACTGAGGGTTGGTCTTTAATTCACTAAAGGTTCATCTTGCAGCACTTTCTGCATACACCACCACTCAAAGTAAAGTTTCTTAGTGGAAGGTCCCTGTAATTAAAGCCTTCATGGATGGGGTCAGAAGACTTCATCCCCCTAATCCCCCAATTTCTAATACAACTCCCGGAGGGGACTTGAATGTTGTCCTTATTAACGTATGAGCCCTCCTTTTGAGCCTATGCATAAAGCAAATCTCAAGTGCCTACTTATAAGACGGCTTTTCTAGTGGCTATTACTTCCATCAGAAGGGTGAGTGAACTGCAAGCTCTTTCAGTTAAAGATCCTTTTGTCACCATTCATAAAGACAAAGTGATTTTACCACATATCCACGCTCCTCACCTAAATTCATTTCAAAGTTCCATGTAAATAAATCCATAAAACGTGCAGCTTTCTTTTAAAATCAAACCAATTCAGCCGAGAGGGCTCTTCTTACCCCAGATGTTTGAAGAGCAGTGATGTATTTCCGCAATACTACAGAAACACTAAGGAAGACAAATTATTTTTTTGTCTCCATTGTCACTGGTAGAGAGGGGGACCCCGTCTCTAAATCATCAATCCCTAAATGGATTATAAAATGTATCCATGTGAGTTTCTCCTTTCACGCCTAACGCAAGCTCTACTCGAGGCACATGGTCTGCTCTAGCTTTGTACCTCTAGATGCCACTTGCAAGGCTGCTACCTGGAGTTCTGTTCGCCCCAGCATTCTCCAGTAGCCAATTGACACAAAATAGAGGCCTCCCTTCCCCAAGACAAAGTTCTTCGGTTGTTTGATTCATAGGGTTCCCTTGCCCAAGAATTCAACATAACATCTAATTCAAATGTATCACAGTTCACACACAACTAAAGTCCTGGGACTCCCTTCCCCAAGACAAAGTCCTTTGCTTGCTTGGCTCTCAGGTTTCCCTTCCCCAAGACTGTGACATAACACTCACTTTGGGTTTCATCTGCACCAAGTTCAAAAAGAAAACGGGGTCCGATTTTCGCCAAGTTTTTCACAGTTCTTTACAGCTTGTTCATCGTTCATGGTTTTCTGGTCTAGGTGCAGTTGTCGGACCACACTGTCCACCCATCACAGGTCACGCAAACAGTATTCCTGCATATTAGGAGACTTTCTGGTCTAGGCTTAGTTGTCGGACTGCACAGTCCACCCATTACAGGTAATACAACCATAAGTCTCATCAAAGCTGTTGGGCCCCTTTTAGGCTTTTCTGCCTTGGGCTCTCACTTTCCACACTTGTACTTTTTGTAACCCCTTTTGATATCTTTGCACACAACGCTCACCACAACTCTTCAATCCTTCATATGCCTTTGATTCTGTCAATGCTGCTCTTAATTGATCATGCTGGTTGAAATTTCTATTAAAGTGATCATTCACCATTCAGCATATCGTAGTTGACTCATTTGGCAGCTTTCTTTCAGTTCAACATTAATTAATGGTAGCATTTACTTGTGCGCGTGTGAATTATCACTTTCTTTCAGTTTGGTATTCACTATGGATAGCATTTACTTGTTTTTGTTCAATTAGCGGTTTTCTTTCAATTTGGTATTCAATATGAGTAACATACTTAAATGCAGGGACTGTTAATTATTTAAAGTTCCTTTGGAGTGCTCCGGTCTTCTCGGTGTCTCCTGACACTTATCGGCTTTCGTGGCTCTTCCTAGCGGCTCTTCCCGAAAGGGTAAACCTTCAATTTGTTCACCGAACACATCTCGGCCAGGCACCTCTGTTCTGCTCCACACGCGATCTGCGTTCCTGGCGTCTTCTGCAGCTCCTGCTGCACCCAGGCTTGGGGGCAGAGAGCTTTTCTCTCTCCTCTACTACCTGGCAACGTCTGCTGCCCGCCTTCACAGTAGAGGAATCCCAATCCTGCAAAGATCCTCTGGCAAGTCTCCGGGAATCGTTGCCAGCGTCTCTGCTCCTTCACTCGGTCGCAACACAGCTGATTCTCATCCCTCTCTCTCCCTTCTGCTTTTGGGCTCCAGCTTTTATACTTTTTATCATTATTAACAGACTGCAGGTGAAAAGGCTTAGGCTCAATTACCTGACATTGTATAAGCCTCTTAGTGTGACATGTCTGACCTTCAGTACTAAGTGCATGCAGGTCTCTCTTCTTTGTCCCAATACCAGAGTGGTGTTTGCAATAGGAAGTGTGCATTACTCTTAGTTGCCTCGTCTTCGTCCTAGTACTTGATGGGAGTTTACGGGAAAAACTGGAAAGGACTGGCAATATCCCATGAAGACCGAAGGAAGGTCGGGTAGGTCAATGTTAGAAAAGGGGGGAATACCATGTCTCGCCTTCAGGTACCCTCTCTCCAATACTTAAGGACCGTCCGCCCAGGTGATACTCCCTCGCTTGTCCACCCACCAGGGTCGGGATTCAAAAGCAAGAGCCCTCCCCATGCCACCTGAAAAGAAGATCCCCGTGCAGTAGATGTGGGAGTACCTGCAGGTTTCTCACATAAGTAATCTACTTATTTCTCTCTTCTCTCTTGCTGAACAATTCTTTTTTTTTTAGCTATCCCTGTAATGCTGTTAGCAACCACTCTCATTTATTATGAAGACGCTATTAATATTTGACCACAACTGCTCCCTTCCTCTACTTTTGACATGCCCATTTGTTTGTTCATTTTAAAATAGTGTGAAATGTCCTCCCTAACGATGATGACAAGTACCGGGTCCATTATTCTGCCTGCCTAAATCACCATACATATTTCAGCTTTAGTTAACTTCTCCTATTCATCATACCCAGCACAGTTCTATGATCCGACAGTCAGTGTGGTAGTAGGCTGCTTCTCACCACTCCTCCCAATGCTTCACTTGATGCACACATGTATCTAATGGATACATTAACAGCACTTTGTTTAGGTTGCTACTAAATCTCAGTTTGTAGTTAATCTCGCTGTTGTAAATTATTGGAGTAAACGACAAGCTCGCTGAATCAAAGTTTGCCTTGAAAGACGATGGCAGATCCTAGCTAAGTAGCCCTTTACCATGAACATTACTGAGTCCAGAAATTCCATGAAGTATTATCTCCAGTCTTATCCCTTTTTCATTGTAAACTCAAGTTTAGAGCTTTCTGCAGACTTTATACAATGTTGCTTTACATCCTTCAGCTGACATCCTGATTTATTTTTCCATCCTGAGTATTCATCTTAAGATTCTTCATCCATTCCAGAATTGTTTCTTTGTGATATCCATTCGCAAAATGTATTCTACATGTGTTGGTGGTTTCAGGGATTAAATAATTACGGGAAGGAAATGTTACTCTGTTTCGAACGTGAGGGCTCTGGGGTTCCTACAATATTCCCCACTCAGGAGCATTTGTATGTCTAGAGAAGTTGGCGCTTGCAGGGAGTGCCTGGAGTCCTACTCGAGGTAGTGGTCCATAAGGTGGACTGTTACTGGAGGCATTGAAGATGCCCACATCAGTAACCACACAGACATTGGCTGACTGATCCTTTGGAGGGGAGCAATAGAGCACTGCTTACACCCATAATTGCCCACTGGTACTGTAGGTTGTAGCTATGGGGCTGTGGGCCTTCCCGTTCCCATTTGACACTTGCCTGAGAGTGTGGCCATGTCTTGAAAGTGCTAAAAGGGAGACAGCAACTTTGTGGAGAAGCTACCCTCAATCACAACTAGCATCTCGGGGTTGCATGCAGCAGATCATCATCTGTAAACTACTTAATTATGTTTGCATGTTACACAACAATCTGCCTATTTTATGCATATACATGCCAACTGACCAGACCACTAGTAGCTGGAGCCCCCAAGTGGCAGTGAAAAACAGGCTCCGGGTATTTGAGGGACATTTCAGGTAAGTATGATGCACTTACCTCCATAGCAGGACATTGGCAATATGAGGTAACACATTTCAGTTGATAGGAATGTGTTTTCATGAACCCTTACATTGCTTGAGGAAAATAGTGGACACATCCCTGCAGGTATTGGGTTAAAGGGGCCTGTTAATGGTAACACCATCCATGCACAGGCCAGATCTCCCGTTTATTTTCTTGTTCTATCAAATTGAGTCTCTGGGAGTTGTATGCTAGATCCACCTGTAAAGTGACAAAGAGGAAGGACAAGGATCAGAGGAAGAATAATGTGAAAGTGTTCCTCAGCTTCTAGGAATGAATCATATAAACCAACACAACACCCAAAGAGGTAGCTGAGGAGCGAGGTAAAAGCTGGAAAGATGCTAGAAAAGCTGTAGCTCCTCTTATCAAAGGTGACTTGACAATTCTGCTTCATGAAATTATATAAATGACCAATTATATGAACGTGCTGCTGAAAACTTTGACAGTTAACACAACATTGCTATCTCCAGTGTACTGTTCTACCTTGCGCCATGGCGCTGTAAGCCCACTGTAAGAGCATGCATTGGGTACTAGGTGTACTAAAATATATAACCACATAAAAAGTGTTTACTGCGATATGAACAGAAAGATAAATCCACAATAGTTTTAACAGAAATAAGGTTTGTAAACTTGGCCTTCACTGATTGGTTTTAATATGAAACGGCAGAAGGCTGAGAAAGCAGTCCCCGTTTGGGAGCTGATACTAGATGGCTTCAACCCAAACCATGAAGGAGTTTTTGCACTCAAGTTACAATTTCACACTTCACTTGCATGTAAAAGGGGGGAATTCCAGAGTTTCGGCTGAACCCATTGGTGTGACGAGGACATGGGAAGTTAATCACAGTCAGGGACCTTTGATCCTTGGGAGTGTAAGGAACTCATGGTGGTAACAGTAAAGACGGACACAATTGATCACAGTTCAAGGGTGTTTATTAACTTTGTTATGGGTGAAAAAAACACCTAATCTAAACCTAAATCTAAGATGGGAGCAAGCTACGACCATCAAATAATAAGGCAGTCCGAGTGGCGTCTTGTCAAATAAAAAGGCCTATATTAAAAAACATATTGCCAATCCTTACAACTAAGTTAATAGTGTGGGATAAAGTTCACAAGAAAAGAAAAAAGTGTTCACCAAATGATAAGTCAGGATGGGATGGCTGGCATCCCTCTTCCCCACGTTTTTTGCACGGGACAAGGAAGGACACGGTTACAGTTCCTTTTAATGATGCCAGGACCTTCTGGGGCCAAGTCTCTTTCCTATAAAGTCTCTTGCCTTAGAAGGCCTGCTGGACCATAAACAATAAACAAACAAAAGTTCCTTTGGTAATCTTTCACGTTCGGCGATTGTGCTTCACCCTTTGGATACCACTCAGCTGGGTTCTGATCCTTCTTGCAACGTTAGCCTCCCTCAGTCAGGTTCACTACAGCCTTTCACAAGTTCACAATCTCATCAGAAAGCGGGGGTTCCCTTCCCCTAGCTTTTTCCTGGCATCCCTCTGTCGGGTTCACACTTGCCAATTTCACAGCTCACTCAATTTTCCTCAATGTGTCAAAGACTTTCGAGTGTACGAGGGCTTTGCTCAACACTCCTAGCACCACTTCGACACTTCACGCCGGCCTCTCCTAAGGCCTCTTGGTTCTTGTAGTTCAACAAAACAACACAACACAAAAAGGCTCCAGTCCGAGTCCTTCGAATGAGCTCCCCCGCGGCGCTGACACAAGTTCTTTGTTCAACAATGTTGCAGCCTGCAACCTTGGGCCCAGCACAGTTCGGTTTACTATGTCTTCTCTGACTCACTGTCTGTGCTGAACTGTTGGAGCATCTTGTCTCGTCCTTTAAAAAATATCGTCCCAGCATTGTTTGTAGTAGCAATTTCTCCTGCAAAGCCTCAACTCCCAGCCAATTCACAACAAATTGCAGTTGCCCTGCTAGGTAATACAACTCAAAGTTGGTCACCTTTTTATTTATTTATTTACTTATTCGTATTTGTTGAGCGCACAGCAGCCCTTGGGCATCATGGCACTTGTTACAGAGAATGATAATACTTAGTAACAGAGATTGGAGCAGAGCTTAGTTGCAGACAGGTAGAAAAAGAATAACAAACAAACATGGTAAAAACTTAAAACCATACATTTTACACAATATATATAGTGCAATGCAAGAAGATGTGTGGAGGTGAATGAGATGTCGAGGGTGGATGGCAGGGGCAAGGGAAGGAGTTAATTGAAGAGGGTAGTTTTCAGGTGTTTCCAGAAGGCTTTGGGGGATGTCTCAGCTCTGAGGGCAGCGGGGAGAGAGTTCCAGAGATTAGGGGCTAAGAACGGGAATCCTAATCTCCTTGCTTTGGCCCTCTTGATGTGCGGGATGTTGATTTGATTGGTGTAGTGTGTTCTGATAGGCCGGGAGGATGTGGACCTTGATAAGGTTTGAGACAGATAGGGAGGTGCAGTGAGATTGAGACATTTATGAGTGATGGTGAGGATTTTAAAGGTGATTCGGTCTTTGACTGGGAGCCAGTGGGCTGCCTGTCTGGCTTGGGTGATGTGGTCTCTTTTCGGGATGCTTAGTGCAGCTCTTAGCGCATTGTTTTGGGTGACTTGAAGTCTGTTTGTTTTTTTTAGGTGCCTGCTAGAAGGGCATTGCAGTAGTCTAACTTGGCCCCTATCGTAGCTCTAGCAATTGAGTCAGTTTGATTTGGTTAGGTAGGGTTTTATGGCATTGATAAGCTTCGTGCTTAGGGCTGAGGCAATGGCATTTACATGCTTGATAGGGTGGAATCAATGTGAACCCCTAGTGTCTTCACTGAGGAGGATACAATGCTGGAGTTATCTATGTTGAAGTTGGCGTAGAGGGGGTTTAGTTTGGCTAGTGTGGCTTTTTGGCCAAGAATCAAGATCTGTCTTGTCCCCATTGAGGCATAGGCAGTTTGCTGCCATCCAAGCCTGGATGGTCACGTAGATTACCTGCAAGGCCTCTGCGTCTTGGTCATATGAGCCTGATAGCGGTAGCAAGACTTGTGTATATGCTATACCGAGTGCATCAAGGTTCTCGAAGAGGGGCTTCGTGAAAAGGTTGTTAAGTGTGGGGGCTGTGCATGAGCGCTGTGGGACTCCGCAGCGGATGATGGTGGGGGCAGCATTAGCTATGTTGGAGAATACTTTCATGACCCTGCCTTCGAGGAAAGAAGGGATCCAGGAGGCTGCTTGTTTGGAGAATTGTGCCGCTTGGGTGAGGTGGGTAGTGAGGGTCTTGTGATCTACAAGATCGAAGGTCGCTGAGAGGTCTAGTAGGAGGAGCAGGGCGGGCTTGCTGTCCATGATGTGCGTGATTTGGTTTTTTAGGTCTAGTAGGGCGGTTTCTGTACCATGCCCTTTGCGGAAACCGGACTGTCTTTTTCCTAGGATGGAATTAGCTTCTAAGTATAATTGTATTTGGTTGTGGGCCACCTTGTCCAGGATTTTGAGAAGGAATGAGACGGTAGTTATGGGCCGGTAGTTGTTTGGCTGTGCAGGATCTAAGGTGGGTTTTTTCAAGAGAGGGCAAACCCAAGCTTCTTTGAGGCTATTGGGACGATGCCTGTTTTAAAAGAGGAGTTGATGAATTCAGTCAGAAGCGGGGCGAGGGCTTCAGCACAACCCTGGATTATCTTAGGCGGGCATATGTCGCCTTTACAAGGTGATGGTTTGAGGTGTTTGAGGAGGTCTATGCCTTCTTGTTCTGAGATGTCTTTGAAGGAGAAGTTGGGCGAATAAGGGATTTTGTGTTGGGGGGGGAGTGGGTCGGAGCTGGCTGTGTAGCACATTATAGTGATCAAGAATTTTCTTCTGAAGGTCTTTTTTGTTGAGCATAGCAGCTTGTATGCTTGCCCACCAGGCTTCGCCTTTGATGATTTCGTCAGTTCTAGCAGGAGGCGTGGTTAGTTCATTGAATATGGTGAATAATTCCTTGCTTTGGGAGTTGGTATTAGATATTCGTAGATTGTATGAGTTTGATTTGGCAGAGATGATGGCTTTTTTGTACTGAAGGGCAATCAACTTAAAGCTTTCTTTGGAGGCGTCGCAAGGGTTAGTCTGCCAGTTTTTAAGAGCTAGTCGCTTATTGGAGCGAAAGGTTTTAAGTTGTTCAGTGAACCATGAGTTCTTGTGAAAGGATTTTTTCCTCATGTTTACATTCAAGTGGAGCTATGGAGTTTATTGCATTAGTGAGGGTATCCTTAAAGATGTCTGCTACGATGGTGGGGTCCTGTGAGAAGGGAGGAGATAGGCATGGGGTGTTAAGGTATGGTAGGAGGTTTTCTGTAGTACGTTTTCTTGCGCTTCTTGTTTGCGCCATTGGGGCCTGTGTGAGGATTTTAGCACAATGGTCAGTAGGAATGGAGAATTGGATGCAATTGTGGTCAGTCCGCGGGTAGGCTAGATTAGATGTGATGAGAGAGTCACAGTTGTGATCAACAACCCAATCTAAGTTACGACCTTTGGTGTGAGTCGGGCCAGAGACTTTTTGGGAGAAGCCTGGGTCAAGAAGGTTGTTGGTCAGAGCTGTCACTGGTTTATCTTTGGGGTCATTGTAGCCAAGGTTAAGATCACTTAGTAGTATGGTTTTAGTAGATTCTTTGATATTGTCACTGTCCAGCATCCCCATAGTTCCTCCACAATGTGCGTAAGGCAATTCTATTTCTCCCCCCCCCCCTCATAGAAATTCTCGTGCTAATGTGTTTAACTGCTTGAAGAACCCACCCGGTATGTTGTAAGGTACATTAACAAAGTGATACAAAGATGCGGAAGGACCACCATTTTTAACAACGCTGTCCTGCCTGGCACACCAAGGGGCAACTTCCTTCAGAACCCCATGAAATTAGCCACCCTATCCAGGGCTCTTTGTGGGTTATTCTTGTGTGAGGAAGCAGGGTCGTGCCAGTCGTTAATACCCAGATAGCTAAAAGTAGTAATCGTCCATTGTAGGCCCAAATTAGGCAACTTTTCTTCGGCAAGTCCTGAGCCCCGCCAACGGGAACAAACAGTATTTCTCCCGATTTACCTTAATACCCGAAAAAATGGCGAACCGATCTATGATGTCTAGTAGATATAGTAGGTTGGTCTCCGGTTGGCCTACTAGGACTGCTGTTTCTTTCAATTTGTTCACAGTTAATGTGCAGCAGCATTTAGTCAGTCTGCATATAGTGAGACTTAAGTGTTCCACCCCATCTATTACAATTCCCACCCCTGAATATTCCACTCTAAGGAAGGCAGCCAGTGGCTCCAATGCAAAAATGAACAGCATTGCTGACAGTGGGCAGCCCTGCTTGGTGCCCTTATGTACCTCCCATACTTCGGAAATCTATTTACCCGTTTTCACCCTTGCTTTGGGTACAGTGTAAATCAACTTCACCCACCGTAAGAACACTGTCCCAATCCCGAAACGAATGCCTGGACTGCGTCACAAGAGGCCACCACACAGTCCACCTCCAAGTGGTTAGTGCTATCTATCACATGATGCAGCCTCCTCATGTTCCAAGAGGTACTACACCCCGGGACATACCCTGTTTGATCGTCGTGAACCAAGTTTCCCACCCCCTCCTTAATTCTGTTTTCCAGTACCGCTGTCAGTATCTTGCAATCTTGATTCATCATAGAGTGGTCTATATGAACCATAACTCTGTGGAGGATTCCCAGATTTTAGAATAGGCACTGTGGTGGATTCCCTTAAGGTAATACCCCAAGTTCATATGCTTCGACAAAGACTTCCATAAACCTGGGCGCTGGTACATCCGCATATGCTTTGTAGAATTCCCCAGGAAAACCATCTGGTCCTGGGGTCTTGACAGTCAGGAGTTCAGCTATTACTGCACTGATTTCATTTAATGTCAGTGGGGCATCCAGCATATCCACCTGCTCTCCTTCTAGCATGGGTAATTCTATTTGAACTAGTGCGTCGCCAATCTCCCTATCATCCATCATTGCATCTTCCGAGTATAGGGATACGTAAAACCTTGAATACCTCATTAATCTTGCTTTGGGTCCTAACAATTGTCCCATTCTCATCTGCAATAGCGCTAATCATATCTCTTGGTTCTTCCCGTTTGCATAACCATGCCAGCAACCTCCTCGACTTTCCCACTCCCCAATGCATTTTTGTCGCAATTCCAGCAACCTCCCGACCCTCCTCTTACCCTCTCCTCTGCGCTCCCCTCCCACGCTATAGTGTCTACAATCTCTGTTAGAGTCCGAAGTATATCCTTTCTGAGGCCTTACATTTTCCCAACCATCGCCCCCATCATAACCTCATAATTACCTTGAAAGCATCCCACAAAGTGCCTGCTTTTGTAACACTGCCCTTGTTAGTATTGAAGTACAGCACAGTCTTAACCCCCAGTTAGCTATTAAAATCCTCCTCCAGTAGGGCCTCTTGTCTCAGCCACCAAGTTGGTATCTGGGGTCTCTGTGTAAGTCTATGCCATGTTGCTATCAGCGGGTATGGTCGGAAAGGACTCTAGCCTTGTAATCTATGTTTTTAAACCCGCCTAAAATTTCTAAAATTTCTATTCCAGTGAAAATATAATCGATGCGTGTATGTACCCCGTGAGGGGAAGAAAAATGGGAATAACCCCGTGGCCCGTCGTGTTTCTCCCTCCATATATCTACCAATTTTAAATTCCGCAAGATCGAACCAAGAACCTTAGCCGATGGTGCAGGTTTCCTATATTTCTCGTTTTATTTATCCAAGCCACAGTTTTATCTATCCAAGTGCAGTTGAAGTCGCTGCCCCAGACCCATGCAGATCCCCTGTATGCAGACAATTTTGAGTATAACGACCGAAAGAACGCTGTGGCGTCGTCATTTGGAGCATATGTGTTCACCAGGCGAACTTCTCTGTTTTCCAATAGTCAGTATGCTACAACCATTCTGCCCTCATCATCTCTTTTAAACTTCAATAACTGAAAGGGGACCGAGGGAGCAATCCAAACAAGGACACCCCTGGCATACGCCCAGAAAGATGAACCATACAGCTTGCCACCTCATTTCCTAGCTATCGTAGCCAGTCTGTCAGCCGTGAGGTGCGTTTCCTGTAGCAGCGCCACCTGCATTACCATCCTGATCAAGAATGCGTGCACACACAATCTCTTGACATAATTATTAATCTCCCTTACATTCCGAGAGACTGTACATAGGCCGTTAACCATTGTTGTAAGAGGTTTTGCTGGGGTTCTCCTTGTCCCACCGCCCCATGCCTGTTTTCCAGATCTCCTCCCTCGGGTCGCCCTTTCGCCAGTGGGGGCCATTTTGTTTCCAGCCCTCTATCACTGCAAAGCGGAGTATTGCAGTCCGCCACCCTCGTAGGGGAGTCGGAGACCATGGGTTTGCCTATGTGCATATATCGCCTGTCCTTTTCACATTCACCACAATCCCACCTGTCAACATACAAAACACTCCCCTTCAGCCAAACACATTGCCCACATTCCCTCCACCTCATCCCTTCTCGAAAAACCGTAACCCTCCACCCACCCAAACCTTCCACCAGTACCAACAGCCCAGCAGTGAATCAACTGCTCAGGCTCAGCTGCCTCTCCCGTACCCTCCTCCCATCTGCGGGTAGCGTGCAGCAGCTCAATGCCTTAAAACTGGCATCTTAAATTACAACTGCGGTGTGTGGCGATCTCCAACGGCAGTCTCTTCTAGGGCACCTACTCTGTCCTGGTGTCCGAGTTCCACCCGCCCCTGCATTTCTTTTAGTATCCATGTGCCTCTTCCACCCAAGCCGCAAGGGGGAAAGCGCTAACAGAAATCGTACTCTGTGTGTTCCAAAGCCCACTGCTTCACGGCCCATTGTTGCCTCTGTTTGGTAGCTGCAGCACCCCCTGTGGGTCCATCCAGGAGTGTGCCTCCGACGTGTCCTCAAAAAAATACGATCTACTGCTGTGTAAAACCTTCAGCTTGGTGTTAGGCAGAAACCTGTGCAGTTCCCCCTGGGACCACTGCAAAAGATTAAGGACTACAGGTGTTTGGCAGTAAACCCACTTGGTAGCAGTCTGTACCACACAGATTCACTTGGTAGCTGTGGCTGAGCAGTCAGACTTCCCTCAAGAAGAGTTAGGCAGTATACAGAGTATTCACAATAGGTCAAAAGAACACAGTAGAACAAGTAAACACTGACCAGGGCTTGATGTAAATGAGATATAATTATTTATTTAAGACCACATCTAGAAAAACACACAGGCACTAATAGTAAGCAATTCAAAAACACGGTCACTAAAAGATATACACTCCCTTAGAAGAATATTAGACAAGTCTTAAGTAAAGCCCCACTTATTTTCAGACAGCGGTGAGCGCTTAACGTAGATGGCACTCTAATAATTTGTTTTAAAAGGGAGAGAAAAGCAGAGAATAAATTGAAACAGATCCCAACACTTTTTCACGAATACCACAAGAGAGGAAGGCAAAGTAACACCGTGAGTTTAGAGTCAGTAGGCCGGATCCACTTTAAGAGGATCAAAACGAAATGTGTCCAAGGTCACACGGTTGCAGTGCACAAGAGTCTTGCAAAGGTTCAAAAAGAGTTGGACCAAAGAAAGGGACCAGTTAGAGGGTCAAGGCGGCCAGCGCAGTCCAGAAGGTTAAGGGGTTATTATTACCTTGTAGCAATCTTAAGAAATTGAGGCCTGGCGGACACGGTACCTTAAAGTGGTGAGAATACTCCAGCGGGGGCAGTTGTTCCTGGCAGCGGATGCAAGTCGGTGCTTCATCCGGGGGAAGAGAGGAGCTCGTCGGGGAGGAAGACAGGAGTCCGTTGCACTGCCAGGGAAGAAACCAGCCGCGGAGTTCTCAGGTAAAAAGGAGTGGTCCTTTTATTCGCGGTCCAGTGGTAAGTGGCTATCTGGTTGCCGGGTTGCTTGGCACGGGCAATTCGACCACAAGCCGGTCTGGGGTGCGAAGAGAAGAAGGTAAACTGGTTGTGCCCACCAGTCAGGGAGAGAAGCCTCTCCAGCCGGGAGATCTTCTCTGTCATCGGGAAGTGGTGAGTCGGTGTCGCAGGGCTCCACCGGTGGTGTCGTCGTGGTAGGTCGGCTCAGCTTCTCCCTCGTCGGATTCTCAGGTCCTGTGGCAACTTCTGAAGTTCCAGTCCCCAAAGCCCTGCTTTTATGCAGCACACCCCCATTCACTCAGCCTAGCTGTCAATCAAACATGCTAAGTGGTGAGCCGGCCGGCTCACCACTTGGGCCAATCACACAAGAGTGCGACTTGAGTTACCAAGGTAACTCAGTCCAGGGTGCCTAAACCCCCTCCTACACCCCCTGTGGTACCCAGACAGAATGGCGCCACTTTTGGAGGCTTCTGTGGAGAAGCCCGCCAAAAAGTGGGACAAAGGGCTCGACTTGGGTTGGAGTCACAGAAGAGAACACAAACGCCATTTTAGAATCGAGTCTTGGCAAAAAATACCAACCGGCAAATTAATATTAAATAAATAAACCGGCGGTATGTTCGAGGCTATGAGAATTAAATAATTAAAGTTGGTAGCCTCGAACAATGGGAAAATCCCATAGGAATATATTCGCGGTCGAATATAAAAAGTAGTATCCACTGCCACCAGCCAATACCCGATCAGGGGGGACGGAGACGTGCCCCCTCGACTAACAGACCCAGGGGCAATCGAATTGCCCCGACCAGTACATCCACAATATGATGGTTTGTACCGGTTTCTGTTAATAATTTGGGACTAGTAAAGCCAATGGTGACTTTACATGGCCTGGGAGACACTAGTCAGTCCCAGGGTATGGAGTCTATGGTGGGGTGTCACTATGACACCCCTGTGTTACTGCACGGAGGGTGCTGTGTAACACACATAGTAAAAACACATGAGACCTTATGGAGTAAAGGACCCCATAGCCCATAAAACACATTAGCAGTCAAAGGAACACCATAAATCATGTCCAAGAGTGGGAAAAAAGAGTCTCACTCTTGGCAGGAGAAAAAAACAAACTCCAGAAATCCAGCAAAGCTGCTGGGGGACTCGCTAGATTAGGAAATTCAGCCTAAAGAGAGATTCTCCCTAACACTTGGCCAGGCAGATCAACATTTACCGTAAATTTGCTAGTCGTAATCGTTCTTTGGTCGGGCCAAATATTGCTCTACGCCATTGCACCAAGGCAGTGTAGTCGGGATATATCGCCAACTTTTTTTACATTTTTTGAAACACTCTTTATTAGCATTTCGTGTTAACACCCTAAACACCCAACATCCCACCCCCCTGCCCCCAACCCCTCTCCCCCTTCCACCTTCCCTTACATACATCCGAAAAACTTTAATGAAACACAGTAATAACTACCTAACCCCGCCCACCCCCCATCTCCCCATCCCTCCCTTCCAATAACCAAATTCCGGCCTCCAGGCCATCCAACGATCACCGCATACTGATCCACCACGTCCATGGTTTCCCTGAGAGTCCAACTTATCCTTGCCGGCTCACCAACACCCACCTCCCCTCTCCTCCCTTATCACTCCCTCCCCCCCCTTCTCATCTGTAAATCCTCACGGCCATCGTAAATCATTCTTTAGGCAGGTCATTCAGCAGTTGGGCCCATTGGACCGTAACATCTTCCCCTTCCAGTTCAGAGTCCACATTTTGCAGAACCGTCATTTCCGACAACCCCCACCTGCGTACATCCTTCCGCCATAGAATAACCGACGGACCTTGAGGGCACTTCCACGCTATCGCCATCCGGCGTTTATCCAGTATAAGTAGAAACGGGCTCATCCTGTTCCGCACTTTATGCCTCTTCCCCCCTCCCCCCGGGAGCTTACCCCACAGACACGTCTCCGGACAATGCTCCAGTCTAGTTCCCAACAAACCATTCACTCCTTTTAGAACCTCCTCCCAATACGCCACTATTACCCTGCAGTCCCATACCATATGCCAAAACCCCTCCTATGGCACCCCACACCTAGGGCAGTCATCCGATAAATCCCTGTTCATTGCCTTAAGATACCACCGGGGACACATATGTTCTATGCAAAATATTGAATTGAACCAGTTGAAACCGGGCATTCCTCGATGTTTGTCGGACCAACCCCAACACCTTGACCCACTCTGCACTCGATATGGGGTGACCCATGTCCGCCTCCCATCTCCCCTTGACCCTGAATTCCCCTTCTGCCCCTCCCTCCCGAAGGGCCTTATATATCCGCGATATGCGGGACCTCCCCCCCGCCTGGTCCAGCAATACTCGGAGAACCGAACACGCTTCCGGCTCCTCTGGGATTTCTACCCACAACTCTGCCAGCCTACGGACCACTACCCCATACGCTAGGAAATCCCCCTGCGATAGGTCACATTTCCGGCACCACTCCGCACAGGTAAGTAACCTCCCCCCTTCAAGAAGATCCCCCACCGTTGTACAACCTTTTTCCCGGAGTCTCTGTACCCCTACTCTCCCAATCGCCTGACGGAGCTTTTGATCGGCACCCCACGGGAGATTACTCTCGTACCGCCCCCTACCCTTCTACCACCAACATACTTCCTCCACGTCTCCCTCACCGCCTCAAACACTACCGTTCTCCCTCTATCCCCCAGTGGATACCAGAGAAGCTCCACCGGCCTGTTGTTTGGCGGCAAACTTCCTATCAATCCCCCAAGGGCCCCTCCCCGGCTGATCCCACACCAACACCGCCTGCAGCTGTGCCGCCACAAAGTATTTCTCATAATCCGGGAGACCTAAGCCCCCATCCTCTCTTGACCTCCGCAGTATCTTCAAGGACACCTTTCTTCTCCCTGTATCCCATAGTAACTCCCTAATCTTAACATCTAACATTTTAAAGAACACTCTCTTTGCCACATATGGTATATTAGTAAAGAAATACAACAATCGCGGCAGAATCACCATTTTAGAGAGGGCCACCCTACCCATCAGAGAAAGCGGTAATACCTTCCAGAACTTGACAATCTCCTATTCCGGACAATGCCCTCCCCGTGTTGTACACACACGTGTCTTCTAGTTCATGAAATACTTGTATCCCCAGATATCAGAATGACTCAGTCTCCAATCGTATCCCCAGCTCCGGTAACTCCCCCAGTGGGCGACCCCGTAGTTCCCCTAACGGAAACAGCACCGACTTCTCCAGGTTAATCCGGAAACCTGACATACGTCTAAAATTCCAAAGTATCTCCAACAACTCCGGAAGGTATAGCTTAGGGTCCACTATATACAACAGGTCGTCCGCGTAAAGAGACACTAGGTGTTTGAGACCCCTCACCTCAATCCCAGGCTCCATCATCTCTTGCCTCAGGAATGCCACCAATGGTTCCAGGGCCAGGGCAAACAAAAATGGAGAGACTGCACATCCTTGCCGCGTCCCTCTTCCCAACTCCCATGTATCCGACACCCAATTATTTGTTCTAACCATCGCCAGCGGTTTTTCATATAGGAGGGCCAACCACCTACAGATATTTTCCCCAAACCCAAATTCACGCATCACCCGAAACAACCACTTCCACTCCAGGGAATCAAACGCTTTCATGGCGTCAAACGAAGCCAATGCCATGTCTCAAGTCTGTGATTTCACTAAATCCATAACATGGTGCAGGCGCGTGATATTGCCTGATGTATTCCTTCCTCCAATAAACCCACATTGGCCCGGGTGGACCAAACTCTGCGCCACTCCCGCCAACCTAGCGGCCACGATCTTCCCTAAAATATTCCCGTCCACATTCAATAAGGAGATGGGGCGGTACGCCGCGCAATCTCTTGGATTTTTTCCCTCCTTTAGGAGTACCGTAATTACAGCCTCTATCATCGATTCTGGGAGACAGCTTCTCTGGAACGCCTCCTCATATACTTTCTGCAGCTGTGGTACCAGGAGGTCCGCAAACATACCGTAAAACTCCACCGGAAGCCCATCACTACCCGGAGCTGTGCCTCTCTTCATTGCGCGGATCGCCCAACGAATGTCCCCCTCCTCTATCGGGGCCTCCAGTTCTTCCCGCCTATCCTCCCCCAATTTCGGTAACTGGAGTAGCTCCATGAGACCTTCAACATCCTCCTCTACATACCCTCCCTCGCCCATGTACAATTCCTTGTAGAATGCTACAAAAGTGTCATTGATTCCCTTCTGGGTCCCTATTACCTCCCCCATCCTGGACCTTAGCTCAGTTATGACCCGACTCGGCTGTTCCCTACCAATCAACCAAGCCAACAACCTGTCCGCCTTATCCCCTTCCTCATGCAATCTAACACCCCTCCTACTGCCATCAAAATGTGACAACTCCATCAGGGTTTCCTGGTAGAGTTCCAGCTTCCGTGCCAGGGTCTCCCCCACTTCCACACCTCTCGCCACCTCCCCATCCAGCTCTGTCACTTGTTCCTCCATTCGTTGCAGCAAAGTTAAGAGTCTCTTACGCATCCCCAGTGTCATGGATAAGCACTGCCCTCTCACAGTCGCCTTAAAAGCCTCCAGTAACACTCCCCTAGACTCCACCGAGCCCTCATTTAACTCGAAGTATGATCTTATCCCTTCTCGGAGTTCCCCCCCCAAACGCCCCATCCTGTAGCACCTACCTCTGCAGATGCCACAACCGCTGCAGAGGCCTCTCTATGGACCCAAATAGTGTGACCACTAAAGGGGAATGGTCTGACAGAGTGCGCCCTAGGTATCTTGCCTCCCCAAAATGCTGACAGTGCTCTCTCCCGGTTATGTAATCCAACCGTGAATACAAACCGTGCGCCCCCGAATAATAGGAATAAGCCCTTTCCTCACCATGCTTCTCCCTCCGCACCTCCACCAAGTCAAGGTCCCTCATTATTTCATGGAGCGACCCCCGCCATATACTTCTTAGGCCCCCTTTACTCCCCAACCCATCCAACCGCTCATCCAGGTGACAATTAAAATCTCCACCCCATATTATCATGTCCCCCCTATACGCCCCGATTATACGCAGCACTGAGGGGAAATACTCCTTATCATCCGTGTTCGGTGCAAATGAATTAACCAAACAAATCGTCTCGCCCTCCCATAAACATCGCACCAGCACCCTTCTACCACCCTCATCCTGTGACACCACCTCCACCCTCAGTGGCGTCCCCCTTGCCATCCAAATAAGTACCCCTCTAGCCTGGGATGAATATGTCGTACCCACCCCAAATTTTCCACAACTTCCCCAGCATCTCTGCGCCTGCATGCGTCTCCTGTAGCAGGGCCACTTGTATTCCCTGTCATTTCAAAAACTCCCCCACTCTCCGCCTCTTCTGGTAGTTCCCCAATCCCCAGACATTCCATGTCCCAATTGTCAAGCCTCCTAACCTACCCATCTAGACTATCGGTGATAGTACTTACGTTATCCCCTCCACTCTGCCAGAAGCCCAAATATCCGCCCTCAGGGTTACCCTTACCTTCCCCGCCCACCATGTCTGCTGTGACCAATCTTACTTCTATGCCTTGTTCCCAACTCCCCTTCTTGCGCCTACCCCCAACTTGGCGCTTTAGTCTCTGAACCCCCCCACCAATCCCCCTCCTCCCCATCCCCCCTGCTCACCCTAAACCATCCCCATAACTTTCGGAAATAAACCCACCCCGCTGAGTTCCATTCCGCCACACACTCCTTCCCCATAACTGTAGACCCATTGACTCACTCGGCCCCTCCATTCGCTCCTCTCACAGGGCCAGCGGCCAATAACGTTGTTTGGACTGGGGGGCTCCATCACCTCCCCCGTACCACCCCTCCCAACTCCTACCCCTCCAGGTCACCACCATCCGCTCCGAAACAGCCCCCCCTGTAGTGCAGATCCACTCTCATCCCGAGTCCCACTTTATCCACTTACTTCGGATTCTGGTCCCGCTGACTCCTTATGCCCCCCAGCCGGAAGATCCATCCTATGCGATCTCGTATCTAACCAATCCCAGACCTCTTTTGGAGATGTGAAAAACCAAGACTTCCCCCCCATGCCAACACCTTGAGCTTTGCCGGAAAGAACATCATCTACTTTAAATTGAGTTCCCGCAGACGACTTCTGACAGCATCGTAAGATCTTCTTTGACGCTGTACCTCTAGCGTGAAGTCGGGAAAAATTCTCAACTTTGCATTACCGATCGTATATTGGCTCACTCTGCGGGTATCCTGTGGAATCGCATCCCGATCCCGGAAATTCATAATTTTGGCCACCATCACCCTCGGTGGGGCACCCGGTGGGGGGGGGGCCTCCCCGGGACCCTATGGGCCCTCTCCACAGTGAAAAGGTTGGACAAGGCTTTGATCCCTAGTACTTTTAGTATAACATTTTCCACGAATAATTCCGCACTGGGGCCCTCTTCTCGTTCCGGAATCCCAACCAAGCGGATGTTGCACCGCCTAGAGTGTCCCTCCGCGTCTTCCGCCCTGGCTTCTAGTACTCGAGTTGCCCCCACAAGGCCTGCCACCTGATTTTTTTAGTTTTTGGACATCATCCTCCACCGTACTGACCCTCTGCTGCACTTCAGTTACTCTCTCACACACCTTGCGAAGGTCAGCTCTCACCTGGGAGACATCCACCCCCACCTCTTTGATACTTTCTTGAAGGGTGCTCCTGGATACCTGTATCGCTTCCATCAGGGAATCCAAAGTCACTGTGCCCCGCTCCCCCTTGAAGATGCCTCCCTCACCTGCCGATCCAGTCCGGCCTGTCCCTGTGGCCTATCCTTTGCAGCAGCATATTTGTCTATTCGTTGCTGGTTTTGCCCCATATTGGCCTCAGTTCCCGCCACTCTGTGCCCTGCCAGCGTCCCAACGGTCAATACCTCTTAGCGTCCACTGTCACCGCCAAAACTGTCTCTGCCAGGCCTCCCTGTGTTCCAAATTCCACTCTCCACCACCTGATTCCAATTCTCCAATTCACCAGAGACACTGCTCCTGGGGGGACCTCCAGCCCCAGTTCTTGTGAAGGGTGTTGCCTTAATCTACAACACCGGATCCCCTCTGCTGGTTCTGAGCCCAGTCTCCTGCCCTCACCTACTTCAATGGGGGTACCTTCCACCACCCCCTCTTCTCTTCCTCTCCTATGTCTTCACTGCAGTGTACGGGAGACAGCCGCTGCCTCCCTCCTACCGTATCTTCAGCAGGCGTCACTCCCACACACCAAGCAAACCTGGTCGCCAGGCAGCTCCACTGTCAGGGAGACCACAAGATGCAGCTTCTTCCCCGTTCCCGAAGTGCCACCCGTTGCCTTCCTGCACCGTGCAGGCCGCCGCAATGTCCGGCACTGTTGCCGCAGCGACTCAATCCCCCTCTCAGAGGACGGACGTCTCCTTCGTCGGGGAGGGAGAGGCCTTTTTATTTATTTGATTGATTTATTTTGCATTTTTAAAGCGCTCACACAGCCCGCGGGCATCGAGGCGCTGTTAAAGGAATTGTTCTTTTTTTTTGTTGCGTAATTTTTTTTTTGTCTTAGTTGTATTTATAACGCGCTTAAACACCCAGAGGTTTCTAAGCGCGGACCGGGGATCAAACCTGTGTTGCTTCGTGTCGTCTTGCTTCCAAGGTGCGCACGTTGCCGTTAAGCTATCCTCCCGGGACTCCCCGTCTGCCCACTCCTCGTTTCCAGCCGGGGGGTGGGAGCCTCACCTCCAGGCCCCTCACCGCCACTGTGACTCGGCGTACCTCAGCTCCCGTTCACCGCCAGAGCCAAGCCCACTCACCCACTGCCAATCCGGGCTTGCAGCGTCCCTCCTCCGCTCACAAGCGCTGGGCGGGCCGCTCTCCTCCTCACCTTGCTGCATGGGCAATCTTGCGTGTCCCTTTCTGCCACACAGCAGAGTTGTCGGCGGGTCGCAGAACCGCTTCCCGACCGCGCTCAGCCTTAGAAATGAAACTGCCCACTCTCCAGCAGGCACAAATGTATCCCCAGCACTCGGATGCCTTAACCTGGGGGTTTTTGCACAGGATTACAGCAGGATTCCTATGGTGGCACAGGAGCTCTGGAGGTTTACGTGCACACCATTCGGCAGTTGGCCATGCCCCCCATATCGCCAACTTTGATGATCCTCTGATGATAGTTCCTCCGTCTCTGGAAAATACAAGAATCCTTTCCCTATCCTTATAGTTCATGTATTTGCTATCCATGCTCTCGGGGGAGCAGCAGGCGGAGGTCGCTTTACCAGCGATCGATGTGTTCTCTCGACAGTGAATCCATGTGTTAGCGTGCCCAGGCCCACCTTCTGCAGGAGCATATTTTCAACATAAACCGTGGGATCTCTGCCTTCTTCTCCTTTCCGGAAGTCCCAGTATCCTGATATTGCTTCTGCGTGCTGTACCCTCTGTGTCTTCCGCACAGTATTTAAACGTTTTTACACAATGAAGCAAGTTTGCTACTTGAGTCTGAGCGCTAGTGATGTTGGTTGTGTTATTTTGCACCCTCTGTTCTGCAGTGCCCAAGCAGTCCGCTAATGCTCGTACATCTTGGTGCAGTAGACCAACGTCTACGATGACTGCATCTGTCTTATGCTCCAGTGCCGTCTTCAGCGCTGCTATTACTGCTAGGATGGGGCATTCCCATTGCCGAGCTGTCTGTGATGTTGCCATTTCCACAGGCTCTGCTCGATGTGTCATGTCATTCCCCGCATACGCCTCTATGACAGTCTGTCTGGCTTTCCCTTTACGGCCCTTGTCTGGCATCTGGAATGAATGCTCAAACTAAGTCAGTGCAGTCGTCGCATTTCACTGCGCCTCCCTCTTGCTGTAGAAGCGCCTCCTAGCCCATCGGCCGTTGCCCGGGGGCACCACAGATGCCACTCTGCTCCCAACTGTGTAATTTCCTCTCAACCAGCCACCCCCGGAGAAGTCAAATGCACATTCCGCACAGTCTCAGAGTGTCGGTTACAAGCTTTGCCCCTTCCCAGCAGGCCTTTCCAGCCTGCTTTCCTCCCTATCCTCCTGCAGTGCCCCAGGGTTGGGACTCAAATCCCCCCAACCCCCGGTCCCCCGGACCATCGCAGTCCCGCCACTGCACTCCGCCTCTGGGTCACTTCTGTGTAGCCTCTGTAGCACGTTAATGTTCTAACCTGGTGCACCTGGAGCCCTTTCCGTGTGCCTCTCACGGGCTCTCTATTGTTGTCCTGGTTCCACCATGGCCACTTGGGCTCGACACTGTGTGTCCTTTCCTTCCACAGTGTCCAGAGATAGCCTCTGCAGCACGTTAATGTTCTAACCTGGTGCACCTGGAGCCCTTTCCGTGTGCCTCTCACGGGCTCTCTATTGTTGTCCTGGTTCCACCATGGCCACTTGGGCTCGACACTGTGTGTCCTTTCCTTCCACAGTGTCCAGAGATAACACCCACTCTTTTGCACCCTGCAGCACTTTCAGTCCGCGCCAATGCAGCCCCCATATGTCAATGTAACCAAGTCAAAGCAACTTGCTGTTAGTGGTACTGAGGTTCGTGGTGCTCCATACACCTGGTTCCCGCAACTGTTACACTGCCATCGCTGTGCGCGCGCCTATCAATTTGGCGATTAATTCTTACCTGGCTCGGAGTGTTTGTGGCAGTTGTCGTCGTGCCTGAAAATGCTGGTGTGATACTTGGACAGCATCTAGAGGGCATAAGACTGCCTCTGCAGCACTTGACAACAGTGCCCCAATACTTTGTTTGTCGTTTGTGCAGAGATGTGTGATGCCAGCATTCAAGGCAAAACTTTCACTTTTCGTTGTGGTTGTCGCAGCTCTGTGTGCTGTATATTTGGAGCGCGAGTATGCTCGGAGCCATGTTCTCCTGGAGTAGATGCTCCAGTCACATCAATGTCCAATCTGCTCCCCGAGGGGGGGCCTCACCGCTCCCACTCCAGCGATCTGTCGGGGCTCACGCCAGGGGAGCCCGCTCGCTCAATCACCACCACCGGGTTGGCCCACGACGCAACCTGGTTCACCCTCTGGGTCTCCTGCCTTGTTTTTCCCCCAGAGCTGCTCCGTGTGCCCACCAACCAGCCTTCTTCCAATCCGATCCTCCATCTGATCTTCCGACCCAGCCTAGACCTGCACGGGTTCTCCGCAGAGGTCCAGCTTCGGTCTCCTCTTCCATCGCTGGTCCCCCAGAACTCAGACAGTGCTCTGGAGCGCCGTGGCCACCAGCTTGGATAGTGCGGTCTCGGCCGTTCATGGCTTCTTTCTTCCTCAGCCGCCCAGCTTTGTCGTCGGAACTCTCGCAGCGCCAGTCCTAGCTGCGTCAGGCCCCCTTATTCCTGCAACCTCGGACGAAATCGGGCACTTTAATCAATCTTAATGAAGGATGATACGGGAGCTCCGCAGAGTTGCTGCCCCACCACATGGCCACTAGCCATGCCCACACTAGACATAATAATTATGTGAATTGTACGTGTCCTATAAATTGTGAAATACATAAAATGTGCACTTATAATGTAATTGTAGAATAAGGTGTTATTTTCAATCTTTGTTATCCAAAGACCCATAAATAAACAGGGATCTTTTACACTACTTTACACTTTTTTTTAAATTCAATTTACTTATCAATGTAGGTTGGTTTAGGTACAACCTCTGGACTGTGGAGGCTGCAGATAGTGTATAATAATATCTTGAACAAACATACCAAATCTCATCGAAATATAACCAAATATATTTAGTTGAGCACGGTTTCCTACTAATTAACACTGTCTCATAATATGAAAAATAAGTCGTTTTCTAAAAAAAGAACTTAACATGAGTGTAAGCAAAGATTCCAGTAACTTCATCAAATATGATAGCAAGGAAATGGGGTGGTAGTTAGACGGCAGTAGGAGATCGAGTGTAGCCTTTTTCAAGAGAGGAATCGCCAAAGTGTGTTTTGAGAGTGGCAAGGATCAAACTAGAAAGAATGCTTTACAGCAACCATAACCAAAGGTGCAATGTCCACTATGATTAGTTTCAGGACAGAAAGAGGAATAGGGTCCAGAGGACAAATAGACTTAAGTTTAAGTGTGGCCTGAATTATGTCATCTATGCCTATAGGAGAAATAGCTTCCCATGATGTTGGATCAATACGGGTGATTGGGGGAACAGGGCTGCTACCCGACTGATTGGGTTGAGTTAGGCACAGCAGATGGTAAAATAGTTTGACGAATCTGGCTAATTTTATCAATAAGAAAGTTAGAGAGCAAGTCACATAAAGATTGAGTTGGCGGTGTGGTGCTAGGAGGAGCGGGTCTAACTGCTAGGTGTCTGACACTTTTAAAATGTTCTTGTGGCTGATTTAGGACCCGTGTAATTTGGCCAGAAAATTAAGAGCATTTAGCTTCAACTATATCTTGCTGGCAGGTACAGGTTGTTGCCTGATAAATGCACCTAGCAGAAGCAGAATAATTAATCTGCCATTTCCTTTCTGCTTGCCTTCCATGCAGACGCAACTTGGCTAGATCAGGAGTGAACTACGGTTCGGATGGACGGGCATAGGACATGTATGGCTTTAGGTGGGCCAACAGATCAGCTGTAGTACAGAAGGCAGTGGCCAGCTGGGATAAATTGGTGTTTTCTAGCTGGCACAGTTATTTCACTTTAGCTGAAATAGTAAATGGGCCAATAGATGACCATCTGCACTTAAACAAGGGAAGAGTAGGTAAAAGTCAGAGAGGGAGAGGCCATTTAAGTTAAACGGGAGCATCAAATGTCCTCTCCACAAAACTCTGTAGAAGGGAAGCGCCAAGATCAAAGCCGAGGCAGAGAAGACCAAATCTAGCTTGGGACATATAATGGCAATGGAATAACTGACATTTGCGCTCAATTCTATGTCAGAACAGAGGCGAGCATTATGTTTCTCCTTTATTCAAAAGAACAAGCAGCCAGATTTGAGCATAATTAAAGCAACATTACATTTTTTGGTCTGAAATATCAACTTAAACAACAACTTCCAAGCAAACTATATATCCCAAAATACTCTGAGCAACTGCAGTCCATGATCCTTGGGCATGTCATCTTGCTCCTCCAACCATCCTAAGACTCCCCCTGCAAGTAATCCTTGCTTCCTTCTGGAGCTCTTCCGCAGTTGCTCGAGATAAGTATTTTTCTTTATTTGGCTGTCAGTTGATAGTCTTGTTAGATTGGCCTTTTTACTTGTTACATTGCTTGCGGGTGCCAAGACTCTCAACAAGATTCCTAAAAAGGTGAAGTGTAACCTTGCAGTGCTGAGTGAGCATGCAAGGCAATCTTATAGCTTAAGTGACAGCCAAGACCACAGGCATTCAGGGCTTGCTATTCCCTCAGAGACACAGACTGGGTCTCTCTACGGCACTTCTGTAACCACGTGGATCACCTTTGCGTGTGCGCTCTGTGTGCGTGTCCGGAACAGCCTCTTTCCCTGAAAACAAGCTACTTGTTGGCGCGATCCTGGCAACACAGTTCATTTTCCATTGCTGCTGGCACCCGCACACTGACAGAAAACTCTGGGATCTAAACAGGAGTCTTGCTTCTTCTACCCTGGAGAGCCAGCCTTCTTACCATGCTTAAAAGAGCACTGCACTGCCCGTGCCAGCACCTTTGGAACACGCAGATCACCTGATGGCTGCGCTCTACTTGTGTACCCGACTGTTGTTCTATCACCCTCATGCGCATAAGTAAAGATACAAGCATAAAAAAGGAACACAGATGGTTAAAAGGACTCCAGCCCAAAATGGCATTGGGTGTAGACCTGCTTATCCCTTCTTATTCTAGAGGGATTGCACCAGTGCCACAATGGCACAGCACACACCATATTTAGACCTCCAAATGGTCAGAAAGGGCGGAAGCACATCAGAGCAAGACCTATTGCTAGTGGCCAGCTTCCAAAGAGTGCTAGGCTCATCTGTGGAGACAACCATCAAGAAGGCGGTAGCCGCATATTGGTGCCCCATACAGCACAGGCTGGATGATATGGAGACCCACATGAGGGAGGCCACGCCAACTCCGCCTAGCAAGACCTGCAAAGCAAAGGTGATTACTGATGGAGGTGCAGAACTGTCCTGCAAGAGGAGCTCCTAGATTCTATTTGGGATGCTCTTGACGGACTCAAAAGTGCCTTTTTGGAGAGAGAAAATCACCAGAACTTGGACTCTCCTGGCAGGAGGTAGCGAACAAGGGCTATGATGTGGACAGTTCATCCTCAGTGAAAGGAGTTCAGAAGATCCTTTGGATCCACTGGAGCTACAGTCCAGATTGCCTCAAGTATGGTGATCAGGAGATCAACCATGAACAGCCATCTTTCAACAAGGGGCAGTTATGCACGCTTTGAGAACCCCAAATCCTCTGAAAGGTCTCCATCCCCCAGATTGACCTACTACCTTAAAAGCAGACTGAGGAAGGTCTTGGATAAGGAGGTGAGGGCCCACCTCAAGGCAGGGTGACCAAGGCTGTGCACCGAAGGAAAGAGTGGCGTCCGCTGAGTTGGATGCCAAGATTATAACCTTTTGGGCGAGGTCACCAAAGATCCAAGGAAGGCATAGACCATGTTTGACCTGCATGCTAAAACAAAACAAAACACCTAGACTTAGACAAACTGCTCTCTAAAATTCTCGAGCTAGCATAGAAAAACGTCAATACTAGCACTGCAGTAGACCCTCAAATTCTAGCTGGTTAGGCGCAACGGGTAGTGTGCTTTCTCAGTAATGCCAACTGTGCCATTTTCGCAATGAGGCATCAGTGAGTACTGGTCAAGATTCCTTAGACTCTAAGCTTGGGGATTTGTCCTCTTCTAATGGATCGTGTCCTCCCACGGATTCTGCATCCTTGATATATCCGATATCCTGCTTGCTGCTTCGGAAACTTTTTTCGTCCCTCAGCAGCTTTGATCCTGCTCTCGGCCATGATGTTGACGCTGGTATAAGCAGCATGCACCGCGCCGGCTGCCTCGGTTCCTTTTTTCTGCATGCACTGCATGCTTTGAAACAGTTCTTTGCCTCAGCGAATTTCGACTGCATTTCTTCAAATATTCTAGATGTCTACTCTGAAGAACGGATTCAAGAGGTGTTCGGATTGTGGGTCGAAGGTGCCCATCGCGGATCCACACCGAATATGCCCCTGGTATCCTTGGCTGGGCCATAAGGTCGATGACTGTGGCTTGTGCCAGTCTATAACCGTTAAGGCCTTGAAGGAGAAGAAGAGGAAACTCATCCTAGGTAGGCCTTTGTCCAAATCCCCTTCCACTACCCCATCTAAAAGTTCATTGGACGAGAAATGGTAGAGGGATATTTCACCTCAAAGGGCTAAAAAGCACAGCAAACATGCTAAGTGCTCTAGATCGAGAAAACAAATCTCGACACTCAGCGTCCTCGCATAATAAATCTAGGAAGCAACGTCATTGATCCCGATAGTCTTCTTTCGGTCTCCTGGCCCAATAGAAAAGGGGTACATTTTTCTAATAAATCTGCTTCCAAAGCAGATTGGTAGCATTTTCACCTCCAAAATGCTAAATGCATTCGGGAAGACGGATCCACCTAACCCTTCGAGTGAGCCAAAAAAGGCTTCTGACCCCATCATGCCGCGTGATGCCGTCAGGGCGTCGTGTAAATACACTACTCGTGTGCCTAAGAGCCCAGTCAGTAAATCCTTGAAGCTTCCTCGAGAGGTGTCGAGGGATTTGACTCCTCGAAACAAGACAAAGCCACTTCCTTCCCCCTTTTGTTCCGCTGAAGGAATCCGCGTTGAGCTCTTCAACGTCGAAACAGTTGACGTTGAAGCCATTGACTTATTCGACTGATTTGTTGAAGACTTGTAAGCCCTTATCTAAAAAGGACTTTTTAGATCCTCGCATGGATTCCATTTTGCCCACCCAGCCTTCCCCTCTATCTTTGGGAGAATTTCCATGGTTTACATCCTCTCTTTCAACGTCTGGTTTCTGTACCTTCAAGACAGCAGTGCATAAAGAGGGGAAAAACATGAACTGCGGCAAAGGTGTGTGCTACATATACCAGTGTCAACGTGACGTCCTAGAGTCGGATACAAGCTGCCGAGGAGCCATTAGTCGACGACGCACAGAGCCTCTGCTATCAAACGTTTCTGAAACTGCAAGCCTGATATCGAAGATGGTAATCCATGGGAGGAACATCCATCAGAAATAACATAACCAGGGGTACGTTATTTGTTCTTCTGATGCGGGGCTGGTGGCTCAAGGGCTCCTATTTGGTGATCACATTGCAAAGGAAATGGTGAAGTTAATCAATAGTTTAACGCCCTGGAGAAGGCACCATCTGGATAAAAGGCTCCAAACTAATGATGCTAAAGCGGAATACTGGTAAGGCCAGAATGTCATATCACTTCTTCGCATTGAGTAGCAGACGTAGAGGCCAATCCTGAAGACGTCCAGCAGTGAATCCTGCACAGGTCTCAAGTGGCAGCCATACAGGCCGCGCTAGTACCAATAGGTGACAGGACAGCGAGGTTTGCGCACTCCTCGCTGAAGGACACAGTTGAAGTTTCCGCTTTGAATTCTTCATGTAACCAGTGCAGCATCTACCTCCAGACCAATCACTATGTCAACGGCCAGTCTGCATGCTCTGAGCAAGTAGATAACAAAGCTTGCATAGAAAGCAGTGATACGGCCCACAGAACAACATCCACATGGCTTTAACAGCAACATATTTCTAGTAAGTCTAAAGTAAGGCCAGTCGTCAATCTCAAAGAGCTCAATGGCTTCATTCTGTACCGACATTTTAAGATGGAAGGGATCAACATGCTCCAGTTTATCTTGCTGCCAGGGAACTGGCTAATTCGATTCGATTCGAAAGATGCTTGCCTAGCGGCCCAGATCTTTCCCCCCCACAGGTGCTTTCTTCAGTTTCAAGGCGCAGGTCAATTTTGGTAATTTAGGAGCCTGCCATTCCGGCTTGTAGTACCTTTAGGGGTCGAAATTGGCATGCATTAAGCAGGAGATAACAGTAGCTCCTGGGTGTTGGGTTTTCCTCTATTTAAAATGTAATACTACACAAGTGTTCCTGGCATGGTGTTTGTTTAATGAGGTAAAAGAAAAAGTAGTCAGTAAAAAGAAGAATGTATGGAAGCAGAGAGTGAATGTAAATAGAGATGTGAAATCGAGAGCTGCAAACACCAGAAGTCACAGTGGGTTGCCTGAAAGATGGTGGAACTTCATTTATAGTCTCTGGCGCACGCCCCAAAATGCACACTACACCACACTCCCCTTCTTTCTGTTGCTATTTTGCTCTGAAATTCACTCTATTGCAGTCAATATTTGTTAGGTCCTCTGTTTCACATTTCTTTCCCTTTTGCTTCCCGTCTTGGCCCAGTGCTTCCCTCTGTAGCTACCTCTGTTATTCTCTAGTTGTCTACATCCATAACCCGGACAATACATCTCTGTTGCCATCTCTTCACGGTCATAGGTTCTTTCTGCTGATTCCCTGTGCTACCAGCATGCTCTCGCAATTTGCTGTTTAAGTGTCTCCCGTTAGGTGAAGAGGAAGGGTAGGGTTTTAACAGTAACTCGCATCATTTATTTGCCCTTTTTGATAGGCCAAAAAATACAGTAATATATTATGGGCCCTTCATGAACCAGATACTTTATTACAATTAGCAGATAACCTGGCAAGAGCTGGCACAAAGGTGCACAGTCAGAAAACAACAGTGGAGTACATCTTGCGTTTAAGGGAATTGGAACTCCCATAGGAAGCACAAGCTAACTAGCATTCTCGTTGGATCCTATGGCATAGTGCAGGGGTCCCCAACCTTTTGTGTGCAATGATCAAAATGTGCATATCAAATGAAATGGTGAGCAACATCCATTCTTCGACAGTACATATCGGCGCTCAGTTGGCATAAAAATGATTGCAACACAAATTAGAATTGTAATAAACTTTACGAATGCTAGCAGAACATTTTAATTTGCAGTACTTAATTATCTAGACCACATGCAATTCTAGTAAAGTAAATTTGCAAAGTCTTTAATTTCATTTCACATTAAGTGGGTGTTACAGGAAATGTTAAGGAAATTGAGTGGTCAGTAGGATATTTTTAGACAGTACAAAAATATTGTAGGACTAAATAAACATTACCAGGGGCATCAGGTTGTCGAGCAAAATATTTGTATGCCATTTAGTGCAGATGATTGGACAGTAAAATTGGTCACAAATGGAAGAATTTCAGGTGTACTTTGATATTCTGCCCTGAGATTTTCTGGGATCATTAGTGGCAAATGGTGCATTCCTAAGCATACACAACTAGAAATACTGTTTCTGAGTCATTGATTACTGTATTGTGGACTGTTTTTTATTCAGGAATGTTATGAAATTTTGCATTTCAGGTTGAACAGGGAGTGATCACTATCCACTTGAGTTAATTTCCCAATGAATGGCATGAGCTGGCACCAAGATGTCCGACAGCCAGAGGGGCTGGTTGGCTATGCCTAAGCTTGACAAGGAGGCATTGGAAAGAACTACCAATTCTCAAGAAATCAAGATATTCTCTTAAAACTGTTAAACAGTTCAGAGGACACAAAGGAAAGTGCCAGATTGTTTTTGGTTGAAATTATCTGAGACATTTCTATTGGGAAATGGCGTCCCCCAGTTCAGGAGCTCCAGGTTATGGAAAGGGATGCCCCATGGTTTGATGCAGAATGTAGAATCTCAAATAGAAAATGGAATCACGATTTAATGAGCGATGTGTACATGGCTGGCCAGATCTATACTTTTAAAAGGGCTTATAAAAACTGCTAAAAGACAAAAATAATGGGATATTTTTTGAATGACACCAAATTATCTAGTTTTTTATTTATTTGTAATCATTTTTATTGACATTTTCATTTTTTTAATACAGAACAATAAAATAAAACAAAAATAAAAAACACAATCCCCATCCCTCACCCTAAAATATCCCCAAACCCCCTTCTTATTCAACCTCCCACCCCCGGGCAGCTACCTTTTCAGTACTAACATTGTTTAACAATCTAGATCATGTGCTTTTTTTGTCCAAAATCTGTATCCTATGCGGGCACCAGTCTTTATGTAGAAAGTCCAACACAAACTCCCAATCCTTCTTGAAATTCTTTTGTTCCCCCATGTATGATATAAGTGACCCACTCTAGGGAGAGATAGTGCCACATCTTTGTTAACCACACTTGTTCTGATGGGGCCTCAAGTTGCTTCCATTTTTGCGCTATGTTTGACAATGCAGCCACCGACAATATCATATAGTCTTTTCATGGTCTGTTTTCGGTTAAAATCTTAAAAAGTCACCCAATCCCAGCATCGACTTTCCTATGCTTCTTCGTATCTGGAGACCAAACATTTTGTACATAGCTTTGTTGACTTTTCCCCAGAAAGGTTTAATTTCCTGACAATACCACCATATATGTAGCCAAGTCCTTTTGTCTTTGCATCCCCGCCAGCATTCATCTGGTACATTTTTATAAAAGGTATGCAATTTCTCAGGCGTTAGATGCCATTGTACCATGCCATTGTACCATAACTTTCACCCACATTTCCTGTATTTGAATTGCCCACTTCAATTTTGGGATTCCCTTCCAAACCTCCCACCATTACAATAGTCTCTGCCATTACAATACCCATGTCCTTCTCGCATAACTTCTTATGACCCCATTGCATTTGACTCAAGTTTTCTCCTACTATTCTATATAGTGCCCCCACCATATGTCTATCCCATGCATTAGTAGTGATGTACGTCTCGAAAGCAGTTAGGTCCCTTATTATGTAATGTTTGTTGACCATTAGCCAATGTCGTAATTGAACATATCTCAATCTTTCCTTTTCATTCAATAAATGCCTGTTTGCATTGCTGGACTGTTCTGATCTTATGACCTTCAAACATGTCACCCATCTTCAAGCATCCCGCTTCTTCACATTGCTTAAATGCTTTCTGTTCTCATCCCGGAGTAAACTGGGGGTTGCGAAAAAGAGGTGTAAAAGGAGAGGGAAACGTAGTGATATCTGCTCTACGCACCACTAAATCCCATGTCTGCGCAATCAACACTGTTATTTTACTTCTATACATATTAACAGGACGATCCTGTTTTTGACACCATAACACTTCATAGAGGGGTTTACGAACTACTGCTCTGTCCATTGATACCCACATTTTCTCTGAGTCCCCTTTGAACCATTCCACTATGATCAGCAATTGGGCAGCCTGATAGTAGATCTGGAAATGTGGTACCCCTTTACTCCTGGAGCTATTAATACCTTCCAAGCAACTCTAGGTTTCTTGCCTTGCCAAATATATTCCCTCAGGATCTTATTAAGTTCCTTGAAGAATTTCAGTGGGATCATAATTGGTAATGCTTGGAAACAATACAACAGCCTTGGGAGAACCCTCATTTTATTCTTCCCATCCATGACATTAATAAAAAGTTTAGTTCTTTTAGCCACTTCTTAATTGACACCAGGAGAGGGAGATAATTTGCTCGGTACATTGACTCCTAGGAGTCTGACAATTGTATGCCCAGGTATCGCATACTATGTTTCGTTATTATAAACTGGTTATTATGAATTTCTCTCTGGTCCGAGATTTTCCACTACTGAAACTTCATAATTACTTATTTTTGTATATTAATTCTTAGTCTCACAACTTCGCCAAAATGTGTCAACTCTGCTGTTAAAGAAGATGTATCCTCTAATGTCAGCAATAAGTCATCTGCAAAGGCCATAACTTTATGATCTACTCCCCCAAATTGAATCCCTTTGATTTTCTCCTCGTTCCTAATTTTAGACAGTAATGGCTCGAGATGCAATGCATATAATTTCAGAGATAACGGGCGCCCCTGTTTGCTCCCCCGCATAACACAAATCTCATTAGAGAGATCCTCATTGATAGCTAATCGCAAGATTGGGGTTTGATCATTTGCTTTTACCATTTGTAAGAACCCTGGACCGAATCCCATATATTCCATTGTTGAAAATAAAAAGGACCATTTAACTCGGTCAAACGCCTTCTCGGCGTCAAGCGTTAATACCCCTGCTGTTAGTTCCACCTTTTTAATTTTTTCTATCAAATGGGCCACTCGTCGAGTATTGTTGAATGTTTGTCTATTCATAACAAACCCAGAGTGATCGGGATGAATCAACTAAGGTACTAGTCTTCCCAATCTGATTGCTAGTTTTTTGGTATATAGCTTAGCATTAATGTTGATGAGAGCTATGGGTCGGTAAGAGCCACATTGGGTCCTAGCCTTCCCCGACTTTCTAGGAGAGCACCACTTTTGCTTCTTCCATTGAAGGCGTAATGACACCCTCTCCCCTAAAACAATTAAACAATGAAGTCAACACTGGGATTAAGTCTTCGATATATGTCTTGTAAAATATTGCAGGAAAACCATCTGGTCCCGGTGCCTTGTGGAGCGGTAGTGATGTTATCGCTGCTCAGACTTCCTCTGGTGTTATCTGACCCTCCAACTCTTCCCTGTCAGCTGGATCTAATTTATTTAACCGCCATTGTTCTAGGTATGTCGTTTGTACTTTAGGATCAGGACAATCTGAAGTATATAACGCCGAGTAATTCTCAGTAAAAGCGTCTATTATGTGCCGAGAAGAAGAGCTAACTTTCCCTTGCCCAGATTCAGTGGTACGGATAATTCTAGCTTCATCCTTTATTCGTACCTGGCATGCCAGCAGGGAGTCGACCTTGTTGGCATTAATATAATACTGCTGCCTTAAGTACAATAAGGCCTTCTCTGCATGCCTTGTTTGTAATAAATCAATAAATCTAATTGGCCTCAGAGGTACCTGTATTTCTTCCGAATTCGTGCCCCTTGATTTGTTACCATCTCCTTCATAACTGTTTTTATTTGGTTCTCTAGCTCCCGTTGGGCTGCTTGTAATACTTTCTCCCTTCTGGCTTTTTTTGCAATTAGTTCACCCCTTATGGTTGCTTTGAAAGGGTCCGAAAGCCATCTATCAGGTGTATCCCAAGCCCCATTTAATTCAAAATATTCTTTGAACTTTCTCTTCACCCATCACCTGGTCTTTAATTATATGCTGCAGGAATTTCCATCACCTTAACCCTGACCCTTCGTTTCCATGAGTGAAAATGTATTTTAATGGTGCATGGTCAGATAAAGTTATTGGGCCCATTTACATTCGTTGTATTCACCCCAGTAATGACACCAAGTCCCACACGTAATCTATCCTCGTAAACCTCAGATGAACTGATGAGTAAAACCTATACACTTCATCCCCACTCTGTATTCCACTCCATGGATCTAACAATGATAGGTTAACCATGGACGCTTTCAGTTTTTGTGTTGGGGGTCGTTGGATTGTCTGAGTTACCCTACTCCTGTCAACTTGGGGATCCCAAGCCATATTAAAATCCCCCATGAGGATGATTTGTCCTTCTACAAACCACTCTAGCTTATCTAGTACATGTTGTAAAAACACATCTTGCCCCGCATTTGGAGCGTAAATAGTTGCAATCGTATACCATATCCTGCCCAGCTGAATTTTAACCAATAAATATCTACCCTCTTTTATCTTTCTCTTGAGCCAATATTGTCTGACCAACCCAACTTTTTAAAGCTATTAACACCCCCGGCCCCCTTCTTTCCCTTGTCATTTGATTAAACAATATGTGGGTAACCATGTCATTTCAGTTTATTTGCATCTCCCCTTGACACATGTGTCTCCTGAAATGTCACTATTTCTTGTTCCTCCTGATTAAAAAACGATCCACCTTTACGTCTTTTGACTGGGGAATTCAAGCCCCTAATGTTCAATGACAGGACTTGTAATGTTTTCCTTCTCCTCCTCTAAGTGATAATACCACATGCATACCTTTTGATAGGTGACCGCCCCCTCCCCCAACACTAAAACACTTAACCCTCTCAAACTTTTCCCCACCACACAATAACCTCAAACCCTCCCTAACTTACCCTCCTGTTCCCTCCCTTTCCCCCAGTCGAGTCCAACTTGTTTCCCATCCTTCCACGCATTATACCGTGGAGGCTGAGCCCACTTCACACCCAGAAATTGGTTGTGCTGGTCTACCACTAACCTGCACCCCCTGATTCCAAGCACCGAGATTTGTACCCTCTGCCTCCCGCTGGCTCTAACTGAAGCATCCTGCCCCCTTCAACTTTCCCATCCACCCCTACCCATTGCAAAATTCTATCTTTATAGTTATTCCCTTTGTACCACAATTAACACAATTACACATTGTTCCTCATCGTAGCCATGTAATCCACACTCGGTCATCGATTCCTTCGACCCCCATCTCACAATGTTTTATCTCAAGATTGTTTAGTCCATTCCCATCTTCTGAATCTCCCTTTTTCTTGAGCTTATGACTGATGCTTTGTTGGTTCCCTTCGTCGTCATCCGGCATCATCAAAATCTGCAAACCTACTTCACATGATGTAAACTTATGCTGCTGTCCTTCCCATGTGAAGAGAAGTCCAAAGGGAAACTTTGTTTTTGTTGAAACCTTGTACCACTGGACACATAAGCATTCGCTTCAATAAGGTTGCTTGCGCTAGGTCGTGAAACAATTGAATTTCTGAACCGTTGACCTTAATAGGAGTTGCTTTCCTTGCAGCCAGCAAAGTAGCCTCTTTCTTTCTGATCATACTTTTGAGTAGCAGCAACCACATCCCTAGGTCTTGCTCCTGGTTCTTTGCGTTTCAGAACTACTCGGTGAATGCGATCAATCGGGACGTCTTCTCACTTTTCCAAATCTATTAGGTCAACAAACATCTGTTGCATCGTCGATCTCAATTCCCTATCCTCGATCAATTCGGGAAGTAATTTAACCAAGATGTTGGATCTCCTCAATCTATTTTCTAGATCCTCCAGTTGTAATTCAAAATGTTGAGTCGCTGTTGCTAACTGATCAGTCAGTAGATCTATTTGGCGAGTGTGTTCCGCTAATTCTTGAATCGTTGTCTCGTTCTTTTCAACTTGTGTCGCAAGGTCGTTATATGACTTTTCACCTCTTGCAAAGATTGTGTGAGTTCAGATCTTATGAGGGTTACTTGAGATTGAAGCATGTCCGTCAGTTGATCCTTAAAATCATTGAAACATCGTTTAATTTCTTCTACTGTTGAATCTTGTTCCGGCGACCTCATCGGAACTGAGGCTGAACTGGTGTCTTGATGAAGTGCCTGGCGTCCCTCAGTAGACCTCTCTTCCCCCTCCTTAAACCTAATTTTGAGATAGCCCCTTCTTGTTGCTTTTTCTTCTGCATCTTGGGGGTAGGAACCCCCTCCGCTGGCTCTTTATTTTTGTTCCTGGACATTTGTATGGGGCATCTGCAGTGACTAAGTTGCTCACTTTACCCTCAGATCTTATACGGTTGACTTGAAATCTAAAGCAGTATTGCAATGGTCGTTAAGGGAGCAATTTGGAATCTACGCACAATTTGTACACTTGTGACCTTTTCACTGAACTCAGCTGAAATATATAAGTGCGTCCGTTCAATATTTGATTAGTTGCCCTTAAATATCTGCTGTTGTGGGATGTCGCGTTATTCTCCTACCATAGAGGAGGTATGTCCATAAACTCACTGCTGTGGTTTCTTTCTTCAATTCACAGGCATATCCTTCCACTCACTGTACGTGGGTTCACCCCCAAGATCCAGCTCATAGTTGGGTCTCACTTGTCCATTCTTGCATTCAGTCCCAATTATAGAAATGGCTCTTTCCAAGTGTTATGAATTCCTCCCCCATGTTGTCTCCTGGGACCCCTGTTCCTTAATTGTTAGGTAAGTCGCCAGCCATCATATCACTTTTTTTGTTTTGTTTATTAAAATGATTTAGTTTGCTCTCAAACTTTACATTTATAGTACAAACAGTTACATATGCAAAATGTTAAAAAACAAAAAAGTAACTATTAATCACATAAGCTTGAGCTTCTTTTAAAATTACTAAAACAAGGTTTGGACTTCTAATCTAATTCATACATTTTAAGGCTCGAGTTTGTTCACATTTCCAAGTTTACTTTGTGAATTTTGGCTTAAGTGGCATAATCAAGTCCCAAAATTGTATTATTCTGTATATTGTTTATCATTTCCTAAAACAATATACTCCTATTTCTCTGTGCCATCTATTTTTGTGTGGTCGTATGCCGTAGCATATTTGCGAATAGCTGACGTTTGTCACACACTGCTACACACTCCATGATGATATGAAAGAGTTTCTGCTTGTCTCGTTGATTGAAATGTCTGCAATATGCCTCTTCTACAGGTATTTGTTTAATACTCTTCAGGTATTCCTGTGTTTGTAATACATTCAACCTGAGTCTTAAAAAAGTATCTCTTATATGT
This sequence comes from Ambystoma mexicanum, assembly GCF_040938575.1. Classification (NCBI taxonomy): domain Eukaryota; kingdom Metazoa; phylum Chordata; class Amphibia; order Caudata; family Ambystomatidae; genus Ambystoma; species Ambystoma mexicanum. The sequence continues at coordinate 927,887,046 of NC_090931.1, read as the reverse complement.
TGATCTAGGAATCTTGTTAATCATTCCGGTAGTTGATTCAATGCTTTTACTTCGAGATTCAATGAATGTCCATTTGATATTCTGTTTTTTTGCTCATGGTCTTTATCCAATCCTTATGTTGGATTTTGATCTTCACTTTTACAGCACGATTTATTAGCATGTCGTCTGTTATCTCTGCCTCCTCCATCATTTGTTTACATGTATTTTTCCATGTTATTACAGTATTGTTTGTTGTCAGTGGCTTATCTCTCGAAATGTCAATGGCTGATGTATCATCCTTTGAAATTATTTTCCTGTATAGGTCTAGTGACTTCCATTTTACTATGGTTTCTGTTGATTGTAACGCCAGCTCATATCTTATCCGCGGCATTGGATAGGCAACTGGTAAAGCTAGAATCTTCCTCCAGAAGATGGCCTCAAGTTGTGTCCAGGTTTGACGGGCTATGTTCAAGACTGCTTCACTTCCATATGTGAGAATAGCCACTACTTTTTGACGGTAAAAGGTCATAGGTTTGAATGAATATTTCCCATATGTTTTGTTGATAGCTAGCCCTTGACGTGCTAGTGAAAGAGCCTTGATTTTTAAATATTCTCTCCAAGCTTCCTCTTTTGCCGATTGGTTCACCCAAACACCTAGATATTTGACCGTGGTTACTGGGGCAATTTGTTCCACTTGTATGTATATTGTGAGTGGTTTGTTCTTTGGATTTTGTCGATGGGTTAGCGCCATCACTTGTGTTTTTTTTAAATTAATTCTCAAGTTGTTCGTTTCCGTATATTGCATTAAGGCTGCTAATCTGTTCTGGAGGCCTTTTTCTGTTGTATCAAGCAGGATGATTTAATCTGCAAATAAAATATAAGGGATTTTGGTACCGTTACATTTTGGAGGATAACCTATTGTGGCTACCTCTGTCATTCCTAGATCCTCGATATACAGAATGAACAGTGTGGCTGCCAGGGGGCATCCCTGCTTTAAGCCGTTGGTTGTCAAGATATCGGTTGACATTGCACCCTCTTGAGATAATCAGACCTTTATTGAGGTGTGTGAGTACAATGCTTTTATTGGTTCAGTTATGTTTTAGGGCATTTCCATGACTCCAGTTTTTCCCATAGTCTGTGCCGATTCGCCATGTCAAAGGCATCCTTCATCGAGAATTGGTTCCTCTGTGCTTCATGTTTTAGGCTATTGAGTAACATTAGATTTATATTTGTGCCGACATTTGTTGTGAAACCTGTTTGTCTGTGGTCCATTAGGTCATTTTCATGAGCCCACTTGGTCAACGTTTTTTGGATGAATCTTGCAAAGAATTTCCCTAATGGGTCCAAGAGGGCAATTGGGCGATAGTTTGATGCTATGGTCCTTTCTCTTTGCTTGTGAACTGGGATCATTGTCGCGGTTTGTTTGTGGAACTTCGGCATGTGTATTAATGATGTTAAACAATTGGAGATATATGTCTGCCCAAAGTTCTGGAAGTTTTTCAAGGCATAAATTAGTTTTGCAATATTGATTAGTGAAAATTGCTAAATAATTGTTTTTTGATTAGCAATTCAACCTAAATGACTAGCAATTATTTTCATCACTGTTTGCAATGGGGCTAGAACTACATTTTTATTATTAACTCCAAGAATGTACTTGGGCTGCAGTGACACTGAACCAAATAAATTTGCTGCTACATTAATGTATCCTCGTAATAAAGGCCATTTTAAGGACTGTTCTTTAAGCCTCTCCAGGCAAAATAATAAGCTTAATGTTGAAGAAAAGGGATTGGGCAGTTTGAAATGAGAAAAACAAAGATGTTCCCAGTCTCACTGCGCCAAGAAATTATAATTAGTTGTTTGTGCAAAGAAAAGCCTTTATTGTTTGAGCGAAGAGAAGCCTGACACGTGTTTCAAGCTGTGTACAGCTTTTCATCAGAGGCTTAGGTTGCAGCAATAAGAACTCCACATTTAGAGTAGGACAATGCCAGATACAGTTCTCAAAATGCCTCGCAGTTGCGGAAAGCTCAATGACCGCTTGTTTCAGTCTACTCGTGTAACCATTTCAGTTTGAAATGAGGTCAGTGATTGCGTATGAAGTTTTACAGGTGACAGTATGTGTGTGGAGGGAGAGAGGGGTCATCATTTGTAAGGAAAGAGAGGCCACTGTGGTTGTGTGTATATAAATAGTGCAATATTGCATAGGTGACAGCTTTGTTAGGCTAACTTATTTCATGATGATGCCTATTTTGTTCTTGAAAGCTAGCAACTGCCAGAGGAAGGGTCTGAAAGTAAAAGGTGGGTGTTGGAGTCCAGAACCCAATCTTCCAATGTCAAAACATGCCTTGAAGTGATAAGGGCATCTATGTTCGTTCTGAATGCCCATAAGAAATCATTGCATGCTCTGCCCACTCCTGCAGTTAAGTACTTCGGTTTACACAAAGTGAGCACACAATGTTTAAATAAAGGCATTGTGTATGCTCTGCAGTTCATGAGTACGCTCTCTATGACAAATGTGCCCTTTTTGTTATTCTATACTGCAGTGGCAGACCTCAGATGTTAAACACGGAGGCAAACATCTTTGATCCCTAAGTAATGGACACTGGTCATCTGTTTGAGGCAGAAGTTATCAGATGCACAGCAATTTTAGGTTTCTGCAAGACGTTGATTGTTGCCAGTAATTATTTCTGCAGCACAAATTCTAAACAATTGGCACCGTCATAGCATTTTCTGAAAATTACTGGAATCCCTGTTTGTCTGTACGACAACATATTTAAACACGGGCTCCTACCGGAGGTCATGACTTTAGCTCTATGTGGATTTGGTTCTAGTCGTACCTTGTGACTGCTGGCTCTTTGCCTTTCATCTACCAGTGCAGCTCTTCCATTCAATGTCTGTTTGTTCGGAATGCCACCTATTTTGTCCCTAAATGGCCATGGGGTTGATGTGGCTTTAGTTTGTTTTCTAGTTTCAAGGTATTATGGTGTTTTGACTCTTTTTTGACCCAGGTTTTAACTAATTGCATTCGTTTTCTCAAATCTCACCCAGAGAAATGGTATTACTCACATCCAAGAACAAAAGGAAGTGTTTGTCAGCCTAGATTCTGTTGACATATCTGTGTAAAGTGCCTAGTAATCTAAAGAGGAGTACATGCATCTTAAATGTTAGCTGTTGTAGTTACTTGTTAAGGCAGTATGCATTGTGTTTGGAAGTAATTTATTTTTGCTGTATGCGCCTATGTCCTCAGATATTGTCTGTGCTGGATGACTTTCTTAGTTGGGGCTGAATAACTGTTTTTTGGTTGTTCACATAGGCGCACAGTACAGGGATTGTCTGACCAAGTAAGCTACAAAGCAACCAGACCATATGGACATTCATATATAAAGATGTTAAACCAAGAGAATATCACTGTACCTTTTTATTTTCCACACCCTGAATGGAAAACTACAAGTCCCAGAATGCAAAATAATTTAAGTATGAAATCTTTTTCAGCATTGTACTTTACCACTAAGACTCACACTAAAATAAATGATGTAATAAGGTTACCAGAATATAGATATTTGTCTCAAACCTCCAGCTTGTCGATATTCTGCTGCTGTTAACAGTGTTTGACTGAAAAGCAAACCTTTTGCCTGTCATGCTAGTAGACTGGAAAAAAACAAATGTTTCAAAGGGGGTTTTGTGTTGCTCACTCCAAGTATGTCGGAAGCAGACAGATTTGCTAGGTAAGAGGAGATGTCTGGGACTATTTCAGTTGGACAGGTTTCCTCTCAATGCCAATTGCCTAATCTTTCACACATAGCCCCTGCTAATAACAAATAGACATTAATTGAGGGACTGTTTGGATCACATAGTTTTCCTCTGAAGTTTGTCCAGGTCATGAGGGCTCTGAAGGTGTGCGGGCGCTTATGCACACCCAATAATTTTGGGGTGAAGGGGTGTCTGTAAACACAATTTGTGTTGCGTAGAACTTCACTCTGCTACCCCTCTTACCCCATGTATACATCTTCACAGTTTTCAGTGACTGTACCTCCTAAATGAGACGAGACTCATGCACAATGCCCCTGTTGCAGGAGCGGAAAGCTGTACAGGCAGCTCTGCAGGTTGAGTGACTGGTGCTGGGATACAACATGTTCAGAGCTGCCTTTTAAATGTTTCAGTATTTTTTTTAATTCTTTCCGAAAAATGTGCTGTAAAATGCAGTTTTGATTGGGGGGAGAGGGGGCCAGGCTTTTACTTTGACACATGCTTTGTGCCAGAGCAGTGCTCTTGTGCCTGTAACTGGCAAATATGTGTGCTGTACCAAACCTGACTACTTCTATGTCTTTTCCGCATAAATCCTTTGCTTGATGGGGTCAGTGAAAGGTGGCATGACAGGCATGATTAAGGAAACCTACTTAATAGAGCGTGCATACATTACAATGCAATCTATAAACTGTAAATGTGAAACTCAATTTGGAAATGAACACAAAAGCAGTAGACAGTATTTCACCCTCACACCAGCCCCCAGAATGATCTGTACAAAGACCTGGCAGAACTCGCGCCGTCTTATTTTGTACTTGAACACCCTCTTCCTGCATCTAACAAAAGCCCCCACCATGTCTACTCCCCACTCAGGTCCAGGGCCTTGTGCAATTATCTGTTGGTAAAATGTGCCCTGTAAAACTCTCAAACTCCGGAGTGATTAGTTCACAGCAGCTCACTCCTCCAGCCTGCGGCCGTAAATCTTTAAAACTGTGTGTTAGACTTCAAGAATAAACACACAGAATCTCTGAGTCAGCAGCATGGGATGCGACCTTACCTCTGCAGATAGATACCACTGGCAGCAGCAACACATGGGTGTGGCACACTGGCCTGGGCCATGAAATGATACAATCTTTTATCAAAGCACCACACGCTCTGAACACCAGCCATACATTTAGCAGTACTGTAGTTTAGCACTCGCTCAAAAAATCATCTTGCAGTTAGTGCGACATTAGGAAACAAATAAAAAGCATATCAATGGTATTATATCGCAAATTGCGATGCGATACTGCTTATATTATGCCTTGGATTTTTGATAGTCGCGTTACTTAAACCGTCAGACCCTGGGGCTCTTGATCCATTTAGTTATGCGATGTAGGATTTATGTCTTATTCCATTGTAGGTCCCAGCTAGTTGAGGCGCTCTGCTCTTCCTCTTTATTTCTGTCATTTATCTGATTATAGAGACTCAAAGTGTGTTGTCCAAGCATCTTCTGTTACACTGGAAATCAGTTTCATGTTTTGCTCGTCATCGTTATTAATTAGTTTCCATACATAAATCTTTGGTATTTCTATTATTCAGTGCTTTCAACATCGTTTTACCGTCATTTTGTACCATCTGTGCTCGGTTATTATTTACCCAATTCCTGTATTGCTCTTTTAAATGATGGATAGCTCTTATTCACTGACCCAGGGGCATACTTCTAACATCTTTAATGCTAGATCTTAGTTGTTTTTTCTTTTGCTTAATCTGTGGATTATATGCATGCACATATTTCTCTGTTTCTGTAATGTTGCTTTATTAGTCCTAAATGGTATAAGTAACCAGGGATAATTCAATTTTTCATTATTTGATAGCTCTATATCTTAAAATGTAGCCATTAGTTTTGTTACTTGATGTTCAGAAATACGCAGTCTGTGGGCACCTTTGGTCAGATCTAAATTTGGCATTCGTATTTGTGTTCTCTTATGAGGCATAAACCACTGGATCGTTACTTTTTAGTGGTCACTTCGTTTAGTGGGTATCACTTCCACGTTTTGTTTTTTCGATCTCATAGTTTCCATTGTATAGGTGTAGCCGAAAAGGGCTTTTGAGGTATTATTCACCCAAGTGGGTGTAATTTTTTGCGTCTTTACTATATACATTGTTGATATAGTATATAAGTCCCTTTTCTCCATTTCATTGTGAAATATTTTTGCCTTCCTAGTTGTTGTTGTTCTGCTATTTTGGAGCCGTCTTGGCTAAATAGATGTATATTTAAGTCGCCACAGTGTCATGATGCCTACCCCCGGGCATCCGGATCAGGACCATCAGCCCCGGGAACAGGCATCCAGACATTTACAAAAACCCCAGCAGCCCCAGCTAGGGGCTGTCTGGGTTCAGTCCTGGCGCCGTAGGCACCAGGCTCATAATAAAAATCAGTCCTGGCGCCATAGGCGCAAGGCTCATAGACATTACTTACCTCATGCAGACCATGCTGCGAATAAATCCAAGCCAACGTGAGGCCTGGATGGGACTATTTTACTACAGGGACTATTTTTTACTCGGGTGTGGTCCTAGGGAACTTCTTTCCTGGGACTACTTTGGAGGCTATTTAAACCACATCCGAACAGCAGCACATGCTTCGTGTTATTCTGCATCCAGCAGCGTGACTCTCACCGTGCCTGCAGCCCGCATCCAGTCTTCTGCCACGCCCGCCTCGAATCCGGAGCTCCTAGAATAAAGAGGAAGAAAAGGACAAGGTTAGAAAATGAACTTATTTCAAATTCCTCACCTGATTCCGGATCCATTTCATCTCCCGACCTGGAAAGTACATCAGTCCTGCACGCGTCGCTTCGCCAGCTCCAGCACGGCGCCATACTCACCAGTTCTCACAGCATCTTTCGATCCGGCACTGTCTCCATCATTTCTTCGCCGTACTCCGGCACCTAGGGGCACAAGAATAACAAGGTGAGCCAAGGGAATCAACAAATACCTCTTACCACCATAGACTTACCTGATTTACCACCAGCGGTATTATTCTCCATATCTTCATATGCCGCATCTGTAAAGAGGGAGAAAAACAACACGTTAACGCATGCAATAGTTACCGGACAGCGTTGGGTAACACAGACTCTTACCTGAACGCCAGCAGCAGCTACGAGACCTTCTTCTCACAAACTCAGTTGCAACTTAAGGAAGGAAGGGGACAAGAGTGAACATCGGGCACATTGAACTCTTTGAACTTGATACTTACCAATCCCGCCTGGGACTTCAGAGTCAATGCTTACCGGAACTCTCCCAACTCCTTCAAACCAGTGAAGGAACTGGTATCTACGCGCCCCTGCAAGTCACGCAGGATGGAGAGCTCATCTTTTACAAACATAAGGTGAGGTCACTAAGGGGATATCGGAGGTGATTAGTGGGGGAGAGCGAGAACAGTTGGGAGGCCATCACTAAAACCCACAGGTGGCTAATCCCTGTCTCCACTTGCAGGAAAATACTTCTTCGGGTCCAGCAGACAAGACTAGGCGGGCCAGTCCAGACAGGCATCTCTGCACTACGCATCACGTTGACGGAGACCGCAGCTGTCCGGTCCGATCGACACCCCTGTGGGGTCCAGGTGAGCGTAACACACAGATTACTATTTCAATTTGTTTGTATCTTATCTGCAGATCATCAATCTGAGTCAATACAGTATCAATGAAAATCACTTCTTGTATTCCCGCTGTGCTCCAATACAAGTTTATTAAGGCAATTTTAGAGAGATTTTCATTTGGTGAAGTAGTTATCAATGTTGGTTCTAATATGGTAATTTGTATAAAAGGATTGGGATTCATGTTTTCTATAATTTTCAGTTTAGCTTCTCCTTTAATCAATGTTAAGAGTCCTACAGATGGGTGGCCTTTTTCTCTTATAATGGCTGTATTTAACAAAGTTATAAAGCCATCGCGTATAGGTTGTTGCACAATCCATGTCTCCTGGAAACAAATTAGGTCAAAGGCTTGAAGATTTTGGGTATTATTTCCAAAGAAGTGTGAGTGACCTCCAAGAGCAGATAACTATCAAATGGTTTTTCTTGAGTTGTGATTGTTATTGATATCTATCTCATTGTTTATCCTGTCTTCTATATACTGTGTTCCAGTCCCGTCTTATAGCTCTCTGTATTTCCGTTGGTCTTGTTGTAACAGGTTCATTGGTAACTGTCAAATTGTTCGCCCATAGTTTCTACGTAGGACGTATGTTGTGAAATATTCACATGGAAATTCCACTAGTCTGATATCCTGAGATCGAATACTCCTTAGTTTCCATATTGCGTGCATCAAGTGCAACGCATTTGATCTGTTTAAGATTAAGTTGTCTTTGTTTTCCTTAATCTGTTCAATTCTCACTCTGTATATGTCTAGTTTCGCCCTCGGATCAGTAAAAATTGGCAATTCCAAATGACTGTTAGTCGGTGTATTTATGACGTTTGTTCCGTCGTCTTTGTTTTGCCAGCAAAATGGTCTTCTGTCTTCATGCATGTGTGCTTATTGTTTCATTTAATTCGGCATCAGAGATATCTTCATATAATGTATCTAATTCGATGTCAGAGATGTCTTCCATTGATAAGATGTCACTCTCTGTGTAACGCTCACCTGATTCCCGTAGAGGCGCCGGTCGTGACTGGGCATATACCGTATCTTCAAAGGTGATGTGTAACACACGGCTGGCTCTTTGGGCTGGACCTCTGTGCACTGTATGTCTGACTCGAAGGGTAAGATGTCTGCAGATAGAAAATATGGGATTAAGGAACTGGGTTATTGAATGTCTCTCTCTTCTTCCCTTTCTCTTCTCCTGTAGAACCCCAAAGGTTAATGCTCTCACCTTAGGTAAGTGAACGCCGTGCTCTCCATCTGCCTCGGGGCAGGGTGCTGTAACCAGTTTCTTCACTGGATAAGGGGAGCAGGCCTCTTGACTTCAGAGGACTGCTGTCCGTCGTTTACTGCACGAACGGTAACTTTCGAGTATATCTAATGTCTTTAAAGTCTTTAGTAATGATGTCTCTTGTTTTGCAGGGTTCCGGCGATGGCGGATGACAGACTGAAGTGAGTTGAAAATGGAACCCGTGTGATGAATAGAAGCGCCTGGAAGCACGTAAGTAAGCACTTGTTGCCTGCTTCACGATGCGCTCTAACTGTCTTTTTATTTTGCAGGTACAAGTTTGGAGCGGCTGCAGGGTGCCGGAATACCCACTGGGTTAGATGTGGAAAGGAGTAATGGCACGTGAGTATTAAAGTTCCCCAATGTCTTTAAACGCACCTTGTTTTGTCTTTCAGATGCGGGATGCAGCGCCGAAGGCCTCCGGAGCGTGCGAAGAGTTGGTAAGCTTTTGTCTTTCAGATGCCGGAATGCAGTGTGAAGACCTCCGGAGCGCACGAAGAGTAGGTAAGCCTTTGTCTTTCAGATGCCGGAATGCAGCGCGAGGTGTTGGTGACAGCCGATGGACCAGGTAAGTGAAGAGCTGTTACTGAAGACCGTAATGCTAACCTGTTCTTTCTTGTCTTTATAGGTGTTGCTGAAGACTGGATTCAGGATGGTAAGCCTTTTCCCTTAGGCCCAGGATCAGATGCAGAAGACACAATGAGCGTTCTGCTGCAGAGGATGCAGAATAACGCAAAGCAAGATTCATCCATCGGGTGTGGTTTAAATAGCCTCCTGTAGTGCTTAGGTGTCTCCTTCCACAGCCACGCCTAGGTAAGAAAAGAGTTCCTGCTTTCCAGAAGAGTTCCAGTGTTCTGAATCTAGGGAGTGGCTCCTGCCCCACCCAACAGGAAAAGTAGTTCCAAACAGAAGAGGATCAGAGGCTCAACTGGCAGGCAAGTAAGCAGCATGGTCTGCTGCAGGTAAATCCACCCAAGCATTATGAGCCCGGCGCTTCCAGCGCTGGGACTGGGCATATTTATGAGCCTGGTGCCACTGGCGCCAGGACTGGGTCCAAAAGGTCCCAATTGGGACTGGTTGGCACTCGGAACCTGGGTTATGGATCTGCTTCCAAGGGAGTTGGGAAAACCCTGACCTTTTGGAAGCAGAGATCATGACAGTACCCCCCCTCAAGGCCCCTCCCAAACCGGCCTTCTCCGGGGGTTTTGGCTTGTCGGGAAATGTTCGGTGAAATCTTTTGATACGGCGAGGAGCGTGGACATATTCAGCAGGTTCCCAGGATCTCTCTTGGGGGCCGTAGCCTTTCCAGTCAATTAGGTAAAATAGTTTAGATTTGGAGATCTTGGAGTCCAGAATGCTTTTGACTTCAAACTCGAGTTCTCCATCAACAAGGATAGGTTTTGGAGATTTAGTCAGTCGGGTTTGAGGTTGCACGGGTTTTAATAGAGAGACGTGGAAGACCGGATGTATCTTCATGTGCGGGGGCAAGTCCAACTTGACCGCTACTGGGTTTACTATGGTAGTGATGGAATAGGGACCAAGGTATCTTGGGTTGAATGTGCGTGCCCCTTTTAGAGGTAGATAGTTGGTGGATAACCAGACTTGATCCCCTACTTGATATTAAGGGGCTTCCTTCCGATGTTGATCTGCTCCTTTGTATCGTTCTTTAGCCCTTTGAAGGTGAGAAACAGCTTCCTTAAAGGCTTGGGTGATTGTAGAATGCAGGTAGTCTACTGCTGGTGTTTCAAGATCTTGGAGGGGATCCAACTCCGAGGTTCGAGGGTGACTGCCGTACAATAGAAAAAATGGGGTTTTCCCAGTTCCCGAATGGACAGAGTTATTGTAGGCATATTCGGCTATCCAAAGGATGTCTTTCCAAGTTTTTTCAGTTTGTTGCAGCATGCAGCGTAAATACTGTTCCAGAGTTTGATTGGTCCTCTCGGTTTGTCCGTCGGTCTGAGGGTGGTGACTGGTCGATAGTCTCACATCAATTTGAGCCGACCGACAGCAACTTCGCCAAAAATGAGAAATAAATTGACTACCTCGATCCGAAATTAGAACCGAAGGAAAACCGTGCAGTCGGACGATGTTTTCGAGAAATTCTCGGGCCAGAGTTGCTGCTGTTGGCAAGCCTTTGAGCGGAATGAAATGCGCCATCTTGGAGAATAAGTCCACGATTACTAGAATCGTATTGTATCCGGAGCATGGAGGTAGATCGGTGATGAAGTCCATAGAAAGCGTATGCCAAGGGCGAGGTGGTATGTCAATAGGGCGTAAGAGGCCTGCTGGTCTTTCCTTTTGACTCTTGTTTTGGGCGCATACTCCACAGGACATTATAAAGTCTCTGATATCTTTCTTCCAAGATGGCCACCAGAAGTAGCGCTTGATCTTTTCTGAGGTCTTGGCCATACCGGGATGTCCTTCCATTAAAGAATCGTGATAACAAGAGATTACTTTTTTCTGTAAATCTGTGCTGGGTAGGTATAATCGTTCTTGGAAATACAATAAGTTGTCCTTTACTGCAAAGTCCTTTCCCTGCAGATGCCAATTCTGTATGTCTGCTGGAGTTACAAGTTGCCTGGCTTTATCCTTAACTTCCTCTATGGATTCTGTGGCGATTACACCCAGAATTCTTTGTTCGGGAATGATTGGTACAGGTTTAGGGTTGATCAAGTGTTCTTCCACTCCCATCCGAGAAAGGGCATCAGCTTTACCGTTCTTTGTACCAGGTCGATAGGTAATTATGAAGTCAAACTCGGCCAAGAATAATGCCCAACGGAGTTGTCTAGAGGATTGGGCTTTTGCGGTTTTCAAATATTGCAGGTTTCGGTGATCTGTAATCACAGTAACGGTGTGTCGGGCCCCCAGCAGATAATGCCGCCAAGCCTTAAAGGCAGACTTGATAGCCAGAAGTTCCTTGTCAGTAATCGTGTAATTGATTTCAGGAGGCGAGAATTTGCGGGACCAAAATGCCACGGGATGCAACTGATTGGTTACCGGGTCCTTTTGTGATAGAACTGCCCCCATGGCAAGGCTTGAAGCATCAGTTTCCACGATGTAGGGGAGTTCGGGGCGAGGGTGTTTTAAGATTGGTGCAGAGATAAATTTAGTCTTCAAATCCTAGAAAGCTTGTTCCGCCTCGGTAGACCATTCAAAACGTTTGTTTTTCTTTAACAAGGCAGTGATGGGCTGGACTATCCGAGAGAATTCGGGGATAAACCTGCGGTAAAAGTTAGCGAAGCCTAACATGCTTTGCACACCTTTTACGGAGGATGGTGATGGCCATTTGAGAACTGCATCGACCTTCTTTGAATCCATACGCACTCCGCCAGGTGATAATATGAATCCCAAGAATTCAACTTCAGTCACGTTGAAAACACATTTTTCCAACTTAGCGAAAAGTTTGTGTTGACGCAATCTTTCGAGGACCATTTTCACGTGTTTCCGGTGTTCAGATTCCGATGAAGAATAAACGAGGATGTCGTCAATGTAAACAACAACACATACATCTATGAGCTCTCTGAGGACATCGTTCATAAAATATTGAAAGGCGGCCGGGGCATTGCAAAGTCCGAAGCGCATGACCTGATATTCAAATAGCCCATACTTGGTGCGGAAGGCCGTCTTCCATTCATCGCCCTCTTTTACTCGTACCAAGTGGTAAGCTCCTCTAAAATCCAGCTTTGTATATATGCATGGTTTTCTGACTTGGTCCAGGAGTTCAGGGATCAAAGGTAACAGATATCTATTCTTAACGGTGATCTGGTTCAGGGAGCGATAATCTATACAAGTTCTAAGGTCTCCTTCCTTTTTTGGAACGAAGACCAAAGCTGAATAAGCAGGGGACTTGGAAGGACGAATAAATCCATTGGCCAGGTATTGATCCAGGTATTGTCGAAGGTGAAGGTTCTCAGGCTCGGTGAGGGCATAAATTCTACTACAAGGAGGAGTAGATCCAGGTATCAGGTCTATCTGGCAGTCATAAGACCTATGAGGAGGTAGAGAGTTAGCCTGATCCTTCCGGAAAACATCTTGGTATTCTAGGTATTCGGGAGGTAACTGGGGAGTCTCTGAAGAAATTGCTGCCAGTGCAACACCAGGTGGAGGGTGACAAGTAGAGACACATTCTGGAAACTGGACCGTTCTTGCTCGCCAATCGATCAGAGGATTGTGTTTCTCTAACCAAGGTATTCCTAGAATAATCTGAAACTGAGGGGCCTTGATCACATCGAACACGATCTTCTCATGGTGTCCATCTTGACTTACTAGCGTCACTTCTTGAGTGGTATGCGTTACTGGCCCGGAGGCTATCTCCGTACCATCCACCGTAGTAATGACGTCCTTTACAGCCTTGGGACAAAGAGTTAGGTTCATCCTCAAAACCATTTCATGATCCACATAATTGCCGATGGCACCGCTGTCGACGTAAGCTTCAATTGCATGTAATCGATCCGGATTATCAGGGCTAATGAGGACCATAGGTATCACGAAATGCGAGGTCACGGAACTGGTTTTCACGCTCGGCAAGAGGACCTCTATTCTTGTCGGGCGAGGTCGTTTCCCTGCTCAGAGTTTGTGACTTTGGTAACTGCAGCTCCTACTGCCTTCTTGGCAGGTTTCACCGGACAGTCTCGAAGAAAGTGCCCTGAGTTTCCGCAATAGAGGCATAATTGCAACTGTTTTCTCCTTTCCCGCTCCTTTTGTGTTAGAGGACCTTTCAGACCCCCTATTTGCATGGGTTCCCCGGAGTCTACTCCTTTGGAAGGAGTTGGCGGTTTGGAGGAAAATACTCGCGCATCAAACTTGGAACGATCGGCCTTCCTGTTCTGCAGTCTGTGATCTATTTGAACGACTAAGTCTATATAGTCTGAACAATCTTGTGGGGGATTCACTACTTGGGCTAACACATCTTTGAGCTCTCCACGTAGACCTCTATAAAACAGCGTAATCCTTTTGTCCTCAGGCCATTGAGTTTCCACTATCAGTCTGTTGAAAGACGCAATATAAGCCAAAAGGTCTTGATTACCTTGTCGCAACGAAAGAAGCTCATTGTCTTAGGCCTGCCCCTGTGAATGTCTTGCGAACAGTTTTTCCATACTGAGCTGAAAATCTTGAAAATCATGGAGGACCGGATCATCTTGATTTACTAGAGGGATCGACCAGTCTGCCGCATTGCCACTAAGGTACGAAAGCACGAAAGCTACTTTAGCTTGATCAGTTGGAAAGGCTGCTGGCCGGCATAAGAAATGCAACCGGCACTTATTGATAAATACTGCAAACCTCTTTGGGTCACCAGAAAATCGTTCGGGCGGAGCCAGAGGTACATTCCCAGGTAGGTTGATCTGCACTGGATTCATAGAGGATGTAGGAGGAAGATTTCCCCCAGATGCGGGTAACGGGGTCTGTCCGGCTTGAGACTGTAGCAATTGTCTAGCGAGATCATCAGTTCGCTCCTTGGAAATAATCAGTTCCCTTCTTAGAGCGTTAGTTTCCTGATGGGCTGCATGCACTTCTGCCCTAAGTTCCCCAAGTAACTGGGCTAGCTGGTCGGTATCCGAGGTTTCCATAGCGCCTGGACGGGAGTTTTGTGGTAGGCTTTGCGTTCTGTAACGCTCACCTGATTCCCGTAGAGGCGCCGGTCGTGACTGGGCGTATACCGTATCTTCAAAGGTGATGTGTAACACACGGCTGGCTCTTTGGGCTGGACCTCTGTGCACTGTATGTCTGACTCGAAGGGTAAGATGTCTGCAGATAGAAAATATGGGATTAAGGAACTGGGTTATTGAATGTCTCTCTCTTCTTCCCTTTCTCTTCTCCTGTAGAACCCCAAAGGTTAATGCTCTCACCTTAGGTAAGTGAACGCCGTGCTCTCCATCTGCCTCGGGGCAGGGTGCTGTAACCAGTTTCTTCACTGGATAAGGGGAGCAGGCCTCTTGACTTCAGAGGACTGCTGTCCATCGTTTACTGCACGAACGGTAAGTTTCGAGTATATCTAATGTCTTTAAAGTCTTTAGTAATGATGTCTCTTGTTTTGCAGGGTTCCGGCGATGGCGGATGACAGGCTGAAGTGAGTTGAAAATGGAACCCGTGTGATGAATAGAAGCGCCTGGAAGCACGTAAGTAAGCGCTTGTTGCCTGCTTCACGATGCGCTCTAACTGTCTTTTTATTTTGCAGGTACAAGTTCGGAGCGGCTGCAGGGTGCCGGAATACCCACTGGGTTAGATGTGGAAAGGAGTAATGGCACGTGAGTATTAAAGTTCCCCAATGTCTTTAAACGCACCTTGTTTTATCTTTCAGATGCGGGATGCAGCGCCGAAGGCCTCCGGAGCGTGCAAAGAGTTGGTAAGCTTTTGTCTTTCAGATGCCGGAATGCAGTGTAAAGACCTCCGGAGCGCACGAAGAGTAGGTAAGCCTTTGTCTTTCAGATGCCGGAATGCAGCGCGAGGCGTTGGTGACAGCCGATGGACCAGGTAAGTGAAGAGCTGTTACTGAAGACCGTAATGCTAACCTGTTCTTTCTTATCTTTATAGGTGTTGCTGAAGACTGGATTCAGGATGGTAAGCCTTTTCCCTTAGGCCCAGGATCAGATGCAGAAGACACGATAAGCGTTCTGCTGCAGAGGATGCAGAATAACGCAAAGCAAGATTCATCCATCGGGTGTGGTTTAAATAGCCTCCTGTAGTGCTTAGGGGTCTCCTTACACAGCCACGCCTAGGTAAGAAAAGAGTTCCTGCTTTCCAGAAGAGTTCCAGTGTTCTGAATCTAGGGAGTGGCTCCTGCCCCACCCAACAGGAAAAGTAGTTCCAAACAGAAGAGGATCAGAGGCTCAACTGGCAGGCAAGTAAGCAGCATGGTCTGCTGCAGGTAAGTCCACCCAAGCATTATGAGCCCGGCGCTTCCAGCGCTGGGACTGGGCATATTTATGAGCCTGGTGCCACTGGCGCCAGGACTGGGTCCAAAAGGTCCCAATTGGGACTGGTTGGCACTCGGAACCTGGGTTATGGATCTGCTTCCAAGGGAGTTGGGAAAACCCTGACCTTTTGGAAGCAGAGATCATGACACTCTGATGCTATAGTGTCCCCTTGCTCCTATACATTGACAATATATAGAGAGTCATTCTGGTGGTCACTAGCTGTTGCATCCAAGTTTGGATCATGTAGTTCAGTGTCAACTTCTTCACTGTATGTTGATATGTTTATTAGAAGTTCTATCGTTTGTTGGTCCCTAATATCTAAATCTAGATCTCTCTCCCCTTATCAATTGATGTTCCTTTTGTGGTTTCCTTGTTTGCTTTTTATCAGTGCTTAGTTGGTTATTTCTGGTTGTTGTTGACAACACTTGTGGTAGTCGTAATGTCAAATTACGGAGAAAGGCCCTGGATCCTCTCCTTACACATTTCCTGTTTTTATCAGATTCATTATTTTCGGTTAGTAGTTTTTTCTCTAGTTTGTCCTTTTTCGTTTTCTCCTGTCTTAGCTTAGAATCGAATATGGAGAAAGTCTTGATGTTCGCTTGCATGGCTCCTTTCTCTTTATTAGTCTGTACTGTATCGTCCAAACTATTTGATGTTTCAGATAGCATTTGCTTCTTTTTTTGCTTGTTTCTTCCAGACGAATTTGTGTTTTTTTGCTGTATAGTTGTTATCACTTCACCATTTGTTACCTCATTTCTCAGAATATCAGGATTGGGTACGTTTAAACTTCCAGTGGTGGGGTCATGTATGCTCGCTATTCGTTGCTCATTTATACTCGCCATTGCTTGCAAATTCTCTTGATTTATTTGTTGTGTGATTATTTGGGTATTATGTACTCCTTGGTTTATGACATTTGCTTGTAAGTGCAAATTGTCTTTGTGTGTCATTAACATTATTTCCGTAAGTGTAGTTGCTATGTTGGCTTTTTCTGATCTGATTTGTCGTTTCTAGCTACTTCAAACAGCCGCTTCCGCCTCTTTGTCAAGCGTCTGTTGAAATTTTGTCCTAAAGGCTTCCAAAAAGATTTGCTTAGAATGTATTAAAGCTAATAAGGTTGCTTGATCTTTTAAGGTGTCTGCCATTGTCTCGTAAAGTTTCATAAACGGTAAGAGCACATGAGTCGCAGCAGTTGTCAGCGCTTTTTGCAGGTCCAGCATTGTTGTTGGTATCGCTGGGTATATATTGCGCGGTTCATCAGGTGAATATGAGCATTCCTCATTCGCATATTTGTTTTACTTTCTAGTGTCTGATTCTGTTGTCCTGAGGTTCTTCTCCTTGTTGATTCTATGGTTTGCGTAGTCATCTGTATTGAATTTGGATGTTGATGTGAATCTGTGATGGGTTGATCATTGTCCATCTTCGAGAAAGATATCCTATTAATACCATTATTAAAGGGAGATGATGTCACCCCCTTAGGCCTTTGCAGTATTGGCATTGTTACTTGTGATTTGAAAATCATGTGTCGTTTTTCATGATTCCTCATCAATTACTCTATTTCCGTAATGTCTAATGACAGTCTAGCTGCCCTCATTCTTGCATCTTTATAATTTTCTACTGCTATTTCGGCTAATGTTGCATCTTGGGCAAATTTCAATTGCCATAATAGTTTTGCCTCGTCAGCTTTTTCATGTTGGGTTAGCTGTATGGAGGTGATTCCTTCAGTGTTGAGTACTATACTATCTACTCTTACTTGGTTATTGCCTTCCTTCTTATCTGTTTTTGTTGAATTGAGGTGCTTGTTTAGTAGTTTTTTACCATCATTTGATTTATTTACGGGTTGAGGCTTGATTTCTCACGATATGTCTGTTGTGTCAGAAAATGAATTGACTTTTTTAATCATTTCTGTGTGAAGTGTCGTTTGAGTTATTTGTTTTGACTGATCAAAATCGTTTTTTTAATTGAGTGCTTGTAAGGTGATCCGTTTGTGTTACTTTACAGGTTTCTCCATCATCATCTAATTGTTGTCCACTTTGGAATTCTTGGGATTTGTTGGGAGCAAATCATTTGAGTCGTATAATGTGACACAGTTATGAAAGGAACAAGTCACTTACCTGTAACTGTTGTTCTCCAGCATGTGTCTGGCATGGATTCACATACGAGCCATCCCGCCTGCCCCTCTGCGGCTCTTCTCTTGGTCCTACTACCACTTTACGTGCTACCAAATCTGAAGATGGCTGCCAGAGGAGGGTCCTAGGTAGAGGATAGTCATTGGCTTGGGGCAGTATGATCCAGAGACCAGTGATTGGTTGTTAGGAGAAAGACAGTTCAGAGTTGAAACAGATTTTTTCTTTACCGAGGATTCCCAGCCTGACGACTGGTAATATTCATGAGCATGTGAATCCATCCCAGACCCATGCTGGAGAACAACAGTTCTAGGTAAGTGACTTGTTCCTTTCATAACTGTGTCACATATGAGGGTCCAGACGATGGCATTCCTAAAACACGAGACTATGCGCTAGATGACAGAGAACTGTTCCTTTTTGACGGGTCGTCAACTATTGATCAAGAGACTGGCCAGTGACATACTGGGACAGCAGTGGTACTATTGGTTGATAGGGAGTACGAGGTCTTTGTCCAGCAAAGGCTGCCGGGGAATTACTCTGCCCTGGCAGCAATATTGATTACGCTCATCGAAGCGCTAGAGATGGCACAGGGGTGCCAAGTGACGATTTATTCAGATTCGCCTTATGAGATGACAACCGTGCATTCAGGATTGTCAAGGTGGATGAAAAGGGGTTACGAAGAGCTGATGGATCCCCAGTACAGCATGCAGCCCTTTTAGACAGATTAATTCATGCCCTTTCACAGCCAACACTTGCCACAATCATCAAGTGTGCTGCTCATACTAGTGGCAGGGACTTCTTTTCTCTTGGTAGCGAAACAGTGGACACGGACACAAAACTGGATGCGTATTTACCAGTACCAGATATCCCTGAACACCCAGCGCTTGTTGATATGCAATTGTAGATACAGGTCCCTTACTATGCGCTTCCTATTACAGTTACTTAATTGCAGGTCCAGGTACTCCAGAGTGAGATGTTGTTATGGCAAAGAAGGGGGTGCGCAGAGTTTCTTACAGACCTTGGGCTCTATCATGAGGTGGGCGGTATCTCAGCGCTAATTGCGCCGGGATACCGGCCAAAGCTAATTGCGTTTCCGAGACTCGGTCGGGCGCTATTAGTGCCGGATCACGAGTTGCGGGGGGCGGCGTAAGTCCCCATTCCCATTGGGTTCAATGGGGTTGAGGGGGTGCTCTTAACGATGGTGGTAACAGCGCCAAAAATGGCCTTAAAGCCAGCGCATTCACCTCCAGCGCAGAGCTGGAGGTGAATGACCCGGAACGCAGGATTGGGCGGAGCAGCAACAAAATCAAGTTTTGACCAAATTTCTGTTGGCGAGAACAAAGAAGTGCTCACTGAAGATATATGATATGATATGGCATTTATAACGCGCCTATACACAAGTGTTTCAAGGCGCAAAGGAAGAGATCGAAATATCTGTTTGAAGATTCGTTCAAGCTGCTCAAAGCTATCCTAGACAAATACTACCAATCTGCAAAGACGCAAGTGTTTTTTCACCGCATATATAGCTATTTTAGATTTATCACGTCGGATCTCCCCTCCTTCTCGTGAGTGTTTCAGTATAACTTCCCTGTCCTGTAAATTCAGAATTTTCTGCAATGATCTGCGGGCCCGCTGCACCACAAAGCACTGTGAGAGCTTACCAGCACCGACCTCCTGTATTAACAGGGACTCTACAAATTCTGTGGGGCTTGAGTCTTCCAGTCCTTCCCGTACACCCAGTTGCTAAGCCCTGAAGACCCTCACGCATGGAAACAAGGCACAATCACCATACACGAACTGATACGACAGACACGAGGTTCAATTCCCAAAATCTAGGGTTTATTGTGAAAGCAAATAGTGAGACGCAAGAGAGCAAACATTCTATGACAGTATCATATATACAAAAAGACAATCATACAATCTGTTTGTGACACATCAAAACCCACCCATAATGTATCTTCTTGAGCTAGGCTATGGCGATTGACAATTATGATAAATATGACACATTATTTCTTAATCTATATTACTTGATTTAGCAACAATTGCAATTTTGCAGTGAGCAGACATGTTTCTTTGTTTGGAGAACATAAAGCACTTGTTTAGCGAACAAACTGTGTTCGTAGCAGAGACACATTCCTGAGCATGTTATCGTCTAGTTTTATTCGTGAACTAGGGGTCAGCCTGATCTAAGACGGGCCCAAAAGGGGGGCCGCTAGAAAAGTATAATTCATGCCTTTAACGGCCTGTTTCTGCAGTTTCAGTGAGACCGGCTGGCACCTGGCGTGGTGATTAAATGCCTCTCTGCTCGCCTTCAAGGAGTGTTGTGAGGGAGGAAAACAATGTATTTCTGTACTGCTTTGGCATTTCTGTCTGGGCTGGTCTCTCAACATGTAACTTGTGGCCTTGCTTTGTGCAAGAGCAGAACGAAATTAGATACATTTTTGCAAAGCGTTTGAACAGAAAGCAAGAGAAAGCAAATGGCGGATCTACAGGGACAAAATTGACGCTCTATGGTTATGCTGACGATTCTGTATTTGGCGATGCTGGGCATATGATGCGATTGGTTTTCAGCCATCATAATTTAACATCTATGCTTTGGTAGGGTATTTTCTAAACTCACAAACCCTCCTTTTGGCCGTAAGCCAAGAGCATCAACCATACATCGCATGTTCCTCTGACCATGTATCTAATTCTGAACTGTGCATACTACTGTAATCGTCATCAATATTAATTGACATGAACTTTCATAGTTTGGGTTTCGTTGTTTGCATTCGCATCTACTTTGGGAGTCCTTTTCTCTGTTACCATGTGTACGCATTCATCAGTTATTTCAGAGCAGATAATTGGCAGGCAGTGTATGCAACAACATGTCATGAAGATTCCCAGTACCGTTGCTAAAATTGCAATTAGCTTCCATCCCCATAAGTGCAGTAATTCCCAAAACCAGGGACTTATATTTAGTTCCCAATCACCTGTCGGGGCACGAAGGTCAGAGCTCAGAATGTGTAATTTCTTTATTGCCTCAAAAATCGTAGGGGAGGAGTCATTTACAAATACGCAGCACGCTGACCCCACAATTTTGCAAACACCCCCACGGTCGGCCAAAATGATATCAAGAGCCATTCTATTTTGAAGTGTCATTAATCTAACGGCCTTCTCTTCAAGGGTCATATTATACATTATATCGGTCGTTCCATTTATCGTTTTTTCTAAAATTCTGGACAATCTTCGTATATTCCAGGAGTTTATTGCTTGGCCCCAAAACGGTATAAATGATTTTGCTATGTCTTCCGCAATTAATCCTGCTTCATCACCCCACTGGGGCCTTGATCTAGATAATTTCAATATATCTGATGTTCGGGAAAGAAATACCCTTGGCAAAAGGATCCCTAAGTAACCAGTCCCTCCCCAATTTCTAGGCAACCAGGCATAAGCTTTTTCTCCACATACAAAATAAACGGGATCACCTACATATATTGGTTCTTCCTCTCTCTCTCAAGTACTGCAATATTCATACATCTTTTGAATATCCCTACTGAATAGTAACCTTTTTTTCGTAGACGAAATGGGACAGTGTGAGGATTGTAATTTATTGTATACGAGGGGGGCACTATGTCCTTGTCCCCTACAAGGTTCATGTGAAACATGATTACAGATGACTTATAAGGCACATGCAGTCTGTCTACTGGCTTTACCACCACTGGCTTTATCACTCTTGCTCTGTTAAATATGGAACAACCTACGGGTTCCATTACCACTTTCTCAAATTCATCTATGTTTGTATTGTCTAATTGACCAGTTTCAATCTTATTCCACTTTCCATAAAATAGTGCACTTAGTGATGCATAGCATGCAGTATTAAGGGGTAATGGCTGTACATACCAACCCATTCCTTTCCCGCCATGCTGGGGTAAATGGGTGCAGACCCAGCAGTTGGTTTTGTTCAGGATGGAGTGAGTCATATTCATAATTAAAAGTAACGTGTTATTACCATAACCTTCCCTGTGTCTTTCTTCTATTGGGGGGAGAGTATAAGAGAGTACATGGACTGGACTGTCTGTGACAGGTGCTTTCGTGGCAGGCAAACGAGAACTTAATGGATGCACGCTCTCCAAATACCAGAATACTGGGATACATAATACTGGGATAATTGTACACAGGATACACAAGTGTTGTAATTATAAGCATTGATTTTTTTACAGCAACTCCTTCTAGATTTCTTTATATATCTATTATATCATCAGCATTGGTACAGGAGGGAACAGAAGCAAGTATGGGCATTGTGTGTGATTCTTCTTCTCCAACAATGTTCGTCGTGAATACTTCTCACGGCAGCGCCTGTTGAAACCCCAATATGTTCGAAGAGGTCAGCAAAGTGTTCAGGCCAGTTTTCGGCAGCCTGGATTGATAAACGTGTGGCAATATTATTGTGCCTCTGCACATTGCTCAAAAGACTCCAGAGCAAACATCAATTGCCTTTGTACCAAATGCGCCCCGCTCGTTGGCACGGGGTGATCAACAAATTGATTTTCTTTTTCAAAGATAGCACCTGGAAGCCGCGTTCCAGAGCTCCCAAATTGAGGCAGATTGGTACAGCCCCCACGCTCCACTTCCCTAGGCATCCGATTTCCAATTCATCCGTGATGGGAATAGAGGCAAAAACAAAACACGAAGATCAGATCACTTTCGATTTTGAGAACGTAGGTTGTACCTTATTGCTCCAGG
The DNA here is from genome assembly GCF_040938575.1 of Ambystoma mexicanum. Classification (NCBI taxonomy): domain Eukaryota; kingdom Metazoa; phylum Chordata; class Amphibia; order Caudata; family Ambystomatidae; genus Ambystoma; species Ambystoma mexicanum. The sequence continues at coordinate 927,864,662 of NC_090931.1, read as the reverse complement.
TACTGTGTGATCAATGAACAGTGCAGATACACTTCCAGATGCAGGCTCAGTGTCAGCCTGTGATGCAGCAAGCGATGAAGCAGGCTTTATGTTGGCCTGTGATGATGCAGGTTCAGCTGGGCAAAGTTGGGGCTCATTTAGCCCTTTTTCCTCTTTGGCAATCTTTTCAGGCTTTCTTTCCGGTTCAGGCAGTATTTGTGGCAGAGAACTGGCGATGGTGTCTTTCAAGTCAAGGGCAGCTGTTTCTTTGTCGTCTGGATCAGGCAGTTCTTTCAACAGAGATGGAATTTTGTTTGCGTAGGTGGCATGGATCCACGCCTTACGACCATCCACACGGACTGCAGTCTGTGTTGCCAGGAGAATTTGATATGAGCCCCTCCACCTGGGTGCGAGCGAGGATTTCCTCTTGAAATTCTTGACCAGGACCCACTCGCCCGGCTGCAGACAATGCCCCGGGCCTGTGCATCTGACAGGAAGAGCCTCCTGCTGATGAATCAAACAGAGTTTCTGCGTTAACAGGTCACAATATGTACTAAGCAAAGGGTATTCAACTTCACTTGGGCGCCTAGGCTGTGGTGCGTACCAAACATTTGCAGGTCTCCCCATGACAATCCCGTATGGGGAGAGTCCAGTCCTTGCTTGCACAGACGTGCGCATGCATAACAAAGCTAAAGGCAGTGCATCTGGCCATTATAATTGACTCTCTGAACATATATCTTTCTTATTTTATTCCTTAAGATGCCGTTCTGGCGCTCAACAAGACCGGCACTCATATGGTGTCTGGCAGAATGGAACCGCCTATCAATCTGAAGGCCTGCACAAATCTGTAATATGACGGCGGCAACAAAATGCGGGCCATTGTCTGACCATATGACCCGTGGCAGGCCGAATCTAGAGAAGTATTCCTTTAGCATTACTTTTGCTGTACTCCTCGCGGTGCAGTCCTTAAGCGGGTATGCTTCCACCCATTTACTGAATGCACAGAATACCACCAAGATGTATTTTAGGTTCTGACATCTTTCCATTTCTATGAAATCAAAATGGATGACTTCAAAGGGCATAGAGGTGGAGCCAAAACTACCTGTTGGAGTAGTTGTTGCTTTTCAAATATTATGTTGCAAACAAGTCATACAATTCTGGACCAGCCTTTCAGCAGTCTTTCTTATGTATGGGTACTGCCATACTGTGGTCAAATGCTGAATCATTTTTGTAGCACATGTGTGTGGGACTGTGGGCCATGGTGACCATTGTAGTTACATAGGAATTAGGCAGCTTCCACTTTCTACTTTCTTTGTCCACCCAGCAACTTTCTACATCTAACTCTGCGGAGCCCTCAGACCACCCTTTTATTTCATTGGCAGTTGCTTCCGCCTGCATCTCTTTGTGGAAATCCCATTGTCTATCATGCAGGGCACTTCTTCTGACCTTTCAATCAACATTTTCATGTGCAAATCAGTGGCAGTTTGTTTCGCAATTTTGTCTGCAAATGCGTTTCCTTTTCCAATGTTACATGTTACTTCCTTATGCACTACGCATTTCATTATTTCTAGCCGCTTTGGACACGTGAGTGCAGACGACAATCGTGCTATCAAGGGGCCATGTTGAATTTTAGTCCCATGTGATGTTATAAAACCCGTCTCAGCCCAGAGTCGACCAAAATTGTGTACCACCCCAAATGCGTACTGAATGTCAATGTATATGTTTACATTCAAATTTTCAGAAATTTCACATGCTCTTGTCAATGCTATTATCTCCGCAGCCTGTGCTGAATTATATGGAATTATTTTGCTCTCTACAATACTCTTCAGTGTTGTGATGGCATATGCAGCAGTTGATGTGCCATCGGACAATTTAAAACAGGAACTGTCACAAAACAGTTCTCTGTCTGGCTCTTTCTGTGGGGTGTCTGTTAGATCAATTCTTCCTTTCGTTTCTTGTTCAGTAACCATTATACAATCATGGAGTGGTGATTTCTTCTCACCCGTATCTTCATTGGGAGGAGGCATTAACTCTGCGGGATTTCAAAGCGCAACATCTCTGAATTTGGATATGTGGTGCAAAGAGGACGATTTCATATCTAGTCAATCCAGCTGATGTAAGATGTTGCGTCTGCGTTCTATTTAACAGAACGTCTACTGTGTGAGGCACCATCAAGGTTAAGGTGTGACCCAAAACCATTCCCTCGGTTTGTTTTACTGACGCAGCAGCCGCAGCGACAGCTCACATCCAGCGCGGAAGAAAATGAACCGCATAGTCTATTTCTTCCTCCTTTTTCCTGAGTCAAAACAGCCAGCACACAGCCATCATTTTCATGCACAAATAACTTTAAATCCTTTTCATAATTTGGTGTGCCCAAAACTGGAGCTGAGTACAATGCAACTTTGAGCAGATGAAATGCGTTCTGACATTCCTCATTACATGGTAAAGGCAAGGCAACATCCTTTTTTGTCAATGCCACCATTGGTTTCACAATCTTAGCAAAATTGGCTATCCACTGCCTGCAATATAAAGCCATGCCTATTATGGCTCTGACCTCTTTCTGTGTTTAGAATAGGCATACCAGAGACGCTTTCTATCCTTTCTGGTGTCAGTCTCCTTCCCTCTTTCGAAAGGAGGTAGCCCAAATAGGCCACTTCCTTTCGACAATAGTGGAATTCTTTTAATGACGCTTTATGTCCATGTGCTGCCAAATGTGTCAATAATTTTACGGTACTCTCTTTGCAAATGTCTTCTGTGTCGGCAGCAATTAACAGGTCATCAATGTACTGCAATAGTACACAACCCGTTGGTAACTCTAACATGTCTAGCTGCTCTTTTAATGCTCTGCTATAAATATTCAGGCTCTCAGTGTAACCTTGTGGAATTCGTGTGAATGTGAAAGATCGTCTCCTAATGTGAAAGCAAATAAATATCTGCTATTGGGATGTACTGGGATGTACTGGGATGCTAAAAAATGCATTCTTAAGATCTACGACACTAAAATGTGAAGCAGAGGCTGGAATCATTGTCAAAATGGTAGTGACATCTGGGACCAATGGAAAATGGGGATCAACTACTTTATTCAATGCGTGCAAATCAATCATGAAACGATACAGTATTTCATTACCTCCTTTCTTATAAACTGGAAGAATCAGACTATTGCAAGTGCTACCAGTAATTTCTTCAATCACGTTTCGTTTAACCAAATCAGAAACAATGCATTTCAATGCTTTCTCACCTTCCACTGGCATTTTATACTGTGGGATACGTGGCAATGTGACTCCCTCTTTCAAAACAACGCTCACTGACTCTGTTTTCAAACAACCAACATCGTTGTCATTCATCGCCCATATACAAGTCGGTGCCTTGCTTAATTCAGTTGGTAATGGTTTAGACAAAAATTGTGATACTGGCATTTTTTGTGGTGCAATTGTCAAAAACACTCCATCAGGAGAACAATGAATAACCACACTCAATTTTTTCAACAAATTTAACCCCAATAAATTCTCGCTGCAATTTTGGGTTAAAAGGAACGGGCAAGACTCAGTGAATGGACCTAGTGTTATGGGTACTGACTGTGACACTGGACTAATTACTGGGGTGCCTGCGAACCCTACTGAAACGTTGTTTTGCCCTGACAGTGGTATCTCTGGAACCAAGTGATGGTCTATTGAGCACTTCTGTTCACCTGTGTCCACTAGAAAAGTGTGCTCCTTATCCCCAATTTTCATTTCTACGTAGAGTCCTTTCTGGTCAACGGGAATAGATACTGACCCCTATCTTGGGCTGTCCTAGTGGAACAATACATCATCCGATGAGTAGTCACCAGAATAGTATGTATTGGACTGAGTATCAAAAACATTCCCTTCTCCTGCACCATTCTGCTGATGTTGATTTTGGTTCTGATTTGGGTTGTTATTTCCTTGGTTATTCTGATTTTGTGGTATTCTAGTGTTTCTATTTTATCCTTGTGTTCCCGGGCGACCCCTATTCTGCATTCTCGGGGCATTCCCATTCCTATTCTGTAAATGTGGGCACTTTGCTCACCAATGGCCTTCTTCCTTACAATATGCACATTGATTCAGTCCAATTGGACCTCCATGCATGTTGGAGTGATTCCCCCTCATTTGTGCATTACCTCTGCCCCTATTATTATTCGCTACCTGTTGCAGTAACACTCTTGTTTTTAGATTCACTCTATCCCTCACCTCTTTCTCTGTCTCTGTATTTACTCTATTCTCATAGTATTGTGCCATGTGTAATACTTCACTCTGTGACTTTGCTTGCCATACACTCTCAGACCTCATTATTAAATTTTGAATTTTCGGTAGTAACCCTCTCACACATTTGTCAACAAATAGTCTTTTCCCGGGTTCAGTGCTTAAATCTTGACGACTAATGCTAAAATCTGCAAACACTTCTTCAAATCTATTGAAATAATCAGTAGCCAATTCATCTTTTCCTTGCACGCATGCAGTTAATTTCTCCCAAATTATTCTTCCCTCAGGCACCAAAATCTTTAGTTTCTGTACTATTTGTGCCGGTAATGCTAACGGAGTTGGCAATGGCTTCTCGCCGGCCTTTCTGTCTGTATCCTCTTTTATCATATTCTCCCAGGTACCACCCAGAATTTCATGGTCATCTACATTCCTAATTTACTTCCATGTATCTACTGGGAGAATTACAGGAAATAATAGGTCAATATCGCTCATTGTAAAAATGGACGACTTCAAATGGGACTCAATTTCTTTATAGAATCCCGCCGGATTCTTTCTCAAATCAGGGATTGTTTGTTTTATATTATTCACCTCTTGTCTAGAAAAAGGGACATGTACATATTGTGCTGTACAAGGTGCTTCTGTTACCTGCGCTGGTTGTCCATTAATACCAGGAATTTCTACTTTCGGCGCAAAAGTGGGAGGGACTTCTCTCATGGGAAATATCGCACTGGCCCTTCCTTCTTTCTCTCTCTTATTAAGCACTATATCTAAATCAAGGGATAGGGCAGTTTTTCCAGTTTCAGGTGAAAACGCTCTCTTGTATACTGTCATTAATTCAGAGGGACAACAATCCTTTCTCTCAACATATTTATCTTGCAAATATTCAACCATCACTTGCAATACCTTTCTTTGCATTTCTATCGTATACTGTTCTTATCATACACCTCCATTATAGAAATACTAGCATCCATAATCCATCTAAGCGCCTCTCGTGTACATATTTTTATTTCTTCACTAACAGGTTTCGACGGCGGAAAAAATCGCCGCACGACATATGGTGTCACCTCTTGTCTCCCTCTTTTGACCTCTTGGTGCCGAAACCCAGGAACAGAAAACATCTCTGAATACAATTCATCAAGTTCATCTTTAAACTCAAATAGCCTGTCTATGTGCTCTTTTATTTCTGCCTCACTTTCTCTCATACGTGAAAATGCATTCAGGTCCCGCAACTTCTGTGGTGCTACCATGCCAACTAATTGCTTCCATCTATTCATAAAATACTCTGCCATGCACTCCAACAGTACCTTTTTTTACCGAGCTTCTTATAGTCGTACATTGAACTCAGCGTCGATCCCTCGTCATTGCTTTCAATGTACATTTCTGTCTTTTCTTTCAGTTCTCTCTTCTTCTCCCTGCTAACCGTACTACGGGTTACTCTAGCGCTTTCTCTCTGTGCAGGCCCCGCCTCTGTAGAACTGCCTTCTCTGGCAGCTGCTCATTCCTGCTCTGTCGGCAGTGGGGGAAATGGTGTCACATGCACAGGTAGGGCTGGCTCAGTTGGAACAATAGGAATGGGAGGTGGCAACTGTGGTGGAGCAGTGGGCACTGGTGCAATTGTGTCAATTTTACTTTAGGGCGTTCTCTTTTCATTCAAAATCTTATTTATTAGTTCATCTGATGCATGCAACTCTTGTTGTGGGTATATTTTTTGTATGCCTAATTGAATACTCCTATCCGCCCTTCTGATATCCTCAACCCATTGCTTCTCTTCCAGTTCTAGCACTCTGTCTGCATTAGACTTATGCCTCGGGGCACATGTTTCTCTCTACTTCTTAAGCGGAGGTTAGCTTCCTTCCTCCATTCTCTATTGACATCAAATGTCGCAGGGCGTGCTTTCTTGGGCAGCAGTACTGATTACAAATGGCTCTATTCGGGGTATCTCAAAGTCCCATCTTTCGGCCATTGCAAATCTTCTACGTGTCTGGTCTGCCTATGCCAAAGTTCATTAAACATTATTGCCCCTATTCCATACTTCACATACATCTCGAACGCTGGCGACCCTACAGGTGGCGCACCCTGGCCAGTTTCCAAAGATTGTCTACTGCAGTGGAAAACTCCCACTAGACAGGAAGACAATTTACCAGGCATGTTTGATCTTATCCGTACCTTACCCTGGGCATTTGATCTTGCAAGAGCAACTCTCAACCAATATCAGGGCTGTTAAGAATCGGGGCACGACTCACCAGATCAATCAGCTCGTCTCTCAAGACGCAACCAAGGATCGTCGTGACTGCGTATCTGGCTCAATCTGCCTCGCTTTGGGACCCTCGCCTCCTTGCTCTCTGGCCGCTGCGCTTCTATCAGGGACCGACTGTGTGCAGATCTGCAAAGGAATGTCATCACTTTCACAGGGGCGCCCCGAACACCTTCCGATCCCGGCTCGACGGCCTCGTCCTCGACTCGTTTTCACCTTCTTCAAATTGAACGTACACGATGGAGCAAAATGGGGGAGGGTCCCTATTCGGGCGCCATTTTTTTGTTAGGCCATGAAGACCCCCGCGCATGGAAACAAGGCATAATCGCCATACATGAACTGATACGACAGACACGAGGTTCAATTCCCAAAAGCTAGGGTTTATTGCAAAGTTTTAGTCTCAGTCGGCTGACTGGATCTCATGTCTCGCAACGCGTGTCACCCAGACCTCGTGAGATGAAAGAGAGTGAGCATTCTATGACAGTATCATATATACAAAAAGACAATCATACAATCTATTTGTGACACATCAAAACCCGCCCATAATGTATCTTCTTGAGCTAGGCTATGGTGATTGACAATTATGACAAATATGACACAGTATTTCTTAATCTATATTACTTGATTTAGCAACAGTTGCAATTTTGCAGTGAGCAGACATGTTTCTTTGTTTGGAGAACATAAAGCACTTGTTTAGCGAGCAAACTGTGTACATAGGAGAGACACATTCCTGAGCATGCTATCGTCTAGTTTCTATTCGTGAACTAGGGGTCAGCTTGATTTAAGACGGGCCCAAAAGGGGGGCCGCTAGAAAGGTATAGTTCATGCCTTTAACTGCCTGTTTCTGCAGTTTCAGTGAGACTGGCTGGCACCTGGCTTGGTGATTAAATGCCTCTTTGCTCGCCTTCAAGGACTTGTGAGGGACGAAAACAATGCATTTCTGTACTGCTTTGGCATATCTGTCTGGGCTGGTCTCTCAACATGTAACTTGTGGCCTTGCTTTGTGCAAGAGCAGAATGAAATTAAATACATTTTTGCAAAGCGTTTGAACAGAAAGCAAGAGAAAGCAAATGGCAGATACTGCGGGAACAAAATGGTAGTTCTATGGTTATGCTGACGATTCTGTATTTGCCGATGCTGGGCATATGATGTTTTCGGCCAACATAATATAACATCTATGCTATGGTAGGGTATTTTCTAGACTCACATTTTCTAGGATCTCCCCTCCTTCTCGTGAGTGTTTCAGTATAACTTATCTGTCCTGGAAATTCTGAATTTTCGCGATCATCGGTCTGGGGTGCGACTCTGGCGGAGGCCGTTTCTGCAATGATCTGTGGGCTCGTTTCACCACAAAACCCTGTGAGAGCTTACTAGCACCAACCTCCTGTATTAACAGGGACTCTCCAAATTCCGTGGGCTTCGAGTCTTCCAGTCCTTCCGGTACACCCAGTAACCGCACATTGTTCCGCCGAGCATGCCCTTCCGCGTCTTCCAATCGTGATTCCAGCACAGCGTTTCTCTGTTTCAGTTCCTTCAGTCTTACTTCCAGATCTTTCGTGGTTTTGTTGGTTTTTTTGAGACGAGTCTCTGTAGTCGTTACTCTTTCTGCCTGGTTGCGTATGTCTTGCCTCATCAGTTGCATATCAACCTTGACCTCTTCAATGTTTGTGTCTATGAAAGACCGCAGCGCTGCTATCGCCTCCAGCACCTGGCCATCTTTGTTGCCAGCATCCAGTGTTTTCCTTTCATTCTGCACCACTGCGCTTCCCTGCGTTGACTCACGGGATCTGGCTGTGTTTTGGAAGGATTCCATGATTGTAAACTTCTTTTTTTCCTTTGGATGGACACATACCCCAACCTCTGACGTGGGGGTGTGATGTTAGCCGTGCTTTGGTGTCTGCCTCTTTCGGCATTGAGTAATTACTTGTATTGCTCCTCCGCACCGTTCGTGAGCACTGTCAGTTTGCAGCGGCCCTGTCAGGGCCAGTGCGTTCGGCCGCAACAATGACGCCTGTAGTAATGTACTTGCGCAGCTCTTAGCACTGCCTCCGTGCTTACCTCCAGGTTTGGTGCCCCTGCAGGCTGTAGTTTGCGTAGCTCTCCAGCCTGGTACTTATAGTAACACCTGTCACCTGCGGTCTCTTTATGTCCAGTATTGCTCTGCACCTGTCTCCAGGTAGTCAGCGCTGCATTCCCAGTGCAAAGGCCAAGAAACTACTCTCTCAACAGGCCCCTTGTAGTGTGTTGACTTACGTGCATATAGTGTCAGCAAACCTTAGCTCACCGCTGGGTCATGCTCTTATGAGGCCATTCAGCTGCTTCACCACGGCTTCCTATCTCTGTCCCTGGACTCTCAGGCGCGGAATGTCTCTCCGCAGTGCGAGCAACTCGCTCGGTCACCCACGCTCGCACTCAATGCGCCTCTTGCCTTGCGTCAGTTGTCCCCAATATGCTGTCCATTGTGTGTAGTTGCCATCAGTGCAGCCAGGTTGGCACCCTCCTCATCTTGTGTGGAACTGCTATTGCTCCTCTGAGCACTGAGAGTATCCCAGATCTATGCTTCAATGTGTTATTTGGCTGGACTGTGCTAGCTAGTTGTATTCAGCACCCAGTGTCTTCCAAGTTTGCCGTTCCTGTGATGCTATCCTCTGTGCCTCCTCCTCCCCAGCTTACTCCTCGACCCAGCTCCGGTTCACTTCCAACAGAGCTTCGCCCTGATGAAACGCTTGGGCCGTGGGGCGAGCAGGCCAGCACCAACGGACGTGTATTCCCACTGCCACTATGGTGTCTCGTGTTGCTGTACGACGCCTCACTCCGCCAGGTGTCCGTGTGTCCTTGCTGATGAGCAGCAGGTCCCCTGCAAATGCCCGTCACACAGGGTTCTACAGAGCAAGTGTTTGTGCTGCCTCATTAGCCTGGGGGGGGAGACTCGTCTGCACCTCTTGTCACGCCCGGTGACCCCCGTGGTTTCAATGCCCAGCTTGATCCCCAAGTTCCAGTCTTACCGTTCCATCGGTGGTCGCCTGCTGTGACTCACCGTGTCCTCTCGCCTGTTGAGGACCGTACTCTGCTCATCTCCAGCTTTCGGAGCACCGGGCCGCTAGTCGTGCATGGGCGTGCTCATTGAAAGGGTTTTGTCCGCACAGTTAACCAGGATCGGCCCGCCGAGTGTCACTGCGGGGGAGGGGGGCCGTGTTCTGGCACGCTTGCACCTTCTTTTTGCGAGTGCATTCGGGCTGCCCTGCTCACTGCACCGTTGACCACAACAGTTGGGCTGTTTTTGGCCCCGCAGTGTGCCACTTTTGCTTTACACAAGTCCCGCTGGTTTCACTCGGCACGCCCCGCACCGAGCCACGCAAAGTTAGGAGTCTGTACTCTTGCCCCTCCTCCTCAGTTCCGTGCCTCTATAGCGACTGCCATCTTGCCTGTTTGGGGGCGTCAGACACCACCTTACTCCATGGGCTAAGGCCACGCCCCCTCGTGTTGTTTTGTATGCGTAGAATGATGCTTCGATGCTGTGACAAGACTATTCCAAACAGTGCAATGATGTTGGTTACTATCGGGGCAGGAAGAGCTTTCCCAAGTACAAAGAATGGGCAAGTTCCAACAGAGCACCCAAATAAACAACGTATGGTTGGAGTTGAACAACCAATACATACCAGAGGACCCAGAGCACTACACGGAGCATTGGGTTGACCTGGTGGGTGATGGAGGGTGTAATTATATCTATTCTTGCATGGGCATATCCCACTATTTGGTGTTAGACCTTCCTACTTATTGGGAATATATATGTATAATAAACCAAATGCCCCTGCCACATATAAGATACACATTTCCTGCCCCTGAGGAATGTCTGGCAACTTGTAGCCACATAGGACAGAAATGTATATAAGTCGTACGAAGAATATCATAGTGGGTGAATTGGATGTAAATGACCATCACTATGTACAGTGAGGTCATGGAGACTTGATTTTTCTATGTGTGAATGTGTAATTCTTGTATTAAATTAGAGTATTACTAACTATCAAAATGTGTATACTGATGTACATGTTTTTAACAAATTATTAAAGCAGGTGGTTACACTTGTGATTTCATGGATTATTAAATAAAATTGATAAATTCTTTTGTATGTAACATCTTTCTGATCCATTGGTATCAACCTATGTTAGGGAGAATTCTCTGTTAAGGCTAATTACCCAAACCTAATGAGTCCCCCAGCAGCTTTGCTGGATTTTTGGGGTTTCATTTTTTTTCTCCTGCTAAGAGTGAGACTCTTTTTTTCTCCCACTCTTAGGCATGATTTGAGGATGTCCTTTGACTATGTAATGTGTTTTATGGACTATGGGGTCTTTTACTCCATAGGGCTTCATGTGTTTTGGTATATGTGTTACACAGCACCCTCAGTGCAGTAACACAGGGGTGTCATAGTGACCCCCAAACATAGACTCCATACCCTGGGACTGACTACTGTCTCCCACGACATGTAAAGTCACCATTGACTTTACTAGTCTTAAATTGTGAACAGAACCAGTACAAACCATCATATTGTGGAAGTACTGGTAGGGGTAATTCGATTGCCCCTGGGTCTGTTTTCCAAGGGGGCACTGTCCAGTCCCCCCTTGTCGAGTTTCTGGCTGGTGGCAGTGGTTACCACGCAAAATATTCCACCAGAATATTTCCTATGGGATTTTCCCATTCATTTTAAACGCACCACTTTTTTGGTGCAATGTTAAAGATACCGCTGGGTTATTTATTTAATATTTATTCCCTGGTTGGGTCTTTTTGCCAGGACTCGGTTTTAAAATGGCATTTGTGTTCGCCTCTGTAACTCCAACCCAAGTGGAGCCCTTTGTTCCACTTTTGGAGGGCTTCTGCACAGAAATCTCCAAAAGTGGTTCCACTCTGTCTGGGTCTACAGGATGTGTGGGCGGGGGGAATAGGCACCCTGGACTGAGTCGCACTCTTGTGTGATTGGCCCAATGGTGAGCCGCCCGGCTCACCACTTAGCATGTTTGAGTGACAGCTAGGACTGGTGAATGCCAGTCACCAGCTACCAGGTAAATCTTAGTGGTACAGACTGCTACCAATTGGGTTTACTGCTAACACCTGTGGTCTTAAACTTTTTGCAGTGGTCCCTAAGGGAACTGCACAGGTTTCTGCCTAACAACCTATATTTGTTTCATGGTTTCAGAACGTCATAAGGACAAAGTAAGGGTACAATTTTTAATTGTGTTTGGAGATCTTTATAGGGTGTAATCTTACATCTACACCGGAAAAATATGCCTGGATGGGGAAAGTTTGCGTCATGTATGCAGGGTGTGGATCCCGAAGGACGAAGTGGATAGGGAAAGAGAAGGATAGGTTAGTTTATGGAGGATTAACTAAAGGGGGGAATGTTGGGCTGTACGTTTAGATCCCAGCCCCTCCCAAACGATTCCGATTGTGGAGAGTGTACTAACGTGTGTGAAATACAGATAAGCGGGTACAGGGTGGAGGAGGGAGACTTGTGGGTACACGTGAATGGTATAGGGTAGTCATATTATAGGAACTGACAAGACAAATAACTAAGAAGCCTGTTAAGAAGCTGGGTGGATACATTGCATGCGCTGAATCATTGCAGGCTGTGTTGAGCGCCTAAAACAACAAGGCCTCATGGTTTAATCTTTCTCCACCACCCCAGGCGCGGTAGGGAACACAAACACACACACACACACTGATACATTTTGGTACAGCTTGCAAACATAGAAAGGAATGTGAACGGCCCACCACGAGTAAGGGCTTCGGACAGTTGTGAAGGACAAACTCAAGAAAGAGAGCAGAGGTCTCGAGCTGCCAAAACACAAACCGAGATTTAGGACATCAGCAGCCCCAGGAGAATGGTCATCTCATTTGAACTGCCAGATGCCCATGAGTAGAACTCCTGAACCCTTCAATATTTAGATTGATTAGTGGGACCTGCAGGAAACCCAGGCCTGCCCCTTGGGAGCGATAGGTGATAAGGGGGGAGCAGAGGACAAAAGCATGTGATTTGTACCGGGGAGAACAAAGGATGATGCCAACTTTTGCAAGATTACGGTGGGGAGGCACGATGGGATGTGAGATACCAAAGGGCGTCTCGCCTGCTAGTCCCCGGGGATCTCTTTCTCAGGTGGCTAGGGCATGGCCATTGCCATTGGATCCAGACCCTGGGGGTGGACCAGTGTGGGAGGATCACCTGGGTACAGGGTTTTTGGGGAGTGGGGGTGAGGCAACACCCAACGTCCCCCACAGCCCTTTTCTACATAAACACTGGGACGAGGAAGAGGCCGACTGAGAGTAAAGAGGCTAACTCTTACACATTTCATTGGACGTGTCCCGCTAATTGGGTCATGCAAAGTCAGGCACTTGACTTTAGCTCTCCCCACACGGATAAAAGGCAGAACATAGTGACACGCTCTGAGCAAGGTGGAAAAGGAGCAGGACTTCCGGGGCGAAGGCAAACCTACTGGAGCAGAGTGACCGAGAGAGGATCAAGAGCAAAAGGTAGAGAATCCCAGGAGATCCCTGCAGGAGGTCGTTGCCTCCGAAGAGCTGTGAAAGATGCGCGGACAAGGCCAAATCCCAGACAAGAAGACTGCATTGTTTCAAGGGAGCAAGTGACCCTCCTGAGTGAATGACAGAGTTGGTGAGGCCAAGCCTGTGGTATTAACCTTGACTTGTGAAATTAAACAGTAAAGACAAGAAAGGAATGCACACAACCGGTGAATTGGCAAGCGACATGAAAGGCCGGTGTGTGTTCAGCGAAGATTGAAAGTGCAACAGTATATCTCACGATTGAAGGCTGCATGCATGCGAAGGAGACGCGAAGGAAGGCAGACCTGAGGGGAACTTTTATTTACTGATAACTGTGAAGCCAGTGATACCGCGTAGCAGAGTGGTCCGGCGAGAGAAAGCAGCCCAATCGAAAGTCTCTGCGAAAGTTGAATTGTTTTGTTATAAAGCAACAAAGTGAATGAACTCTAAACATGTGTAACGATCAAGAATAACCCTTGCCAAAGGGGAAGCGAACAGGTGAATGTTGAACTTTTGTGCTTGTGATACTGAACTACCCAGACCAAGAGACACTGGGGCAAATAACACAAGTATCTGAGCTAAAGGGAAAGTCGAAGTGGTCCTGCAGAGGTCTATATCAAAAGCCTTGCACATTCAAAAGTCTTTGACAGCAGAAAAGGTCTGAGCCCGACTGAGGGAGTCTGAACGTGTAATAAATTGGAGGACAGTAACCCCTAAAGAAGGTGAATTAAGATTGGGGAAGGGGCCCCCTGCAAGTGCTGCGATTGAAAGGTCTGAGTCTGGCGGAGGGAGACCTATGTGAACTATTTGCTTTGAAAGGTCTGAGCCGATAAAGGGAGATCTGTGTGAACTTTTGCTGAACTGCAAAAGAACCCTTGAAAGCTGGAATAAGTGACTTTAACGTGGAATGCCAAGCGGGTCTCGATCCACGGTTTGAACTGCCTTTGTTTTGAGAACCTGAGTCAGAGTGTGTCATCCATGCTGTCTAACGTGGGAAGGAGAGCTGATTCAGCCACATTGATTCTTTGTTACGACACTGATTTTCCTTTGCACACATATTACCCTTTACACATGTTTTGTATAAGAGATAAGGCAAGCATTAGGTTTTGTTAGTATATGCCATCTTTGATTTGACAGACTGACTAGGACTGTGTTTTGTTTATTATTTGATGGTATAGACTACGCCCATCCTAGGAGTTTTTCCAAACCCCAAAAATTGAATAAAGATCTTGAAATATAATCTATTGTCAGTGTCAAACTTGTGATACCATGCCTCCCTTACAGGGATGATAAAAGGGATGCTTTATTTGCAAGGACCAGACTGACTATCCGCTGAGCTCATGTTTCAGGCCAGGTGTACATCACGTTATTAGATCTGTGAGAAACCGGAAGATGTCTAACCTACTAGTCCCCCTGGATCTGTCATCTAGGTGGCCAGGACACGGCCATCGCTTTTGGATCCAGTTCCTGGGGGTGGATCAGTACAGGAGGATCACCTGGGTGAGGGGTCTTCGGGGAGTGGGACACCGGATGGAGAGAAGCAGTATCCCCTTCCCTGTAGCACCTTTACCCCATCCTACCAGGTGGGATGCTTAGGAACTCAATTCCCCCCCTTTCACAACACAAACCCTTTCTCACGGACAGCTCGATATGAGAGAAAACAGACTGACACCTGAGCTGTATACCTGACATGTCCCAATACGATAGGCAGGGTCAGGCAATTACTGACCATCACACACACCTGACTTCCATTACATTTCCCCACACAGATAAAAGGCAGAGCACGAGAGCACACTCTGAGCGAGGCAAACCACACTAGGAAGCAGCAGTTCCAAGATGGCAATTTAATATGAGGTGAAAGACGGCAAAACAGAAGGGGATTGCAAGGCGGAAGTGCCCTTGACCTTTTTCGATGAGGAACCGTTACTTTCACAAAATCCAGAGAATAGAAATTATAAGACAAGGAAACCAGACTAAAGAATCCTGCATTGTGTGTCGGAGGTACCCGGGGCTCTCCTGTGTAGATAATTAAGGCGGGGAGAATCACCTGCTGCTGTGGTACTGTTCTTGGCTCCTACAACAAAGCAGCTCCAGTGAAATCAACACAGCCGGTGAGTTGGGGAGACTGATACCAGACCGGTCTGTGTTGAAGCCAAGGTTGCAAGTGGCAACATTGTATGGTGAGCGCTGAAGTGAACAGTGTATGAAACGTGTAAAATTGAAGAACAGATGAGTGATTGAAATTTGAAACAAAGATACAATGCCTTTAACAGAGTGGTCCGGCACTGCATGCTTGCTCATTCGAAGGTCTCTGTAAGGTATCCAACTGAGAGTTGACAAAGGTGAAAGAGTGACAAAGAACTGTGCATCGAAGTGGTCATGCAACGGGTCAAGCAAAATCCTGGGCACAATCGAAAGTATTCGATGTTGATACTTCCAAGAAAGTTGATGACAAGTAGATAAAGTTGGTCCGAGCCCAAACATGGGAGATCAATTGAAAGCTTTTAGGTTAAAGCAAGTTTGTGTTAGAGTGAATTAAATTGGTTCAAACCTGGCAGAGGGAGACTAATAATTGAACATTGTGTTAAAATGGTTCTGAGCCTGGCAGAGGGGGGTCCGGGATGAACCATGAATCACCCGAGAAATTGGGTACATGAAAATCCTACGAGCATTGTGTTAAAGGGGATCTGAGCCCGGCTGAGGGGGAGCCAAGGTGAATAGTGAATCACTAAGAAATTGAGTATGTTTGAAATCCAGAGAGGAAAATAACGTATTGTTTGTCGCATCAGGCCTTCTGAAAGAAGAGACTTTGAAAGGCAGAGAGACTTAGGCAAAGAAGACCCTGATGCTCATGTTTGAACTTCACCCTTGTGCGAGAGAAGCCAGAGACTGTGCTTAGCTAGAGTGTGCCCCTTGTCCCGTGCTGAAAACATGGGGAAGGGAGGCAAATGGCTTGAATATCCTGACATATAATTTCGTGACCACTTCTTTCTTTTACATAACATTGTTTCCCACACTATTTGTATTTAGAGATAAGTATTGGCAATAGGTTTTTTAGTATGGGCCCTTTTTTTGTTTTGACAAGACACCACTAGGACTGCGTTATTATTATTTGATGGTCGCAGCCTGCTCACATCTTTAGATTTAGGATTAGAAAGGCGTTTTTCAAACCCTTTTTGAAGTTCAATAAACACCCTTGTACTGTGGTCACTTACGTCTGTTTTACTCTTGATGACTTGCCTTCCTTACAGATCTCAGTTGATGGCAGTGGCTTTAAAAACCTAACCAATCATTTTACAGTGACCCAGTGTGAAGAGAACGTCACCAACATGTGAAGACGTTGGAGTCAGAGAAACTACAACCAACAACCTTGGGGTCGACTTGTGATGATTAGTATGTAAATAGGCGGTAGCCAATGAGGGTGGGGGGTGAACAGTCTATATTGTACACGTCATGAATGATGATTTTTCACCGTTATAACCTGCAGTTTGCTTTGAAGATGAGAGAAAGCTCTACGGCAGTGGACTTATAGTACCCAGTCAGTTCTTTTCCTTTTTGTATACAAAATAAAGCTCTTGTTCTTCTTACAAAAGGGTGCACCAGTCCTTTTTTCCCTAGAGGGTTGTTTTTCTTTTTGTCTGGTGGTCGATGGGTTACTCTACATTGCCCCCATGCCTTTAATAAATTCAAGTCTTTCCTGGAATCTGTCTTCGCGCTTTTTCTTTGCAGATGTGGAATCTTGCACAGGACTGCTTTGAGCTTTTCTGCCTGCAGCCTTACACTATTGAATCTATTCCTGTAATGATTCTGTGGATGGAAGGGAGGGACCCACCTGGGAAGGAAGAACATGGATGGCATGGTTGAGGAATTTGTAGTACATTTTTGGAGCTATATTCTAACAAATACCTAATTTGGCCTGGGGTGTGGGTCATACAAGGATCAGTTAGATGTTTGGGGTGGGAGAGCATTTGATAGGGTGTCTTGCTTTTCCTTTACATTTGGTACTTTCTGAAAATGCTGATAAAAACATAGGGCAAATGCATCAATTTTGCACACATTCTGTAAAATAGAAATAATGATTGAAGGTCCATCTCTACCTATATGCCTAGAACCCTGTGTAGACAATTACAAATGAGCAACAGTTTTCCTTCTAGAATTTCTTTGGAACAAGAGGATGCTTGACTGAGTCTTGGGGCCTAATTATGAGTGTGCCAGTGTGGGAATAGCGTGCCGGTATTACCCTATCCTGGTATGTTACCATACCGGCACACTCCAAGTTTACTGGTCGGGTGGTGGGTTTACCTCCAACTCTAAGTTGTAGGTATTTTTGCCACCCTATCAGCAAAGATCTACCGGCATTACCGGCCTGTTAATGCTGGTGCAGGTAATACCGGAAAATCCCCCCATGGAGTGTGGGACTCCATAGAATGGGAATTTGGCGCTGTTTCCACCACTTGGAATCTGCCGGTAATTCCGGCAGACCAAGTGGCGGAAACATTATTACAGTTTGCTGGTATCCCACCATTAATACCAGCGGGATACGGCAAAACATGTAAAGAGGGCTTGGTCTTTTCTAAATGAAACCCCTTAAAATAAAACAAATGATTCTTACATACAAGTCTATATATATATATATAATTCCCTTGGGATATCTGTGCATTGGGAATGCAATATTTATGCAGCCATCTTTATCCCGAGACAGGGCTATTACTCTGCAAATTCACCCTGGGAAAGGAAAACCTTTCTCCAGCCATTTGATCCCAATGCAATGACGGGTGTTAAAGCCATTCTGGCCTCACATCTGAATCTTGAGGCTGTCTGAATCCATATTTCTGATGTTTGTTAATCTGCTTAGAATCACATGCTGTGCATAGTCCGACATCCAGTGGTCACTGCAGAGTACTGCATTTTGTTTTTCGTAGTCGAAAAGGGGACGTCGACATAGGCGTGTTTGTAATACTATCCCTATAGTGACGTGTAGTGTACCCACAATCCCTCATGCGTTGAGGTCCCTCAGATTGTTTTTTTCCGGCCAGAATACTGGTCGCCTTATGCAGAGCTTGTAAGAGACATTGCCATTACCATTTATTCGACCCTTTATCGTTTTAATCACAGTAGGGAGAGCGGGGGTTATGGGGACATTTCGGTTTCCTTTTAGAATGTTCACCCCCCCTATCCTTCGGGGTCGTTATCACTTACTCTTGTATCCTCAGCTATGGAGAGGACTCCTTTTAGATTTTGCCCTCGTAACGGCAAATTCACGTGAACGGAAAAGCATAAGCGGTGTAACCGCTGCTTACCCCTCGACCACAACAATGACGGCTGTGCGGCCTGTAAACTCCTTCGCCCAAAAACTTTAAAAGACTGCAGGGTCCAGAGGTGGGCAGCCAACACTATGTCTAAGGCTGATTCCTCACCCGCCGCTGCCGCTGAATGTGACAAGGGGGACAGTGATAACAATACCTCCGTATCAGAGGTTGATGACCTCTTTAAGGTGCGTTCCCGCTCCTCCGCGTCTGTCCCCGGCCCCGACGGGTTCGGCGCATGCCCTACTTATGGGGATGTACACCCCGGCGACGCCGACGCACATGGAAAGCAAAAAACTAAACACACAACCCATGGCACTCCTTCGACTAAGTTGAAGAAAGCCCTAGCGCCAACGGAAATGCTGGATCTACTGGCAGCCTCCGCCGACCGTAAGGGTCGCAAGCTCTCCCCGCAGCCGCTTGCACGACTAACGACTGGGCCTTCCACAACTAAGGGCGCTACCACCAAAACGCCAGACGACACGCCTCGTAAGAGAGCGGCCGTCGGCGAAAGTGTTCTGGCACCGCCCAAATCCGTGCATAATCAGTCCTCGACGGACAGTTTAGTTGTCGAAAGCCTAGCTAGTATAGTCTCCACTGACGCTCAAAGGCAGACCGCGAAGGAATCGCCGAATCCCGTTCACAAGGCCAGGGAGATGCCGAAACAGACAAAAGGTATGCCGGAACGCACCCCGCCGTCAAAAGAAAGACCTAGAGATACACCCCCAGTGTCGCACCCACGAGAAGGGTTCTCAGAGGGCGACGGGAGTATTTCCTCCACGCTATGGGAGAGATCTCGATGGCTACAGGCGGAAGAGCACCCCTTTCCGACTCCAGACCGTTCTGGGTTACCCCAGTGGACTTTAGAAAGATTCCAATCGTGTATGGACAAACTAGATAAGTTCATGTCCACCCTTGAACACGTTACACCCAAGAGGCCAAGGGAGAGACTTCATGAAGACCTTAGGGCCAAATATCCTAGACTCTTTGACCCACTTCAAGAGGATATTCAGGCATATGACCTCACTGAAGAGGACACTCAGTTTCAAGAGGATGATGAGTTTCTAAATAATGAGGAACTTCAAGACCCTGTAGAGGGCTTCGAAGAATACCCAGACATGGGGGGAAAGGACTTCGAAGAAGACCCTGACATAAGTGGCTCACAGCCTTGGCAGTCCCCAGGGGCGTCAACAGACCCTGACGTTCTGGATCTGTCCTCTCCTCAAACTACACCGGTCAGAAACCCGTCACCGGTGGATGACCAGCCCACTTTCAATGCACTGCTACGTAAGGCAGAAGCACATTTTGAAATTGATACAGGGGAAATTTCTCCAGACATAGACTTTGTGGAAAAAATAATTAAGGAGAAACCACCTACTAGTCAGGCCATTCCCCTTCTCGCCTCAGTCACAAGACGACTCATTCCAATTTTTTCAACACTTGCTCTGACTAAAGGGGTGAACCCAAGGATTGAGAAATTTTTGAGTCCCTCACCGTCAGACCCTTTATATATTAGGCCTCACTCAATACCTGATTTCTTGGGTAGTAACCACCACAAGGAAGAGGTCAGGGGTTCCACTATCTACTAGCGAGGCACCCCCAGACAAGGAGGGAAAGAAGCTTTATGCCTTGGCTAAAAGGATTACATCCTCAGCAGCTTTCTCCACCAGAATTGCCAATAACAATTCCTTACTGGCAAGCTACGTGGATGCCCAATGGGGAAAGTTACGCGAAGGCCTCGAAGAAGTCCCTGAACCCTTACGAACACGTTTGTTAGCCACTGTGACAGAAGGTACTCTGGTAAACCAGAGCATCATCAAAAACACGCTAGATGCCGCAGAGACAGCTTGCCGGTCTTTAGTCCAGGGGGTACTTCTCAAGCGTCATGTCTGGCTCAGGAACTCTGGTTTTAAGCCAGAGACCAAGGCGTCCCTCATGAACAAACCAATTGAGGACTCAAACCTCTTTGGTAAGGCGGTGGAGGACGCACTGGAGGCAGAAGGATTTTGATACCCTAAAGACTCTAGACCAGATCACAAAACCTCCTAATAAGCGAGGTTATGTTAACAGATGCTTTTTTCGTGGCCAATGACAAAACCAACAGCAGCAACAACAGTGCTCCTCAGCAGGCAACTGGTCCTCCACTCAGGGAACCAGCAGACAATATGCTCAGGGAGAACAACGTCTTGGCAAGGGAAGAGGTCGGGGCCCCACTCCTAGTGGCTCCCCAGCTACCAACATCAAATGACCCGAAGATCCGGGTCCCCTCCCATGCATCTCCGGTCGGGGGCCGGATAACCTAATTTCTACCAGCATGGGAGTGAATAACCACAGACCGGTGGGTACCCTCAACCGTAGCCCACGGTTACTGCATCGAATTCAGTCGGTCTCCTACATTCAGGCCCCCGAGGGGACGACGCCTATCACCAGAGCACCTCGCCATCCTTCTCCAAGAAGTCGAACTGTTACTAGAAAAAGGAGCAATAGAGGTTGTGCCGCTATCACAGGTAAAGGAGGGTATTTATTCAGTGTACTTCCTTGTACCCAAAAAGGATTTAACCATGCGCCCTGTACTAGATCTTTAAGCAGCGAACAAATTTGTAAAACCTTAAAAATGTCATATGGTGACTTTACAGGAAGTAATTCCCCTGCTCTCACAGGGGGATTACATGGCAACACTGGACATGAAAGATGCATACTTTCATATTTCAATGTTGCCAGCGCACAGAAAATACCTCAGGTTCATGATAGAGGGCAAACACTACCAGTTCAAAGTGCTACCCTTCGGCATAGCGTCAGCGTCAAAGGTATTCATGAAAGTACTGGCAGTGGCAGCGGCCCACCTGCGCAGGTTGTCCGTTCCAGTATACCCTTATCTCGACGATTGGCTCATAACAGGGGATTCTTGCGAGACATTCTTTTCAAATACCCAAAAGACTGTGGACCTTTTTGTTCCAACTGGGCTTCTCCATCAACGAGAAGAAGTCCAGCCTAGACCCCAGCCAAGTCCAGCAATTCCTAGGCGCTCTAATTGGAACAAAGGATGGCCTTGTCTTTCCCTCCAACGAGAGGGTCCAAAATATGCTGTTTCAGATCCCTCAATATGTAGCCGGTCGAGAGGTAACGGTACGCAAAGCAATGCGATTGCTAGGAATTATGGCGTCATGTATTTATTTGGTACCTCACGCGCGGCTGCAAGCGTCCAATGCAAGAGTGGCTCAACGGCAAGTGGTGTCAGGCCAGCGGACAATGGGACGATCTAGTGGTGGTCTCGCAGGCCCTGGTTCTCTCGCTGCGGTGGTGGTTGAAGGAAAACCTCGTAATAGGGAAACCATTCGCCACCCCCGCAATGGTAGCCACTCTAACCACAGATTCATCCCTCACGGGATGGGGTGCTCACCTATCCCATCAGACTGCACACAGAGTTTGGACTCTGAGCGTAGCGTCCAAACACATAAACTTCCTGGAACTACTGGCGGTCTTCAAAGCACTGAAGGCTTTCCAGACAAACCTTCAAGGGAAGACAGTGCTGGTCCTTACAGACAGCACCACAGCCATGTACTACCTGTACAAGCAAGAGGACACTCACTCTCCAGGACTGTCCAAGCTGTCCCAGAACATCTGGAAGTGGGCTCTCAGACACAACATGCTCCTATTATCTCAACATGTACCAGGGGAACTCAATCTTCTGGCAGACGAACACAGCAGAGACTTCCCTCTACCCGCAGAGTACGAATGGCGATTACAAGAAGACATCATCTCCAACGTTTTAGCAGAATGGGGATTCCCAGAAATAGATCTGTTTGCAACTCTGGAGAACACCCAATGCCTAGATTACGCCTCCAAGTACCCCCAGAACCGTTCCAAGGGGAACGGTCTCTGGATGGATAACATGGTCAGGGAAATGTGTTTACACTTTTCCCCCGACTCCCCTTCTCAACAAGATAGTGCACAAGATGCTCCAGGAACCAGTTCCATGATACTAGTGGCCCCAATGTGGGCCCGGCAACCCTGGTCCGCTCACCTGATGGAGATGTCACTGTCTCCACCGGTGAAATTACCCTGCCCGTACAACATGCTGTCACAGGACAAAGGCAGAACGTTGCAACCATGCCCACAGACCCTGAACTTAGCAGCCTGGCTCCTGATGTCATAGAATTTGGACATTTGCAGCTCCCTCAGAGATGCATGGACATTCTTAGGGAGGCAAGGAAACCTAACACTCATTACTGCTATTCTAGCAAGTGGAAACGGTTTGTCATCTGGTGTAGGTCTAAAAGCATCAACCCTGTTGACTGCTCTCCCACACAAATTGTCCTATACCTGACTCACCTGTTGGAATCAGGATTAGTCTTTAATTCTATTAAAGTTCACCTAGCTGCACTCTCTGCATACACCACGTCACAACATAAGGTGTCATGGTGGAAAGTTCCAGTTATTAAAGCCTTCATGGAGGGAGTGAAGAGGATCCACCCTCCTATATCTAACCCAGCTCCCAGATGGGACCTGAATGTTGTACTAACCAGGCTAATGGGCTCCCCCTTCGAACCCATGCACAAGGCAACACTTAAGAACCTCACTCTTAAAACTGCTTTCTTAATAGCTATCACCTCCATTAGGAGAGTAAGTCAACTACAGGTGCTCTCTATACTAGATCCCTTTGTAACAGTTCACAAAGATAAGGTAGTTCTACGCACACACCCTAGGTTTGCACCTAAATTTATTTCAAAATTCCATGTCAACCAATCAATAGAACTACCAACTTTCTTCCAAAACCCATCAAACTTGGGAGAAAAGTGCCTGCACACAATTGATGTGCGTAGAGCGGTCATGTTTTATATGGAAAGAACTAGACCACTGAGAAAGACTAAGCAGTTCTTTGTCTCGGTGGCGGCAGGAAGAGAAGGAGATGCAGTTTCCAAATCCACTATATCTAGATGGATTGTCCAATGCATCACTCTGATACACTCTTGCTAAGAGAGAACTGCCCTTCAAGCCAAGAGCACACTCTATTCGAGGCACTGGGGCTTCCATAGTATTCATTGCAAATGTTCCCCTTGAGTCAATTTGCAAAGCGGCAACCTGGAGTTCTGTACACACCTTTACAAAACACTACTGTCTAGATGCCCATTCTAGATCTGATTCCCAGGTGGGAAAAGCAGTACTAAGACATCTTTTCTCTACTGTTCCTTCTCACAACCCACCTCCAACTCCGGGTACTGCTCGCTAGTCTATGCACAGCATGTGATTCTAAGCAGATTAACAAACGTCAGAAGACATGCATTACTTAACGTAAAAGCATTTCTGAAGGTTGTATCTGCTTAGATTCACATGCGCCCACCCTTCCTCCCCGTTCGGATGGAAGGAACATAGACGTCTTATTACTTTCTCTTTTCTGTACTCACTCACGTACTAACAAGGCTCCCTCAGGGCAGAAAAAATACAAACAGAGGGACCTTGTCACGTGAGGGATTGTGGGTACACTACACGTCACTATAGGGATAGTATTACAAACATGCTCATGTCGACGTCCCCTTTTCGACTACGAAAAACAAAATGCAATACTCCGCAGTGACCACTGGATGTCGGACTATGCACACCATGTGAATCTAAGCAGATACAACCATCAGAAATGCTGTTACGGTAAGGAATGCATGTCATATAGTTTAATGTTTCTGACATTTTCATGTTGGGGGTGAGTGTTGTGAAAAATGAAATGGGCCCATGACCAGTGTGCATTGTGGATTTAGTGATTCAAACAAACATCCCTTGCATCACAGATATATTTGTCAAATAATGACCTCTGTGGTCATTCTCATGTTCCCAAAATGCAATTTGATTTTGTGCAGAGCAGGGAGGAACCCTCACGGGTAGATGCCGTTCTCTCTCCGCATTGTGGCATTTTGAAAGCTTACAGTAGGAGTGTACCAGACAGTTCATCTTTTAAAATCTTATCCTTCTCTTGGAAAGTAATGTACACTCCATTGTGCTGGCTGATGGGCAAGTACTAACACAAAATGAGATTAATTGCACCTTTAGAGATTATCATGAGTCTTTATACAGATCGGAAGACACAAATTCCAGAGGCAGGCAGAATAGAATTCTTGGATGGTCTAGTTTTATGCAAATGCGGTGGAGTCAGGTCTGAGACCTTGGATTCCATGGATGAAATGGTAGCAGCCATGAAACAGATGAAAAATAACAAGAGCCGGGACCTGATGTTTTCCCTTTTAATGTAAAAAAAACTCCACATACAGGATCCAAATGATTAGTGAGGTAGTCTTGATAAATGTTTTAATGGCAGCAAAGCAAAAGCAGAAACATACATCAACAGGACAAGTTCCAAGAACAAAATCCAACCCGAACTTGCTCCTCCCAAATGGCAACAGTTCTTATACACTTTCGAACACATTGTAACTTATGAGGGAGGCTTTGATTCAAACACACATGAAGTCCTCCCATGGAGTACTTTCTGTTTCCGGCTTATCACAAGAACTTCAAATCAGTACGTTAATTTATTTGCTTTGCCTGACCCTGTGGACTGCAGCTTACATGTCATTCTGTAGCTGCAGCCTTGTTATAAATTATTCACTATTGCTGATCTAGTTTCGGCGACAACGCAGTGCAACCAGTGATAAGCGCAGCAATTATAAGTGGACATAGTTTAGGACAACAACCTCACTGGCCAGAATCTGAGTAATGCAAAACAAATAACCTTGCTTACGAATGCCAAGTGGAAATACATATTGCATGCAAGCGTGTCACAGTTTCAAGATGAAGTCTACCAAGTGAAAATACATATTGCATGCAAGCGTGTCACAGTTTCAAGATGAAGTCTACCAAACCAGTGCAGGGTTTACATTGTTCTGGCCTAAAACGATAGAGTAACATTAATATTAGTTTGAATCTATATCACAGCAATACATTTCTTCATGTTAGATCAGAACTCAACATTTCATGACATAACCTTTTCTTCCCATCACAGCCCCCTCTCCACCTTATGAGACATTTCATTATTCTCATCCCTTCAATACTTCTTGGTGAACAATTCATACATTCCCAGGTCTCTGTTCAGCAACCCTCTTTATTGTTTTCATCAACAGCATTTCTGGAACTTTCAGGGTGCCCATGTCTTTCTTTTCTACTCTGCAAAATAGACACTTGTCCAAGAGGATTAGATTGCATTCTCCTAACAGGAGCATGTGACTACCACAACTCCATGTAAGACTATAGAGACCAACCAGAGGAATTGTCTTGGTGAAGTGGAAAGTGATGCTATCACCATAATTAGGGATAAATGTAAAACATTTTGATTCAACGAGAGCACAAACATCTCCTTTAGAAGCTAAAATGGTGCCTAATCCCATTTGTAGTATCATTGGTTACCTTCTCCAGCAATACGGACAGCTTTAGGAGTTTATCTCTATTCAACTTGATGCACAACCCAGGGATTATGTATCCCTTGGCAATGACAGTTTCCCAGACATAATTGTCGTTACTCATGAGGGTTGCAGGCAATTTGGAAGGATGTCTGTTAGTAGATAGGATATAAGCTATGTAGCAGCTCCCACTCCAATCCATGGTCCACTAGGAGTAAGTATTCACTCCACAAATAAAATAGCTTCCAGAAGTGACAAAGGTGAAACCCCTGTCAAAGGAAAAAGTTACATTGTTAATGGTCACTCTAGTTCTGGTGGAAAGTTAATATTGACATTGACTAATTGCCATGAATTTAGTACCCCGGTGTGTATAGCAGAGATGGTCTATAGCAGGAGCAGATAGGTGTATAGAAGCAGGTTTCCTTGGAAGCTGATCAGGGGAGGTACAATTTGGAGGACTGGTATATCCCAACTGGGAATGATAACCAATACATGGTTTGTGATTGCAGGTACCAGAATCCAATCTGAGAACACTGCAACCATCACCTCAATTGAACAGAACAAGAGCTACAGGGAGCACAGAGGCTAGACCATGAGGGAAAAGAGCACAGATCCAGCAAGACGTTTTGTCTGCATGCATATTGCCTAGTTGTATGAAGGAAAGTGTTTTTACTATCTACACAAGGGTGTGCATTCGGACCTTGTGACTCATGGCAGATAGTATCAAAAGTATCTACTGTAGTGGTAAAAGACAGGATAAAAAACGTACACACATTATTTTGGTGCAGAACCTAATTCTTTAATGAAATGCAGCATTAAGAAAAATAATTCACAAAGTATCTAGTTGGATTCAGCTTCATTGCTAGCTGACGGAAAGTCACTGTTCAGGAGTTCTAAAACAAACTTAGACAACGGCTAGGAAATAGTAAACCAGTTCAGTTTGAATTTTTTTGCACTTCTCCCAACACAGAACGGAGGAATCGGGCATGATGAGAGGCAACCATACATCCTCATTAGGAGGAGCAGAGTGCTTATCAGTTTTAATAATCCAGCCGCTCAGCAGTAAAAGGAAAACCAGAAATCCTTCGGACAAAGAATGTTACTGTAGCTTCTTTGAATGTCTCAGTCACTGTCCTCGTACCCTGTAAGAGACATTGAACACAGACATGGTGTTAATGGGATCAGACACCAGCAGCCTTCTAAGTCTGAGTTCTTTGAACCACTCCTAAATCATCATCTGCGAGGCCAAAGGTTGTATCATCCTTAAGTGGGGGTGACGAAACTGACTGTTGTGGTTATCCTGGGAGGCTGGAATCCAATTCTACTGGCAAGGTGTTTGCAGTGCTTTCTGACTTAAGAATCGGGCATGGGTGGAAATAGTGGTTGCTTCTGGGGAATCTGTGGAGGCTGGACCCGCCTGCACTGCCTGGCATGAGTGCAGGATGGAAGCCCCAAACACTTTACAGCTGTCTGTGTGCTGAGCAGAATCAGATGAGATCCATGCCAACAGGGCTGCAATGCTGCTTTCCAATGGTGTACTTTTATGTACACATAATCTCCAAGCTGTAGAAAGGGCCAGGGTTCAGTAGCTGGATCTGGCTGGCTGGATCTGGCAGGCTGGATCTGGCAGCTCCTCCTTCACCTGGGAATTTAGAAATGGAATACATTTTACAGGGGTCTTACAGTATTTCAATATTTTCTCATCTTCCAACTGAATAGTCAGACATTGCACTGCCAGAGGAGTTGAAGTACCCATACTCATAGTGCGTCCATTACACATTGTATCTGGTGACAGTGTAGTAGAACTAAGGGCAAAGCTTTGGGCCATTTAAGGACAGTTCCCTGGCATGCTTTTTAAAGTTAGAGCTTAATGTCCCCATTACGGTGTTCTACCGTCCCACCGGTTTGGAGGTGGGTAAGTACAGTGAAATTGCTGGAAAATATTAAGATCTTTACATGTACACTGATGATTTGTCTGGTAAAATGGGTTCTTCGATCACTATCAATGACCAGAGGGAGACCAAACCTGGGAATTAAATCAAGCAAGATTCATTTTGCTATTGTGACAGAATCTGCTTTCTGGTAAGGTTATGCCTCTACCCAACCAGTGAACATGTTGACAACAAAATAGAACTCAAAACTCTGACACTTGGGCAGCTATATAAAGACAATTTGCACATTCAGAAAGTGGCTTTTCGAGATAGGATGTGCAGATGAGCCTTTACCGTTCTTCCCACATTGTGAGCTTCAAACACTGAACATTTACCACATTAACTCTGAGCTACAGCTGGCAAGTAGGGAACAAATCCATTTCTTTCCATAATCGCAAACATGTCTTCCTTTCCATTTATGGCTGCATTTCGAGCTGATTTTTCAGCCAGTTCGTTTCCAACTGCAGCAAAGGTTTGTGAAGCATCATACCCTCTACATTTAACAATTGCCAGGGTGCCAGGGCCGAAGGGAGTTATAAGGCTTATAACACAGCCAAAACATATAATCTATTAAGGATGGGGTACCAGCAGATGTCAAATAACCTCTTTGTTGCCCAAGGATGCCGAAATCATGCACCTCCCTGTGCATGTGCCTGAAATCAGTGTAAACAGTGGCAGAGTTCATCTCTGCAAGGATACAGGCACGTGTAAGTGCAATCAGTACAGTCACCTGGCTGAATCAGTCGGTATGCCTCCAGAACCTCATGTGGAGTACCCACAGAGTCACCAGCAGAGCTTCTGGCCCTATTGATATTACACAAATAAGAACCGTCATTGAACAAGATAATTTCTAGGTTATGGAAAGATACATCCTTCTGATTAGCTCTAGGGATCATGAGAGTTTCAATCTGAAGTCAGTGATGGGGATCCCTTTTTGGAGGGGCTTGGGAGCCAGGAGGCAGGATTCAAAACAGAATATCTGCTGAGGATAACATTAAAAGCTGGCATAAGTAATGTTTCATATTTGGTTAGTCTCGAGTTCGACATATACTTGGTCTTGCCTTTCAGAAGTAAAGCTAATACAGCATGCAGCAATAGGTATTTCTGAGCCCAAGCTTCTGCCTTTTCATCTAACAATGCAGTAGCTGCAAAAGCTTGTAAACAAGAACGTAACCCTGCAGCCACTGAGACTTGTGCTGCGCTGTAATATGCGACTGGACGATGTTTATCACCATGTTACTGGGTTAGTTCACCTTAGGAAAATGCATATCGTTCATCACAAAACAACGTAAAGAACTTTTATAACCGGAAAGCCCATAGCAGGAGCTTTTTGACAATTCTTGCTTAATATTACCAAAGGCTGCTGCAACTTCAGTGTACCAGGGCAGGTGTTCGGTAACCAAATCAAGGGTAAGATTTTGGAGGGTTTTAGCAATTAAGGCATATCCCAAGATCCATTGGTGGCAGTAGCTGGCTATTCCCAGAAATCCTCTCGGATCTTTTCTCTCAGATCTTTTCGGAGTGACGTCTGGGTTGTGAAATGACATTGATGCGGTCTTGGAAGAGCTTTCTTTCCCAGTTGAGATATCATGGCCCGGGTAATTGACACTGGTTTAACACAATTGGAACTTTTCATTGGAAGCCTTATGCCAATTATGATCAAGAGCGGTCAAGAGGTCGAGTAGGTCATGCCAGTAGGACATGTTTATAATACCTTGTTTGAGAAAAGATAAAATAACTGGTTCAGCTTGCTTTGAAATAGGATACAGAGGAACATATTGGCCCTCATTACGAGTTTCCTTGAAAGATTTTGGTATTTCCGGCGTGCCGGTAGTACCAATACTGGTGCTCCGAATGCCAGAATTACCAGCATATTCCAAGTCTTTGGGCTTATGTCTACCCCCAGGCCAGAAACAGGACTACCGTCATCCCGGAATTACAGGCAAATACCGAAGATTGCTGGTGTTTCCAGTAGAAATTGGCCAGAAACCTTACTGGCATCCAGACTGCTGGAATCACTGGTGCTGGTAATCCCAAACCCGGAATTACCGGCATCAGAAATAGCTTCATCACAGGAACGGGAAGCACTCCGGTGGCCATTTTTCAAAAAACACAATCCACTTAATATCAGCCACTTCCTGCTGCCGTCCAACACAGCAGACATGTCTGGGAGCGCTAAATCAAGGGTGCCTGAGAATTAACAGCACTCATCTACAATGTGGTTGCTAATTCAGATGCACTATTTGGGGCAGGCAGTCGAAGGACAAGCCAGAGGAGGAGGATGGCTGTATGGCAGGAGATGAGGTGGCAGACAAGGTTACAGCAGTGGGACCTGTCCCACACACGCCCAGTGACTACCACAAGTGGTGGGGCGACTGTGGATCCGCAACATTCTGGCCACCCATCGGAGTGAATCAGCAGCCACAGGAGGTGGGACGGCGGCACCCTCGACCCTGATGCCCAGGGAGGAGACATGCAGATCCATCTTGCACATGAAGCGCATTGAGGGAGTCTGAGCAGTAGAGGCCAACGCTGGGACACAAGGCGATGGTAGTAAGTACAACAAACCCCATGTAAATGCCTATTTTGTGTCAAAATACATGCATCCCGATGCAGGAAAACAGGGAACAGTCCAATACGTTTCAGTCACACCAAATGCACCAATCACATACACATGCCAGGGGATGCAGGCAGACGTAACCATACACGAGCACCGTAGCCAAGATGCACTGCCCCACACATGGACACCTGATGAGCGCCCATGTGCGCCAAGGGAGAACAGGACATGAAACATAGGCCCACTGCAACACAAGAAGCCACCTTAGCAGACCAACAGTCAATGTGCACCACCACCCCTTACATGTAGAAGCAGACATCGGAGCAAACAGACAGAACAAACAGCATGACAAGAGCAAGACACACACGATGTAGCATGAATATAATGCAAGCCCACAGACGTGACTCCCTGTGGACTTACTGCATGCTCATCTCACCCCAAAGGGCACATCTTCTAACAGCAACGCGGCTGGTGCCTCGTCAGGACCGACACGTGCAGGCGGCAAGGTCACACCGCCACCACCATCTGCCGCCCAACAACCTCGTGCAACGTGACCACTTCCTAAAGCCCAACCACCACCTGCAACCTAACCACCTCCTGCAGACCAACAACCTGTCATGACAGCTGAATATCTGCAGCCACCACTGCCAGACAGACAATACTCATCTCCAGTGGCCCCAGAGTCCCCCCTGTGGCCTACACACCACCGATGCCACACCAGCCACTGCCCTATCATTGCAGGTACGGCAAGGTGAAGGAGGAGGATGACCACACACCCTACCCAACACTATAATTTAGCCCAGCCACTCTGCACAGCCCCCCTCCACAACCCATGCCAAACATCTCAGGCATGGATGCACGGATCCATGCCATGGATTATCGTCACGGGTCATTGGCTGAGATGGTTCAGCAACAGCTGAATGAGTTTCAGCTCATGCAGGAGTGCATGCAAGCCATCAGCCGCAGGCGCGCACGGTACCTGGGATGTACCCCTGCTGCCCTCGCTATGCTCGCCCAAACGGTCAGAGTGGGGAATCATGTATCAATGTACTTCTCCCACACCCTGCAGGTCTCCCTGGAGCCCTTGATGGCCCACGGGTCTGACCCGCCCACAACTGTGACCACCCAAGGGAGCTCACAGCAAGGCAGCCAGATGCGCCGCTAACAACTACACCTGGACCATCCAAGGACCTTGTGTCAAAGCGGCCTAAAAAGGGACACTTTTGTGTTTGACACTGACACATTTGGGTGTTTGGGGTGTGTGGGGAGGGGGAGGGGTTTGTGTGGGGACAGGGGGTTTTGGTAGGGTGGGGGTGTGAGGATAGGAGGTGTAGGGAGTTGGAGGGGGGCACATGGTATAGTACTTTGATTTTTATTTTCCAATACATACTAGTTTTCACTTGAAGTAATGAGTGGACATTCCTTATTTTGGTGGAAGTATTTGTGTGTGCGCATCATATGCAGTAAGGTGCAAGGGAAGTGGAGAGTGAAAAGGTTACTTGCTCATCCTTGGCCTCCATGCACACGTGTCTCTGCCTGGCTGGCGCAGCATTGTCATAATCATCCTATGGCGGAGGAATGTCCAGATCTGGGGGCAGGGTTATGTTGTGTCTGATTCAGCTGTTATGAACATTGCACAGGCCATTACTATCTGCCCCACCTTCTCTGGCCTGTACATGAGTGCACCCGCAGCACAGTGTAGGCATCTGAAACGTGCCTTCAAGAGCCAGGAGGTCTGCTAGATGGTCCCCCTGGTCCTCACACGCGCCTTGTTGTATGCCGTTCCCTCCTGCGTTTGGGGATCCCTCAGAGGGGTCATCAACCACGGAATCGGCGGGTATCCAGAGTCGCCTGCATGGAGTAAGGACAGAATGTTAGCCTTATCTTGCATGTGGCAGAACTGTGTATATATGCCATGTCTTAAACTTAGCCGGTCTGTGTCGGTTAGCCACATCATGCATCTGGTCTAATGGTATAGCTGATCCTTATGCTCCCTGAGATAGGCACTGTTTCATCTGTATCGTACTGGGTTCTGCTTCCTGAGACGGATTGTTGGGTGCAGGAAATGTATCACACCTAGATGGTTTGTTCAGGGGTGGGAAGTGTGCCACACTTTGATGGATTGCTGGGGGTAGGAAATGTATTGCCACTAATTGACCATAGTGAGGACACACTTGTCTGCATATGCACCCTCATAGTCTGAACTGAAGACAACCATGCCTGGACTGCACCACTGACTGCACGCACATCACGACACCCACAATGAGAACAGACCATACACAATCGTACATCAACACCACATGACGGCTACCAAGACCAGAAGGTCCTTAATTTGAAAAAATAATTCCAAAACTAGCAGGTTCAATGGATTACAGGGGCTCCATATAACAGCCTGGTCCTGAGAGATAGTACCTACAGTGATAGACATAGGATGAGTAACAGGATGGGGTATAAACTTACCTACGATACCGATAGCATTTATCATTCATGAGAACAAATGGCATGTGGAAACTAAAAACGCTCAATGTGGAACGTGAAGCTCTATTATTAACCAAAGATGGAACATGTGACCGTTGACAGCACAGTCAACATAGGGGACAGATGGATCAAGTGGTATCAACGGGGCAACAATCTTACAGACCCCCTGTCTGTCCTATTGTGAGTTCAACATATTAGATGGCAGAGGTGGAGGAAAGGTTTGATAAAGGTCTGAAATAAACATTCCCAGTTTGTTTCTCTTGAAATCCTCCCCAGTGTGGCTCCTCTCCCACTTCCCCTGCTCCACGCTCAAAACCCAGGCTAGATCTGCTGAATATGTAGCGCCATTAGTTTTGCGTTGAGTTTTCTTTCTCTCTTTCTGCCTTGTTATGAAAATGCTAAGCAGCTAAAAGTACTTCAGTTACAGTCTTCTCTTTCCCAACCAATGAGTATCATTTTAATCCATTCGGATTCCTCCTGAAATTTAGCATGGTCTTCATGAATCTTAGGAAACCTTTGTACAATATTAAATCAGTCAGTGGAGCTTCAGTGTGCATGCACAGCAACAAATGCATTTCCTACCCAAGTTAGCTCTCATAAGCGTAATCCACTGGCACCATTTTGTGGTGGCAAGTTCTGAAATTCTTCGAAAGTCACCCAGGCATTAATGGATGCGAAACCAAACATATTGGAATGTTGCCATCTATCATTCAAGGCGTCAATAGCTAAGAACAATTGTGTGGAATGTCCTTGTGATCATATAGATGTTGATTGAATGCATGCTGGCGGCTCACTTAGATTTGAGTCTGGGCTTCAAATTAGGCTTTACTAGTCTTGCGGCAGAGACAGAGCAGAGGCACATACCTGACTTTGATTGGGTGCCTGGCCTGGTATGAAATGCAGTGTGGGAGTCTAAGATATCTTCTGGAGGTTCTTTCGGTAGCAGAACCCCTTGGAAAAACTGGATACAGGCTCTTGTAGCCTTAACTGTTTTTGGGTTAGAACGTTCAGCTCTAGATTCTTAACTGTTTTTTTTTTGCATCTTCATTGCTCTGGTTTTGTATTCATAAGTAAAAGTAAAATAATTCCATTTATCCAGGAACTTACATGTTTTGGTTGAATAGTGTGGGTATATGAAATGAGCTGGACTTCCTTAGAGGGAACTGACACTTGTCTAAGGTTATTCAAATATTTAGAGGGACACCAGGATTAGATACACTACGGTCAGTCCTGGTTAAACTGACTACAATAAAGTTATGATATGATATGATAGTTTATTTATATAGCGCTTATACACAATGTGTTTCAAAGCGCTACAAGGCAAGGGAGGGAACAAGGGAAAGTACAATGACATTCTTACAGGACATGAACAGTAAAGATGTTAAATTAACTATTGCACTCGGCCTGACGACATTTCAGATAGTGCAAGAGCTAAGACATAGATAAGGAAGGGTCCGGGAGAGTTGGAAGGAAATGAAAACAGACAGGAGACTACCGTACTAGGGCTGACAACATTTCTGGTAGAGCCGGAGAAAACAAAAGGTGAGGGAGAGGGGTGCAGAAAGGGAGGGGCGGAACAAAACAAGCGACTAACGTACTAGGCCTGACGACATTTCAGATAGTGCTGGGGGGGGGGGGGTAAGTAAAAGGAGGGTGGGGGGACAGACAAGGTTTCTATTATACTAGGTCCAGGGACAATTCTCACTGAGTAAGTGCATAGAAGAAAGTAAGGGGAGGAGGGGAGGAGATGGGAAAAGGGAGAATGGGAGAGGAGGAGAGAACAGAGAGTACGCTTTCAAAAAGAGTGGAGAAGCAAGAGGGGAGAGTGAATACAATTGCAGAAGTCAGTATAGATACAAGATGAAGATGGGAACAGCATGATTCAGGGCCACCATGAGAAAGGGTGACGCACCATGAATCAATGAAGTCCATAAAGGTCAAATCCAGCATTTTTTAATTTTTTTATTATTACTTGTATTTAATCAAACAAAAGAAGATTTTTACAAGAGTGAATTTCATTCTGATCGATTTCATATTCGCATTGCGTCTTAAGATCGGTGCGAGCCTTGCAGTTAGATTAGTTGTTAGATCGTTGTACGCCCAACCTCAGCTGTCAATTTTGTTCTTTCCATTGCCAGGTTCAAAAGTTTAGCGGCTGCCGTAAGCCATCGAGTCTTTTCTCCTGTAATAAGGCGATTCCACCAGATATATTTGTTTCCAGCGAAGGAGGTGGCCATCAAAGGGGTGAAGTAGGCAATCCTGGCTTGATGGAGAGCAGGGCAGCGCATCAGTAGATGTTTTATTGATTCGATCTCTTCGGGGCTTGCACAGTCTACAGGTTTTTTCCTCTGAACCTGTTCTGATCGCTAGAATTTCTTGGGTTGGTAAGACATTTAGGCAAGCTTTTAAGAAAATTCTCATCAGTGATTTGTCGGGGTATTTTTTGCAATAATCCATAGGTTCTTTCAATTTATTAATATTCATAGGAAGGTGGGCTAGAAGTTTGTTTGCTGGTGCTTTTTCAATCGTGTTAATCCAGTCCCAACATTCCAGTTTTGTTTTGATCCTAGTTGGATTATCCTTCAGTTCTTCTTCGGTGCACACTATTGTCTGTAGTTTTTGTTTTTGGTCCATAGCCCACAGATTCATAGTGTGATTGGAGCCTTTTTCAATTTCTTCTGCTAGCATTTGATAGATTTCAAGACTCTCCGGGTGAATGATTTTTCTATATAGCTGAAGAGAACTGTGGTCCACCTCTGCTTTCAGGGACAGAAGGCCAAGTTCTCGCCTTATAGATGCTATCGGGGTAGAGTTTGGTAGACCCAGAACCGCTCTCCATATGTAGCCTTCGAGTTTATTCCAGAGTAGTGGAGGGATTGAAGGTGTGGTGTCCATGCCATAGGTCAACGAAGGAACAATCTTCGCCTTGTAGTAGTTTATTGCCAGTTGAAGTGAGAACTTGCCGTATTTTCGGTCTAGTAGGCTCAGTTGCGCTGTTACATTTTTTGTTTTCTACCATAAAATAGCTTGCATACTACATGATCTCTTCGAGCTGTCAAGTTGTACTCCCAGATATTTAAATGAGTCCACCACTTCAATTTGTGTCTCATTGAGATGCCATTGAAACCGCTCCTTCTTTTTACTGGCAGGTTTTTGTAGGATCATTATGTTTGTTTTAGATTTGTTAATCTCCAAGATATTTTCCTGTATATAGGTTGAGAGATTATCCAGTTGACGTTGGAGACCAACCTGGGTAAGATTAAGTAGAATTAGGTCATCTGCAGACAGCAGTCTTGGAATTCTTCCCTAACCTATTTTTGGTGGAAATGACCTGATCTTACTTTGGCTATCTTTGAAATCCCCCAGAAAAGATATAAACAGCGCCGGAGCCAGAGGGCAACCTTGCTTTACTCCACGACATGTCGGGATGGAATTTGATATTAAGCCTTGGTTGTTTAGGCGGACTTTATGCTGGTGTTGCTATGGAGACTGATTATGGGCTCCAAGATCGAGTCCGGACAGTCCCATGTCCTCAGTTTCGCCCACAGTTTCTGCCTGTCCACTTTGTCGAAAGCTTGAGATAAGTCGACAAAGGCAAGAAAGATTCGAGGAGCTCCTGTCAGGACTCTTTCTTTAAACATGGTCAGACACATTGGGCCTCATTACAAGTTTGCCGGTAAAACCGTGTTCATTACCGGCATGCCGGAATGAGCGGGTCTGTGCACGTATGAACCCGCTAATAGCGGGTGACTACAAGTGCGCGAGCACGCGCGTTCCCCCATGCCGGTAGTGGCAATACCGCCATGCGGGTAAAGGGCCTCCAAGCCCCCTATACCGGCATCGCGGGGCCCGCCCATGGCGCTACCGCCTCACACTAACCCGTAAATACCGGCACGGTAATACCGGCGTGGTATTACCGTGTTCGCAAAAAATGGACCCGGAAATTATGTCATCGCACAGGAACGGGAAATGGGCCGGCGGCCATCTTTAAAAACACAATCCATTGCAATCCTCCACAACCAACACTCCTCCCGTGTCGTCGTGTGTCAGGAGAGCATCACCATGTCCAAGGCCAGCAGGAAATCCACCCAGAGGAAGAGGAAGCAGCGGTTCTCGGACGCTGAGCTCACCATGCTCGCCAACACACTGGAAGAGCATGCGGACGTAATATGCTGCACAGACCTCAAGCATTCGGCCCAAACCCGCAAAAAAGAGGTCTGGCTCGAGTTAGCGCAGAGGGTGACAGCAGTGGGGTGCGCCCCAAGGAGTGTGCGTGACTGCCGGAAGCGGTGGGACGACCTCCGCCTCCGTGTCCGGAGGAACCTGTCCGAAAATCGGAAAGCCGCAAGGGCGACAGGCGGTGGGCCACACTCCCCAGTCCAATTGATGCCATGGGAGGAGACGGCAAGTCGCTTCATCAACACCGAAAGCATTGAGGGGATCGGAGATCAGGAGGTCGGGGCGGCAATCACCACAGAGGAAGGTGAGTGTACCATCACAACCACGTATCACGACACATGATGTGGCCCAACTGATGGGGAAGTTAGAGTGGGCAAGGCGATGCATCAACATACCCATAGATCAATCATCGTCACTTCCCGCACCACATGGACGCAGAGTGACGACCCCAATCCCAACAGAGGTGCCACATGACCCAACCATGCCCATGCACCCACCACACAGAGACCAAACTAATGCTACACCACCAGCCATGCATTGATCCCCCCCATACCACCTCAGTACACCCAAAGCAACAAACCAGAAATGAAATGATGGCTGAATGCATGGACACATCCCACCACAATACATCACAGCCGCCAATTGACCACATCACTGATTCCCCGCATCTCTTCTATCCCCCAGGCACTGACGATGAAGGTGGACCAGTGGACAGGGGTGCGAGCATGTCCAGTGCACAAAAGGGGTCCAGGGACACCCCAACACAACCGTCCAAGGAGAAGTCATCTGCCAAAGCCAGCGTGCCACGCAAGGCACCAACCCTGCAGGGAACACCTGCACCCACTGACCAACAACCAAAAACCACAACAGTGGTAGCCCTGCCGCAAGCCACCAAGGACGTTGTGTCCACAGAGGTGGAAGAGGAATTAGACATGATGCCTGGCACACCCACCACAAGCCCAATTTCCAGCCCCCAACCTCTAGCAGAGTCGGAGTGCCTCGACAATCCGTGCCTGCATGATTCAGACCTCGGTGAATCAGATACTGCGCTGTTCGAGGACAGTTCCCCGGAGGATGGCTCCGTGCAGCCGCCTACCACCACTCTGCAAGGCACGACTCTGCCCTCCTCCACTCTGCCCTCCTCCACTCTGCCCTCCTCCACCCTGCCAGCAACCTGCAGACCTGTGGACGTCACATCATTCGAGACCCGCCTGACAAGGGTCGAGGCCCGGCAGGAGTCCATGCTCCAGATCATGCAGCAGCAGGTAGAAGCAAGCAGAGAGGCCATGAGTGCCATCGTGAGGGCAATAGCAGCCAATACTGCAGCAGTGGAGGCATCCACGCGTGCCTTCCAGGAGTGCATGGGGACACTCACAGAGGCCATCCGTGCAGGTAACACTCCAATGCAGCGGCCACACCTTGACACAGGCAGTCCATTGAGAATTGACACTTCCGCCACAACTACCCCTGCCACCTCGGCCCAATCCAGTCCGGTGCGTCACATGAGGAGGAGCGCACGACGGCCGGCCATGGCACCACCCAACACCAAGATGCAAAATAAATTAATGCACGGACAATGACATTGTGGCAGGACACATTGTGGAAGGGAGCACTTTCCGATGCACACATGGGGACACTTAGCATCTGTGTGGAGGGAGAGGGATTTCACTGTGGTGTTTGGAGGGTTTGTGGGGTGGGAGGGGGGGTTCACTGGGGTGTTTGGAGGGGAATGTTAATATTATCACGTATATGTGAATAATACACCCGTTGTTTGCAAGCAATTCAATGGCTGGACATTCTTAATTTTGTGCATGTACATTCAATGTGTGATAGCGTACGGTTGTGAACTGCTAAGTATACAAGTGTGCATGCCCACATGCAGCCAGTGTGTCACTGGAACATTCCTTTCATGGTCCGTGCGTTTCAGATGTACACGTGGATTAGTGCTTGGCGTACAGCATGGCCATCCCGTGCATCATGTACTGGCAGGGGGGCTCCTTCGCCTCCGTCTCTATCCCCTTCATGGT
Source organism: Ambystoma mexicanum (assembly GCF_040938575.1). Lineage (NCBI taxonomy): Eukaryota > Metazoa > Chordata > Amphibia > Caudata > Ambystomatidae > Ambystoma > Ambystoma mexicanum. Next base: position 927,825,800 of record NC_090931.1, on the reverse strand, counting down.
CACCCGGCCCATGCATGTCTATGTCAGTCGGCAGTGGTACATTCCTCCGGACGCACATGTTGTGCAGCATGACACAGGCCATGGTGATATTTGCCACCCCCTCAGGCCTATATAGGAGTGCACCACCAGAACTGCATTGGCATCGTAACCGCTCTTTGACAGGCCAAAGGTATGCTCAGGCAGAACACGGGTACGAGTGTGCACGCGATTGTACTCCTATCCATGCCAGTTCAGCGGTTACGCATTGGGGTAAGTAGCCACGGCCTGAAGGTATATCCTCCATCACCTGCAGGCAGATTGGAATAGGTGTGTGTCACTCTGACTTGCCAACTTTCAGGGCACTCAGTCATGGCGGCAGCTATTTGCTGTGGGCATGCACATGTCCCTGTACGTATACGCAATAGTCACATAGATGCTATGGATACTGTAATGAGGTGTGGGACACTGGATGTGGTTTGATAGATGATGCAGGGTGTAAACATGCATGCTGAGGCAGATGTGCTGTGTTAGTGCGGCAATGTTTGGCCTCCAATTCATGATGTGTATTCTATGCATGCTCACAATTATGCATGCTCACACTGGCCACATTGCCAGGGTTACCATCCTGTTCAGTCCTGCATTGCTTGACATTGCCATGGTGGCCTGGTTGTGGCTCTTACTTGTCGTCATCCATATGCATAGTTTGGCATTTGTGGCCCAGTGATGTGTCGGGTTCGGTTTGGCTAGTTCAGGTCTGGAGCGTTTGGCTCGGCATGCACTCTCCACTCACTGGCTACTGCCACCCAGGTGCACTATTCCCCCCCTTGCCACCCAGGTGCAGTAGCCCCCCCCCTTCTGCATCTGCACTGATCAGGTCCCCACAGCACAGCCATGGGACAGTTGTGCAACTCACCAGGCTGCCAGGCACGTGGTCCAGCATGCGTGAGAGTAGTGGTTGTGAAATGCCATGCAGCTGGTCCACTGTGTGTTGGTAGGTGCCTGTGGCCAGGAAGTGTTGCACAGTAACCACCTTTATTGGTGGGGGGATGGCAGTGCGTATCTCGATGTGGCTGGCAATGTCATTCTGTGTCATGTCCACTATGGTGGTGATGGTGTCACGGTCCAACCGGTCCAAGGTGTGCGTCTGCTCAGGGGTTGGTTTACATGGGCTGGGTCTGGTGCGAGGGATTGGTGGCTGCCTACGTGGCACTGGTGGCTGCGCTGGTGGTGATTGCTGGCCATGTCTCGCCCTCCTTCTCCTCCTGCGTCTCCTCTGTGCTGCCTGTTGTTGCTGCTGTGGTTGTATCACTATGGGCAGGTCCTCCTGCACCATGTTTGATGGTGCTAGTGGTGGCATTTTGGTGTGGGAAGGGGTGTGGTGTTTCATTGTGCGCCTTTTGTGATGGCCAACTCTGCATCGGCTACGCCGGGGGGGGTTGCGGTGTGTGGGTGTGCTCAGTTCATACTGGCACAGCCTCCTTTGACTCCACTTGTGGGGATTGTGTGCACCTGTGGCAGCTGCCTTGTATCTTGGTTGCTGTTTGCGGGTGGTCTGCGATGCCTGTTTTTCCGGCATCAGGCAGCCCGTTATTACCGTGTTCGCGATGCCGGTATTTGCATGTTTGCGTGGGTTGTGATTGCCCCCTATTACCGGCATGCCGGTATTTACTACCTGAGGAGGCGCGTGTACGCGCCTGTGCCGCTATTAGCGGCACCGTAAATAACGGTGCCGTTAATACCGGGTTTGTGGGTCAGAATGCTACGGGACGTTAAATGATGCCGGTATTTACATACCGGCATCATTTTTCCCTTACCGGCATAACTCGTAATGAGGCCCATTATGTTTGCGCTGGTACTTGCATTTTTCTGAAAACCTGTTTGCAGAGGATCAAAACACTTGGAGGTGAGTGCCCATTTCCGAAAATGTGACAAGAGGGTGGAGGCGAAGATCTTTCCAATAACGTCAAGAAGGGCTATTGGTCGATAGTTCAGGGGGTCTTCTCTGGAACCTTTTTTAAAAATTGGGACGATCAGTGCTTTTGACCATGATTCTGGAACGGTTCTTTTTTCTCTGCACATTTTGAAGATTGAGCTGATAAGATTAGACCACTCGTCCGGATGTTGTTTTAAATCGCAGTTCACCAAGCCATCAGGCCCAGCTGCTCTTGATGAGTTTAGTTTCATTATTGTGACTTTGATGTCACTTATATCCGTCAAATCCACCCATGGTGAGTCGGTTGCTTGTATAATCTCCTCCTTGTTGCCTTCTGGTGGTTGAAACAAATTCAAAAAGTGCGTACTCCAGTTTTCTTCCGGGACTGGGTTAATCATGTGTGAATTTGAGAGCTTATTAGGTTTGTTTATCAGTGCCCAAAAATCTTGGGATTTTTTGTTGGCGAGTGCCTTCAACATCTGTTCCGTGTCCGCTTGATATAGGAGGCTTCTTGAATTTCACAGCCATTGCTTGTAATGTCTTGTTTCCACTTTAAGGGTTTCCCAATCCGATGGTAAATTCCAAATTACTGCTTCTCTTCTTAGTTTTCTTACAGCTCTGCGTTTGGCGACCAAAGTTGCATTGTATTCATGGGTGTGCTGGTTCAACTGAGTGTCGAAATTTTTTCTTGGCTTTTTAAAGGCCAGAAGAAGTGGGATGTAGCTCGATCTAGCCACACCATCTTGTAATGCAGGATCAGACATTAAGGTTGTGAACTGGTCTGTAAGTTTACAGACGTCTGATGCGATCATACGTAAAAGAGTTTGTTGCGGATTAGTCTCGATTTTCGGATCGTAGAACTGCAACTTGGTCCCCTTGTTTCTGCATGTGAGATTCAGTAAGTTGTGATCGCTATGGCTTGTTTTAATGACGCTGAAGGAGGCTATATTGCGATATAAAGATTTGGAGACAAAGATATAGTCAAGAGTGGCCGATGACATGTCACGTTCCCAGGTTGGAATCAGGGCATCTGAGTCAGTCACCATGGCCGAGTTAAGGAGATTATGAGATTTCATAATTGAGTTCCATGCCAAATCCCTATTTGATGCAGTTGAATTTATAGATTGTTTTCTTGGAGTCGTGCTAGATGTTGCGCAATTAGCATTGAGGTCACCGCAGAACAGAATGTTAGAAGATTTATAGTTAATTGCGATTTCGTCAATTGTGTTAGTCACTTCCTCACACATGTTCGCAGTTGATGTCTTTTGAGGGTTCCAGTACACATTTATTATTGCTACAGTATCCTGTGTTCCAGACTTTGTCAGAAAAGTTTCCGTATTCCATGTGGTTAGAACTGCCAGGATTTCATAGGTCCGCTTTATGACCTTTATGATGGATACACCGGAACCAATCCGGATAGCTGTAAGTAAACCTGACGAAGGACAGCCTAAAAGTCCCTTGTGGGCCAGAGATATTTCAATGCCGTAGCCGTCAAGTGCCGTTTTTTCGCGCAGCCACGTTTCTTGCAGACATATGATGTCATAAGGGCTTAGGTCATGGCTCTCAGGTTCTGTAAGATGAACATGTCCCCTAGTATTCCATGATGCTATGCTTAGGATTTCCCTCACAGGTGTTTTCGAAGACGAATGGGATGTGAGTAGCATCGACTTAACATCCCCAGATGATTGCTGTCTTTTCGACCCAGAGTTAGGACACTGCAAAACCAGCTCCATTTATCATTCTTTGTTGATTTTTCTGGCTCAGTCAGGGTTTGCTTTGAGGCTCTTCTTACGGACCTGTCATTGAACGGCGAGGTTCTTCGTTCATGGTCTCGAAAATGTGGAGTTGTAGCAGATTTTAGACACTGATCAGACTTGTGTTTTTGTCTCCGATCTTCTCTATGTTCAAATCTTTCATCACTGCTTGTCTTATGTGTCAGGTGGCCAGCTCCAGAAACTCCTTACAATGAAGTGCCGTCGGATCTCCGGATCTTGTTCGATACTGATATTGGGCTTCTTCCCCTTCTTACTGATCTATATAGATCTTCAGTTCTGGATTTGAATCTATAGTTCTATTTTGGGGAAGTTCTGTAGTCAAGTATTGGGATTCTTAGGGGATCACAACAGGAATCTCGCATAAGTTGAACCCCAAGTGTGCTAATTCCCCGTATACATCTTGGGAGAGTTCTTCCAAGGCACGTTTTTTGATGTGCAAATACGCCTTTGCTAGCTTCTTTCTGTGATATGGCTCAATCAGGACAAAATCGTCCGATTTTAGGTTTCGTAGGGTTTTTACCTTCTTAAGTGTCTTGAGAACCGTATTGCGATTTAAGACCATGTAATGGTCGATTGAGGTTTTTTTTTCGATTTTGAAGAGACGTGTCTCTGTTAGAGACAGACCTCTTTGTCTGGCATGTTCGTCCCTAGAGCGTCTCGATGGACTATTTTTGCGGTTTGAATGAGTGACTGGCACTGAAAGTTGTTTTTGATGCTTCTGAGCCGCCGAGTCCGGTGCCGATTTAAGATCTTTCACTTCTGGTTCAATCATTTGCACCGAAGGAGTAGTTACCTCGATAGGATCAATGGTTTTATCGCGGTTCCCTTTTGTAGTCGCTGGGCTCGTTATTCCACCTTCTGCTCCATCCAAATGTTGAGTTAGGTCCATCATCAAACTCTAAACTATAAATTCTTCGATCGTCCTGGGAGAGGTGGAAATGCAGATTACTGAGTTGTTGACGCTTTGTAATGAAACCTCCTACAAATATTAATTTGCTATGCATCATTGTGGTTAGGACCGAACTGTCTTTCAATGAATCGTTAATGGCTTCATACAGCTTTCCGAAAGGTGCTAAGGCTATTGTAATTGCTGACATGATTATTGGGAGATCTGTTTTTTTTTAAGGCGAGTCTTTGTTGCCTGAGGCTGTAATTTTGCTGAGTCTTCGATTTTTGGGGGGGGGGATCTGGGACGTGGTGTTTGTTGAGACTCTAGGTTTGAAGCTTGCAAGTGGTCATCAGATTGAAAAGACCCCACATCTGGGACCCGATGATCAGGAAGAGGCCGTATTTCTGGTGGCGTCGAGAATGGGCCAGCTTTTGGTTCTGGACTACGTTTAGGCGTGGACGAGATTTGTTTGCCCCGTGTTTGGGCAGAGTCTTTAGGGCTAGACTGCTTGGTTAACTCATGTTGATTGTCCTCTGACACATGAGAGTTGTCAATGCCAGACCGGTTTGCACTGATTGTGTTGCGGATCGCTCCCTGTGGTTCTGGATCTTTGTTAATTTCTTTGTCCAATGGAACCTTATTGATAGGATTTGATACACCCCTTTTGGGTAGCTCTTCATTTCTAGGCGCCTCACAGGCTTCTTTCGATCCCATTAATTGGTTTTTGATGGCCGTTTGAATCTGGGCTTATTTGGGCAGCCCAGCGGTTAGTTTCCTTGCTTTGTTCACGGGTGGTAGGTCCTGAATGGCCTCCAAAATTTCTGCATCTGATAATTCTTTGGTTTGGTCCAATTTTCTTTTGTATTGCTTATTTATAAAGTCCTTCAGTGCACCGGAGAGAAGGGGCACCGGTTGCCTTTCCTGTTTTCTTTGCTCTATTTAATTTTGTTTTTGCATTTGTTGTAATCCTTTTTTTTTCTCTTTTGACTTTGTTTAGTGGCTTCTTGAGAGTCTTTGACTTCTAATTCCGGCACAGTAGCTAATTCCAGATGGGAACTGGACAAATCTGAATACATGTCCGTATGGAGAAGTGCATTTGGATTCCTTGAATGGATGGGCAAACCCTTTAGGGTCGCACTTGGCACTTCCACTTCCACTGCTGTTACAGCGTTTCCCTGAGCAGAAAGATCAGCCCGATCTGTTAATGGAGGGGGCTGAGGGGCCGGAAGACAGTCTGTATTGCTTGACACTTCTTGAGAGGCGTGGTATTGGGCCTCCACCGTTATTGTCATTGAGTTTGCGATGGAACTTTTGTCCGTCGTGGAGCCCTTTAGGGGGCCCTCCGATTCAGACAGCAGAGCAACAACGTTCTGGGCGGGCTTTACACTGAAGTCTTGCACCCTGCTGGAACTCATCGGGCTCAACTTTTCCGCAATTTCCGCGGTTAGTGTCGGAGAGGAGTCCCGTTCTCTGGCGGCAACCACCTTTACCTTTGCCTGAAACGACCCGCTTCCAAAGGGGCACAGCGCACACCCATCGCTCACGATCGGCTGCACAGGGGTCTGGGCCAACCGTCCTTCGACGGGTAAGCCCAGAACACCCCTCGTCTCGTTTTCGAGACTGGAAGGCAGAGCCTGTCGGGCGAGGGAGCGGTTGCCAGAAGGAATGGAGCGAGCCGCTGTACCACAACAGGACGGGAGGCGCCGGAGGACCCCAAGCCCTGGATCCGAACCACTGGAGAAACAAGTATGGCAGGTAGTGTGTGCATGTTAGGCTCTGCGGTTTCAATGGGCCTTACTGTTTTTGCTGTTTCTGAATCAGAAATGTCCGCCACATTAAGGGTCTTATTAGCCGATATACTTGATGATTCAGAAAGAGATGTCGAGGCACTTAAGGATTCCGCGTCGACCCTATGGGCAACTTCCACATTCTGGTCCTCACTGCCAGTAGTAGCCGTTGTTTGTGTCGGGAAAAAGACAATGTTCCGTGTTCGTTGTGCTCGTACTGGTCGTGGGTACGACCAGTGTTGTCCTCGATGGTAATCTTTGTTCTTTTTGCTTTTTAAGGCTCGGCGCTGATTTAAATTTGATTTTATTGTTGTCAGCTGTTTTCAAGGAGCTCTGTAGTATTCTGAGGGAGGCCTCCGAGGAGGAGTCCATTGTGGTAGCGTTTACAAGCTGTCGAGGCTGCGTCTCAGGCGTACCAGTCTGCTTCAAAGGCTCCATTGTCTGCAGCAGACTGCAGACGACTGCTCACCCTCTGCTCACGCTCCGCTCACCGTTCCGCGGTGTATGACTGAATTAAAGCACTTTCCAACAAAAGACAGTGTAGAAAGACCAGCGTGTGCTTTCAGACGACTGCTCACCCTCTGCTCACGCTCCAGCATTGGCCACAAGACGGTGATGGTGAAACCAGAATGTATCAGGACAGACTCCTGCAGAAGTGGGCTGGAGGGGGAGCAGGGCAGAAGAATCAAGCAAAACAGGCAACACCTGTCTGTGAGAAGGTCGGGGGGATACAAGGGAACATCACAGGGGGACCAGAGGGGTGGGATGGCCTGTGGGGACAGAGGGAGTAAACACATGTTGGTGAATGCTTATCTGCTGTCTGAGCATGGGTTCGGGCCCTGGATCCTCCTGTCTGAACAGCTCCAAACAGAAATTGCCCTTTTCTTCAACTGCCCTTTGCCTTGGACGCCCGGGCGAGAGACACCCTTGATCTAAGAGTTAAGAGCAGGAAGGAAGAGGCAGGGCTAAGAAGGTGGGCGGGACTTAGGGCAGGTGACCAAGATCCACTTGCACCTGCTCCCCATCTGCAAAGGAAAAGACAGATTGTATACATTAATATATACAGGTGACCATATAATCGTAATATAAAGGAGAGAAAGTTTTCGATTCACTCCTTATTTTATTCAATTATGATATGATATGATATGGCATTTATAACGCGCCTATACACAGGTGTTTCAAGGCGCGACAGACCATTCAAGTAGAACATGTATTATTAATAATCAAGTACACAAAATGTATGAAAACGTGTTATGGAAAAATAGTAAGCAAATAGTAAAAAAGTTATTAGATGCTAACTATTAAAATTACAGGTTATTCAATTAAATTAACCATGTAGAGAATGTTTATAAAAGCCATACTCATAAACTTGTCTAGGTCTGCCTGAACCCATTCTTGCAGAGTAAGACAAGGAATGGCTTATTTTTGGATATCTGTCCTGCTCTCTTGCAGCGCCCTGTGCCTATAGCGCGAAGACGCTGGTAAAGCCGACACAGCTCATGTGACTGCTAGAAAACAGCGCTCTTCTAGACAGTCAACAAATCTTGCATGTGATATATTTTGTTCTCATTTGTTCAAGAGTCATTTGCTCAAGAATTCGGACTTCTCTTGCTACACTGACATTTCCCCCTCCAAATGTACAGCATGGATGCTGATGCTGAAATGTTAGTTCCATGTTTATCTTAATCAGATAGCGTTAATCAGATAGCGTTTTTAAACAGAACAATTTCTTGTTTCTTTAACCCCTTTTACCGGTTAATAAAGTCAGACATACTAGACAGAACAATATACATAGCGGCAGGATTACATTCATTTACCAACCCAACCTCTGTTTCTTTTCTCAGTTGACAGCTGAATCTCCTCAAATCTACAGGTGCATCTCCCAGCGAGAGACAAATGTTACCTTATGTAATGGCCCATGGGTCACAGAAAAAACTCCATGCGCAGGACCCAAATGATGAGCGAGGTATTCCTCGTAAATGTTTTAATAGCATTACAGCAAAAACATACATTGACAGCACAGGTTCTGAGAACAAAACCCATCCCGAATTTGCCCCCTTAAATAACAGCAGTTCTTATACACTTTTGAACACCTTAAAACCTATGAGAAAGGTGTCGATTCACACACACATTAAGTCATTCCAAGGAGTACTCTTTCAGTTTCCGGCTTATCACACGATCTTCAAAGCAGTACTGTAACTCTTTTGCTCCTCCTGGCCCTGTGCATTGCAGCCCACATGTCTATGTGCTGCTGCAAGCTTGTTATTAAAGATTTACTATTGTTTATCTAGTTACTTCTACAAAGCTGTGTCAGCTGGTATTTGGCGGTGCATTTCTAAGTGGACATAACCAGACAACCTCACCATGCAGAGTCTGAGAAATGCAAAACAAATATCCTTCCTTATGATTTGCAAGTGAAAACATATCCTGTATGCAAGCATTTCACAGTTTCAAGAGTCTACCATCTAACCATACCAGTGCTGGGTTTATATTGATCTCACCTAAACTCATTTCTGATGCTTGTTAATCTGCTTAGAATCACATGCTGTGCATATAGTCCGACATCCACTGAGAATCGAAAGGAGACGTCGACATGGGCGTGCCTGTAACACTATCCCTACGTGACGTGTAGTGTACCCAAAATCCCTCATACGTCGAGGTCCTTCAGATTGTTTTTTTCCACCCAGCATACTGCTCGCCTTATGCAGAGCTCGTCCAGAGAAATTGCTATTGTTATCCTCGACCTTTGGTCGTATATTATTAAAGTTATTTAATATTATCCTACCGTCCCTTTCATCGACCGCTGTTTCCAGTTCTCTGCCGAAGACGGTTCCATGGACCTTCAACGGACAGTGTTCCGGTTGGAGCTGCCGACCACGTGGCCAGGCCTTCTGGCCGGCCTACACAGTAGGGAGAGTGGGGTTGGGGTGGACATTTCCTTTTCTGAGAATGCCTTTCCCTTTCGTCTCTCTTTGTTCCCTGGGTCTTTTCGTCACTATTTATTTCCTCAGCTATGGAGAGGACTCTGTTTAGGTTTTGCCTTCTTGTGATGCCAAATTCCCTTGGAAGGATAAACACTGTAAGTGTAATCAGTGTTTGCCCCTTAATCACGACGAGACGGTTTGTGCGGCTTGCAAGCTCCTGCTTCCGAAAACTGAAGGAGCGCTGTGTTAAGCGGTGGCCAGCCTAAGGAATGTCACAGGCCGAGACCAGTTCTCCTGCTGCCACAACCGCCGATTGTGACGAGGGGCTGAGTTACGAACAAGCCTCTGATTCTGAGGCGATTTACCTCTCAGCGGAGCATTCTCGCTCCTCGTTGTCTGTCCCCCGGCCCCGCTAGGCAAGACTCAGGTCCTGCTATGGGGACTGTACACCCCGGCGACAAAGACGCACACGTTTCACACACTAAGAACACAACCACAGGGACGTCTTTGACGAAACAGTCGAAGTGGTCCATAGCGCCATTGGGCACACCGAAAGTATCCGCGCAACCACAGACCTGTACTTTACAACTTCCCGATTCTGAAGTGATTACCGAAAGCATCACTAGTATCATTTCGGCGTAATGTCAGAAGCAACGGTCCAAGGATTCATCAAAACCCAAGGACAAACACAAGGATCCGTCGAAATTCAGGGATAGGCCGAAAGATTCATCGGAACCTATGCAAGAAGGACACACGTCAACCGTTGGTCCCCCAAAAAGACTTTTCGGAAGGCACTGGAGGGATTTCTTCAACGTTAAAGGAGAAATCTCGACGTTTGATGACAGAATATCCATTACAAGAGCCCTTTCCCCCCCTGGACCGCTCTGGTTCATCTGTTTGGATCAGAGAAAAATTTGAAGGATGTATGGATAGGCTAGAGAGGTTTGTAGAACTCTCTGAAAAATTCATACCCAAGAGACCCAGAGAGGAGAATCCCCCTCTCCCTGTGGCTAAGCTTCAGAAGGTCTTTGACCCTACTCAAGGTGAAGAAGGGGAGGAAGAATATATTTATGACCTCACTGAGGAGGAAGTTCAAGATGAATATCCCTTTGCTGACACTGAGGATGTTCATTTGGACCCCACAGAGGGTTGGGGAGACTACCCCGACCCTATTGATCCTCGCCCTTGGCAGTCACCTACTCCAACACTGGAACCTGATGCCTTGTCCTCTGACTCCCCTCCTACCACCCCCACTCGGCAAGCCTTCCCAGTCGACGACCAAATGGCGTTCAACGCCATATTGAGTAAAGCAGCGGAATATTTCCATATTGCTACACAGGAAGCTGTTCCAGAAGCCGATTTTGTGGAGGATATTTTAAAAGAGAAACCACTGACAGCACACCTATTCCTCTGTTAAATTCGATCAAGAAGCGGCTGGCCCCTTCTTTGACGCCTGCCCTTACTAGAGCAGTAAATCCTAAGGTAGAAAAACTGTTTCAACCCTCCCCCTCTGACCCCCTTTACATCAGGGGTCATGCTACTCCGGATTAACTGGTAGCAACAACAACCAGGAAGAGAGCAGGGGTTCCCCTATCAACTGCAGAGGCACCCCCTGACAAGGAGTGAAAGAGGCTTTACGCCCTGGGGAAAAGGGTCACGGCAGCTGCATCTTATTCCACTTGCATCGCAAATAATACAACCTTGTTGGCCAGCTATGCTGATGCACAATGGGCCTTGCTACAGGAGGGCCTTCAAGAAGTCCCTGAACCGCTGCAAGCCCGTCTACTCTCCACAGTAGCAGAAGGCAGATAAGTTAACCAGAGTATCCTAAAAAATACTTTAGTTGCAACAGAAAAATCCGGCAGGTCCTTGGCTCAGGGGACCCTCCTGAAGAAGCACGCATGGTTAAGGAATTCTGGTTTCAAACCAGAGACCCAAGCTTCACTTATTAATAAGCTGGTGGAAGACGCCAATTTATTTGGAAAGGCAGTTGATGAAGCCCTCGAAACTGCAAAGAAGGAGCATGACACCCTTAAGACTCTGGATCAAATCACCCAGAGACCTTCTCAAAGGAGGGGCAACAGGAATAGACGTTCCTTTCGTGGCCAATGTTTCCCTCAAAATCAATACGGTTCGGGAAATAATTGGTCCTCTCCCCAAGGAACCAGCAGCTACACCACCCCATATCCTACAAGAGGTCAACAACGTGGTAAAGGAAGGGGCTGGAATTCTACCCCTCGGTCCTCCCTGGCCTCAGGCCAAAAATGACCCACAGATCCGGGTCCCCTCCCATGCAGCCACGGTCGGAGGCCAGCTAACCTCATGTCTTCAAGCATGGGAGGGAAAACCTACAGACCAGTGGGTACTCAAGACAGTTGCAAAACAAAACCATACGTCACCGCACAGTAACCCCCAAGATGCACTCCAAAGGGCTCTTCCAAACCCACAGTTGGTATGGTAGTGTGTATGCGGGGTTCATCAAACCATCAATGGCCCCACTTAACACACTTCCGTATGATCTTCAAACATAATTCAATAAGAATTCAAAACAATTTTAATTTAATTAACATAAAAGATACCAATTAGGTATGGTTCAAAACAAAGAATCATAACAATCATTTTCAAAACAAGTAGTTTTGTTCAGTCACAACTTCAAAATTCAGTCTACTGCTGATACATGAATCTCCTTTACACATCATGTCAGTTTAAAAAGTTAATTCAAACCTAAAGAATTTCACATCACCTATGATTAAAGCAGGGCAATATTAATAACCCCATGGGCCAATAATCCACGCTTTGATAACAGATATTGCCCAATGTGTAGGGAAGAATCAAATCGCTTTCTTTTGTACAAATATCCGAAAAGACTTCTGTATGTGATGTTACATAGCCGACGTGTTTCGGATTGAAGAACAATCCATCTTCAGGGCAAAGCAAGCCTAATTGTTCCAAACGCTGTTCACACTTCAATAAGTTCACCTAAAAGAGTACATATAGTCACCCATCAGGATACTAATTCAGTGTTCGAACACATCAAAAAGCAGTATTTCACCATCACCAAGTACTAACCTTAACACTTGAGACCAGGAAGTTAAGCCACTGGAAAAATCCATTCCAGGAAAAGAGAAATTACATGTCAGCCCTATAGGTAGTACAGGTAGCGCCCACTACCTCACTTCAATACCAAAATTTCGATTTTATAACCTTCTCATAGAACAGATGCATAATACCACTCAGAATATGCAGACTATAATTATAAGCCATAACTAGCCAGTAAATAGAGCATCCAAGAGGCAAAGCAACCCTAATATTCAATCGGGCCATGTACTCACCCCCAATCGGGGAATCTAGACGTCAACAAAGTGGGCAGTAGCTGGGTCAAAAGATTCCAGAGTGCCAGATTCCAACATTCAATTCAAAGAGACATGCAGCACAGCGCTGTATACATACATCTGATACCGGCAACCTGTAACGGTCAGACATGATAACTCTCGTCAGTCCAGTCTATCATATTTAACAAGTTTGTTTGTTTTGTTTGTTTGTTTGTTTGTTTGTTTATTTGATAATGCGCTCCAAGCCCTTGGGCAGCTGGGCGCAACAATACAAGTAGACTCGAAACTTAGTTACAGTGCCTGACACAGGCTATTACAAAACAGAGGTAACTTACAACAAATGATACAAGTGATACAGTACATATATGATCAAGATGGGTAAGCGTAGAAGAATACCGTCTTAACATATGTATAGCATGATCAGCTAGATAAGGGTGAATATCGTTACATATCATTGTTGTGCGGCCATTTGAGAGCGTTACATCTAAATCTAGTGTAGGGTAATGGGCGTCTGAGGTCAGGTGGGAGTATGTTCCATGATTGTGCAGCTCTAACAGGGAAGCTAGTTCCACCCGCTGTGGTAAATTTGAATCTCGGGACTTGAAGTAAGAAAGTATTGGCAGATCTCGTCAGTCGGTTTGAGGGTCTCCAGTTGATTCTTTCAGCTAGGTAGAGGGGTGCTTGATTGTTGAGGCATTTGGATGTGAGAGAAATAGTTTTAAGGAGGATTCTGTCCTTTATCTTCAGCCAGTGGGCCTCAGTCCGGTGTTTGGAGATATGCTCTCTACGTGGGATATTCAAAGCTGCTCTTAGGGCATTATTTTGTAATCTCTGGAGTTTGTCAATGACCGACTTATTTTCACCTGAGAATAGGGCGTTGCAATAGTCCAGTCTGGACATGACAAGGGCATTGGCCAAGGTGAGGCAGCTGGCACTGGACAGTAATGGTCTGGCATACGGATGAGTTTACACGTGTAAGTGGTTGTAGAGGCGAGGGAGTTCACTTGCTTTTTAAGGGTTACAGCTGAGTCGAGGTAAACACCTAGAGTTTTAACCTCTCGCATAACCTTAATAGTATTATTGTCGATGTTAAATGAGGCATAGTCCGGGGTCAGTTTAGTTAGGTTATGGTCTGATCCGAGGAGCAGGATTTCAGTTTTATCGTCGTTCAGGCAGAGACCATGGGTGGCCATCCATGCCTGAATGAGGATGTATATTTTATTCACCAAAGCCAGGTCCACTTCATAGTTGCCCTAAAGGGGTACGAGGATCTGGGTGTCATCTGCATAATTTGTGTAGGTGACACCCAGTCTGTCCAACTTGTCGAACAATGGCTTGGTGAAAATGTTGTACATAGTGAGTGAGACACAGGAGCCCTGTGGGACTCCACATGTAATTTGGATGGAATTGGCACAGGTAGAGGTGGAAAAGACTCTCATGGTCCGGTTGGCTAGAAAGGATTGGACCCATGCTATAGCTTCCCCTGTGAAATTGGCAGCGAGCTTGATGTGGTTGCATAAAACTGCATGATCCACCAAATCAAAAGCTGCTGACAAGTCCAGTAGGAGTAGCAGCGCTGTTTTCCCACTATACTTGAATTCCTCAATTTTAGTTTTAAGATCTATCAAGGCTGTTTCAGTGCCATGGAGAGGGCGGAAGCCCGATTGGCGCGAGCCTAGTAGATGGTTAGCTTCTAAGTAATCTTGAATTTGGAGATAGGCTACTCTATCAATGATTTTTAGTAGGAAAGGTACAGTGGTGATAAGCCTATAATTAGTTGGGATGGATGGATCAAGGGTTTGTTTCTTAAGAAGGGGGGGGACCCAGGATTCATTTAGGTTAGCTGGCACTGTGTTGGATTTGAAAGAGGAGTTAATGAGCTTTGAGATAAACGGGGCTAAATCTCTGGCTGCGTCCTTTATTATTTGAGCTGGGCAACTGTCGCCCTTACAGTTGGAGGGCTTCAGTGAGAGGATAACCTTTTCAGTGTCGATGATGGAGATAGGTTTGAAGCTAAAAGGGGGGATAGTATTAGGTTCAGTCACTAGAGGTGCTTGTTGATCAGTAGGAGAGAGGGTGTCCTTTTTATTAATTATTTTAAGCTGGAGGGTGGACATTTTATTCGATAGGGCGTTCTGTATGTTAGTGCACCATATCTTGTCCTTGGGGACCGTGTCAGTTGGTTGGATGGGGGATTCCATTTCCCGGAGGATGGCACAAAGTTCCTTGATATCACATTTGCCATTAGTAATTCTGTCATTGAATACATTTTTTTTTGTATTGATAATTTCTGTCTTGTAATATTTGGTGAATTGGGTTAAGTTGACTTTGTTGTCGTCAGTAGGCGAATTGCGCCAGATAGTTTTGAGTTTTCGTTTCTGCTTTCTAAGGTCCTTAAGTTGGGGTGTGAACCAAGCATTAAGGTGGGCTTCTTGTTTAGCTTTGCATAGTTTGGGTGGTGCAATAGTATCTAGTGCATGAGACATAGCTTTATTAAAGGTGTCTACTAGGGTGATGGGTCAGTATTGTTCTCCAGGCCATTGATAGTAGGCAGGAGGAGGGGGATGAGTTTTTCTGTAGTAATGTCTTTTTTACTTCTGGTGGGGAGTGGTGGTATCATTTTGATAATTTTAGAGCTGAGGAGGTCAAGTGTGGCAATTGAAATGTATTAGATAGTGGTCGGTCCATGGTTGAGGGATGATGTCAGTAATGACTATGTTGTAGTTAAGTTCAGATACCCAGTCAAGGGTTCTACCTTTAACATGTGTGGGGGTGAGGACTTTTTGGGTAAGGCGGTGGTCGTTTAGGATAGCTGTTATAGAGAGGGCATTTTTATTATCTGGCTCATTGAAGCCAATGTTAAAGTCGCCCAGCAACAGCGTTTGCGAGTGATTTTGGGTATTGTTAGCTATGAGGGTGGTAAGGTCATCTTCGAAGGTTCCCAAGGGACCTGGGGGCCTATAGATCAAGTGAATAGTTAGCATGCGGTTATTAGAGAGTTGCAATTTTGCTGAGAGTACTTCGCAGGAAGCGCAGGGAGGTGAGGTGGTGAGTCTGATAGGCAAAGTAGTTTTAGCGATGATGGGTAGGACACCACCTTTAGGATTGGGTCTATCTGTGGATCTGTGGGTAATTGTCAGGTACGGCTAGCATCAGGGAGGCTCCTGCTGCCTCGTGGAGCCAAGTTTCTGTTACGGCAAGGAGGTCGATGCTGCTGTTGTTTAGTATGTCAGCAATTTCAGTTGCATAGGCTACCATGGATCTGGCGTTGATAAGGGATCCAGTAAGTGATCAAGCATTCTTAGGAATAGGATAGCTTGCAGATTTATCTGTGTGCTTGTTTCGACTCGGGTGTTTCTTTTTATGAAAGTGAGTGGGATTCGGGGTCGGAGTTGAGGGTTTCGTGGCTTGAATTTGCTTATCCAAGTGCGTCTGTATAGTTGGGGATCTAACAGTATTGTTTGCGCTATTTCTTTTGGGTTCATAAATGCAAGGTAGTCTTGCCCTAAGTCTCATGTTTCTGTCTGTGGGGGGCTAGTGCTGTAGGTAGCAAAGGCCATGATTGTATTTAGGAGGGTCAGGGAGGTCAGGTTTCTACACATGGTAGTTAGAGTAGTTAAATGGTTCAAGTTACTTCCCTTACTTCGCTAGGATGTCTGGCAATGGTGTCGCAATATAGATTGTGGGTGGCTAGTTATAGCCAGGGGTTCATCTAGTGATATGGATCATGATATTCAAGAATCACAATATGAACTAAAATGCATGATTGAGTAGTTAGCAACGTGCAAGGCAGGCGACCCAAGGGTCTTAAATAGGTAACAGGATGCAGTGGCAAGCTACCAAGGGGTCTCAGATAGGTCACAGGGTTCAATGGTAGGTGACCAAAAGGGTCTCGGATAGGTCACAGGGTGCAATGGTAGGCGACCAAAAGGGTCTCGAAAAGGTCACAGGGTGCAATGATAGGCGACCAAAAGGGTCTCAAAAAGGTCACAGGGTACAGTTGTAGCAATGCGGCAGTCTAGGCAGTGCTGGGTGAATGAGTGGGCACATTCATAGCAGAGGTACAAAAGGCAAAACAGATACCAGGCTTGCAGCAAATGTGGGCATATCAGGCAAAGAGCAATGCAACATACATGGGGCACCAATCAGTAGTGATGCACAGCAGGTTAGGTTATGCAAGTACACTACACTTACATCAAGTAAGGAGCAGTGCAGAGTACACAAGGCACCATTCAAAAGTGTGGCACGTCAAGCAGGCATTGC
Organism: Ambystoma mexicanum; assembly: GCF_040938575.1. Lineage (NCBI taxonomy): Eukaryota > Metazoa > Chordata > Amphibia > Caudata > Ambystomatidae > Ambystoma > Ambystoma mexicanum. Next base: position 927,808,918 of record NC_090931.1, on the reverse strand, counting down.
ACCTCGAGCATTATCAGGCAGAAGAGCGATGTAGCAGATCAGAATATGTGCGCAGCCGGTTTGGATAATGCAGGAGGTAGGCAGACTAACTCAAGAATCGCGCACATTAGTCTGAGGCAGGCACAATAAGGGAGCATAGTAGGTAAAGCATAGGCAGTATGGCAGGTGTTAAACAGGGGTGCTGCAGGTGAGCACGTTGGTAGCAAACTGGGGGCGAGCACTATAGACGGTAAGGAGAGCGCTGTATCTCAGAGTCAATAAAGTACATTAAAGGTGGTGCAGGTAGCTTGGATTATCTTCCATTGCAGGTGGTCAAGCACTGCTGGTTGAGTTAGCCGGAGGGGCACTACAGGCAAGATGAATTGCAGAAGTTTTTGGGCATAAGGACATCGCCTGGCTGCGTGGCTGCGCTCGGTCAGCTCAGTCAGGGGGATGGCCTTCTCTCTGGGCCTTACCTCATTGGCCGGCGCTCGCCTGCCTGTGATTGGAGGCACGATGTGTTGCCAGTCAGAACCAATCCGGAGGCAGGATGCAGGTCAGGCAGGCATTCAGGACAAGGTCAGGCGCGGGGGGACCAAAGCGCGGCGGCCATCTTTAAATTGCCTGACAAACGAATTTCGAGTGGAATGCCAACACATGGGCAATATGTGCTTGGAGGCTGCAGGTAAGTAAGGTGAGCAGCCTTTGTAGAGTATAGCAGACAGGTGCTCTTCAATAAAAGCGATTTTAGAGCGGATGAGGCGAAGATGTGCTGTGAGGATAACGAGGGCTCTGAGGCAGCTGATATTATGCCTGGAGCTTACCTCTTCCTCTCTGCATCTCGGGGGCAGCGCGGGCTGCTCCTACAGCGGGCTCAGCGACGGTGTGGCTACTGGACATCATGAGGAACAGTATCGTTACACTTGCAGTAGCGCTATCTCGCCCTAGTGCCATGCCATCTAGTTAAACCTAACGCTTACCTGCATAACAGCGCACTGCCAAGCACTAGTAAACTCACTGTCCGACACTGGATTTCTCCCCGGTCCAACCAATAGTTAGATATATCAAAACAGTAAACCTTGCGTCACCAAAACCGCCATCATAGAATGGTAAAGGAGTTCACATCACAACGCGGATTCCGCCATCATGTAAAGAGAAACTTTCACATTGCCTCATGCAATCCGCAAGCGCAGTTAAGGAAAATTAGTACCTCCCCATATAATCGTTCTCATAGTGACCCGGCAGGTAGGGGAAGTGCAGATAAACAAAAATCTGCCTGGGCCCCTATGCCAGTCGGAGAAGAATTGTACGACTATAACATTTTCAAACAGATGGGATAAGTCCCATCTCTGTTAACCCTTTAAGTGCCAAGAACGAGGTATCTCGTTCTTGGGATTACCTCCCCAGTGCCAAGGACGAAATAGCTCGTCCTTGGCACTTAAGGGGTTAATGAAGGAGAAAATGTTAGAAGGCTTTGCATGGTGAAATACTGAAATCACCAAAAAAGGCCTTGGCACTGGGGGGGGGGGGGGACCATGGCAGTTATTAAGCTGTAGGGGGAACCTATTGCAAATAATACTGATCCACAGTAACCCTTACATAGGGATATCTGTACTCCAATAGCAACTATGTATGAACCACTCGTTCTGTCAGAGTTTAATTCTGCTCACAATCTGGAAAAAGTCATTATTTTAGGTGTATAGCCACACTCAAATGGCATAGCCATATATTTACAAAGATGCTTATTGTTACGCTCACCTGGCTCCCACAGAGGCGTCGATCGGAACTGGACAGCTGCGGTCTCCACCAATGTGAAGCGTAGGGCCGAGATGACGGACTGGACTGGCCCACCTAGCTTCGTTTGCTTGGCCCATAGGGATATTCTTCTGCAAATGGAGAAAGGGAATTAACCACCCGTGGAGTTGAGCGTCAATCCCCCCACCCCCGCTGTTCTCCCCACAGATCACCTTTGATGTCCCATCTTATAGTCTCACCTGATGGTTTGAAAAGATGAGCTCTCCATCCTGCATTGAGCGCAGGGGCACGTTGATAACCAGTTGCTTCACCGGCTCGAAGGAATTGGTGAGTTCCAGAACAACGTTGACTCCGAAATTCCCGGCAAGACGCCGTAAGTATAAAGTTCGTAAGAGTTCAAATGCCTGACTTTCACTCTTGTCCGATTCCTTGAAGGTTGTAGCTTGACCCTAATGAAGAGTTCCTCGTGGCAACCGGTAGAATTCTGGTAAGGATTTGTATTTTCCAACACAGTTCAATAAAATAATGTCAATATGTAACCTGTTGCTTTCTCCCTTATTCAGGCACTGAGAGAAAGTATGAAGTCTCGGGGAATAATACCTCTGGCGGTAAAATCAGGTAAGTCTATTGTGGTGAGGAGGGTTCCCCTTGTTAATCCCTTTGTTTCACCTGGCTGTCCTTTTGTTTCCCCTTAGGGGCCGGGGTTCGGCGAAGATGCAGTGGAAGCTGCGCCGACCCGTGAAGAGGAATAATACCCCCGGTGGTAAAATCAGGTAAGTCTATGGGGGGGTAACTAATATTCCTCTGTGTATTCCCTTGGCTCACCTTGCTGTTCTTGTCTTCTCCTTAGGTGCCGGAGTGCGGCGGGAACATTCAGGAGGATGCAGTGGAATGTGAAGATGCTGCGAAGGCCGGTGAGTTCAGCGCGGCGCTGCAGCAGGCGAGGCGACGCGCATAAATAGCTTCTTTCTTCCAACTCGAAGGCGCGATGGATCGGGAATTCAGGTAAGGATCAAAGGTATTGCTCTTGTTCTAACCTTTTCTCCTTCTTTCTCCCTTTTTCTAGGAGCTCCAAACTCGAGGCGGGTGTGGCAGAAGGCTGGATGCAGACTTGCAGGCACGGTGAGCGTTACGCTGCTGGATGCAGAATAACGCGAAGCGTGTGCTGCTCTTCGGGCGTGGTTTAAATAGCCTCCAAAGTAGTCCCAGGTAAGTATTCCTCCCCAGCCCCGCCCAAGTAAAAAATAGTCCCTAAGTAAAGTAGTCCCTTCCAAGCCTCTTTTAGCTTGGAGCTCTTGCAGCATGGTCTGCATCAGGTAAGTTTGCAGCATGGTCTGCATCAGGTAAGTTTTAATCTATGAGCCTGGCGCCTATGGCGTCAGGACTGACTCCATATGAGCCTGGCGCCGTAGGTGCCAGGACTGGACCCAAATAGCCCCTAGCAGGGGTTGTTGGGCTTGCTTGGGATAACTTGATGCCTGCTTCCGGGGTTGCTGGACTTGGTCTGGGTCCCCAGGGGTAGGCATCATGACACTTATTCATTTCACTATGACTTTAACATCAGATAACATTTCCTTCTTACAATCACATTTCTCATGCAAACCCCAGCATTTCCTCGACTGAGTTTTACACATAAGATGGCATACATTTTACTTGGAACTTCAAATAAAACACATCAGGTCAAATTCAACATTCATGCCTCAAGGACTTAAAGAGTCCAGTAAATCGATCCACATGATCTCTCTCTGAAGGTGCTTTCTATGGAGATCACCCCCTCGTGGACCTATTCTGATTTGTTGAAGAATTGCACATTTAAGCTCAGCTACAGTGTGCCTTGCTTGATGGAAATTACTTGCAACTGGAGATTTTTGTTTGTACAAATATTTGATTTGTGCTCAGACAGTTGCCCACGGGTACTGTATAGAATTCTGCCGGATCCCCCAATTCAGACCGCCGCGATCAAGACGCCTGACGCCAGAACATCTGCGCATCCTGCTACAAGAAGTTGAGACCCTGGAGGAAAAGCGCGCCATAGAAGTCATACCTCTTCTACAGGTAAATGAGGGTATTTATTTAGTGTGCTTCCTTGTACCCAAAAAGGATCTCACCATGCGCCTTGTACTATATTTGCGCCCAGTGAACACATTTCTGAAACCGCAAAAGTTTTGTATGGGCACTCTGCAGGAAGTAATTCCCTTGCTCACACAGGGGGATTACATGGCAACATTGGACATGAAAGATGCATACTTTCATATTTCAATGTTGCCGGCGCACAGAAAATACCTCAGATTCATGATACAAGACAAGCACTATCAGTTCAGGGTACTACCCGTCGGTATAGCCTCGGCACCAAGGGTATTTACAAAGGTACTCGCAGTGGCAGCAGCAAACTTGCGCAGGCTATCATCCCGGTCTATCCTTACCTCGACGACTGGCTCATAACAGGGACTCCTACGAGACATGTCTGTCAAATACCCAAAAGACAATAGACCTTTTTTCAGCCTGGGATTCTCCATCAACGAGAAGAAATCCAAGTCAAGCAGTTCCTAGGGGCTCTAATTCGAACAAAGGACGGTCTCATCTTCCCCTCCAACCAAAACATGCTGTTTCAAATCCCTCAATATGTAGCCAGTCATGAGGTGATGGTAGGCAAAGCTATGCGACTGTTAGGAATGATGGCGTCATGCATTTATTTGGTTCCTCACGCGCACCTCGCATGCGTCCAATGCAGGAGTGGCTCAACAGCCAGTGGTGTCAGGCCAGCGGACAATGGGACGATCTAATAGTTGTCTCGCCAGCCCTCGTTCTCTCGCTGCGGTGGTGGTCGAGGGAAAACCTCTTGAAAGGAAAATCCTTCACCACCCCCGCAGTGGAATCCACTCTCACTACAGATGCATCTCCCACAGGGTGGCGGGGCTCTCCAACAAACAGCGCACAGAGTTTGGTTGTCAGACATAGCATCCAACCACATCAACCTGTTGGAACTGTTAGCAGTGTTCAAAGCAATGAAAGCCTTTCAGACACAACCGCAATGGAAGACTGTCCTGATCCTCACAGACAGCACCACAGCCATGTACTATTTGAACAAGCAAGGGGGCACTCACTTTCCCGGGCTGTCCAAACTGTCCCAGAACATTTCGAAATGGGCTCTCAAACACAACATGTTCCTGTTGTCACAACATGTTCCAGGGGAACTCAATCTACTGGCAGACGTACTCAGCAGAGATTTCCCGCTACCCATGGAGTACGAATGGCGACTACACAAAGTCATCGTCTCCAATGTTTTCACAGAATGGGGCTTCCCAGAGATCGTCCTGTTCGCAACTCTGGAGAATGCTCATTGCCAAGATTACGCCTCCAGGTACCCCCAGAACCGTTCCAAGGGGAACGGGTTCTGGATCACATGGTCAGGGAAATTTGTTTACGCTTTTCCCCCGACTCCCCTACTCAACAAAATAGTGCACAAGATGCATCAGGAACCAGTCACCATGATATTGGTGGCCCCCATGTGGGCCCGCCAACCCTGGTTCGCTCATCTTATGGAGATGTCTCTGTCTCCCCCAGTGAAACTCCCTTGCCCGTACAACATGTTGTCTCAGGACAAAGGGAAGCCACTTCACCCAGACCCACAAACTCTGAATTTAGCGGCCTGGTTCCTGAGGTCATAGAGTTTGGACACCTCCAACTCACTCAGATGTATGGACATACTCAGAGAAGCAAGAAAACCCAACACCAGATACTGATATTCCAGTAAATGGAAACGCTTTATCTGGTGTACTGCCAAGAATGTCAATCCTATTGACTGCTCTCCTACTCACATTGTTTTGTACCTGACCCACCGACTGAATTCAGCATTGGTTTTTAATTCACTAAAGGTTCACTTAGCTGCCCTCTTAGCTTACACTACGTCACAGCAGAAGGTGTTGTGGTGGAAAATACCAGTTATTAAGGCTTTCATGGAAGGGGTTAAAAGGATTCACCCCCCATTTCTAACCCAGCTCCCGGATGGGACTTAAATGTGTTTCTGACTAGATTTATGGGATCCCTTTGAGCCTATGCACAAGGCTAGTCTAAAATACCTTACCTATAAGACAGCCTTCCTAGTGGCTATCACTTCTATAAGAAGGGTAAGTGAACTACAGGCCCTTTCAGTACTAGACCCTTTTGTTACTATCCACAGAGACAAGGTGGTTCTGCACACTCATCCTAGATTTGCGCCCACATTTATCTCCAAGTTCCATGTGAACCAATCAATTGAACTGCCTGCTTTCTTCCAGAACCCTACTAACATGGCAGAAAGAAGTATACACACACTAGATGTGCGTAGAGCAGTCATGTTGTACCTGGACAAAACTAAACCACTGGGAAAACAAACCAATTTTTTGTTTCAGTGGCAGCTGGTAGAGAAGGGGATCCTGTCTCTAAATTAGCAATCTCTAGGTGGATTGTCAAATGCATCACACACTCTTGCTAAGAGATAACTGCCCTTCAAGCCTAGAGCGCTTTTTACTCGAGGCACTGGGGCTTCCATAGCATTAATTGCAAACGTTCCCCTAGAGTTCATTTGCAAAGCGGCAACCTGGAGTTCTGTACATACCTTTACAAAACACTATTGCCTAGCCACTCATTCTAGGTCTGATTCTCAGGTGGGACAAGCAGTACTAAGACATCTTTTAACTACTGTTCCTTCTCACAACCCACCTCCAACTCCGGGTACTGCTCGCTAGTCTATGCACAGCATGTGATTCTAAGCAGATTAACAAGCATCAGAAGACATGCATTACTTACTGTAAAAGCATTTCTGATGATTGTATCTGCTTAGATTCACATGCGCCCACCCTTCCTCCCCGCTCGGATGGAAGAAACATAGACGTCTTACTACTTTCTCTCTTTTCTGTACTCACTCACGGTAGTCATAGGCACCTTCACAGCAGAAAAAATACAATCGGAGGGACCTCAGTGCATGAGGGATTTTGGGTACACTATACGTCACGTAGGGATAGTGTTACCGGCATGCCCCTGTCGACGTCCCCTTTCGATTCTCAAAAGACAAGATGCAATGCTCCGCGGTGACCACTGGATGTCGGACTATATGCACAGCATGTGAATCTAAGCAGATACAATCATCAGAAATGCTTTTACGGTAAGTAATGCATGTCATATCAGCAGTACTGTTTGTTTGATTCTTTAAAACAGCAATACATTTCTTAATGTTATATCAGAACTCAACATTTCATAACATACATTTTTCTTTCCATCACAGCCCCCCCTTATGAGAAATGTTATTAATGTCATCCTTTTGATACTTCTGGGTGAACAATTTATACATTCCCTGGTCTTTGTTCAACAATTGTCCAGATTTTCTTTTATCTATTACGGAAAATAAGCACTTGGCCAGGAAGAATAGACAGTTTACTTTCCACCACAGCATATAGAGTTCTAAGGTACATTCTGTGAGACTTATATGCCTGTGTTGCTTGAAGTGTATGGAGAGATTATCGAGACCATGTAGGAAAGCAGGGTATCAACAGTAAGACGCACAAGTGACCACAGTTCAAGGGTGTTTATTGAACTTCAAGAAGGGTATGATATACGCCTATATAATCCTAAATCTACAGATGGGAGCAAGCTACAGCAATTAAATAATAATAACGCAGTCCTAGTGGTGTCTTGTCAAAATAAAAGGGCCCATAGTAAAAAACATATTTCCAATCCTTACCTCTAAATACAACTATGTTATGAAAAAGGAAGAAGTGTTCAAAATGATATGTCAGGATGTTCAGGCCGTTGGCCTCCCTTCCCCACATTTTTAGCACTGGACAAGGCGGTTCACTCGCGTGTAGCACAGTCTATGCCTTCTTTAGCAGGAGGATACAGTTCGATCATTAGCATCAGGACTTTCTGTACACAAGTCTCTTTACTTCTCAAAGTCTCTTCATTTAGAGGGCCTGATGGAACTAAACAAAAACAAGTTGTTTTCCTCTTGAGATTTTCACAAGTATGCACTTTAGGTGATTCACTATTCACCCGGATCCCCCTCAGTCTGGCTCAGATACCTTTTTCCACAATGTTCGGAGGATACTCTTTTCAGGTGACTCACAGTTCACCCCAGATCCCCCTCAGCCAGGCTCAGATCCCTTTTCCACACAATTAGTCTCCCTCATCCGGGCTTGGACCAATTTCAATTTACAATACGTATCAAAGACTTTCGAATGTGCACAGGGTTTTGCTTAACCCGTCCCAGGACCACTTCGATTTTACAATTCCTTCTCTTTTACCTTTTATCACCTTTTGGTTGGATACCTAACAGAGACTTTTGAACGAGCACCCATGTGGTGTCGGACCACTCTTTTTACGGTATCAAATTTCAAAGTTGTCACTCATCTGCTGCTTTAATTATATTTGCATTGCTTGCCACATATGCTTCATGCACTGTTCTCTTCAATTGCCTTCATACAATGTTGCCGCTTATAACCTTGATTTCCACACAGCCCGGGATGGTATTAGTCTCCCCAATTCACCGGCTGTGCTGACTTCACTGGAGTTACTTTGTTGTAGGAGCCAAGGACAGCACTACGGCAGCAAACAATACTCCCTGCCTTGACTATCGACACGGGAGAGCCCCGGGTACCTCCGACACACAATGCAGGATTCTTCTGCTTTAATTCCAGGATTTACATTTCCTATTCTCGAAGGCTCATGAAAGTTACGGTCTTTCTCTGAAAAGGTTAAGGGCACTTTGCTCCTCGCAATCCTCTTTGGTATCGAGTCTTTCGCCTTGTATTAAACTGACATCTTGAAACTGCTGCTTCCTTGTGTGCTTTGCCTCGCTGAGAGTGTGATTTTGTGCTCTGCATTTATCCGTGTGGGGGAAGTGTGATGGAAGTCAGGTGTGTATAATGATCAGTAATTGCCTGACTGTGCCTGACCATAGTATTTGGACATGTCAGGTATACTTCTCGGGTGTTAGTCCGTTTTCCCTCACAATTAGTTGTCTGTGAGAACGTGTTCATGTCAGAAAAGGGGAGGGGGTTGAGTCCCTCAGTATCCTACCTGATAGATGGGGTAAAGGTGTTACAGGGAAGGGGATACCGCATCTCGCCAATCCGTGTCCCACTTCCAATCCCCGAAGATCCCTCATCCAGTTGATCCTCCCACACTGGTCCATCCCCAGGAACTGGATCCAAAAGCAATGGCGTGTTCTGGCCACCTGGATGACACATCCCCTGAGACTAGCAGGTGAGACACCTTTAGGTTTCTCACAACGGGCACATTACCTCCGTCCATGCATGTAGCCTGATCACACTAATTCAAAACCCGGATTGTGACCATAAGAAAAGTTCCAATTATAGACAAATATCCCTATTAAGTGCTGCCATTACATTGCTGGCAAATGTTTATGCAACGCGGTTGATTTGATTACCTGTTTAGCACATGGAAATCAAACAGGCTTTATCTAGGTCCGATATGGTCTTGACAATATGAGACCGCTTATTTATGTTATTCACCGCTGTGCATACCATCCTGATAAACTGGCTGCAGTGGGTGTAAATGCTAAAAAAGGCATTTGGCAAGGTGTATTGGGCAAATCTATAACTAGTCCTAAGAAAGTTCTTCTTTGGCACCGGATTCAAGGCCCTATATTGTGAGGCAAAAGCACACATTTTCATAAATGGTGTGAGGTCTACAGAATTTGGGATTCACAGCAGAACTCGGCAAGGTTTTCCATGGTCGTCCTGCCTCTTTATTCTCTTCATTGAACCGCTGGCTATGGGAATTTGGTCTCATGCAAGCATTAAGGGGATCCCATGTGATATGTCTACTTCATTCAATGATGCTTTTGTATGCGGATGATCTCATAATACTCATTTTGTACCCAGAGCAGTCGTATACCAGACTAATTGAGCTCTTCAAGGCTTCTGGCAATCTATTCAACTTTGAAGTAAACATAATAAAAACTGAGATATTCACAATTACGATAGTTTGCTTCACACACATGTTCACGGTTCAACAGCTTAGTTGGGCTGAGGATGGCTTCAAATATTGTGGTATTTTTTTTAACAAGGGACATCTCTCTATTTTCGGAAAATAATGTCAAGAGCATGCTTGGGTAGATCGCTTGAGATTGCAAGATATGGAAAAACCACATCTCACCCTGTGGTGTAGGATTGGTGCAATCAAATTGACGTTGCTCCCACTGCCTCTTCTGCATTTAACGTCTTCATGTGGGTGGGTGGGCTGGCGAACTCAGACCCCGGATCCTAATATCCATATTGGGCTGCCCAGTCAAGGATGAAGCATTCACCTACACTAATGTGAGGAAATATCATGCCACATTTACACTGCACACCTTGCATTATTGGATTAATACTGATTTGAACTGCACGCCAACCTGTGTTGTCGTAGTTGGAAACCCAGTAGCCCTATCCCTCTGTACTGCCTCCTCACAATGGATAACAGTTCAGAAACCACACTGAATCCACAATCAATACATCACATTGCAAAGGAATGGAAGGGATTAAACCAAGAAATGGGCAAGAAATATTTGCTAGCTAAGGAATCGTGTCTGTGGAACAATCCAGCATTCGTATGGGGCAATATAACATTGAATTGGTGATTGTGGAAGTCAGCAGGCATATGGAAACTGAAGGAGGTTTTGGATGGAGACTGTTTGATGGAGTTTGGTGTTCTTCGTTTTCAATACATGCTGAGAGAGTCGTAGGTGTCCATATACCAGATCTTATCGACTGTAACAACCTCTGTTGTCAGAGCTAAATGCGCATATACACGACCCTCCACCACCATATCTACTATCATAAAGACTAAATCGCCCAGCTTCATCAATGTATCGTTTTTTGTCAGGAACTGAGCAGACAACATGGGGTTTGCGTAAAGTCATTGATGAATGATTCTGGCTAAAAATATACTGAAATATAGTAGACCTGAAAATTGACCTGGGCCTACCATACACTGCAGAGAAGAATTCACCACTTGTACTAGACATGATTGATAATGTAAGAATGTAAATTACTGCCATCTGATAGATGCTGGTAATGCAAGAAGAACACAGGAACATGCTGGCACATGTTTTGGGAATCAATAACATCACATAATATTGGGTTGAAGTTGTACAACGTATTGAATTGATCTGAAATTATGTGCTGCCCCGCTTACTAACGCTGTGTGTGCTGGGTCTCTTTCCACTAGATCAATACCTCCCCTATGACATCAGATACTGTACTTATAGAGCCTTAATTCTGGCAAAAAGCCCAGATTCAAAGACTGAATTCAGTGGATAATTCTTTTATTGGGAAGAGAAAAAGTCCCTTTCATTAACAGACAATCCTTGGAATACTGTTCTTCTGTTTAGGTTCCCTTTAATTCACTATGCTTCATGTTTGTTTTATCTAATTGCTGATCCTTTTCTTAGAAATGCTTTGATTTGGCTTGCTTAATTATCTCTTCCCCCTTACTTATCTCCCACCCCACATCTTGTCGTTTCTACTCTTTGGCGAACAGATAGGACCTGTACGGCCTAGCAACGTTTATGCATCAGCTACGGTATATGTTGATTTTGGTACTATTGTTTTATGAAAATTATTGTTTTATTTATGTACACTGAAGTTCCTCGCAAATAATACACATATAAAAAGTAAAGTATATGTTGTAGACTTTGATAATGTGCTTTGCCCAGTTAGACAATTGTAAAGGTCGTATGCCTGAACAGTTATCAGTGTTAGTACAATTCAATAATATCGTGTTTTGTATTTATTCACTGCTTTTACAAAGAAGAACAGCACCTCCATCCCAGGAAATCTTTTTTTCCCCTCCTGGTCATGTATCTGTCTGCAATGGCTTGGGTGGTACAAGCACACGTGCATATTGCACTCTGGCTCTCTCCCAAATAGGAAGAGACAGACATAGATTCAGAGAACGAGCAAGAACGTGCTAGCAAGTACGGCTAGGTATATATTTTATGAATGCTGAGTAGCAGAGTTTTAATACATTTCTACTTTGCTATAGAGACTTATGTCTGTGCAGTGCCATTATTTTTTTAAAACGTCTTAAAACAGTGAATCTATTGGGCATGTTATGTACCTAAATTTGCAAACGTTTCAATTGTGTAATATTTAATATTTTGTTTGTAGGAGTCAGACAGCTGGGAAATCATAGAAGGCTTAAAAATAGGTCAAACTAGCGTCCAGAAACCAGACAAATATGAAGGATTTATGCTGAAGAAAAGAAAATGGCCTCTGAAGGGTTGGCACAAGGTATGCCTGGTTAAGAATACACAGACTAATTTATGCCAATACCAGTATTTGTTTTAATGGCAAGTATGATGTGTGAATAGAATGTTGATCAAAATGTCCAATGTTTTTTACAGCTTGTTCTTCAGTGCAGTATGTTTCATTTTCAAATTGTCACCATTTTCAAATTTAGTGCTGCAGCAATATGTGGGGGAATTATACCCATGTATCTCCCATTAACCCCACACCAGACCCCCACACCCAAATGAAGCATTTTCGCTATTTCCAAATGTGTTATCTGTGTCTTTTTTTCAAATATGTAATGTAGGTGAATTTCTCTGCAATTATCTTTCTTCACGGACAAATGTGTGCACTACATTTTGTTTCTGCAATTAATTCACTGGTTATTCATCAGAAATCTAATTTTCAGAAACGTCTATGTAGATTGAGAATTCTATTCACAAAGTGGTCTGCTCGCAATGCAATAAGCATTTTTATACACTGCAGGTGTGCAGGCTGAAAACTATTTATTTCTTAAATCAGTCCCGATCTCCTGGCTTACAGGGATAACAAGATAACCTGTATAGCAAACAAAATCACATCTGACCACATTCATTGCTTGATAAAGAATGTCTGCATCCTAGGACCCATCCTCTGCAGGGTTCAACATTTCAAATGTTAAACTATTAGCCAGTCCCAAAAGTCACTCACCACAATTTATGAATAGATGTTGAACTCAGTTGATCACAGAATTTCTCGGAAGCATTGTACCCATGGCCATATGGTACTAGTAAAATATTGTTTGAAATAAGTAGTAGTCCAAGGGCCTGTGACCTTTGACTCCCCAGATATTGTGTACTACAACTTCCATCAAACCTAGCCAGCATAAGTCATAGTGGGTGGGGGTAATGGGAGTCATAGTCAAAAACATTCTAAAAGATGCAGGTTGCAGACTCCTGAAGTCTTGCTGGAGGCTCCCAAGTAAGACCTCACAGACTTCCACCTCACATGGTCCGACTTACCTGAAACGAACCAGGACTGCGACTAGCATTTCCAAAAATTCAACACCATGCTCACAACCAATATCAACCGCCAATGCTCCAGTGAAGCAAAGCACCCTCAAGCCTAAACCCTCTGCTGCCTGGAACACTCAAGAACTCCTCTTCAACAAAAGAACCATCGGAAGCCTAGAGAAGCCGTGGTGAAAATCCTGCAACAAATCCAATCCCGCTTTGCTCCAGGAACTCTGTGCTACACGTGAACTACTGTTAATCACTGCCATTGACAACTACTAACAAAACACCATAACCAAGGCCAACAATGAAAGCAGAGACATCTTCGAAGCCCCTCAGCATTGCGTCAACCCTATGTCCAACCCACCCGTACGCACTCCATTGAAAAATCCACTGACATCAATTCTTTCTTCATCAACAAGATCAGCATGTTATGTTATCTTATACCATGCACCTCTACTATATGGCTCTTCAAGAAAGAGGGCGGATAGGTTAGTGAGGGAAGAGTATAGGAGAAATTGGCATCTGTGCGTGTTGGCTTGCTGATGAGTTGATTACGTGCACTGGCTCGTTATATCCGTAAGGGTAAAGCCCAGTGTTTGGATTGTTTGTTTTATGTGAATGTTATGTTGGGTGTGTGGTTGTGTGTTTCATGTGTAGTTTAGCTGGTAGATATGATTTTGTGCACTGGTTTGTTGTATCCGTAAGGTTAAGGTCCAGTGTATGGGACTGTTTGTTTTATGTGAATGTTAATTATGTTGAGTGTGTGTTTGTGTGTAGTTTGGCTAGCCCCTAACATGCGCATAGTATTTGGGAGGTATGTTGGAGGGGAGCAGTAGCAGGGTGGTTAGTACATTGGCTACTCTCAAGGTTCTTCCACCCCCACAACCCATGCAAGCTCAGCACACTAGCCACTCCCATGAATTCCTCTAAGTGCAATACATTTGCTGCTCCACAAGCCCCTCTGTGCGAAGCAGGTATTACTGGACACAAAGTGTGCTTCTTAGTGCAGCAAGATTAAACAGCTTATGTGACGCATGGCTAATCTTCACAATTCTTTCTAAATGTGACACATGGCTAGTCTTCACAATTCTTTCTAAATGTGACGCATGTCTAGTCTTCACAATCTTTATATATAAAGTGGAATGTATGTATGTGTGTATGTTTGTCCAGCTATACAAATCCACACTGTTGAACCCACGTCTACCAAACTTTGCATGGATTCCTCTTTTGTCTGTGGCAAGATTGTAGTATATGTTTGGATGCAACAAATTCACTCCGTAGACACCCTCATTTAGTGATGCTCACTCCGATTCACTACAGTAGATACTAGAAGGAGGCAAAATTTGCTAAAGTGTCGGAAGCAATATGTTCGATGTGTTGGTTATTCCTTTGAAATGTATTACTACTGTATACAGTTTGAAAGTGTTTATTAAAGCATGTTTAAAGGGAATTCAAAATAAATGTACATTTTTTTATCACGTCTCTCCAAATATGGCAAATGGCAAGGTCACAGTTTACTCAAGTTCATTCACAAGAAGAGAGCACAAACAATCAGTCTTTCTTGGACACTTTCTCAAATGTGCTGAAGCCATTGAGTGACTGAAACATGGCACACAAAAAACGAACATCACTTGGAAAAGCTCCATCTGATGCAAAGCGAAAATCAATATCAAGAGCTTCTGAAACACAACAAACAGCAGCACGACTTGCCGACCAGAGGACAAGAGCAACATTCTTCAGGGCAAATGAGATGCCATAGCAAACTGAAGCAAGACTTGCTGACATGAGGACAAGAGCACATGAGACACCACTTGATCAGGACACGAGCAACGCCGGGTACCACAGCTAGTTCTATCCTAATGTGACACATGGCTAATCTTAAATTCTATCTAGATGTGACGCATGGCTAATCTTCACAATTCTTTTTAAATGTGACAAATGACTAATCTTGACAGTTCTTCTAAATGTGACGCATGGCTAATCTACATTGTTCTTTCTAAATGTGACACATGGCAAGTCTTCACAATTCTATCTAAATGTGACGGATTGCTAATTTTTGCAGTTTTCTAAATGTGATGCATGGCTAATCGTCAGTTCTTCCAACATGTTAATGTTAATGTTAAAGGATATTTGTACAAGCGCACTATCACCACCAGAGTTGTCCCCTGACGCTCAGGCGGCTCTGAAAAGGGACGAAGGGGTGAGTAAGTGGGAATAAGCTGGAAAAGTGCAAGAGAGCAGTGATGTGATGTTGGCAGCCTCAACCCGGTAACTCCGTTGGCTGGGCTCAGGGTGTTTTCCAGTCGGTAGTCGTCGTGTGCTGTTGTGCGAGTCGATGTGTGGTTTGTTTTGTTGTTGCAGTGTAGTGAGGTTTGTGCAGATTGTTGTGTTATAGTGGTTGTTTGGTTAGAGTTTGAGAGGTGTATGCAGAGGGGTGAAATTGTTAGTGGGTTGGTTAATAGGGCAAATGCTAACAATCACAATTCTATCTAAGAGTGGCATGAGCTGACATTCACGATCCTATCTAGATGCGTCAATGGCTAATGTTCACGATTACGTCTAGGTGTGGCACATGCTAACAATCACAATTCCATCTAAGTGTGACATGTGCTAATAATCACAATTCCATCTAAGTGTGACATGCTAATAATCACAATTAAATCTAAGTGTGGCATATGCTTATATTCACAATTCCATCTAGATGCGACGCCGGCTAATGTTCACGATTATGTCTAGGTGTGGCACATGCTGACATTCACAGCTCAATCCAGGTGTGGTGTCTGCCACCATCGGTAATCCTATCTAGATGCAGCTCTGGCTAATGTTCAGAATTCCAACTAAGTGTGGCTCATGTTATAATGCACAATATCATCTAAGTGTGGCCCCGCTGATATGCATGGTCCTATCTAGATGCGACACATGCTAATGTCTAAGATTCCAACTAGGTGTGGTGCTAACATTCAAAATATGGCATTGGTAATGTGCCTAGTGCAATCTATATGTGGTAATGGCTAGTATTCGCTATTCTATCTAGATGTAGCATTGGCCGCCGTTCATAATCCTGTCTAGATGTGACGCAGGCTAACATTCACTATTCTACCTAAATGAGATATTTGCTATCATTCACAATTCTCTCTAGGTCCGGTGCAGGCTAATTTCCACAGTCCTATATAAGTGTTGCACTAGCTAACATTCACAATTCTATCTACATGCGCCGCAGGCTAATGTTCACGCTTGTATCTAGTTGTGGCGCATGCTGACATTTACAATTCCGCCTAAGTGTGGCATATGCTAGCATTCGCAGTTCAGAGGTAGGTTAATGTAGAGTGACAGGGCTTTCTGGAGTATTTGTATTTGTATTTATTTTATTTATGAAGCGCACCAGGCCCAAGGGCATCCGGGCGCATAACTTAGTTACACAATGGTGAAAATCGCACAGAGCATTACAATAGTTACAGTTATAAGCATTATACATTACATACAAAATATACATGACAAGTTGCAGAAATATAAATCAGGGGGGCGGGTACGTGAAGAAAGCATACCTATTTACCAGTAGTGGAGTAGACAGCTATTACATGACCAAAGGTTGACAATGCGAGGACAAGGGCGCCTCTTGGGCAGAAAGCCAACGTCTAGCCAAGTTTTTGAATCTTTGGAAGGAGGGTTCAGCTCTTAGCGAGTTAGGGAGCGAATTCCATAATTTAGATGCCATAACTGGGAAGCTAGTCCCACCCGATCTCTGGAGGTTAAAGCCAGGTATGGATAGGCAGTTGGTCTGAGCATTTCTCCGGGGTCTGTTGGAATTGATGAGGGAGAATCTATTTGTCATTAATCGGCGATATTGACCCTTCTGGTCTGCCTGGTGCCTCAGTCAATAACCACTACTCCGTTCACCTTCAACATGGCCGACGCCATGTCTTCGGTGCGGTCTAGTCTTCTGTGTGGATCACATGCTCCCTTGAAAACAGACACACCCCTGCGCCTCCGGGCGTCTCAACGCTTTGCTTGCCTGCGCCTCGTCCGGCAAGTTGTGTTCTAGTATCTAGACCCCTTTTCTTTGTGAATCCTGGTAACCATCCATCCTTTCTTCCTGGTTCCCCCTTCCTATTCCTTTCGCATGGTCTATTCGGAACCTAGTTAATCTGTCTTCCCTATCCTGGTTCCGTCCCAGACCCTTCCTGGAACATTGAACGTATCCCGAGCCCTGGCACTGCCGCGACCGGGAGTCACTGACCTGCGCGCTCACCGAAGCCCAGCAGATTGGATTCAGAAGACTCTAGAGCTTACCTTTTATAAGGCGCGCTCGTCCAGGAAAAAGAAACCTGCGAACTCTGAAATTCACAAGAAGCAAACAGGTGAGTCACGAATCCGAGGACTCGGATTCTGACACTATTGGCCAGGTAATTGGGAGCTTGGTGGGATAGACATTTGTGGGTGATGGCAAGTGTTTTCAGAGATATACGTTGTGAAACTGAGAGCCAATCAGTGGTGCGT
Source organism: Ambystoma mexicanum (assembly GCF_040938575.1). Classification (NCBI taxonomy): domain Eukaryota; kingdom Metazoa; phylum Chordata; class Amphibia; order Caudata; family Ambystomatidae; genus Ambystoma; species Ambystoma mexicanum. The sequence goes on along the minus strand of NC_090931.1, from coordinate 927,791,424 downwards.
CTGGTGTCAGAAATATGTTGGTTTCTAGGGATGTTGAGTGCAGCTCTAATAGCATTATTTAGGGTTATATGAAGCTTGTTTAGATTACCGATGTTGGAGCCCAGGTAGAGGGCATTGCAGTAATCAATTTTAGATAGTAATTGCTCTACTCTCCACCCATGCCACACTTACTTTGGTAGTTGGTGCTGGTTGATGGCTGCCCACTGGCTTCCCCTGGCGTCTCCTGCGGACACCTCCTGACACTTTCTGGAGCCGCCTCTGTTGGAGCTGCCCTTAGCCGCTGGCGCTGCCGGGCAGAGGGCTGCCCTGGGAGGGTGTGCTAAGAAGGTGGTGATTAACCAATCATGGGTGAGAGGTGGGAGGGGAGGAGGGTACCGGCCAGGGCCGGGACGGGTTCTGTTTCGGGCTGGATGAGCCAATCATAGGGGGGTGGCCGGGCTGGGAGGCGGTTGGAGGGGAGGAAAGGGAAGCCAGGAAATGGGGGTGCAGGCTGTGGTAGGGGGCCCCAACCACACGCCAAAATGGTGCGCCCGGAAGCTCAGGAGGGTCTTCTCACACCCCAACTCACCTGAAGCACCTGATGGAATGGCGGCTGCAAGGAGTGGGGCTCCATACGAGCCTAGCGGGCTCAGCTTTTGCTCAGCTAATCGGGGGCCAGGCTGGGAGGCGGGTGGAGGGAGGAAAGGGAAGCCAGGAAACGGGGGTGCAGGCCAGGGCATGGGGCCCCAACCACACAGCAAAATGGTGCACCCAGAAGCCCAGAAAGATCTTCTCGTGCCCCAATTCACCTGCAGCGCCTGATGAAATGGCGGCTGCAGGGCGTGGAGCTCCATACGAGCCTAGCAGGCTCAGCTTTGGCTCAGCCAATCAGGGACCGGGACCAGGCTGGGTGCGGGTGGAGGAAGGAAAAGGAAGCCAGGAAACAGGGGTGCATCACGGGGCAGGGGGCCCCAACCACGTGCCAAAATGGTGCACCCAGGAGGGTCTTCTCACATCCCAACTCACCTGTAGTGCCTGATGGAATGGCTAGTCTACACAATTCTATCTAAATGTGACACATGACTAATCTTCCCAATTCTTTCTAAATGTGACGCATGGTTAATCTTAGCAGTTTTCTAAATGTGACGCATGGCTAATCTTCACAGTTCTTCCTACATGGCTAGTCTACGCAATTCTATCTAGATGTGACGCATGGCTAATCTTCACAGTTCTTTCTAAAATGGACTCATGGCTAATCTTCACAATTCTTTTTCTAATGTGACACATGGCTAGTCTTCACAGTTCTAAATGTGACACATGGCTAATCTACACAGTTCTAAATCTGACGCATTGCTAATCTTCCCAAGTGCAACACATTGCTTACACCTTAATTAATCTCTAAGTGCAACACATTGTCTACCCCCAGAATTAATCTCTAGGTGAAGCACACTGCCCACTCCCAAAATGCACACAGGTGCAATACACTGCTCACCCCAGGAATCATCTAATTACAACAATGACTTCCTACGGAGCATGACAGGGTTTAACACAGTGGCTATCTATTGGACCCACAGAGTAATGGACACAGATTTATCTGCAGCTGGTAGTGTACAAATAGGAATAAAAGTGGCAGGGTTTTACCATGGCACAGTAATGGCTGTGCTCCCCGCCCGTACCACCTTACCTGAGTTGTAACTGTAGGGTGTTCCATCCGGACTCCACGGCAAACGGGGTATGGGAGCTGCCCCGAAAGGAGCTGCCCTTTGCCTCTGGCCCTTAAGTCGTCTGCCCAGTTAAGGCTGCCCTGGGAGACTGCTTCAAATAAGGACTTTCCTGGTCTGCTGACCTGGACACCCAATCAGGATCAGGTGTGGTGGTCTGTGGGAAGAGGTGAGGCAGCGAGGATCCCGAGGGCTTAGGGAGTGCAAGGAGCTCTAATGGCGGCCTTGGGGGATGTTGCTGGTGGGGGGTCAGTGGCTGGAAGCTGCTGAGGTAAGGGTGAGTCTGATCACTATAGATGGCAGCTCGGAAAGACTGAAAAGGGGTCAGTTGCTCCTGGCTCTCCTTGACTTTCCGGTTCTGCTGGCCCGGGCAGCCAATCAGTATCCGGTGGGGTGGTCTGTGTGAGAGGGTGAGGCTGCAAGGTTTCCAAGGGTTTGGGGAGCGCAAGGAGCGCTAATGGTGGACTTGGGGGATGTTGCTGGTGGAGGGTCAGTGGCTGGAGGCTCCTGAGGCGAGTGAGAGACAGAAGCTCAGAAAAGCATGATCCACCAACACATAGACACCAACGCCACAACTGACCCCACACTACACATCCCAATTTGCAAAACCACCACTACCTGGACAGCTTTTTATTTTTTTTAAACAAAATGTATTAGATTGTGAAGGCAATTGTAATACATATATTTCCCAAAAATATATATTTTTGTTTATGCAAGGGCACCAAGTCTAAGAGGAATGGGGGATACAGGGAAGATAGAGCAAGCATGGGGTATGTCTGGGGTTGATAGGTTGGGTGTTTGGCTTCTCATCTCTGTTTGGCAGGAGGAATCTCAGTTCATCCTTTTTCTGCTCTTAATTCTATTCTCCTGATTCCGATTCAGGTTTTTTTGGTGGCTCCAAGGTGAATTTCAGGAGCTTAATTTTTGAATGAAATAAGAGAACTCTTCCAAGAAAACTGATTGGGGGTATTGTGTGACAGAGGGTGGTCCCACTAGTCCCCATAGCGGGAGGTCAGGCGTCCCGGTAGTGTGGGCCTACCATAAATAGGCATTCTCAGCCTATAGAGTCTGGACCTCTGTGGTGAGTCCCTGAACTGCTGTATTCATTCTTGGAAGTGGTCTATTTTTGCTTTATTTTTCTGGCGTTGCAATCTATCCACGACTGGCCTTGCCACAGGGTGATGGTGGTTCTTGGATGGGAAGAGGTAAGGCTGATCTTTTGCAAATTGCACATAGCAAAGAAGATCTGATGTCCAGGTTTTGGTACTGTCCCGCCTGGATAATGGCAGTACCCTTCTGGAAGGTTTTCTGGCAACAATTTTAGCGACAACCCTGAAACCCATCAGATGTGTCCTACATGCCGCAGCATGACTCATTAAAGGACTCAGCAAAGGGAACTTGGGCATTGTGGTGGTGGCAGACATGACAGTTCTAAATACACAGAGAATTACATCAAAATATTACAACGACTGGAATTTAGGGTTTATGCTTGAATTAATTTGCCACTATCTCAGGTAGTAAGGACCCCCTAGCAAAGATGGTGGCGATTAAAAAATTATTATATCAATGTACCGATAGTACCTCCAGCTAGTTATTGGTGTCGAGTCAAGAGTCTGATGGTGCGGCTGGTATTGGCAGGCAAGCAACCCCGAATAGCCTATGACATACTTACTAAACCATACATAGGTGGGCTAGACTACCCTGACCCGTATGCATATTATCTAGCAGCACAAGCACTGTTTTCCACGTGGTGGTGGTGGAACGCATTGACTGAATTGCCTCATGTCGGGATTGAAAGGGTAACCTCGCACCCGGATAATCTGCGGTCTGTATTTTGGGGTAAGCAGCAACAAAACAGGAAAGAAATGCAGCCTGTGGCCACTGCATTTCTGGCGTGGGATGGAATAGGCTGTGAGGTAGGGACGTATCTCCTATACTCACAAAACTCACATATTCACATTGCAAGATATTTTTGTAGGGGGGAAGTTTATCTCAGCGGAACAACTTAAAGAACAAGGGAATTGGGACGGTATAACGATCTTTCTGTATCGCAGGTTTAAGTTTAAGCAGGCTATACGCCCTCAGCTGGCAGGCCTGCCAGAAGACCCCGTCTTCAATGATGCATTGTTGAGGCACCAAGATGCTATAAAATGGTGTCAGCCGTATATAAGATGTTACAAAATCAGAAAGCAGGCACTCAAGACAGAGCAGGGGAGAAATGGGAGGAAGCCATTGGTAAGAGAATTATGGATTACCAATGTAAAATAGCATGCATGCAAACTAGGAAAAAAAGCCCTCACTAATAAAGGGGCTTACTGTACGGGACTTGCGCATTTCAGTAAGTCTTGTCTTTAGGTGGTCCAGGATACCTCAGGCGCTGGTGTCCAGTCTGGCCCAAGGGAATTGGAAGGAAGATCACCCTCAGCCCCTAGTATAAGAGATTGTAAACTCAGCCAGAGACTGGGAGCCCTCTCCCAACACCACAGGAATGTTCCACCCATGAATTATCACAGTGTCAGGCAGTGTAGAATACACTGATGTTGGAGCCCAAGGTTATGATAAAGCAAGATGAGGTTATTCATAAGCAAGGAAAAAAGGGCAGGCTGAGTAGTGGCAGACCGGAAGATGCAGCGGAAGAGAATAGGCAAACAAAAGCAGGCAAGTCAGGGCCAAGCTAGGAGAGGTCCTGGGAAGGAAACCTCTTGAAGTTACAAGGAACTTCAGAGAGAACTAGTAGGCAGGAACAGGCTGAGGGCAGGGAATAAAGGTCAGTAGAACCGCAGCATCTGAATCCACTAAACAGAGGAAGTTGCGATGCGCTGATGGCAGCGTTCGCTTCCTCTTTGGATCCCCGGATGAAAACGAGGCTACTCATTACTACCGAGTAACCCTTGGCAACAAAGGCAAGCCAAGTGGACAGCGCATGTGCGAATCTCGGCTGCCAGTCCCCGACACATGCGCAAAGCCTGTAAGATGGCAGCCCCCATGGGCACGGACCAGAGACAAGGACCGCATCGCGATGGTCACCTAAGCGCCTGCGGGTCCGCCAATGAAGGTAAGCACGGCGCCGCAAACAGGGCAGCAGCATGATACTTACACATTATAAATACCTACACCAGATGTATTACACACCCCTTCAGCTTTACACCTATTACCCAAAAAGGTCATCTGAATGCACTAGCTGCCAACCTCAGACTGCATTCTTCATACATCAGGCGTGGGAATGCAACAGGTGTTAAACTTCTGGAAGCAGGTGGAAATGAAGAAAATGATAGCTGACCCAGTACCTGAGGCCCCTTTGAATTGGCTGCTAGGAGTTTTCCAGGGTGTGAGTAATAACACGAGCAGACTCCTAGGCATGGCATTGGTAATAGCAAGATCATGAATAGCCAGCTCTTGGTTTTGGTTCAAGGGGCCACCGCCTAAACTTCAGCAATGGTTGAACGCTATGACATGCTCTGAAGTCAGGGAAACACAATGTGCTGTACAGTTACCAGCTCGGATCAGACCAAAAGACATTTGAGACCCACTGAGGCACTACCTGGAGGACAGTCAGAGCCGGGAATAATGGCGGTCTGGAGCTGTAGTGAGGGTTGGACAAGTATGTGAATCAGGCGGGCTGTAGGAACATAAGTGTTCACGCGGCACAGGCATGACACTCACATAGGGGGTGGGCACACATAAAGTAGATGTAATGAGGCAACTTAATGGGTTGGACCATTAGCTAGGGCACGGGAGGCAAAGAGTGGGAGATATAGTGGGCACCCCCTGGGGAGGCAACCTCTCGCAATGCCTGGGGGGAGAAGATAATGTAGTATTGTTCTGTAAAGTGATGAAATGCTATACCGTGCAGTTGATGTTGTGGTGTTTTGTGTATTAAATATTAAAGAACATTCAGAAAATTAGACCTCACTACCCCGACCCTCATCGAACTTCACTGGCTCCTGCTTCAAGCATGCTTCATCTTCAAATCCTGAAGCATCATCTACAAGTCTGTCCCACTGAAGTCTCCAAGCTACGAAGGCCTACGGTCAACCAGGAATAAGGACATGTGCAGACTTGAATTCGGCTGGTGCAGGAAGGGCTCTCCTGGTGTCTCCACTAAGTAAATTACTTTGTGGTAATTTACTTATTTGAAGTACATATTTGAAGTGATTTCCACGAAGTAAAATACCACAAACCAATTTATTTCTCTTAAATAACATGGAACAGCAGGAAGGACAGAACCAGAAGACAGGCCTTTTCTAATGGATTCCTCCCCCTCATCTGTGATTTTTTAGCCACACGGCAGCTGTTCCTCTGAAATGTTTTCGCTACCAGGCGGCACAGTGTGGCTCTGCGCTGGCTCTGTCCGTCACCTCTGCACGCTCTATGTCGGACATGACGGCCGCGCAAGTATATATTGAGACGCTGTGCCCCCTGACCTCAGTTCCTTTTTTATGCACACTGTTTGCTTCAGGACCACACTCATCTGAATCTTCAAATTCGTCACTATCATGCCAAACCCTGCAAAGGCCTTGTGAGTTTTGCGGCCGGCAGAGTTGCTTTTAGATCCGTACCGGATTTGCCTTTACTGATTGGGCGAGGAGAACGATACTCAGGGTTGCAGATCGTGTCAGTCCATGCACCCAAAGGCCCTCCTGAACGGACTGCAAAACGTTTTACCTTCGCTCACAAAGACAAAAGGTGATGTTGCGTGGTCTCGTTCGAGATCACGCGGCGCTCCGAGGAGAGGTTCACTCCACGTAAGGACAAGAAGACGGCACGCCGTAAGAGATCCCACTCCTCAAGTGGATCCTCGCGCCAGCAATCTTCCTTCTCTTCCAGAAGCCGAATTGGGTACCTTTTCTGACCCAATCCTCTACTCCAAAGGAATGGAAATGATTTTGCCTAAAGATGCTTGACATCTTTGCCAAGACACCCACGGTTTTGGCACGCTTGGCTCTGTCTCTGGCACCATTGACTTTGTCACCGGCATGGCTGGTGTAAAGACTGGAGGGGGTGTATGTACTTCTGCTCTCTATATGGTAGAGGAAAGGCACAGAGGACCCCAGCCAAGATTCTATATTCGGTAGCTATGGTCGAGCAATCAAGGCCTAGCTTCTCAGGAGGTGATGCAGGCTGGTTCTTAAGTACAGTGTAGTCCCTAAGCCCCCACAAAGGAATGTCCACACACTGTATTAGTTAAAATACAGTCTTTATATAATTAATATTCAAGGTTATGTACACTATCACAATAACTCACTTTGTGCTCAGAAAATCAACAAGGGTAAATATATACAGTTCTAAAGTGGTACCACAAATATTATCAGATCTCATTAAAGTGCATCAACTATACTGTCAGAATGTCAAACAGATCAAATAAAGAGGAAACCAGCAGTAGAGAGAGGAAGGGAAGCAAGATGGTTGAACAATTGGCAGAATACTGGCCCCGTACACTAGACACAGTTCTGTGTGGAGATCCCCCCCACCTGGTCAACCTGTAAAGTAAAGATGTATCACACGCCCAGTCCATATATTGTTCTATGAGTCTTATTTCCCTCTACAATCGTTCTACAGCCCCAATGTTCCTGGAATTATAGCGTTCGTCGACGGGAAATCGACGGCCCTTCTTGAGTGCCCTCCCTTTAAGGCAGGAGTCACGGGTCATCGAACATGCGACGGAGAACAGGGTGGCAGCTTCGTTCCTAGCAGTGCTCGTCGACGACAGAGCATTGGCGTCCTGCAAGGAAGAGGCGTGCGGGGCACCTCGGTGATGATATGTTAGGCAGAATCTTGTGCAGTTCCCTTGGGGACCACTGCAAGAAGATTAAGACTATAGAAGTAAGCAGTAAACCCATTTGGTAGCAGTCTGTACCACCCAGATTTACCTGGTAGCTGTGGCTGAGCAGTCAGACTTCTCTCAAGAAGAGTAGGGCAGTATACAGAGGATACACAATAGGGCTAAAAACACAGTAGAGCAAGCAAACACTGACCAGAGTTTGGTATCAAAAGTATATAATTATTTATTTAACACACACTTAAGGAAATACACTAGCACTATAAATCAAAGCAAGTTCAAACACAATCAGAAAAGTATACACACCTCCCTTAAGAATTATCAGACAAGTCTAAGTCAAAACACCACTATTTGTAAAAACAGATGCGAGCGCGTAACTTAGATGGCACTCCAATAATTAAGTTAAAGGGAGAGAAAAAGGCAGGTCATGAACATAAAACAGTTCCCAACACTTTTCTAAGACCAAAACAAGTTAGTGAAGGCAGAGTCTACTGTAGAGCCAAAGTTCATAGGCCAGGCCCACTTTAAATGGAGCAAGGTGAAATGTGCCCAAGATCACACAGTTTAGAAATGCATTCAAGTCTTTGTAAAAATGTTCAAAAAAGGTTGGGTTGATTCAGAAGGTAAAGTTAGAAGGTGTGGGGGCCAACCCAGTTGGAAAGCCAGGGATTTAAGGGTCACCTTTAGCAAACCGTAGAAAGGGAGGCCAGGTGGAACACAGTACCTTTAAAGTTGAGGAAGCTCCAGCGGTGGCAGTTGTTCCTGGCAGCGGGTGCAGTTTGTGGTTTTGACCAGGGGAAGAGAAGATCTCGTCGAGGAGGAAACTTGGAGTTGTTGCACTGCCCAGGGAAGAGATCAGCTGTGGAGTTCGTTCGGTAAAATGGTGCGTATCTGTTATTAGCAGTCACAGTGGTGAAGCTTGGCTATGCGGCCGCCGGGGTGCTTGGCACTGGCGATTCGACCAAGAGACGTCCTGGAAGGCGAATGGCGAGCTGGTTGATCCCACCAGCTCAGAGGAAGAAGACTCTTTCAGCAGAAGACCTTCTCTTGTCGTCGGGAAAGTGGTGAGGTCGTTGGAGCAGGGCTCCACCAGTGGAGTCGTTGTTGCAGATGGCTCAGCTTCTCCCCTCTTTGGATTTCTTAGGTCCTGTGGCAACTTCTGAAGTTCCAGTGCCAAAAGCCAATCAGAACAGAGTGCGACTTGGGTTGCTAAGGCAACGTAGTCCAGGGTGCCAATTCCCCCACCCACACATCCGGTGGAACCCAGACAGAGTGGCACCAGTTAGAGGGCTTCTGTGGAGAAGCCCGCCAAAAAGTGGAACAAAGGGCCCGACCTTGGTTGGAGTTAGAGACGGACACAAACGCCATTTTAGAAAAGAGTTCTGGTGAAAAGACCCAACCGGTGATTTTATATTAAATAAATAAACCAGCGGTATCTTTAACATTGCACCAAAAAGTGGTGCGTTTAAAACCAATGGGAAAATCCCATCGGAAATATTCTGTGGAATATTTCGCGTGGTAACCACTGCCACCAGCCAGAAACTCGACATAAAGGGGGACTGGACAGTGCCCCCTTGTAAACAGACCCAGGGGCAATTGAATTAACCCCTTCAGTACTTCCACAATATGATGGTTTGTACTGGTTCTGTTCACAATTTTGGACTAGTAAAGCCAATGGTGACTTTACATGCCCTGGGAGACAGTAGTCAGTCCCAGGGTATAGAGTCTATGATTGGGGGTCACTATGACACCCCTGTGTTACTGCACTGAGGGTGCTGTGTAACACATACATTAAAACAGATGATACCCTATGGAGTAAAAAGACCCCATAGCCCATACGCACACAATAAGTCAAAGACATACCTCAAATCATGCCTAAGAGTGGGAGAAAGAGAGTCTCACACTTAGCAGGAGAAAAGAACAAACCCCAAAAATCCAGCAAAGCTGCTGGGGGACTCACTAGGTTTGGGAAATTAGCCTTATAAGAGAATTCTCCCTAACACGATAGTTCTGGACCGCAAAGAGATGATGAACTCTGGCCCAGCAAGGGTGTCGAGTCGTCGGCGTCTCGGTGGTCTTTAGGTGGCGGGAAACCCACCGGCGGATGGTCCTCAGCGCGTCGACGGTCAGGATTTCTCCAGCGGGATAAAGCGGGCGGCGATGCAGACGAGAGCGTCCCTGAATCAAATGAAGTTCTTAGGCAAACAGGAGCACGGCGGCTCCAGTCGACGATGGCAGTCGTCGACATTGGCGGACAACCGTCCGGGCGCTTCTCTTTGGGATTCCGCGGCAGTCCCCGTCTCCAGTCGGCAGCCTGTCGTAGGTCTGTCTACCAGGGAGCTTTGGCAAAGGTCAGCTGGTGCACGATGGTCCCTCGTAGCTCGGGAAGAGGGCGCCTTACCAGGTCCTCTCTGGGTCAGTCCTTGGAGACACAGCAGCTTTCCGATCGACGGTGTTGTTGTGAAGTCCAGGCCAGACTGGCTGGAGCCTTCCCAGTGACTGTATGTTGTGGGTACGCCCTGTGGGTGGGACCTGGGTGAATGGAGCATGTGACAAATACGCATTCTGTGTTGTGGGTGTCTAGTATCTGGTGTTTGACACAATGCCTGAGACAGCCCTGCCCGAAACTGGTATGAATGCAGTGTGGAGTGTTGAATGGCTGGATACTTGTCCCAATACACCTAACATGTTGTGAGTGTGGAGAGAAGTGAATGGCCTGAATGCACTATGCACCTGATTGGCTGTGTGCCTGCATGAATGCCCTTCTGACCGATTGGTTGCCTGAGTGTGACCCAGCAGAATGAATGGGAGATCAACTAGTATATCTGGGAGCCTCTCACTGCTAGAATTTGTGTTCAGAAGCTGAAGTCCACTACGAAGAGTAACTCGGGGGAAGGGACAGAGTCAGGGATTCCCAGGACTTTGGAAAAACAAGGTAACAGTCAATAGAAAGCAAGAGGCCACAGGGGCCATCTTGTTTCCTATCAGGAATCAACTGATTCCAATGGCAGGGCCTGGGTATCCCAAAATGGAGGATACTCGGAGCACCTGTCAAATTCAGCATGGAGCTTCCACCAGCCCATACCCTGCTCTGTGGGCCACACAAAGGTGCCCAAAAACGTACACTAGGGGCACAGAGTTTTACCCCCACCCATGGGTGCCATAAAGGTATCCCATGGGTCTGTTCACCAAACCAAAGGAGAGAGCTGCACCACCAGGAGTCTGGGACCAGTATGCGGAAGTACTGGCGACTATCCCACAGAACACCCGTAGATTTTTGAGAAGTGTCCTCCTGAATGTCCAGCCTTCTACTGGTTTGAGAGACACTGGGGCAAGCATGACAGTGGTGGACAGGACCCTGCTCAAGCCAGAGGACTATGTAGATGCTCCTCAGAGAAACACCAGGTTCGCTGGTGGGCCTCCCAAATTATCGCCTGTAGCCCGAGTCACACTCCTAATTGGAGACAAGACAGCAAAGCTTCCTGTCCTGGTTCAGGACAACGTCCCTGCTAACATTCTGTTAGGTAACTATCTAGTCGAGTTGGGATTGATGTGGATGGTCTTCCCATGACTGCTGCTGCGGTCACTAGATCACAGGTGACACCGGGTCTGGCTGTGAGTCAGGTACCCGAGCCAAAGGCGCGGCCTAAGGCAAGACGAAGGAAGAGCAAGAAGGCCACCTCTGTGGAGTGAGTTCCTTCTCTTCCTGCTGTTCCTACAGCACCCATTGGGATCCATGCTCTGGACGGGCTGGGTCCAGTGGTAAACCCCATCTCAACTCCTGTGGGAGAAGTGCCAGAAGACTCTCCTGTGGGAGAGGTTCTCAACCCGGAGGATCATCCCGATCTTCACTGCTTGTTAGCTGAAGGGGGACCCTCCCGGGCAGACTTCTGTAAAGGACAGAGAGAGTGTCCCTCTCTCGAGGGTCTGAGGAAAGAGGCCCTGTCCCAGGCACACGGAGAAGTGCCTAGGACATTCCGGATTTATTGGGAGGGTGAGCTCCTTGTTAGTGAGCCCACTAAGCCTGAACCTGGTGCCCTCAAGAGGTTGGTGGTACCCCAGGTTTATAGGCCATTCATACTGCAGTTGGTGCATGAGGTGCCCTTGGCTGGTCATCTTGGCACGAAGAAAACTAAGCAGAGGCTCTCTGCCCATTTCTACTGGCCTCGGATGGGAGTAGAAGTGGAGTCCCACTGCAGGACCTGCCCAACTTGTCAGTTGTCTGGCAAGACTGGAGGCAGTGTCATCGCCCCAATGCAGCCATTGCCAGTGGTTGGCACACCGTTTGAGAGGGTGGGCATCGGCATCGTCGGCCCCCTTGACCCTCCCACGTCAGGTGGACATCGGTTCATCCTGGTTTTGGTAGCTCATGCCACTAGGTACCCTGAGGCGATACCCCTTCGGACTGTTACGGCCAAGGTGTTTGCCCGGGCCCTCCTGGGCATTTTCACCCGTGTTGGATTCCCCAAGGAGGTTGTCTCTGACCTTGATGGCAAGGATAATAGAATTTATGGGATGGTCCACACCCTCACCTGCTTTTCAGCAGGACGACCTCACAGACATCTTGGTCAAAGGTCCACAGGAGAATATTGGCAAACTGGGAAACACATGAGGTAATCCCGGCAGTTAACAAAAAATTATCAGCTAAATATCGTGTGTCTTTTGCTGACCCTGAATATTTATCCAAACACCCAACTCCGGAGAGTCTGGTTGTTCAGGCAGCTACTTCAGCAGGTAGTAAATCGGCTTACCCTACTGTTCCACAGGACAGCGATGATAAGAGATATGACTCTATGGCCAAAAAAGTATTTTCCGCATGTAGAATGGCGTTGAAATCCATCAATGCTACTTGTACGCTCGCAAGGTTCAGCCACACACTTTGGGAGTGTGCTTCATTAGCGGCTGATTGCCTCCCGGAGGGAGAAGAAAGGGAAGCGTTTCTCAACATCATTAAGGATGGTAAGGACGCAATGTGCGAATCCCTTCAGACTGGCATCGATTCTGCTGACAGTATCAGCAGGGCCATGGCGGCAAGTAAAACAACCAGGAGATTTGCTTGGTTGCGAAAGTCTGGTTTTGCTCCAGATGTGCAAAGCAGACTCTTGAATATGCCCTTTGATGGCTCTTCTTGGTTTGGTAAGAAGGCGGATGACAGTTTAGAAAAACTACAAACATCAAAGGCAGCAGCAAAATCCTTAGGAGCTGCTATCCGTCAGACACCATATCGCCCCTCAGGAACCTCTTGGAGAGGTAAGTCCTTTCGCTTCTATTCCGCATTCGGAAAGGGCAGAGGACAGCCGGTTCAAAGGGGTCAGAAGAAATTCACCAGAGGTGGACGGGGTAAAAACACAAAAGCCGCAGCAGGTGCCTCTTTACCTTCGGCATCTGCATCAGCCGCTTCCAAACCGCTCTGAGGACTCTCTTCACAAAACACCAGTAGGGGGCAGGTTAACTCAATATCTGACGGAATGGCAGGCTGTTACGTCAGATGCTTGGGCATTGGAGACAGTTGCCCAAGGTTACTGCCTGCCTTTTCTAATCCTTCGGGCCCTCCAGCTCCAGGACTGGCTGGCATCTCTGGACCTCCAGGATGCTTATTTCCATGTGCCAATCCATCTCAATCACAGGAAATACCCGAGGTACGCAATTGGCGGCTCTCATTATCAATTTCGAGTTCTGCCATTTGGGCTGACCTCCGCCCTGAGGGTCTTCACCAAGCTAATGTCGGTAGTGGCTGCAAGTCTGAGGGAAGGGATCCACGTCTACCCCTACCTGGACGATTGGCTGATCAGAGCTGTATCTTCGGAACAAGCTTAGATCCAGCTATATTATGTCTGCCACTTCCTTCACAAACTGGGCTTCTCCCTCAATTTAAAGAAGTCACAGATGATACCATCACAGAGACTCCAGTTCATTGGAGCGGTCCTGGACAATTCCCTGGGAAAAGCCTCGCCACCAGAGGTGAGGGCTCAAGATATTCTGCAGATGGTTACCAAGTTTCAAAATGCCCAACGTCTCCCAGCCTTCTACTTTTTGAGGTTGCTAGGCCTCATGGCATCCTGCATCTTCCTTGTGCCAGAGGCTCGCCTGAGAATGAGATCTCTTCAGTGGGCACTGAGAATTCAGTTGTCGCAATTCTCAGGGAGAATGACAGACCTCCTTCAGATTCCGGACAAGGTGGCTCGAGACCTTCAGTGGTGGGCCTGCCAGGAAAACATCTTGAAGGGGGAACTGTTTTGGCAACCATGGCCGGAGATAACAGTAGTCACAGATGCCTCACTCACGGGGTGGGGAGCCATCAGCGGTCGTTGGTCTCCATCGGAGTCCAGACTACATATCAACCTGTTAGAGCTGAGAGCAATCAGACTAGCGCTGAAGGCTTTTCTGCCATCTGTACAGGGCAAAAATGTTGTGATAATGACGGACAACACAGTGGCCATGCACTACCTCAACAAAAGAGGAGGCGTAGGATCACTACCACTGAGCAGAGAGGCAATGCAGCTCTGGTTTTGGGAAATTCAAGAAGGAATCTCTCTATCGGCAGTCCACCTGGCCGGAGAGAAGAACTTGACGGCGGACACTCTGAGCAGGCAGGGCACAGTCTCCCACGAGTGGGAACTAGCTCAGGAAGTCCTTCAGGAGATCTTTGCCCTTTGGGGAACCCCTCAAGTGGATCTGTTTGCCACCAGTACCAACAGAAAATGCGATCTGTTTTGTTCAAGGGAATTTTCCCCGAGAGGAGCTCTAGGGGACGCGTTCGTAGTGGACTGGGAGTTTCCACTCCTGTACGCGTTTCCACCAGTCCCTGTCATTCCTCAAATGATCATGAGGTTGAGAAGATTCCGGAGAACCATGATCCTAATTGCCCCAGACTGGGCCAGGAGAACGTGGTACCCGGACCTTCTGGACATGTCCCTCTGCCCTCCAATTCGTCTTCCACTCAAGGAGAATCTTCTCTCACAGAAGGGAGGTCAGGTTCTCCATCCAGACATCAGAACCCTCAACCTTCACGCCTGGCTTCTGAAAGGTTGAGATACAAGGATTGGGACCTCCCTGATGACGTTATGGAAGTGATGCTTTCGGCCAGAAGGCCAGCAACAAAGTCTTTATACCGCTGCCGTTGGAACAAGTTTTGCAGCTGGTGTAGAGAAGAGAATATCGACCCCTTTTCATGTGGTACACCAACAGTTTTTACTGTACTTGGCAAATTCAAGCCTTCAAGTTGGCACTATCAAGGGCTATCTCGCAGCGCTATCGATCTTCAAGCGCACTGCGGAGGAACCTTCGTATTTCAAATTACCCTTAGTAATACAATTTCTAAAGGGATTAACCAATGTCTACCCTCCAAGACCTTTCCAGGTTCCTTTATGGGACTTACATTTATTCTTAATTTCCTGATGGGTACTCCTTTCGAACCACTCCACTCTTGTTCGCTAACATTTCTCACCCTTAAAACTGTCTTATTAGTGGCTTTAACATCTGCTAGAAGGGTGAGCGAATTACAAGCTCTATCTTGTAAACCCCCTCATACAATTTTCCATAAAGACAAGGTTGTCCTACAGGTGAAGCCTAATTTCCTTCCAAAGGTGGTTTCTGAATTCCACATCACTCAGAAAATTACCTTACCTTCATTCTATCCGCCTCCCCATCCGGGGAAAGAGGAAGAAAGGCTATATAGGCTGGACCCAAGGCGGGCTTTAAGCTTTTACATCAGCAGACTTGCTAGGATTAGACAAGCAGACCAACTGTTCGTGGGTTACTCAGGGCACAATTTGGGACTACCAATAACAAAACAAACCATTTCCAGATGGATTATTTTGCCCATCCTGGAATGTTACAAACTGGCAGGGAAAGAGCCTCATCAAAATCTTAGGGCTCATTCAACCAGGGGTATCGCAGCCTCCTCGGCCCTCCAAAGAGGGGTTCCGGTTCGAGACATATGTGCGGCTGCCACATGGTCGTCCGCACATGCCTTCACAAGATTTTACAACCTGGATTCTTCCTCTAGTCAAGTGACTAGGTTTGGCAAAGCCGTATTACATTCTGTTCATTCCTAAAAGGAAACATGGCATTTACTCCCACCTCCAATTGCACACCACTGCTATGGGAGTCTATCAAAGATAAGGAATACGTCGGAGGACACAATCCCTTTGAAGAACAAGTTACTTCTTAGCTTGTAACTTTCTTTCGATGGGATGTTCCTCCGACGTATTCCTTATCGCCCCTCCCATCCATCCCCGCAGTAATACTTCCCTTGTGGTTGCAACTTACGCTGCTTCAAGGTCAATAACCAATTCATGTACAACATCTATTAACGTCAAAATGGAACTGAGCAACGGACGCTGTGCGAGTCTATTTATACGCGTGGTGACGTCGGCACAGATACGGAGGCCGTCGAGGGACATCGGCTCGAGGGACATCGGCGCGCAGCGCCCTCTACTGAAAAATATTTCCGATGCCAGCAAGCTGGAGATGATCTATCAAAGTTAAGGAATACGTTGGAGGAACATCCCATTGAAAGAACGTTACAAGGTAAGAAGTAACTTGTTCATCTGGTTGACCTGGGAGTCCCTGGGGTAGCCTCTCCGGTATTACATGTAAACAGGCTCAAGCCTTTCCACAGGTGAGGAGATGTCTCATGTCTCTTGCTAGCTTCAGAGGATGAGAGTGTGCCCCTTCCTGATTTGCTGCATAGCAACCCTCCGGATGGCTCAGTGGAGGGTGTACATCTCTCTCCAGATCTGACGAAAAAGCAGCAGAGGGCCTGCAGGGCTTTGTTCCGGCAGTCTGCCTCTCTGTTCTCACTGATACCAGGCCTTACACCGTGGTGTAGGCACGAAATTGACACTGGTGACAGTGTGCCTGTCAAAAACAGGTGCTACTGTATGTCAGGTACCGTTACGAACCACATCCAGGCTGAGGTCGCCAAGATGTTGGTTCTGGACGTAATTGAACCCTCAACCATTCCCTGGTCCAGTCCAGTGGTCCTTGTCCCCAAGGCAAGTTCCCAGGCCGGTACCAAGGATTGGAGGTGCTGTGCGGACTACCGAGGAGTCAATGCCATCACCAAAACTGACGCGCACCCATTGCCCAGGGCTGATGAGCTTGTGGACACCATAGATGCTGCCAAATTTGTGAGCACCTTTGACCTAACCTCAGGCTATTGGCAAATAGCTCTGACAACCCATGCCAAGGAAAGGACAGCGTTCTCAACACCTGAGGGACTCTACCAGTTTAGGGTCATGCCTTTTGGGTTGAAGAATGCCCCTGCCACCTTCCAGAGATTTGTCAACCATGCGCTCGGTGGGCCTTTTGTGTGGCCTATTTAGACGACATTGCAGTCTACAGTTCCACCTGGGAAGAACATTTGACAAATCTGCATAAGGTGTTGCAGGCCTTGAAAAGGGCTAACCTAACTATCAAGGCCACCAAGTGCCAGATAGCTCAGTGGAAAGTCACCTATCTTGGTCATGAGGTAGGAGGGGGTCAAATCCAACCTCTCCCCAGTAAGGTACAGTATGTACATGACTTGCAGACACCCACTACTCAAACCCAGGTGAGAGCCTTTTTGGGCATCACTGGGTATTATCGCAATTCCATGGCGGAATATGGCACCATAGCTGCCCCTCTGACAGCTCTGACTTCACCCTAACAACCAAGGAAGGTTAATTGGACTGAAGACTGTTAGAGGGCCTTTGATGGCTTGAAAGAAAGTCTGTGTAGGGCACCTGTGTTGTGTGCACCTGACTGCAGCAAACCCTTTATCGTCCAGACGGATGCCTGCGACACTGGAATTGGAGCTGTCTTGTGATGACAAAGGGAGGGACCATCCGATCATATTCATCAGTAGACAACTCAAGGGTATT
Organism: Ambystoma mexicanum; assembly: GCF_040938575.1. Lineage (NCBI taxonomy): Eukaryota > Metazoa > Chordata > Amphibia > Caudata > Ambystomatidae > Ambystoma > Ambystoma mexicanum. Next base: position 927,774,079 of record NC_090931.1, on the reverse strand, counting down.
GAACTTAGGTGGGTCTACCTTCAAGGTCCAATCAGATCATAGGCCCCTGAAGTGGCTTATTCAGATGAAGGGTGAGAACCCGAAACTGCTCAGGTTGTCCATTAGCCTGCAAGGGCAAGACTACACCATAGAGCATAGACCAGGGAAGAGTAGCGATAGTGCAGATGGCCTTTCCAGAATGTATGTTGACTGTTTGGATGAGGGTGTCTATCTTGTGGGAGATTAGGCACCCTAACCTCAGTCTGGGGGGCAGCGACTCTGATGCTGGAAATGCATTGGAGCGACAGGGCCTCTCTGTCATTTTCATGTAGTCCTTTTTCATATGTGTTCTGTATTGTATTCTTCCCTTCCTATTTTTGGTTTGGTGTACATACCCTTATGGCACCCATGGGTGGGGGTACAACCCTGTGCCCCTAGTGTATGTTTTTGGGCACCTGTGTGTGGCCCACAGAGCAGAGTATGGGCTGGTGGCAGCTCCATGCTGAATTTGACAGGTGCTCTGAGTATTCTCCATTTTGGGGGATACTCTATTGCTCGCCCAAAGTGCACAGACAGCCATTAATCACCAATGCTATTGCAGAGCCAATACTTTAAACGCAGGTAGACGACGCAATGACTTACAACCACACGCACTCTTAGAAAATGAGCACTTATGCGGCTATTTATTCAAAGCTTGGAAGCAACAAGTGATAACACAGAAATAAATCACAGAAAAGACAGATCTCAAAAGAAAATACATCACTCTGGGCGTAACTGAATCCCTCATCTCGGCAGAAGCGGCTGGAAGACCCCGATAACAGCCAGGCGGAGACCACAACAGCCCACAGGTATGCCGGACGGAAGCGTCCACCCTCCGACTGAGGTCTTTGTACTTGTCCCATCTGACGGTTGAGGGGTTCCGCATATATGCACTCCTCAAAAAGGGGTGGTAATTTCTTGAACCTTCTGGCAAATGCACTTGCGCATTGATGGGTAACCGTTGGTTGCCAGCTGGGTCAACCGACAGTAACCTCAAGGAGCAAAGCGCTTCCCTCCTCTAAGAACAAGCACCACGGAAAACAGTCCCATAACTCATAACAAGACATAACAAAGCCAGCTTTCCCAGCAGAATGTCCTTGACTGCATACCAGGTTTGGAAAGCATGTTTTCTTCAGAAAAGTAAATTCAGTTCTCAGCGAAATGAGTACAGCTTTTCACTGCGGCATGAAGTAAATATCCATTATGGCTCTGAGTGCCCCCAGAATATACTGCGCACCAGCGCCATGTTTTAGCTCAAGCATAACAATTCCACCCTTGGATATTTATCTTCCATAGCCCAGTGGCAAAGGAGCCGGTCTCTGAAACCAACGAAATATTAAAACTAAGTTGGGAATGCATTGAATACAACAACAACAAGCGATATGATAGCTAATATAATGCAAATACAAGCAAAAGCGTAACACAGTGTACCCCCAATATCAGGAATCCATGAAAATAACCAATCCCACTAATTCCCATTATGATCTTGGGACACTTGAGAAATGAGATCCCTCAAACCTCGAATATGACTTTCAATGGATCGTGAATGGTCACTTAGATTGAAACAACACATACCTTCAACTGCGTTACAACCTAAATTATGCTTTAGCAATAGATAATCAACAGCAGCCCTGTTTTGCAAAGTTGCTTTTCTAATAACTTTGCTATCAAGGAGTAACTCTTCTAATGCCTGAGAATTATGATTGAGTCCTTTGACTACTAAACATGCTAATTTGATCAAAGATGTGTAACCCCCAGCCGCTAAACCCCAAACTCCCACTAATGAAAGGGTTAATGCTAGAACCTCAGCTTCTGATATCAAATGCACATGTGAATCACAATTGGGGGATAGACCCACAGACTCAAAAGTTGACCTTTTGCCTCGAGATATTGCTGGGTGTAAAGGGAACATCATTAGTCCTAATCGAGTTAAGGCACATGGACCTCCGGAAATGTTAGCTGGAATATAAGTGTATGTGATGTTGCCACATGAAAAGAGCCATCCTGTTGGAAGTTTCACATGATTCAAATGACTGGCAGCTATCACTGTATGATTACAAGACATAGTGTTATTCACACTGGTACATGTGCGTGGAACTCGCGAACACAATTGTTTCTCGAACACAGTTTGATGTTGCTGTTTGGTTAAATTGAGCTGTTGGCATTTGCCAATTTCTTTTGCATTGCGTGCCATAAGGTAACACACATTGCCTTGAGTTATATTATAGGTTATAATACGTGTCAAATTTCTCCATTTTTCGATCTGTTTCCTGGCAAAACCTACAGTACTCATAGACGGAAAAGGATTGCCAAATATCGGAATCTTGAACCAAAGAATCATTGTGCATGATGCCGAAAATATGCTGGTGAACCGGAACTGGCGTCGGCACTGCTACTAAGCACGTAGTCAGTAAGGCTTCAGCATTGGGCACGTCAGTAAGGCAAAAGTGTGTAATGTTGAGCACCTGTTGTGCCAGGTATGTCCACATATTCTCCGTTTGGGTGATCATGGGAGCATGTTTTTGCTCTCCTGAAGACTCCTCTTGCATAACTGGCATCAACGTTGTTTTCACTTGCGTGTTTGCCGCATTTCACAAATCCATGTCTTTGGTCTGGCTGGCTTTTCTGCATCGGCTTAGGGCTGCTTTTGGACATCATTACTCATCATTATCAGCTTCTCCTTGATCGCTGGCACAGATGTAACATTTTTCATTGGTAGCAGCATGCCGTTTAACTTTCCCGAACGGAGTCCTTTTAGTCCCACAATTACACCAGCCGGACACAGGATCTACAAGACAAACCCAGAAAAGATATCAGTGTTGTAAATCACTCTCTCAGGTAACATTTGTCTGCGGGCACATATTGCCATTTCTTTCTACCGGGCTCCATTACTAAAACTACTTGGTCTTTGCCTGATGCAATGACATCTGCGGGCACTGGTGGGCCCACACCTTAGCACCCGGTACCATACTGTCTGAAGAGCCAAAACCACGATCTCCACGGGTAGTTAACACTGTAGGAGGCTCCCCCTTCTTAATCATGGACAACTTAATGGGGATAATAATCAGTTGGGCCACCCGATCGCCCTTGTGGATCGGTAACAATTGGTCCCCACTGTTCATCAAGATAACTTAGATCTCGCCTTGGTAATCGGCATCAATTACCCCTCCCAACACTTGAACTCCCTTCAATGCTAGGCCAGATCTAGGGGCAATCCATCCCATATGCTCTGGGGGAATTTGTACTCCAATCCCTGTTTCAATTACAACCATCCCTCTTGGGTCTAATCTGATTTCCTCATGGGAATGCAAGTCTATCCCTGCTGACTCTGGAGTCGCCCGATAGGGAGCTAAAGAACCTGGGGTAATTTCCCAGTACAATAGGGTTTCTCTGAGTGAATTGGGTTAAATCTGTAAAGTAGGAGTCATTAGCCGCTTCAAAGGAGTTTCATGCTCATTCACAGGCCTATTGTTTAGCACTTGCACCGCATCAAACACACGATCACGCCAGCCTGCCAAATTGCCATCTTCAGATTTGCGCAGCTGTTCTTTCAACAACCCATTCATTTGTTCAATCAGCCCTGAAGCGGCAGGGTAATAAGGCACATGGTAGAGCCACTCAATGCTCTTTTCCTGACAATATTCCTGTATCAATTTGCCTTTGAAGTGTGACCCATTGTCACTTTGAATCTGCAAAGGCACTCCGTAATGCAATATGATCTGATCTAACAACCTAATGGTGTTCAGTTGTGTGGCACACTTGCACGGCAAAACCATCATGTATCCTGAGTATGTATCCACAATAGTGCATGCATACTGACAACCTTTACTGATTGGCAGGGGACCGATATAATCAATCTACCAAATTTGACCTGGTAATTTTCCTCTTCACAACGTACCCCGAACAATCTGAGGGATAGGCCTATGCTGTTGGCACACTGGATATTGCAAAATTATCGTTTTCATTACCTCTAAAGGACTACTTATTCCTCGAGCTTGTGCCCACCTGATAGTAGCCTTTTCTCCAAGGTGCCCACATTTCTGGTGAGCCCACTTGGCCAAACCCTCCAAATAGTCTTCCTGAGCCTCCCCATCCACAGATTAAATCTTGGTGTGTTCATCTGCAACAGAATTAAACCAACCTTTCTAATGAGTCTGTAGCACAATGCGCGTCCACATGATACACAGTGACTTCACTTTGTGATAACATTTCTGCAATATCTTGCCCCAATTCTTTTTCCCACAACTCTTTTGTATGAATCTTCCACCCATTCTTTTGCCAGGTTGGCAACCACACCGCCAACCCATTCGCCACTGACCATGAATCCGTGTACAAATGACATCGACCAGGGGTCTCTTGTTTTAATGCCTGGTAAACTGCGTAAAGCTCTGAAAACTGACTGCTCTTCCCTTTCTCTGACGTTGTCAAAATCTTTTTTGTCTTGGGATTGTATGACACTGCTTTCCAGTTTCGCTCAGTTCCCACATATCGGGCTGAGCCATCCGTGAACCAGGCATGCTCTGTCTGCTCCACGGTCAAATCGCCATAAGGTACTCCCCATTTCACGGGAGACTTGCGTTTTTCAGGCAGTTCCGGTGGTATGTAATATGAGGGCGGTATGTTGGCTACTTGCTCATGTCATTTCGCAACTCCACCCTTCCCTGATTTGGCTCTGTCTTGAATGTACCATTTCCATTTAATTATGCTGGCTTCTTGAGCATGTCCTATTCTATGTGTTTTAGGATAGCTCAGTACCCATTGCATAATTGGTGTTTCTGACCTCATCAATACATCATGGCCCACCGTCATTTGCTCGGTATCAACAAGGGCCCAATAACATGCCAGCAACTGCTTCTCAAATGGAGTGTATGAGTTACCAGCATTGGGTAACTTACGACTCCAGAACCCCAATTGCACACGTTTCCTGTCCTGTTTCTGCCACACACTCCAGTTAGCATAATTGTCTTGTACAGGCACATTCAATTCCACTTCGCCTTCCTTCAATGGCCATAGATCAAGCACCTGCTGCACGGTGTTTTTTGCCAAATCAAATGCTTTCTGCTGCTCTTCCCCCCACTGAAAATTATATTTCTTTCGTGTCACTTTGTAAAGGGGGGCCAGTATCTGCCCTAAATGGGGAATGTGCTGTCTCCAAAACCCAAACAGCCCTATAAACTGCTGAGCTTGCTTTTTGTTCATTGGAGTGGTGAACTCAAGTATTTTCTGTCGGGCCTTCGGCACCATTTATCAATGCCCATTATGCCACTGAATCCCTAGGAATATCACTGTTTCAGCTGGGTCTTGAATTTTATTCGGGTTAATCTCCCACCCTTCCTTCTTCAATCCTTCCATAATGACTTCTAACTGGTTTTGCACACTGTGCTCATCCTTGCCCTGAATCAAAATATCATCAATGTAGTGAGAGATTTGTATGTCAGGTTTACACGGTATCTTGTCTAAGTGCTCTGCCACCAGCCGGTGACAGATAGTCGGGCTATGTATGTACCCCATAGGTAACCTTGTAAAGGTGTACTGACGCCCGCTCCAAGAAAATGCAAACTGCTCTTGGCACTCTTCAGCAATTGGCACAGAGAAAAATGTATTGGCTAAATCTACCACTGCATACCAAGTCCCCTCAAAATTTTGGACATTCTCAATCAAGGTAATGGCATCTGGGACCGCGGGCACTAAGGGAGGAGTGTGTTTATTCAACTCACGGTAATCCACCGTCATCCTCCAAGACCCATCCCCCTTTTTAATAGGCGAGAGAGGATTGTTCCATGCAGTGGTGATAGAGCGTAACACACCTGCCTCCACATACCCTTTGATGGTGTCTGAAATTTCCTTGTGCCCCCCCCAGGAATGCGGTATTGCTTCATTGCTACCCGCTTGGTTGCCACAGGCACTTGCACTGGGGGCATCTTCAATTTGCCTACGGTAATGGGTGTGCAGATCAATGCACTCACCCCAAACTGGTACGTTTTACCTCCCAGTTCCGAAGTCAACCCTTCCAGAATGTCAAAGCCAATTATGTACTCAGGTATCCGGACAATCAACACTTGGTATTTCTGCCTATTCAAATTGGCTATTTTCATCTCCACTTCAGTTTGTACTGCGGGGGTCTCCTTTCCCCCGAGACCTGTAATAGTAAATTCTCTGCTTTTGAATCGTGCTGGATTGCCATGAATCAGAGAGGCCTCCGCCCTGGTGTCTATCAATGCTCGCACCCCTTGCGTATTTCCTGGCCCCCCAAAAATCTTAACATAAACATGGGGCCGCCTATCAACTTTTATGCGAGCAGACTCTGCCGGAGCTTGGCCGTAACCCTAGTCAAATTTTGAATGAGTGTGACTTGACTCTGTCTCTAGCATTGCACTCACCACCTTCCTCAAATCAGCGTACGTTGGCTGGTACCGGGAAGCTGTCCCCATAGACCCTTCTTCTTCCTCAGGCGGAGCGGAAGTGAGGTGTCTCCCTGTGGCTTGGTTACTACCTGTTTCTCAACCTGTTTATAGCGCTCTTTGGCTGCAAGCCCTCTCTTTTTGTATAATTCATACATTACCCTAGTTTCAATGCCATCAATTTCTTCTCGTGGCACACCATCTTTTAACAAAGCCAAAAACATGTCTTTTCTGGACACTCGGGAGTCTCTACTATCTTGCCTCCTGCCTTCAGTTCTCCTCTCACTACGCCCCTCTCTCTCCCGTGACTTGTCATCACTCTTGTCCCACTCCCCTAAATCTGCCAGTTGCCGAATGGCATCCACTACCTCATCAGTGGGTTTGCCCATCATACCTACGAGCAAAGTCATAATGACACTTTTGTATGGGGGCGGTGCAGTTATGATCACCATATTTCTAGTTGAAACTGAGAGCGGCACGGCCTCCATGTGTCCTGGAGCATCTACGTGAATTGCCTCTTTCATAGCATGCTCTCTGACCTTTTGAATTGCCTCTTTCAAAGTATACCACTTTGTTTCCTCGCTAGGCCAATCTGTGGTAATGGGGTATTTACGGTTACATGCTTGGGCTGCTAGGTGCAACAAAGACACCTGTGAATCGTGACCATTCTCATCAGGGGGCAGCCCTGCCCTGAAGACCTCTTGTACATTGGTGTCAGTTGACAAGGGTAGAAAACGCGGTGAGTCCGTGGAATCTACCAACAACCCCACAGCACCCCCATCTAGTAACCTCACCATCCATGTCAATAAAAGTTCCCCTCATTTTTGCCTCAAACGGGTAATAATTTCCCCAACCTCCTGCTGGGTGTAATCCTCCAGCATGGTTAAATCCACAACCCCGCCTGCAGGATTCTGTGGGTGGGGCTCGGCTTGCCGTCTTCTCACTGGCTTAGCAACCACTTTCTTCTGCTTAATTTCCGTTTTGCGGTCTGACTCATTTGCTGAACTACTCTCTGGACTGGTTGAGTCAAAAATGTCACCATCCCAATTATCCGGATCCCAGTCCACACCGGCGGTAGCGATTACAGCTGCCACCTTTCTTTGGTTGACCCCTCCCCGTCTTTTCCTATACTTATACCGGGCTACTCTGACTGCTGCCCTCTCGGCCACGGCCTGGTATGTGTCAGCCTTATCTTTAAAAAGTTTCATTTGAATCTGCTGCATTAACGCAGTCTGCCTTTCTGCAGCCAGCTCTCTTTCCAATCGCAAAATCTCATTTTTCATTTCCAAATTCCTTTGATGTATTTTCCTATAAGCATGCAGGAGGACCCAACCCCGCCTACCCAGCGCAGCGCATTCCCTTCCCCTTTCCACTGAAACTTGTTGTAAGCACAACATTACATCAGACAGATCAGCATCTCCCAATCCCTGATCCCATGTTTCACTTAGCCCTGCGCCTCATGCACACACCTGGGCCAATTTATCATATGGGCTCTTAGCCCAGCCTGGAATGATAACATCAGAACATTCACCGCCAGCGGGAACGCTCTTTTTCCTGAACAAACTATTCATCATTGCAACACTGTACAAAACCTCTTTATATCTATATATATTTTTTTTCTTTCCACACTGCAGTCACTCGCACAGGCACGCACACAGCAACAAAAAAAAGAGTAACACAGTTCAGCACTCGCTGCCAAATTACTTTCGCTTGCAATGTAAACAAAGCCTATCTGCGTTCAAACAGATTCTTTAATATTTGGAACAATTCATCACAAATATCCTGCTTACAGCGCCAAAATGTATTACTCGCCCAAAGTGCACGGACAGTCATTAATCACCAATGCAATTGCAGAGCCAATACTTTAAACGCAGGTAGACGACGCAGTGACTTACAACCACACGCACTCTTAGAAAATAATGAGCACTTATACGGCTATTTATTCAAAGCTTGGAAGCAACAAGTGATAACACAGAAATAAATCACAGAAAAGACAGAGAATTCAAAAGAAAATACATCACCGTGGGCGTAACTGAATCCCTCATCTTGCCAGAAGCGGCTGGAAGACCCCGATAACAGCCAGGCCGAGAGCACAACAGCCAAAAGGTATGCCGAACGGAAGCGTCCCCCCTCCGACTGAGGTCTTTGTACTTGTCCCGTCTGACCGTTGAGGGGTTCCGCATATATGCACTCCTCAAAAAGGGGTGGTAATTTCTCGAACCTTCTGGCAAATACACTTGCGCATTGATGGGCAACCGTTGGTTGCCAGCTGGGTCAACCGACCGTAACCTCAAGGAGCAAAGCGCTTCCCTCCTCTAAGAACAAGCGCTACGGAAAACAGTCCCATAACTGATAACAAGACATAAGAAAGCCAGCTTTCCCAGCAGAATGTCCTTGACTGCATACCAGGTTTGGAAAGCATGTTTTCTTCAGCAAAGTAAATTCGTCTCTCAGCGAAATGAGTACAGCTTTTCACTGCGGCATGAAGTAAATATCCATTATGGCTCTGAGTGCCCCCAGAATACACTGCGCACCAGCGCCATGTTTTAGCTCAACCATAACAGATACCCAGGCCCAGCCATTGGAATCCGTTGATTCCTGATAGGAAACCAGATGGCCCCTGTGGCCTCTTGCTTTCTATTGCCTGTTACCTTGTTTTCCCAAAGTCCTGGGAAGCCCTGACTCTGTACCTTCCCCCTGACTGGCTGTTGGGTGGAAGTTCCATGTATGGTATTGTGAGGAAGTCTGGCCCAGACTGGCTGGAGTCTTCCCAGTGACTGTATGTTTTGGGTACACCCTGTGGGTGGGACCTGGGTGAATGGAGTATGTGACCAACAAGCACTTCTTGTTGTGGATGTCTGGTTTCTGGTATGCAATGACTGAGACAGCCCTGCCCAAAACTGGTATGAATGCAGTGTGTAGTGCTGAATGGCTGGGTACTTGTCCAAATACACATTCCTTGTTGTGAGTGTCTGAGAGGGAGGAGGATGGCCTGAATACACTGTATGCCTGATTGGCTGCCTGACTGCCTGAATGCCCTTCTGAGTCATTGGTTGCCTGAGTGTGACCCAGCAGAATGAATGTGAGAAAGAACAGTATATCTGTGCGGCCGCTCACTGCTAGAATTAGTTCAGAAGCTGAAGTGGAAACTGCCATTGAAATTGAAGCTTATCCTTGAAGGCCAGCTGGAAGATGATTTGCTGCTGCATTTGCTTCGACCCGATCCGAAAGCTGTCCAGTTCATCGAGGACAGATCCGAGAGAGGACCTGGTTAGGCGTCCTCTTCCTGATCTCTGAGGGACCATCGAGCACAGCTAACCTTCGCCGAAGCTCCCTGGAAGTCAGGCCCTCGAAAGGCTGCCGACCGGAGACAGGGACTGTCAAGGAGAACAAAGAGAAGCACCGGCATTACGTTCACCGTCGTCGACCAGGGTTCGCAGATTTGCTTTAATCGCTGGAGTCCCGTTGAAGCCGTGTTGTCCAGAAGCAGTGACCGATTGACGCTGTGCTGTCGACAACCGTAGCGCAACGCTCCATTGATTAAGGCATTCGACTCGAGGGAATCTCTCGCCCGCACCGCCGACCGCTTTGTCCTGCCAGAGAAAGTCGAGGCTGCCGACGCACCGAGGAGAATCCGCCGGTGGGTTTCCCGGAAGACCACAGAGACGGCTGACGACTCGACGCCCTTGCTGGGCCAAAGTTCTTCATAGACTCTTTGTGGTCCCGAACTATTGACTGCCCCACACGCCAAATCTTTGCAGGATGTCTTTGACTCATTGTCGACGAGCACCGCGAGGACTGAACCTGCTGCCTCGACAAACTTTTCTTCGAGGATCATCGACGCCAAGTTCACCTTCTTCGAGGCCCATTGACGATCCGTGGCTCCTGCCTTAAAGGGAGTCACTCAAGAAGGATCAATCGACGGCTCCTGGCAGAACTCTGCTATTCCAGGTACATTGGGCTGGTAGAACCATATTATAAGGAAATAAGACTACTTGAACAATATATGGACTGGGCTTTTAGTATATCTTTATTTTATAGGTTGCCCAGGTTGGGGATCCTCATACAGAATTGTGCCTAGTGGTAGAGGCTCAGTATTCTGCCAATTGTTCTAACCAACTGCTTTTCCTCCTATGTCTATTGTTGGTTACCTTTTATTAATTGATTTGTGTGACATTTGACCAGAGTACAGTTGATGCACTTTAATGAAATCTGATAATAAGTGTGGTACCACTTAGAACTGTATGTATTTGCCATTGTAGATTAACAGAGCACAAAGTGAGTTATTGTTATTGTGTATATAACCTTGAACCTTAATTATATAAAGACTGTGTTATCACTAACATAGTGCGTGGACATTCCTCTGTGGGTGTTTGGGGACTACACTGTACTTAAGAAAAAGCCTGCATCACCTTCTGAGATGCTAGGCCTTGATTGCTCGCCCAAGTTTACCAAATAGAGAATCTTGGCTGGGGTCCTCTGTGCCTCTCCTCTACCATATAGAGAGCAGGAGTACAGACACCCCCCGCCAGTCTTTACACCCCCTTATGTAACTTTGTTTCTGCCCTGGCAATAGTGAGGTACAAGCAACAGCATGCATCATGTTCAGTGATGTTGACCGGTAATTCACTAGCTTGACAATTCAGCAAAAACGGGGGCCTTAGATGGCCGCCTGGCTCCCAACAATGTGCCGATCTGTGTTTCAGGGGAACAGTAATTGATTGAAACTCGTTGCAGTCGTGCTCTACTACAGGACCTAGCATATGAACACGAAAATGAATACTGGTTTAGGAAAAACTGTAAATACCACCCTAGTACTCATTTGCGCTGGTCAGATAGCTGCCTGGTAGCGCAAAGGCTAACTGGTCAATTCAGTGACCCATTCTGAAAGGGTGTGATGATTGCTGTAATCAGTCGGACTGGTTTGCACCATATTTTACTAGAGTTGCTGAAAACTTTTGGAGTAATTGGTTTGTCTAGCCCATAATTTAAGTACACCGAGTACTGGAAGGCTCCTTTCTGAATGCTCAGATAGATTTCATGCAATTAACTAAATATCTTACTTTTGAATTTTGTCCTGTTGTCGTCGATGTGTTTTACGGGTGGATGGAAGCCTATATGTGTCAAAAGGCTTACTCTGTCACTGTTGCAAAAAAAGATCCTGACGGAATTTATACCTTGTTTTGATATTCCTGGAGATATAGGCAGTAAAAGAGGCACATTTTTCACTAGCCAGGTGGTTAGCGACATCTGCAATTTTTTTTAAACATAATTTTTATTTCAAAGCTTGAGCAATATCACATTTCAACAGTCAGTAACCTCTGATGATTCATATAACTCAGACTACAACAGTTTCCCTCCCCCCGCCCACTCCATTGTGCATCTGATTCTCCCCCCGTTTCCCAGATCATCTCTCTCCCCCCGCCTCTCTCTGGGCTCAAGTAAATCTAGATCAGTCTTGGCTTGAAGGTCAGGGCTGGGAACTTGTGATCAAATTCCAATAGGGGTGCCCAGATTGCCTGAAACATGTGGAGCTTTCCCTCCTTTGCTGCCGAAACCCTTTCAGTCATCAAAATGTCCCAGACTTTAATCCACCACCACCCCAAGTCAGGACCCCCCGCCACCTTCCAGCAGCGGGCGGTAGTGATCCGCGCTGCCAGCAGCAAATGGCTCATTAATTTCGCCTGCTTCCCCGATTTTGGGTATATCCGTTCGCATGGCGACCCTAGCAGCAGGGTCGTTGGGCATAGCAGGAGGCGGGAGCCAGTGACATCTTGAATTACCTGTATAATGTTCTCCCAGAAGGACCGTATAAGAGGGCAATCCTACCACATTTGGAAATACAAGCCCTGTGCCCCACAATTTTGCCAACAGGTGGTGGGTGGGATTACAGCCTGGAAGTGGTGAATCTGCACTGGTGGATAATACCACCGGAACAACAGTTTCAATGCACATTCGTTGTTAGTCACACATTTGGACAAGGCTCGGCTTCTAGCCCAAATCTCCCTCCATGCTATGTCATCAAGCCCGAGAGCTAGGTATGTCTCCCATCGGGACATATAATCTGGGCGACGGAGGAGGTCCTCCTGCAACAGTCTGTATAATTTTGAGATACAACCCTTATACATAGGCTCCCTCACGTTAAGTTCTAACGGGCTTAGGGGTCGTGTGGCTTTTCCTCTTATTTCGCGGTGAGAAATACAGTGGCGGAGCAGGGAATATGTAAATCTATCTTCTTCTGAGAGTTTGAATTGTTTTTTACAATCTTCAAAAGGGAGCGGCTGGCCCTCCATGTAGAGTTGCCCTAAAGTGCTCAAGCCTCCCTCTTTCCAACGCTCCTCGCGGGATGCCAGGCGCGAAGGCTGGATTTCCAAAGACAGGTGTAAGAGGACCCACCCCCCTAACAACCTTTTTTCCCCTGAGGACCCTATCCCACGCCCTCAAGGTAGTTTGTGTCGAGAGTAACAGATGAGGCCATTGTTTATGCAATGCATGGGGGATAAAGGGCAGAAAACATAGGGGCATGACGAATTGTGCCTGTTCTATTTCCAACCACCTCGGGACGGGGTCTCCACCGACCAGGTGGGCAAGTGGGACAGGAATCCTAGATTTCTTCCCACGCAGATGAAGCCCAATACTTTGCGTTGGAGTCTTTCCAGTGCAGGCTTGGGGACCTCTGTCGGGAGGGATGAGCAGTAATATAGCAACCGGGGGAGGAGGTTCATTTTGACGGCCGTAATCTGACCCATCAATGAAAAGTCTTGCTTCGCCCATCTTTCAAGGTCCTACCCAGTGACTTAATCAATGGAGGGAAATTAGCCCCATGAAGGTCTCTCATGGAGGCTGTCAGGTGGACCCCTAAGTAGGCTATAGCAGTTGTATTCCAGCAGATCAGGCAGATGGCCGGACCGCTCTTAACTCTTGTGCGGACAGGCCCCACTCCCATTTCCACCGATTTCCCGAAATTAATTTCAAACCCAGCAACTGCCCAAAAGTGTGAAGCTCCCGAACAGCCGCCTGAAGGGAGGGAATGATATTGGTGATGGATATAAGCACATCGTCGGCATAAATCGAGACCTTATGGGGAGAGTTTCATATTACTGGGGCCTGTATAGTGTTATTGCCCCGTATATGTTGGGCCAGCGGCTCCATTATGAGTGCAAACAGGAGGGGAGATAACGGGCATCCCTGGCGCGTACCACAGGTTAGGGGAATTGGGAGAGAGCGTTCCTGGTTAATTTAAAGAGAGGTGTTCGGAGCAGAGTAATTGCCAGCTATTGCCTTTCTAAACTGCAAACCAAAGGCGAATGCCTCCAGAGTCAGGCGCAGAAAGGACCAGTACACTCTGTCAAACGCTTTTGTAGCATCCAGAACCAGGAGGGCCAATGTCTCCTTATTATGCGCAGCCAGTTCAATTAGGTTGAGCACCCGTCTGATGATGTCCCCCATTTTCCTGCCCAGGATTTAGCCCGTCTGGTCTGAATTAATCAAACGGGGAAGAAGTGGGGCTAAACGATTAGCAATCACCTTGGAATAGTTATTAGTATCGATATTCATGAGTTTGATTGGCCTGTATGAGGCACAACCCCTTGGAGCTTGCCCCAGTTTCAAAACCAGAATCGTATTGGAATTCCCCATCGAGGGCGTTACATTTCCCACCTCCCGGAATGTATTAAAAAGTGATGTTAGAGGGGCCAGTAGTTGTCCGCTAAACTGTTTGTAAAATCTAGGGAGAAGCCATATGGGCCCAGGGTGCGAGACTTCAGCGATTTAATTACTGACTCCACTTCCTCCTGTCGGATCAGCGCTTCCAGAGCTCCTTGTCCTCCAGTGTCAACTGGGGTAGGGAGGCATCCGGTTTGTTCATGTTCGCTAGTAGATGATCTTGTGCAATCTGTAGTTTCTCCTTTTCACCATATTGAGTTACTCCCGCCTGGTTCCGGAGGCCGGCGATAAAGTTTTGCCTATTGGTTTTTGCTAGTTTGCTCGTCAAGAGATGATTGGCTTTATTACTTTTAGCATAATAGGACTGTTTAACTGATAGCAAGGTCTGCGCAGTATCCGCTGCATATAGGGCTTCCAGTTTATTACGAGCCTCCCGCAGGGCAACATGCACCCTTGGCTACCATCCCTTCTTGCATCTCCCTTCAATGACTGCAATTTCCTGCTCTAGACAAGTTTTCCTCTGTTTCTTCCTTTTGTAGTATGCCACCATATGTGCTATTAGGTGCCCTCTAATAACTTCCTTCATGGCATCCCATGTTATGGCAGAGAGGTCAGTTCCACAGGATTTTCCCAAAAGTAGTTTTTAATTGCTTTTGCCACCTCATCTCTTATGGCCAGGTCGTTCAGTATCGGGTCATACAGACGCCAGTGTGGTTTGGCTATGGGGGCTGGGTTCCAAGATCTGATCTGCAAGGACACCGTGATATAGTACCCGGAGGTAAGAGCTGGGGAGAAACTAGGAACAAGTCGATGCGTGAAGATGTGCTGTGGACCTGCGAAAAGAAAGTCTAGTTTCTTTCCTCTGGATGGTAGAACTCTCCATGCGTCCCCCACACCCAGGGATCTGAACAGATGGAGAATCCTCAGTGCAATTTTGAAGTCTTTGGGTGCTGGTGCGTGTGATTTGTCCTTATCCAGATCAGGCGCCCCGTTAAAATCTCCTCCAATAATGACCTGGGAGGAGGACTGCCTCCAAATCCACCAGGAAGCGTTCCTGGCCCTAATTCGGGGCACAGATTGAAACTAGCAAGTGTAGTTGGCCTAGGAGCACGCCTTCAGACCTATGTAACCCACCCAAACCTCCTGGGTCTGTGATAGTATCCAACACCTGGAATGGAAGGTCCCTTGCCACCAGAATAGCCATACCCACTTTCTTGGTGCCCCCCCCGAGGACAAGAAGTGCTTTGGAAAATGTCTGCTCCTGAGACGGCCATAGTCCTCTGGCAATAGGTGCGTTTCCTGCAGGAATATTGCCGCTCCCTCTAAGTCTCAAGTGATTTAGTACAGCCTTTCACTTCACTGGGGCATTGAGGCCTTTGACGTTTAGTGTGACGAAGTTCACCTCCTGGATTGGGGTTTCTAGACTCTCTTCGGTGGGTCTTGTCAGGGGCGAGTGGCGGGGGGGAGTCAAATGATCAGAGGTTGCCATTTAGAGACTGAAGATTTCTGTACGTTTGCTCCAGCAAAATTACCTTTAAAAATAAACCATATAAAAGTGAAGTGTGTCCGAACTTTGGACTCCCAACTGTTAGCCTTCCACAGCTTGTCACCAGTACACTCCAAGGATTATTCAATGGCATCCACCTTGGAGCTGGGCTTAGACCGTGTGAAGCCCTTTGACATTAACATTCTGTATCCTGATTCCGGTAAACTCTGTTGGACTGGGCATCCGGGGCTGCAAGGGAGAGCAGTGTAGCCTTTGACTCCCCCCTTCGACCTTAATGTGTTGTGGTAGCAAGCAACCAGTGTTCTTTTATCTTCTGTTTCGACCTTTCTGCACCTTGGACCAGTTTGGGCGTCTTGGTTTTAAAGGAAGGTTGTCTGTATCCCCGGAAGAGGCCACCGTGGAGCCACTCTTTTTATGTGACGAGGAGGGGCTCAGAATCATTTCTACGTCCTCTATGTGCAATTGATCGGGAGGTTCCGTTGTAGGAAAACTGGACCGCAGTGGGGAAGAGCCAGCAATATTACATTTTGTGCTCCTGGGGGAAAAGTGTCAGCGGCGTCACTACCGCTAGATCTTGGAAAATGTGTAGGTGCGTTCCTTGGAACGAGAGTTTGTCACAGGAGCGGCCAATTGCCATTATTGCCTCATTGGTCATATAAAAATGAACTCTGGTGATCACATCTGGAGGGGATTCTGTATCCAAACATCTGCGGGGTGCAATCTGTGGGTACGGTCTAACAAGAGCTGATACTTCTTCAGATGTGGGAGGAGAGATTGAAATATATGTCCCAACGTATTCCGCTAGGTTCTGCTCTGGGACTGCCATGGGGACTCCTCTAATACGTAGGTTGTTTCGGCGGGTCCTATTCTCAAAATCCTCCTGCTTGTACTCCAAGATCTCGTTTCTGTCCTTCAGGGTCCGGATCTGTTGTATTTCAAGCAGTGACGTAGTGTGCTCCCAGATCAGGTCTTCTCTTCTCCCAGTCTTTGCTCTGCCTCTGTCACTCTTTGATCCGTCTGTTCGAGTTTGGTGGTAAGTTCTGTCATGCAGGAGCGGAATTCCGTTTTAATGTCCTACATAAATGCCTGAATATCTTCTTTGGTGGCTAACTGTCCAGTCCCTCCAGGAAACGCTTGAGGATGGTTTTGGCCGAGTCCAGCTTCTTCCCTTTTTCCCCCTGGAGCAGCATGGTGGAGATGTCTCAGCTCTTCAGGGCTTTCTACTGTTTGGCCATAGCAAATTTGACCCTCTCTGTGCTACACAGAGATATTGTTGGTCCCGGAGGTAGTTGGTGCGGACCCTCCCCAGTTGGGGCTGTTCACAACGTTCTGCCTTCTAATATGGCACACTCAACTTTAGGTTACGGGGCTCTGCAGCAGTTGTAGGGGAGCATCTGTAGCTTTGCAGTCATGTATTGCCCCTTCTCTGTGATGATGGGCGAAGGATGTTAGCAGATTGAAGGTCGGGTGCTCCTTTAGTATTCCCAGTACCCCAGCAGCCTGCCGGACTATCACTGAGGCCCAGGCAATGCTTCTATAGACTTAGACTCTCGGTGGTGCTGCGCTAAGGGAGATACCCGTCATAGCCAAGGGTGTGTATACTGCGGCATCCTCCTTATAGGCCCAATCCTCGCAATGTATGTATCACCCAGCTATGAGCTATCCGGTCGGGTGAGAGGCGGCTGATCAGGAAGCACAGCAAGTCTAGGATCTGGGTCCCCCTCCACATTTTGCTGTCATGGGTGTTGCGGGGGGCGGATTGTAAAGCCTCCCGTTGCTCTGCGTCAGCGCTGCAACATCCTTGCTGGGGTCAGCGGCCTTGTTACAGTGCAGGTCAGCCCCCCTAGACTGGGCAGATGATCACTTTTCCCCTCATTCGCGGTCCTGGACAGCTGATGGGGCTCACTCGGACGTCCTCCTAACGGCTACCGCCTCCTTCTCGGAACTGGTGTGCGCCTGCCATCTTGGGAAGCTGGGGCTGCGGCCGCTGGGTCAAAAGCTGATTTTAGGCAGTAAACGCCTTTGGTAACATCCCATCTTGGGACAGCTAATGGACGGTCTGCTCCAAAAGCGATTCCCGGTTTTCCCAGCTTGCAGGAGTTACGGCAACTGGGTATTATTACAGAGGCTTCGGGCTTCTGCCAGAGGCCATCAGCAGAACGATCACATCATTGGTGCTGCTGACCATGCCCCCCAGACCTCTGTAAGTTTAAAAATAAATCTCCTAGCATAGTCATTGTGTTTATCATCTGCAGTCTAGTGGATCAATAGAATACTGTAATGGCCATATTAAGAACAGACTGCCTAAAGAGGCTCAAAGTTCAGGTTCAAAGCCCTAGCACTGGTTTTGCTGCATATTCAAAATAAAGTGAACAGAAAGCATAGATTGTCACCCCATGATCTCTTGACTGGGCAGCCTCTGCATGGCCACAACCCCTCCTTTGTCAACCTGCTCTTTTGGATTTATACTTGGATGATTATACGATAATGAACACGTCGAAGTCCCTTTTGAAGGGTGTAAGTACTCTATTGGCAGTCCAATCTTATTGGGTCTACCTCAGTGCATCAGAGAGAGGCTGTGCTGCATCCTCGTTGGCAGGCTTCATTAGATATTCTCACCACATAGCCTACAGTCATATGGGAGAGGTATCCAATGTCGCCCATGCCTCCCAACTACTTGAAGGTGCACCTTCCAACTGAGGCATCAGAGTAGACTATGGTGTCTCTGGAGAGCCATGCATCATTCGCTTCCGCAGAGATTGTATCATCGGGATCATCCACATCAGAATCTGCTTCCGATTGTAGGCTTGAACGTAGCAGGAAGTGTCGAATGTGGCTGTGACTGCAGGTGCGAGCGAACTGAGTGAACGGAGCACAGCTCAGCACAGTGAAGCTTGATGTTGTTTTGGGTCCTTTCCTCTAACCCCATAAGGAGAAAGTCAGAGGAAGCTGACTGGACCGATTTGGAGCCGGTGGATGGACGCTGATGTTTGCTTTGGTGCTTCTGAAGAGTGCTGAATTGCTGAGCTGCATTTTCTCTGAGTGAGCCGTTTGGGAGCCATAGCGGGGTAAATCCCCCGGCAGCAGTGTATAGAGCGCTTGGGTGGCTACAGTGGGCCTGATTCCGAGGTTGGCGGTAAGGGGTTAACGGCACCAGTAATGGTGCCGTTAACCCCTTACCGTCGCATTACGAGGTCCTTTAGCGGGTCCCGCTAAGGGCAGCTGGTTTTACCAGGCGCCCTTAGTGGGAGCCGCTAAAGGACCAGGGAGCTAATAACGGGCCCGTTATTAACAGGCCCATTGTTAGCTCCCTCCCCATTCCCATTTGAGCCCTATAGGGGCTCAAATGGGAATGGGGATTGGTAAATTGAATGAGGAATTACCGGGTCCTCCAAGGTTGGAATAGCCCGGTAATTCCTCACTCAAGAAACCCGGACCCGAGTTTGGAGGCAGCCATGCCGCAAATAGCGGCATGGCTACCTCCAAACTCGTAATGAGGCCCAGTGCCTTAGCAGCCCTAGCTGCCATATACTGATCTTGCACGTCTCCCCCGTGATTAGCAGGGCCATAGCGGTCTGGGAGGTTACTTAGTGCGCTTCTGGTGCTGTTTTGCTGGTCTGAAGGTGAGGGGAAAATGTAGTGGTTGGCCTTGCTTAGTTAAGCCAGCTCAAGAAGCCTAGCAGTAAGCATGGCCCTAAGGGTCTTACTAAGGATTTTGCTAAACTCGCTAAAACAGCCAGTGTTACAAGATTAAGAATGTATGTGCTCTTAGAAGCCTTGTGAAGGTCTATGACATTCCAATTGAGAATCAGATGATGGCTATGGCCAGATACCTCCCCTTAACCACTGAATCACCAGGGGAAATGGATAACGTTCCTATGAGCCAACCTTGCCAGCAACCCAATTGCCCTAAGGCTAATGAGGTAAAAATCACTGCCTTTTTTAAACAGAAAGAGAAGAGAGCAGAGTTGTTCAGGGGGATCCAGGGACAGGGTTCCTCAATAACTGACGAAGAATTGGTTTGTAATTTAGAGTTAGTTAAAAAGGAACGTGGTCTACCCATGGGAATTACTGTTAAGACCCCTCAGGGGAATTATCGTCTCACTGAATCTTGGGAGGGCGTAGCCAGGGCTCTATTTATGCCTCCCATTTTCTCAGACATTGACACATCTGATAGTGAAGATAGTGGAGATTCCTCTTCCTATTCTGGTTTTGGTTCTTCTGGTTGTAGCCCTTGGCAGCCTCAACCTTCACCCAACCCAGACCAGGAGCAAGCAGCCCAAAGGGAGTTGCTATTTCTGTACTGTGATTTTCCTCATTTGTATTTGTATATGAGAATCTGAAGACGGAAGTGGCTACTCATACAGTGCTGCTACAATCCATCCAGGGTAAACTGGACCACATGGTTTATGATGTGGAATTACGCTTGCTGTTGCATAAAGAGCAGGACAGTTCAAGATCAGATTTATCTCAGGCAGTGAGCCTACTACAAGCAACGCTGGAGGACGCTGATCATAACCTTCACTCTAAAGTAGTAGGGAAGAGTGTTGAGGATGTGTTTGTGACTCCAATCTTCATTTCAGACAGCCTCCCCTCAGAGATTAGCAATGTGGTGATGAAGGAAAGTTTGCCAGCGAAAGGAACCGAGGCAAGATCTGACCTTGCCACTTTACCCATCATCCAGGAAGAGTCTGAATTGGAGATGGGAGAAGCAAGCCAATGCCTGGCGGGTCCCTTGAATATCAACCCGAATGGGGCAGAGATGAGAGCCCTCAAGGGGGGGAGCCCGCAACGGAAAAAAGTGCAAATCAAAAGCGATCATTCTGAGCCTATTAATGAACCAAAAAAAGCGATGGTCAAAAGATGTAATCATAATTCCTCTAGAAAGTTTTTGATAAACGTAACCATCAAGGAATCAATTAGTCGCGCAAGTACATCTGTATATAAGCAGAAGGATCCTGTATTTGGGGCTACCAAATCTACTCGAACACGTGTGACTGAGGGTGATGGCAGCAACACGGAAGATGATGTGGAAGAGGTGCTGGTTGTTAATTATGTGCAGGCATCTACATCTACAGTCCCTGTTTGCGAGAAGATGACTGGGCCATTGGATAATGCTGCTCTAATAAAGCTATTATGGCAGCGGACACTGTACAAATAACTAATAAATCAGCTGTAGCCGTCCAAACGGAGACCAGGATTGTGGAGGATTGGGCTGAGCCTTTGATTAAAGCAGGTCATGGGTTGAGTAAAGCTGTTTATTTGCCTAGGGACTGTAATGTAGGTAAGATGAGGGGGGGTAGACACCTTGGCAAATGCTGTGCATGGCTTGAGTAAATCCTCACACCTGTCTTATGAGTGTGAGGGAGGTAAGTCAATGTGATTGGACCAGGTACCGACCGACATACTCAGAAGTGGTGAGAGGTTTCAATGTTACCCTCCCAATGGTTGGAAGGGTGGTTGATGGAGCGAATTCCACGCGGGCCCTAGAAGGGCAGAATTACTATTTGGATTTTGGGTTCCTCATCAAAGGTCTCGAGTATGATAATCAGTATAGGCCTGCTATTAGAGGTCAGATGGGGGAATGCCCCACGATACAATATGGTAAAACATTGGACATGGCTAGTCTATGGCCCCCCTGGATCCGAATGGAAGGCCCCCTTGTTATCTTCCAATCATGTTATTAAGGTCTAAATCGTAATCTGCCATTCAGTAATTCAAATAAGGATATAGAAGCTCCTCCTGCTTTTCCGGTGGAAATAAAGAAATGTCTAGCCTTTGAAAGGATTGAAGCTGTGTAACGCTCACCTGATTCCCACGGAGGCGCTGGTCTTGGCAGGAAGGTGTCTGTGACTCGAAAAGTGATGTGCAGGACTCGATTAGCTTCTGGGGTCGAACCTCTTCGCACTGTGTGTCGAACTCAAAGGGTGAGGTTTCTGCAGGCGAAAGAATATGGGGGTTAATGGTCTGGGTTGTTGAATGTCCCTCTCTCTCTCTCTCTTCCTAGCTTCCCGTAGAGCCCCCAGGTCAACGTGCTCACCTTAGATAGGTGAATGCTGGACTCTCCATTTGCGTCTGGTGCAGGGTGCCGTTGCCAGTTCCTTCACTGGTTAAACATAGGCCTCTTGAATTCAGAGGATGAATACCGTTGTTAACTGCACGAGCGGTGAGTTTCTGGACACCTTTTGTCTTTAAAGTCTTTAAATGCGTGGCACGTTAATATTGAAGACTCTGTATAATGCTTTTCCCCTTTTGTTTTGCAGGACTCTTGAGATGGAAGATGGAGTGAAGCGCCTGGAAATTCGTAAGTAATGGCAAGCGCTCTAACTGTCTTTTTCCTTGCAGCTTAGTTCGTGTTAAAGAGACGCCGGAGTATTCACAGGCGTTTTATTGCGACGAGCGTGATGGGCGTAAGTAAATACCTGTTTAATGTCTCTTCTTTTGTCTTTCAGATGTTGGTTTGCAGCGCCGGAGTTCGCGGAATGCCAGTAAGTATTTAAGATGCTTTGTCTTCACAGGCGGCGATGCAGAATGAAGAAATCCGGAATTCACGGCGTGCCGGTAAGAATAACAATGCTTTTGTCTTTGCAGGCGGAGGTGCAGAGTGAAGACACGGCCGCTGCCGAAGGATCAGGTGAGTAAGCACTGCGTGTAGAGGTGGCCTTGCTAACCTGTTGTTTCTTGTCTTTGCAGGTGCTGCTGTTGACTGGATACAGAAATGGTAAGTATAATTCTCCAGCATTGGATCTTTCATGGATTCACATGCTTAGAATATTCCCCGTCGTCAGGCTGGGAATCCCAGGTACATTATATAGACCCTTTCCCGTAGGAAAACTTTTTCGATGCTTATGCGTCCTATCCACCTCGTTTTGTATCATGCGTGCCCGCGCCGTCAGGACGCCATAATATAAATACAGGACCCGCCCCCGCGCTCCCTCAGATTTCAACCGTCTTTCAAAGTAGTGGGATCCTCGTGGTTACTGCTAGTCGAAATAAGGTTGTATTTTCGCTTCGGCGACGTTACATTCTGGAAAAAATATGTCCGCAAAAGCTTTATTTCGGCCTTGTGCGACATGTGGACTCAAAAAAGTCTATGAAGGTGATGCCCACATGGATTGTATCTACTGTCTCCACCCGCACCACACAGCGGATACATGCGAGATATGCCAGGGTTTCTCCCAAAAAACCCTTAAAGACCGGAAAAGAATGTTGGTCGACTGGCTTACCGACGGAGCGGGTGCCTATCCGGCATCAGAAGTTGGCTCCACGGCCTCCAGGAGCAAGTCAGAACCTCCCTCGAAGAAGGTGCGGCCCGTCGAAAAACGCCCTGCGGACAAGCATACGGGGAAGCATGCTGGGTCTTCCTCATCACACAAAAAGTCCTCCTCCTCTTCATCCTCTAAGACGGAGAGGCAAGCGACATCAAAATCCTCCTCAGGGGACCATCCTAGGTCTTCCGTGAGTCGAGACTCTTCAGCCGGGAAGTCGGCAACGAAATCAGCTACGAAGTCTAAAGGCTCGGTGCCGGCTACTTGCTCGTCGACCCCGGTGTCGTTGACGATGCCTATTACTATTCAGGCAGCAGCGGTGGGGATTCCTTCGTCGACGGTGACTCAGTCTATGGCCTGGCAGCCAGAGGTTTGTGACCCGGTCCCCCCTGAGGTCCTACTGCAGCCAGACACGGCCTTGTCGGTGTCGTCGGCGGAAGGAGAATGTGGCACGGTTATACAGCCGTCGGACTTGGGTTTACGGCCTTCCAATACGACGACGACGAGTGTGAGTGGGGGCGTGGTCCCTCTATCCTCGACGTTGCTGACCCCCCAGACGGTTTTGTCTCTAGATGTGCTTACTACACTTCAGAAGCTCCTGCAGCGTCTGGATACGCAGATCCCTCAGCCTGGCACTTCATCGTCGCTATTTTCTGCACCTTCCGTCGATGAACAAGCTCAAGCAGCTCGCTCGACGACCAAAAGCCCGTCGGCCTCCCAGGTGGTGAAGGATCGTCCTCGAGCGCAGGAGGAGGGTGAGCTATCGGAGTCCGATTCTATACGAGGTGACTCAGGGTCGGACATTTCCCTGTCACCGTCGAGAGACCCAACATGGAATTCGGATGTAGAGGTAGAGTCTACGAGGAGCCAGGCACAACCATCTCCTCCGGATGATGTGGGAGCCTTCCATGCAATGATGGGAAAAGCGTGTTCCGAGTTCGGCTTAATTCCTGAGGAGCAAAAGAAAGACTGTTTTCTTTTTTATCACATGGGTCAAAGGAGGAAATCGGTATTTGCCATCCCAATCCTGGACCACGTGTGGCAAGAAGGCCTCAAGACGATGCGTCATCCGTTCTCGGAGCCGGCTATAAAGGGGCGTATTGAGAAAAAGTTTAAAGCTCCGGAGTCCACTCCAAAATGTCTAACATCACAGCCTCTGTCAGACTCTGTGGTATCGGCGGCAGCGGCTAGGAAGGCCAGAGTACAGCAAAAATGTTCAACCCCACCAGAAAGTAAACTAGCCCCTATCCTAGAACATCTGCCGGAAGAACATCGAAAAGCAGCCATGTTGCTAGTACGAGATGGTGAGGAGGCCTCGAACCACGCAATTAATATTGCGGTTGACCTAGCAGAGTCTGGTTTCAAACAAATCAATCATGGCGTAGTACTATGTCGACAAGCGTGGCTCAAATGTACTACTTTCAGACTTGAAGTCCAATACAAAGTCCTAGACATGTCATGTGAAGGAGAACATCTGTTTGGAGACAAGGTAGATGAAGCCTTGAAGGGGATGAAAGAAGACACGGATACCGCTAGGTCTCTCGGCGCCCTCCAGACAGGTAGAAATTTTCGCTCTTTTCGCCCCTTCAGGGGTGCTTCTGGAAACTCCCGCTTTGGAGCCTCTAGGGACCGTGGATTTAACAGACCCTCATACTCCTCACAAGGTTACATACGTGCATCCCAGTCGGCACATAGAGGCAGAGATTATCAAGCCTCCAGACGACGCGGCTCGGGTCCCTCGTCGACGAAGGACAAGCAAACCAGCAACCAATGACGGCCTTCGGAACGTCCTGGGGGGTCGTGGCTCTCATCATATCGACCAATGGAAATGCATCACCACAGATCGATGGGTTCTGGACACGATTCGCATGGGTCATGCGCTACAAGTTCAAAAACAAGCCTCCAAGTCTTCCGCCAGTGTTTTCGGCCCAGCCCCACCTTCGAGTTCTACGACAAGAGGTGGCGCTTATGCTGCAAAAAGGAGCGGTAGAACGGGTTCCTGTGGCACAGGAAGGACAAGGGGTTTATTCCCGGTTCTTCGTTGTCAAGAAGCCAAATGGAAAATGGAGGCCCATTCTCGACCTGAGGGTACTCAACAAATGGCTAAAGAGCTTACAATTCAAAATGCTAAAGCTCCAGGAGGTTATCAGGTCAGTGCAACCCAAGGATTATCTGTCGTCGCTAGACCTTCAAGACGCCTATTTTCATATCCCAATACGTCCACGACACAGGAGATATTTAAGGTTCGTCGTCAGGCGAAAGCATTTTCAGTTCAAGGTCCTCCCGTTCGATCTCAAGTCCTCCCCCAGGACGTTCACCAAGTGTTTGGCCCCTATAGCGGCCCATTTAAGAAAGGACGGTCACCATGTCTATCCCTATCTAGACGACTGGCTGGTCAGAGGTTCGTCCATGGAACAAACACGAAACAGTCTGGGGGCCACGATGTCCCTCTTACATTAACTGGGCTTCGCGATAAACTTCAGCAAGTCCTCCGTAGAGCCTTCGAGGACCTTGGTCTTTCTAGGAGCGGAGTTTCATACGCACACAAGCCTTGTAAGACCATCCAGCGAAAGAATACAGAAGCTACAAAGCAAGGCGTCGGAATGGCGATGCGGTACCAGGGTGTCGGTGCGCAAATACATGTCCCTGCTAGGGACCATGTCATCCTGCATTCCGTTGATAAACAACTGCCGTCTGTTTATGAGGCCTTGCCAGGAATTTCTAGCGGACCGTTGGGCGCAGAGCCAAGGTCGCTGGTCCGACAGACTGGTCATCGACGAACAACTGGTACAAGCACTCTGTTGGTGGAGAGTTTCTACTCATCTAACGAAAGGAATGCCTCTGGTGGAACCTGTCATGATCTCTGCTTCCAAAAGGTCAGGGTTTTCCTAACTCCCTTGGAAGCAGATCCATAACCCAGGTTCCGAGTGCCAACCAGTCCCAATTGGGACCTTTTGGACCCAGTCCTGGCGCCAGTGGCACCAGGCTCATAAATATGCCCAGTCCCAGCGCTGGAAGCGCCGGGCTCATAATGCTTGGGTGGATTTACCTGCAGCAGACCATGCTGCTTACTTGCCTGCCAGTTGAGCCTCTGATCCTCTTCTGTTTGGAACTACTTTTCCTGTTGGGTGGGGCAGGAGCCACTCCCTAGATTCAGAACACTGGAACTCTTCTGGAAAGCAGGAACTCTTTTCTTACCTAGGCGTGGCTGTGGAAGGAGACACCTAAGCACTACAGGAGGCTATTTAAACCACACCCGATGGATGAATCTTGCTTTGCGTTATTCTGCATCCTCTGCAGCAGAACGCTCATCGTGTCTTCTGCATCTGATCCTGGGCCTAAGGGAAAAGGCTTACCATCCTGAATCCAGTCTTCAGCAACACCTATAAAGACAAGAAAGAACAGGTTAGCATTACGGTCTTCAGTGACAGCTCTTCACTTACCTGGTCCATCGGCTGTCACCAACGCCTCGCGCTGCATTCCGCCATCTGAAAGACAAAGGCTTACCTACTCTTTGTGCGCTCCGGAGGTCTTCACACTGCATTCCGGCATCTGAAAGACAAAAGCTTACCAACTCTTTGCACGCTCCGGAGGCCTACGGCGCTGCATCCCGCATCTGAAAGACAAAACAAGGTGCGTTTAAAGACATTGGGGAACTTTAATACTCATGTGCCATTACTCCTTTCCACATCTAACCCAGTGGGTATTCCGGCACCCTGCAGCCGCTCCGAACTTGTACCTGCAAAATAAAAAGACAGTTAGAGCGCATCGTGAAGAAGGCAACAAGCGCTTACTTACGTGCTTCCAGGCGCTTCTATTCATCACACGGGCTCATTTTTCAACTCACTTCAGCCCGTCGTCCGCCATCGCCGGAACCCTGCAAAACAAGAGACATCATTACTAAAGACTTTAAAGACATTAGAATTACTCGAAACTTACCGTTCGTGCAGTAAACGACGGACAGCAGTCCTCTGAAGTCAAGAGGCCTGCTCCCCTTATCCAGTGAAGAAACTGGTTACAGCACCCTGCCCCGAGGCAGATGGAGAGCACGGCGTTCACTTACCTAAGGTGAGAGCGTTAACCTTTGGGGTTCTACAGGAGAAGAGAAAGGGAAGAAGAGAGAGACATTCAATAACCCAGTTCCTTAATCCGATATTTTCTATCTGCAGACATCTTTCCCTTCGAGTCAGACATACAGTGCACAGAGGTCCAGCCCAAAGAGCCAGCCGTGTGTTACACATCACCTTTGAAGATACGGTATACGCCCAGTCAAGACCGGCGCCTCTACGGGAATCAGGTGAGCGTTACAGAACGCAAAGCCTACCACAAAACTCCCGTCCAGGCGCTATGGAAACCTCGGATACCGACCAGCTAGCCCAGTTACTTGGGGAACTAAGGGCAGAAGTGCATGCAGCCCGTCAGGAAACGAACGCTCTAAGAAGGGAACTGATTATTTCCAAGGAGCGAACAGATGATCTCGCTAGACAATTGCTACAGTCACAAGCCGGACAGACCCCGTTACCCGCATCTGGGGGAAATCTTCCTTCTACATCCTCTATGAATCCAGTGCAGATCAACCTACCTGGGAATGTACCTCTGGCTCCGCCCGAACGATTTTCTGGTGACCCAAAGAGGTTTGCAGTATTTATCAATCAGTGCCGGTTGCATTTCTTATGCCGGCCAGCAGCCTTTCCAACTGATCAAGCTAAAGTAGCTTTCGTGCTTTCGTACCTTAGTGGCAATGCGGCAGACTGGTCGATCCCTCTAGTAAATCAAGATGATCCGGTCCTCCATGATTTTTAAGCTTTTCAGCTCAGTATGGAAAAACTGTTCGCAAGACATTCACAGGGGCAGGCCTTGGACAATGAGCTTCTTTCGTTGCGACAAGGTAATCAAGACCTTTTGGCTTATATTGCGTCTTTCAACAGACTGATAGTGGAAACTCAATGGCCTGAGGACAAAAGGATTACGCTGTTTTATAGAGGTCTACGTGGAGAGCTCAAAGATGTGTTAGCCCAAGTAGTGAATCTCCCACAAGATTGTTCCGACTATATAGACTTAGTCGTTCAAATAGATCACAGACTGCAGAACAGGAAGGCCGATCGTTCCAAGTTTGATGCTCGAGTATTTTCCAAACCGCCAACTCCTTCCAAAGGAGTAGACTCCGGGGAACCCATGCAAATAGGGGGTCTGAAAGGTCCTCTAACACAAAAGCAGCGGGAAAGGAGAAAACAGTTGCAATTATGCCTCTATTGCGGAAACTCAGGGCACTTTCTTCGAGACTGTCCGGTGAAACCTGCCAAGAAGGCAGTAGGAGCTGCAGTTACCAAAGTTACAAACTCTGAGCAGGGAAACGACCTCGCCCGACAAGAATAGAGGTCCTCTTGCCGAGCGTGAAAACCAGTTCCGTGACCTCGCATTTCGTGATACCTATGGTCCTCATTAGCCCTGATAATCCGGATCGATTACATGCAATTGAAGTTTACGTCGACAGCGGTGCCATCGGCAATTATGTGGATCATGAAATGGTTTTGTGGATGAATCTAACTCTTTGTCCCAAGGCGGTAAAGGACGTCATTACTACGGTGGATGGTACGGAGATAGCCTCCGGGCCAGTAACGCATACCACTCAAGAAGTGACGCTAGTAAGTCAAGATGGACACCATGAGAAGATCGTGTTCGATGTGATCAAGGCCCCTCAGTTTCAGATTATTCTAGGAATACCTTGGTTAGAGAAACACAATCCTCTGATCGATTGGCGAGCAAGAACGGTCCAGTTTCCAGAATGTGTCTCTACTTGTCACCCTCCACCTGGTGTTGCACTGGCAGCAATTTCTTCAGAGACTCCCCAGTTACCTCCCGAATACCTAGAATACCAAGATGTTTTCCGGAAGGATCAGGCTAACTCTCTACCTCCTCATAGGTCTTATGACTGCCAGATAGACCTGATACCTGGATCTACTCCTCCTTGTAGTAGAATTTATGCCCTCACCGAGCCTGAGAACCTCCACCTTCGACAATACCTGGATCAATACCTGGCAAATGGGTTTATTCGTCCTTTCAAGTCCCCTGCTTCTTCAGCTTTGTTCTTCGTTCCAAAAAAGGAAGGAGACCTTAGAACTTGTATAGATTATCACTCCCTGAACCAGATCACCGTTAAGAATAGATATCTGTTACCTTTGATCCCTGAACTCCTGGACCAAGTCAGAAAAGCATGCATATATACAAAGCTGGATCTTAGAGGAGCTTACCACTTGGTACGAGTAAAAGAGGGTGATGAATGGAAGACGGCCTTCCGCACCAAGTATGGGCTATTTGAATATCAGGTCATGCCCTTCGGACTTTGCAATGCCCCGGCCGCCTTTCAATATTTTATGAACGATGTCCTCAGAGAGCTCATAGATGTGTGTGTTGTTGTTTACATTGACGACATCCTCGTTTATTCTTCATCGGAATCTGAACATCGGAAACACGTGAAAATGGTCCTCGAAAGATTGCGTCAACCCTAAACCTGTACCAATCATTCCCGAACAAAGAATTCTGGGTGTAATCGCCACAGAATCCATAGAGGAAGTTAAGGATAAAGCCAGGCAACTTGTAACTCCAGCAAACATACAGAATTGGCATCTGCAGGGAAAGGACTTTGCAGTAAAGGACAACTTATTGTATTTCCAAGAACGATTATACCTACCCAGCACAGATTTACAGAAAAAAGTAATCTCTTGTTATCACGATTCTTTAATGGAAGGACATCCCGGTATGGCCAAGACCTCAGAAAAGATCAAGCGCTACTTCTGGTGGCCGTCTTGGAAAAAAGATATCAGAGACTTTATAATGTCCTGTGGAGTATGCGCCCACAACAAGAGTCAAAAGGAAAGACCAGCAGGCCTCTTACGCCCTATTGACATCCCACCTCGCCCTTGGCATACGCTTTCTATGGACTTCATCACCGATCTACCTCCATGCTCCGGATGCAATACGATTCTAGTAATCGTGGACTTATTCTCCAAGATGGCGCATTTCATTCCGCTCAAAGGCTTGCCAACAGCAGCAACTCTGGCCCGAGAATTTCTCGAAAACATCGTCCGATTGCACGGTTTTCCTTCAGTTCTAATTTCGGATCGAGGTAGTCAATTTATTTCTCATTTTTGGCGAAGTTGCTGTCGGTCGGCTCAAATTGATGTGAGACTATCGACCAGTCACCACCCTCAGACCGACGGACAAACCGAGAGGACCAATCAAACTCTGGAACAGTATTTACGCTGCATGCTGCAACAAACTGAAAAAACTTGGAAAGACATCCTTTGGATAGCCGAATATGCCTACAATAACTCTGTCCATTCGGGAACTGGGAAAACCCCGTTTTTTCTTTTGTACGGCAGTCACCCTCGAACCTCGGAGTTGGATCCCCTCCAAGATCTTGAAACACCAGCAGTAGACTACCTGCATTCTACAATCACCCAAGCCTTTGAGGAAGCTGTTTCTCACCTTCAAAGGGCTAAAGAACAATACAAGAAAGGAGCAGATCAACATCGGAAGGAAGCCCCTCAATATCAAGTAGGGGATCAAGTCTGGTTATCCACCAAGTATCTACCTCTAAAAGGGCCACGCACATTCAACCCAAGATACCCTGGTCCCTATTCCATCACTACCATAGTAAACCCAGTAGCGGTCAAGTTGGACTTGCCCCCGCACATGAAGATACATCCGGTCTTCCACGTCTCTCTATTAAAACCCGTGCAACCTCAAACCCGACTAACTAAATCTCCAAAACCTATCCTAGTTGATGGAGAACTCGAGTTTGAAGTCAAAAGCATTCTGGACTCCAAGATCTCCAAATCTAAACTATTTTACCTAATTGACTGGAAAGGCTACGGCCCCCAAGAGAGATCCTGGGAATCTGCTGAATATGTCCACGCTCCTCACCTAATCAAAAGATTTCACCGAACATTTCCTGACAAGACAAAACTCCCGGAGAAGCCCGGTTTGGGAGGGGCCTTGAGGGGGGGTACTGTCATGATCTCTGCTTCCAAAAGGTAAGGGTTTTCCCAACTCCCTTGGAAGCAGATCTATAACCCAGGTTCCGAGTGCCAACCAGTCCCAATTGGGACCTTTTGGACCCAGTCCTGGCGCCAGTGGCACCAGGCTCATAAATATGCCCAGTCCCAGCGCTGGAAGCGCCGGGCTCATAATGCTTGGGTGGACTTACCTGCAGCAGACCATGCTGCTTACTTGCCTGCCAGTTGAGCCTCTGATCCTCTTCTGTTTGGAGCTACTTTTCCTGTTGGGTGGGGCAGGAGCCACTCCCTAGATTCAGAACACTGGAACTCTTCTGGAAAGCAGGAACTCTTTTCTTACCTAGGCGTGGCTGTGGAAGGAGACACCTAAGCACTACAGGAGGCGATTTAAACCACACCCGATGGATGAATCTTGCTTTGCGTTATTCTGCATCCTCTGCAGCAGAACGCTCATCGTGTCTTCTGCATCTGATCCTGGGCCTAAGGGAAAAGGCTTACCATCCTGAATCCAGTCTTCAGCAACACCTATAAAGACAAGAAAGAACAGGTTAGCATTACGGTCTTCAGTGACAGCTCTTCACTTACCTGGTCCATCGGCTGTCACCAACTCCTCGCGCTGCATTCCGGCATCTGAAAGACAAAGGCTTACCTACTCTTCGTGCGCTCCGGAGGTCTTCACACTGCATTCCGGCATCTTAAAAGACAAAAGCTTACCAACTCTTCGCACGCTCCGGAGGCCTTCGGCGCTGCATCCCGCATCTGAAAGACAAAACAAGGTGCGTTTAAAGACATTGGGCAACTTTAATACTCATGTGCCATTACTCCTTTCCACATCTAACCCAGTGCGTATTCCGGCACCCTGCAGCCGCTCCGAACTTGTACCTGCAAAATAAAAAGACAGTTAGAGCGCATCGTGAAGCAGGCAACAAGCGCTTACTTACGTGCTTCCAGTGGCTTCTATTCATCACACGGGCTCATTTTTCAACTCACTTCAGCCCGTCGTCCGCCATCGCCGGAACCCTGCAAAACAAGAGACATCATTACTAAAGACTTTAAAGACATTAGAATTACTCGAAACTTACCGTTCGTGCAGTAAACGACGGACAGCAGTCCTCTGAAGTCAAGAGGCCTGCTCCCCTTATCCAGTGAAGAAACTGGTTACAGCACCCTGCCCCGAGGCAGATGGAGAGCACGGCGTTCACTTACCTAAGGTGAGAGCGTTAACCTTTGGGGTTCTACAGGAGAAGAGAAAGGGAAGAAGAGAGAGACATTCAATAACCCAGTTCCTTAATCCCATATTTTCTATCTGCAGACATCTTTCCCTTCGAGTCAGACATACAGTGCACAGAGGTCCAGCCCAAAGAACCAGCCGTGTGTTACACATCACCTTTGAAGATACGGTATACGCCCAGTCAAGACCGGCGCCTCTACGGGAATCAGGTGAGCGTTACAGAACCGGAGTTCCAGAAGACGGTGGTGACGGATGTATCGCTGAGCGGATGGGGAGCTCATCTGGATACGTTCCAGGTACAAGGCCGGTGGTCGTTACAAGAGTCCTCCCTGCATATCAACCTGCTAGAACTGAGAGCGCTGCGGTGGGCTCTAAAATCTTTTCTTCCTCAATTGAGGGACTCTGTGGTGCGTGTCATGACGGACGACACGACTACAATGTTTTACCTAAGGAAACAAGGAGGAACACGTTCCAGGTCCCTGTCGACGGAGGCACAGAAAATCTGGCATTGGGCCCTGCAACACAACATGCAAATCTTGGCGTTCCACCTGCCAGGTGTGAGAAATGTGGAAATCTTGGCGTTCCACCTGCCAGGTGTGAGAAATGTGGAGGCCGATGCCCTCAGCAGGGAAATGAACGAAGTTCACGAACGGGTGCTGAACGACCAGCAACTACAACACATATTCAAGAAGTGGGGACATCCTTCCATCGATCTGTTCGCGACGAAGGACAACAGGAAATGCCCGCAGTATGCAAGCAGATGGCCTCAGCAGGGCTCACTGGGGGATGCGTTCTCCTTCCCATGGACGAACAAATTCCTGTACGCATTCCCTCCATTTCCTCTTATCCGGAGGACGTTGCAATGGATTCTCAAGTACCCATGTCGGGTGATTCTGGTGGCCCCGTATTGGGCCAGACAGGTGTGGTTTTCAGACCTGCTGCACCTAGCGGCGGCGGAGCCAATGAGGTTCCGGAAGATCCCCAACCTTCTGTCTCGACAGGAGGGTATTGTTTGGCATCACGACCCAGACAGCCTCAATTTGACGGCCTGGCTCCTGACTTCGCCGAATTTGGTCAGCTAACGATTCCGGAGGAGTGTCGTCGTATTCTGCAAGCGGCAAGAGCACCTTCCACAAACACTTCATACTCGTACAAATGGAGGAGTTTCTGTCAGTGGTGTGTGGATCAACCAGGTTTGGTTCCGCAGTCGATTACGCCGGAACAGCTCCTTCCATACTTGCTGTTCTTAGCTCAAAAGGGCCTATCGGTGTTGTCGATAAAAGTACACCTGGCCGCCATCTCCAGGTTTACACGTCAACGACATTCCGCACCATTATTCAGCGACCGCCTGATTAAGCACTTCCTTAAAGGTTTGTTTCGGAGTTTCCCTCCCGAGAAGAAATTCCCTCCGGCGTGGAGCCTCAATCTGGTGTTAGCGTCTCTTATGAAACCTCCTTTTGAACCAATGTCATCATCGTCTCTAAAGTTTTTGTCGTGGAAATTGGCCTTCCTGGTGGCCATCACTTCAGCCCGACGTATTTCGGAAATCCAAGCTCTAATGGTAGACCCACCATACTTAAGATTTTTCAAGAACAAGGTGGTCCTAGCCACTAACCCACAGTTCATACCGAAAGCTCCTTCAGTGTTCCATAAACATTCCTCTATTGTCTTACCTACGTTTTTTCCAGAGCCATGCTCGGGAGCGGAGCGCACGTTACACACATTAGACGTGAAAAAGGCTCTCAAGTTTTATCTTCATCGCACGCAACCTTTCAGGAAAACGAGGCAATTGTTCGTGGCCTATGGTTTGGGTGCTAAAGGCAAAGCCATTTCAAAGCAAGGACTGTCAAGATGGGTATCGTCTACCATTTCGTACTGCCATTCCAAGGCTGGGAAGCCTCTTCTGCGACACCCAAGAGCTCATTCAACTAGAGCGGCGGCATCGTCGACGGCGCTGTGGTCTGGAGTCCCTCTGGGGGACATCTGCATGGCGGCTACCTGGGCGGCTACACACACTTTTACCCGCCATTACTGCCTGTCACAACAACATGCCAAAGATACTCGGATGGGACAGGCGGTGCTTCGACACCTATTCCAATAAGGTAAGCCCCGGTTGAGGGGTTAGATCTTGAGGCAATTATGATTGAATATTGTTCGTTTTCTATGTTAACAATTGCTGATGTGTATACGACCATAGGGAACGGGCATTGTGAGGAAAGTATGTGGGTTTGCATGCACGCCTCCTCTTTTCGGGATGGTACTGCTATGTAATCTATTCTAAGCATGTGAATCCATGAAAGATCCAATGCTGGAGAAGGGAATAGTTTCTTACCTGTAACTCCATTTCTCCAGCATTGGTATCTTTCATGGATTCACATGCGCCCGCCTGCCTCCCCTGGGCATGCAAACTAGTTCCCCCACTACTTTGGGGGCCGAAATCTGAGGGAGCGCGGTGGCGGGTCCTGTATTTATATCATGGCGTCCTGACGGCGCGGGCACGCATGATACAAAACGAGGTGGATAGGACGCATAAGCGTCGAAAAAGTTTTCCTACGGGAAAGGGTCTATATAATGTACCGGGGATTCCCAGCCTGACGACGGGGAATATTCTAAGCATGTGAATCCATGAAAGATACCAATGCTGGAGAAATGGAGTTACAGGTAAGAAACTATTCCCTTCTTGCAGGTTCAGGATCGAAAGAAGAAAGGCTGGAACAGACTCGGTGAGCGTTCTGCTGCAGATGCAGAATAACGCGAAGCACGCTTCATCTATCGGGTGTGGTTTAAATAGCCTTGGAGTGATGAGGCGTCTTCTTCCACGGCCCGCCTAGGTAAGAAAAGAGTTCCAGTTTCTAGAAGAGTTCCAGTGCTGTATCCAGGGAGTGGAGCTGCCCCACCCAGGTAAGAAAGTAGTTCCTGTTCACAGAGGGCTTCTAAGTGGCTGGTAAGTAAGCAGCATGGTCTGCTGCAGGTAAGTCCACCCAAGCATCCTCACACCTATTATGAGCCCGGCGCTTCCAGTGCCGGGACCGATGGTTTTGATGAGCCTGGTGCCACCGGCGCCAGGACAAGGTCCAAAAGGTCCCAGTGGGGACCGGCTGGTGCCTAGGATTAGGGTTAGAGGCCTGCTTCCAAGGACGTTGGGCTGGTCCTGGCTCCTTGGAAGCAGTGATCATGACAGCACCCCCCCTCAAGGCCCCTCCTAAGCGTGTCTTCTCCGGGGGTTTTGGTTTGTCGGGGTGATTCAGGTGGAATTTCTTGACCAGACGAGGTGCGTGGACATATTCTGAGGGTTCCCAAGACCTTTCCTGGGGACCGTATCCTTTCCAATCAACCAGATAATATAACTTAGATTTGGAGATTTTGGAGTCTAGGATGTTCTTTACTTCGAATTCAAGTTCTCGATCTACTAAAACCGGTTCTGGGAGTTCAGTCAATCGGGTTTCTGGTTGTACTGGTTTTAATAAGGAGACATGGAATACTGGATGTATTTTCATATGCGTAGGTAATTCCAATTTGACAGCCACCGGATTAATTATGGCAGATATGAGATAGGGTCCAAGGTATCTCGGGGTGAAGGTGCGGGGTCCTTTTAGAGGCAGGTGCTTAGTGGATAACCAGACCTGATCTCCTACAGCGTAGTGACGGGCCTCTTTACGGTGTCGATCTGCTCCTTTTTTTAATTGAGCTTTAGCTCTTTGCAGATGGGCAGTGGCTTCCTTAAAAGCACGGGTGATCTCTGAGTGCAAGTGATCCACAGCAGGTGCTTCGAATTCTTGGGGAGGATCCAGGTTAGAGGTTCTAGGATGATGTCCGTATAATAGGAAGAAGGGAGTCTTCCCGGTTCCAGAATGAGTCGAATTATTGTAAGCGTATTCAGCGATCCAAAGAATATCCTTCCAGGGGTTTTCAGTTTGTTGGAGCATGCAACGTAGATATTGCTCTAGAGTCTGATTTGTCCTCTCGGTTTGTCCGTCAGTTTGGGGATGGTGACTGGTTGAAAGTCTTACATCAATTTGGGCTAGACGACAGCAACTGCGCTAGAAGTGGGAGATGAATTGACTTCCCCTATCGGAGACTAAAACCGAGGGAAAACCGTGTAACCGAACGATGTTTTCTAAGAATTCTCGGGCCAATACTGAGGCTGAAGGTAGACCCTTCAGGGGAATGAAGTGAGCCATCTTGGAGAATAGGTCCACGACTACTAAAATGGTAGTATACCTCGAGCATGGAGGTAAGTCCGTGATGAAATCCATGGACAGGGTATGCCATGGACAGGGAGGGATGTCTAGTGGCTGTAATAGGCCGGCTGGTTTCTCCTTCTGATTTTTATTCTGGGCACACACACCGCAGGAGATTACAAAGTCTCTAATATCCTTTTTCCATGATGGCCACCAGAAGTGTCTTTTGATCTTTTCCATGGTTTTGGTAATGCCAGGGTGACCCTCCATTAGAGAGTCGTGATAACAGGAGATTACTTGTTTTTGTATTTTCTCACAGGGCAAGTGCAATCGTCCTCGGAAATATGGTAGGTCTTGATCCACTGAGAATTCTTTTCCCTTTAATTGCCAGTCCTGCATATCGGCCGGAGTTAGGAATGATTTAACTGTGGTCTTGATGTCTTCAAAGGATTGAGCGCTGACCAAACCCAAAATCCTTTGTTCTGGGATTATGGGTATTCGTTCTGGATTGGTCAAATGTTCATCTACTCCCATCCGGGAGAGGGCATCTGCTTTTCCGTTCTTACTGCCTGGTCGATAAGTAATTATAAAGTCAAATTCAGCCAGAAACAGAGCCCAGCGAAGCTGTCTGGAAGACTGAGCTTTGGCCGTTTTTAGATATTGTAAATTGCGGTGATCAGTCATTACGGTGACTGTGTGTCTGGCTCCTAAAAGATAATGCCGCCAGGCTTTAAAGGCCGATCTGATAGCTAAAAGTTCCTTGTCTGTAATTGAATAGTTGATCTCGGGAGCCGAAAACTTGCGGGACCAAAAGGCTACAGGATGTAATTGGTGTGTGACCGGATCTCTTTGTGATAAAACGGCCCCCATAGCAAGACTAGAAGCATCCGTTTCCACGATGTAGGGGAGTTCTGGGCGAGGATGTTTTAGAACAGGTGCAGAAATGAATTTAGCTTTTAAGTCCTGAAAAGCTTGTTCTGCTTCAGAAGACCACTCAAAACGTTTGTTCTTTTTTAACAGAGCGGTGATGGGCTGGACTATCCGAGAAAATTCAGGAATGAATCTGCGGTAAAAGTTAGTGAAGCCTAACATGCTTTGAACTCCTTTTACAGAGGTTGGTGATGGCCACTTGATGATTGCATCGACTTTCTTTGAATCCATATGGACTCCGTTAGGTGACAATATGAATCCCAGGAACTCGACTTCAGTTACGTTGAAAACGCATTTTTCAAGCTTAGCAAAAAGATTATGTTGACGCAATCTCTCGAGAACCTCTTTAACGTGTCTCTGATGTTCCTCTTCAGATGATGAATAGACGAGGATGTCATCAATGTAGACAACAACACACACGTCTATGAGTTCTCTAAGGACATCGTTCATAAAATATTGGAAAGCGGCAGGAGCGTTACAAAGTCCAAAGGGCATCACTTGATATTCGAAGAGCCCGTACTTGGTGCGGAAGGCCGTTTTCCATTCATCGCCCTCTTTTATTCGTACCAAGTGGTAGGCTCCTCTGAGATCCAACTTTGTATGTATACATGCGTCTTTGACTTGGTCCAGGAGTTCAGGGATCAAAGGTAACGGGTATCTGTTTTTAACGGTGATTTGATTCAGGGCGCAGTAATCTATGCAAGTCCTAAGGTCTCCTTCCTTTTTCGGAACGAAGAACAAAGCCGATGAAGCTGGAGATTTTGAAGGACGGATAAACCCGTTAGCTAGGTATTGGTCCAGATATTGTCTGAGGTGAAGATTCTCTGGCTCGGTGAGGGCATAAATCCTGCTGCAAGGAGGAGTTGTTCCGGGTATCAGATCTATTTGACAGTCGTAAGACCTATGAGGAGGCAGGGTGTTAGCTTGATCCTTCCGGAAGACGTCTTGGAATTCCTTGTATTCGGGAGGTAATTTGGGAACCTCCTCAGAAGAGATTGCCGCCAGTGAAACATCAGGCCGAGGATAACAAGTGGTAAAACATTCTGGAAACTGAACCGTCTTTGCTCGCCAATCGATCTGAGGATTGTGCTTCTCTAACCAAGGGATTCCCAGAATGATCTGGAACTGAGGGGCCTTGATCACATCGAACACGATTCTCTCCCGGTGTCCATCTTGACTCACAAGCGTCACTTCTTGGGTGGAGTGCGTTACTGGTCCGGAGGCTATCTCCGTGCCATCCACAGTAGTAATGACGTCTTTTACTGCCTTGGGGACAAGGGGGAGATTCATCCTTGATACCATTTCACGGTCCACATAATTACCGATTGCTCCGCTGTCGATGTAAGCTTCAATTGCATGCAAACGATCCGGACGTTCAGGACTAATGAGGACCATGGGTACCACGAAATGCGAGGTCACGGGACAGATCTTAATGCTCGGCAAGAGGACCTCTACTCTTGTCGGGCTAGGTCGTTTCCCTGCTCAGAATTTGTGGTACAGGTATCCGCGGCTCCTACAGCCTTCTTAGCTGGTTTCACTGGACAGTCCCGAAGAAAGTGTCCTGAGTTTCCGCAATAGAGGCATAATTGCAGCTGTCTTCTTCTTTCCCGCTCTTTCTGGGTTAAAGGTCCTTTCATGCCCCCTATTTGCATGGGTTCCACAGTGTCAGCTCCCCTAGTAGAGGTCTGTGGTTTAGAAAACACTCGGGTATCAAATTTGGAACGATCAGGCTTCCTGTTCTGTAGTCTGTGGTCCAATTGGACAACTAAGTCAATATAGTCTGAGCATTCTTGTGGGGGATTCACAACTTGAGCTAACACATCCTTGAGCTCTCCACGCAGGCCTCTGTAGAAAAGCGTTATTCTCTTATCCTCGGGCCATTGAGTTTCCACTATAAGTCTGTTGAATGAGGCTATATAAGTCAAGAGGTCTTGATTACCCTGTCGTAATGAAAGAAGTTCATTGTCCAAGGCCTGCCCCTGTGCATGTCTTGCGAACAGTTTCTCCATGCTGGACTGGAAGGCCTGGAAATCATGTAAAACCGGATCATCCTGGGTGACTAAAGGGATCGACCAATCTGCGGCGCTGCCACTGAGATAAGAAAGCACGAAAGCCACCTTGGTCTGGTCTGTTGGGAATGCAGCTGGTCGACATAAGAAGTGTAGGCGGCACTGGTTGATGAACACTGTGAATTTCTTTGGATCACCAGAAAAGCGTTCGGGCTGAGCCAAGGGCACATTACCGGGTAGATTGATTTGCACTGGATTTAAAGATGATGCAGAAGGATAACTTCCTCCTGGAGCGGGCAAAGGTGTCTGTCCTGCCTGTGTTTGTAGCAACTGCCTAGCAAGGTCCTCTGTTCGCTCCTTGGAAATTATCAGTTCTCTTCTTAGAGAGTTTGTTTCCTGACGAGCTGCATGTACTTCTGCTCTTAATTCCCCGAGCAACTGGGCTAATTGATCAGTGTCTGAGGTTTCCATTGCGCCTGGGTAGGAGTTTTGTGGTGGGCTTCGTGTTCTGTAACGCTCACCTGATTCCCACGGAGGCGCTGGTCTTGGCAGGAAGGTGTCTGTGACTCGAAAAGTGATGTGCAGGACTCGATTAGCTTCTGGGGTCGAACCTCTTCGCACTGTGTGTCGAACTCGAAGGGTGAGGTTTCTGCAGGCGAAAGAATATGGGGGTTAATGGTCTGGGTTGTTGAATGTCCCTCTCTCTCTCTCTCTTCCTAGCTTCCCGTAGAGCCCCCAGGTCAACATGCTCACCTTAGATAGGTGAATGCTGGACTCTCCATCTGCGTCTGGTGCAGGGTGCCGTTGCCAGTTCCTTCACTGGTTAAACATAGGCCTCTTGAATTCAGAGGATGAATACCGTCGTTAATTGCACGAGCGGTGAGTTTCTGGACACCTTTTGTCTTTAAAGTCTTTAAATGCGTGGCACGTTAATATTGAAGACTCTGTATAATGCTTTTCCCCTTTTGTTTTGCTGGACTCTTGAGATGGAAGATGGAGTGAAGCGCCTGGAAATTCGTAAGTAATGGCAAGCGCTCTAACTGTCTTTTTCCTTGCAGCTTAGTTCGTGTTAAAGAGACGCCGGAGTATTCACAGGCGTTTTATTGCGACGAGCGTGATGGGCGTAAGTAAATACCTGTTTAATGTCTCTTCTTTTGTCTTTCAGATGTTGGTTTGCAGCGCCGGAGTTCGCGGAATGCCAGTAAGTATTTAAGATGCTTTGTCTTCACAGGCGGCGATGCAGAATGAAGAAATCCGGAATTCACGGCGTGCCGGTAAGAATAACAATGCTTTTGTCTTTGCAGGCGGAGGTGCAGAGTGAAGACACGGCCGCTGCCGAAGGATCAGGTGAGTAAGCACTGCGTGTAGAGTTGGCCTTGCTAACCTGTTGTTTCTTGTCTTTGCAGGTGCTGCTGTTGACTGGATACAGAAATGGTAAGTATAATTCTTGCAGGTTCAGGATCGAAAGAAGAAAGGCTGGAACAGACTCGGTGAGCGTTCTGCTGCAGATGCAGAATAACGCAAAGCACGCTTCATCTATCGGGTGTGGTTTAAATAGCCTTGGAGTGATGAGGCGTCTTCTTCCATGGCCCCGCCTAGGTAAGAAAAGAGTTCCAGTTTCCAGAAGAGTTCCAGTGCTGTATCCAGGGAGTGGAGCTGCCCCACCCAGGTAAGAAAGTAGTTCCTGTTCACAGAGGGCTTCTAAGTGGCTGGTAAGTAAGCAGCATGGTCTGCTGCAGGTAAGTCCACCCAAGCATCCACACACCTATTATGAGCCCGGCGCTTCCAGTGCCGGGACCGATGGTTTTGATGAGCCTGGTGCCACCGGCGCCAGGACAAGGTCCAAAAGGTCCCAGTG
The DNA here is from genome assembly GCF_040938575.1 of Ambystoma mexicanum. NCBI lineage: Eukaryota > Metazoa > Chordata > Amphibia > Caudata > Ambystomatidae > Ambystoma > Ambystoma mexicanum. Next base: position 927,732,993 of record NC_090931.1, on the reverse strand, counting down.
GGGACCGGCTGGTGCCTAGGATTAGGGTTAGGGGCCTGCTTCCAAGGACGTTGGGCTGGTCCTGGCTCCTTGGAAGCAGTGATCATGACAGCTGTTGATCATAATGGGATGCTGAACAGAGGGAATGTCTTAAAATTGTTACACGAGATCCCACAATTGAGAATGGTTACATCAGGTGATCTAGAGTGTGTGTTTTTTCCAAAAGAAGAGAAAATGGATTTGGTGTTTCTGTAGTTTAGACCTAATCTGCTGAAAAAAATTGTTTTAGTAGAAGTGGATGGTTTGAGGATGCTGGGCTACGATCTCATTCCAATGGAGGATGCTTGGGGTGGGTCCTTGAAGGGCCTGGGGCAAGATAATCAGAGATCAAGGTTTTGGCACAGGCCTCTAACCTCTAAGGTTCAGAGCCATGTTTTTTTGTAACCCAGGTGGAACACACAATGCTTTAATAGCTTCCTGGGCACCCCAGAGTGAGTGAGTTCAATAAGTGATTTTGACCTGGTGTGCCCTCAGGATGTTTGGCTTACCAAGGAGGTGTCCATTGACGGTTTTCTGGTGGTCCAGCAGTTAGCGATATCAGATATGGGTGGCCGTCCATCAGGGGGCCTTATTATAGCTATTAAGAACACTCTCGTTGAGGAGACAGAGTTGATTTCAGACCAGATATATGGTATTCTGGTAGTGAAAGTCTGGTTCAAAATCCCAGACTGAGGGGGCGGGGTGGATTGAGGGGGTGCGGGCACAGTTCCTATTGTTAGCATTTACTGGAACCTATGGGCTGCGGGTTTTGAGAGTTTTTGGACCACCTTTTGGCCATTTGTGAAGTCTTCTTGGGTGAAGAGGCGAGGGTACGAATGATCTGTGTGGGTGATTTGAACGGTATCCAGTCAATGCATCGAATACAAAGCATTGAATGACAAAAGCATCGGAAAAAAGCATCAAATCCATTTTTTTCAAAGGTAAAGTTTTTATTTTAATTGTAATGGGTTTTAAGGGGTAAAAAAACGGGGTTTTGCTGCCGCAAAGGTGGTGACTACTAAAGACAGTAAGAAGGGGAATTTAAAAAGTACCGTTAGACAGGGAGAAAGATAGTTAAGATTTTTCGACCAATGGAATCTGAAATGCACAAATGGGGTGGTTAGAGGAGATATTCCAGCGAAACTGACCTGGAAGGGGAGAGGGCGATCATCTTGTTTAGACTATATAATCCTCACATAAGACCCCTTTGGGGCATGTTGTGGGCAGGAAGTGACTGATTCGGCCCTAAGTGATCATAATTGCTAGGCAATCGCCTAGAAAAAAGCTAACCTACCCACTGAAATTTAACTATAAGATGTCCAAGTTATTAAACAGCATGCCACTGGCTAAGAAGTATAGTGTGATTACCACTGGAAACGTCCAAAGGTTTATAGAAACACCTGGTTTGCTAGGCAGTGGAAGTCATAATTTACTAAGTTCCCGACCCAATCTGCATGAAGTGCAAGAAAAAAAGAGGGAGTTGAGACAAAATGTTATGCTAATTAGGAAGAGGTGGGGCTTAGTTGCGAAGGGTAGGGAGGAAGTGAAAAGGCTGAGGCAAAGGTTTAAAAACTGGTGTAAAAGCCACAGGTGCATTCAGATGCAAAATGAAGGGGAAATGATGTTGAAGATCTTGGTCAGGAAGAGTTCCTGTGTTAGGGAGAATCATCATTCTATGGCTAATTTCCCCTACCTATAGAGTCCCCCAGCAGCTTTGCTGGATTTGCAGGGTTTTTTTCTTTTTACCTGCTAAGAGTGAGAATCTTTTTCCCACTCTTAGGCATTTTTGCTATGTGTGTGTTCTAGGTTATTTTTGTGTTTAATGCCTATGGGATCTTTCTCAACCCCATAGGAACCATCTTTATTCACATGTGTTACACAGCACCCTCAGTGTAGTGACACAAGGGTGTCATAGCGACTCCCAAACATAGACTCCATACCCTGGGACTGACTACTGTCTCCCACTGCATGTAAAGTCCCCATTGACTTTACTAGTCAAATCCTATGAACTAAACCAGTACAAACCCATCTTACTATGGAGGAACTGGAAGGGGTTAATTGTTTTTCCCCTATGTTCATTTTCGAGAGGGTACCGTACAGTCCCTCTCTCAAAAGTTTCTGGCTAGTGGCAGTGGTTACTACCATAAATATTCGACCCCAAATATTTCCCTATGGGATTTTCCCATTGTTCGAGGCTACCACTTTTTCTGACAGCCTCTAACATACTGCCGGTGAATTTTAATATTAACTTTGCTCCGGTAGGTTTAATTTGCCAGAACTTTAATATAACTTCTTTCTCGTGTCTTTCTCTAAACTCCTAACCCAGGTCGGGGATCCTTTGTTCGTCCTTTTGGCGGGCCTCTGCCAAGAAGCCCTCCTTTCGGCGCCACTGAGTCTGGGGTGGGTCTATTGTGTGGGAGGGGGAGTAAGACCCCGGGACAGGGTTGCCTTCGCAACCCATGTCGCACTCTATCCTGATAGGTTGGAGGGTCTCCTGCCAAGATGACCACTCCACTGTGTGAGTGACAGCTAGGCTGTATGAACGGGGATCTTTTTGCATAAAAGCAGGGTCCTGAGGACTGGAAGAGCAAGACGTCGCCACTGGAACTAAGAAACCGAAGAGGAGAGAAGCCAAAGACATCTGCAACGACTGAACCACTGGTGAAGCCCTGCTGCAGCGTCTCACCACTTTTCTCCACACGACGAGAGAAGATCTTCATCTGAAAGAGCCTTCTTCCCTTGAGCTGGTGGGGCCAACCAGTTTGCCAATCCCCTTCCTGGACCTGCCTTGGTCGAATCTCCCGTACCCTGTACTCGGAGGCCGGATAGCCAGGCACCAGTCCACCAGGACCACAATTTAAAGGAGCATACCTTTTATTCGTAGGGCAGCACCGCGGCTGGTTTCATCCCTGGGTAGTGCAGTAACTCCAACCTTCCTCCACGGCGAGAGCCTCTCTTCCTCTGCTGGATCACCCAAACTGCAGGAACTACCAGGAACAACCGCCACCGCAGGAGCCACTGCTTCATTTAAAGGTACATTGTACCGCCAGGCCGCCCTTTCTTCGCTGTAGCACTAAAGGTGTTTTAAATCCTTTACCTACCTGTTGGGTTGGCCGCCCCTGTCTCTTAACATTGTCTTTTCAACTTCTGCAACTACCTTTTCAAATTCGTTAACCAAAGACTTGACTTCAGCTACAAGAACATTTTGCTCCTGGGCCCTTGCCCTGTACCACTGACTCTGGCACAGGCCTACTGACTCTGGCTACATTTGTTAGACGTGCCTTCTTAAGATTGATTCTTACTGAGAACTGTGTTGGTGCACCTATTTCTTTTAACTACCCTTTCCTTCCCATTTTTTAACCTTGTGAAATGCCATTTTGCTCAGTTTTCATTTAAGTATTGCTTATACTGATGCACTGCCTTGCTTAAACTGGTTCACAAACTGAGGGGAAGTGTTGCTAGGGTGTGTAAGAACCTATTTCTATATAACTTGTGCTTTCCCTCCCTTGTGAGGAATTGTTAGAGGATCCCTTATGTGTAGTTAGTCATTGTACCGTTTTGCTCAGTTTTCACTCTGGTTCACATGGTCTACAATTTAACTTGGGAGTGTGTATATTTTTCCTTTGACTTAATTTAACTTGCTTGATGACTGTGATACATGTGTTTTATTAGAAGTGTAAAAAATAAATATATAACTACTTTTAAATACAAAGCTTTGGTCAGCGTTTCCTTGTACCATAGTCTTGTAGGCCTATTGTGTAAACCCTGAATACTGCTCATCTCCCTCTTGAGATAAGTCTGACTGCTCAGCCACAGCTACCAACTAAATCATTGTGGTACAGACTGATACCAAAGGGGATTTATTGCTCTCACCTGTAGTCCTAATCTTGTGTAGTGCTCCCTAAGGGAACTGCACAGGATTCTGCCTAACATCCTGTAATTATTAGGCCCTTATTAACAACATGTCCAAACCCCAAGCTGTGGTCCACAATAATCCCACCCCCGAAGGGTAGTGGGTTATATTTTATAACTTAATTTATAAGGAGTCTAATCAACAATATACGTTCTTGATGGTGGATCATCATCGGGAGTTCGATTTTGTTGTTAGAAAAATTGAGGGACTTCTTAAAACAGCTTCGAACTCCAGGGCCGCTGGTCCAAATGGTCGGACTAATGCAGTAATGAAGTCGGACTCAACGTTATGGGCACACATTTTGTATATCCTGTTTAAGAACATAGTAGAGTCAAGGTACTTCCCAACGTCATGGAGTCGCCCCGTCTTGATCCCTATGTATAAGAAAGAGAATAAGAGCAATTCACTCAATTATCACCCCATTTGTTTACTTGACGCAGACAGTAACTTTTTTGCGTCATTAGTTTTAGGCAGGTTGGAAGCGTGGGCAGCTGAGGAAGGGCGTCTCCAAATATTTCAGACAGGATTCCGCAAGGGCCTTTTAACTACTCTAAATGGCCTGATTATTAGCTGCATACAGGAACATTCCTGACAGCAGGACACCTCTACAATTTTTGCAGTTACGGTTGACTTCTCGTAGGCCTTCGACTCAGTTAAGTGTTCTTGGCTTTGGGGAAAGTTGAGTAGTTGGTGTATCCCTGTGCCACTTTTATACATCTTGATTCAGATTCATCAGAATAACTAATTGCCGTTGCGGTTGAACAGCCACAGAGCCCTGTCTAGTAGTATCTACACTAGGAGGGGATTGACACGGTGTGTGTTGGCTCTGTGTCTGTTCAACCTGTATTTGTCGAACTTGGGGGCATCAGACTTGTTACAATCCTGCTTTGCCCTGCCAAAAATTGGTCGGAAAGATGTCCAGTAAATCATATATGCAGATAATGTGGTCCTTTTTGATGAGAAATATAATAGAAGACAGAGCTAGCGATACAGGTGCAGGTCTTAAAACATCTAAAAGGAAGAGGGAACCAGACGGATCTAAATAATTATAACATCAGTTTTAATAATAAGTCAGATAATTAAAATACATGATTAAATTCAAAGACGTCTGCGCCACTTCAAGTCACGGTCAGACGGCGAAGAATGCCTCATCATGGTTCGAGTAGCGCTAAAAAGCGCTTTTTGATGATACCCAGATTGGACTTCAACGCCTACTGAATTCAAGTCAATGTTATCCTGACACAAATGAAATTTGTTCTAAATGCTAAGAAAACAAAGGCTATCCGCTTTGTAAGATGAGAGGAAAAAAGTTGAGTTCAGGTGAGAGACCATGTTTTGAGGCCTGAACCTTCGATCTTATAGTTAGGCCTCCTAATAACATCTATCCCTTCAAAGAGAGCAGAGTTTGAATGAATTTGGGAGAAGTCGACAAAATTAATGACACACATGAAAAAGATCAATAGATCAATTTTAAATACTGTTGATTTTCGCTTTTACCGTTGATTAATTTCTATAATATGAAGGTAGTTCCCGCCCTTTTGTATGGCATGGAAACGGCTTCCATATCTAGAAACATCATATGGGACAAGGTGGAAGGTTATATATGGCGAAGGTGTCTGAACCTGACGGATTATGTAACAGTGAACACATTAAGATTTGAATTGGGGCTGAGTTAACTAAATTGCCACCTGAATTCGAGAATATAATCATTGTACAAAAATATAGTCGCACCATGGGATGGGTCACTTTATGAAAACTTTGCAAGGGCCCTGTGGAGTGGTGGTTACATTCCTCTGACTAGATTTGAGATGGGGGCTGAACGGGTGTTGAGTGAATGTAATTTTGATTGGTCCGAACTGGTAGAAAACTCAAAAGGAGTAAAGAAGAAATTGTTGGAGTATGACTGGATACAAACTATTGAGGGTACAAACTCTCATAGTTTGTATTCAAATCCAATAGCAATAGATAGAAGAAGGGAGACCGTACCATCATATTTAAAACATTTCCCTAACTCCTGTTGGCTGCAACAGTTCATGAGATTCCAGCTGAGCGCTCTGAACCCAGGTGAGGTAGAATTAAAAAGATCAACAAGGACTTATGTCTCAGGGGACTGTCATATTTGTACCCAAAAGGGTATGCTGCAAACACGTTCTCATACATTGATAGAATGTGAGGTTTTGCAATCATTGAGGCTACAATTGTGGTCTAACCACGTCCATGATGTCTCCCTTTTGAATGTGACAGATTTTTATGCTAGGTTGTCTAGTGGTGAGCATACAGGATTAACCTGCACGATAATTAAAATTCTGGGAGTGGCTGGCCTAATTAAATTGAGGTGGTCAGTAGGAAGGAGTGGACATCGGTCATTCTGTTTCAGCTCCATTTGATTTGAGATGAATTGTTTTTCTACGTAGAGTAGTGTGTGGTTGGAGGAGAATGGATTGGGGATTTTAATGGTTTAATTTTACAGAATTCATTTTATGAATTTGTGATGAATATATTGTATTATGTATGTAAGAAATGTTTGAGTTAACAATAAAATGTTTTGCTCACATGGTGAGATATTGCACATTTTAATTGGTTTTAATTGAAAAATGTGGTATTTGTATAAGATTGTTTTATAGAACCGAAATTACAATTACAAAAAAATGGTATCTGCTTCCATATGTGACTCTACTACAAAGAGCGCCATGTCTTCAACGCCTTTTCAGGAAGGTGATGCTGCTTTAGCACAAGTTCTATAGGCTACTTTAATTAGTAGTGCAGTATCGTCATCAGTGAGTGCTGGTGAGGGGTCAGAAATTCGAGGCAGACAACTCGATAGAGGTTTTTCACAAGTAGCCATTTTATTCAATTATAAGCCAAGCCTGTAATAAACGCTTCGCTTTCCCTAACCTAACGAGGATTTCCCTGCCTGTAAAAATAAGACTAAAGGAAAACACTCTAATAAAAGAATCTGTTCCTCACACTTGTACAAACAACAAAATCATACATATATCAGATGGCCATTCAAGTTCAACAAAATAGCAGTTATATTTAAACATACACTTTATAACCATGTATCCTTGTAACCAGGGTCGGATACCTCTCCCCAGTATTAAAGCAGGATTTTCCTAATTAAAGTTCCAAATGAAAAAGTTCTTTTCAATAGCCAAGCTCTGCTCTGAACACAATGTTCTTTTCGCTCCAAAAGTCTTTCACTTGGCGTTTGGATTGTCTTTTGAATGATTTATCACTCTTCAAAATGATTGTTCAAGATCCCAAAAAACCAAAAAGACTTTGGGCCTCATTACGAGTGCTACGATAAGGGGTTAACGGCACCGGTAAGGATGCCGGTGCCGTTAACCCCTTACCGCTGCATTCCGAGGTCCCTTAGCAGGTCCCACTAAGGCTGCTAAGGGACCAGGGAGCTAATAACGGGCCCGCTATTTGCGGGCCCGTTATTAGCTCCTTCCCCATTCCCATTGAGCCCTATGGGGGCTCGAATGGGAATGGGGAATGGTATTCAGAATGGGGACTTATCGGGTCCTCCAAGGTTGGAATGACGCGGTAAGTACCCATTCCGAGAACCCGGACCCGGACCCGGTATGCAGTAAGGGGGTAGCCATGGTGCTAAAAGCACCATGGCTACCTCCTACCTCGTAATGAGGCCCTTTGTCTTCCTACTTTTATTCAATATTTCAATATAACTTATTTTCTTTGAAGTACAACTACTTCAATTTTTCTTCTTCATCAACAACAATAGTTTATCAGGATGGTTTTACCACAGTTCATCACAACACATTAGTGGCCTTCCCACTTTCTTTCCACCCCAACCTTCCACCACAGTGCAGCACTTCAATTTCTTCTTCCCGGTTCACCAACCTGCAAGGACTACTACCAAGAATCTGTTTCCTGCTATACTCGCCTCCCAGGATAACAACTCCTAACACTACTACATATGCTATGTGCTTCAAACTTTAGAAAAGTCTTTGACCTTCACCCACATTGAAATTCACAACTTTTTCTGTGAGGATATAATACTCATTGGTGCTGTTAATTCCACTGATGTTATGTTCCTCTCCTCCTTGATACTTTCTACAAGGAGAGCTTATCTCCTGCCACCTTTGATTTCCCACTTCTACACCAGTTAACTGCTGACAATGTCTATTTGTTAAAATTGCCCTTCTTTGGCTTAGGCAATGCCGGTTGTTGCCTTGCTTAAATATTGCCTCCTCTTTACTTTGGCAATGATGATTATAACTTTTCTCTTCTCCCTTTCAATATGAGTATCATATCACTTTTGCTTTCTTTCTTTAGTTCGGTATGCACAATGTTTGCGAGTGGTTAGCTGTTTACAGCGGAGCGCCCTGCGATTACCAAACGAAGACCAACTCACCGGTCTTTTCCTGCGTGTCCGCTTGGCCTGCTGCAACTTCTTCTTTTCTTGTCCACTCCTGAGCTTCTGACAGCTCTCGTCGCACTACCTCGACCCGCTCCTTTCTGACAGGCAGTCTGCGGTGCACCTCGCGTATTCCGGTGCTCGCCAGCCACTGGAATGGAACACAGTATTCGGAGAGCAACTCTCTCCCACAGGACAGCCTGTCACAATACTGCTTCCTGCTGCGTGACCTCTGCACTTCAGGTTACTGACTCCTATGACTCTCTCGGGACCGCAATCCGCTATGAACACAGATCAGGCTCCGGCGTCTTCGTTTCTCTGCCGCTCCCCGTGCTGCTGGTTACTACTTCTTATGGCCTACACCTGAAGGGGCTTTACATATTCAAAAGTCCTGTTCAGGTGTGGGTCATTTGAACTACTAGACTGCACTCTGTAGTTCAGTACCTCTGAGCCCCTCCTCCTCGTCCCAGTATTTAGAGCATTATGGGACTTGAAGTCCCTAATGTTCTGGTACCTTTTTTATATTCAATGTTTCAAATCTAACCTTATTTAATTCACTTTGTTCATTGAATACACCTTTAGGGGAGGATTCTAGAGGAGCTCATGTATATATATTTCTGAGGCTTGTGGAATCTGCCTAGATCACATGCTGTGCATAGGCCGACATCTAGTGGAAGCTGCAGAGTATTAGTTTGTTTTTCCAAACTCGAAAATGGGTGTCGACACAGGGCGTGCCAGTAATACTATCCCTAGTGTGACGTCCACTGTACCCATGATCCCTCACGCGTATAGGACCCTCAGATTGTTTTTTTCAGCCATACTTGTCGGAAGCATTGTTGCAGAGTTCCCTGGCTTTCTGCCATTTTGCTAAAAAACATTAAAATGTCCCCATTCTTTGACCCCCACATAGAAGATCGACGTCGGTCCCAAGAACAAACAACTGTCGAGACTGCCCTGCGGACTTTGGGCTTCGGAAGACCTCTGGCCTCTGCCCGGGCCTCGGAAGGCCTCTGGCCTCGGCCCTGCAAGTAGGGAGAGTGGGAGGTGGAAACATACTCACACTCCTTATTTCCTACATACACCAGCCCGCTGCCATAAGGTGACAAATGGAGAGTACTCCATTTAAATTTTGCCCCAAGTGCAACCGCAAGTACCCTTGGGTTGACAAACATGCCACCTGTAATCTGTTTGCCTAGGGACCACCCCGAGGCTAACTGCAGAGCGTGTAGCCTTTTTAAGGCAAAGACACTAAAGGACCACTCCACTAATCGTTGGGCCCATCACGCCAGGCAGCTCAAGGCCATGGAAGTGGTGGGATCCTTCAGTGATGGCAGCAACGCCGACCTTTCGGACGGCGAGGGCACAGGGGTGTCGAAAGACACCCAAGTGCTAGTCCCCGACCTCGGAGGATTGTCCTGCGGGGCAGTTATGGGGAACACACCCGGCGACACGAGCGCTACCCAGTCTTCTACACCTAAACACACTAATCCCAGCTGAGACTCGACACGCGTGTTCTCGGAAAAAGGAGGCACGTAGAGACCGGTCACAGAATCGGTGTCCTCTGGGCGTTCCAGGTCGAGATCGCCTCACGACACACAGCAACCTTCCACAGTTGCAAAGAGTGCCTCGCTCCCCAACGTCACGGAGGTATGGTCGTCAGATGACGAATCCGACCTCCACCCCCAAGTTGCACGCTTAGAGTCAGCTCTGGCATCCCGTTCGGCATCTGCCTCCAAAAGTCGACGTGCACACTAGAAAGATTCAGAGAGTACCTTACACACCCCCAAATCTCGACGCCAGGCGTCGAAAGGTTCAGAGAAGGTCAAAACATCAGGGAAACACTCTTCTACTCAAAGGGAACGGGACAAACAGCAGAAAAAGTAATCACACTCAACTTCTGCACCCCAGGTACACAAGGACAGACACGTCTTCAGATAAGGATAGATCCAAGACCCCTGTCCCTGTCACTAAACCCAAACTTATCCCTCCCGCTCCTCAGGATATGGGAATAGAAGAGGAACCTCAACAGGAGGTTGTCATCCCCAGTTCCAGAGAATGGAGCACTGAGGACATAGACAGGGTAATGAGAAGAATGTCTTCCTTGGCTAATTTTTATGAAAAAAAACAGAGCATTTTCTCAGTTATCAGAGTACCCCTGACAACGCTACTCCTTCATGATCCAAGGACCCTCAGCCTCCTGGTAAGAGACCTCGATTTGAGACTCCAGCTCAGGGCCTGATTTCAGACCCTTACTACATCCAACCTTACTAGCAGTATGGTGAGGATCCAGACATAGAAATATTAGATGACCAAACAGGAGTCAATTATTATGGAGATGACGAGGGCCAAGATGGGGAGGAGGAAGACGAGGCAGAAGTCTACAATATAGACTCTCCTGTTCGCAAAGAACCACAGGTTACTGACTCTCCAGTAGATAACCAGCCCCTTCTAAATGAGGTCTTAGCTAGAGCTGCAGAGCACTTCCACGTAGACACTCAGGGGGCGCAAGAAGAGAGGGACTTTGCAGAGGAGATCATGGGGGACAAAAGACCCATTGCCCAAGCCATTCCAATTCTGAAGTCCATCTAACGCAGAATGGATCTTCCCTCCTCACCCCTAATCTCACCAGGGCTGTAAACCCCAGAATTGAAAAGATGTTCAGGGCCGCCCAGTCTCACCTACTTTACATAAGGGGTCAACTTAAGCCCGACTCGTTGGTAGTCACTAACACCAGGAAAAGAGCGAGGACACGTCTATCAGCATCTGAGGCTCCCCCAGACAAGGAGAGCAAGAGGATTTATGGGTTAGGAAGGAAAGTTGCCTCCACTTCCACTTACCAGGCAAGAATCGCCAATACCACCACTCTGCTGGCAAGCTATAATTGCCACCAGTGGGAGCAGGTAGCTGCTCTCATTGACTCCGCACCGGAACCACTAAAGGGTCAGTTAGCCCAGATCGCGTCGGAGGGTAGAGCCGTGTCCGGATGCATTCTAAAGACGACCTTTGACACCGCAGATAATGCAGGCCGGCTCATTGCAGAGAACACCGTCATTAAGAGGCACGCTTGGCTTAGACAGTCAGGGTTTAAACCCGAGACCCAGGCTACCCTTATCGATATGCCGGTGCAACCGAATGTCTGGTTTGCAAAGCAGTAGAGGAGGCACTCAAAACTGCCAAAGACGAGTACAATACCCTTAAGTCCCTGGGACAATTGACTAATAAGCCCACAAACCAAAGAGGGAATAGTAATTTTCATCACTCACGCGGCCAAAATTCACAGAGGGGCTCCAATTACGCACAGGGGCAGGGTACATAGTGGGGTGGCAACCAACAGACTACCCAAAGTTACGGAAGAGGTAATAAGAGGAGCCGAGGAAGAGGCAGCCCAGCCAGAGGTGGTACACCTCCCGGCAAAAGGTGACGTTCCGCTCAGTGTCCCTTCCCACGCATCCCCAGTAGGGGGGCGCATTTCCAACTTCACCCAGGCATGGGAAGGGATCACATCAGACAGATGGGTGCTGTCAACAGTGTCCGCAGGATACTGCATCGAACTGCTGGAGCGCCCCCGCAACCACCCTCCATGACAAAAGATACATTCCCTGGATCACCAAAAGATCCTCCTCAAGGAAATTGTCAATCTTCTCGCAAAGGACGTGATATAACTCGTCTCGGGCAACTAGGTAAACAAGGGTATTTATTCAACTTACTTCCTTGTGCCAAAAAAAGATTTGACAATGCGCCCAGTATTAGACTTACGCACTTCAAACAAGTATGTCAGGCCCCAAAAATTTCGCATGACTGCTTTCCAAGAGGTAATCCCCCTTCTAAAAAGAGGGGATTACATGGCAACATTGGACATGAAAGATGCCTATTTTCATATTTCCATGTTCCCAGCGCACAGAAGATTCTTGCGCTTCAAGGTGGACAGTCAGCACTACCAGTTCAAGGTGCTGCCCTTCGGTATAGCCTCGGCTCCAAGGGTATTCACCAAGGTACTGGCATGGCCGCAGCACACCTACGCAGGGAGGCAATCCCTGTGTACCCTTACCTAGACGAATGGCTCATCACGGGGGAAACCTCAGTAATTTGCAGATCCAACATCCAAAGAACTAACGACCTCCTCTTCGAATTGGGTTTCTCTATCAACGAGAAAAAATCAAGCCTGGTGCCAAGCACTTCCAAGCAGTTCCTTGGAGCTGTACTAAACACTCAAGAGGGGTTGGCCTTTCCATCAGAAGAAAGAATTCGGAATCTACTACTGCAAATTCCTCTACATCAGCCCGGTCGCCAGATGAGGATGCGCAAAGCGATGCGTTTGCTAGGCATGATGGCGTCATGTATTTACCTGGTTCCCCATGAGTGCCTGCGCATGCGACCCATACAGGAAAGGTTGGCGAAACAATGGTCTCAGGCAAGTGGTCAGTGGGACGATCTAGTGGTCGTTTCGCCAACACTTGTACAAAGTCTTCACTGGTGGACGAGATAGAACCTGTCAAAGGGGAAACCCTTTTTCGATCCGGAGATGCAGGCTGTCGTCACTACAGACGCGTCCCTACCGAGGTGGGGAGCACACCTCCTTCACCACACAGCTCAGGGTCTCTGGTCTCACACAGTGGCCAAGAATCACATCAGTCTTTTAGAGCTTCTGGCAGTCTTCAGAGCGCTTCGAGAGTTCGAACCCCACCTGATGAACCTGTCAGTGCAGATCTTAACAGACAGCACGACTGCCATGTTTTACATAAACAAGCAGGGAGAAAATGTGGACATGGGCACTAAGACGGAACATTTACCTGTCATCTCAACATGTTCCAAGGGATCTCAATTCACTAGCAGACGCTTTAAGCAGAGATCCCCTCCCAGAAGAACACAAATGGTGTCTACACAGAGAAGGCGTAGAAGACCTATTCTCACAGTAGGGTTTCCCCACTATAGACCTATTCGCCACAAGCGAAAACAAACAATGCCTAGGATTCGCATACAGGTTCCCCCAGCCAGACTCCAGGGGGAACGCCCTGTGGATGAACTGGTCAGGGATGTTTACCTACACTTTTCTACCAATGCCTCTCATGAGCAAGGTGGTCAACAAGATGCACAGAGAATCGATGACGCTCATCCTAGTTGCTCCCATGTGGGCGAGACAACCGTGGTTCCCACACCTACGCAGACTAGCGGTGTGCGAACCCATCAAACTCCCGTGCTGGTACAACCTACTGTCCCAGCACCAAGGTCAAACAGTGCATCCTCAACTCAACTCAATGAACCTAGCAGCATGGCTCCTGAGGTCATAGAGTTCGGACATCTGATGCTTGTAACTGCTTAGATTCACAGTTTACAGTTTGTTCTTCGAAACTCGTAAAGGGGCGTCGAAATAGGGTGTGCCAGTAATACTATCCCTAGTGTGACGTCCACTGTACCCATGATCCTCACGTGTGTCGGACCCTCAGATAGATTTTTTCCGCCATACTTGTCGGAAGCATATCGCAGAGTTCCCTTGGCTTTAGCCATTTATCTTTATAATTACAAAATGTCCCCATTCTCCAACCTTACGTCGAAGATCAATGAAGATCGACGTCAGTGACTCGAGACCGAGGAAGAACAGCCGTCTAGACTACACAATGGACTTTGGGCCTCGGAAGGCCTCTGGCCTCGGCCCGGGACTCGGAAGGCCTCTGGCCACGACCCTGTGCAAGTAGGGAGAGTGGGGGGTGGTCACACTCATTTCCTACATATACCCGTCTGCTGCCAATTAGTGACATATGGAGAGTACTCCCTTTAAATTCTGCCCAAAGTGTAACCGTGAGTTTCCCTGGTTAGACAAACACAATACGTGTAACTTGTGTCTCCCACGGGACCATCCCGAGGCCAGTTGTAGAGCTTGTAAGCTCTTCAAAGCCAAGACACTCAAAGACCGCTCGACGAAGCGCTGGGCCCACTACGCCAGGCAGCTAGAGGCCATGGACGTGTTGGTTCCTTCAGCGTTGGCAGTTATGGGGACAACACCCAGCGGCAAGAGCGCAACACACACCTCTTCCACCAAGCACACTAACCCCAGCCGAGATTAGACACGTATGTCGATCGATCGGCAAAAGAAGGCATCAAGAGAGCGGTCCGCCGATTCGGTGTCCTCTGGGCGTTCCAGGTCACGGTCGCCTCAAGGCACACAGCAACCGTCACGGTTGCTAAGGGTTTCACATTACCAAAAGTCATTGAGGCCTGGTTGGGTTGTCAGAAGACGAATTCGACCTCTTCCCCCAAGTAGCACGTTTGACGTCTACTTCTGTAGCACGTTCGACGTCTGCTTCCGAGATTCAACGCCCCTCTTCCAAGACTTCTGAATCTCGTGACGCCACCTCAGAATCTCAACGCCAAGCGTCGAAACATTCAGAGAACCCTAAAGGTTCAGGAAAACATTCCTCCAGTCATGGGAAAGGGGAAAACAACATAAGAAGGACTCAGAACATCAGGTTCACAAGGAAAAACACAAAGAAAAGTCCAAGGTCCCTGACCCTGTCTTCAAGGAAAAGTCTGTTCCTCACAATACTCAGTATATAGACATAAGTGAAGAACCACAGCAGGAGAGGGTTATCCCCAGTTCCAAGCAATGGAACTCCGAGGACATTGATAGCGAAATGAGGAGGATGTCCTTTTTTGGATATTTCTATGAAAAAGACCCTAATTACTTTCATAGCTATCATAATACACCAGCTACCTCTGCTCCTTCGCGATCCAAAGACCCTCAACCTCCTACTAAGATGCTCCGTTCTGAGACTCCAGTTCAAGATCTGATTTCAGATCCTTCTATAATTCAGCCTTACCAACCATATGGTGAGGAGTCAGAAGTACAAATGCTGGAAGACCAGACAGGGGTCGATTACCATGGGGATGATGAGGACCAGGAAGAGGAAGACGAGGCAGAGGCCTATAGTCTTGACTCCCCTATTCCCAAAGATCCCCCAGTGAATGACTCACCGGTTGATAATCAACCTTTACTTAATGAGGTATTAGCTAAAGCTGCAGCCCATTTTCAAATTGACTCACAGGGTGTCCAAGAAGAGAGAGATTTTGCAGAAGAAATTCTAGGGGACAGGAAATCCACTGCCCAAACTATCCCCATTTTAAAATCGATCCAACGCAGAATCGGTTCTTCTCTGGTAACCCCTAATCTTACTCAGGCGGTTAATCCACGAGTAGAAAAATTATTTAGGGCCGCTCCCTCCGATCCATTATACATAAGGGGTCAGTTAAAACCCGACTCATTGGTGGTAACAACCACCAGAAAGAGGGCGGGATCACCACTAGCTTCCTCTGAAGCACCCCCGGACAAAGAGAGCAAGAGAATATATGCTCTGAGGAGGAAGGTGGCAGCCACGTCAGGATACCAAGCATGCATTGCCAACACCACAACTCTGTTAGCAAGCCACAACTGCCACCAATGGGAACAGGTAGCTGCCCTCATTGCCTCTGCACCCGAGCCTCTAAAGAGCCAGTTAGCCCAAATTGCATCAGACGGAAGATCAGTGTCTGGATGCATTCTCAAAGCAAACTTCGATGCAGCAGATAATGCAGGGAGACTAATAGCAGAAGGCACAGTTATTAAACGCCATGCTTGGCTACGACAATCAGGGTTTAAGCACGAGACCCAAGCCACCCTCATAGACATGCCGGTAGAACCGAACGTCCTATTTGGGAAAGCAGTGGAGGAAGCACTAAAGACGGCTAAGGACGAATACGAAACCTTAAAGTCCCTCGGCCAACTGACAAATAAGCCCTCAGGTCAAAGGGGAAATAACAATAATTTTCATCGCTTTCGCGGCCAAAACTCCCAAAGAGGGTCCAATTACTATCAGGGTCAAGGATCCTCATGGGGCAGCAATTAGCAGGCTACCCAAGGTTTCACTAGAGGTCAAAGCATGGGCTGCGGTAGGGGGAGAAGCAGCCCAGGTAGAGGCGCTATGCCTCCCAATAAACAGCTGCGGGTCCCTTCCCATGGATCCCCAGTAGGGGGGCGCATTTCCCTCTTCACCCACGCATGGGAAGGGATCACTTCAGACAGATGGGTGCTGTCCACAGTGTCCGTGGGATACTGTATAGAGCTACTGGAACCCCCCCGCAACCAAACTCCAAGACAGAAGATACACTCCTTGGAGCACCAAAGAATCCTCCTTGAGGAGATCGTCGTTCTTCTTGCAAATGACGCAATAGAACTCGTCCCAGGCAACCAGGCAAACAAGGGTATTTATTCAACCTACTTTCTTGTGCCAAAAAAAGATCTAACGATGTGCCCAGTATTAGACTTGCGCCCTGCAAACAAGTATGTCAAGCCACACAAATTCTGCATGTCTACACTCCAGGAAGTAATCCCCCTACTAAAAAGAGGGGATTACATGGCAACATTGGATATGAAAGATGCCTATTTTCATATTTCCATGTTCCCAGCACAGAGAAGATTCTTGCGTTTCAAGGTGAACAGCCAGCACTGCCAGTTCAAGGTGCTGCCCTTCGGAATAGCCTCGGCCCCAAGGGTATTCACCAAGGTACTGGCGGTGGTGGCGGTGCACCTATGCAGGGAGGCAATACTGGTGTACCCTTACCTGGACGACTGGCTCATCACAGGGGAAACCCCCGTAATTTGCAGATCCAACATTCAAAAAACAATCAACCTCCTCTTCCAATTGGGCTTCTTAATCAACGAGAAACAAATCAAGCTTGGTGCCAAGTACCTCAAAACAGTTCCTAGGAGCTGTCCTAGACACCCAAGAGGGGTTGGCCTTTCCGTCAGAGGAAAGAATTCGAAATCTGTTGCTGCAAATTCCTCAACATCAGTCCGGTCTCCAGATAAGGGTGTGCAAAGCAATGTGTTTACTAGGCATGATGGCATCTTGCATTTACCTGGTTCCACACGCGCGCCTGCGCATGCGATCCATGAAGGAATGGTTGGTGAAGCAATGGTTTCAGGTAAGTATTCAGTGGGACGATATAGTGGTTGTTTCGCCAACACTAGTACAAAGCCTTCGCTGGTGGACAAGAGAGAATCTTACAATGGGGAAACAATGTTATGATCCAGAAATACAAGCCATCTTCACAACAGACACATCCTTGACAGGGTGGGGAGCTCACCACCTTCACCACACAGCTCAGGGTCTCTGGTCTCACACAGTGGCTCAGCAGAATCACATCATTCGAAGGGATTGTGTCCTCCGACGTATTCCTTATCTTTGATAGATCATCTCCAGCTTGCTGGCCTCGGAAAACATTTTCAGTAGAGAGCGCTGCGCGTCGATGTCCCTCGAGCCGATGTCCCTCGACAGCCTCCGAATCGGCGCCGACGTCATCACGCGTATAAATAGACTCGGGCAGCTTCCGTTGCTCAGTTCCGTTTTTCCACGCTTCGTGGTGCCTCGGAATATCCTTGCTCAGTTCTTCAGTCAAATATACTTCATTATTCCTCGAGAATACCGTACTCGATGGCTTCCTCATCCGAACCGACGACTCCACGGTCCGGCTTCAAAAAATGTCGAGACTGTGGAAACAAAATGTCGTTGATGATCCTCACAGGATCTGTTTGTGGTGCCTGGGAGTCGAGCGCCATTGTTCGGAGTGCGAGGACTGCATGTCCATGACGGCGAAAGCCTTGAAGGAGCGTAAGGGGAAGCTCGAGAGCGGAAAGGCAGTTAAAACTTCTTCAAAAGTTTCTTCGGCGGAGTCGAGACATTCGTCTCCTCGCCATCACAAAAGACATTCTCGTTCTAGATCTCGAAACAGTTCCCATCACTCTTCGAGATCTAAGCATTCAAAAAAGACGTCGAAGATCCCCTTCCTCGTCTTCTTCTTCCGTTTCCCCAAAAAGGGTCTCCTGCCCCACAAAACATAGCTCTCAGGCTGAGTGGGAGGAATTCAGGAAAAAGATGCTTAGCGTCTTCGAGAAAGCGGCCTTGACCCCCTCGAAGACTGCTGAGGGTGATACCCTGGGTGAAAGACCCGAAAAATCAAAACGCTGCGAGTCGCAGCACCCGGCGAAAGAAGCTACTAGAGAGCGTCACGAACCCTCGAGTAACGGCAAGGTCGCGTCTTCGACGCGGTCGTCGAAGATCCCTTTGACGCATAGATCGGCCTCTTCGACGCCATTATCGAAGGGTTCTTCGACGCACAGGTCAGTCGATTCGACGCATCTTCGACGCCGACATTGACGCCGAGAAAGGACAAACCCACGGCCACCCCACAGCCACTGGACATACCCAGAGCCTCGATCACGAGAATGTAGTCGACAACCTTGAGTAGAATTCCGATACTCTCGAGTTCCTCAAGGCCTCTACCAACTTTCTCGACGCCTTTTTCGATGGCTTCGAAGCCTTTAACGTCCGCGTCGACGACATCTATGTTTTCTCAGCCAATTATGACGAATTTGGCCCCTTCTGCTCTGGAAATGGGATTAATACCATTTCCAAGATCTGATTCCAGAGCCTTAGCATCTTTTTATGAAGAAGGGGAGAATTCGGATCAGGAGAGACCTTTTGAGTTGCAGGGATCTGCAACTCCTGTACCAGAGGAATTTACCTCGGAGGAAAGTAGGTTTAAGGACCTCCAAGAATCCTTACATGAAGCAAGTGGGTTGGACACTTCCCCAGAAGTGGAATTTGCCAAACCAGACCCAGGGGAACATGCCAAAACCCCTTATAGAACCTTGATGGCAAGGATAATATCGTTTATGGGATGGTCTACATCCTCACCTGCTTTTCAGCAAGACGACCTCACAGACATTTTGGTTAAAGGTCCACAGGAGGATCCTGTGGTGCCATTTCATGCGGCATTACAAAGGAAAATATTGGCAAACTTGGAAACCCCTGAGGTTATCCCGGCGGTTAACAAAAAATTATCAGCCAAGTATAGGGTGTCTACTGCTGACCCTGAATATTTATCCAGACACCCAACTCCGGAGAGTCTGGTTGTGCAGGCAGCAACTTCATCAGGTAGTAAATCGGCTTACCCTACTGTTCCACAGGACAGGGATGACAAGAGATATGACTCTATGGTCAAAAAAGTCTTTTCTGCATGTAGCATGGCGTTGAAATCCATCAATGTTACGTGTACGCTCGCAAGGTTCAGCCACACAGTTTGGGAGTGTGCTTCATCAGCGGCTATTCCAACAAAAAGAGAGATTAAGGGTATATGGCACCAGCCTACCCTAAGTATGAAGGGGTTAACCCTTAAAAAATTGCAACAATCAAACTGGTGCTAGACGTCACTCTATTCTCTGTGTGAATTATATTCTCATGTCCTTATTTATTTCCGGGCGAATGAGAAACAACACCATCTACTTAGACATAGATTTGTAAAAAAAAATATATATGCATATTTTATTGTTCATTTACACACAAGTATTAAAACACGCGCCCTTAAGGTGCAGAATTAAAGTGCTTTTGTCAGCTCCTATATTTGGAGTATAGATCTCACATTAACAATCATGTATGCACAACACTAGATCCCTTTCCATCGGTGATTCAGTTAATTTGAATTTTGAACCGTTAGAGTGTTTTGTGCTGTGTTGTTTTAACACTCCTTAATCATTCCTTGTCTCGCACGTCCCACTCGAACACATTCCATTCGTTCTTTCCATCAATCACTATTATCATCTCATTCTAGACACACACACAACTAGTGCCCAACATATTTCTTTCTGTTTTAGTGTTTCTGTGATTAATACTTGGAAATTCTTCAGGGGCTTTTTTAGTAAAGGGTAAGTGAAAGGGGCATCACTATTTTGTCAATGTCGTAACTTAAAAACAAACATCAATTACTACAAGCAGATTCATGTCCACTATTTGTGTTGGAGTCTTAGTGGTATCTTCTTCTTAAGGGTTTAAATTACCCTTGCCTTCCACCCGTTTTGGTGATTGTTTGGTCCACGGCTTTTTGGCCTAAGTGGTCATGGGGTGAGAGTTGTTTCACTCGTGCGGATAGGTCCGTTTACACCTCGGAGTGCGCTCCGTTTCTATAGTTTTCCAAAAGTGTGTCTGAAGACTCTGTTGCCTTCTACTGGGTTTTCTGTATGGGTGCTAGTTACATCCAGCTCGGATTTGGGGTCTTTTGGTTACTTCCCAATCTGAGCGTACTGCTCATGCGCGTTGTGTTTACACTTGGAGCGATCTACGGCGCCGGATGTTTTCCCCGTTTTCGTTTGTCAAGCAGTTATTAATTAAACAGGTTTGTTCTCACTGCCGTTATTGGATGTTGATTCCTCGTTCAAGTGTGGCTACGGCGTTGTGTTTCGGTACCCGTTCCGCGTTCGAATGTAACTGGAACGTCCGCGTTCTCACTGCCGTCAAGCACTTCCGGGTTCACGTCTGTCATCAGCGGCTGACTGCCTCCCGGAGGGAGAAGAAAGGGAAGCGTTTCTAAACATCATTAAGGATGGTAAAGACGCAATGTGCGAATCCCTTCAAACTGGCATTGATTCTGCTGACAGCATCAGCAGGGCCATAGCGGCAAGTACAACAACCAGGAGATTTGCTTGGTTGTGGAAGTCTGGTTTTGCTCCAGATGTGCAAAGCAGACTCTTGAATATGCCCTTTGACGGCTCTTCCTTGTTTGGTAAGAAGGCGGATGACAGTTTAGAAAAGCTTCAAACATCAAAGGCAGCAGCAAAATCCCTGGGAGCTGCAATCCGTCGGACACCATATCGCCCCTCAGGAACCTCTTGGAGAGGTAAGTCCTTTCGCTTCTATTCCGCATTCGGAAGAGGCAGAGGACAGCAGGTTCAAAGGGGTCCGAAAAAATTCACCCGAGGTGGACGGGTTAAAAATACAAAAGCCGCAGCAGCAGGTGCCTCTTTACCCTCGGCATCTGCATCAGCCGCCTCCAAACCGCTCTGAGGGCTCTCCTCACAAGACACCAGTTGGGGGAAGGTTAACTCAACATCTGACGGAATGGCAGACTATTAAGTCAGATGCTTGGGCATTAGAGACAGTTGCCCAAGGTTACTGCCTGCCTTTTCTACGCATCCCTCAGAGTCATCCACCGGGGAACAGCTCTCTGAAAGTTCCAGATCCGCTCCTCTTGCAGGAAATTGTAGACCTGCTAGAGAAAGGTGCCATAGAACCGGTACCTGTAGTGGAGAGGAACAAGAGCTGGTACTCCCCCTACTTTCTCATACCGAAGAAAGATGGAGGACTGAGACCTATCTTGGACTTACGAGAATTGAACAAGTTCCTCAGGAAGGACAAGCTCAAGATGGTAACTCTCTCTCAGATCCGTCAGGCCCTCCAACTCCAGGACTGGCTGGTATCGCTGGACCTCCAGGATGCTTATTTCCATGTGCCAATCCATCTCAAACACAGGAAATACCTGAGGTTCTCAATTGGCGGCTCTCATTATCAATTTCGAGTTCTGCCATTTGGGCTGACCTCCGCCCCGAGGGTCTTCACCAAGCTAATGTCGGTAGTGGCTGAAAGTCTAAGGAGGGAAGGGATTCACGTCTACCCCTACCTGGACGATTGGCTGATCAGAGCTGTATCTCCGGAACAAGCTCAGATTCAGCTAGATTATGTCTGCCACTTCCTTCACAAACTGGGCTTCTCCCTCAATTTAAAGAAGTCACAGATGATACCATCACAGAGACTCCAGTTCATTGGAGCGGTCCTGGACACTTCCCTGGGAAAAGCCTTGCCACCAGAGGTGAGGGCTCAAGATATTCTGCAGATGGTCACCAAGTTTCAAAATGCCCAGCGTCTCCCAGCCTTCGACTTTTTGAGGTTGCTAGGCCTCATGGCATCCTGGATCTTCCTTGTGCCAGAGGCTCGCCTGAGAATGAGATCTCTTCAGTGGGCACTCAGAACTCGAGGTCGCAATTCTCAGGGAGAATGACAGACCTCCTTCAGGTTCCGGACAAGGTGGCTCGAGACCTTAAGTGGTGGGCCTGCCAGAAAAACATCTTGAAGGGAGAACTGTTTTGGCAACCATGGCTGGAGATAACAGTAGTCACAATGCCTCACTCACGGGGTGGGGAGCTCATACCAACGACTTGACCATCAGCGGTCGTTGGTCTCCATCGGAGTCCAGACTACATATCAACCTGTTAGAGCTGAGAGCAATCAGACTAGCGCTGAAGGCTTTTCTGCCATCTGTACAGGGCAAAAATGTCCTGATAATGACGGACAACACAGTGGCCATGCACTACCTCAACAAAAGAGGAGGCGTAGGATCACTGCCACTGTGCAGAGAGGCAATGCAGCTCTGGTTTTGGGCAATTCAAGAAGGGAATCTCTCTATTGGCAGTTCACCTAGCCGGAGAGAAGAACTTGACGGCGGACGCTCTGAGCAGGCAGGGCACAGTCTCCCACAAGTGGGAACTAACTCAGGAAGTCCTTCAGGAGATCTTCGCCCTTTGGGGAACCCCTCAAGTGGATCTGTTTGCCACCAGTACCAACAGGAAGTGTGATCTGTTTTGTTCAAGGGAATTTCCCCCGAGAGGAGCTCTAGGGGACGCGTTCATAGTGGACTGGGAGTTTCCACTCCTGTACGCGTTTCCACCAGTCCCTGTCATTCCTCAAATGATCAAGAGGTTGAGAAGATTCCAGAGGACCATGATCCTAATTTCCCCAGACTGGGCCAAGAGAACGTGGTACCCGGACCTTCTGGACATGTCCATCTGCCTTCCAATTCATCTTCCACTCAAGGAGAATCTTCTCTCACAGAAGGGAGGTCAGGTTCTCCATCCAGACATCAGAACCCTCAACCTTCACACCTGGCTTCTGAAAGGTTGAGATACAAAGATTGGGACCTCCCTGATGACGTCATGGAGGTGTTGCTTTCGGCCAGAAGGACAGCAGCAAAGTCTTTATACTGCTGCCATTGGAACAAATTTTGCAGCTGGTGTAGAGAAGAGAATATCGACCCCTTTTCATGTGGCACACCAACGGTGTTATCCTTTTATACTCTACTTGGCAAATTCATGCCTTCAAGTTGGCACTATCAAGGGCTATCTCGCAGCGCTCTCGATCTTCAAGCGCATTGCAGAGGAGCCATCGTATTTCAAATTACCCTTAGTAATACAATTTCTAAAGGGATTAACTAATGTCTACCCTCCAAGACCGTTCCAGGTTCCTTTATGAGACTTAAATGTAGTCTTTAATTTCCTGATGGGTACTCCTTTTGAACCACTCCACTCTTGTTTGCTAAGATTTCTCACCCTTAAAACTGTCTTGTTAGTGGCATTAACATCTGCTAGAAGGATGAGCGAATTACAAGCTCTATCTTGTAAACCCCCTCATACCATTTTTCATAAAGACAAAGTTGTCCTACAGGTGAAGCCTAATTTCCTTCCAAAGGTGGTTTCTGAATTCCACATCACTCAGAAAATTACCTTACCTTCGTTCTATCCTCCTCCCCATCCGGGGAAAGAGGAAGAAAGGCTACATAGGCTGGACCCAAGGCGAGCTTTAAGCTTTTACATCAGCAGACTTGCTAGGATTAGGCAAGCAGACCAACTGTTCGTAGGTTACTCAGGGCACAAATTGGGACTACCGATAACAAAACAGACCATTTCCAGATGGATTATTTTGGCCATTCTGGAATGTTACAAACTAGCAGGGAAATAGCCTCCTAAAAATCTTAGGGCTCATTCATCCAGGGGTATCGCATCCTCTTCGGCCCTCCAAAGAGGGGTTCCGGTTCGAGACATATGTGCAGCTGCCACATGGCCGTCCGCACATAACTTCACAAGATTTTACAACCTGGATTCCTCCTCTAGTCAAGAGACTAGGTTTGGCAAAGCGGTATTACATTCTGTTCATTCCTAAAGGGAAACATGGTGTTTTTACTCCCACCTCCAATTACACACCACTGCTATGGGAGTCTATCAAAGATAAGGAATACGTCGGAGGACACAATCCCTTCGAAGAACAAGTTACTTCTTACCTGGTAATGTTCTTTCGATGGGATGTTCCTCCGACGTATTCCTTATCGCCCCTCCCATCTATCCCCGCAGTAATACTTCCCTTGTGGTTGCAGCTTACGCTCCTTCAAGGTCAATAACCAATTAATGTAAAACAAGTGAGCAACAGACGCTTCCCGAGTCTATATATACGCGTGATGACGTCGGCGACGATACGGAGGCTGTCGAGGGACATCGGCTTGAGGGATGTCGACGCGCAGCGCCCCCTACTGAAAAGATTTTCCGAGGCCAGCAAGCTGGATATGATCTATCAAAGATAAGGAATACGTCGGAGGAACATCCCATCGAAAGAACGTTACCAGGTAAGAAGTAAATTGTTCATCTGCTAGAACTTCTGGCAGTCTTCAGAGTGCTTCGGGCATTCAAACCCCTCCTATCCAACCTGTCAGTGCAGATCCTAACAGACAGCACAACGGCAATGTTTTATTTAAACAAACAAGGGGGCTTTCATTCGCCAAATCTGTCCAAGCTTGCCCAGAAAATTTAGAAATGGGCACTCAGACTGAACATTTACCTTTCATCCCAACATGTTCCAGGGGATCTCAATTCACTATCGGATGCTCTGAGCAGAGATCCCCTCCCAGAGGAACACGAATGGCGACTACACGAAGAAGTCGTAGAAGATCTCTTCTCTCAGTGGGGTTTCCCCACTATAGACATATTCGCCACAAGTGAAAACAGACAGTGCCCAGACTTCGCATCCAGGTTCCCCCAGCCAAACTCCAAGAGGAACGCTTTATGGATGAATTGGTCAGGGATATTTGCCTGCGCTTTTCCACCAACCCCTCTGATGAGGAAGGTGGTCAACAAGATACACAGGGAATCGATGACGCTCATCCTAGTTGCTCCTATGTGGGCAAGACAACCATGGTTTCCACTCCTACGCAAACTGGCGGTGTGCGACCCCATCAAGCCTGAAGTCATAGAGTTTGGCCATGTCAATTTACCCCAGAGATACTTGGACATCTGAAAAGAGTCTAGAACACCTAACACGAGGCACTGTTACTTTGATAAGTGGAAAAGATTCGTTATTTGGTGCCAGAATAAACAAATCAACCCAATTGATTGTACTCCTTCCAATATTGTCACCTATATGCTCCACCTACTGGATGCAGGGTTAGTATTTAATTCACTCAAGGTACACCTGGCGGCGCTGTCAGCCTACACCACCTCCCATAACAGGGTGTCATGGTGGAAAGTTCCAGTGGTCAAAGCCTTTATGGAAGGGGTAAAGAGACTCCACCCTCCAATTTCTAACCCACCACCAGGTTGGGACCTTAATGTGGTGCTTGGTAAACTCATGGGACCTCCCTGTGAACCCATGCATAAAGCTAGTCTCAACCACCTGACTTATAAAACAGCCTTCTTAGTAGCCATTACATCCATAAGAACGGTCAGTGAAATTCAGGCTCTGTCAGTGTAGGATCCTTTCTTTACTGTTCATAAGGATAAACTGGTTTTACACACTCACCCTAGGTGTTCACCTAAGTTCATTTCAAAATTCCATGTTAACCAGTCCATTGAGCTACCGGCCTTCTTCCAAGAACCCAAAAGCTCTGCTGAGTTGAAACTCCACACAATAGATGTGAGGAGAGCGGTCCTCTACTACGTGGACAAGACCAGACCGCTAAGAAAAACAGATCAACTGTTCGTCTCCGTAGCTCTAGGTAGAGAAGGAGATTGCGTCGCTAAAGGTGCCATCTCTAAATGGATAGTCCTATGTATCCAACTGTGCTACTCCCTTTCAGATAAAACACTGCCGTTTATGCTGAGGGCCCACTGTACAAAAGGTACTGGGGCCACTCTGGCTTTCATTGCAAATGTACCCCTTGACACCATTTGCAAAGCAGCTACATGGAGCTCTATTCATACCTTTACTCAGCACTACTGCATTGACACTCATTGCAAGACAGATACTCAAGTGGGACAAGCGGTTCTAAGACATTTGTTCACTCATGACCCTTCTCACATCCCACCTCCTTCTTCTAACACTGCTCGCTAATTTATGCACAGCATGTGATCTAAGCAGATTCCACAAGCCTCAGAAGGGATACATTACTCACCGTAATTGTATTTCTGATGCTTGTATCTGCTTAGATACATGCACCCGCCCTTAGATAGATGCACCCGCCCTTCCTCCCCTCTGAGAGAAGGCGCATGGATGCTTGTAGTCTTATCTATCTTATCTGCTTGGATACTCTGTACTCACTCTACTCCTCATGCTACCTCATGTCAGAAAAAATACAATCTGAGGGTCCTACACGCGTGAGGGATCATTACTGGCACGCCCTAGTTTGATGCCCCTTTTCGAGTTTCAAAAAACAAACTGTAATACTCTGCAGCTTCCACTAGATGTCGGCCTATGCACAGCATGTGAATCTAAGCAGATGCAAGCATCAGAAATATGATTACGGTGAGTAATGTATCTAATATAATATAATATATATATATGTGTGTGTATCTTGAGACTGTTTCTTCTTAACAGTCTGAGTGAGAGGCACTCCCCCGTTCTTTGAGAAATCACAGGAAATCAGTTTTCTTTTTGGAAAAAATGTCCTCTTTATTATACAGACCATGCACAGGACATGACTGTCAATAAAAACCACCTAAAATGTGGTGCTCCATAATGTATGGCTCCAATCGACGCGTTTCACGGTTACCTCACCGCTTGTTCACAACAAGTGATCCACATAATCAACACTGTTTAAAAACACCACATGTGACAGGAAGTTTGCCATAGAAAGAAGACTGAGTGGCCCAGGGCTTTCGGATCGGCCATCTTAGAATGGGTTCAACTATTCAATATTTGTACATGTTACATTTTCATTTAAAAACCCACTTTAGATTTAAAAAGATTAATAATATTCTTGCCATTTAAAATCAATTAGCATAAAAACAGAAAACAGAAAAAAGTGCAACGTGCAATCAGTTCTTTAAAGTGCATAGTGCATTCCCCAACTTTATATGTTTGGGTGGGCTCTTTCCCTGTGCAAATCTAGCAAAGTTAAAGTGCAAAATGGTATTCTTAAGGTGCGTTGTGCTACTGTTTCTGTATATAAAGTGCTTAGTGCAACTGTGCTTCTTGTTGTTATACATTGCTCATTTATTGGCATAATCATAGTGCGTTTCTGGAGGTATTACTAATTTATCCCCGTCTTTAGAATCTAAATGTAACAGATGACATATAATCACAAGTGTGAGTACCCCATATCGCAGTCTGTGCCGATACCAATCTTTTTACATTTTTCCATAATGAGACATTTTATGGCTTTCAACTGGAGAAAAGAGGCATCATATAGTGTTGTTATGATTTTTTGTGTAAGTTGGAAAGACATAATGTCTATAATTAGTGAACCTTAGTTAAAATTCAACATTTTGAACTCTATTGAAATTATTGTTAATACAATTAAGATTAATTTTTGGACATGTGCCACATCCTATATCAATTCATACTGATACTCAAAATATGAATGCCTCATAAACAGTGTGTCTTAAAGAACAAATCATTTTACCACTGCCAATATTAGAATGTACCGGTTCCTATTATTGAAATTGTATTACTGGCGCCACCCTTCCTTGTCTTCAAGAATCCTGCGACATGATTCACCATTAAAAGATATAAAAATCACCCTAAGTGCATATAACCGAGAAAAGAAGGTTCCCACACTGGGCCTTCATATCGCACAACTGCCTCATCTCCTAAACCATAGTTTGGAAGAAAAAAGACAAGGAGATATGAGAGAAGAGGAAGAAATACAGAACGGAGGGAGAGACACATCGCGGGAGGAGAATAAGGAATAGACTAAAATAAGATAGAATAGAATAAAATAGAAATGATGTCAGATACTTGGGCATAAGTATTCTCCCTTAGAATAAGAAATCAGGGTGAGAGATTAACAGATCAAAGGAACACAATACTAGTCTGAAGACAGTTATTACAGACTGACTTAATTATAAAATCATCATTGTCCCAGAAATGTGTACATTTCCTCATCCATATTATGGCCGATTGGATGTTTGGTTTCAAAGTCTAATATGCAACATGTCTCTTTCTGACAGAGTGTTTTTTCACGGTCACCTCCTCTTAGTTCTTTATCAATTTTATGGATACCAAAGAAATAGAAACTCTACATCTTCTTAGCATGATGGTCTTTAAAATGTTTGGCCATTGGGTAGTTGGGGTCCTGATGTCGGATAGCCCTTACGTGTTGCTGAATCCGTATCTTCAGCTTGCATTTGGTGCTGCCTATATACCATTTCTGGCAGGCACATCCCAATGCATATACCACGTACTCTGTTTCACACGTAATAGCATCCATTATCTTAATTGTGTTCACCAAAATTGGATGCTCATAGGTTGCACAGTTTCTAGCATACCTGCAAATATTGCATTTTGTGCATTTATAAAAACCCAATCTTTGTGATGTAAGCCACGTTCCCTTTGTCAATGTTGCATCACTTCTCATGAAACTTTGGACCAAGGTGTCCTTCAAAGAGCAATTGCGTCTCAGGCTTATTTCTGGGTACAGTTTCAGATTACTTGCAAGGTCTTTGTCTACCAAAAGGATCTTCCAATGTCTTTGAAGAAAGCGCTTGATTTCCTGTGTTTTGTTATCATACGTCAAAATTAATCTTGTTGTATCTTTATCTTTTTCCATTCTGGCAATTGTTTTGGGACTTGTGAGGAGGTTCGGTCTTTCCTGCTTTCTACCTTTTATATAAGCTTTCTCAATAACCTTTTTAGGATAACATTAATCAGAAAACCCTTTTGCTGCAATGTTGCTTTCTAGATCATAGGCCCTCAAATGTGAGCTATTACGTCTGATCCTTATGAATTCACCATAAGGTATGCTCCAAATTAATGTTTTTGAGTGGCCACTTGTTGCATGCAAAGGTGTATTTGTTCCAGTCGGTTTTCTGTGCAGTTCTGTTGTTAACATGTGATCCACAATTCTAATGTTCACATCTAAAAAAGTTAAAAAGGTACAGCTGTGTGTCTCTGTGAATCTGAGATTGTGTTCATTTTCATTAAGCAGCTTCACAAAATCGACCCATGCCTTCTCAGACCCCTTGCAAATTATAAAAAGATCATCAATATATCTTAGCCAGAGTACAATATCTTCAGTTAACATATGATTTTGATCAGACCAGACATCAGAAGCCTCCTATGCCCTGTTAGGGAGAATTCTCTGTTTAGGCTGAATTTCCCTACCTAGTGAGTCCCCCAGCAGCTTTGCTGGATTTCTGGGGTTTCTTTTTTTCTCCTGCCAAGAGTGAGACTCTTTTACCCTCACTCTTGGACATGTTGAAGTGTGTTTTCTTGGTTAAACCTTGTGTTGAATGGGCTATGGGGTCTTTTACTCCATAGGGCCTCATGTATTTTTGTGACGTGGGTTACACAGCACCCTCTGTGCCGTGACCCGGGGGTGTCCTAGGGACTCCCCAACATAGACTCCATACCCTGGGACTGACTACTGTCTCCCAGGGCATGTAAAGTCACCAAAGACTTTGCTAGTCTTGAATCCTGAACAGAACCAGTACAAACCATCATATTGTGGACGTACTGGCTGGGGCAATTCGATTGCCCCAGGGTCTGTTAGTCGAGGGGGCACGTCTCCGTCCCCCCTGATCGAGTTTTGGCTGGTGGCAGTGGAAACTACTTTTTATATTCGACCGCGAATATTTCCCTATGGGATTTCCCATTGTTTTAGGCTAACACATTTAATTATTTATTTACGGTAGCCTTAAACATACCGCCGGTTTATATATTTATTATTATAACTCCGGTTGGGACTTTTTGCCAAAACTTGATTCTAAAATGGCGTTGGCGTTCGCCTCTGTAACTCTGACCCAAAGTGGAGCCCTTTGTCCCACTTTTGGCGGGCTTCTCCACAGAAGCCCTCCAAAGTGGTGCCACTCTGTCTGGGGTACTTAGGAGGGGTGGAGGGGGGTTTAGGCACCCTGGACTGAGTTACCTTGGTAACTCAAGTCGCACTCCGTCCTGATTGGCCCAAGTGGTGAGCCGGCCGGCTCACCACTTAGCATGTTTGAGTGACAGCTAGGCTGGGTGAATGGGGGTTTGCTGCATAAAAGCAGGGCTTTGGGGACTGGAACTTCAGAAGTCGCCACAGGACCAAGAATCCGACGAGGGAAGAGCTGAGCCGACCTGCTTCGACGACACCACCCGGTGGAGCCCTGCTGAACCGTCTCACCACTTTTCCCGACGACCGAGGAGAACTCTTAACGGAGTGGCTCCTTCCCTTGACTGGTGGGGACAACCAGTTTTCACCTTCTTTCCGCTTCTGGAGGTATCTCGTAGCCGCCTTGCCAGTGCCAAGCACCCCGGCAACCGGAACCCCACCACTTTTACCCCAACCACGAAAGTCGGTACAACCCTTTAACCGGAGGACTCCGCGGCTGGTTTCTTCCCGGGCAGTGCAACGACCCTCTTCTTCTGCTCTTCAGCGAGAACTCCTTCTCCCCTGACCGACGTCGAGCCTTGCTGCCACTGCCTGGAACAACTGCCACCGCTGGAGGATCCTTTCCACTTAAGGTACCGTGTTCCGCCTGGCTTCCCTTGCCACCGACTGTACGGGGTAGATTTAGCCCCCGGCTTTCGATCCTGGGAGTGCCTGGAACACCCTGGCTAAACTTTCTAAGCCACCCTAAACTCTTTCTAACTCGTTGCAAGACTTTGAAGCCCTAATACCAGTGTGATCTTGGGCACATTTTCGCTCCGGCTACTCTAAGAGTGGGCCCTGCCTAGTGACCTTTGCTCACCTGTGACGTTGTGCTTCTTTGAGCCTATTGCAAGTGTTCTGGACCTTAAAGTGGTGTGTTAACCCATTTCTGTTTCTTTTCCCTTTCTTGAACCTACTAGAGTGTCATCTAACGTTAAGCGCTCACCTCTGTTTTAATTATGTGGTGTTAACCTAGAGTTGTCTAGATAGGAGTAAGGGTTGAAACTGCTTTCATTATAACTGTGTTTGAAGTGTTTTGACTATATTTTGCTAGAGTGATTTCAACTTATGTGTGTTTAATAAATAAATAACTATATACTTTTGCAACCAAGCTCTGGTCAGTGTTTGCTTGTGCTATTGTATCTGAGTACCTATTGTGTATACTTTACATACTGCCTAACTCTTCTTGAGGGAAGTCTGACTGCTCAGCCACAGCTACCAGGTAAATCTGGGTGGTACAGACTGCTACCAAGTGGGTTTACTGCTATACCTGTAGTCTTAAATCTTTTGCAGTGGTCCCCAAGGGAACTGCACAGGTTTCTGCCTAACACTGGTGTACAGCGGTGGGATTTGTATTAAGTATACATTTTAGTGTGCTTTAGATACCTTAGTGCAACTAACCACAAAGCTTAGCACTATAAAAGTAAACCTCTAACATGTCAGTTATAGAAAGCTATAGTCAAGAGTCCCTTGCAGCCAAAACTGCTGATTGTTTAAGAGTGCTCTGTAAACATAAAGACCTCCTGACTAAGGGCAAGAAAATGGAGCTGATTGAAAGATTGTTAGCTAACCAAAGTCTGGGTGAGGGTTCAGAGGAACCTACCACTCCAGCAACTGTAGATGACAGTATGGAAATTAACATGGAGCAAAATGTTGATGATTCTGAGGAAGAGTCAGAAGAGGAGGGTGAGGCTGTTGTGACTGTCCCCCCTAGGCCTCTACCTGCTCTACCTGCTGTACCTACTGGGCCTTTACCAGGTCCCACATTTAGTCCTCAGTACTTTGAACTGGAGAAAATGAAACTAGAATTGGAGTATAAGAAACTGAATGCTCAAACTGACAAAGAACTAAGGCTAAGGGAAATGGAGCTCAAGTATGAGCTAGAAATGAAGAAATTATCTGTTGAGAATGCTTCTCTCTCCGGCTCCTCTAGAAGTTCCAGTCCTAAAAGACCCCGGATGCCTAAAGAATTGGTTGGTATGTATGAGCCTAAGTTGGATGTGTTGGATTGGTTGTCTCTGTTTGAATATAATCATGGGCTCCAGAACATCACAGGAAATGACTTACTCACCTGGTTGTTCTCTAGGCTTCCCCCTGTTGCAACTGATGTGGTAATGGAGATGGGGGAGGAGGATAAGAAGGACTATGAATGTGTGAAACTAGCTTTGATAGCTAGGTTTGGGAAGACCCCTTCCCAGTATCTTAAGAGGTTTAGGAGCCTCAAAAAGCATGATGGTACCCCTTGGGCTACCTGGGTGAGTGAAGGGTTAAAAAACTTAGAGGGATGGATTAAGGGTTACAAGGTGAACACTTATGAAGGTATGAAGAATTTGTTTATGTTGGAGACTATTTATGATGCCTGCTCTCCTGAGCTCAGACAACACTTGGCTGATTCCAAGGAATTAGATTCCCGGAAACTAGCTAGGGCTGCTGACTTGTGGGTTGCCAACAGGGCCACTCACAAGGATTCTGGGGTAACTCAGAAAAAGGATGGGGAGAGACAGCCTAAAAAGGACTCCAAAGAGAATTCAAATACTACAAATTCCAAAGAGGGCCCCAAACAAAACTATAAGGGTAAGCCACAAGGGAAACCGAATCAGGCTAGTGTACCTTCTGGTCCCAGACCAGAAGGAGGTCAGAACAAGCCTCCATTCCAGCGAGCCTTTGGCTCATGCTTTGTTTGTAAGGCTACTGACCATGTGAAAGGAGATCCCAGATGTAAGGGTAAACCTTCAGGGGTCCAACTTGCCTCCTTAGCCTTCGCTCCAGAAGAGGAAGTACATATGGCAAGTGGAAACTTTCTATTACTGGCTGATGAACCCACTGGAGTCTCAGCTAGTGTTTCTTTAGTCTCTCTGGGGTTGTGGGACCAACAGAATTTAGATGTATATAACTCTATCCCAGATAATACTAAAGAGTATTATAAAGACAGTGTCCAAGTGAATGGCCAGGAGACTCCTGCCATTAGGGACACTGGGGCCAGCATAACTGTGGTGGATGAATCATTTTTCAAGGCAGAGGATGTTGCTAAGGCACCCAAATGCCTCACCAAGTTAGCTGGTGGGCCTGTGCAGATGTGTCCCCAGTTACCAGTTCTCATCCAATGTAATGATATGGCTGTAAAAATACCTGTCAGTGTACAATGTGAAGTGCCAGGTAGGGTTCTGTTGGGTAATGACCTCAAAGCTCTTGGAGTTGTATCTCATACCCCCAGACCCCCTAGCAAAAGGTTACAGGAGCTCACAAAACCTGCAAGAGAGAAAACCCTGAGAGGGTTATCTCAGGAGATGATGACAGAAATCACTCCTCTCCCACTGGAACAACTTACTGCAGTAACAACCAGATCAGGAGCAAAGGGGCAACCCAAGACTCCTAGGAAAAAGCCAGCAGCAAGCACTCCAGTGCTTCCAACAAGGACTTCCCCTAGGTTGTCCAAAGTTACACCTGTAACTCCACCTCCAGCTGAGGCTGAGAGGGAGGTACAACCCTGTGTGGTTGAGCTAGACTCTGAAGAAGAGCTAGAGGGAGGCCCAAACCTTATTGGAGATTTGGACCCTGAGGACCATCCTGAGCTGCAGTCTTTACTGGCAGAAGGTGGGCCTAGCAGGGCTGCTTTCCGTAAGGGGCAAAGAGAATGTCCAACTCTGGAAGGTCTCCGCCACCAGGCAGCTTCTCAAGCTGATGGGCAAGAGCCTGGGAAGTATAGGTTGCACTGGGAAGATGGCCTCTTCTACAGTGAACCCACTGAGTCTGAACCTGGAGACTACAAACGCCTTGTAGTCCCACAAGAGAACAGACAACAGTTCTTACAACTAGCCCATGAGATACCTTTGGCTGGTCACTTGAGTTTCAAGAAGACCAAGGAAAGGCTCTCACTCTACTTTTATTGGCCAAAGATGGGGGCTGAAGTAGATAGATATTGTAAGAGCTGCCATACCTGCCAGGTTTCTGGTAAGGTTGGTTCCAAGAATGTGGCACCTTTAGTGCCTCTCCCAGTTGTGGGAGTCCCATTTGAGAGGGTAGGGATTGACATTGTTGGTCCCCTCGATCCCCCAACCTCCTCAGGCAACAGGTTTATACTTGTTGTAGTAGACCATGCTACTAGGTACCCTGAGGCAATTCAATTCCTATGAGGACTGTTACAGCTCCGGCTGTGGCTAAGGCCCTCCTTGGTATTTTCACCAGGGTTGGGTTTCCTAAGGAAGTAATCTCTGACAGGGGGTCAAACTTTATGTCCCACTACATGAAAGCCATGTGGAAAACCTGTGGAGTTACTTACAAGTTCTCAACAGCATACCACCCTCAGACAAACGGGTTGGTTGAAAGGTTTAATAGAACCATGAAGAGCATGATAGGTGCTTTAGAGGAACCCCTTAAGAAAAAATGGGACCTTCTACTGCCATGCCTGCTCTTTGCTTATAGAGAAGTCCCTCAGGAGGGAGTAGGTTATTCTCCCTTTGAGCTTCTCTATGGCCATCCGGTCAGAGGTCCATTGGCCCTGATTAAGGAGGGGTTGGAAGGTGCTCCTCCCCTCAAGCCAGTCAGAGTGACTGACTATGTGATAGGTCTCCGGAGGAGAATGTCACACATGATGGCAGAAGCAAGTGACAACTTGAAAGCTGGTCAAGCTCTGGTCAAACATTGGCATGACCAGAAGGCTAACATGGTTGAGTTTACTCAAGACCAGCTAGTTCTAGTTATGCTCCCAACAAGGCAGAGGGCCTTGCAAGACAAGTGGATGGGACCCTTCAAGATTGTGGGAAAGCTTGGAGAGGTCAACTATCTGGTGGATCTGGGCAGACCCAGGGAAGCTCCTAGAGTCTTCCACACCAACAGACTAAAAGCATACATCTCCAGACCTGACGTAGGAGCCTTGCTTCTAGCTTCAGCTGCAGAGGAGGAAGAGAGTGAATCTCTCCCTGATCTCCTCAGAGGGGTGCCTTTAGATGAAAAAGTCGAAGGAGTTAATCTCTCTTCAGACCTGACACCTGAGCAACAAGAGGAGTGCAAATCTATGTTAAATCAGTTTGCCTCCCTGTTCTCACTGTCACCAGGCTTGACCCCTTGGGGCCAGCATGAGATACTCACTGGTGACTGTCTGCCAGTCAAAAGCAGAGGGTACAGAATGTCATAACATATCAGAACCCACATCAAAGGAGAGGTCAAGAAGATGCTTGATCTCGGGGTAATAGAACCCTCTACTAGTCCATGGTCTAGCCCAGTTGTGTTAGTACCAAAGGCAGGATCCAAAGACTTGAGATTCTGTGTGGACTATAGAGCTCTAAATGCAGTCACCAAGACTGATGCCCACCCTTTGCCCAGGACAGATGAGTTGGTGGATAAACTTGGTGCAGCCAAGTACCTCAGCACATTTGACCTTACGTCAGGCTATTGGCAAATAGCCCTGACAGACCATGCCAAGGAGAAGACTGCATTTTCAACCCCAGTTGGCTTGTACCAGTTTAAGGTCATGCCTTTTGGATTAAAAAATGCACCTGCCACATTCCAAAGGATGGTGAACCAAGTTCTGGCTGGGATGGAAGATTTCTGCATGGCATACTTGGATGACATTGCAGTCTTCAGCCACTCCTGGGAAGAACATGTGAACCACCTAGGACATGTGTTGCAGGCTCTGGAACAGGCCCATTTGACAATCAAAGCCAGTAAGTGCCAGATTGGTCAAAGTAAAGTGGTCTACCTTGGGCATGAGGTAGGAGGTGGAGAAATAAGGCCTTTGCTCAGCAAGGTTGAAGCTGTGCAAAATTGGACAACACCAACTACTCAAACCCAAGTGAGAGCCTTCCTAGGCCTCACTGGGTATTACAGGAATTTCATTGAGAACTATGGGACCATAGCTTCTCCACTGAATGTAATCTCCTCTCCTAAATTCCCTAAGAAGGTAAAATGGAATGAGGAGTGCAATCAGGCCTTTGAAAAACTGAACAGAGCTCTTTGCCAAGCTCCAGTATTGAGAGCTCCTGACTACCACCAAACTTTCATTGTACAAACTGATGCTTCCAATGTAGGTATAGGTGCAGTTCTAAGCCAACTGGATGAGAAGGGTAGGGAGCACCCCATTTGCTTCATCAGTAGAAAACTGAAGGATCCTGAGACAAGGTGGGCAACAATCGAAAGAGAATGCTTTGCTATTGTGTGGGCACTGAAGAAGTTTAGGCCATACTTGTATGGTTCTACTTTTGTTATTCAGACTGACCACCAACCCTTGAGATGGTTAATGCAAATGAAAGGGGAAAATCCAAAACTATTGAGATGGTCAATCTGCCTGCAAGGGTTTGATTTCACCATTGAGCACAGGTCAGGGTGTCACCATCAAAATGCTGATGGACTCTCTAGGATGTATATCATCGACTAGAGGTATGAGGTTCATCCAGGAGTGGATTAAATCCTCCTGTCCCTTAGTCTGGGGGGGGCGAGTGTTAGGGAGAATTCTCTGTTTAGGCTGAATTTCCCTACCTAGTGAGTCCCCCAGCAGCTTTGCTGGATTTCTGGGGTTTCTTTTTTTCTCCTGCCAAGAGTGAGACTCTTTTACCCTCACTCTTGGACATGTTGAAGTGTGTTTTCTTGGTTAAACCTTGTGTTGAATGGGCTATGGGGTCTTTTACTCCATAGGGCCTCATGTATTTTTGTGACGTGGGTTACACAGCACCCTCTGTGCCGTGACCCGGGGGTGTCCTAGGGACTCCCCAACATAGACTCCATACCCTGGGACTGACTACTGTCTCCCAGGGCATGTAAAGTCACCAAAGACTTTGCTAGTCTTGAATCCTGAACAGAACCAGTACAAACCATCATATTGTGGACGTACTGGCTGGGGCAATTCGATTGCCCCAGGGTCTGTTAGTCGAGGGGGCACGTCTCCATCCCCCCTGATCGAGTTTTGGCTGGTGGCAGTGGAAACTACTTTTTATATTCGACCGCGAATATTTCCCTATGGGATTTCCCATTGTTTTAGGCTAACACATTTAATTATTTATTTACGGTAGCCTTAAACATACCGCCGGTTTATATATTTATTATTATAACTCCGGTTGGGACTTTTTGCCAAAACTTGATTCTAAAATGGCGTTGGCGTTCGCCTCTGTAACTCTGACCCAAAGTGGAGCCCTTTGTCCCACTTTTGGCGGGCTTCTCCACAGAAGCCCTCCAAAGTGGTGCCACTCTGTCTGGGGTACTTAGGAGGGGTGGAGGGGGGTTTAGGCACCCTGGACTGAGTTACCTTGGTAACTCAAGTCGCACTCCGTCCTGATTGGCCCAAGTGGTGAGCCGGCCGGCTCACCACTTAGCATGTTTGAGTGACAGCTAGGCTGGGTGAATGGGGGTTTGCTGCATAAAAGCAGGGCTTTGGGGACTGGAACTTCAGAAGTCGCCACAGGACCAAGAATCCGACGAGGGAAGAGCTGAGCCGACCTGCTTCGACGACACCACCCGGTGGAGCCCTGCTGAACCGTCTCACCACTTTTCCCGACGACCGAGGAGAACTCTTAACGGAGTGGCTCCTTCCCTTGACTGGTGGGGACAACCAGTTTTCACCTTCTTTCCGCTTCTGGAGGTATCTCGTGGCCGCCTTGCCAGTGCCAAGCACCCCGGCAACCGGAACCCCACCACTTTTACCCCAACCACGAAAGTCGGTACAACCCTTTAACCGGAGGACTCCGCGGCTGGTTTCTTCCCGGGCAGTGCAACGACCCTCTTCTTCTGCTCTTCAGCGAGAACTCCTTCTCCCCTGACCGACGTCGAGCCTTGCTGCCACTGCCTGGAACAACTGCCACCGCTGGAGGATCCTTTCCACTTAAGGTACCGTGTTCCGCCTGGCTTCCCTTGCCACCGACTGTACGGGGTAGATTTAGCCCCCGGCTTTCGATCCTGGGAGTGCCTGGAACACCCTGGCTAAACTTTCTAAGCCACCCTAAACTCTTTCTAACTCGTTGCAAGACTTTGAAGCCCTAATACCAGTGTGATCTTGGGCACATTTTCGCTCCGGCTACTCTAAGAGTGGGCCCTGCCTAGTGACTTTTGCTCACCTGTGACGTTGTGCTTCTTTGAGCCTATTGCAAGTGTTCTGGACCTTAAAGTGGTGTGTTAACCCATTTCTGTTTCTTTTCCCTTTCTTGAACCTACTAGAGTGTCATCTAACGTTAAGCGCTCACCTCTGTTTTAATTATGTGGTGTTAACCTAGAGTTGTCTAGATAGGAGTAAGGGTTGAAACTGCTTTCATTATAACTGTGTTTGAAGTGTTTTGACTATATTTTGCTAGAGTGATTTCAACGTATGTGTGTTTAATAAATAAATAACTATATACTTTTGAAACCAAGCTCTGGTCAGTGTTTGCTTGTGCTATTGTATCTGAGTACCTATTGTGTATACTTTACATACTGCCTAACTCTTCTTGAGGGAAGTCTGACTGCTCAGCCACAGCTACCAGGTAAATCTGGGTGGTACAGACTGCTACCAAGTGGGTTTACTGCTATACCTGTAGTCTTAAATCTTTTGCAGTGGTCCCCAAGGGAACTGCACAGGTTTCTGCCTAACATGCCCCCATTGTAAGATTTGCATACGAAGGGGCAAATGTTGTGCCCATCACAGTGCCTTGCACTTGTCTGAAAAATGTATTGTTAAAAATAAATACATTGTTATTTGAAACCAAGTCAATCATCTCTAAAACCATTTGGATATGTTCTAGATAGTTCAGTGACCTTGTCTTTAAAAATCTCTCACAAGCTTGTTTACCATATTCATGCCCGATAGAAGTGTACAATGACACCACATCCATTGTCGCCATGATGTAGTCATGTTCCCATGGCACATTATCAATATGTTTCAAAAAGTCAGTGGTATCTTTAAGGTATGAGGGAAGGGAAGAGACAAAAGGAAAAAGCACCTTGTCGATATATTTTGACATATTTTCCAACACTGAACCTATTGATGAAACTATGGGTCTCCCTGGTGGTTTCCTTATGTCTTTATGTATTTTAGGGAGGACATAAATCGTGGGTATAACTGAATTAGTTATTGACAAAAACTTACAATTATCTTCATTGAGGATGCCTTTGCTCTCCCAAACTCTGAGGAAATCATTCACCTTGTCTTTTAGCTCTTTAATAGGATTGTTCCCAATTATTTCATAACAATTTCTGTCATTGAGCTGTTTATATGCCCCCTTGATATAATCCTCTTTATTCATAAGGACAATATTACGTCCTTTATCAGAGGGCTTGATGACACAATTGGTGAGAGTTTGTAGTTATTTTAAGGCCATCCTCTCGTATGTCAATTTATCTTTGAATTTCGGTTTCTTGGCCCTTCGATAGTGTTTCAAATCTTCAATCACAAGAGTTTGAAATGCTTCAGTGTTATTCCCTAGGTTTGCCATAGGGTTACATTTTGATTTTAATTTGAGCTTACTCTTGGTGGTCCAATCTGTGTGTGTGTGTGTGTGTATGTATATATATATATATATATATATATATATATATATATATATATATATATATATATATATATATATATATATATATATATATATATTTCTGATGTTTGTTAATCTGCTTAGAATCACATGCTGTGCATAGTCCGACATCCAGTGGTCACTGCGGAGCATTGCATTTTGTTTTTCGTAGTCGAAAAGGGGACGTCGACAAGGCGTGTCTGTAACACTATCCCTATAGTGACGTGCAGTGTACCCACAATTCCTCACGCGTCGAGGTCCCTCAGATTGTTTTTTTCTGCCCACATAATTGGTCGCTTATACGCGGAGCTCCTCGAGAGACATTGCAAAGACTTTACTTGACCTTTGGTCGCCCTTAATTATTAATTTCTTCACCCCTCCTTCGCCGTCGTAGCTGCGAAGCTGTTCACCGCCGATCAAGATCTCCGACGGTGGTGCCTTCGACGGAAGAGGTTGTTCGGCGTTCGCTGAACACGTGGCCTGGCCTCGACGGCCAAATACAGTAGGGAGAGTGGGGTCGTGGGACATTATTGTTTCTCTTTGAGAATGCCTTTCCCTTTCCCCTGCTTTTCCCTCGGGGTTGTTGTTACTGTTAGGGAGAATTCTCTGTTTAGGCTGAATTTCCCTACCTAGTGAGTCCCCCAGCAGCTTTGCTGGATTTCTGGGGTTTCTTTTTTTCTCCTGCCAAGAGTGAGACTCTTTTACCCTCACTCTTGGGCATGTTGAAGTGTGTTTTCTTTGTTAAACCTTGTGTTGAATGGGCTATGGGGTCTTTTACTCCATAGGGCCTTATGTATTTTTGTGATGTGGGTTACACAGCACCCTCTGTGCCGTGACCCAGGGGTGTCCTAGGGACTCCCCAACATAGACTCCATACCCTGGGACTGACTACTGTCTCCCAGGGCATGTAAAGTCACCAAAGACTTTGCTAGTCTTGAATCCTGAACAGAACCAGTACAAACCATCATATTGTGGACGTACTGGCTGGGGCAATTCGATTGCCCCAGGGTCTGTTAGTCGAGGGGGCACGTCTCCGTCCCCCCTGATCGAGTTTTGGCTGGTGGCAGTGGAAACTACTTTTTATATTCGACCGCGAATATTTCCCTATGGGATTTCCCATTGTTTTAGGCTAACACATTTAATTATTTATTTACGGTAGCCTTAAACATACCGCCGGTTTATATATTTATTATTATAACTCCGGTTGGGACTTTTTGCCAAAACTTGATTCTAAAATGGCGTTGGCGTTCGCCTCTGTAACTCTGACCCAAAGTGGAGCCCTTTGTTCCACTTTTGGCGGGCTTCTCCACAGAAGCCCTCCAAAGTGGTGCCACTCTGTCTGGGGTACTTAGGAGGGGTGGAGGGGGATTTAGGCACCCTGGACTGAGTTACCTTGGTAACTCAAGTCGCACTCCGTCCTGATTGGCCCAAGTGGTGAGCCGGCCGGCTCACCACTTAGCATGTTTGAGTGACAGCTAGGCTGGGTGAATGGGGGTTTGCTGCATAAAAGCAGGGCTTTGGGGACTGGAACTTCAGAAGTCGCCACAGGACCAAGAATCCGAGGAGGGAAGAGCTGAGCCGACCTGCTTCGACGACACCACCCGGTGGAGCCCTGCTGAACCGTCTCACCACTTTTTCCAACGACCGAGGAGAACTCCTAACGGAGTGGCTCCTTCCCTTGACTGGTGGGGACAACCAGTTTTCACCTTCTTTCCGCTTCTCGAGGTATCTCGTGGCCGCCTTGCCCGTGCCAAGCACCCCGGCAACCGGAATACCACACTTTTACCCCAAACCGCGAAAGTCGGTACAACCCTTTAACCGGAGGACTCCGCGGCTGGTTTCTTCCCGGGCAGTGCAACGACCTTCTTCTTCTGCTCTTCAGCGAGAACTTCTTCTCCCCTGACCGACGTCGAGCCTTGCTGCCACTGCCTGGAACAACTGCCACCGCTGGAGGATCCTTTCCGCTTAAGGTACCGTGTTCCGCCTGGCTTCCCTTGCCACCGACTGTACGGGGTAGATTTAGCCCCCGGCTTTCGAACCTGGGAGTGCCTGGGACACCCTGGCTAAACTTTCTAAGCCACTCTAAACTCTTTCTAACTCTTTGCAAGACTTTGAATCCCTAATAACAGTGTGATCTTGGGCACATTTTCGCTCCGGCTACTCTAAGAGTGGGCCCTGCCTAGTGACTTTTGCTCACCTGTGACTTGGTACTTCTTTGAGCCTATTGCAAGTGTTCTGGACCTTAGAGTGGTGTGTTTAACCTATTTCTGTTTCTTTTATCCCTTTCTTGAACCTACTAGAGTGTCATCTAACGTTAAGCACTCACCTCTGTTCGAATTATGTGGTGTTAACCTAGAGTTGTCTAGATAGGAGTAAGGGTTGAAACTGCTTTCATTATAACTGTGTTTGAAGTGTTTTTACTATATTTTGCTAGAGTGATTTCAACTTATGTGTGTTTAATAAATAAATAACTATATACTTTTGAAACCAAGCTCTGGTCAGTGGTTGCTTGTGCTATTGTATTTGAGTACCTATTGTGTATACTTTACATACTGCCTAACTCTTCTTGAGGGGAGTCTAGCTACCAGGTAAATCTGGGTGGTGCGGACTGCTACCAAGTGGGTTTACTGCTATACCTGTAGTCTTAAATCTTTTGCAGTGTTCCCTAAGGGAACTGCACAGGTTTCTGCCTAACAGTTACATGGATCTGTTCCTCAGCTATGGAGAGGACACCCTTTAGGTTTTGCATGCGTTGTAAGGGCAAGTTTACCTGGAAAGACCAGCATAAACGTTGTAACCGTTGCTTGCCTCTCGACCACAAAGAAGACGGCTGTGCGGCCTGTCAGCTACTTAAGCCGAAGACTTTAAAAGACCGTAGGGTCAAAAGGTGGGCGCCCTACGCCATGTCTATGTCTGACTCATCACCCATCGCCGCCGCCGCCGAAAGTGACGAGGAATGTGACAACACGACATCCGTTTCGGAAGTCGTAGACCTCTATAAGGAGCGTTCATGCTCCTCATCGTCCGTCCCCGGCCCCGACAAGCTCGGCTCACGCCCTGCTTATGGGAATGAACACCCCGGCGACAAGGACGCACACAGAATACACTCCCATAAACACATAACCCATGGCTCTTCCTCGTCGAAGACGAAGAGGGCGTTGGCGCCAATGGAGACACAGGTCCTACCGACGGCCTCCTCAGACCGTAAGTCTGAAGCCCCCCTCGCAACCGCATATGCGACCAGCGACTGGGCTAACCCCTGATAAGGGTGCTACCACTTAACCGCCAGATGACACGCACTGCCAGAGAGCGCCCGTCGGCGTAGAGCAAGCGACGCCTGTAACGACGACGCCGGAGGTACCCTCGACAGACAGCTTAGTTGTCGAGAGCCTGGCAAGGATCATTTCCACCGATAGT
Source organism: Ambystoma mexicanum (assembly GCF_040938575.1). NCBI lineage: Eukaryota > Metazoa > Chordata > Amphibia > Caudata > Ambystomatidae > Ambystoma > Ambystoma mexicanum. The sequence continues at coordinate 927,689,888 of NC_090931.1, read as the reverse complement.
CTAAGACGGACGGCGAAAGATACATCTGTTACCGCTCATAAGGCCTGGGAGACGCTGAAAAGACCAGAAGGAAGGCAGGAACCTCCTGCTCCGTCGAGAGGGATTCCTAGCCTACCAGAAGGCTTTTCTGAAGGCAAAGGAGACCTCTCTTCGACGTTATGGGATAGGTCGAAGCGTTTCCTAACGGAAGGCCCTCCCTTTCCTCCCCCTGACCGTTCCGGAGTACCTCAGGAAACCCTAGAGAGACTCCCGTTCTGTATGGACAGGATGGAGAGGTTTATGGAGACTCGGAACCTTCCAACACCTAAGAGATCAAAAGGGGGACCTCAGGAGGATCCCAGGGCCAAGTACCCCAGGCTGTTTGATCCACCCCAAGAAAATGTAGATTTATATGACATCACTGAAGAGGACACCCACTTTCAGGAGGAGGATGAATTCCTAGGCAACGAGGGGGAAGAAAACCTACAGGCGGAAGGTTTTGAAGACAACCCTGATATGGGTGATAGGGGCTTTGGAGAAGACCCAGAAGAAGGGGCCTCACAGCCCTGGCAGTCCCCGTCAGTGTTTTCAGACCCTGAAGCCATAAACCTGTCCCCTCCAAAAGACTCGCCTATTAGGAATACATCGCCTATAGATGATCAACCCACCTTTAATGCACTTCTACGTATGGCAGCAGCGCATTTTGAGATAGAAACCCGGGAAACTTCTCCTGACATCGACTTTGTCGAAAAAATCATTATGGAGAAACCCCCTGTCAGCCAAACCATTCCCCTCCTCGCCTCAGTAAGGAGGCAAATTATTCCTTCACTATCCACTCCTGCGTTGATCAGAGCGGTCAACCCTAGGATAGAAAAATTGTTTAGTCCTTCTCCATCGGACCCTTTATACATTAGGGGCCACTCTGTACCAGACTCCTTAGTGGTGACAAATACCAGGAAGAGAGCGGGGGTGCCGCTGTCAACTAGCGAGGCACCACCAGATAAAGAGGGTAAAAAAATGATATGCCCTAGGAAAGAGGATTACAACCTCAGCTGCCTTTTCCGCAAGAATTGCCAACAATAACTCCTTGCTGGCAAGTTACGCAGATGCACAATGGAGCAAACTACGTAAGGACATTGAGGAGGTACCGGAACCCCTACGTACTCGCCTTCTAGCCACGGTGACTGAAGGGACTTGCATCATCAAGAATACCCTGGATGCTGCAGAAACGGCCGGGCGTTCCCTAGTACAAGGAATCCTACTGAAACGCCATGTATGGCTACGTAATTCAGGTTTTAAAGCTGAGACGCAAGCATCCCTTATTAACAAACCTATAGAAGATGCAAACCTCTTTGGTAAAGCGGTGGATGAGGCTTTAGAAACCGCAAAGAAAGAAATTGACACTATCAAGACACTAGATCAAATTTATGGCAATAAGCGTTTTTTTTCGAGGCCAACGCCAGCAGCAACAACAGCAGCAGCAATATTCTGCAGGTAACTGGTCCTCTAACCAAGGCACCAGTGGACAATATGACCAAAGAGGACAACGCCGTGGCAAGGGAAGAGGTCGGGGTCCCACCCCTAGAGGTTCCCAAGCCACCAACACCAAATGACTCAAAAATTCGGGTCCCCTACCATGCTACGCCGGTCGGGGGCCGGTTAACATCCTTTCTTCCAGCATGGGAGGGTATAAAATCAGACCGCTGGGTACTATCAACCATAGCCCGCGATTATTGTATAGAGTTCAACAGACCCCCGAGGGGACGACGCATGTCACCGGAACACCTCGCCATCCTTCTTCAAGAAGTGGACCAACTACTAGAAAAAGGAGCCATAGAGGTCGTGCCTCTATCCCAGGTAACGGAAGGTATTTATTCAGTGTACTTCCTTGTACCCAAAAAGGATTTAACCATGCGCCCAGTGCTAGATTTGCGCCCAGCGAACAAATTTGTCAAACCTCAAAAGTTTCGTATGGTGACTCTACAGGAGGTAATCCCCCTGCTTTCTCAGGGAGATTACATGACAACACTGGACATGAAAGATGCATACTTTCATATTTTAATGTTGCCAGCGCACAGGAAATACCTCAGGTTCATGATAGAGGGCAAACACTACCAGTTCAGAGTGCTACCCTTCGTCATAGCATCAGCGGCAAGAGTATTCACGAAAGTACTGGCAGTGGCAGCGGCCCACCTGCGCAGATGTCCATCCCAGTATACCCTTACCTCGACGATTGGCTCATAACAGGGGATTCTTAAGAAACATGCTTCGCAAATACCCAAAAGACTGTAGATCTTTTGTTTCAACTGGGCTTCTCCATCAACGAGAAGAAGTCCAGCTTAGACCCCAGCCAGATCAAACAATTCCTAGGGGCTCTAATTGGAACAAAGGACGGCCTCGTCTTCCCCTCCAACGAGAGGGTCCTAAACATGCTGTTTCAAATCCCTCAATATGTGGCCAGTCGAGAGGTGACATTACGCAAAGCAATGCGCTTACTAGGAATGATGGCGTCATGTATTTATTTGGTACCTCACGCGCGCCTGTGCGTGCGCCCAATGCAAGAGTGGTTCAACAGCCAGTGGTGTCAGGCCAGCGGACAATGGGACGATCTAGTGGTGGTCTCGCAGGCCTTGGTTCTCTCACTACAGTGGTGGTCGAAGGAAAACCTGGTAATAGGGACACCAATCGCCACCCCCGCAGTGGAAGCCACTCTGACCACAGACGCATCCCTCACAGGATGGGGGGCTCACCTATCCCATCAGACTGCTCACGGAGTCTGGACTCCGAGCGCAGCATCCAAGCACATAAACTTACTGGAGCTACTAGCTGTGTACAAGGCACTGAAGGCCTTCCAGGCACACCTACAAGGGAAGACAGTGATGGTCCTCACGGACAGCACCACAGCCATGTACTACCTCAACAAGCAGGGGGGCACTCACTCTCCAGGACTGCCCAAGCTGTCCCAGAACATCTGGAAGTGGGCTCTTAAACACAACATGTTCCTACTGTCACAACATGTACCAGGGGAACTCAATCTGCTAGCAGAAGAACTCAGCAGACTTCCCTCTGCCCTCAGAGTACGAATGGCGGTTACACGAAGACATTGTCTTCGACATCTTTACACAATGGGGATTCCCAGAAATAGACCTGTTCGCAACTCTGGAGAACTCACAATGCCAAGATTACGCCTCCAGGTACCCCCAGAACCAATCCAAGGGGAACGGTCTATCGCTACCATGGTCAGGGAAATTTGTTTACGCTTTTCTCCCGACTCCCCTTCTCAACAAGATAGTGCACAAGATGCACCAGGAACAAGTTACCATGATACTGGTGGCCCCTATGTGGACCAGACAACCTTGGTTCGCTCACTTGATGGAGATGTCCCTATCCCCTCCAGTGAAACTTCCCTGCCCGTACAACATGCTGTCACAGGACAAGGGCAGGACACTACATCCATGCCCTCAGACCATGAACTTAGCAGCCTGGCTCCTGAGATCATAGAATTTGGACATTTACAACTCCCGCAGAGATGCATGGACATTCTCAGGGAGGCTAGAAAGCCTAACATTCGTCACTGTTATTCTAGCAAATGGAAAAGATTTGTCATCTGGTGTAAGGGAAGGAGCATAAACCCAGTTGACTGCTCTCCCACACAAATTGTTCTGTACCTGACTCACCTACTAGACTCAGGCTTGGTGTTTAACTCTATTAAAGTCCATTTAGCTGCACTTTCCGCATACACCACTTCCCAACTTCAAAGTGTCCTGGTGGAAAGTCCCAGTTATTAAAGCCTTCATGGAGTGAGTGAAGAGGATCCACCCTCCCATAGCTAACCCCGCTCCTGGATGGGACTTAATGTGGTACTAACCAGGCTCATGGGGTCTCCCTTTGAACCCATGCACAAAGCAACACTTGAAAACCTCACTCTTAAGACTGCTTTTCTAATAGCCATCACCTCCATTAGGAGAGTAAGTGAACTACAAGCGCTCTCTGTACTAGACCCCTTTGTTACAGTTCACAAGGATAAGGTGGCTCTACGCACACATCCTAGGTTTGCACCAAAATGTATCTCTAAATTCCATGTCAACCAGTCAATAGAACTACCAACGTTCTTTCAAAATCCTTCAAACTTAGGTGAGAAGAGCCTGCATACACTGGATGTTCGCAGAACAGTGATGTTTTAAATGGAAAGAACTAGACCATTGAGAAAGACTAATCAGTTCTTTGTCTCGGTGGCAGCAGGAAGAGGAGGAGATGCAGTTTTGAAATCCACTATTTCTAGATGGTGAATTTTGAATTTTTTGAATTTTGAAGTTTGGTGATGTTTGGTCCGGGGGGGGGAAAGTTATAGGGGGGGTCCCACAACTTCTTTTTTTCCCATAGACTGAATGGGGAAAAAATCTTTGCGCACGCCTACAGTTCAAACCGTTGGATGGATTTTCACCAAATTTGCGGCAGGGAAGGGGCTTGGTCCCAAAAGCGTGCTTTAGTAAATTTGGTGACAATCCGTCCAGTACTTTCCTTTAAAATTACCAAAAAATATGTGTCAATAAATTAGTGATATCGATGTCTGCTCCGCGGTCACATTTCCCTGTGCGCTCCGTGGACATGATACCGATTGGCCAGGAGGGGTGGTGTCATCACCGCGGACACGTGACGTCTTCGCCGATTGGCTACAGTGAGCCGTGATGTGCGTCAGAATGTGTGGATGCGCCCGACATCTTGGATCCGAAGACAGTGCGCTACCTACCAGAGGCGAAATGCTGTTTTGGAAACTGTTTTGCTCTCCTACAGTGCGTGGGGAGGATCACAGAGTAAGAGATGGGTTAAATACTGTACTTGTTTGGCCGGTAGATGGTAATGATGTATTCGCCATGCGAAATGGTGTTTGGGAAATGATTTCCTACAGTGCTTGGGGAGGTTTAAAGAGTAAGAGACGGATGAAATACTGTACTTGTTTGGGCGACAACTGTCAATTATGTATTCTGCATTGGCGCCTTCTTCAGGATGTTTGTACGTGCAGAAAATGAGGGATCTAATAAGGATACCATTTGAGTCCGTGCTGTGCACAGAAACCTTGAAAATGTTCGCAGGACACGCGTGGTGTTAGTGACCATTGATTTTGAGTACATGTCGTTATTATATTACATTTTCCTATGGGTGTGTTATTGATTAGTACGCCACCATGGTCGTAACATGCTGCGGTGGTTGTGGGCAGGGCCTAGAGTCTTGGATGCATGGCTATAGGCCATACTTCCAAGACTGTAGGCGCTGCCAACAACCACCACTTCATCTCACGACCATGGATACACGTGTAGTATTGATTATCGATTACATGGTTGAGAGGAGAGTGTACAGTGTTGGGTGCATGGCCGAAGCATGCAAGAACAAAGTTATAAGCGCTGGAGGTATAAGCCACTGCACATCTACACATTGCAATAATATCTATGGACATACAGCTAGGAGTGCAGTCTCTGGCCAGAACAAGCGAAGCATACCACACCTATCAATACACCCGTACTACTGTACATCACTGAGGTGGTTGTGGGCAGGATGTAGAGTTTTGCTTGGATGGCTGCAGCCCGTAGCCCATACATCATACTCCTAAAACCCTAGGCCCTTTCCGGAACCACCACATCATATTACTGCAGTGCATACACTCGTCCTATAGGTTAGCATGTCAGATGGTTCTGGGGAGGGTGTACAGTGTTGGATGCATGGCCGAAGCCCATGCACCTAGAAACGACCTTGTTAGTGGTGGAGGTATAAGCCAATGTACACCTATACATTCAAAAATATGTGGACATATATCCAAATCTCTAGGTCCTGCCAGCACCCACTCTAGCACATTAGACAGACACGTTAGTGACTGTGTTGCTTTGCTGGAGTGGCTGTTTCCATAGAAAGAACACTTTTTGGCTGCCTTATAACTGTCCTACCCTTGGACGATTGGTTGCAAAAAATATATATCGGACACTCTGATTTTGTTTGGAAAGTTTGGTGATGTTTGGTGCCGGGGGGCGAAAGTTATAAGGGGTAGGGGTTCTCAAAACGTCTCTTTTCCCCTTAGACTGAATGGGGGGAAAAAGTTGTGCTCACTAACATGTGGCTCTTTCCCTGATTGGTTGAAGAACAGCGTGAACTAAGTCAGCTTTCTTCGGTGCCCCCCTATCTTTTATTAATGTTTTTGTGTATGCGGATATCGTCAGAAACACCTCCAAAACAAGAGAGCATTGGACTTCTCACACTCAAGTAATAGTATTTCAGAAGGTGACCTTTGAGGAGGGCCAATGAGCTGTGGAAGCACAAACTGAAAAAGTGGAGTTTTCTTGTCTCCAAAATGATACGTTTACATGGAAGTTCGTGCTCACTGCACCACGACCAATTACAGCGTGTGGAATAAAATGTGCTTTGGAATAATATTTCCCTCACATTGGCCTCTTAAGTTTTGAAAACTAAGGCCATCATCTGCAGTGTTTGTTGGAAACAGCGCTTTAGGAGGTGTATGGGAGTAGCGGTTCTCATAATTGGATTTCAATATGTTGTTTCAAAGAGTGAAGGCCACATGAGTTGCTTTTTTGGTTGACCGCTCAATACGTCCGCGCATGCAAGTGAATGTAAAGGGGCAATTATTTTTTGAACTTGAGCGAAAGGGAAAGTTACTAGCTATTCACGGAATGAAAGGGTCGAAAAAAATAGCAATTGATAAGGTTATGTTTTAAAAAGTTTGTAAGGGACATGCAATATCAGTCAAAGAAGAATCTTCGCTGCGAACACATTCGTGTCTGATTTGCAGAAAAAGAATGGAGGCAGTAAATATTTTGTAAGTTTACTTTTGGCCACTCTACAGCGAACCGTGCTTTATTTTTACATTACTGTACATCTAATTGTGTTAATATAATTGACGTATTATTTTTCTGCCCTGTTACATTTTTCCTGTAATGTTGCAGAGTGCACAGGTTGCACATTTGTATGGTATGACTGCACGCAACCTTTTTTAGCATTAATATTTCTTATTTGAAACGGTTAGTTTGTCCACATAGCTTTGTGTATATCTTTGCACGTTTTTTTGGTCTTCTTTGAAATGACGAGACGTAATTTCTTTTTATTTGTTGACTCCTTTTCATTTCATAACTAAATTATCGTCTTTCTGTGTACTTGGCATTTTTTTTTGTCTTACGGCGCATGCTAAATCTCAGCGTTTGTAGCCTGCAACTATAGGTACACATGGACATTAGTAACATATTACTAAAATGTCAACTTTGAGCACGTACTTTTGTGTAGCACTTTGCACATTTTCTGTGTGTTCTTTTAAAAATGTTTGGTACAGGTTGGTTACTGACACGTATTTTCTGTAACCTTACCCGCCTAGGTATATATTGCCGTACTGTGCGTGCCATGGTTTTCAAATCCCGAGTGAGGGCTTCTTCGGACGGCAAATACAACTGCTGGTGAGCGGTTGCCTGTCCATAACAATAATGTGGCAATGACACCGCTTTGTCCGTTCACTGAACTCGCTATTTGTAGCAACGTGACATCATTTATGCCCGTACAACATGCTGTCACAAGACAAGGGCAGGACTCTGCATCCATGCCCCCAGAACATGAATTTAGCAGCCTGGCTCCTGAGATCATAGAATTTGGACATCTACAGCTCCCGCAGAGATGCATGGACATCCTCAGGGAAGCCAGAAAACCTAACACTCGCCACTGCTATTCTAGCAAGTGGAAGAGATTTGTCATCTGGTGCAGAGGAAAGAGCATCAACCCGATTGACTGCTCTCCCACACATATTGTTCTATACCTGACCCATTTATTGGACTCAGGTCTAGTGTTCAATTCCATTAAAGTCCACCTAGCGGCACTTTCTGCATACACCACTTCCCAACTCTAAGTGTCGTGGTGGAAGATCCCTGTTATAAAGGCCTTCATGGAGGGAGTAAAGAGAATACACCCCCTGATAGCTGACCCAGCTCCCGGATGGGACGTTAACGTGGTACTTACCAGACTCATGGGCTCACTATTTGAACCCATGCACAAAGCATCTCTTAAACACCTCACTCTTAAGACTGCTTTTCTAATAGCTATCACCTCCATCAGGAGAGTAAGTGAATTACAGGCTCTTTCTGTTCTAGACCCCTTCGTTACAGTTCCCAGAGATAAGGTGGTTCTACTTAGCACCCAAGGTTTGCTCCGAAATTCATCTCGAAATTCCACTATAGAACTACCAACGTTCTTTCAAAATCCTTCCAACTTGGGAGAAAAAGTCTGCACACACTAGATGTGCGCAGAGCGGTCATGTTCTACATGGAAAGAACCAGACCACTGTGGAAGACTAATCAGTTCTTCGTCTCGGTGGCAGCAGGAAGAGAAGGGGATGCAGTTTCAAAGTCCACTATTTCTAGATGGATTGTTCAATGCATCACTCTCTGCTATACTCTTGCTAAGAGGGAACTGCCCTTTAAGCCAAGAGCACACTCTACTCGAGGCACGGGGGCGTCCATAGCATTCATTGCAAATGTTCCCCTTGAGTCCATCTGCAAAGCGGCTACCTGGAGTTCTGTGCACACCTTTACAAAACACTACTGTCTAGATGCACACTCGAGATCTGACTCCCAGGTGGGACAGGCAGTATTAAGACATCTTTTCTCTACTGTTCCTTCTTATAACCCACCGCCAACTCCGGGTACTGCTCGCTAGTCTATGCACAGCATGTGATTCTAAGCAGATTAACAAACATCAGAAGACAATGCATTACTTACCGTAAAAGCATTTCTGATGGTTGTATCTGCTTAGATTCACATGCGCCCACCCTTCCTCCCCGATCGGATGGAAGGAACATAGACTTCCTTTTATATCCCTCTTTTCTGTACTCACTCACGTCTAGAAGGCTCCCTCGGGGCAGAAAAATACAAACAGAGGGACCTCGACGCGTGAGGGATTGTGGGTACAACGCACGTCACTATAGGGATAGTGTTTCAGACACGCCTTGTTGACGTCCCCTTTTCGACTACGAAAAACAAAATGCAATACTCCGCAGTGACCACTGGATGTCGGACCTATGCACAGCATGTGAATCTAAGCAGATACAACCATCAGAAATGCTTTTACGGTAAGTAATGCATTGTCATATATATATATATATATTCAGTAAAAAAACTTTGTTAAAGGGACGTTATGGTTAAGTTGGGCTATTAAAAACCTATGAAATTCAATGAAAAAACTTTGTTAAAGGGACGTTTTGGTTCCAAGTAAAAACAAAAAAACGCTGAAATTCGCAAGTTATGGTAAGCTAAGCTACCATAGCTTGCACCACCACCGTGCACTGCTAAGACTAAGACTAACACCCACGACATCAAAGATAACATCACAAATGTCATTGATGACATCACTGATGACATCACATGTCTGTCTCCCTCTTTTTTCCTTTACTGACACATCTAGGCCGCATGGTTTTCTTCAGTAACAGTCAGTAACTAAAAATTGTAAATGTACTATATTTGTAGACTTATCCTTTAAGTATGTTCTTACAGTAATTCTCTTAGGGTCCACTCATATCATATGAAACATATACATAGAGGAAGACACAAGCTTGAAAGACAGCAATCCTTTCTCTGCATGAAAATAATCAGTAGAGTTATCAGTACTTTCTGATAGTTCTGTTGTTTTTTTATTACTATACTATACTTTCCCTGTATATGTTCATATTTGTAGACATTGTACTCACACTACTTTCCTTAGGGTCCAGTCACATCATGTGATACATATACATAGGGTAAATGGCAGCTTTGCAACAGAGCAATCATTTATTAGCATAAAGATAATCAGTTAGGTTATGAATTGTTTCTGCTACTACTTCTGCTTTTTTGCTTACTTCACATTTGTATGCGTTATTGTGTCTTTGTGTTTTGTCTTTAATAATGCAATTATGTAATACATGGGTTTTATTAGCTACTTATTACATATTTCACAGTACACAAAACTCTAATAAGAAAACATTTATCATTTAATTATTCAACATATCAACATTATGAATATTATATCTTCATCATGTATGCTGTACGCAATGCCTAGGTTTCTGCATGAGTAGCTTAGTATACTCGATAGAAATTCATAATAGAATGCTATGTATATCAATGCATTGCTTAATGCACTAATTAGCTCATGATATTTATTCCAATGATCCTTGACACTTTCTTCTCAACATTATAATAAGAATGCCTTATACAGACATTTCATGAAAAGTAAATTCATATGTGATGTCATCAGTGATGTCATCAATGACATTTGTGATGTGATCTTTGATGTCGTGGGTTTTAGTCTTAGCAGTGCATGATGGTGGCGCGAGTTATGGTTGCTCAGTTTACCATAACTGGCAAATTTCAGAGGTTTTTCGGTTTTACTTGGAACCACAACGTCCCTTTAACAAAGTTTTCTCATTGAATTTCATAGGTTTTTAGTAGCACAATTTAACAATAACTCTGACTTTATGTACAAGTAACATAGAACATACTGAACCCCCTCTACTGAATTTGGTGTCCACAAACTCTTTTAATGTCCGCGGACAGATGCGGACAACAGCACCACTACCCAAAAAGTCTAGGGGGTATGTTTAATTGTTATATCACAACATATGAACATTTTACACATTCACAAACCAGCACACATACACATTATATGTAGTAATAAATCAGAATTGTAACCCATATATATAACACACTAACCATTCATTTAAATACAATATGTTCTAAAATGGAATATACCAAAAGAAGAAAGATAGGCTTCCAACATGATTACCTCACAGAAACTCCACAACTAAGAGCAACAGCAGATCTACAGACCACTCAGAACACACCTTACCAGAAGCTAGTAAGTGTACTGCATTTTAATCATATATTTGTAAACTTTCTGTATTAGATACCAAAAACATGATATTATGTTTTTTTTCTCACAGAAATGTCTAGTACTCTGGAGTGGCTAGAGGAGCATTTCCCACGTGAGGAAATATCAGAAGATAGTGAACCTAATGGTAGACACTTAACTATATAAACCAATTAATAAATATTATTTTATATACATTTAACATATATATATATTTTGTACAGACCATACAAAAATTGAAAATACTAAAGAAAAAGCAGTATTGGATAAGACTCTTCAGCACATAGACGAAAACATGGACCTACTCTTGGCAAATTTTAATAATTTAAAAAACTTTGTGGAGGATCCCTTGAAACATACAACTACATACCATTGTCCCACATGTACCTGTCCCCCCTCACCATATCCCACTCAATTATCCCCAAACCCTCTCAATGAACCAAAACGTTTTCATGAGACTTCCATCCCTTCTTCACCTCATATAAATCCTATTGAAACCCCCAATTCTCCAGTTTTTGTTTCAATTTCTGCCTCACCTTCTCTGTCATAAATTCAACATACATGTAAAATAAAGTAAAATTATTATATTGTGTCCTAATTCATTTCTTGTCTTTTTTTAAAAAAGCAGTTCAGGTGTCCGCGGACAGCACGGGTGTCTGGAATGTCTGTGAAGAAACGGAAATGGAGGTGTCCTAAGAACACTATATCTGTCCGTACTGTTCGCTAGCATGTTGAAACTGTTCTAAGAACACACGCGGTGTCCTGAAATGTTCGTAAAGAAACAAAATGGGGTGTCCTGAGGACTCTATACCTGTCCGTATTGTTTGCAGGCAAGTTGAAACTGTTCTACGAACTCAGGCTGTGTCTTGAAATGTTTGTAAATAAACGAAATGGGGGTGTCCTGAGGACACTATACCTGCCCTTACTGTTCGTAGATAGGTTGAAACCGTTCTAAGAACACATCAAGTGTCCTCGGATGTTCGTAAATAAACAAAATGGGGGTGTCCTGAGGACGCTATGCCTGTCCGTATTGTTCGCAGGCTAGTTGAAACTGTTCTAAGAACAAACACCTGTCCGTAACTGTTTGTTTCACTTGTGACACACTTTTAATCACTTCAGGACCTGGACAGTGTCCGTAGAACACCAACACGCATGCGCAAAACAGTTTCAGTGCATTTGGTGTCCTGCGGACACCCGCTTCCTTCGCAAACATGTTCGCGAACCTATCATTTGACCGCGCCCACGATCAGCGTATGTTCTGATTGCGAACACTGTTCGTGTCCCTGAACAATTTAAAACTACATTTTCAAGTAATCTCCAATATTTTCCAATAAAAGCTCACCATAGAACAAGTCCCACATAGTAATCCTGAGTTTCTACATACTTTTTGTGACTTTTTTTAACCCTTTTTTCTGTTCGATCTGTCCACGGACAGCACTCATGTCCGCGAACCGCGCACAAGCACCCCTATAAAAGACCACGCCCTAGAGCTCATTCTCATTGTGTTTCTGGCTATCCTACAGAACACAGCAAATTTTGCTGCCAATTTGCAGATTTTCAACTCCAAGCTGATGGCTTCCATGGCTCCACTCATGCCACCTGGTGCTTCATCTACCTCAGCACCACCCCTAGCCCCTCCACCACCACCACCTCCCCAAGGGCCTGAAGAGGGGAACAGGAGTGAGGATACACAGGAGGATGAAGAGGATGACGAGAATGAGGGAGTGGAAGTCCCTACTACCAGCACTCAGCGTGAGTCTTCGGTGTGGCGGTTATTTACCATTCGTGGTAATGGTCCTAAGGCGCATGCGAACCGAGTCAACTGCAACAAGTGCAAAATGGTACTCAGTCGCGGGAGGCATGGTTCATACAGCTTTGGGACAACTACCATGAAGCGACACCTAAAGTCATTCCACACTGGGGCCATTCGCAAGGTTGTACCTTGCAAGGAGCGTAGCAGGTTGACTTCCTCTACTTCATCCTCCGTTTCCGATCCTGTCACCACAAGGAACACGCCTGTGGGGCAGCGTATTACTCAAGCTACCTCACAGGCCATATGCAATACTGATGACCCTTAACTTTCGAGGGTCACAGTTGTGTGTATGTACTGCAACGTAGTACTGTGCAGGGGGGAGAGACTTCATAGTGCTTTTGAGGCTATCGTCTCAGAGCACGAGAAGATCTGCTCACTACCCAAGTAAAACCCACTCTACATCTTCCTCTCTCAGCTCGCCCTTTCTTATCCCCGTGGTTGGGGTCCCCCCTTACCCTCGTTTCTCCTCCTCTCCTAGTGAGTCTTGTATAAAAAACAAAAAATATATAAAACAACAAAAATAAAAAAGGCTCTTTTTAGAGCCGCCTTTCACAGTTAAATAATAGAAGTGAAAATAAATGAAGCAGGGCCCTGTGTATTTTTTAGAAGTCCGTGGACAACTAACATTTTGGGGTTCTACCCTATTATAACCATTGCAGTTTTATCTGGGAGGAAGTGGTGGCTCTGAAAAGAGCCTTTTGGTGGTGTTTGTTTGTGTTTGAAAAATTTGAAATGCTTAACACCTACTACAAAATGGATGCTGTAATTCCAAAAAAGGTAGCAGTGCATTTTGTACATTTCTCAGAAAAATCTGATTGCGAGCATAAGTAAGATAGACTCCATCTCTGCGAAAAATGTATGTACTACGAAACATAATATTTTCATTGTGAAAAGAGGACATGCCAAAATCTCTTAGAAAGGCACAAACAGCCTTATTGACATTGCCTTGCTTTCTCCATTTGTGGACCAAATGAAGAAGAACGAAGCCACATTTGTCTGTGCGCAATCCGTGAAAAAATTACTTGAGAATTTGGAAACATGCCCATGACCTTCCCAAGTCCTTCTTTCATTGCAAATTGCAAAGAAATTCCAGACACATGTCCTAAACTGTTCACTCCACAATGAATTACAATTATGTCTGGATGTTGCTTTGTCTCCAAAGTAGCACAGAGAGGTAGCAAGTCCAACCACTTAATTCCGCATACTCCATGCCAGTGCACTGCCACATGTGGGAATCCAAGATCTACAGCTACTCCACAGCTTTCTGCATGCACCTTCAACCAATGTATCCACGAGTCTCCCAAAATCCAATCAATCTGTTTTCTGAAACACACAGCCATATCTATCTGTTCTTCTCTCAGCAAAAAGAGTATCTGAGAAACTCTCTCCTGGCACAAAACACCCACTAAACTTTCCTGACCTATCCCTTTCTCTGCTCATTCTCATTTGCAAGGCTCCCCAACCCAAAATCCCCGGATGTAACACCCGATGTCCGCGGACTAGCGCCATGTCCGCGGACATATCGTAACATCCTTCTACCATTTCCATTTCACTTTCTGTGCCATTCCCTCATTGGATATAGCTAAGATGTCACATGAACATCCACCAATCACATCCAAGACCTCTACATCTAACTGCATCATCATAGATCAGCACTTTAAATGTACTGTTAATCTCTCTGAGTACAAGTGTCATATCATTGGAAAGCACCTTCCAGAAATACGGTACAAGTCTCCAAGATTTCTACTTGCAGCTGCATGCATATCCATATGCATGAACAAAAACTACAGGTATGCATATTTTCTGTATAGTACATGTACAATTCTTATAGATTCATATAAATAGATTAACTGACTTTTAGCTTGTATAATCTATAAAATTAATTTACTGTCATTTTTTCCATCTCCTAAAATCAACTGTCACTTCCAAACCTATCTGCTATTTAATTTCTTTTTACACACACATTTTCAAAGCATGTTGAACTAACATATTTAAAGTACAATACGAAGAGTTCACATACTCAAACAAAATTGCATGCACACAGTATGTTCAAATATCGAACAACAATACTTGTACAAAAACATAAACATTTATTTACTTATATTTATATACTGCACAAGCAGCCCATGGCATTGAGGCGCTGTTACTTACAAGAGCTTAGTTACAGAAATAGTGGTATTCAGTGGTACATTATTAATTCCACAAGGCATACAAATGATATTTTGATTGGTACAGTTAGTCATTACAATACAGTTTATGCATTAAGAACACATGATATGTATTCAACTGGTGCGACGCATCTTATGTGAATAAGATAGTTTTCATGATTTTGAGGAAGGCGCTGAGGGTCAATGTCAATTAAAAAAATCAATGTCTAAATTAAAAACAGTGCTACATACAAACACAATTACTAATTGGTTTCCTTTACAATTGCAGTGAAGACCATTCTCCTGAAAAGAAGCAGCCGAATTTGAAGTACAAAGAACAACTAAGAAGAAACTGCTCATTTCAGAAAAAAGTAAGTTGAATACCACCATATTGTTTGTACTATTATTCAAACACACTGTAAGGTTAATTCATGCTATTTCTGTGCCTAAAAATAGAGATTGTGCACCATTCTGTCTACAAATCCCATTTCTTAAACAGAGATTTACAGCCAGAATGGCGCACAATTTCATATTTTATGACACACAAATGACCCAACTCAGCCCCTAGAATTTTGATATTATAGAACAAACAACTGTTTTAATTGTA
This sequence comes from Ambystoma mexicanum, assembly GCF_040938575.1. Taxonomy (NCBI): domain Eukaryota; kingdom Metazoa; phylum Chordata; class Amphibia; order Caudata; family Ambystomatidae; genus Ambystoma; species Ambystoma mexicanum. The sequence goes on along the minus strand of NC_090931.1, from coordinate 927,674,461 downwards.
TACCATTAGATTTACTATTTCTACTTCTCCACACCACCAGCTTACTTTCTACTGTCACCTGAACCCCAGTTTAGTAACACATAAATTCAAGAATACCCATCCCAACTAGTTGTAGTTGCCCAATGCACAATCACACACCATTACATACATCTTTATCATCTTACTCACTCATGCACACAGCACACATACATTAAGAAAACCCCAACCCATACCTTCTTTATTTTTTTCAACAGACCCTAAAGAATGCCTACCAAAAATCAAGTCTGTTGAAAGCAACGGAGAAGCAGAGCAAATGAAAATAGAAGTGTCCAAAACAAGCATCCATCTGTAGCAGAATTTGTAAAAAAAAGTTCAAACAAAACAGCTAATACAGTCATTTAGCGAAACAAAACAAGCTTCAAATACAGAAACTTTGCCTCCTCTATCAAAATGTAAAACGAACCACAAAACAATTAACAAAAAATCAGCTACCACTACAGATAAAACTGCTCTTATAAATCTTGATATAGTGCAAAGTAAGCATACCAAAAAAAGTATTTTAACAAAAATGTTCCGTCACAGAGTCCTTCAAAATCTTATAAAAACAGGAGAGAAATCAGGCTCAACCCTTAAAACCTATCGTAGGAAATTAATTTTAGAAGCGTTGATAGTGCAATCCTTCTCAAAAGAAAGTTATTTATTTTAGTGTTAAACAAAATGAAACCACTAACAAAACTAATGACTACATTACAAAAAAGACTTCTCAATAAACAAAATGTCAACAGAAATAACTTTTTAAGTATCTGTGGAGGTGAATGGAGTCACACTATGAGCACAGAACCATACTTTAATGAAGAAGCATACAAACAAAAGCAAACAAATACAATTGCCATACATAGCAGTGGACGAGGTTATGAAAAAGTTAATACCATAATGGAACAAGAAATACTGCTTACAAAAATATCCCCAGAAAACTTAGAATTACCTCTCCATTCAACTGAATCAGAACATCTAGTATACAAATGGCCATGCACATCAATGTGTAACATTCCCAAAAAATCTTTTAAGTCTTTACGCCAATTCCTCAATCAATATGTGAAAGGCAAAGACAAAATCAAAATTAAACTACTGCAAAATATGGATACCTGTCCAGTGCGCAAGTACACAGGACTACAAGGACATTCTTTTGCCTGCATTTCAGGACCTACTTGCAAAACCACATTCCATTATATCAAAATGATATCAACACATCACTCAACTATAAGAAATCTAGTCTATAAACTGTACTATGCTAAAAGTCCTGCTTTAGCACTAGCCAATTTAAATAACATTCTTCTACATGGTACAGCAAAAGACCTACTTGAAGAAATCGACTATATCCAGAAAAAATATTTTGGAAGTGAAAGCCACTTACAGAATGAAATAGCTTTAAAACAAATTAGCAACATTTCTATGCATGGCAACCTTCTACTACACACATACAAAAAAGAAATACTGAAATTTTAAAGTACATCTTGCCATAGAACTTTTTTTTTTTTTTGTCAAAATCTTTTTTATTGAAACATCAGTTCACAGTGCAAACTTTAACAGTATAAACAATGGCAAGGATATTTGAGTGCAGTGCAACATTACTTCATTAATCACCTGCCTAGTGCTCAACGAGTAGCGCCGAGAGTGATTAAATTTAACAGTGGGTTGACATTTCATTTTTAGACATTATTGTTCGTTTGTGATATCATTGTTACTCTCGGGGATGTGTTGCTGCTATTGTTTAAAAAGAAAGGAAAGAAAAAGAGAAAAAAAAAAAAAAAAAAAAAAGGGGGAGGACCCCATTCTTTACCGTCTGCACCCCCCCCCCTCCCCGTGATCCAGGCATTACTCCTGGGAGCTAGTATTGTCGTGTTCTGGTGTTATATCAGCCCTGTACCTTGTTTGTATTGGGATCCTCAGGGCTGGAGGAGGCATTTGATTAGTTTTGGTTGAAAGAACATATGTTCCTAATCTTCCACGTGGTCTAAAAAAGGCCCCCAGATTTGTCGAAATTTGTCCGTTCGATTCAGTAGTGCGGCTGTTAGTTTTTCCATTCCCAAGATTTCCCAGACCTTGACCCACCATTGAGCAATACAGGGGCCCTCCGGCTCTTTCCAAAAGCGTGCGCGCGTAAGGCGGGCTGCCATCAGTAGCTGGGTAATGAGCTGTGCTCTAGGGCCGGATTGCGGATATGACCCATCCTCAGGAGCATCTCCCAGGACCATCACCACTGGGTCCAGCGGGAGGAGGGATCCGGAGATGTCTTTAATTTTGGAGCGAATCTCCAGCCAAAAGGATTGAATGGTTGGGCAGTGCCACCACATGTGACCCAGGTCCCCTTTTGCCCCACACCCGTGCCAGCAAGTCTCGGGGTATTTAGCATTCATGGCATGCAGTCTCTGCGGAGTGAAATACCATCGATAGCATATTTTAAGTGCACATTCCCTCACTGTCGTGCATCTGGAGGACTTGTGTGCTCTGGCCCAGATTCTCTGCCACGATTCAGGAGAAATCTCTTTACCCAGCTCTTTCCCCCATGATGCCATATACGGTAGTTCCCCCTCCTCTGGGGCTATTTCTGTGAGGCGATAGCATGTAGCTACATTATGGGCGCGCTGACCTTCGATCGCCGTTAGTTCGAGGCCTATGGGGGGTCTGTTGGCGGCTTTCCTAACTAGTGGGTTGGTGGTCCAGGGCCTAAGTTGGATGTATTTAAACCTTTCGGATTCTGGGAGGTTGAATTTCTCCTTACACTGAATAAATGTTAAGGGGACACCGTCCGCGTATATCTCCTGCAGCCTCAGGGTCTTGTTTCCGGACCATTTATGATAGGATCTGGGTTGAAGCCCCGGGGTAAAGATGGGGTTCTGCGTGATCGGGGTCATAGGGCCCAGGCCCGGGGTCAGTCCTCTTAGGGTGAGCTGTCTGTCCCAGCATCTGAGTGAGACGCACGTGGTAGGGAGGAGTGGGAATTGGGAGGCTCGCGCTTCCCGTGGCAGGAAAGGGAGGTGGGATAAGGGGGTCGCAATGAGTGTCTGCTCTATATCTCGCCACTTAGGGGGGTGCTCTTGGAGCCCCCATGTCAGGATAGGGGCTATCTGAGATGCACGATAGTATCTTACCGTAGACGGGAGCCCCAGGCCGCCAAGCTGTCTACTCCTAAGGAGGATCTTGCGCTGTATTCTAGGTGTTTTACCTTGCCAGATGAATTGGCATATAGCTTTCTGGAGGTCTTGTAGATCTCGCTCTGGGATATAAATTGGGAGCGCCTGGAATACGTAGAGAAGGCGAGGTAATAGGGTCATTTTAACGGCTGACATTCGCCCCAGCCAGGAGATTTCCTGGGGGGCCCATTTTAGTAGTGATTCCTTGGCTTCTTTAAATAGTGGGGAAATATTGGCCTTCGCTAGTCCCGAGTAACTTGCAGTCAAGGACACTCCCAGGTATGTTATTTTGGCAGTCTCCCAGCTGAGGGAGAATTTATTCTGTAAGGCGCTTAGTACCTCGGGGGTTTCGGACAGGTTCAGCCCCTTTGATTTGGCTGTGTTTATTGAGAAGCCCGAAGTCTGCTCAAATTTATCCAGCAGAGCCATGAGTGGGGGGACTGAGGTTTGGGCCTCTCGCAGGAAGCAGAGCACATCATCTGCGTATAAGGCCACTTTGTGTGTCTGGTCTTTCAGAGTGATCCCTAGGATTTCGGAGTGTAGGCGGATATGTTGGGCCAGTGGTTCCATTGCAAGTGCAAACACCAACGGCGATAGTGGGCAGCCCTGCCTAGTCCCTCTGCCCAGAGGTATCCTCGACGTCCAAAGGGCGTTGACTCGGACCTGGGTGGTGGGGATCTGGAAGTTGGCTAGTATCAGTTTAGAGAAATGCGGGCTAAACCCGAACCCCTTCAGGACCGAATGTAGATAGTCCCATGACATGCTGTCAAAGGCACGATGGGCATCTAATGACAATAGGGAGAGAGGAGCTGAAATGGAGGGGGCAAGTGCTATCAGGTCAATTGCTCTTCTGATGTTGTCATGGGCCGATCTACCCTGGATGAAGCCCGTCTGATCTCGATCTATTAACTTAGGTAGTACTTCTCCCAGACGGCGCGCTATGATTTTGCTGAAAATTTTACCGTCGGTATTAAGCAGAGCTATGGGCCGATAGGAGGTGCAATCAGCTGGGTCTTTTCCAGGTTTTAGTATTAGGGTGGTAAATGATTCGGCCATGGATGTGGTGACTGACCCCTCTTCCCACAGGGTGTTAAATAAAGTGGTTAGATGCGGTGTGAGTTCCTTCACAAAGGTTTTATAGAACTTGTTTGAGAACCCATCTGGGCCAGGGGCTTTCCCATTGGGGAGGGATTTGATGACTGCTTCTATTTCTTCCCCCGTTATTGGCGCTTCTAGGGTATCCTTCAGGGTTTGGGGTATTTGTGGGAGTTTTGCTTTGTCTATGAACTCCTCAATGAGGGCCGAGTTCCCTATGTGCGGGGTAGCGAGTTCCGTGAAATAATATTTTATGATGTGGCATTTACCCTCTTCTGAAACCGTGCCTCTGCCTGTCTTGTCTCTTAGGAAGTCTATTCTATTTTGTTTAGTCTGCTTCCCTATTTTGGCTGCTAATAACCTGTTTGCTTTGTTCCCTTTTGTGTAAAAGAATTGTTTAGTGCGCATCATGCCATAGGCCGCCCTCCCCACGTGGTGTGCCTCCAGCGCTTTTTTGGCCACCCTCAAGTCCCTTAATGTGCGCCGAGTGGGCTTTTCCTTATGCAGCCCTTCCAGTCTGAGGGCTTCCTCCTCTAATTGCTCTTGCAACAATTTCCTAGATCTCCCCCTTTGCCCGCCCTGATCTATTAGGTGGCCCCTGAATACCGCCTTTCCTGCATCCCAGACCGTTCCCAAACTCACGTCTCCCGTGTTATTCTCGCTGTAATATAGCTCTATGGTTTCCTTGATGTGGGCCCGAATTATTGGGTCATCTAGTAGGAAGTCATTTAGCCGCCAGGGGGGTTTCATGGGAGGGGTGACTCGAGGGGGTGAGATAGATAATAGGACCGGGGAGTGATCCGCTAATGCCTCTGGGAGAATCTCTGCTTCTAATACGTTTGGGATCAATGAATCGGCTATCATGAACATGTCGAGTCTTGAGAACCCGCCATGTACTGGTGAAAAGTACGTGTAGTTCCTTTCATCTTGGTGAAGGTATCTCCATACCTCGATCAGGGAATGTTCCCTCAGTATAGAGGTGAGGGCCTTGAAGTTGTTACCATCGTTTACTGTGGGGGGTAGTGTTTTGTCAGCCATGGGGTTGATAACTGCATTAAAATCCCCTCCCATAATCACCTCCCCCTCAACGTGGTCGAATAAGGCTTTGGACAACTTCGTGAAGAACTGACTTTGGTTATAGTTCGGGCCATAGATGGAGACTAGAGTGACCTTGCGGCCATCCAGTGTAGCGTTGACCAGTAGGAACCTCCCCTCTTCATCCCGAAACTGACCGTGAGTCTTGAAAGAGATCCCTTTGCGCACTAAGATGGCAACCCCACGCTTTTTCAGGCCGCTCGATGCAAAGAATCTAATGGGGTAATTTCTGTCATCCAGGCGGAATTCGTCCGCTGGGCAAAGATGCGTCTCTTGAAGAAACAGGAAGGAGGCGTCTAAAGACCTCAATCTGTGGAGAAGTGCTTTTCGCTTTAGGGGGGAGTTCAGGGCCTGCACGTTAAGTGAGATAAATTTATAGCTAGGGGTTGCCATGACTCAGTCGCTCAGGTTCCATGGGTAATGAGAAACCACCGGCCATCACCGGATGGATGCATTTCTTGGAGTGGGGTACAGAGGTCCGGCCGGGGTGAGGGCCATGGTGGGTCAGAGCATAAATCTTCTCTGGTAGCAGCAGGTGGGTACAAAACATGAAAGAAAACTCAATAAACAACTCAATAAAAAACTTATAAGAAAGGTCTATAGCAACAAATACGTTCGTCATTTCCGTCAAGATCTACGGTGATTAGAGTCCCCAAGGTACGTTGATCTGAGTACTATCTTTGTCGGGCGCCATCCAGTCTGGCGCCCAAGTCGGTTGCAAATAAGGAATTTCGGAGCCCAACTACATCAAAACTTAAGGCTCAGGGGTAGCAAGTAGCTGCCGAGCTTAAACTGGGGTTTAACATGGGAGAGTCGATCATTAATTGCAGGTGGCAGACCGCTCGAGGGCCTTCCATGAGACCGGACAGAGAAGGGCGAAACCAGGGGGGAGGAACACACCAGAGCGTGGGGGAGAAGTCTGCTGGGAGTACCAAGTCCAAGCATAGGGGAGAACTCCGTTGGGAGGTATGTACCATCCTCTCGCAGCTGGGCTCCCGCCTCGGGTCTCGGCGGGGGGTAGGTGGCATCCTCACAGGGAACCTTTTCTTCTGGTGGGTTAATAAGCCACTTCCTCACCTTCATCCTGTGCAGATCTCTGCCCAGCTCTTCTCCTCCGAGGACGCCGGTGAAGGAGCCCCGCCAGGGGTCTTCGATGTCTTCCCCAGGTCTGGGTCGCTGTCAGGGGCTGTCGCCCCCCCCTGGCCTACGGCGGGATCTTCCCCTCCTAGGCTTTGGATCAAGACGAGAGGTGGCCTCATCGTCTACCGGAGGTCGTGGGTTGCGGTCCGCCCCGTCAGGGACCTTTTCCATCAAACTTTTTGCTTCCTCCTCAGTGGAGATTATGTGGTGTTGGTTATTGAGTTCAAATATGAGTTTGCAGGGGAACCCCCAGCGATACCGGATCCTCTGATCCCTCAGCCAGGATGTAACTCTATGTAGGTGCCGTCTGCGGGCCAGGGTGTATGGAGCAAGGTCCTGGAATAGGTGTATCTCGGTGCTCTGGAATCGGATTGAGTCAGCATTCCTGGCTGCTGCCATGATATCTTCTTTCTGGCGGTAGAAATGCACTCGGGTAAGTACATCTGGAGGTAAATTCTTTTTCAGCTGGGCCGAGGAGTACACCCGGTGTGTTCTGTCCAGTGTTAGTTCCTCATTCGGTGGCAGCTCCAAGAGGGATCTGAAGAACGTCTCGACATATTCCGCTAGATCTCGGTCGGGGATCTTCCGGGGAATCCCACGCAGGCGGATGTTGTTCCGTCTCGACCTATTTTCAAGATCGGCTTGTTCTGCCCAGATGTCCTCCAGATGTTCTTCGACAATCTTAACTCTTTCGGCTAGGGCATGGTTGTCGTGTGATTGCACGCAGGTGACATTTTCAAGATCATTGACCCTGGATTCCAGGCCTCCAAGGTGTGAGGTCAGGTCTGCAAGCGACTGGGCAAAAGTGTCCTAGGAGGTTTTAATCTCCTTCTTTATTTCCTGGGTGATATCCTGTTTGAGGGACTTGAACATAGTCTCCAGATCCTCCCTGGACACAGCCATATTGGTATTCTGTTCCGAGATTAGAGCAGGGATCGTGGATGGGTCTCTTGGTTGTGGTGATAAATAGGCTTGTATGCTGCGTGATTTCTGTCTAGTCCCAGATTTGGGCATCCCCAGGGTGCTATGGGTTGCACTTGATTGGCTTCTCGTCGATGCCTGAGGAGAGGCCTGTGTAGGGTCACTCAGACCGTGCTTTGGTATTTGTTATGAGCTTCAAGAGTTCTGTCCCAGTACGGCTATGGATCGAGCGGGGTATGCCTGGGCGCTTGGACCTCCCAAAGAGTTCCCCCCCAACAGTGGTCCCTCCTCCCGGCTCCGCGGCTCCTGTTAGATGAACTTCTGGACCCCGTGGCGCGTCTGTGTATGCCCCCTTTGCTTCTTTGCTTTCCGTACCTGTTTGACTGTAGTCGCCCCGATATGGAGCAGTGTGGCCTCACAGTGTTGCAGATCTGTTGAGCTGGTGAGATGATCAGGGTCACTCCCCACAAACCCTTTGCTGCCAATACTGCTGAGCTTCTCAGGTCAGGCGCTGCAGGCAGGTGCAGCTTCGGAGGCCAATGGTGGAGTGGGCTGAGGGAGGCAGCAGTCCGTGGCGGGTGGCTCCAGAGGGGCAGGCGAGCGAGCGCAGCGTGGTCGAGGAGGGCAGGTAGCGGGGGATTCACCCTCAGAGAGGATTCGTTGTCGCCCGGTCTGGTTCTCCTTTCGGGGTCCGGGGCCCGGTTTTCTGGGGCCGGCCGGGTCTGCTCTCCGGCGCTGCTGATGAGGGGATGGGGGACCCGGTGGGGGAAGCTCGTCCGTTTCAGCGGCGGCTTGGTCCTAAGGACATAGATGGGGCCTTCCCCGGGCGCCGCCGTCCCCCAGGCTCAGTGTCAGGGGCCGGCCGGGTCTACTCTCAGGCTCCGCAGGGTCCGGCGCTGAAGGTGCGGCTCCGGCTTCGGGGCCAGAGGGCTAATGGTGGAGTGGGCTGGGGAAGCGGGAGCCCGCGGCAGATGTCCCCAGAAGGCCCGTCCGCATCAGGGGGGCAGAGCAGGCGAGCAAACGTGCGCGCTCAAGGGGGGCAGCCAGCGGGGGACTCACCCGTAGGGAGGAGCCGTTGTTGCCCGAACTGGTTCTCCCGCCGGATCTGCTCTCCGGTGCTGCTGATGAGGGGCCGGAGATCCGGTGGGGGAAGCTCGTCTGATCCAGCGTCGGCTGTGAGGTCGTGGATGGGGTCCCTCCCGGGCTCCGCCGTCCTCCAGGCCCGATGTCAGAGGCCAGCCGGATCCGCTCTCTGGTTCCGCAGGAGGGGAGTGGGGGGGCCAAGGCCCGGCGTCTTGGGGCTCGAGCGCCCGGGGAGTCTGCTGTGCTGCGCGGCCTTGGATAGGACCTCCCTCGGGTGCCGCCGTCCTCCAGCCAAGGCGATCAGTCTTGGGCGAGGTTGCAGGGAGGCTCTGAGTCGCTGCAGTGGGGGTAGTCCGATGGCTGGACCAGGGAGGCTGCGACCGCACCTCGCGTGGCTCCGTCACCCCTGGGGACACACGGCTCGGTCACCACGAAACTCGCTCTCCACAGGGCTCCTCCGCTAGGCTCAGCATCATTCGTGCTTCCGTTCCACCCCCGGCTTCTTAGGTCTGTTACCGCCGGAGGGGCCCACCGTCTTCCCGCCGGGATTGCAGAGAAGAGCGATCCGCCATCTTGGATTTTCCCCGTGCCAGGAACCCCGGCGCTAAAGGTGCGTAATTCCCGATTTCTCGTTTTCAACAATTCGACGTCGGGTCCCTCGCCATGTCGTCCCAGCTTAGTGTTCGTATGGGGCCGAAATTCTTCTCCCAAGAGTGTAAATACGGCCGACTTGGGCGCCGCAGACCGGAGCTCAAAGGAGGCACGTCCGCATGGTGTGCCGCCTGGCCACGCCCTCCCGCCGTAGAACTTTTTATAAAAGTAACACAAAAACTGTAGACCTAACATACAAAATACAAGACAATGAAGATTCTAAATGGTTTGAATGATCTCTCTACCTTATAGCAGAAAACAAATACGAAATAACTGATCCCTTAATACTTTGCAATTACTGCACTACAAAACTTGACAACAAGCAAACTCCTTCACGTGCTATCACAAATAATTTGGAATTATTTCCACTACCAAAACCCCTACAACAACTCAATTTATATGAGAGCATCATAATTCAAACAGTGCACTCATGTCAAGCAATAATACGCCTTCAACCAAAAACAGCAACATTTCCTCCCTCTAAATTAGTGAAAGGTATTCGGGGGAAAGTAGTGTATTTACCATTAGATCTAAAAGAAAATGTGCACACTCTAGGAGTGCAACGTCCAATGGAGCAATCTTTAATTATCTTAGTAAATGGTGTACCTACAAAAGACAAAAAAAATTGGCAACAACTGGTAGATTTACATAAAGTTAGACAAGCCTTGCAATATCTAAAAGACAATAATGAATACTACAAAGAAATTAATATTGAAGAAAACTTGAAGGATACCACTGAAATAATTCAAGAGACACAAGAAGCTGGTCAATTTGAGCTCCTAGATCCTGCTTCAATATCCAATACTTTAGACCATTATATAATTCACCCATTGCACTCTAATGACACCGTAGAAGATGCACTAGAAAAGTACCAAATGCGTCAAACAAAAGGATCACCAATCAGCATATGGGAAAAAAGTATAGAAGCACGTGCTTTTCCTCTACTCTTTCCTACTGGCAAAGGAGGGAGGTACGATGATAGACCTATTCAAATAACTGCATCAGAATACCTCTCGTTACGGATGTATTCTGAAGATCCCAGATTTAGACAAAATGTGGAATACATATTCCACCTACTCTTTGAAAGTGAACTAGCAACGTTCTGTTACGGAGTTGCACACACATTTAAATCAGGATCCCACTTTCAAAATATGTCAGCTACACAATTATTACAAAAAGTGCAAAAAAAAAGATGAGGTTTTACAATCAAATATTACAAATCTATTAGCAAATATGCGTGGTACTAAAGAGTACTGGTTTGGACGTCATGGAGATGTACGTTGTATGATAAGAAACCTTGGCCCACCCACTTGGTTTGTTACATTAAGTTGTGCAGAATATGCATGGGAAGATTTACATGATTTCCAACGCATGTCAAACAAAAACAAAGCAAACATAGATATACTAACACCTGGAGAACTTTGTTCTCTAGATCCTGTTAATGTTCAGATATTTTCACCATCGCTTCATTGCTATGCTACACTTTATTTGTAATAAAACTGCTCCTCCCCTCGGAGACGTGCAACTCTTCTTTTGGAGAAAAGAATACCAAGCCAGAGGAGCACCACATATCCACATGCTTTTATGGATTAAAGATGCTCCTAAATTTGGTCAAGACAGTGATGCCACTGTTTTACATTTTATTGAAAAATGTCACTTGTGAAATTCCATCAGAAGCAACAAATAGTGATCTTCATGCACACATTTTACAATTTCAAAGACACAAATGTGGCAAATATTGTCGTTGCAAATACAAAAACAAAGGGAAATACTACACCAAATGCCACTTTCGTTTCCCTAGACCGGTTACAAAAACAGGTCAAGTGAACAACTTCATGTCTTCAGTTAGACATAGTGTTAAAGGTAAATCACCTAAAAATACATATTGCATAAAATGAACAGAAGAAGAAAAATATATCAATGATTACAATGCAATCATTGCCCACTAATGGAACGCAAACATAGATGTGCAGTTGTTAGGCAGAAACCTGTGCAGTTCCCTCTGGGACCACTGCAAAAGATTTAAGACTACAGGTGTTTGGCAGTAAACCCACTTGGTAGCAGTCTGTACCACACAGATTCACTTGGTAGCTGTGGCTGAGCAGTCAGACTTCCCTCAAGAAGAGTTAGGCAGTATACAGAGTATTCACAATAGGTCAAAAGAACACAGTAGAACAAGCAAACACTGACCAGAGCTTGATGTAAAAGAGATATAATTATTTATTTAAAACCACATCTAATAAAACACACAGGCACTAATATTAAGCAGTTCAAAAACACGGTCACTAAAAGATATACACTCCCTTAAAAGAATATTAGACAAGTCTTAAGTAAAGCCCCACTTATTTTCAGACAGCGGTGAGCGCTTAACGTAGATGGCACTCTAATAATTCAGTTTAAAAGGGAGAGAAAGGCAGAGCATAAATTGAGCAGATCCCAACACTTTCAAAAGAACACAGCAAGAGAGGAAGGCAGAGTCAAACCGTGAAGTTAGAGTTCAGAAAGCCGGATCCACTTTAAGAGGATCAGAACGAAATGTGTCCAAGGTCACACGGTTGAAAAGTGCACAAAAGTCTCAAAGGTTCAGAAAGAGTTGGACCAAAAGAAAGGGACCAGTTAGATGGTCAAGACGGCCAGCCCAGTCCAGAAGGTTAAGGGATTATTTACCTTGTAGCAATATTTAGAAAGGGAGGCCTGGCGGACACGGTACCTTAAAGTGGTGAGAATACTCCAGCGGGGCCAGTTGTTCCTGGCAGCGGATGCAAGTCGATGCTTCGTCCGGGGGAAGAGAGGATCTCGTCGGGGAGGAAGACAGGAGTCTGTTGCACTGCCAGGGAAGAAACCAGCCGCAGAGTTCTCAGGTCAAAAAGGAGCAGTCCTTTTATTCGCGGTCCAGTGGTAAGTGGCTATCTGGTTGCCGGGGTGCTTGGCACGGGCAATTCGACCACAAGACGTCCTGGGATGCGAGGAAAAGAAGGTAAACCAGTTGTGCCCACCAGTCAGGGGAAGAAGACTCTCCAGCCGGGAGATCTTCTCTGTCGTCGGGAAGTGGTGAGTCGGTTCCGCAGGGCACCACCGGTGGTGTCGTCGTAGCAGGTCGGCTCAGCTTCTCCCTCGTCGGATTCTCACATCCTGTGGCGACTTCTGAAGTTCCAGTTCCAAAAGCCCTGCTTTTATGCAGCACACACCCATTCACTCAGCCTAGCTGTCAATCAAACATGCTAAGTGGTGAGCCGACCGGCTCACCACTTGAGCCAATCACACAAGAGTGCGACTTGAGTTAGCAAGGTAACTCAGTCCAGGGTGCCTATACCCCCCCCCCCACACCTCCTTTGGTACCCAGACAGAGTGGCACCACTTTTGGTGGCTTCTGTGGAGAAGCCCGCCAAAAAGTGGAACAAAGGGCTCGACTTGGGTTGGAGTCACAGAAGAGAACACAAACGCCATTTTAGAATCGAGTCCTGGCAAAAAATACCAACCGGCGAATTAATATTAAATAAATAAACCGGCGGTATGTTCGAGGCTATGAGAATTAAATAATTAAAGTTGGTAGTCTCGAACAATGGGAAAATCCCATAAAGATATATTCACGGTCGAATATAAAAAGTAGTATCCACTGCCACCAGCCAAAACTCGATAAGGGGGGACGGAGGCGTGCCCCCTCGACTAACAGACCCCGGGGCAGTCGAATTGCCCCGACCAGTACGTCCACAATATGATGGTTTGTACTGGTTTCTGTTCATAATTTGGGACTAGTAAAGCCAATGGTGACTTTACATGCCCTGGGCGACAGTAGTCAGTCCCAGGGTATGGAGTCTATGGTGGGGTGCCACTATGACACCCCTGTGTTACTGCACGGAGGGTGCTGTGTAGCACACATAGAAAAAAACACATGAGACCCTATGGAGTAAAGGACCCCATAGCCCATAAAACACATTACCAGTCAAAGGAACACACAAATCATGTCCAAGAGTGGGAGAAAAAGAGTCTCACTCTTGGCAGGAGAAAAAAACAAACTCCAGAAATCCAGCAAAGCTTCTGGGGGACTCACTAGGTTAGGAGATTCAGCCTAAACAGAGAATTCTCCCTAACAGCAGTACATTGCAGACAATTCCACTGCAGTTGCACGATATGTTACAGCATACTTAACAAAAGCAGAAAAAACAGAGCTCCAAGACTTCTGTAATGACCTGTCATCAGACAAAACACTGTCTCAGAAATTATACAGCTTGGGCAAAAAATGCTCTCCCATAGAGAATGTGGCTCATATGAAGCAGCAGATTGTTTAACTGGTATTGCTTTGTATGGAAAATCTGAAAATATAGTATGGCTAAGTCTTGGTCCTGCTAAATTTAGAAAGAGTTCTAAAATCATACGAAGGTATAGAAACAATAGCCAAACATGATCCCAACAGCCAAGAATTTTAAAAAACAATTCACTGGACACATACTACCCAAACAGAAGTAACACTTTGGAAACCATGTGTCTATATCACATAGCCCAAAACTTCACATACAAAAATAATATAAAACCCGATGAAAAAAAGGTAAATACAGAGTGACAAATTGTGAAGGCAGCTTAGTAAAACTCACCAAACGAAATTTTATTAATCATATCAAATTGTCATTAAAGACTCGTCAACATAAAGAACTATATTACATGTCCCTGCTACAACTCTTTAAACCATGGAGAAAAGAAGAAGAAATACTAGATAACTATGACTCATATGAAGACGTTTTCAAAGCAAATGAAAGCACTATAACTGATGTAAACTTTACACAGTACAAAACAATGTTGCACAATGAACAGCAACACGAAGAACTGCAGGCCCAACTAGATATTGACACTCCTGACAGTAGTCAACCTTCTGTAACAGGAAGCCAAGAACCACTGGGAGAGCCACTAATAACAAATGAGGCAGGCAGAATTAGCTATGACAGAAGTAGAAAACACCATGTGCCAGTATGAAGATAAAGAAGACTTAACTATACTACAATCAAAACTAAACAATGAGCATCGTAGCATTTTTGAAGAAGTAACAAAAGAAATTGCACATGGTGTACAACATGAAAACAAAGAATGCACCTGCCAAAATTACAAACCTATACTACTGTACGTCAGTGGTGAAGCTGGTTCTGACAAAACATTCTTAATCAAAATCATCAGTAAATTCCTTCAACAATTGACAAACACCAAACTGTCAGCTGTTGTCACTGCTCCCCCTGGTTTAGCTGCCTACAACATAGGTGGTGTCACTTTACACCGATTACTACTCCTTCCAGTAGAACACCAAAACAAATTAGACTATTACAAACTTTCTACAGAAGCTGCAATGGAACTACGCAGAGTATTAAAACAAATGAAAATGCTACTAATAGATGAAGTGAGCATAGTCTCCAACCTAATGTTGGCCTTGATTCACCTCAGATTACAAGAAGTACTCAAAACAAATTACGAAGAGCTCTTTGGAGGAAAACACATTATTGTTTTCGGAGGTCTTCTTCAATTGACACCAGTGAAAGGTGAGCCTATTTTTAAAACCTTAGGACACAAACTCTGCCGTAAAACTGTTGACAGCATTGGAAATGTCAACCTTTGGCAACATTTCCAACACAGAGAATTAACATAAAACATGCAGCAATCTGCAGATCTCACTTATGCCAACATCTTAAAAAGTATTAGAGTTGGTATATTATCTCGAAGCACAAGCAATACTGAAAACCCGGCACATTCATGCACTTTATGGCGATAATGCATGTGCTACGGATGTTATGGAACAATTAGCCAAACAAAAATGTCAATGGTATGGCCTTAATGCCAACTCTTGCAAGTTGTTTCAAATTCAATGAAACAATGTTAAAAAAAGAAATGCAACCAATAATTGAAATTAGCGCCACAGACAAACTAGACTACCCATGTATGAACAAGCCACAACGAGACTAAATAGTTTAGAAAATTCAATCTCCAACACAGCTGGATTGGAAAAAATATTAAAATTATCCTTAAATTGCAGAGTAATGCTTAAACGTAACCTTGACGTGGATCAAGGACTAGTTAATGGAGCACTGGGTACAGTTGTTGGCTTTCAAACATACCAACGTGACAACAACATTCAGTTTGTCAATATTCTCTTTGACAAACTTTCAGAAGTGAAAAGGAGAGGACGCTCAACAGCTCGATTCCTTCGCTTCAAAGACATGTATGTACGCAGAGAACAATTTTCTCTAACTCTTGCATACGCAATCACCATTCATAAATCACAAGGTCTTACCCTAGACAAAGCATTGATAGACATTGGTAACACAGTCTTTAACCCTTTAAGTGCCATGGGTATTTCTCCCCAGTGCCAGAGCCTTTTTTGGTGATTTTGGTATGTGGCCATTCAATGGCTTGTAACTTTTTCGTTACATGAGATATCTCGGCCAAATTTGGCTCCTTTTTTTCCCACATGTAGGCGGTCGTAACGCCACCCAGGAATCCCAGGTTGCTGTAGGGGGGTGAGAGAAAATAAGGAAAATGTGCGAAAATGTTGGGTTTTTTCAAAAAATGCCAATAAAATAATGTACAAAGAAGCCTGTGGTTTTTTCCTTGTAAGGGCTAGGAACAAATGGTTTGCTGTGCTGAGTTCCCCAATGTGTTGGCTTTCAGGAACAGGTTGAGTGGAAATGGAAAAAAAATATTTTGATGGGGATATCAACCGTTTTGTGAGAGGTAGGCGATTTTTGCCAATTGGACATGCATGGACGGAATGGAAGAAAAGGGCAGGAAAGCCAAATTGGAGGACAGAAAGGCATGTATTTCTGAAAAGTAGACAAAATTCCAAGTTTAGGAAGGGGTGATTTGTATAGGTCAGGCAACAACTAGGTAGGGGAAACTGCCATCGAATGGGGGAAAAGCGGGAAATGACTGAAAAAAAAGGTATGTGTTGGACATGGTTGGCTTGGTACGGCAATGGCTTCTATGAATTTTGAGAAAAGCAATGCTCCGCTACATTCCCCCGACTCTTGCAGTTAGGAGAGCATACCATTTTTGTAGTGTTTGTACAAAACAAGCAATACCACAAGCCAAACACTGAGCCATGGTACACAGGAGTTTTACGCTCATGGCCTGACCAGACGCACTTAGCATGTGTAAATTGGGAAAACCAATGTGGTGAGGAACGGCAGCCATACATTTTTTGAAAGAGCACAGGCAGACCTTTTCAAGGGTAGGTGACTTGTGCAGGTTACAAAAGTGTATGGTGGCTAAAGCAGCAACTAAATGTAGGTCACATTTGGGAAAAGAAAGGGTTGTGAGACAAAGGGCTCCAGCAAATGGGTCAAAACGTTATGAAAACCACACAAACACAACACATGGCCTACCGTCCCGCGTTCCCACAGGTGTCCCGATGAAAACGGTACCTCACATGTGTGGGTGCACCTACCTGGCCGCCAAGGGGAAAGCCTAAAACACAAGTAACCCCAAGTCTGTTTTCACACCGGAAATGTCACACTCTCACATCATACAGATATGGGCCTCGGCTGTCCAAGCCACCGAGGAAAACTGGGAACCCCATGCATTTCCAAAAAGAGGACACCCGTGGGAATCCGCAAAGGTATGATATGCCCAAATTGCCCCAGATTTTATTACCCAGACACCCCCGCAAAGTCCGAAATGTGAGAAAAAATACGCAATTTCCACACATTTCGCTCGGCTCACCCATCGAAACACGCCCCCAACAACACATGGCCTACCGTCACGCGTTCCCACAGGTGTCCCGATGAAAACGGTACCTCACATGTGTGGGTGCACCTACCTGGCCGCCAAGGGGAAAGCCTAAAACACAAGTAACCCCAAGTCTGTTTTCACACCGGAAATGTCACACTCTCACATCATACAGATATGGGCCTCGGGTGTCCAAGCCACCAAGGAAAACAGGGAACCCCAAGCATTTCCGGAAAGAGGACACCCGTGGGAATCCGCAGAGGTATGATATGCCCAAATCGCCCCAGAATTTATTACCCAGACACCCCCGCAAAGTCCGAAATGTGGGAAAAAATATGCATTTTCCTCACATTTCGCTCGACTCACCCATCGAAACACGCCCCGAACAACACATGGCCTACTGTCCCGCGTTCCCACAGGTGTCCCGATGAAAACGGTACCTCACATGTGTGGGTGCACCTACCTGACCGCCAAGGGGAAAGCCTAAAACACAAGTAACCCCAATTCTGTTTTCAGAGGGAAATCTCAGACATTCTGCCGACCGGCACAATGTACAGATATGGGTCTCGGGTGTCCAAGCCACCGAGGAAAACAGGGAACCCCATGCATTTCCGAAAAGAGGACACCCGTGGGAATCCGCAGAGGTATGATATGCCCAAATTGCCCCAGAATTTATTACCCAGACACCCCTGCAAAGTCCGAAATGTGGGGAAAAAAACGCTTTTTCCGCACATTTCGCTCGACGCACCCATCGAAACACGCCCCCAACAACACATGGCCTACCGTCACGCGTTCCCACAGGTGTCCCGATGAAAACGGTACCTCACATGTGTGGGTGCACCTACCTGGCCGCCAAGGGGAAAGCCTAAAACACAAGTAACCCCAAGTCTATTTTCATACCGGAAATGTCACACTCTCACATCATACAGATATGGGCCTCGGGTGTCCAAGCCACCAAGGAAAACAGGGAACCCCATGCATTTCCGGAAAGAGGACACCCGTGGGAATCCGCAGAGGTATGATATGCCCAAATCGCCCCAGAATTTATTACCCAGACATCCCCGCAAAGTCCGAAATGTGGGAAAAAATACGCATTTTCTGCACATTTCGCTCGACTCACCCATCGAAACACGCCCCCAACAACACATGGCCTACCGTCCCGCGTTCCCACAGGTGTCCCGATGAAAACGGTACCTCACATGTGTGGGTGCACCTACCTGGCCGCCAAGGGGAAAGCCTAAAACACAAGTAACCCCAAGTCTGTTTTCAGAGGGAAAACTCAGACATTCTGCCGACCGGCACAATGTACAGATATGGGCCTCGGGTGTCCAAGCCACCGAGGAAAACAGGGAACCCCATGCATTTCCGAAAAGAGGACACCCGTGGGAATCCGCAGAGGTATGATATGCCCAAATTGCCCCAGAATTTATTACCCAGACACCCCTGCAAAGTCCGAAATGTGGGGGAAAAAATGCTTTTTCCACACATTTCGCTCGACGCACCCATCGAAACACGCCCCCAACAACACATGGCCTACCGTCACGCATTCCCACAGGTGTCCCAATGAAAACGGTACCTCACATGTGTGGGTGCACCTACCTGGCCGCCAAGGGGAAAGCCTAAAACACAAGTAACCCCAAGTCTGTTTTCACACCGGAAATGTCACACTCTCACATCATACAGATATGGGCCTCGGGTGTCCAAGCCACCAAGGAAAACAGGGAACCCCATGCATTTCCGGAAAGAGGACACGCGTGGGAATCCGCAGAGGTATGATATGCCCAAATCGGCCCAGAATTTATTACCCAGACACCCCCGCAAAGTCCGAAATGTGGGAAAAAATACGCATTTTCCGCACATTTTGCTCGACTCACCCATCGAAACACGCCCCCAACAACACATGGCCTACCGTCCCGCATTCCCACAGGTGTCCCGATGAAAACGGTACCTCACATGTGTGGGTGCACCTACCTGGCCGCCAAGGGGAAAGCCTAAAACACAAGTAACCCCAAGTCTGTTTTCAGAGGGAAAACTCAGACATTCTGCCGACCGGCACAATGTACAGATATGGGCCTCGGGTGTTCAAGCCACCGAGGAAAACAGGGAACCCCATGCATTTCCGAAAAGAGGACACCCGTGGGAATCCGCAGAGGTATGATATGCCCAAATTGCCCCAGAATTTATTACCCAGACACCCCTGCAAAGTCCGAAATGTGGGGAAAAAAACGCTTTTTCCGCACATTTCGCTCGACGCACCCATCGAAACACGCCCCCAACAACACATGGCCTACCGTCACGCGTTCCCACAGGTGTCCCGATGAAAACGGTACCTCACATGTGTGGGTGCACCTACCTGGCCGCCAAGGGGAAAGCCTAAAACACAAGTAACACCAAGTCTGTTTTCACACCGGAAATGTCACACTCTCACATCATACAGATATGGGCCTCGGGTGTCCAAGCCACCAAGGAAAACAGGGAACCCCATGCATTTCCGGAAAGAGGACACCCGTGGGAATCCGCAGAGGTATGATATGCCCAAATCGCCCCAGAATTTATTACCCAGACACCCCCGCAAAGTCCGAAATGTGGGAAAAAATACGCATTTTCCGCACATTTCGCTCGACTCACCCATCGAAACACGCCCCCAACAACACATGGCCTACCGTCCCGCGTTCCCACAGGTGTCCCGATGAAAACGGTACCTCACATGTGTGGGTGCACCTACCTGGCCGCCAAGGGGAAAGCCTAAAACACAAGTAACCCCAAGTCTGTTTTCAGAGGGAAAACTCAGACATTCTGCCGACCGGCACAATGTACAGATATGGGCCTCGGGTGTCCAAGCCACCGAGGAAAACAGGGAACCCCAGGCATTTCCGAAAAGAGGACACCCGTGGGAATCCGCAGAGGTATGATATGCCCAAATTGCCCCAGAATTTATTACCCAGACACCCCTGCAAAGTCCGAAATGTGGGGAAAAAAAATGCTTTTTCCGCACATTTCGCTCGACGCACCCATCGAAACACGCCCTCAACAACACATGGCCTACCGTCACGCGTTCCCACAGGTGTCCCGATGAAAACGGTACCTCACATGTGTGGGTGCACCTACCTGGCCGCCAAGGGGAAAGCCTAAAACACAAGTAACCCCAAGTCTGTTTTCACACCGGAAATGTCACACTCTCACATCATACAGATATGGGCCTCGGGTGTCCAAGCCACCGAGGAAAACAGGGAACCCCATGCATTTTCGAAAAGAGGACACCCGTGGGAATCCGCAGAGGTGTGATTTGCGCCCATCGCCCCAGATTTTTTTACCCAGACAGCCCTGCAAAGTCAGAAATGTGGGGAAAAAAACGCTTTTTCCGCACATTTCGCTCGCCGCACCCATCGAAACACGCCCCCCACAACACATGGCCTACCGTCCCGCGTTCCCACAGGTGTCCCGATGAAAACGGTACCTCACATGTGTGGGTGCACCTACCTGGCCGCCAAGGGGAAAGCCTAAAACACAAGTAACCCCAAGTCTGTTGTCAGAGGGAAATCTCAGACATTCTGCCGACCGGCGCAACTTACAGATATGGGCCTCGGGTGTCCAAGCCACCGAGGAAAACAGGGAACCCCATGCATTTTCGAAAAGAGGACACCCGTGGGAATCCGCAGAGGTGTGATTTGCGCCCATCGCCCCAGATTTTTTTACCCAGACAGCCCTGCAAAGTCAGAAATGTGGGGAAAAAAACGCTTTTTCCGCACATTTCGCTCGCCGCACCCATCGAAACACGCCCCCCACAACACATGGCCTACCGTCCCGCGTTCCCACAGGTGTCCCGATGAAAACGGTACCTCACATGTGTGGGTGCACCTACATGGCCGCCAAGGGGAAAGCCTAAAACACAAGTAACCCCAAGTCTGTTGTCAGAGGGAAATCTCAGACATTCTGCCGACCGGCGCAACTTACAGATATGGGCCTCGGGTGTCCAAGCCACCGAGGAAAACAGGGAACCCCATGCATTTTCGAAAAGAGGACACCCGTGGGAATCCGCAGAGGTGTGATTTGCGCCCATCGCCCCAGATTTTTTTACCCAGACAGCCCTGCAAAGTCGGAAATGTGGGGAAAAAACGCTTTTTCCGCACATTTCGCTCGCCGCACCCATCGAAACACGGCCCCCACAACACATGGCCTACCGTCCCGCGTTCCCACAGGTGTCCCGATGAAAACGGTACCTCACATGTGTGGGTGCACCTACCTGGCCGCCAAGGGGAAAGCCTAAAACACAAGTAACCCCAAGTCTGTTGTCAGAGGGAAATCTCAGACATTCTGCCGACCGGCGCAACTTACAGATATGGGCCTCGGGTGTCCAAGCCACCGAGGAAAACAGGGAACCCCATGCATTTTCGAAAAGAGGACACCCGTGGGAATCCGCAGAGGTGTGATTTGCGCCCATCGCCCCAGATTTTTTTACCCAGACAGCCCTGCAAAGTCGGAAATGTGGGGAAAAAAACGCTTTTTCCGCACATTTCGCTCGCCGCACCCATCGAAACACGCCCCCCACAACACATGGCCTACCGTCCCGCGTTCCCACAGGTGTCCCGATGAAAACGGTACCTCACATGTGTGGGTGCACCTACCTGGCCGCCAAGGGGAAAGCCTAAAACACAAGTAACCCCAAGTCTGTTGTCAGAGGGAAATCTCAGACATTCTGCCGACCGGCGCAACTTACAGATATGGGCCTCGGGTGTCCAAGCCACCGAGGAAAACAGGGAACCCCATGCATTTTCGAAAAGAGGACACCTGTGGGAATCCGCAGAGGTGTGATTTGCGCCCATCGCCCCAGATTTTTTTACCCAGACAGCCCTGCAAAGTCGGAAATGTGGGGAAAAAAACGCTTTTTCCGCACATTTCGCTCGCCGCACCCATCGAAACACGCCCCCCACAACACATGGCCTACCGCCCCGCGTTCCCACAGGTGTCCCGATGAAAACGGTACCTCACATGTGTGGGTGCACCTACCTGGCCGCCAAGGGGAAAGCCTAAAACAAAAGTAACCCCAAGTCTGTTGTCAGAGGGAAATCTCAGACATTCTGCCGACCGGCGCAACTTACAGATATGGGCCTCGGGTGTCCAAGCCACCGAGGAAAACAGGGAACCCCATGCATTTTCGAAAAGAGGACACCCGTGGGAATCCGCAGAGGTGTGATTTGCGCCCATC
Source organism: Ambystoma mexicanum (assembly GCF_040938575.1). Taxonomy (NCBI): domain Eukaryota; kingdom Metazoa; phylum Chordata; class Amphibia; order Caudata; family Ambystomatidae; genus Ambystoma; species Ambystoma mexicanum. Next base: position 927,652,393 of record NC_090931.1, on the reverse strand, counting down.
GCCCCAGATTTTTTTACCCAGACAGCCCTGCAAAGTCGGAAATGTGGGGAAAAAAACGCTTTTTCCGCACATTTCGCTCGCCGCACCCATCGAAACACGCCCCCCACAACACATGGCCTACCGTCCCGCGTTCCCACAGGTGTCCCGATGAAAACGGTACCTCACATGTGTGGGTGCACCTACCTGGCCGCCAAGGGGAAAGCCTAAAACACAAGTAACCCCAAGTCTGTTGTCAGAGGGAAATCTCAGACATTCTGCCGACCGGCGCAACTTACAGATATGGGCCTCGGGTGTCCAAGCCACCGAGGAAAACAGGGAACCCCATGCATTTTCGAAAAGAGGACACCCGTGGGAATCCGCAGAGGTGTGATTTGCGCCCATCGCCCCAGATTTTTTACCCAGACAGCCCTGCAAAGTCGGAAATGTGGGGGAAAAAACGCTTTTTCCGCACATTTCGCTCGCCGCACCCATCGAAACACGGCCCCCACAACACATGGCCTACCGTCCCGCGTTCCCACAGGTGTCCCGATGAAAACGGTACCTCACATGTGTGGGTGCACCTACCTGGCCGCCAAGGGGAAAGCCTAAAACACAAGTAACCCCAAGTCTGTTGTCAGAGGGAAATCTCAGACATTCTGCCGACCGGCGCAACTTACAGATATGGGCCTCGGGTGTCCAAGCCACCGAGGAAAACAGGCAACCCCATGCATTTTCGAAAAGAGGACACCCGTGGGAATCCGCAGAGGTGTGATTTGCGCCCATCGCCCCAGATTTTTTTACCCAGACAGCCCTGCAAAGTCGGAAATGTGGGGAAAAAACGCTTTTTCCGCACATTTCGCTCGCCGCACCCATCGAAACACGCCCCCCACAACACATGGCCTACCGTCCCGCGTTCCCACAGGTGTCCCGATGAAAACGGTACCTCACATGTGTGGGTGCACCTACCTGGCCGCCAAGGGGAAAGCCTAAAACACAAGTAACCCCAAGTCTGTTGTCAGAGGGAAATCTCAGACATTCTGCCGACCGGCGCAACTTACAGATATGGGCCTCGGGTGTCCAAGCCACCGAGGAAAACAGGGAACCCCATGCATTTCCGAAAAGAGGACACCCGTGGGAATCCGCAGAGGTGTGATTTGCGCCCATCGCCCCAGATTTTTTTACCCAGACAGCCCTGCAAAGTCGGAAATGTGGGGAAAAAAATGCTTTTTCCGCACATTTCGCTCGCCGCACCCATCGAAACACGCCCCCCACAACACATGGCCTACCGTCCCGCGTTCCCACAGGTGTCCCGATGAAAACGGTACCTCACATGTGTGGGTGCACCTACCTGGCCGCCAAGGGGAAAGCCTAAAACACAAGTAACCCCAAGTCTGTTGTCAGAGGGAAATCTCAGACATTCTGCCGACCGGCGCAACTTACAGATATGGGCCTCGGGTGTCCAAGCCACCGAGGAAAACAGGGAACCCCATGCATTTTCGAAAAGAGGACACCCGTGGGAATCCGCAGAGGTGTGATTTGCGCCCATCGCCCCAGATTTTTTTACCCAGACAGCCCTGCAAAGTCGGAAATGTGGGGAAAAAAAAGCTTTTTCCGCACATTTCGCTCGCCGCACCCATCGAAACACGCCCCCCACAACACATGGCCTACGGTCCCGCGTTCCCACAGGTGTCCCGATGAAAACGGTACCTCACATGTGTGGGTGCACCTACCTGGCCGCCAAGGGGAAAGCCTAAAACACAAGTAACCCCAAGTCTGTTGTCAGAGGGAAATCTCAGACATTCTGCCGACCGGCGCAACTTACAGATATGGGCCTCGGGTGTCCAAGCCACCGAGGAAAACAGGGAACCCCATGCATTTTCGAAAAGAGGACACCCGTGGGAATCCGCAGAGGTGTGATTTGCGCCCATCGCCCCAGATTTTTTTACCCAGACAGCCCTGCAAAGTCGGAAATGTGGGGAAAAAAACGCTTTTTCCGCACATTTCGCTCGCCGCACCCATCGAAACACGCCCCCCACAACACATGGCCTACCGTCCCGCGTTCCCACAGGTGTCCCGATGAAAACGGTACCTCACATGTGTGGGTGCACCTACCTGGCCGCCAAGGGGAAAGCCTAAAACACAAGTAACCCCAAGTCTGTTGTCAGAGGGAAATCTCAGACATTCTGCCGACCGGCGCAACTTACAGATATGGGCCTCGGGTGTCCAAGCCACCGAGGAAAACAGGGAACCCCATGCATTTTTGAAAAGAGGACACCCGTGGGAATCCGCAGAGGTGTGATTTGCGCCCATCGCCCCAGATTTTTTTACCCAGACAGCCCTGCAAAGTCGGAAATGTGGGGAAAAAAAAGCTTTTTCCGCACATTTCGCTCGCCGCACCCATCGAAACACGCCCCCCACAACACATGGCCTACGGTCCCGCGTTCCCACAGGTGTCCCGATGAAAACGGTACCTCACATGTGTGGGTGCACCTACCTGGCCGCCAAGGGGAAAGACTAAAACACAAGTAACCCCAAGTCTGTTGTCAGAGGGAAATCTCAGACATTCTGCCGACCGCGCAACTTACAGATATGGGCCTCGGGTGTCCAAGCCACCGAGGAAAACAGGGAACCCCATGCATTTTCGAAAAGAGGACACCCGTGGGAATCCGCAGAGGTGTGATTTGCGCCCATCGCCCCAGATTTTTTTACCCAGACAGCCCTGCAAAGTCGGAAATGTGGGGAAAAAAACGCTTTTTCCGCACATTTCGCTCGCCGCACCCATCGAAACACGCCCCCCACAACACATGGCCTACCGCCCCGCGTTCCCACAGGTGTCCCGATGAAAACGGTACCTCACATGTGTGGGTGCACCTACCTGGCCGCCAAGGGGAAAGCCTAAAACACAAGTAACCCCAAGTCTGTTGTCAGAGGGAAATCTCAGACATTCTGCCGACCGGCGCAACTTACAGATATGGGCCTCGGGTGTCCAAGCCACCGAGGAAAACAGGGAACCCCATGCATTTTCGAAAAGAGGACACCCGTGGGAATCCGCAGAGGTGTGATTTGCGCCCATCGCCCCAGATTTTTTTACCCAGACAGCCCTGCAAAGTCGGAAATGTGGGGAAAAAAACGCTTTTTCCGCACATTTCGCTCGCCGCACCCATCGAAACACGCCCCCCACAACACATGGCCTACCGTCCCGCGTTCCCACAGGTGTCCCGATGAAAACGGTACCTCACATGTGTGGGTGCACCTACCTGGCCGCCAAGGGGAAAGCCTAAAACACAAGTAACCCCAAGTCTGTTGTCAGAGGGAAATCTCAGACATTCTGCCGACCGGCGCAACTTACAGATATGGGCCTCGGGTGTCCAAGCCACCGAGGAAAACAGGGAACCCCATGCATTTTCGAAAAGAGGACACCCGTGGGAATCCGCAGAGGTGTGATTTGCGCCCATCGCCCCAGATTTTTTACCCAGACAGCCCTGCAAAGTCGGAAATGTGGGGGAAAAAACGCTTTTTCCGCACATTTCGCTCGCCGCAGCCATCGAAACACGGCCCCCACAACACATGGCCTACCGTCCCGCGTTCCCACAGGTGTCCCGATGAAAACGGTACCTCACGTGTGTGGGTGCACCTACCTGGCCGCCAAGGGGAAAGCCTAAAACACAAGTAACCCCAAGTCTGTTGTCAGAGGGAAATCTCAGACATTCTGCCGACCGGCGCAACTTACAGATATGGGCCTCGGGTGTCCAAGCCACCGAGGAAAACAGGGAACCCCATGCATTTTCGAAAAGAGGACACCCGTGGGAATCCGCAGAGGTGTGATTTGCGCCCATCGCCCCAGATTTTTTTACCCAGACAGCCCTGCAAAGTCGGAAATGTGGGGAAAAAAACGCTTTTTCCGCACATTTCGCTCGCCGCACCCATCGAAACACGCCCCCCACAACACATGGCCTACTGTCCCGCGTTCCCACAGGTGTCCCGATGAAAACGGTACCTCACATGTGTGGGTGCACCTACCTGGCCGCCAAGGGGAAAGCCTAAAACACAAGTAACCCCAAGTCTGTTGTCAGAGGGAAATCTCAGACATTCTGCCGACCGGCGCAACTTACAGATATGGGCCTCGGGTGTCCAAGCCACCGAGGAAAACAGGGAACCCCATGCATTTTCGAAAAGAGGACACCCGTGGGAATCCGCAGAGGTGTGATTTGCGCCTATCGCCCCAGATTTTTTTACCCAGACAGCCCTGCAAAGTCGGAAATGTGGGGAAAAAAACGCTTTTTCCGCACATTTCGCTCGCCGCACCCATCGAAACACGCCCCCCACAACACATGGCCTACCGTCCCGCGTTCCCACAGGTGTCCCGATGAAAACGGTACCTCACATGTGTGGGTGCACCTACCTGGCCGCCAAGGGGAAAGCCTAAAACACAAGTAACCCCAAGTCTGTTGTCAGAGGGAAATCTCAGACATTCTGCCGACCGGCGCAACTTACAGATATGGGCCTCGGGTGTCCAAGCCACCGAGGAAAACAGGGAACCCCATGCATTTTCGAAAAGAGGACACCCGTGGGAATCCGCAGAGGTGTGATTTGCGCCCATCGCCCCAGATTTTTTTACCCAGACAGCCCTGCAAAGTCGGAAATGTGGGGAAAAAAACGCTTTTTCCGCACATTTCGCTCGCCGCACCCATCGAAACACGCCCCCCACAACACATGGCCTACCGTCCCGCGTTCCCACAGGTGTCCCGATGAAAACGGTACCTCACATGTGTGGGTGCACCTACCTGGCCGCCAAGGGGAAAGCCTAAAACACAAGTAACCCCAAGTCTGTTGTCAGAGGGAAATCTCAGACATTCTGCCGACCGGCGCAACTTACAGATATGGGCCTCGGGTGTCCAAGCCACCGAGGAAAACAGGGAACCCCATGCATTTTCGAAAAGAGGACACCCGTGGGAATCCGCAGAGGTGTGATTTGCGCCCATCGCCCCAGATTTTGTTACCCAGACAGCCCTGCAAAGTCGGAAATGTGGGGAAAAAAACGCTTTTTCCGCACATTTCGCTCGCCGCACCCATCGAAACACGCCCCCCACAACACATGGCCTACCGTCCCGCGTTCCCACAGGTGTCCCGATGAAAACGGTACCTCACATGTGTGGGTGCACCTACCTGGCCGCAAAGGGGAAAGCCTAAAACACAAGTAACCCCAAGTCTGTTGTCAGAGGGAAATCTCAGACATTCTGCCGACCGCGCAACTTACAGATATGGGCCTCGGGTGTCCAAGCCACCGAGGAAAACAGGGAACCCCATGCATTTTCGAAAAGAGGACACCCGTGGGAATCCGCAGAGGTGTGATTTGCGCCCATCGCCCCAGATTTTTTTACCCAGACAGCCCTGCAAAGTCGGAAATGTGGAGAAAAAAACGCTTTTTCCGCACATTTCGCTCGCCGCACCCATCGAAACACGCCCCCCACAACACATGGCCTACCGTCCCGCGTTCCCACAGGTGTCCCGATGAAAACGGTACCTCACATGTGTGGGTGCACCTACCTGGCCGCCAAGGGGAAAGCCTAAAACACAAGTAACCCCAAGTCTGTTGTCAGAGGGAAATCTCAGACATTCTGCCGACCGGCGCAACTTACAGATATGGGCCTCGGGTGTCCAAGCCACCGAGGAAAACAGGGAACCCCATGCATTTTCGAAAAGAGGACACCCGTGGGAATCCGCAGAGGTGTGATTTGCGCCCATCGCCCCAGATTTTTTTACCCAGACAGCCCTGCAAAGTCGGAAATGTGGGGAAAAAAACGCTTTTTCCGCACATTTCGCTCGCCGCACCCATCGAAACACGCCCCCCACAACACATGGCCTACCGTCCCGCGTTCCCACAGGTGTCCCGATGAAAACGGTACCTCACATGTGTGGGTGCACCTACCTGGCCGCAAAGGGGAAAGACTAAAACACAAGTAACCCCAAGTCTGTTGTCAGAGGGAAATCTCAGACATTCTGCCGACCGCGCAACTTACAGATATGGGCCTCGGGTGTCCAAGCCACCGAGGAAAACAGGGAACCCCATGCATTTTCGAAAAGAGGACACCCGTGGGAATCCGCAGAGGTGTGATTTGCGCCCATCGCCCCAGATTTTTTTACCCAGACAGCCCTGCAAAGTCGGAAATGTGGGGGAAAAAAAGCTTTTTCCGCACATTTCGCTCGCCGCACCCATCGAAACACGCCCCCCACAACACATGGCCTACCGTCCCGCGTTCCCACAGGTGTCCCGATGAAAACGGTACCTCACATGTGTGGGTGCACCTACCTGGCCGCCAAGGGGAAAGCCTAAAACACAAGTAACCCCAAGTCTGTTGTCAGAGGGAAATCTCAGACATTCTGCCGACCGGCGCAACTTACAGATATGGGCCTCGGGTGTCCAAGCCACCGAGGAAAACAGGGAACCCCATGCATTTTCGAAAAAAGGACACCTGTGGGAATCCACAGAGGTCTGCCTTGCGCAAATTGCCCCAGTTTTTATTAGCCACAATCCCCGACAAAGTGTGATATTTGGTGGGGAAAAAACACAATGTTCACTTTGTCTGGGGTTCTGGGTAATAAATTCTGGCCCGCTTTGCGCAAATCAGACCTCTGTGCTTTCCCACGGGTGTCCTCTTTTGGGAAATGCATGGGGTTCCCCGTTTTCCTTGCTGGCTTGGACACCCTAGGCCCAAATCTGTAGGTTGCCCACATGAACAAATTGTGCTGTGCCGAAAGGCTTGGGGTTACCAGCGGGTTACCCTTTTCCTTTTGCGCCCCCGGTAGGTGCACCCACACATGCGAGGTACCTTTTTCGTCGGGACACCTGTGGGAACACAAGAAGGTATGACATCTGCTCTTGGCAACGTGTTTCGGTGAGTGGACACAGGGAAATGTCTCTGAAATTGGCCGGAAATGTAGACAATTCTCAGACATTTCGCTCTGGCCACCCACCGAAACACACCGCCAACAACACGTGGCCTACCTTCCCGTGTCCCCACACGTGTCCCGATGAAAACGGTACCTCACATGTGTGGGTGCACCTACCGGGGGCGCAAAAGGAAAAGGGTAACCGACTGGGAACCCCAAGCCATTCGCCACTGCCCATTTTGTTCATGTGGGCAACCTACATATTTGGGCCTAGGGTGTTGCAGCCAGCAAGGGAAACAGGGAACCCCATGCATTTCCCAAAAGAGGACACCCGTGGGAATCCGCAGAGGTGTGATTTGCGCCCATCGCCCCAGATTTTTTTACCCAGACAGCCCTGCAAAGTCGGAAATGTGGGGAAAAAAACGCTTTTTCCGCACATTTGGCTCGCCGCACCCATCGAAACACGCCCCCCACAACACATGGCCTACCGTCCCGCGTTCCCACAGGTGTCCCGATGAAAACGGTACCTCACATGTGTGGGTGCACCTACCTGGCCGCCAAGGGGAAAGCCTAAAACACAAGTAACCCCAAGTCTGTTGTCAGAGGGAAATCTCAGACATTCTGCCGACCGGCGCAACTTACAGATATGGGCCTCGGGTGTCCAAGCCACCGAGGAAAACAGGGAACCCCATGCATTTTCGAAAAGAGGACACCCGTGGGAATCTGAAGAGGTGTGATTTGCGCCCATCGCCCCAGATTTTTTTACCCAGACAGCCCTGCAAAGTCGGAAATGTGGGGAAAAAACGCTTTTTCCGCACATTTCGCTCGCCGCACCCATCGAAACACGCCCCCCACAACACATGGCCTACCGTCCCGCGTTCCCACAGGTGTCCCGATGAAAACGGTACCTCACATGTGTGGGTGCACCTACCTGGCCGCCAAGGGGAAAGCCTAAAACACAAGTAACCCCAAGTCTGTTGTCAGAGGGAAATCTCAGACATTCTGCCGACCGGCGCAACTTACAGATATGGGCCTCGGGTGTCCAAGCCACCGAGGAAAACAGGGAACCCCATGCATTTTCGAAAAGAGGACACCCGTGGGAATCCGCAGAGGTGTGATTTGCGCCCATCGCCCCAGATTTTTTTACCCAGACAGCCCTGCAAAGTCGGAAATGTGGGGAAAAAAACGCTTTTTCCGCACATTTGGCTCGCCGCACCCATCGAAACACGCCCCCCACAACACATGGCCTACCGTCCCGCGTTCCCACAGGTGTCCCGATGAAAACGGTACCTCACATGTGTGGGTGCACCTACCTGGCCGCCAAGGGGAAAGCCTAAAACACAAGTAACCCCAAGTCTGTTGTCAGAGGGAAATCTCAGACATTCTGCCGACCGGCGCAACTTACAGATATGGGCCTCGGGTGTCCAAGCCACCGAGGAAAACAGGGAACCCCATGCATTTTCGAAAAGAGGACACCCGTGGGAATCCGCAGAGGTGTGATTTGCGCCCATCGCCCCAGATTTTTTTACCCAGACAGCCCTGCAAAGTCGGAAATGTGGGGAAAAAAACGCTTTTTCCGCACATTTCGCTCGCCGCACCCATCGAAACACGCCCCCCACAACACATGGCCTACCGTCCCGCGTTCCCACAGGTGTCCCGATGAAAACGGTACCTCACATGTGTGGGTGCACCTACCTGGCCGCCAAGGGGAAAGCCTAAAACACAAGTAACCCCAAGTCTGTTGTCAGAGGGAAATCTCAGACATTCTGCCGACCGGCGCAACTTACAGATATGGGCCTCGGGTGTCCAAGCCACCGAGGAAAACAGGGAACCCCATGCATTTTCGAAAAGAGGACACCCGTGGGAATCCGCAGAGGTGTGATTTGCGCCCATCGCCCCAGATTTTTTTACCCAGACAGCCCTGCAAAGTCGGAAATGTGGGGAAAAAAACGCTTTTTCCGCACATTTCGCTCGCCGCACCCATCGAAACACGCCCCCCACAACACATGGCCTACCGTCCCGCGTTCCCACAGGTGTCCCGATGAAAACGGTACCTCACATGTGTGGGTGCACCTACCTGGCCGCCAAGGGGAAAGCCTAAAACACAAGTAACCCCAAGTCTGTTGTCAGAGGGAAATCTCAGACATTCTGCCGACCGGCGCAACTTACAGATATGGGCCTCGGGTGTCCAAGCCACCGAGGAAAACAGGGAACCCCATGCATTTTCGAAAAGAGGACACCCGTGGGAATCCGCAGAGGTGTGATTTGCGCCCATCGCCCCAGATTTTTTTACCCAGACAGCCCTGCAAAGTCGGAAATGTGGGGAAAAAAACGCTTTTTCCGCACATTTCGCTCGCCGCACCCATCGAAACACGCCCCCCACAACACATGGCCTACCGTCCCGCGTTCCCACAGGTGTCCCGATGAAAACGGTACCTCACATGTGTGGGTGCACCTACCTGGCCGCCAAGGGGAAAGCCTAAAACACAAGTAACCCCAAGTCTGTTGTCAGAGGGAAATCTCAGACATTCTGCCGACCGGCGCAACTTACAGATATGGGCCTCGGGTGTCCAAGCCACCGAGGAAAACAGGGAACCCCATGCATTTTCGAAAAGAGGACACCCGTGGGAATCCGCAGAGGTGTGATTTGCGCCCATCGCCCCAGATTTTTTTACCCAGACAGCCCTGCAAAGTCGGAAATGTGGGGAAAAAAACGCTTTTTCCGCACATTTCGCTCGCCGCACCCATCGAAACATGCCCCCCACAACACATGGCCTACCGTCCCGCGTTCCCACAGGTGTCCCGATGAAAACGGTACCTCACATGTGTGGGTGCACCTACCTGGCCGCCAAGGGGAAAGCCTAAAACACAAGTAACCCCAAGTCTGTTGTCAGAGGGAAATCTCAGACATTCTGCCGACCGGCGCAACTTACAGATATGGGCCTCGGGTGTCCAAGCCACCGAGGAAAACAGGGAACCCCATGCATTTTCGAAAAGAGGACACCCGTGGGAATCCGCAGAGGTGTGATTTGCGCCCATCGCCCCAGATTTTTTTACCCAGACAGCCCTGCAAAGTCGGAAATGTGGGGAAAAAAACGCTTTTTCCGCACATTTCGCTCGCCGCACCCATCGAAACACGCCCCCCACAACACATGGCCTACCGTCCCGCGTTCCCACAGGTGTCCCGATGAAAACGGTACCTCACATGTGTGGGTGCACCTACCTGGCCGCCAAGGGGAAAGCCTAAAACACAAGTAACCCCAAGTCTGTTGTCAGAGGGAAATCTCAGACATTCTGCCGACCGGCGCAACTTACAGATATGGGCCTCGGGTGTCCAAGCCACCGAGGAAAACAGGGAACCCCATGCATTTTCGAAAAGAGGACACCCGTGGGAATCCGCAGAGGTGTGATTTGCGCCCATCGCCCCAGATTTTTTTACCCAGACAGCCCTGCAAAGTCGGAAATGTGGGGAAAAAAACGCTTTTTCCGCACATTTCGCTCGCCGCACCCATCGAAACACGCCCCCCACAACACATGGCCTACCGTCCCGCGTTCCCACAGGTGTCCCGATGAAAACGGTACCTCACATGTGTGGGTGCACCTACCTGGCCGCCAAGGGGAAAGCCTAAAACACAAGTAACCCCAAGTCTGTTGTCAGAGGGAAATCTCAGACATTCTGCCGACCGGCGCAACTTACAGATATGGGCCTCGGGTGTCCAAGCCACCGAGGAAAACAGGGAACCCCATGCATTTCCGAAAAGAGGACACCCGTGGGAATCCGCAGAGGTGTGATTTGCGCCCATCGCCCCAGATTTTTTTACCCAGACAGCCCTGCAAAGTCGGAAATGTGGGGAAAAAAACGCTTTTTCCGCACATTTCGCTCGCCGCACCCATCGAAACACGCCCCCCACAACACATGGCCTACCGTCCCGCGTTCCCACAGGTGTCCCGATGAAAACAGTACCTCACATGTGTGGGTGCACCTACCTGGCCGCCAAGGGGAAAGCCTAAAACACAAGTAACCCCAAGTCTGTTGTCAGAGGGAAATCTCAGACATTCTGCCGACCGGCGCAACTTACAGATATGGGCCTCGGGTGTCCAAGCCACCGAGGAAAACAGGGAACCCCATGCATTTTCGAAAAGAGGACACCCGTGGGAATCCGCAGAGGTGTGATTTGCGCCCATCGCCCCAGATTTTTTTACCCAGACAGCCCTGCAAAGTCAGAAATGTGGGGAAAAAAACGCTTTTTCCGCACATTTCGCTCGCCGCACCCATCGAAACACGCCCCCCACAACACATGGCCTACCGTCCCGCGTTCCCACAGGTGTCCCGATGAAAACGGTACCTCACATGTGTGGGTGCACCTACCTGGCCGCCAAGGGGAAAGCCTAAAACACAAGTAACCCCAAGTCTGTTGTCAGAGGGAAATCTCAGACATTCTGCCGACCGGCGCAACTTACAGATATGGGCCTCGGGTGTCCAAGCCACCGAGGAAAACAGGGAACCCCATGCATTTTCGAAAAGAGGACACCCGTGGGAATCCGCAGAGGTGTGATTTGCGCCCATCGCCCCAGATTTTTTTACCCAGACAGCCCTGCAAAGTCGGAAATGTGGGGAAAAAAACGCTTTTTCCGCACATTTCGCTCGCCGCACCCATCGAAACACGCCCCCCACAACACATGGCCTACCGTCCCGCGTTCCCACAGGTGTCCCGATGAAAACGGTACCTCACATGTGTGGGTGCACCTACCTGGCCGCCAAGGGGAAAGCCTAAAACACAAGTAACCCCAAGTCTGTTGTCAGAGGGAAATCTCAGACATTCTGCCGACCGGCGCAACTTACAGATATGGGCCTCGGGTGTCCAAGCCACCGAGGAAAACAGGGAACCCCATGCATTTTCGAAAAGAGGACACCCGTGGGAATCCGCAGAGGTGTGATTTGCGCCCATCGCCCCAGATTTTTTTACCCAGACAGCCCTGCAAAGTCGGAAATGTGGGGAAAAAAACGCTTTTTCCGCACATTTCGCTCGCCGCACCCATCGAAACACGCCCCCCACAACACATGGCCTACCGTCCCGCGTTCCCACAGGTGTCCCGATGAAAACGGTACCTCACATGTGTGGGTGCACCTACCTGGCCGCCAAGGGGAAAGCCTAAAACACAAGTAACCCCAAGTCTGTTGTCAGAGGGAAATCTCAGACATTCTGCCGACCGGCGCAACTTACAGATATGGGCCTCGGGTGTCCAAGCCACCGAGGAAAACAGGGAACCCCATGCATTTTCGAAAAGAGGACACCCGTGGGAATCCGCAGAGGTGTGATTTGCGCCCATCGCCCCAGATTTTTTTACCCAGACAGCCCTGCAAAGTCGGAAATGTGGGGAAAAAAACGCTTTTTCCGCACATTTCGCTCGCCGCACCCATCGAAACATGCCCCCCACAACACATGGCCTACCGTCCCGCGTTCCCACAGGTGTCCCGATGAAAACGGTACCTCACATGTGTGGGTGCACCTACCTGGCCGCCAAGGGGAAAGCCTAAAACACAAGTAACCCCAAGTCTGTTGTCAGAGGGAAATCTCAGACATTCTGCCGACCGGCGCAACTTACAGATATGGGCCTCGGGTGTCCAAGCCACCGAGGAAAACAGGGAACCCCATGCATTTTCGAAAAGAGGACACCCGTGGGAATCCGCAGAGGTGTGATTTGCGCCCATCGCCCCAGATTTTTTTACCCAGACAGCCCTGCAAAGTCGGAAATGTGGGGAAAAAAACGCTTTTTCCGCACATTTCGCTCGCCGCACCCATCGAAACACGCCCCCCACAACACATGGCCTACCGTCCCGCGTTCCCACAGGTGTCCCGATGAAAACGGTACCTCACATGTGTGGGTGCACCTACCTGGCCGCCAAGGGGAAAGCCTAAAACACAAGTAACCCCAAGTCTGTTGTCAGAGGGAAATCTCAGACATTCTGCCGACCGGCGCAACTTACAGATATGGGCCTCGGGTGTCCAAGCCACCGAGGAAAACAGGGAACCCCATGCATTTTCGAAAAGAGGACACCCGTGGGAATCCGCAGAGGTGTGATTTGCGCCCATCGCCCCAGATTTTTTTACCCAGACAGCCCTGCAAAGTCGGAAATGTGGGGAAAAAAACGCTTTTTCCGCACATTTCGCTCGCCGCACCCATCGAAACACGCCCCCCACAACACATGGCCTACCGTCCCGCGTTCCCACAGGTGTCCCGATGAAAACGGTACCTCACATGTGTGGGTGCACCTACCTGGCCGCCAAGGGGAAAGCCTAAAACACAAGTAACCCCAAGTCTGTTGTCAGAGGGAAATCTCAGACATTCTGCCGACCGGCGCAACTTACAGATATGGGCCTCGGGTGTCCAAGCCACCGAGGAAAACAGGGAACCCCATGCATTTCCGAAAAGAGGACACCCGTGGGAATCCGCAGAGGTGTGATTTGCGCCCATCGCCCCAGATTTTTTTACCCAGACAGCCCTGCAAAGTCGGAAATGTGGGGAAAAAAACGCTTTTTCCGCACATTTCGCTCGCCGCACCCATCGAAACACGCCCCCCACAACACATGGCCTACCGTCCCGCGTTCCCACAGGTGTCCCGATGAAAACAGTACCTCACATGTGTGGGTGCACCTACCTGGCCGCCAAGGGGAAAGCCTAAAACACAAGTAACCCCAAGTCTGTTGTCAGAGGGAAATCTCAGACATTCTGCCGACCGGCGCAACTTACAGATATGGGCCTCGGGTGTCCAAGCCACCGAGGAAAACAGGGAACCCCATGCATTTTCGAAAAGAGGACACCCGTGGGAATCCGCAGAGGTGTGATTTGCGCCCATCGCCCCAGATTTTTTTACCCAGACAGCCCTGCAAAGTCAGAAATGTGGGGAAAAAAACGCTTTTTCCGCACATTTCGCTCGCCGCACCCATCGAAACACGCCCCCCACAACACATGGCCTACCGTCCCGCGTTCCCACAGGTGTCCCGATGAAAACGGTACCTCACATGTGTGGGTGCACCTACCTGGCCGCCAAGGGGAAAGCCTAAAACACAAGTAACCCCAAGTCTGTTGTCAGAGGGAAATCTCAGACATTCTGCCGACCGGCGCAACTTACAGATATGGGCCTCGGGTGTCCAAGCCACCGAGGAAAACAGGGAACCCCATGCATTTTCGAAAAGAGGACACCCGTGGGAATCCGCAGAGGTGTGATTTGCGCCCATCGCCCCAGATTTTTTTACCCAGACAGCCCTGCAAAGTCGGAAATGTGGGGAAAAAAACGCTTTTTCCGCACATTTCGCTCGCCGCACCCATCGAAACACGCCCCCCACAACACATGGCCTACCGTCCCGCGTTCCCACAGGTGTCCCGATGAAAACGGTACCTCACATGTGTGGGTGCACCTACCTGGCCGCCAAGGGGAAAGCCTAAAACACAAGTAACCCCAAGTCTGTTGTCAGAGGGAAATCTCAGACATTCTGCCGACCGGCGCAACTTACAGATATGGGCCTCGGGTGTCCAAGCCACCGAGGAAAACAGGGAACCCCATGCATTTTCGAAAAGAGGACACCCGTGGGAATCCGCAGAGGTGTGATTTGCGCCCATCGCCCCAGATTTTTTTACCCAGACAGCCCTGCAAAGTCGGAAATGTGGGGAAAAAAATGCTTTTTCCGCACATTTCGCTCGCCGCACCCATCGAAACACGCCCCCCACAACACATGGCCTACCGTCCCGCGTTCCCACAGGTGTCCCGATGAAAACGGTACCTCACATGTGTGGGTGCTCCTACCTGGCCGCCAAGGGGAAAGCCTAAAACACAAGTAACCCCAAGTCTGTTGTCAGAGGGAAATCTCAGACATTCTGCCGACCGGCGCAACTTACAGATATGGGCCTCGGGTGTCCAAGCCACCGAGGAAAACAGGGAACCCCATGCATTTCCGAAAAGAGGACACCCGTGGGAATCCGCAGAGGTGTGATTTGCGCCCATCGCCCCAGATTTTTTTACCCAGACAGCCCTGCAAAGTCGGAAATGTGGGGAAAAAAATGCTTTTTCCGCACATTTCGCTCGCCGCACCCATCGAAACACGCCCCCCACAACACATGGCCTACCGTCCCGCGTTCCCACAGGTGTCCCGATGAAAACGGTACCTCACATGTGTGGGTGCACCTACCTGGCCGCCAAGGGGAAAGCCTAAAACACAAGTAACCCCAAGTCTGTTGTCAGAGGGAAATCTCAGACATTCTGCCGACCGGCGCAACTTACAGATATGGGCCTCGGGTGTCCAAGCCACCGAGGAAAACAGGGAACCCCATGCATTTTCGAAAAGAGGACACCCGTGGGAATCCGCAGAGGTGTGATTTGCGCCCATCGCCCCAGATTTTTTTACCCAGACAGCCCTGCAAAGTCGGAAATGTGGGGAAAAAAACGCTTTTTCCGCACATTTCGCTCGCCGCACCCATCGAAACACGCCCCCCACAACACATGGCCTACCGTCCCGCGTTCCCACAGGTGTCCCGATGAAAACGGTACCTCACATGTGTGGGTGCACCTACCTGGCCGCCAAGGGGAAAGCCTAAAACACAAGTAACCCCAAGTCTGTTGTCAGAGGGAAATCTCAGACATTCTGCCGACCGGCGCAACTTACAGATATGGGCCTCGGGTGTCCAAGCCACCGAGGAAAACAGGGAACCCCATACATTTTCGAAAAGAGGACACCCGTGGGAATCCGCAGAGGTGTGATTTGCGCCCATCGCCCCAGATTTTTTTACCCAGACAGCCCTGCAAAGTCGGAAATGTGGGGAAAAAAACGCTTTTTCCGCACATTTCCCTCGCCGCACCCATCGAAACACGCCCCCCACAACACATGGCCTACCGTCCCGCGTTCCCACAGGTGTCCCGATGAAAACGGTACCTCACATGTGTGGGTGCACCTACCTGGCCGCCAAGGGGAAAGCCTAAAACACAAGTAACCCCAAGTCTGTTGTCAGAGGGAAATCTCAGACATTCTGCCGACTGGCGCAACTTACAGATATGGGCCTCGGGTGTCCAAGCCACCGAGGAAAACAGGGAACCCCATGCATTTTCGAAAAGAGGACACCCGTGGGAATCCGCAGAGGTGTGATTTGCGCCCATCGCCCCAGATTTTTTTACCCAGACAGCCCTGCAAAGTCGGAAATGTGGGGAAAAAAACGCTTTTTCCGCACATTTCGCTCGCCGCACCCATCGAAACACGCCCCCCACAACACATGGCCTACCGTCCCGCGTTCCCACAGGTGTCCCGATGAAAACGGTACCTCACATGTGTGGGTGCACCTACCTGGCCGCCAAGGGGAAAGCCTAAAACACAAGTAACCCCAAGTCTGTTGTCAGAGGGAAATCTCAGACATTCTGCCGACTGGAGCAACTTACAGATATGGGCCTCGGGTGTCCAAGCCACTGAGGAAAACAGGGAACCCCATGCATTTTCGAAAAGAGGACACCCGTGGGAATCCGCAGAGGTGTGATTTGCGCCCATCGCCCCAGATTTTTTTACCCAGACAGCCCTGCAAAGTCGGAAATGTGGGGAAAAAAACGCTTTTTCCGCACATTTCGCTCGCCGCACCCATCGAAACACGCCCCCCACAACACATGGCCTACCGTCCCGCGTTCCCACAGGTGTCCCGATGAAAACGGTACCTCACATGTGTGGGTGCACCTACCTGGCCGCCAAGGGGAAAGCCTAAAACACAAGTAACCCCAAGTCTGTTGTCAGAGGGAAATCTCAGACATTCTGCCGACCGGCGCAACTTACAGATATGGGCCTCGGGTGTCCAAGCCACCGAGGAAAACAGGGAACCCCATGCATTTTCGAAAAGAGGACACCCGTGGGAATCCGCAGAGGTGTGATTTGCGCCCATCGCCCCAGATTTTTTTACCCAGACAGCCCTGCAAAGTCGGAAATGTGGGGAAAAAAACGCTTTTTCCGCACATTTCGCTCGCCGCACCCATCGAAACACGCCCCCCACAACACATGGCCTACCGTCCCGCGTTCCCACAGGTGTCCCGATGAAAACGGTACCTCACATGTGTGGGTGCACCTACCTGGCCGTCAAGGGGAAAGCCTAAAACACAAGTAACCCCAAGTCTGTTGTCAGAGGGAAATCTCAGACATTCTGCCGACCGGCGCAACTTACAGATATGGGCCTCGGGTGTCCAAGCCACCGAGGAAAACAGGGAACCCCATGCATTTTCGAAAAGAGGACACCCGTGGGAATCCGCAGAGGTGTGATTTGCGCCCATCGCCCCAGATTTTTTTACCCCGACAGCCCTGCAAAGTCGGAAATGTGGGGAAAAAAACGCTTTTTCCGCACATTTCGCTCGCCGCACCCATCGAAACACGCCCCCCACAACACATGGCCTACCGTCCCGCGTTCCCACAGGTGTCCCGATGAAAACGGTACCTCACATGTGTGGGTGCACCTACCTGGCCGCCAAGGGGAAAGCCTAAAACACAAGTAACCCCAAGTCTGTTGTCAGAGGGAAATCTCAGACATTCTGCCGACCGGCGCAACTTACAGATATGGGCCTCGGGTGTCCAAGCCACCGAGGAAAACAGGGAACCCCATGCATTTTCGAAAAGAGGACACCCGTGGGAATCCGCAGAGGTGTGATTTGCGCCCATCGCCCCAGATTTTTTTACCCAGACAGCCCTGCAAAGTCGGAAATGTGGGGAAAAAAACGCTTTTTCCGCACATTTCGCTCGCCGCACCCATCGAAACACGCCCCCACAACACATGGCCTACCGTCCCGCGTTCCCACAGGTGTCCCGATGAAAACGGTACCTCACATGTGTGGGTGCACCTACCTGGCCGCCAAGGGGAAAGCCTAAAACACAAGTAACCCCAAGTCTGTTGTCAGAGGGAAATCTCAGACATTCTGCCGACCGGCGCAACTTACAGATATGGGCCTCGGGTGTCCAAGCCACCGAGGAAAACAGGGAACCCCATGCATTTTCGAAAAGAGGACACCCGTGGGAATCCGCAGAGGTGTGATTTGCGCCCATCGCCCCAGATTTTTTTACCCAGACAGCCCTGCAAAGTCGGAAATGTGGGGAAAAAACGCTTTTTCCGCACATTTCGCTCGCCGCACCCATCGAAACACGCCCCCCACAACACATGGCCTACCGTCCCGCGTTCCCACAGGTGTCCCGATGAAAACGGTACCTCACATGTGTGGGTGCACCTACCTGGCCGCCAAGGGGAAAGCCTAAAACACAAGTAACCCCAAGTCTGTTGTCAGAGGGAAATCTCAGACATTCTGCCGACCGGCGCAACTTACAGATATGGGCCTCGGGTGTCCAAGCCACCGAGGAAAACAGGGAACCCCATGCATTTTCGAAAAGAGGACACCCGTGGGAATCCGCAGAGGTGTGATTTGCGCCCATCGCCCCAGATTTTTTTACCCAGACAGCCCTGCAAAGTCGGAAATGTGGGGAAAAAAACGCTTTTTCCGCACATTTCGCTCGCCGCACCCATCGAAAAACGCCCCCCACAACACATGGCCTACCGTCCCGCGTTCCCACAGGTGTCCCGATGAAAACGGTACCTCACATGTGTGGGTGCACCTACCTGGCCGCCAAGGGGAAAGCCTAAAACACAAGTAACCCCAAGTCTGTTGTCAGAGGGAAATCTCAGACATTCTGCCGACCGGCGCAACTTACAGATATGGGCCTCGGGTGTCCAAGCCACCGAGGAAAACAGGGAACCCCATGCATTTTCGAAAAGAGGACACCCGTGGGAATCCGCAGAGGTGTGATTTGCGCCCATCACCCCAGATTTTTTTACCCAGACAGCCCTGCAAAGTCGGAAATGTGGGGAAAAAAACGCTTTTTCCGCACATTTCGCTCGCCGCACCCATCGAAACACGCCCCCCACAACACATGGCCTACCGTCCCGCGTTCCCACAGGTGTCCCGATGAAAACGGTACCTCACATGTGTGGGTGCACCTACCTGGCCGCCAAGGGGAAATCCTAAAACACAAGTAACCCCAAGTCTGTTGTCAGAGGGAAATCTCAGACATTCTGCCGACCGGCGCAACTTACAGATATGGGCCTCGGGTGTCCAAGCCACCGAGGAAAACAGGGAACCCCATGCATTTTCGAAAAGAGGACACCCGTGGGAATCCGCAGAGGTGTGATTTGCGCCCATCGCCCCAGATTTTTTTACCCAGACAGCCCTGCAAAGTCGGAAATGTGGGGAAAAAAACGCTTTTTCCGCACATTTCGCTCGCCGCACCCATCGAAACACGCCCCCCACAACACATGGCCTACCGTCCCGCGTTCCCACAGGTGTCCCGATGAAAACGGTACCTCACATGTGTGGGTGCACCTACCTGGCCGCCAAGGGGAAAGCCTAAAACACAAGTAACCCCAAGTCTGTTGTCAGAGGGAAATCTCAGACATTCTGCCGACCGGCGCAACTTACAGATATGGGCCTCGGGTGTCCAAGCCACCGAGGAAAACAGGGAACCCCATGCATTTTCGAAAAGAGGACACCCGTGGGAATCCGCAGAGGTGTGATTTGCGCCCATCGCCCCAGATTTTTTTACCCAGACAGCCCTGCAAAGTCGGAAATGTGGGGAAAAAAACGCTTTTTCCGCACATTTCGCTCGCCGCACCCATCGAAACACGCCCCCCACAACACATGGCCTACCGTCCCGCGTTCCCACAGGTGTCCCGATGAAAACGGTACCTCACATGTGTGGGTGCACCTACCTGGCCGCCAAGGGGAAAGCCTAAAACACAAGTAACCCCAAGTCTGTTGTCAGAGGGAAATCTCAGACATTCTGCCGACCGGCGCAACTTACAGATATGGGCCTCGGGTGTCCAAGCCACCGAGGAAAACAGGGAACCCCATGCATTTTCGAGAAGAGGACACCCGTGGGAATCCGCAGAGGTGTGATTTGCGCCCATCGCCCCAGATTTTTTTACCCAGACAGCCCTGCAAAGTCGGAAATGTGGGGAAAAAAACGCTTTTTCCGCACATTTCGCTCGCCGCACCCATCGAAACACGCCCCCCACAACACATCGCCTACCGTCCCGCGTTCCCACAGGTGTCCCGATGAAAACGGTACCTCACATGTGTCGGTGCACCTACCTTGCCGCCAAGGGGAAAGCCTAAAACACAAGTAACCCCAAGTCTGTTGTCAGAGGGAAATCTCAGACATTCTGCCGACCGGCGCAACTTGCAGATATGGGCCTCGGGTGTCCAAGCCACCGAGGAAAACAGGGAACCCCATGCATTTTCGAAAAGAGGACACCCGTGGGAATCCACAGAGGTCTGCCTTGCGCAAATCGCCCCAGATTTTTTTACCCAGACAGCCCTGCAAAGTCGGAAATGTGGGGAAAAAAACGCTTTTTCCGCACATTTCGCTCGCCGCACCCATCGAAACACGCCCCCCACAACACATGGCCTACCGTCCCGCGTTCCCACAGGTGTCCCGATGAAAACGGTACCTCACATGTGTGGGTGCACCTACCTGGCCGCCAAGGGGAAAGCCTAAAACACAAGTAACCCCAAGTCTGTTGTCAGAGGGAAATCTCAGACATTCTGCCGACCGGCGCAACTTACAGATATGGGCCTCGGGTGTCCAAGCCACCGAGGAAAACAGGGAACCCCATGCATTTTCGAAAAGAGGACACCCGTGGGAATCTGCAGAGGTGTGATTTGCGCCCATCGCCCCAGATTTTTTTACCCAGACAGCCCTGCAAAGTCAGAAATGTGGGGAAAAAAACGCTTTTTCCGCACATTTCGCTCGCCGCACCCATCGAAACACGCCCCCCACAACACATGGCCTACCGTCCCGCGTTCCCACAGGTGTCCCGATGAAAACGGTACCTCACATGTGTGGGTGCACCTACCTGGCCGCCAAGGGGAAAGCCTAAAACACAAGTAACCCCAAGTCTGTTGTCAGAGGGAAATCTCAGACATTCTGCCGACCGGCGCAACTTACAGATATGGGCCTCGGGTGTCCAAGCCACCGAGGAAAACAGGGAACCCCATGCATTTTCGAAAAGAGGACACCCGTGGGAATCCGCAGAGGTGTGATTTGCACCCATCGCCCCAGATTTTTTTACCCAGACAGCCCTGCAAAGTCGGAAATGTGGGGAAAAAAACCCTTTTTCCGCACATTTCGCTCGCCGCACCCATCGAAACACGCCCCCCACAACACATGGCCTACCGTCCCGCGTTCCCACAGGTGTCCCGATGAAAACGGTACCTCACATGTGTGGGTGCACCTACCTGGCCGCCAAGGGGAAAGCCTAAAACACAAGTAACCCCAAGTCTGTTGTCAGAGGGAAATCTCAGACATTCTGCCGACCGGCGCAACTTACAGATATGGGCCTCGGGTGTCCAAGCCACCGAGGAAAACAGGGAACCCCATGCATTTTCGAAAAGAGGACACCCGTGGGAATCCGCAGAGGTGTGATTTGCGCCCATCGCCCCAGATTTTTTTACCCAGACAGCCCTGCAAAGTCGGAAATGTGGGGAAAAAAACGCTTTTTCCGCACATTTCGCTCGCCGCACCCATCGAAACACGCCCCCCACAACACATGGCCTACCGTCCCGCGTTCCCACAGGTGTCCCGATGAAAACGGTACCTCACATGTGTGGGTGCACCTACCTGGCCGCAAAGGGGAAAGCCTAAAACACAAGTAACCCCAAGTCTGTTGTCAGAGGGAAATCTCAGACATTCTGCCCACCGCGCAACTTACAGATATGGGCCTCGGGTGTCCAAGCCACCGAGGAAAACAGGGAACCCCATGCATTTTCGAAAAGAGGACACCCGTGGGAATCCGCAGAGGTGTGATTTGCGCCCATCGCCCCAGATTTTTTTACCCAGACAGCCCTGCAAAGTCGGAAATGTGGGGAAAAAAACGCTTTTTCCGCACATTTCGCTCGCCGCACCCATCGAAACACGCCCCCCACAACACATGGCCTACCGTCCCGCGTTCCCACAGGTGTCCCGATGAAAACGGTACCTCACATGTGTGGGTGCACCTACCTGGCCGCCAAGGGGAAAGCCTAAAACACAAGTAACCCCAAGTCTGTTGTCAGAGGGAAATCTCAGACATTCTGCCGACCGGCGCAACTTACAGATATGGGCCTCGGGTGTCCAAGCCACCGAGGAAAACAGGGAACCCCATGCATTTTCGAAAAAAGGACACCTGTGGGAATCCACAGAGGTCTGCCTTGCGCAAATTGCCCCAGTTTTTATTAGCCACAATCCCCGACAAAGTGTGATATTTGGTGGGGAAAAAACACAATGTTCACTTTGTCTGGGGTTCTGGGTAATAAATTCTGGCCCGCTTTGCGCAAATCAGACCTCTGTGCTTTCCCACGGGTGTCCTCTTTTGGGAAATGCATGGGGTTCCCCGTTTTCCTTGCTGGCTTGGACACCCTAGGCCCAAATCTGTAGGTTGCCCACATGAACAAATTGTGCTGTGCCGAAAGGCTTGGGGTTACCAGCGGGTTACCCTTTTCCTTTTGCGCCCCCGGTAGGTGCACCCACACATGCGAGGTACCTTTTTCGTCGGGACACCTGTGGGAACACAAGAAGGTATGACATCTGCTGTTGGCAACGTGTTTCGGTGAGTGGACACAGGGAAATGTCTCTGAAATTGGCCGGAAATGTAGACAATTCTCAGACATTTCGCTCTGGCCACCCACCGAAACACACCGCCAACAACACGTGGCCTACCTTCCCGTGTCCCCACACGTGTCCCGATGAAAACGGTACCTCACATGTGTGGGTGCACCTACCGGGGGCGCAAAAGGAAAAGGGTAACCGACTGGGAACCCCAAGCCATTCGCCACTGCCCATTTTGTTCATGTGGGCAACCTACATATTTGGGCCTAGGGTGTTGCAGCCAGCAAGGGAAACAGGGAACCCCATGCATTTCCCAAAAGAGGACACCCGTGGGAATCCGCAGAGGTGTGATTTGCGCCCATCGCCCCAGATTTTTTTACCCAGACAGCCCTGCAAAGTCGGAAATGTGGGGAAAAAAACGCTTTTTCCGCACATTTGGCTCGCCGCACCCATCGAAACACGCCCCCCACAACACATGGCCTACCGTCCCGCGTTCCCACAGGTGTCCCGATGAAAACGGTACCTCACATGTGTGGGTGCACCTACCTGGCCGCCAAGGGGAAAGCCTAAAACACAAGTAACCCCAAGTCTGTTGTCAGAGGGAAATCTCAGACATTCTGCCGACCGGCGCAACTTACAGATATGGGCCTCGGGTGTCCAAGCCACCGAGGAAAACAGGGAACCCCATGCATTTTCGAAAAGAGGACACCCGTGGGAATCCGCAGAGGTGTGATTTGCGCCCATCGCCCCAGATTTTTTTACCCAGACAGCCCTGCAAAGTCGGAAATGTGGGGAAAAAACGCTTTTTCCGCACATTTCGCTCGCCGCACCCATCGAAACACGCCCCCCACAACACATGGCCTACCGTCCCGCGTTCCCACAGGTGTCCCGATGAAAACGGTACCTCACATGTGTGGGTGCACCTACCTGGCCGCCAAGGGGAAAGCCTAAAACACAAGTAACCCCAAGTCTGTTGTCAGAGGGAAATCTCAGACATTCTGCCGACCGGCGCAACTTACAGATATGGGCCTCGGGTGTCCAAGCCACCGAGGAAAACAGGGAACCCCATGCATTTTCGAAAAGAGGACACCCGTGGGAATCCGCAGAGGTGTGATTTGCGCCCATCGCCCCAGATTTTTTTACCCAGACAGCCCTGCAAAGTCGGAAATGTGGGGAAAAAAACGCTTTTTCCGCACATTTGGCTCGCCGCACCCATCGAAACACGCCCCCCACAACACATGGCCTACCGTCCCGCGTTCCCACAGGTGTCCCGATGAAAACGGTACCTCACATGTGTGGGTGCACCTACCTGGCCGCCAAGGGGAAAGCCTAAAACACAAGTAACCCCAAGTCTGTTGTCAGAGGGAAATCTCAGACATTCTGCCGACCGGCGCAACTTACAGATATGGGCCTCGGGTGTCCAAGCCACCGAGGAAAACAGGGAACCCCATGCATTTTCGAAAAGAGGACACCCGTGGGAATCCGCAGAGGTGTGATTTGCGCCCATCGCCCCAGATTTTTTTACCCAGACAGCCCTGCAAAGTCGGAAATGTGGGGAAAAAAACGCTTTTTCCGCACATTTCGCTCGCCGCACCCATCGAAACACGCCCCCCACAACACATGGCCTACCGTCCCGCGTTCCCACAGGTGTCCCGATGAAAACGGTACCTCACATGTGTGGGTGCACCTACCTGGCCGCCAAGGGGAAAGCCTAAAACACAAGTAACCCCAAGTCTGTTGTCAGAGGGAAATCTCAGACATTCTGCCGACCGGCGCAACTTACAGATATGGGCCTCGGGTGTCCAAGCCACCGAGGAAAACAGGGAACCCCATGCATTTTCGAAAAGAGGACACCCGTGGGAATCCGCAGAGGTGTGATTTGCGCCCATCGCCCCAGATTTTTTTACCCAGACAGCCCTGCAAAGTCGGAAATGTGGGGAAAAAAACGCTTTTTCCGCACATTTCGCTCGCCGCACCCATCGAAACACGCCCCCCACAACACATGGCCTACCGTCCCGCGTTCCCACAGGTGTCCCGATGAAAACGGTACCTCACATGTGTGGGTGCACCTACCTGGCCGCCAAGGGGAAAGCCTAAAACACAAGTAACCCCAAGTCTGTTGTCAGAGGGAAATCTCAGACATTCTGCCGACCGGCGCAACTTACAGATATGGGCCTCGGGTGTCCAAGCCACCGAGGAAAACAGGGAACCCCATGCATTTTCGAAAAGAGGACACCCGTGGGAATCCGCAGAGGTGTGATTTGCGCCCATCGCCCCAGATTTTTTTACCCAGACAGCCCTGCAAAGTCGGAAATGTGGGGAAAAAAACGCTTTTTCCGCACATTTCGCTCGCCGCACCCATCGAAACACGCCCCCCACAACACATGGCCTACCGTCCCGCGTTCCCACAGGTGTCCCGATGAAAACGGTACCTCACATGTGTGGGTGCACCTACCTGGCCGCCAAGGGGAAAGCCTAAAACACAAGTAACCCCAAGTCTGTTGTCAGAGGGAAATCTCAGACATTCTGCCGACCGGCGCAACTTACAGATATGGGCCTCGGGTGTCCAAGCCACCGAGGAAAACAGGGAACCCCATGCATTTTCGAAAAGAGGACACCCGTGGGAATCCGCAGAGGTGTGATTTGCGCCCATCGCCCCAGATTTTTTTACCCAGACAGCCCTGCAAAGTCGGAAATGTGGGGAAAAAAACGCTTTTTCCGCACATTTCGCTCGCCGCACCCATCGAAACACGCCCCCCACAACACATGGCCTACCGTCCCGCGTTCCCACAGGTGTCCCGATGAAAACGGTACCTCACATGTGTGGGTGCACCTACCTGGCCGCCAAGGGGAAAGCCTAAAACACAAGTAACCCCAAGTCTGTTGTCAGAGGGAAATCTCAGACATTCTGCCGACCGGCGCAACTTACAGATATGGGCCTCGGGTGTCCAAGCCACCGAGGAAAACAGGGAACCCCATGCATTTTCGAAAAGAGGACACCCGTGGGAATCCGCAGAGGTGTGATTTGCGCCCATCGCCCCAGATTTTTTTACCCAGACAGCCCTGCAAAGTCGGAAATGTGGGGAAAAAAACGCTTTTTCCGCACATTTCGCTCGCCGCACCCATCGAAACACGCCCCCCACAACACATGGCCTACCGTCCCGCGTTCCCACAGGTGTCCCGATGAAAACGGTACCTCACATGTGTGGGTGCACCTACCTGGCCGCCAAGGGGAAAGCCTAAAACACAAGTAACCCCAAGTCTGTTGTCAGAGGGAAATCTCAGACATTCTGCCGACCGGCGCAACTTACAGATATGGGCCTCGGGTGTCCAAGCCACCGAGGAAAACAGGGAACCCCATGCATTTTCGAAAAGAGGACACCCGTGGGAATCCGCAGAGGTGTGATTTGCGCCCATCGCCCCAGATTTTTTTACCCAGACAGCCCTGCAAAGTCGGAAATGTGGGGAAAAAAACGCTTTTTCCGCACATTTCGCTCGCCGCACCCATCGAAACACGCCCCCCACAACACATGGCCTACCGTCCCGCGTTCCCACAGGTGTCCCGATGAAAACGGTACCTCACATGTGTGGGTGCACCTACCTGGCCGCCAAGGGGAAAGCCTAAAACACAAGTAACCCCAAGTCTGTTGTCAGAGGGAAATCTCAGACATTCTGCCGACCGGCGCAACTTACAGATATGGGCCTCGGGTGTCCAAGCCACCGAGGAAAACAGGGAACCCCATGCATTTCCGAAAAGAGGACACCCGTGGGAATCCGCAGAGGTGTGATTTGCGCCCATCGCCCCAGATTTTTTTACCCAGACAGCCCTGCAAAGTCGGAAATGTGGGGAAAAAAACGCTTTTTCCGCACATTTCGCTCGCCGCACCCATCGAAACACGCCCCCCACAACACATGGCCTACCGTCCCGCGTTCCCACAGGTGTCCCGATGAAAACAGTACCTCACATGTGTGGGTGCACCTACCTGGCCGCCAAGGGGAAAGCCTAAAACACAAGTAACCCCAAGTCTGTTGTCAGAGGGAAATCTCAGACATTCTGCCGACCGGCGCAACTTACAGATATGGGCCTCGGGTGTCCAAGCCACCGAGGAAAACAGGGAACCCCATGCATTTTCGAAAAGAGGACACCCGTGGGAATCCGCAGAGGTGTGATTTGCGCCCATCGCCCCAGATTTTTTTACCCAGACAGCCCTGCAAAGTCGGAAATGTGGGGAAAAAAACGCTTTTTCCGCACATTTCGCTCGCCGCACCCATCGAAACACGCCCCCCACAACACATGGCCTACCGTCCCGCGTTCCCACAGGTGTCCCGATGAAAACGGTACCTCACATGTGTGGGTGCACCTACCTGGCCGCCAAGGGGAAAGCCTAAAACACAAGTAACCCCAAGTCTGTTGTCAGAGGGAAATCTCAGACATTCTGCCGACCGGCGGAACTTACAGATATGGGCCTCGGGTGTCCAAGCCACCGAGGAAAACAGGGAACCCCATGCATTTTCGAAAAGAGGACACCCGTGGGAATCCGCAGAGGTGTGATTTGCGCCCATCGCCCCAGATTTTTTTACCCAGACAGCCCTGCAAAGTCGGAAATGTGGGGAAAAAAACGCTTTTTCCGCACATTTCGCTCGCCGCACCCATCGAAACACGCCCCCCACAACACATGGCCTACCGTCCCGCGTTCCCACAGGTGTCCCGATGAAAACGGTACCTCACATGTGTGGGTGCACCTACCTGGCCGCCAAGGGGAAAGCCTAAAACACAAGTAACCCCAAGTCTGTTGTCAGAGGGAAATCTCAGACATTCTGCCGACCGGCGCAACTTACAGATATGGGCCTCGGGTGTCCAAGCCACCGAGGAAAACAGGGAACCCCATGCATTTTCGAAAAGAGGACACCCGTGGGAATCCGCAGAGGTGTGATTTGCGCCCATCGCCCCAGATTTTTTTACCCAGACAGCCCTGCAAAGTCGGAAATGTGGGGAAAAAAACGCTTTTTCCGCACATTTCGCTCGCCGCACCCATCGAAACACGCCCCCCACAACACATGGCCTACCGTCCCGCGTTCCCACAGGTGTCCCGATGAAAACGGTACCTCACATGTGTGGGTGCTCCTACCTGGCCGCCAAGGGGAAAGCCTAAAACACAAGTAACCCCAAGTCTGTTGTCAGAGGGAAATCTCAGACATTCTGCCGACCGGCGCAACTTACAGATATGGGCCTCGGGTGTCCAAGCCACCGAGGAAAACAGGGAACCCCATGCATTTTCGAAAAGAGGACACCCGTGGGAATCCGCAGAGGTGTGATTTGCGCCCATCGCCCCAGATTTTTTTACCCAGACAGCCCTGCAAAGTCGGAAATGTGGGGAAAAAAACGCTTTTTCCGCACATTTCGCTCGCCGCACCCATCGAAACACGCCCCCCACAACACATGGCCTACCGTCCCGCGTTCCCACAGGTGTCCCGATGAAAACGGTACCTCACATGTGTGGGTGCACCTACCTGGCCGCCAAGGGGAAAGCCTAAAACACAAGTAACCCCAAGTCTGTTGTCAGAGGGAAATCTCAGACATTCTGCCGACCGGCGCAACTTACAGATATGGGCCTCGGGTGTCCAAGCCACCGAGGAAAACAGGGAACCCCATGCATTTTCGAAAAGAGGACACCCGTGGGAATCCGCAGAGGTGTGATTTGCGCCCATCGCCCCAGATTTTTTTACCCAGACAGCCCTGCAAAGTCGGAAATGTGGGGAAAAAAACGCTTTTTCCGCACATTTCGCTCGCCGCACCCATCGAAACACGCCCCCCACAACACATGGCCTACCGTCCCGCGTTCCCACAGGTGTCCCGATGAAAACGGTACCTCACATGTGTGGGTGCACCTACCTGGCCGCCAAGGGGAAAGCCTAAAACACAAGTAACCCCAAGTCTGTTGTCAGAGGGAAATCTCAGACATTCTGCCGACCGGCGCAACTTACAGATATGGGCCTCGGGTGTCCAAGCCACCGAGGAAAACAGGGAACCCCATGCATTTTCGAAAAGAGGACACCCGTGGGAATCCGCAGAGGTGTGATTTGCGCCCATCGCCCCAGATTTTTTTACCCAGACAGCCCTGCAAAGTCGGAAATGTGGGGAAAAAAACGCTTTTTCCGCACATTTCGCTCGCCGCACCCATCGAAACACGCCCCCCACAACACATGGCCTACCGTCCCGCGTTCCCACAGGTGTCCCGATGAAAACGGTACCTCACATGTGTGGGTGCACCTACCTGGCCGCCAAGGGGAAATCCTAAAACACAAGTAACCCCAAGTCTGTTGTCAGAGGGAAATCTCAGACATTCTGCCGACCGGCGCAACTTACAGATATGGGCCTCGGGTGTCCAAGCCACCGAGGAAAACAGGGAACCCCATGCATTTTCGAAAAGAGGACACCCGTGGGAATCCGCAGAGGTGTGATTTGCGCCCATCGCCCCAGATTTTTTTACCCAGACAGCCCTGCAAAGTCGGAAATGTGGGGAAAAAAACGCTTTTTCCGCACATTTCGCTCGCCGCACCCATCGAAACACGCCCCCCACAACACATGGCCTACCGTCCCGCGTTCCCACAGGTGTCCCGATGAAAACGGTACCTCACATGTGTGGGTGCACCTACCTGGCCGCCAAGGGGAAAGCCTAAAACACAAGTAACCCCAAGTCTGTTGTCAGAGGGAAATCTCAGACATTCTGCCGACCGGCGCAACTTACAGATATGGGCCTCGGGTGTCCAAGCCACCGAGGAAAACAGGGAACCCCATGCATTTTCGAAAAGAGGACACCCGTGGGAATCCGCAGAGGTGTGATTTGCGCCCATCGCCCCAGATTTTTTTACCCAGACAGCCCTGCAAAGTCGGAAATGTGGGGAAAAAAACGCTTTTTCCGCACATTTCGCTCGCCGCACCCATCGAAACACGCCCCCCACAACACATGGCCTACCGTCCCGCGTTCCCACAGGTGTCCCGATGAAAACGGTACCTCACATGTGTGGGTGCACCTACCTGGCCGCCAAGGGGAAAGCCTAAAACACAAGTAACCCCAAGTCTGTTGTCAGAGGGAAATCTCAGACATTCTGCCGACCGGCGCAACTTACAGATATGGGCCTCGGGTGTCCAAGCCACCGAGGAAAACAGGGAACCCCATGCATTTTCGAGAAGAGGACACCCGTGGGAATCCGCAGAGGTGTGATTTGCGCCCATCGCCCCAGATTTTTTTACCCAGACAGCCCTGCAAAGTCGGAAATGTGGGGAAAAAAACGCTTTTTCCGCACATTTCGCTCGCCGCACCCATCGAAACACGCCCCCCACAACACATCGCCTACCGTCCCGCGTTCCCACAGGTGTCCCGATGAAAACGGTACCTCACATGTGTGGGTGCACCTACCTTGCCGCCAAGGGGAAAGCCTAAAACACAAGTAACCCCAAGTCTGTTGTCAGAGGGAAATCTCAGACATTCTGCCGACCGGCGCAACTTACAGATATGGGCCTCGGGTGTCCAAGCCACCGAGGAAAACAGGGAACCCCATGCATTTTCGAGAAGAGGACACCCGTGGGAATCCGCAGAGGTGTGATTTGCGCCCATCGCCCCAGATTTTTTTACCCAGACAGCCCTGCAAAGTCGGAAATGTGGGGAAAAAAACGCTTTTTCCGCACATTTCGCTCGCCGCACCCATCGAAACACGCCCCCCACAACACATCGCCTACCGTCCCGCGTTCCCACAGGTGTCCCGATGAAAACGGTACCTCACATGTGTGGGTGCACCTACCTTGCCGCCAAGGGGAAAGCCTAAAACACAAGTAACCCCAAGTCTGTTGTCAGAGGGAAATCTCAGACATTCTGCCGACCGGCGCAACTTACAGATATGGGCCTCGGGTGTCCAAGCCACCGAGGAAAACAGGGAACCCCATGCATTTTCGAAAAGAGGACACCCGTGGGAATCCACAGAGGTCTGCCTTGCGCAAATCGCCCCAGATTTTTTTACCCAGACAGCCCTGCAAAGTCGGAAATGTGGGGAAAAAAACGCTTTTTCCGCACATTTCGCTCGCCGCACCCATCGAAACACGCCCCCCACAACACATGGCCTACCGTCCCGCGTTCCCACAGGTGTCCCGATGAAAACGGTACCTCACATGTGTGGGTGCACCTACCTGGCCGCCAAGGGGAAAGCCTAAAACACAAGTAACCCCAAGTCTGTTGTCAGAGGGAAATCTCAGACATTCTGCCGACCGGCGCAACTTACAGATATGGGCCTCGGGTGTCCAAGCCACCGAGGAAAACAGGGAACCCCATGCATTTTCGAAAAGAGGACACCCGTGGGAATCTGCAGAGGTGTGATTTGCGCCCATCGCCCCAGATTTTTTTACCCAGACAGCCCTGCAAAGTCAAAAATGTGGGGAAAAAAACGCTTTTTCCGCACATTTCGCTCGCCGCACCCATCGAAACACGCCCCCCACAACACATGGCCTACCGTCCCGCGTTCCCACAGGTGTCCCGATGAAAACGGTACCTCACATGTGTGGGTGCACCTACCTGGCCGCCAAGGGGAAAGCCTAAAACACAAGTAACCCCAAGTCTGTTGTCAGAGGGAAATCTCAGACATTCTGCCGACCGGCGCAACTTACAGATATGGGCCTCGGGTGTCCAAGCCACCGAGGAAAACAGGGAACCCCATGCATTTTCGAAAAGAGGACACCCGTGGGAATCCGCAGAGGTGTGATTTGCACCCATCGCCCCAGATTTTTTTACCCAGACAGCCCTGCAAAGTCGGAAATGTGGGGAAAAAAACGCTTTTTCCGCACATTTCGCTCGCCGCACCCATCGAAACACGCCCCCCACAACACATGGCCTACCGTCCCGCGTTCCCACAGGTGTCCCGATGAAAACGGTACCTCACATGTGTGGGTGCACCTACCTGGCCGCCAAGGGGAAAGCCTAAAACACAAGTAACCCCAAGTCTGTTGTCAGAGGGAAATCTCAGACATTCTGCCGACCGGCGCAACTTACAGATATGGGCCTCGGGTGTCCAAGCCACCGAGGAAAACAGGGAACCCCATGCATTTTCGAAAAGAGGACACCCGTGGGAATCCGCAGAGGTGTGATTTGCGCCCATCGCCCCAGATTTTTTTACCCAGACAGCCCTGCAAAGTCGGAAATGTGGGGAAAAAAACGCTTTTTCCGCACATTTCGCTCGCCGCACCCATCGAAACACGCCCCCCACAACACATGGCCTACCGTCCCGCGTTCCCACAGGTGTCCCGATGAAAACGGTACCTCACATGTGTGGGTGCACCTACCTGGCCGCAAAGGGGAAAGCCTAAAACACAAGTAACCCCAAGTCTGTTGTCAGAGGGAAATCTCAGACATTCTGCCGACCGCGCAACTTACAGATATGGGCCTCGGGTGTCCAAGCCACCGAGGAAAACAGGGAACCCCATGCATTTTCGAAAAGAGGACACCCGTGGGAATCCGCAGAGGTGTGATTTGCGCCCATCGCCCCAGATTTTTTTACCCAGACAGCCCTGCAAAGTCGGAAATGTGGGGAAAAAAACGCTTTTTCCGCACATTTCGCTCGCCGCACCCATCGAAACACGCCCCCCACAACACATGGCCTACCGTCCCGCGTTCCCACAGGTGTCCCGATGAAAACGGTACCTCACATGTGTGGGTGCACCTACCTGGCCGCCAAGGGGAAAGCCTAAAACACAAGTAACCCCAAGTCTGTTGTCAGAGGGAAATCTCAGACATTCTGCCGACCGGCGCAACTTACAGATATGGGCCTCGGGTGTCCAAGCCACCGAGGAAAACAGGGAACCCCATGCATTTTCGAAAAAAGGACACCTGTGGGAATCCACAGAGGTCTGCCTTGCGCAAATTGCCCCAGTTTTTATTAGCCACAATCCCCGACAAAGTGTGATATTTGGTGGGGAAAAAACACAATGTTCACTTTGTCTGGGGTTCTGGGTAATAAATTCTGGCCCGCTTTGCGCAAATCAGACCTCTGTGCTTTCCCACGGGTGTCCTCTTTTGGGAAATGCATGGGGTTCCCCGTTTTCCTTGCTGGCTTGGACACCCTAGGCCCAAATCTGTAGGTTGCCCACATGAACAAATTGTGCTGTGCCGAAAGGCTTGGGGTTACCAGCGGGTTACCCTTTTCCTTTTGCGCCCCCGGTAGGTGCACCCACACATGCGAGGTACCTTTTTCGTCGGGACACCTGTGGGAACACAAGAAGGTATGACATCTGCAGTTGGCAACGTGTTTCGGTGAGTGGACACAGGGAAATGTCTCTGAAATTGGCCGGAAATGTAGACAATTCTCAGACATTTCGCTCTGGCCACCCACCGAAACACACCGCCAACAACACGTGGCCTACCTTCCCGTGTCCCCACACGTGTCCCGATGAAAACGGTACCTCACATGTGTGGGTGCACCTACCGGGGGCGCAAAAGGAAAAGGGTAACCGACTGGGAACCCCAAGCCATTCGCCACTGCCCATTTTGTTCATGTGGGCAACCTACATATTTGGGCCTACGGTGTTGCAGCCAGCAAGGGAAACAGGGAACCCCATGCATTTCCCAAAAGAGGACACCCGTGGGAATCCGCAGAGGTGTGATTTGCGCCCATCGCCCCAGATTTTTTTACCCAGACAGCCCTGCAAAGTCGGAAATGTGGGGAAAAAAACGCTTTTTCCGCACATTTGGCTCGCCGCACCCATCGAAACACGCCCCCCACAACACATGGCCTACCGTCCCGCGTTCCCACAGGTGTCCCGATGAAAACGGTACCTCACATGTGTGGGTGCACCTACCTGGCCGCCAAGGGGAAAGCCTAAAACACAAGTAACCCCAAGTCTGTTGTCAGAGGGAAATCTCAGACATTCTGCCGACCGGCGCAACTTACAGATATGGGCCTCGGGTGTCCAAGCCACCGAGGAAAACAGGGAACCCCATGCATTTTCGAAAAGAGGACACCCGTGGGAATCCGCAGAGGTGTGATTTGCGCCCATCGCCCCAGATTTTTTTACCCAGACAGCCCTGCAAAGTCGGAAATGTGGGGAAAAAAACGCTTTTTCCGCACATTTGGCTCGCCGCACCCATCGAAACACGCCCCCCACAACACATGGCCTACCGTCCCGCGTTCCCACAGGTGTCCCGATGAAAACGGTACCTCACATGTGTGGGTGCACCTACCTGGCCGCCAAGGGGAAAGCCTAAAACACAAGTAACCCCAAGTCTGTTGTCAGAGGGAAATCTCAGACATTCTGCCGACCGGCGCAACTTACAGATATGGGCCTCGGGTGTCCAAGCCACCGAGGAAAACAGGGAACCCCATGCATTTTCGAAAAGAGGACACCCGTGGGAATCCGCAGAGGTGTGATTTGCGCCCATCGCCCCAGATTTTTTTACCCAGACAGCCCTGCAAAGTCGGAAATGTGGGGAAAAAAACGCTTTTTCCGCACATTTCGCTCGCCGCACCCATCGAAACACGCCCCCCACAACACATGGCCTACCGTCCCGCGTTCCCACAGGTGTCCCGATGAAAACGGTACCTCACATGTGTGGGTGCACCTACCTGGCCGCCAAGGGGAAAGCCTAAAACACAAGTAACCCCAAGTCTGTTGTCAGAGGGAAATCTCAGACATTCTGCCGACCGGCGCAACTTACAGATATGGGCCTCGGGTGTCCAAGCCACCGAGGAAAACAGGGAACCCCATGCATTTTCGAAAAGAGGACACCCGTGGGAATCCGCAGAGGTGTGATTTGCGCCCATCGCCCCAGATTTTTTTACCCAGACAGCCCTGCAAAGTCGGAAATGTGGGGAAAAAAACGCTTTTTCCGCACATTTCGCTCGCCGCACCCATCAAAACACGCCCCCCACAACACATGGCCTACCGTCCCGCGTTCCCACAGGTGTCCCGATGAAAACGGTACCTCACATGTGTGGGTGCACCTACCTGGCCGCCAAGGGGAAAGCCTAAAACACAAGTAACCCCAAGTCTGTTGTCAGAGGGAAATCTCAGACATTCTGCCGACCGGCGCAACTTACAGATATGGGCCTCGGGTGTCCAAGCCACCGAGGAAAACAGGGAACCCCATGCATTTTCGAAAAGAGGACACCCGTGGGAATCCGCAGAGGTGTGATTTGCGCCCATCGCCCCAGATTTTTTTACCCAGACAGCCCTGCAAAGTCGGAAATGTGGGGAAAAAAACGCTTTTTCCACACATTTCGCTCGCCGCACCCATCGAAACACGCCCCCCACAACACATGGCCTACCGTCCCGCGTTCCCACAGGTGTCCCGATGAAAACGGTACCTCACATGTGTGGGTGCACCTACCTGGCCGCCAAGGGGAAAGCCTAAAACACAAGTAACCCCAAGTCTGTTGTCAGAGGGAAATCTCAGACATTCTGCCGACCGGCGCAACTTACAGATATGGGCCTCGGGTGTCCAAGCCACCGAGGAAAACAGGGAACCCCATGCATTTTCGAAAAGAGGACACCTGTGGGAATCCACAGAGGTCTGCCTTGCGCAAATTGCCCCAGTTTTTATTAGCCACAATCCCCGACAAAGTGTGATATTTGGTGGGGAAAAAACACAATGTTCACTTTGTCTGGGGTTCTGGGTAATAAATTCTGGCCCGCTTCGCGCAAATCAGACCTCTGTGCTTTCCCACGGGTGTCCTCTTTTGGGAAATGCATGGGGTTCCCCGTTTTCCTTGCTGGCTTGGACACCCTAGGCCCAAATCTGTAGGTTGCCCACATGAACAAATTGTGCTGTGGCGAAAGGCTTGGGGTTACCAGCGGGTTACCCTTTTCCTTTTGCGCCCCCGGTAGGTGCACCCACACATGCGAGGTACCTTTTTCGTCGGGACACCTGTGGGAACACAAGAAGGTATGACATCTGCTGTTGGCAACGTGTTTCGGTGAGTGGACACAGGGAAATGTCTCTGAAATTGGCCGGAAATGTAGATAATTCTCAGACATTTCGCTCTGGCCACCCACCGAAACACACCGCCAACAACACGTGGCCTACCTTCCCGTGTCCCCACACGTGTCCCGATGAAAACGGTACCTCACATGTGTGGGTGCACCTACCGGGGGCGCAAAAGGAAAAGGGTAACCGACTGGGAACCCCAAGCCATTCGCCACTGCCCATTTTGTTCATGTGGGCAACCTACATATTTGGGCCTAGGGTGTTGCAGCCAGCAAGGGAAACAGGGAACCCCATGCATTTCCCAAAAGAGGACACCCGTGGGAATCCGCAGAGGTGTGATTTGCGCCCATCGCCCCAGATTTTTTTACCCAGACAGCCCTGCAAAGTCGGAAATGTGGGGAAAAAAACGCTTTTTCCGCACATTTGGCTCGCCGCACCCATCGAAACACGCCCCCCACAACACATGGCCTACCGTCCCGCGTTCCCACAGGTGTCCCGATGAAAACGGTACCTCACATGTGTGGGTGCACCTACCTGGCCGCCAAGGGGAAAGCCTAAAACACAAGTAACCCCAAGTCTGTTGTCAGAGGGAAATCTCAGACATTCTGCCGACCGGCGCAACTTACAGATATGGGCCTCGGGTGTCCAAGCCACCGAGGAAAACAGGGAACCCCATGCATTTTCGAAAAGAGGACACCCGTGGGAATCCGCAGAGGTGTGATTTGCGCCCATCGCCCCAGTTTTTTTTACCCAGACAGCCCTGCAAAGTCGGAAATGTGGGGAAAAAAACGCTTTTTCCGCACATTTCGCTCGCCGCACCCATCGAAACACGCCCCCCACAACACATGGCCTACCGTCCCGCGTTCCCACAGGTGTCCCGATGAAAACGGTACCTCACATGTGTGGGTGCACCTACCTGGCCGCCAAGGGGAAAGCCTAAAACACAAGTAACCCCAAGTCTGTTGTCAGAGGGAAATCTCAGACATTCTGCCGACCGGCGCAACTTACAGATATGGGCCTCGGGTGTCCAAGCCACCGAGGAAAACAGGGAACCCCATGCATTTTCGAAAAGAGGACACCCGTGGGAATCCACAGAGGTGTGATTTGCGCCCATCGCCCCAGATTTTTTTACCCAGACAGCCCTGCAAAGTCGGAAATGTGGGGAAAAAAACGCTTTTTCCGCACATTTCGCTCGCCGCACCCATCGAAACACGCCCCCCACAACACATGGCCTACTGTCCCGCGTTCCCACAGGTGTCCCGATGAAAACGGTACCTCACATGTGTGGGTGCACCTACCTGGCCGCCAAGGGGAAAGCCTAAAACACAAGTAACCCCAAGTCTGTTGTCAGAGGGAAATCTCAGACATTCTGCCGACCGGCGCAACTTACAGATATGGGCCTCGGGTGTCCAAGCCACCGAGGAAAACAGGGAACCCCATGCATTTTCGAAAAGAGGACACCCATGGGAATCCGCAGAGGTGTGATTTGCGCCCATCGCCCCAGATTTTTTTACCCAGACAGCCCTGCAAAGTCGGAAATGTGGGGGAAAAAACGCTTTTTCCGCACATTTCGCTCGCCGCACCCATCGAAACACGCCCCCCACAACACATGGCCTACCGTCCCGCGTTCCCACAGGTGTCCCGATGAAAACGGTACCTCACATGTGTGGGTGCACCTACCTGGCCGCCAAGGGGAAAGCCTAAAACACAAGTAACCCCAAGTCTGTTGTCAGAGGGAAATCTCAGACATTCTGCCGACCGGCGCAACTTACAGATATGGGCCTCGGGTGTCCAAGCCACCGAGGAAAACAGGGAACCCCATGCATTTTCGAAAAGAGGACACCCGTGGGAATCCGCAGAGGTGTGATTTGCGCCCATCGCCCCAGATTTTTTTACCCAGACAGCCCTGCAAAGTCGGAAATGTGGGGAAAAAAACGCTTTTTCCGCACATTTCGCTCGCCGCACCCATCGAAACACGCCCCCCACAACACATGGCCTACCGTCCCGCGTTCCCACAGGTCTCCCGATGAAAACGGTACCTCACATGTGTGGGTGCACCTACCTGGCCGCCAAGGGGAAAGCCTAA
This sequence comes from Ambystoma mexicanum, assembly GCF_040938575.1. Classification (NCBI taxonomy): domain Eukaryota; kingdom Metazoa; phylum Chordata; class Amphibia; order Caudata; family Ambystomatidae; genus Ambystoma; species Ambystoma mexicanum. The sequence continues at coordinate 927,614,822 of NC_090931.1, read as the reverse complement.
AACACAAGTAACCCCAAGTCTGTTGTCAGAGGGAAATCTCAGACATTCTGCCGACCGGCGCAACTTACAGATATGGGCCTCGGGTGTCCAAGCCACCGAGGAAAACAGGGAACCCCATGCATTTTCGAAAAGAGGACACCCGTGGGAATCCGCAGAGGTGTGATTTGCGCCCATCGCCCCAGATTTTTTTACCCAGACAGCCCTGCAAAGTCGGAAATGTGGGGAAAAAAACGCTTTTTCCGCACATTTCGCTCGCCGCACCCATCGAAACACGCCCCCCACAACACATGGCCTACTGTCCCGCGTTCCCACAGGTGTCCCGATGAAAACGGTACCTCACATGTGTGGGTGCACCTACCTGGCCGCCAAGGGGAAAGCCTAAAACACAAGTAACCCCAAGTCTGTTGTCAGAGGGAAATCTCAGACATTCTGCCGACCGGCGCAACTTACAGATATGGGCCTCGGGTGTCCAAGCCACCGAGGAAAACAGGGAACCCCATGCATTTTCGAAAAGAGGACACCCGTGGGAATCCGCAGAGGTGTGATTTGCGCCCATCGCCCCAGATTTTTTTACCCAGACAGCCCTGCAAAGTCGGAAATGTGGGGGAAAAAACGCTTTTTCCGCACATTTCGCTCGCCGCACCCATCGAAACACGCCCCCCACAACACATGGCCTACCGTCCCGCGTTCCCACAGGTGTCCCGATGAAAACGGTACCTCACATGTGTGGGTGCACCTACCTGGCCGCCAAGGGGAAAGCCTAAAACACAAGTAACCCCAAGTCTGTTGTCAGAGGGAAATCTCAGACATTCTGCCGACCGGCGCAACTTACAGATATGGGCCTCGGGTGTCCAAGCCACCGAGGAAAACAGGGAACCCCATGCATTTTCGAAAAGAGGACACCCGTGGGAATCCGCAGAGGTGTGATTTGCGCCCATCGCCCCAGATTTTTTTACCCAGACAGCCCTGCAAAGTCGGAAATGTGGGGAAAAAAACGCTTTTTCCGCACATTTCGCTCGCCGCACCCATCGAAACACGCCCCCCACAACACATGGCCTACCGTCCCGCGTTCCCACAGGTGTCCCGATGAAAACGGTACCTCACATGTGTGGGTGCACCTACCTGGCCGCCAAGGGGAAAGCCTAAAACACAAGTAACCCCAAGTCTGTTGTCAGAGGGAAATCTCAGACATTCTGCCGACCGGCGCAACTTACAGATATGGGCCTCGGGTGTCCAAGCCACCGAGGAAAACAGGGAACCCCATGCATTTCCGAAAAGAGGACACCCGTGGGAATCCGCAGAGGTGTGATTTGCGCCCATCGCCCCAGATTTTTTTACCCAGACAGCCCTGCAAAGTCGGAAATGTGGGGAAAAAAACGCTTTTTCCGCACATTTCGCTCGCCGCACCCATCGAAACACGCCCCCCACAACACATGGCCTACCGTCCCGCGTTCCCACAGGTGTCCCGATGAAAACGGTACCTCACATGTGTGGGTGCACCTACCTGGCCGCCAAGGGGAAAGCCTAAAACACAAGTAACCCCAAGTCTGTTGTCAAAGGGAAATCTCAGACATTCTGCCGACCGGCGCAACTTACAGATATGGGCCTCGGGTGTCCAAGCCACCGAGGAAAACAGGGAACCCCATGCATTTTCGAAAAGAGGACACCCGTGGGAATCCGCAGAGGTGTGATTTGCGCTCATCGCCCCAGATTTTTTTACCCAGACAGCCCTGCAAAGTCGGAAATGTGGGGAAAAAAACGCTTTTTCCGCACATTTCGCTCGCCGCACCCATCGAAACACGCCCCCCACAACACATGGCCTACCGTCCCGCGTTCCCACAGGTGTCCCGATGAAAACGGTACCTCACATGTGTGGGTGCACCTACCTGGCCGCCAAGGGGAAAGCCTAAAACACAAGTAACCCCAAGTCTGTTGTCAGAGGGAAATCTCAGACATTCTGCCGACCGGCGCAACTTACAGATATGGGCCTCGGGTGTCCAAGCCACCGAGGAAAACAGGGAACCCCATGCATTTTCGAAAAGAGGACACCCGTGGGAATCCGCAGAGGTGTGATTTGCGCCCATCGCCCCAGATTTTTTTACCCAGACAGCCCTGCAAAGTCGGAAATGTGGGGAAAAAAACGCTTTTTCCACACATTTCGCTCGCCGCACCCATCGAAACACGCCCCCCACAACACATGGCCTACCGTCCCGCGTTCCCACAGGTGTCCCGATGAAAACGGTACCTCACATGTGTGGGTGCACCTACCTGGCCGCCAAGGGGAAAGCCTAAAACACAAGTAACCCCAAGTCTGTTGTCAGAGGGAAATCTCAGACATTCTGCCGACCGGTGCAACTTACAGATATGGGCCTCGGGTGTCCAAGCCACCGAGGAAAACAGGGAACCCCATGCATTTTCGAAAAGAGGACACCTGTGGGAATCCACAGAGGTCTGCCTTGCGCAAATTGCCCCAGTTTTTATTAGCCACAATCCCCGACAAAGTGTGATATTTGGTGGGGAAAAAACACAATGTTCACTTTGTCTGGGGTTCTGGGTAATAAATTCTGGCCCGCTTCGCGCAAATCAGACCTCTGTGCTTTCCCACGGGTTTCCTCTTTTGGGAAATGCATGGGGTTCCCCGTTTTCCTTGCTGGCTTGGACACCCTAGGCCCAAATCTGTAGGTTGCCCACATGAACAAATTGTGCTGTGGCGAAAGGCTTGGGGTTACCAGCGGGTTACCCTTTTCCTTTTGCGCCCCCGGTAGGTGCACCCACACATGCGAGGTACCTTTTTCGTCGGGACACCTGTGGGAACACAAGAAGGTATGACATCTGCTGTTGGCAACGTGTTTCGGTGAGTGGACACAGGGAAATGTCTCTGAAATTGGCCGGAAATGTAGACAATTCTCAGACATTTCGCTCTGGCCACCCACCGAAACACACCGCCAACAACACGTGGCCTACCTTCCCGTGTCCCCACACGTGTCCCGATGAAAACGGTACCTCACATGTGTGGGTGCACCTACCGGGGGCGCAAAAGGAAAAGGGTAACCGACTGGGAACCCCAAGCCATTCGCCACTGCCCATTTTGTTCATGTGGGCAACCTACATATTTGGGCCTAGGGTGTTGCAGCCAGCAAGGGAAACAGGGAACCCCATGCATTTCCCAAAAGAGGACACCCGTGGGAATCCGCAGAGGTGTGATTTGCGCCCATCGCCCCAGATTTTTTTACCCAGACAGCCCTGCAAAGTCGGAAATGTGGGGAAAAAAACGCTTTTTCCGCACATTTGGCTCGCCGCACCCATCGAAACACGCCCCCCACAACACATGGCCTACCGTCCCGCGTTCCCACAGGTGTCCCGATGAAAACGGTACCTCACATGTGTGGGTGCACCTACCTGGCCGCCAAGGGGAAAGCCTAAAACACAAGTAACCCCAAGTCTGTTGTCAGAGGGAAATCTCAGACATTCTGCCGACCGGCGCAACTTACAGATATGGGCCTCGGGTGTCCAAGCCACCGAGGAAAACAGGGAACCCCATGCATTTTCGAAAAGAGGACACCCGTGGGAATCCGCAGAGGTGTGATTTGCGCCCATCGCCCCAGATTTTTTTACCCAGACAGCCCTGCAAAGTCGGAAATGTGGGGAAAAAAACGCTTTTTCCGCACATTTCGCTCGCCGCACCCATCGAAACACGCCCCCAACAACACATGGCCTACCGTCCCGCGTTCCCACAGGTGTCCCGATGAAAACGGTACCTCACATGTGTGGGTGCACCTACCTGGCCGCCAAGGGGAAAGCCTAAAACACAAGTAACCCCAAGTCTGTTGTCAGAGGGAAATCTCAGACATTCTGCCGACCGGCGCAACTTACAGATATGGGCCTCGGGTGTCCAAGCCACCGAGGAAAACAGGGAACCCCATGCATTTTCGAAAAGAGGACACCCGTGGGAATCCGCAGAGGTGTGATTTGCGCCCATCGCCCCAGATTTTTTTACCCACACAGCCCTGCAAAGTCGGAAATGTGGGGAAAAAACGTTTTTTCCGCACATTTCGCTCGCCGCACCCATCGAAACACGCCCCCCACAACACATGGCCTACCGTCCCGCGTTCCCACAGGTGTCCCGATGAAAACGGTACCTCACATGTGTGGGTGCACCTACCTGGCCGCCAAGGGGAAAGCCTAAAACACAAGTAACCCCAAGTCTGTTGTCAGAGGGAAATCTCAGACATTCTGCCGACCGGCGCAACTTACAGATATGGGCCTCGGGTGTCCAAGCCACCGAGGAAAACAGGGAACCCCATGCATTTTCGAAAAGAGGACACCCGTGGGAATCCGCAGAGGTGTGATTTGCGCCCATCGCCCCAGATTTTTTTACCCAGACAGCCCTGCAAAGTCGGAAATGTGGGGAAAAAAACGCTTTTTCCGCACATTTCGCTCGCCGCACCCATCGAAACACGCCCCCCACAACACATGGCCTACCGTCCCGCGTTCCCACAGGTGTCCCGATGAAAACGGTACCTCACATGTGTGGGTGCACCTACCTGGCCGCCAAGGGGAAAGCCTAAAACACAAGTAACCCCAAGTCTGTTGTCAAAGGGAAATCTCAGACATTCTGCCGACCGGCGCAACTTACAGATATGGGCCTCGGGTGTCCAAGCCACCGAGGAAAACAGGGAACCCCATGCATTTTCGAAAAGAGGACACCCGTGGGAATCCGCAGAGGTGTGATTTGCGCCCATCGCCCCAGATTTTTTTACCCAGACAGCCCTGCAAAGTCGGAAATGTGGGGAAAAAAACGCTTTTTCCGCACATTTCGCTCGCCGCACCCATCGAAACACGCCCCCCACAACACATGGCCTACCGTCCCGCGTTCCCACAGGTGTCCCGATGAAAACGGTACCTCACATGTGTGGGTGCACCTACCTGGACGCCAAGGGGAAAGCCTAAAACACAAGTAACCCCAAGTCTGTTGTCAGAGGGAAATCTCAGACATTCTGCCGACCGGCGCAACTTACAGATATGGGCCTCGGGTGTCCAAGCCACCGAGGAAAACAGGGAACCCCATGCATTTTCGAAAAGAGGACACCCGTGGGAATCCGCAGAGGTGTGATTTGCGCCCATCGCCCCAGATTTTTTTACCCAGACAGCCCTGCAAAGTCGGAAATGTGGGGAAAAAAACGCTTTTTCCACACATTTCGCTCGCCGCACCCATCGAAACACGCCCCCCACAACACATGGCCTACCATCCCGCGTTCCCACAGGTGTCCCGATGAAAACGGTACCTCACATGTGTGGGTGCACCTACCTGGCCGCCAAGGGGAAAGCCTAAAACACAAGTAACCCCAAGTCTGTTGTCAGAGGGAAATCTCAGACATTCTGCCGACCGGCGCAACTTACAGATATGGGCCTCGGGTGTCCAAGCCACCGAGGAAAACAGGGAACCCCATGCATTTTCGAAAAGAGGACACCTGTGGGAATCCACAGAGGTCTGCCTTGCGCAAATTGCCCCAGTTTTTATTAGCCACAATCCCCGACAAAGTGTGATATTTGGTGGGGAAAAAACACAATGTTCACTTTGTCTGGGGTTCTGGGTAATAAATTCTGGCCCGCTTTGCGCAAATCAGACCTCTGTGCTTTCCCACGGGTTTCCTCTTTTGGGAAATGCATGGGGTTCCCCGTTTTCCTTGCTGGCTTGGACACCCTAGGCCCAAATCTGTAGGTTGCCCACATGAACAAATTGTGCTGTGGCGAAAGGCTTGGGGTTACCAGCGGGTTACCCTTTTCCTTTTGCGCCCCCGGTAGGTGCACCCACACATGCGAGGTACCTTTTTCGTCGGGACACCTGTGGGAACACAAGAAGGTATGACATCTGCTGTTGGCAACGTGTTTCGGTGAGTGGACACAGGGAAATGTCTCTGAAATTGGCCGGAAATGTAGACAATTCTCAGACATTTCGCTCTGGCCACCCACCGAAACACACCGCCAACAACACGTGGCCTACCTTCCCGTGTCCCCACACGTGTCCCGATGAAAACGGTACCTCACATGTGTGGGTGCACCTACCGGGGGCGCAAAAGGAAAAGGGTAACCGACTGGGAACCCCAAGCCATTCGCCACTGCCCATTTTGTTCATGTGGGCAACCTACATATTTGGGCCTAGGGTGTTGCAGCCAGCAAGGGAAACAGGGAACCCCATGCATTTCCCAAAAGAGGACACCCGTGGGAATCCGCAGAGGTGTGATTTGCGCCCATCGCCCCAGATTTTTTTACCCAGACAGCCCTGCAAAGTCGGAAATGTGGGGAAAAAAACGCTTTTTCCGCACATTTGGCTCGCCGCACCCATCGAAACACGCCCCCCACAACACATGGCCTACCGTCCCGCGTTCCCACAGGTGTCCCGATGAAAACGGTACCTCACATGTGTGGGTGCACCTACCTGGCCGCCAAGGGGAAAGCCTAAAACACAAGTAACCCCAAGTCTGTTGTCAGAGGGAAATCTCAGACATTCTGCCGACCGGCGCAACTTACAGATATGGGCCTCGGGTGTCCAAGCCACCGAGGAAAACAGGGAACCCCATGCATTTTCGAAAAGAGGACACCCGTGGGAATCCGCAGAGGTGTGATTTGCGCCCATCGCCCCAGATTTTTTTACCCAGACAGCCCTGCAAAGTCGGAAATGTGGGGAAAAAAACGCTTTTTCCGCACATTTCGCTCGCCGCACCCATCGAAACACGCCCCCAACAACACATGGCCTACCGTCCCGCGTTCCCACAGGTGTCCCGATGAAAACGGTACCTCACATGTGTGGGTGCACCTACCTGGCCGCCAAGGGGAAAGCCTAAAACACAAGTAACCCCAAGTCTGTTGTCAGAGGGAAATCTCAGACATTCTGCCGACCGGCGCAACTTACAGATATGGGCCTCGGGTGTCCAAGCCACCGAGGAAAACAGGGAACCCCATGCATTTTCGAAAAGAGGACACCCGTGGGAATCCGCAGAGGTGTGATTTGCGCCCATCGCCCCAGATTTTTTTACCCACACAGCCCTGCAAAGTCGGAAATGTGGGGAAAAAAACGCTTTTTCCGCACATTTCGCTCGCCGCACCCATCGAAACACGCCCCCCACAACACATGGCCTACCGTCCCGCGTTCCCACAGGTGTCCCGATGAAAACGGTACCTCACATGTGTGGGTGCACCTACCTGGCCGCCAAGGGGAAAGCCTAAAACACAAGTAACCCCAAGTCTGTTGTCAGAGGGAAATCTCAGACATTCTGCCGACCGACGCAACTTACAGATATGGGCCTCGGGTGTCCAAGCCACCGAGGAAAACAGGGAACCCCATGCATTTTCGAAAAGAGGACACCCGTGGGAATCCGCAGAGGTGTGATTTGCGCCCATCGCCCCAGATTTTTTTACCCAGACAGCCCTGCAAAGTCGGAAATGTGGGGAAAAAAACGCTTTTTCCGCACATTTCGCTCGCCGCACCCATCGAAACACGCCCCCCACAACACATGGCCTACCGTCCCGCGTTCCCACAGGTGTCCCGATGAAAACGGTACCTCACATGTGTGGGTGCACCTACCTGGCCGCCAAGGGGAAAGCCTAAAACACAAGTAACCCCAAGTCTGTTGTCAGAGGGAAATCTCAGACATTCTGCCGACCGGCGCAACTTACAGATATGGGCCTCGGGTGTCCAAGCCACCGAGGAAAACAGGGAACCCCATGCATTTTCGAAAAGAGGACACCCGTGGGAATCCGCAGAGGTGTGATTTGCGCCCATCGCCCCAAATTTTTTTACCCAGACAGCCCTGCAAAGTCGGAAATGTGGGGAAAAAAACGCTTTTTCCGCACATTTCGCTCGCCGCACCCATCGAAACACGCCCCCCACAACACATGGCCTACCGTCCCGCGTTCCCACAGGTGTCCCGATGAAAACGGTACCTCACATGTGTGGGTGCACCTACCTGGCCGCCAAGGGGAAAGCCTAAAACACAAGTAACCCCAAGTCTGTTGTCAGAGGGAAATCTCAGACATTCTGCCGACCGGCGCAACTTACAGATATGGGCCTCGGGTGTCCAAGCCACCGAGGAAAACAGGGAACCCCATGCATTTTCGAAAAGAGGACACCCGTGGGAATCCGCAGAGGTGTGATTTGCGCCCATCGCCCCAGATTTTTTTACCCAGACAGCCCTGCAAAGTCGGAAATGTGGGGAAAAAAACGCTTTTTCCGCACATTTCGCTCGCCGCACCCATCGAAACACGCCCCCCACAACACATGGCCTACCGTCCCGCGTTCCCACAGGTGTCCCGATGAAAACGGTACCTCACATGTGTGGGTGCACCTACCTGGCCGCCAAGGGGAAAGCCTAAAACACAAGTAACCCCAAGTCTGTTGTCAGAGGGAAATCTCAGACATTCTGCCGACCGGCGCAACTTACAGATATGGGCCTCGGGTGTCCAAGCCACCGAGGAAAACAGGGAACCCCATGCATTTTCGAAAAGAGGACACCCGTGGGAATCCGCAGAGGTGTGATTTGCGCCCATCGCCCCAAATTTTTTTACCCAGACAGCCCTGCAAAGTCGGAAATGTGGGGAAAAAAACGCTTTTTCCGCACATTTTGCTCGCCCCACCCATCGAAACACGCCCCCCACAACACATGGCCTACCGTCCCGCGTTCCCACAGGTGTCCCGATGAAAACGGTACCTCACATGTGTGGGTGCACCTACCTGGCCGCCAAGGGGAAAGCCTAAAACACAAGTAACCCCAAGTCTGTTGTCAGAGGGAAATCTCAGACATTCTGCCGACCGGCGCAACTTACAGATATGGGCCTCGGGTGTCCAAGCCACCGAGGAAAACAGGGAACCCCATGCATTTTCGAAAAGAGGACACCCGTGGGAATCCGCAGAGGTGTGATTTGCGCCAACGCCCCAGATTTTTTTACCCAGACAGCCCTGCAAAGTCGGAAATGTGGGGAAAAAAACGCTTTTTCCGCACATTTCGCTCGCCGCACCCATCGAAACACGCCCCCCACAACACATGGCCTACCGTCCCGCGTTCCCACAGGTGTCCCGATGAAAACGGTACCTCACATGTGTGGGTGCACCTACCTGGCCGCCAAGGGGAAAGCCTAAAACACAAGTAACCCCAAGTCTGTTGTCAGAGGGAAATCTCAGACATTCTGCCGACCGGCGCAACTTACAGATATGGGCCTCGGGTGTCCAAGCCACCGAGGAAAACAGGGAACCCCATGCATTTTCGAAAAGAGGACACCCGTGGGAATCCGCAGAGGTGTGATTTGCGCCCATCGCCCCAGATTTTTTTACCCAGACAGCCCTGCAAAGTCGGAAATGTGGGGAAAAAAACGCTTTTTCCGCACATTTCGCTCGCCGCACCCCTCGAAACACGCCCCCACAACACATGGCCTACCGTCCCGCGTTCCCACAGGTGTCCCGATGAAAACGGTACCTCACATGTGTGGGTGCACCTACCTGGCCGCCAAGGGGAAAGCCTAAAACACAAGTAACCCCAAGTCTGTTGTCAGAGGGAAATCTCAGACATTCTGCCGACCGGCGCAACTTACAGATATGGGCCTCGGGTGTCCAAGCCACCGAGGAAAACAGGGAACCCCATGCATTTTCGAAAAGAGGACACCCGTGGGAATCCGCAGAGGTGTGATTTGCGCCCATCGCCCCAGATTTTTTTACCCAGACAGCCCTGCAAAGTCGGAAATGTGGGGAAAAAACGCTTTTTCCGCACATTTCGCTCGCCGCACCCATCGAAACACGCCCCCCACAACACATGGCCTACCGTCCCGCGTTCCCACAGGTGTCCCGATGAAAACGGTACCTCACATGTGTGGGTGCACCTACCTGGCCGCCAAGGGGAAAGCCTAAAACACAAGTAACCCCAAGTCTGTTGTCAGAGGGAAATCTCAGACATTCTGCCGACCGGCGCAACTTACAGATATGGGCCTCGGGTGTCCAAGCCACCGAGGAAAACAGGGAACCCCATGCATTTTCGAAAAGAGGACACCCGTGGGAATCCGCAGAGGTGTGATTTGCGCCCATCGCCCCAGATTTTTTTACCCAGACAGCCCTGCAAAGTCGGAAATGTGGGGAAAAAATCGCTTTTTCCGCACATTTCGCTCGCCGCACCCATCGAAACACGCCCCCCACAACACATGGCCTACCGTCCCGCGTTCCCACAGGTGTCCCGATGAAAACGGTACCTCACATGTGTGGGTGCACCTACCTGGCCGCAAAGGGGAAAGCCTAAAACACAAGTAACCCCAAGTCTGTTGTCAGAGGGAAATCTCAGACATTCTGCCGACCGCGCAACTTACAGATATGGGCCTCGGGTGTCCAAGCCACCGAGGAAAACAGGGAACCCCATGCATTTTCGAAAAGAGGACACCCGTGGGAATCCGCAGAGGTGTGATTTGCGCCCATCGCCCCAGATTTTTTTACCCAGACAGCCCTGCAAAGTCGGAAATGTGGGGAAAAAAACGCTTTTTCCGCACATTTCGCTCGCCGCACCCATCGAAACACGCCCCCCACAACACATGGCCTACCGTCCCGCGTTCCCACAGGTGTCCCGATGAAAACGGTACCTCACATGTGTGGGTGCACCTACCTGGCCGCCAAGGGGAAAGCCTAAAACACAAGTAACCCCAAGTCTGTTGTCAGAGGGAAATCTCAGACATTCTGCCGACCGGCGCAACTTACAGATATGGGCCTCGGGTGTCCAAGCCACCGAGGAAAACAGGGAACCCCATGCATTTTCGAAAAAAGGACACCTGTGGGAATCCACAGAGGTCTGCCTTGCGCAAATTGCCCCAGTTTTTATTAGCCACAATCCCCGACAAAGTGTGATATTTGGTGGGGAAAAAACACAATGTTCACTTTGTCTGGGGTTCTGGGTAATAAATTCTGGCCCGCTTTGCGCAAATCAGACCTCTGTGCTTTCCCACGGGTGTCCTCTTTTGGGAAATGCATGGGGTTCCCCGTTTTCCTTGCTGGCTTGGTGTTAGGGAGAATTCTCTGTTTAGGCTGAATTTCCCTACCTAGTGAGTCCCCCAGCAGCTTTGCTGGATTTCTGGGGTTTAATTTTTTCTCCTGCCAAGAGTGAGACTCTTTTACCCTCACTCTTGGACATGTTGAAGTGTGTTTTCTTGGTTAAACCTTGTGTTGAATGGGCTATGGGGTCTTTTACTCCATAGGGCCTCATGTATTTTTGTGATGTGGGTCACACAGCACCCTCTGTGCCGTGACCCAGGGGTGTCCTAGGGACTCCCCAACATAGACTCCATACCCTGGGACTGACTACTGTCTCCCAGGGCATGTAAAGTCACCAAAGACTTTGCTAGTCTTGAATCCTGAACAGAACCAGTACAAACCATCATATTGTGGACGTACTGGCTGGGGCAATTCGATTGCCCCAGGGTCTGTTAGTCGAGGGGGCACGTCTCCGTCCCCCCTGATCGAGTTTTGGCTGGTGGCAGTGGAAACTACTTTTTATATTCGACCGCGAATATTTCCCTATGGGATTTCCCATTGTTTTAGGCTAACACATTTAATTATTTATTTACGGTAGCCTTAAACATACCGCCGGTTTATATATTTATTTTTATAACTCCGGTTGGGACTTTTTGCCAAAACTTGATTCTAAAATGGCGTTGGTGTTCGCCTCTGTAACTCTGACCCAAAGTGGAGCCCTTTGTTCCACTTTTGGCGGGCTTCTCCACAGAAGCCCTCCAAAGTGGTGCCACTCTGTCTGGGGTACTTAGGAGGGGTGGAGGGGGATTTAGGCACCCTGGACTGAGTTACCTTGGTAACTCAAGTCGCACTCCGTCCTGATTGGCCCAAGTGGTGAGCCGCCCGGCTCACCACTTAGCATGTTTGAGTGACAGCTAGGCTGGGTGAATGGGGGTTTGCTGCATAAAAGCAGGGCTTTGGGGACTGGGACTTCAGAAGTCGCCACAGGACCAAGAATCCGACGAGGGAAGAGCTGAGCCGACCTGCTTCGACGACACCACCCGGTGGAGCCCTGCTGAACCGTCTCACCACTTTTTCCCGACGACCGAGGAGAACTCTTAACGGAGTGGCTCCTTCCCTTGACTGGTGGGGACAACCAGTTTTCGCCTTCTTTCCGTTCTTTGAGGTATCTCGTGGTCGCCTTGCCTGTGCCAAGCACCCCGGCAACCGGAATACCACACTTTACCCCCATACCGCGAAAGTCGGTACCAACCCTTTAACCGGAGGACTCCGCGGCTGGTTTCTTCCCGGGCAGTGCAACGACCCTCTTCTTCTGCTCTTCAGCGAGAACTTCTTCTCCCCTGACCGACGTCGAGCCCTGCTGCCACTGCCTGGAACAACTGCCACCGCTGGAGGATCCTTTCCGCTTAAGGTACTGTGTTCCGCCTGGCTTCCCTTGCTACCGACTGTACGGGGTAGATTTAGTCCCCGGCTTTCGAACCTGGGAGTGCCTGGGACACTTTGGCTAAACTTTCTGAGCCACTCTAAACTCTTTTTGACTCTTTGCAAGACTTTGAATCTCTAACTAACAGTGTGATCTTGGGCACATTTTCGCTCCGGCTACTCTAAGAGTGGGCCCTGCCTAGTGACTTTTGCTCACCTGTGACTTTATTCTTCTTTAAGCCTATTGCAAGTGTTCTGGACCTTAGAGTGGTGTGTCTAACCTATTTCTGCTTTTTCTCTCCCTTTCTTGGAAACTACTAGAGTGTCATCTAACGTTAAGCACTCACCTCTGTTTTAATTAAGTGGTGTTTACCTAGAGTTGTCTAGATAGGAGAAAGGATTGAATCTACTTTCATTATAACTGTGTTGAAGTGCTTTTACTATATTTTTGCTAGAGTGTTTTTAACTTATGTGTATTTTAAATAAATAACTATATACTTTTGAAACCAAGCTCTGGTCAGTGTTTGCTTGTGCTATTGTGTTTTGGTACATATTGTGTATACTTTGCATACTGCCTAACTCTTCTTGAGAGAAGTCTGACTGCTCAGCCACAGCTACCAGGTAAATCTGGGTGGTACAGACTGCTACCAAAGGGGTTTACTGCTCTACCTGTAGTCTTAAATCTTTTGCAGTGTTCCCCAAGGGAACTGCACAGGTTTCTGCCTAACACTGGTGTACAGCGGTGGGATTTGTATTGAGTATACATTTTATTGTGCTTTAGATACCTTAGTGCAACTAACCACAAAGCTTAGCACTGAAAAAGTAAAACCTCTAACATGTCAGTTATAGAAAGCTATAGTCAAGAGTCCCTTGCAGCCAAAACTGCTGATTGTTTAAGAGTGCTCTGTAAACATAAGGATCTCCTGACTAAGGGCAAGAAAATGGAGCTGATTGAAAGATTGTTAGCTAACCAAAGTCTGGGTGATGGTTCAGAGGAACCTACCACTCCAGCAACTGTAGATGACAGTGTTGAAGTTAACATGGAGCAAAATGTTGATGTTTCTGAGGAAGAGTCAGAAGAGGAGGGTGAGGCTGTTGTAACTGTCCCCCCTAGGCCTCTGCCTGCTCTACCTGCTGTGCCTACTGGACCTTTACCAGGTCCCACATTTAGTCCTCAGTACTTTGAACTGGAGAAAATGAAGCTAGAATTGGAGTATAAGAAACTTAATGCTCAAACTGACAAAGAACTAAGGCTAAGGGAAATGGAGCTCAAGTATGACTTAGAAATGAAGAAATTATCTGTTGAGAATGTTTCTCTCTCTGGCTCCTCTAGAAGTTCCAGTCCTAAAAGACCCCGGATGCCTAAAGAATTGGTTGGTATGTATGAGCCTAAGTTGGATGTGTTGGATTGGTTGTCTCTGTTTGAATATAATCATGGGCTCCAGAACATCACAGGAAATGACTTACTCACCTGGTTGTTCTCTAGGCTTCCCCCTGTTGCAACTGATGTGGTAATGGAGATGGGGGAGGAGGATAGGAAGGACTATGAATGTGTGAAACTAGCTTTGATAGCTAGGTTTGGGAAGACCCCTTCCCAGTATCTTAAGAGGTTTAGGAGCCTCAAAAAGCATGATGGTACCCCTTGGGCTACCTGGGTGAATGAATGTTTGAAAAACTTAGAGGGATGGATTAAGGGTTACAAGGTGAACACTTATGAGGGGATGAGAAATCTCTTTATGTTGGAGTCAATTTATGATGCCTGCTCTCCTGAGCTCAGACAGCACTTGGCTGATTCACAGGAATTGGATCCTAGGAAACTAGCTAAGGCTGCTGACTTGTGGGTTGCCAACAGGGCCACTCACAAGGATTCTGGGGTAACTCAGAGGAAGGATGGGGAGAAACAGCCTAAAAAGGACTCCAAAGAGAATTCTAATACCTCCCATACCCAAGAGGGCCACAAACAACCAAATAACCAGGGTAAGCCCCAGGGTAAACCGAATCAGGCTAGTGTACCTTCTGGCCACAAGCCAGAAGGAGGTCAGAACAAGCCACCCTTCCAGAGAGCATTTGGACAATGCTATGTCTGTCAGGGTACTGACCATATCAAAGGAGATCCCAAGTGCAAGGGTAAACCTGCAGGGATCAGCACAGTCTCCTTAGCCTTCACTCCTGAGGATGAAGTACAGATGGCTAGTGCCCACTTTGAACTCTTTGCTGAAGAACCCTTGGGTCTTCAAGCCACTGTAAACTTAGAGCCTATGGGTCTGGTTAGTCCCCAGAATAGGGTTGTGTATAACTCCCTACCTGTTAACTCTAAGGTGTATTATGTGGACAGTGTTCTTGTCAATGGCCAGGATACTCCTGCCAGGAGAGACACTGGGGCCAGCAGAACAGTAGTGGATGAAAGCTTCTTTCAACCTGAGGATGTGGCCAAAGCACCCAAAGGTCCCACTAAGATGTCTGGAGGCCCTGTCCAAATGGTTCCTATTCTACCAGCCCTCATTCAGTGTAACAACATGACAGTGAGGATCCCTGTCAGTGTTCAGACTGAGGTACCTGGGAAGGTCCTGTTGGGGAATGACCTAAGAACTCTAGGAGTAGTGTCACATACCCCCAGGCCTCCCAGTATGGAGAAGCAGAACTTAACCAAATTGGCTAGAAAGGCTACCTTGAAGGACCCTTCTAAGCCTGTGGGACCCTCTACTGAGAACCCCACTACAAGCCCTGGTGTTAGTAAGTTGACCTCTAACCCAGGCACATTTCCGGATAGTATGCTAGGAACATGGGAGCCCCAACCAAGCTCCATCATTGTTCCCCTAGTCTCAGAGTCTCTGACTCACCCTACTTCTGAGGAAGAGGTGGATAGACCAACTAGGCCCCTATCTGGACCTGAGAGAACTGGTAATTCTCAGTGCTGGTGGAAAACCAGAAAAGAAAAGTCTAAGGCCAAAAACCTTCAGACTGTTGGACCTTCTACTGAAGACCCCAACTCAAATCCTAATATTAGGGGGGAAACTCCTAAAATAGGTAAGGGTAGATCTAAGAGGAAGGGGAAGCAGGTACATTGCCTAACCCCAACCCCTCCAACCAAGAGGCCTAAGACCCAACCTGCTCCCACAAGAGAGGTGGTGAGGAACCTTGGAGGCCCCTCTAGATCTCAGGGAATCCTTTATAAGGACCCCTTGAAAAAGCCTAACATAGGTTCAGAAGTTGTACCAACTTCTGAGGGACTGGTCAACCAGATCCCCTATAACAAAAAGACTGATGTTCCTCAAAGGGTTTGTAGGTCCTTTAGCTTGCAAAAGAAAACCTTTGAGTTCTCCCTTAAGCATAGGTCAAGGTGTCACCATCAAAATGCTGATGGACTCTCTAGGATGTATATCATCGACTAGAGGTATGAGGTTCATCCAGGAGTGGATTAAATCCTCCTGTCCCTTAGTCTGGGGGGGGCGAGTGTTAGGGAGAATTCTCTGTTTAGGCTGAATTTCCCTACCTAGTGAGTCCCCCAGCAGCTTTGCTGGATTTCTGGGGTTTAATTTTTTCTCCTGCCAAGAGTGAGACTCTTTTACCCTCACTCTTGGACATGTTGAAGTGTGTTTTCTTGGTTAAACCTTGTGTTGAATGGGCTATGGGGTCTTTTACTCCATAGGGCCTCATGTATTTTTGTGATGTGGGTCACACAGCACCCTCTGTGCCGTGACCCAGGGGTGTCCTAGGGACTCCCCAACATAGACTCCATACCCTGGGACTGACTACTGTCTCCCAGGGCATGTAAAGTCACCAAAGACTTTGCTAGTCTTGAATCCTGAACAGAACCAGTACAAACCATCATATTGTGGACGTACTGGCTGGGGCAATTCGATTGCCCCAGGGTCTGTTAGTCGAGGGGGCACGTCTCCGTCCCCCCTGATCGAGTTTTGGCTGGTGGCAGTGGAAACTACTTTTTATATTCGACCGCGAATATTTCCCTATGGGATTTCCCATTGTTTTAGGCTAACACATTTAATTATTTATTTACGGTAGCCTTAAACATACCGCCGGTTTATATATTTATTTTTATAACTCCGGTTGGGACTTTTTGCCAAAACTTGATTCTAAAATGGCGTTGGTGTTCGCCTCTGTAACTCTGACCCAAAGTGGAGCCCTTTGTTCCACTTTTGGCGGGCTTCTCCACAGAAGCCCTCCAAAGTGGTGCCACTCTGTCTGGGGTACTTAGGAGGGGTGGAGGGGGATTTAGGCACCCTGGACTGAGTTACCTTGGTAACTCAAGTCGCACTCCGTCCTGATTGGCCCAAGTGGTGAGCCGCCCGGCTCACCACTTAGCATGTTTGAGTGACAGCTAGGCTGGGTGAATGGGGGTTTGCTGCATAAAAGCAGGGCTTTGGGGACTGGGACTTCAGAAGTCGCCACAGGACCAAGAATCCGACGAGGGAAGAGCTGAGCCGACCTGCTTCGACGACACCACCCGGTGGAGCCCTGCTGAACCGTCTCACCACTTTTTCCCGACGACCGAGGAGAACTCTTAACGGAGTGGCTCCTTCCCTTGACTGGTGGGGACAACCAGTTTTCGCCTTCTTTCCGTTCTTTGAGGTATCTCGTGGTCGCCTTGCCTGTGCCAAGCACCCCGGCAACCGGAATACCACACTTTACCCCCATACCGCGAAAGTCGGTACCAACCCTTTAACCGGAGGACTCCGCGGCTGGTTTCTTCCCGGGCAGTGCAACGACCCTCTTCTTCTGCTCTTCAGCGAGAACTTCTTCTCCCCTGACCGACGTCGAGCCCTGCTGCCACTGCCTGGAACAACTGCCACCGCTGGAGGATCCTTTCCGCTTAAGGTACTGTGTTCCGCCTGGCTTCCCTTGCTACCGACTGTACGGGGTAGATTTAGTCCCCGGCTTTCGAACCTGGGAGTGCCTGGGACACTTTGGCTAAACTTTCTGAGCCACTCTAAACTCTTTTTGACTCTTTGCAAGACTTTGAATCTCTAACTAACAGTGTGATCTTGGGCACATTTTCGCTCCGGCTACTCTAAGAGTGGGCCCTGCCTAGTGACTTTTGCTCACCTGTGACTTTATTCTTCTTTAAGCCTATTGCAAGTGTTCTGGACCTTAGAGTGGTGTGTCTAACCTATTTCTGCTTTTTCTCTCCCTTTCTTGGAAACTACTAGAGTGTCATCTAACGTTAAGCACTCACCTCTGTTTTAATTAAGTGGTGTTTACCTAGAGTTGTCTAGATAGGAGAAAGGATTGAATCTACTTTCATTATAACTGTGTTGAAGTGCTTTTACTATATTTTTGCTAGAGTGTTTTTAACTTATGTGTATTTTAAATAAATAACTATATACTTTTGAAACCAAGCTCTGGTCAGTGTTTGCTTGTGCTATTGTGTTTTGGTACATATTGTGTATACTTTGCATACTGCCTAACTCTTCTTGAGAGAAGTCTGACTGCTCAGCCACAGCTACCAGGTAAATCTGGGTGGTACAGACTGCTACCAAAGGGGTTTACTGCTCTACCTGTAGTCTTAAATCTTTTGCAGTGTTCCCCAAGGGAACTGCACAGGTTTCTGCCTAACACTTGGACACCCTAGGCCCAAATCTGTAGGTTGCCCACATGAACAAATTGTGCTGTGCCGAAAGGCTTGGGGTTACCAGCGGGTTACCCTTTTCCTTTTGCGCCCCCGGTAGGTGCACCCACACATGCGAGGTACCTTTTTCGTCGGGACACCTGTGGGAACACAAGAAGGTATGACATCTGCTGTTGGCAACGTGTTTCGGTGAGTGGACACAGGGAAATGTCTCTGAAATTGGCCGGAAATGTAGACAATTCTCAGACATTTCGCTCTGGCCACCCACCGAAACACACCGCCAACAACACGTGGCCTACCTTCCCGTGTCCCCACACGTGTCCCGATGAAAACGGTACCTCACATGTGTGGGTGCACCTACCGGGGGCGCAAAAGGAAAAGGGTAACCGACTGGGAACCCCAAGCCATTCGCCACTGCCCATTTTGTTCATGTGGGCAACCTACATATTTGGGCCTAGGGTGTTGCAGCCAGCAAGGGAAACAGGGAACCCCATGCATTTCCCAAAAGAGGACACCCGTGGGAATCCGCAGAGGTGTGATTTGCGCCCATCGCCCCAGATTTTTTTACCCAGACAGCCCTGCAAAGTCGGAAATGTGGGGAAAAAAACGCTTTTTCCGCACATTTGGCTCGCCGCACCCATCGAAACACGCCCCCCACAACACATGGCCTACCGTCCCGCGTTCCCACAGGTGTCCCGATGAAAACGGTACCTCACATGTGTGGGTGCACCTACCTGGCCGCCAAGGGGAAAGCCTAAAACACAAGTAACCCCAAGTCTGTTGTCAGAGGGAAATCTCAGACATTCTGCCGACCGGCGCAACTTACAGATATGGGCCTCGGGTGTCCAAGCCACCGAGGAAAACAGGGAACCCCATGCATTTTCGAAAAGAGGACACCCGTGGGAATCCACAGAGGTGTGATTTGCGCCCATCGCCCCAGATTTTTTTACCCAGACAGCCCTGCAAAGTCGGAAATGTGGGGAAAAAAACGCTTTTTCCGCACATTTCGCTCGCCGCACCCATCGAAACACGCCCCCCACAACACATGGCCTACTGTCCCGCGTTCCCACAGGTGTCCCGATGAAAACGGTACCTCACATGTGTGGGTGCACCTACCTGGCCGCCAAGGGGAAAGCCTAAAACACAAGTAACCCCAAGTCTGTTGTCAGAGGGAAATCTCAGACATTCTGCCGACCGGCGCAACTTACAGATATGGGCCTCGGGTGTCCAAGCCACCGAGGAAAACAGGGAACCCCATGCATTTTCGAAAAGAGGACACCCATGGGAATCCGCAGAGGTGTGATTTGCGCCCATCGCCCCAGATTTTTTTACCCAGACAGCCCTGCAAAGTCGGAAATGTGGGGGAAAAAACGCTTTTTCCGCACATTTCGCTCGCCGCACCCATCGAAACACGCCCCCCACAACACATGGCCTACCGTCCCGCGTTCCCACAGGTGTCCCGATGAAAACGGTACCTCACATGTGTGGGTGCACCTACCTGGCCGCCAAGGGGAAAGCCTAAAACACAAGTAACCCCAAGTCTGTTGTCAGAGGGAAATCTCAGACATTCTGCCGACCGGCGCAACTTACAGATATGGGCCTCGGGTGTCCAAGCCACCGAGGAAAACAGGGAACCCCATGCATTTTCGAAAAGAGGACACCCGTGGGAATCCGCAGAGGTGTGATTTGCGCCCATCGCCCCAGATTTTTTTACCCAGACAGCCCTGCAAAGTCGGAAATGTGGGGAAAAAAACGCTTTTTCCGCACATTTCGCTCGCCGCACCCATCGAAACACGCCCCCCACAACACATGGCCTACCGTCCCGCGTTCCCACAGGTCTCCCGATGAAAACGGTACCTCACATGTGTGGGTGCACCTACCTGGCCGCCAAGGGGAAAGCCTAAAACACAAGTAACCCCAAGTCTGTTGTCAGAGGGAAATCTCAGACATTCTGCCGACCGGCGCAACTTACAGATATGGGCCTCGGGTGTCCAAGCCACCGAGGAAAACAGGGAACCCCATGCATTTTCGAAAAGAGGACACCCGTGGGAATCCGCAGAGGTGTGATTTGCGCCCATCGCCCCAGATTTTTTTACCCAGACAGCCCTGCAAAGTCGGAAATGTGGGGAAAAAAACGCTTTTTCCGCACATTTCGCTCGCCGCACCCATCGAAACACGCCCCCCACAACACATGGCCTACTGTCCCGCGTTCCCACAGGTGTCCCGATGAAAACGGTACCTCACATGTGTGGGTGCACCTACCTGGCCGCCAAGGGGAAAGCCTAAAACACAAGTAACCCCAAGTCTGTTGTCAGAGGGAAATCTCAGACATTCTGCCGACCGGCGCAACTTACAGATATGGGCCTCGGGTGTCCAAGCCACCGAGGAAAACAGGGAACCCCATGCATTTTCGAAAAGAGGACACCCGTGGGAATCCGCAGAGGTGTGATTTGCGCCCATCGCCCCAGATTTTTTTACCCAGACAGCCCTGCAAAGTCGGAAATGTGGGGGAAAAAACGCTTTTTCCGCACATTTCGCTCGCCGCACCCATCGAAACACGCCCCCCACAACACATGGCCTACCGTCCCGCGTTCCCACAGGTGTCCCGATGAAAACGGTACCTCACATGTGTGGGTGCACCTACCTGGCCGCCAAGGGGAAAGCCTAAAACACAAGTAACCCCAAGTCTGTTGTCAGAGGGAAATCTCAGACATTCTGCCGACCGGCGCAACTTACAGATATGGGCCTCGGGTGTCCAAGCCACCGAGGAAAACAGGGAACCCCATGCATTTTCGAAAAGAGGACACCCGTGGGAATCCGCAGAGGTGTGATTTGCGCCCATCGCCCCAGATTTTTTTACCCAGACAGCCCTGCAAAGTCGGAAATGTGGGGAAAAAAACGCTTTTTCCGCACATTTCGCTCGCCGCACCCATCGAAACACGCCCCCCACAACACATGGCCTACCGTCCCGCGTTCCCACAGGTGTCCCGATGAAAACGGTACCTCACATGTGTGGGTGCACCTACCTGGCCGCCAAGGGGAAAGCCTAAAACACAAGTAACCCCAAGTCTGTTGTCAGAGGGAAATCTCAGACATTCTGCCGACCGGCGCAACTTACAGATATGGGCCTCGGGTGTCCAAGCCACCGAGGAAAACAGGGAACCCCATGCATTTCCGAAAAGAGGACACCCGTGGGAATCCGCAGAGGTGTGATTTGCGCCCATCGCCCCAGATTTTTTTACCCAGACAGCCCTGCAAAGTCGGAAATGTGGGGAAAAAAACGCTTTTTCCGCACATTTCGCTCGCCGCACCCATCGAAACACGCCCCCCACAACACATGGCCTACCGTCCCGCGTTCCCACAGGTGTCCCGATGAAAACGGTACCTCACATGTGTGGGTGCACCTACCTGGCCGCCAAGGGGAAAGCCTAAAACACAAGTAACCCCAAGTCTGTTGTCAAAGGGAAATCTCAGACATTCTGCCGACCGGCGCAACTTACAGATATGGGCCTCGGGTGTCCAAGCCACCGAGGAAAACAGGGAACCCCATGCATTTTCGAAAAGAGGACACCCGTGGGAATCCGCAGAGGTGTGATTTGCGCTCATCGCCCCAGATTTTTTTACCCAGACAGCCCTGCAAAGTCGGAAATGTGGGGAAAAAAACGCTTTTTCCGCACATTTCGCTCGCCGCACCCATCGAAACACGCCCCCCACAACACATGGCCTACCGTCCCGCGTTCCCACAGGTGTCCCGATGAAAACGGTACCTCACATGTGTGGGTGCACCTACCTGGCCGCCAAGGGGAAAGCCTAAAACACAAGTAACCCCAAGTCTGTTGTCAGAGGGAAATCTCAGACATTCTGCCGACCGGCGCAACTTACAGATATGGGCCTCGGGTGTCCAAGCCACCGAGGAAAACAGGGAACCCCATGCATTTTCGAAAAGAGGACACCCGTGGGAATCCGCAGAGGTGTGATTTGCGCCCATCGCCCCAGATTTTTTTACCCAGACAGCCCTGCAAAGTCGGAAATGTGGGGAAAAAAACGCTTTTTCCACACATTTCGCTCGCCGCACCCATCGAAACACGCCCCCCACAACACATGGCCTACCGTCCCGCGTTCCCACAGGTGTCCCGATGAAAACGGTACCTCACATGTGTGGGTGCACCTACCTGGCCGCCAAGGGGAAAGCCTAAAACACAAGTAACCCCAAGTCTGTTGTCAGAGGGAAATCTCAGACATTCTGCCGACCGGCGCAACTTACAGATATGGGCCTCGGGTGTCCAAGCCACCGAGGAAAACAGGGAACCCCATGCATTTTCGAAAAGAGGACACCTGTGGGAATCCACAGAGGTCTGCCTTGCGCAAATTGCCCCAGTTTTTATTAGCCACAATCCCCGACAAAGTGTGATATTTGGTGGGGAAAAAACACAATGTTCACTTTGTCTGGGGTTCTGGGTAATAAATTCTGGCCCGCTTCGCGCAAATCAGACCTCTGTGCTTTCCCACGGGTTTCCTCTTTTGGGAAATGCATGGGGTTCCCCGTTTTCCTTGCTGGCTTGGACACCCTAGGCCCAAATCTGTAGGTTGCCCACATGAACAAATTGTGCTGTGGCGAAAGGCTTGGGGTTACCAGCGGGTTACCCTTTTCCTTTTGCGCCCCCGGTAGGTGCACCCACACATGCGAGGTACCTTTTTCGTCGGGACACCTGTGGGAACACAAGAAGGTATGACATCTGCTGTTGGCAACGTGTTTCGGTGAGTGGACACAGGGAAATGTCTCTGAAATTGGCCGGAAATGTAGACAATTCTCAGACATTTCGCTCTGGCCACCCACCGAAACACACCGCCAACAACACGTGGCCTACCTTCCCGTGTCCCCACACGTGTCCCGATGAAAACGGTACCTCACATGTGTGGGTGCACCTACCGGGGGCGCAAAAGGAAAAGGGTAACCGACTGGGAACCCCAAGCCATTCGCCACTGCCCATTTTGTTCATGTGGGCAACCTACATATTTGGGCCTAGGGTGTTGCAGCCAGCAAGGGAAACAGGGAACCCCATGCATTTCCCAAAAGAGGACACCCGTGGGAATCCGCAGAGGTGTGATTTGCGCCCATCGCCCCTGTTAGGCAGAAACCTGTGCAGTTCCCTTGGGGAACACTGCAAAAGATTTAAGACTACAGGTAGAGCAGTAAACCCCTTTGGTAGCAGTCTGTACCACCCAGATTTACCTGGTAGCTGTGGCTGAGCAGTCAGACTTCTCTCAAGAAGAGTTAGGCAGTATGTAAAGTATACACAATATGTACCAAAACACAATAGCACAAGCAAACACTGACCAGAGCTTGGTTTCAAAAGTATATAGTTATTTATTTAAAATACACATAAGTTAAAAACACTCTAGCAAAAATATAGTAAAAGCACTTCAACACAGTTATACTGAAAGTAAATTCAATCCTTTCTCCTATCTAGACAACTCTAGGTTAACACCACTTAATTAAAACAGAGGTGGGTGCTTAACGTTAGATGACACTCTAGTAGTTTCCAAGAAAGGGAGAGAAAAAGCAGAAATAGGTTAGACACACCACTCTAAGGTCCAGAACACTTGCAATAGGCTTAACGAAGAATAAAGTCACAGGTGAGCAAAAGTCACTAGGCAGGGCCCACTCTTAGAGTAGCCGGAGCGAAAATGTGCCCAAGATCACACTGTTAGTTAGAGATTCAAAGTCTTGCAAAGAGTCAAAAAGAGTTTAGAGTGGCTCAGAAAGTTTAGCCAAAGTGTCCCAGGCACTCCCAGGTTCGAAAGCCGGGGACTAAATCTACCCCGTACAGTCGGTAGCAAGGGAAGCCAGGCGGAACACAGTACCTTAAGCGGAAAGGATCCTCCAGCGGGGGCAGTTGTTCCAGGCAGCGACAGCAAGGCTCGACGTCGGTCAGGGGAGAAGAATATCTCGCTGAAGAGCAGAAGAGAAAGGTCGTAGCACTGCCCGGGAAGAAACCAGCCGCGGAGTCCTCCGGTTCAAGGGTTGGTACCGACTTTCGCGGTATGGGGGTAAAGTGTGGTATTCCGGATGCCGGGGTGCTTGGCACAGGCAAGGCGGCCACGAGATACCTCAAAAGGACGGAAAGAAGGCGAAAACTGGTTGTCCCCACCAGTCAAGGGAAGGAGCCACTCCGTTAAGAGTTCTCCTCGGTCGTCGGGAAAAAGTGGTGAGACGGTTCAGCAGGGCTCCACCGGGTGGTGTCGTCGAAGCAGGTCGGCTCAGCTCTTCCCTCGTCGGATTCTTGGTCCTGTGGCGACTTCTGAAGTCCCAGTCCCCAAAGCCCTGCTTTTATGCAGCAAACCCCCATTCACCCAGCCTAGCTGTCACTCAAACATGCTAAGTGGTGAGCCGGGCGGCTCACCACTTGGGCCAATCAGGACGGAGTGCGACTTGAGTTACCAAGGTAACTCAGTCCAGGGTGCCTAAATCCCCCTCCACCCCTCCTAAGTACCCCAGACAGAGTGGCACCACTTTGGAGGGCTTCTGTGGAGAAGCCCGCCAAAAGTGGAACAAAGGGCTCCACTTTGGGTCAGAGTTACAGAGGCGAACACCAACGCCATTTTAGAATCAAGTTTTGGCAAAAAGTCCCAACCGGAGTTATAAAAATAAATATATAAACCGGCGGTATGTTTAAGGCTACCGTAAATAAATAATTAAATGTGTTAGCCTAAAACAATGGGAAATCCCATAGGGAAATATTCGCGGTCGAATATAAAAAGTAGTTTCCACTGCCACCAGCCAAAACTCGATCAGGGGGGACGGAGACGTGCCCCCTCGACTAACAGACCCTGGGGCAATCGAATTGCCCCAGCCAGTACGTCCACAATATGATGGTTTGTACTGGTTCTGTTCAGGATTCAAGACTAGCAAAGTCTTTGGTGACTTTACATGCCCTGGGAGACAGTAGTCAGTCCCAGGGTATGGAGTCTATGTTGGGGAGTCCCTAGGACACCCCTGGGTCACGGCACAGAGGGTGCTGTGTGACCCATATCACAAAAATACATGAGGCCCTATGGAGTAAAAGACCCCATAGCCCATTCAACACAAGGTTTAACCAAGAAAACACACTTCAACATGTCCAAGAGTGAGGGTAAAAGAGTCTCACTCTTGGCAGGAGAAAAAAATTAAACCCCAGAAATCCAGCAAAGCTGCTGGGGGACTCACTAGGTAGGGAAATTCAGCCTAAACAGAGAATTCTCCCTAACACTCGCCCCCCCCAGACTAAGGGACAGGAGGATTTAATCCACTCCTGGATGAACCTCATACCTCTAGTCGATGATATACATCCTAGAGAGTCCATCAGCATTTTGATGGTGACACCTTGACCTATGTTCAATGGAGAACTCAAAGGTTTTCTTTTGCAAGCTAACGGACCTACAGACCCTTTGAGGAACATCAGTCTTTTTGTTATAGGGGATCTGGTTGACCAGTCCCTCAGAAGTTGGTACAACTTCTGAACCTAAGTTAGGCTTTTTCAAGGGGTCCTTATAAAGGATTCCCTTAGATCTAGAGGGGCCTCCAAGGTTCCTCACCACCTCTCTTGTGGGAGCAGGTTGGGTCTTAGGCCTCTTGGTTGGAGGGGTTGGGGTTAGGCAATGTACCTGCTTCCCCTTCCTCTTAGATCTACCCTTACCTATTTTAGGAGTTTCCCCCCTAATATTAGGATTTGAGTTGGGTTCTTCAGTAGAAGGTCCAACAGTCTGAAGGTTTTTGGCCTTAGACTTTTCTTTTCGGGTTTTCCACCAGCACTGAGAATTACCAGTTCTCTCAGGTTCAGATAGGGGCCTAGTTGGTCTATCCACCTCTTCCTCAGAAGCAGGGGGAGTCAGAGACTCTGAGACTAGGGGAACAATGATGGAGCTTGGTTGGGGCTCCCATGTTCCTAGCATACTATCCTCAAATGTGCCTGAGTTAGAGGTCAACTTACTAACACCAGGGCTTGTAGTGGGGTTCTCAGTAGAGGGTCCCACAGGCTTAGAAGGGTCCTTCAAGGTAGCCTTTCTAGCCAATTTGGTTAAGTTCTGCTTCTCCATACTGGGAGGCCTGGGGGTATGTGACACTACTCCTAGAGTTCTTAGGTCATTCCCTAACAGGACCTTCCCAGGTACCTCAGTCTGAACACTGACAGGGATCCTTACTGTCATGTTGTTACATTGAATGAGGGCTGGTAGAATAGGAACCATTTGGACAGGGCCTCCAGACATCTTAGTGGGACCTTTGGGTGCTTTGGCCACATCCTCAGGTTGAAAGAAGCTTTCATCCACTACTGTTCTGCTGGCCCCAGTGTCTCTCCTGGCAGGAGTATCCTGGCCATTGACAAGAACACTGTCCACATAATACACCTTAGAGTTAACAGGTAGGGAGTTATACACAACCCTATTCTGGGGACTAACCAGACCCATAGGCTCTAAGTTTACAGTTGCTTGAAGACCCAAGGGTTCTTCAGCAAAGAGTTCAAAGTGGGCACTAGCCATCTGTACTTCATCCTCAGGAGTGAAGGCTAAGGAGACTGTGCTGATCCCTGCAGGTTTACCCTTGCACTTGGGATCTCCTTTGATATGGTCAGTACCCTGACAGACATAGCATTGTCCAAATGCTCTCTGGAAGGGTGGCTTGTTCTGACCTCCTTCTGGCTTGTGGCCAGAAGGTACAGTAGCCTGACTAGGTTTCCCATGTGGCTTACCCTGGTTATTTTGTGGTTTGGGGCCCTCTTTGGGATAGGAATTATTAGAATTCTCTTTGGAGTCTTTTTTAGGCTGTTTCTCCCCATCCTTCTTCTGAGTTACCCCAGAATCCTTGTGAGTGGCCCTGTTGGCAACCCACAAGTCAGCAGCCTTAGCTAGCTTCCGGGAATCTAATTCCTTGGAATCAGCCAAGTGTTGTCTGAGCTCAGGAGAGCAGGCATCATAAATAGTCTCCAACATAAACAAATTCTTCATACCTTCATAAGTGTTCACCTTGTAACCCTTAATCCATCCCTCTAAGTTTTTCAAACATTCACTCACCCAGGTAGCCCAAGGGGTACCATCATGCTTTTTGAGGCTCCTAAACCTCTTAAGATACTGGGAAGGGGTTTTCCCAAACCTAGCTATCAAAGCTAGTTTCACACATTCATAGTCCTTCCTATCCTCCTCCCCCATCTCCATTACCACATCAGTTGCAACAGGGGGAAGCCTAGAGAACAACCAGGTGAGTAAGTCATTTCCTGTGATGTTCTGGAGCCCATGATTATATTCAAACAGAGACAACCAATCCAACACATCCAACTTAGGCTCATACATACCAACCAATTCTTTAGGCATCCGGGGTCTTTTAGGACTGGAACTTCTAGAGGAGCCAGAGAGAGAAACATTCTCAACAGATAATTTCTTCATTTCTAAGTCATACTTGAGCTCCATTTCCCTTAGCCTTAATTCTTTGTCAGTTTGAGCATTAAGTTTCTTATACTCCAATTCTAGCTTCATTTTCTCCAGTTCAAAGTACTGAGGACTAAAGGTGGGACCTGGTAAAGGTCCAGTAGGCACAGCAGGTAGAGCAGGCAGAGGCCTAGGGGGGACAGTTACAACAGCCTCACCCTCCTCTTCTGACTCTTCCTCAGAAACATCAACATTTTGCTCCATGTTAACTTCAATACTGTCATCTACAGTTGCTGGAGTGGTAGGCTCCTCTGAACCATCACCCAGACTTTGGTTAGCTAACAATCTTTCAATCAGCTCCATTTTCTTGCCCTTAGTCAGGAGATCCTTATGTTTACAGAGCACTCTTAAACAATCAGCAGTTTTGGCTGCAAGGGACTCTTGACTATAGCTTTCTATAACTGACATGTTAGAGGTTTTACTTTTTCAGTGCTAAGCTTTGTGGTTAGTTGCACTAAGGTATCTAAAGCACAATAAAATGTATACTCAATACAAATCCCACCGCTGTACACCAGTGTTAGGCAGAAACCTGTGCAGTTCCCTTGGGGAACACTGCAAAAGATTTAAGACTACAGGTAGAGCAGTAAACCCCTTTGGTAGCAGTCTGTACCACCCAGATTTACCTGGTAGCTGTGGCTGAGCAGTCAGACTTCTCTCAAGAAGAGTTAGGCAGTATGTAAAGTATACACAATATGTACCAAAACACAATAGCACAAGCAAACACTGACCAGAGCTTGGTTTCAAAAGTATATAGTTATTTATTTAAAATACACATAAGTTAAAAACACTCTAGCAAAAATATAGTAAAAGCACTTCAACACAGTTATACTGAAAGTAAATTCAATCCTTTCTCCTATCTAGACAACTCTAGGTTAACACCACTTAATTAAAACAGAGGTGGGTGCTTAACGTTAGATGACACTCTAGTAGTTTCCAAGAAAGGGAGAGAAAAAGCAGAAATAGGTTAGACACACCACTCTAAGGTCCAGAACACTTGCAATAGGCTTAACGAAGAATAAAGTCACAGGTGAGCAAAAGTCACTAGGCAGGGCCCACTCTTAGAGTAGCCGGAGCGAAAATGTGCCCAAGATCACACTGTTAGTTAGAGATTCAAAGTCTTGCAAAGAGTCAAAAAGAGTTTAGAGTGGCTCAGAAAGTTTAGCCAAAGTGTCCCAGGCACTCCCAGGTTCGAAAGCCGGGGACTAAATCTACCCCGTACAGTCGGTAGCAAGGGAAGCCAGGCGGAACACAGTACCTTAAGCGGAAAGGATCCTCCAGCGGGGGCAGTTGTTCCAGGCAGCGACAGCAAGGCTCGACGTCGGTCAGGGGAGAAGAATATCTCGCTGAAGAGCAGAAGAGAAAGGTCGTAGCACTGCCCGGGAAGAAACCAGCCGCGGAGTCCTCCGGTTCAAGGGTTGGTACCGACTTTCGCGGTATGGGGGTAAAGTGTGGTATTCCGGATGCCGGGGTGCTTGGCACAGGCAAGGCGGCCACGAGATACCTCAAAAGGACGGAAAGAAGGCGAAAACTGGTTGTCCCCACCAGTCAAGGGAAGGAGCCACTCCGTTAAGAGTTCTCCTCGGTCGTCGGGAAAAAGTGGTGAGACGGTTCAGCAGGGCTCCACCGGGTGGTGTCGTCGAAGCAGGTCGGCTCAGCTCTTCCCTCGTCGGATTCTTGGTCCTGTGGCGACTTCTGAAGTCCCAGTCCCCAAAGCCCTGCTTTTATGCAGCAAACCCCCATTCACCCAGCCTAGCTGTCACTCAAACATGCTAAGTGGTGAGCCGGGCGGCTCACCACTTGGGCCAATCAGGACGGAGTGCGACTTGAGTTACCAAGGTAACTCAGTCCAGGGTGCCTAAATCCCCCTCCACCCCTCCTAAGTACCCCAGACAGAGTGGCACCACTTTGGAGGGCTTCTGTGGAGAAGCCCGCCAAAAGTGGAACAAAGGGCTCCACTTTGGGTCAGAGTTACAGAGGCGAACACCAACGCCATTTTAGAATCAAGTTTTGGCAAAAAGTCCCAACCGGAGTTATAAAAATAAATATATAAACCGGCGGTATGTTTAAGGCTACCGTAAATAAATAATTAAATGTGTTAGCCTAAAACAATGGGAAATCCCATAGGGAAATATTCGCGGTCGAATATAAAAAGTAGTTTCCACTGCCACCAGCCAAAACTCGATCAGGGGGGACGGAGACGTGCCCCCTCGACTAACAGACCCTGGGGCAATCGAATTGCCCCAGCCAGTACGTCCACAATATGATGGTTTGTACTGGTTCTGTTCAGGATTCAAGACTAGCAAAGTCTTTGGTGACTTTACATGCCCTGGGAGACAGTAGTCAGTCCCAGGGTATGGAGTCTATGTTGGGGAGTCCCTAGGACACCCCTGGGTCACGGCACAGAGGGTGCTGTGTGACCCATATCACAAAAATACATGAGGCCCTATGGAGTAAAAGACCCCATAGCCCATTCAACACAAGGTTTAACCAAGAAAACACACTTCAACATGTCCAAGAGTGAGGGTAAAAGAGTCTCACTCTTGGCAGGAGAAAAAAATTAAACCCCAGAAATCCAGCAAAGCTGCTGGGGGACTCACTAGGTAGGGAAATTCAGCCTAAACAGAGAATTCTCCCTAACAGCCCCAGATTTTTTTACCCAGACAGCCCTGCAAAGTCGGAAATGTGGGGAAAAAAACGCTTTTTCCGCACATTTGGCTCGCCGCACCCATCGAAACACGCCCCCCACAACACATGGCCTACCGTCCCGCGTTCCCACAGGTGTCCCGATGAAAACGGTACCTCACATGTGTGGGTGCACCTACCTGGCCGCCAAGGGGAAAGCCTAAAACACAAGTAACCCCAAGTCTGTTGTCAGAGGGAAATCTCAGACATTCTGCCGACCGGCGCAACTTACAGATA
This sequence comes from Ambystoma mexicanum, assembly GCF_040938575.1. Classification (NCBI taxonomy): domain Eukaryota; kingdom Metazoa; phylum Chordata; class Amphibia; order Caudata; family Ambystomatidae; genus Ambystoma; species Ambystoma mexicanum. The sequence goes on along the minus strand of NC_090931.1, from coordinate 927,584,436 downwards.
TGGGCCTCGGGTGTCCAAGCCACCGAGGAAAACAGGGAACCCCATGCATTTTCGAAAAGAGGACACCCGTGGGAATCCGCAGAGGTGTGATTTGCGCCCATCGCCCCAGATTTTTTTACCCAGACAGCCCTGCAAAGTCGGAAATGTGGGGAAAAAAACGCTTTTTCCGCACATTTCGCTCGCCGCACCCATCGAAACACGCCCCCAACAACACATGGCCTACCGTCCCGCGTTCCCACAGGTGTCCCGATGAAAACGGTACCTCACATGTGTGGGTGCACCTACCTGGCCGCCAAGGGGAAAGCCTAAAACACAAGTAACCCCAAGTCTGTTGTCAGAGGGAAATCTCAGACATTCTGCCGACCGGCGCAACTTACAGATATGGGCCTCGGGTGTCCAAGCCACCGAGGAAAACAGGGAACCCCATGCATTTTCGAAAAGAGGACACCCGTGGGAATCCGCAGAGGTGTGATTTGCGCCCATCGCCCCAGATTTTTTTACCCACACAGCCCTGCAAAGTCGGAAATGTGGGGAAAAAAACGTTTTTTCCGCACATTTCGCTCGCCGCACCCATCGAAACACGCCCCCCACAACACATGGCCTACCGTCCCGCGTTCCCACAGGTGTCCCGATGAAAACGGTACCTCACATGTGTGGGTGCACCTACCTGGCCGCCAAGGGGAAAGCCTAAAACACAAGTAACCCCAAGTCTGTTGTCAGAGGGAAATCTCAGACATTCTGCCGACCGGCGCAACTTACAGATATGGGCCTCGGGTGTCCAAGCCACCGAGGAAAACAGGGAACCCCATGCATTTTCGAAAAGAGGACACCCGTGGGAATCCGCAGAGGTGTGATTTGCGCCCATCGCCCCAGATTTTTTTACCCAGACAGCCCTGCAAAGTCGGAAATGTGGGGAAAAAAACGCTTTTTCCGCACATTTCGCTCGCCGCACCCATCGAAACACGCCCCCCACAACACATGGCCTACCGTCCCGCGTTCCCACAGGTGTCCCGATGAAAACGGTACCTCACATGTGTGGGTGCACCTACCTGGCCGCCAAGGGGAAAGCCTAAAACACAAGTAACCCCAAGTCTGTTGTCAAAGGGAAATCTCAGACATTCTGCCGACCGGCGCAACTTACAGATATGGGCCTCGGGTGTCCAAGCCACCGAGGAAAACAGGGAACCCCATGCATTTTCGAAAAGAGGACACCCGTGGGAATCCGCAGAGGTGTGATTTGCGCCCATCGCCCCAGATTTTTTTACCCAGACAGCCCTGCAAAGTCGGAAATGTGGGGAAAAAAACGCTTTTTCCGCACATTTCGCTCGCCGCACCCATCGAAACACGCCCCCCACAACACATGGCCTACCGTCCCGCGTTCCCACAGGTGTCCCGATGAAAACGGTACCTCACATGTGTGGGTGCACCTACCTGGACGCCAAGGGGAAAGCCTAAAACACAAGTAACCCCAAGTCTGTTGTCAGAGGGAAATCTCAGACATTCTGCCGACCGGCGCAACTTACAGATATGGGCCTCGGGTGTCCAAGCCACCGAGGAAAACAGGGAACCCCATGCATTTTCGAAAAGAGGACACCCGTGGGAATCCGCAGAGGTGTGATTTGCGCCCATCGCCCCAGATTTTTTTACCCAGACAGCCCTGCAAAGTCGGAAATGTGGGGAAAAAAACGCTTTTTCCACACATTTCGCTCGCCGCACCCATCGAAACACGCCCCCCACAACACATGGCCTACCATCCCGCGTTCCCACAGGTGTCCCGATGAAAACGGTACCTCACATGTGTGGGTGCACCTACCTGGCCGCCAAGGGGAAAGCCTAAAACACAAGTAACCCCAAGTCTGTTGTCAGAGGGAAATCTCAGACATTCTGCCGACCGGCGCAACTTACAGATATGGGCCTCGGGTGTCCAAGCCACCGAGGAAAACAGGGAACCCCATGCATTTTCGAAAAGAGGACACCTGTGGGAATCCACAGAGGTCTGCCTTGCGCAAATTGCCCCAGTTTTTATTAGCCACAATCCCCGACAAAGTGTGATATTTGGTGGGGAAAAAACACAATGTTCACTTTGTCTGGGGTTCTGGGTAATAAATTCTGGCCCGCTTTGCGCAAATCAGACCTCTGTGCTTTCCCACGGGTTTCCTCTTTTGGGAAATGCATGGGGTTCCCCGTTTTCCTTGCTGGCTTGGACACCCTAGGCCCAAATCTGTAGGTTGCCCACATGAACAAATTGTGCTGTGGCGAAAGGCTTGGGGTTACCAGCGGGTTACCCTTTTCCTTTTGCGCCCCCGGTAGGTGCACCCACACATGCGAGGTACCTTTTTCGTCGGGACACCTGTGGGAACACAAGAAGGTATGACATCTGCTGTTGGCAACGTGTTTCGGTGAGTGGACACAGGGAAATGTCTCTGAAATTGGCCGGAAATGTAGACAATTCTCAGACATTTCGCTCTGGCCACCCACCGAAACACACCGCCAACAACACGTGGCCTACCTTCCCGTGTCCCCACACGTGTCCCGATGAAAACGGTACCTCACATGTGTGGGTGCACCTACCGGGGGCGCAAAAGGAAAAGGGTAACCGACTGGGAACCCCAAGCCATTCGCCACTGCCCATTTTGTTCATGTGGGCAACCTACATATTTGGGCCTAGGGTGTTGCAGCCAGCAAGGGAAACAGGGAACCCCATGCATTTCCCAAAAGAGGACACCCGTGGGAATCCGCAGAGGTGTGATTTGCGCCCATCGCCCCAGATTTTTTTACCCAGACAGCCCTGCAAAGTCGGAAATGTGGGGAAAAAAACGCTTTTTCCGCACATTTGGCTCGCCGCACCCATCGAAACACGCCCCCCACAACACATGGCCTACCGTCCCGCGTTCCCACAGGTGTCCCGATGAAAACGGTACCTCACATGTGTGGGTGCACCTACCTGGCCGCCAAGGGGAAAGCCTAAAACACAAGTAACCCCAAGTCTGTTGTCAGAGGGAAATCTCAGACATTCTGCCGACCGGCGCAACTTACAGATATGGGCCTCGGGTGTCCAAGCCACCGAGGAAAACAGGGAACCCCATGCATTTTCGAAAAGAGGACACCCGTGGGAATCCGCAGAGGTGTGATTTGCGCCCATCGCCCCAGATTTTTTTACCCAGACAGCCCTGCAAAGTCGGAAATGTGGGGAAAAAAACGCTTTTTCCGCACATTTCGCTCGCCGCACCCATCGAAACACGCCCCCAACAACACATGGCCTACCGTCCCGCGTTCCCACAGGTGTCCCGATGAAAACGGTACCTCACATGTGTGGGTGCACCTACCTGGCCGCCAAGGGGAAAGCCTAAAACACAAGTAACCCCAAGTCTGTTGTCAGAGGGAAATCTCAGACATTCTGCCGACCGGCGCAACTTACAGATATGGGCCTCGGGTGTCCAAGCCACCGAGGAAAACAGGGAACCCCATGCATTTTCGAAAAGAGGACACCCGTGGGAATCCGCAGAGGTGTGATTTGCGCCCATCGCCCCAGATTTTTTTACCCACACAGCCCTGCAAAGTCGGAAATGTGGGGAAAAAAACGCTTTTTCCGCACATTTCGCTCGCCGCACCCATCGAAACACGCCCCCCACAACACATGGCCTACCGTCCCGCGTTCCCACAGGTGTCCCGATGAAAACGGTACCTCACATGTGTGGGTGCACCTACCTGGCCGCCAAGGGGAAAGCCTAAAACACAAGTAACCCCAAGTCTGTTGTCAGAGGGAAATCTCAGACATTCTGCCGACCGACGCAACTTACAGATATGGGCCTCGGGTGTCCAAGCCACCGAGGAAAACAGGGAACCCCATGCATTTTCGAAAAGAGGACACCCGTGGGAATCCGCAGAGGTGTGATTTGCGCCCATCGCCCCAGATTTTTTTACCCAGACAGCCCTGCAAAGTCGGAAATGTGGGGAAAAAAACGCTTTTTCCGCACATTTCGCTCGCCGCACCCATCGAAACACGCCCCCCACAACACATGGCCTACCGTCCCGCGTTCCCACAGGTGTCCCGATGAAAACGGTACCTCACATGTGTGGGTGCACCTACCTGGCCGCCAAGGGGAAAGCCTAAAACACAAGTAACCCCAAGTCTGTTGTCAGAGGGAAATCTCAGACATTCTGCCGACCGGCGCAACTTACAGATATGGGCCTCGGGTGTCCAAGCCACCGAGGAAAACAGGGAACCCCATGCATTTTCGAAAAGAGGACACCCGTGGGAATCCGCAGAGGTGTGATTTGCGCCCATCGCCCCAAATTTTTTTACCCAGACAGCCCTGCAAAGTCGGAAATGTGGGGAAAAAAACGCTTTTTCCGCACATTTCGCTCGCCGCACCCATCGAAACACGCCCCCCACAACACATGGCCTACCGTCCCGCGTTCCCACAGGTGTCCCGATGAAAACGGTACCTCACATGTGTGGGTGCACCTACCTGGCCGCCAAGGGGAAAGCCTAAAACACAAGTAACCCCAAGTCTGTTGTCAGAGGGAAATCTCAGACATTCTGCCGACCGGCGCAACTTACAGATATGGGCCTCGGGTGTCCAAGCCACCGAGGAAAACAGGGAACCCCATGCATTTTCGAAAAGAGGACACCCGTGGGAATCCGCAGAGGTGTGATTTGCGCCCATCGCCCCAGATTTTTTTACCCAGACAGCCCTGCAAAGTCGGAAATGTGGGGAAAAAAACGCTTTTTCCGCACATTTCGCTCGCCGCACCCATCGAAACACGCCCCCCACAACACATGGCCTACCGTCCCGCGTTCCCACAGGTGTCCCGATGAAAACGGTACCTCACATGTGTGGGTGCACCTACCTGGCCGCCAAGGGGAAAGCCTAAAACACAAGTAACCCCAAGTCTGTTGTCAGAGGGAAATCTCAGACATTCTGCCGACCGGCGCAACTTACAGATATGGGCCTCGGGTGTCCAAGCCACCGAGGAAAACAGGGAACCCCATGCATTTTCGAAAAGAGGACACCCGTTGTAACACTCTAATCTGATAGTCCAGAATGAGATATAAAACTCCACTAACCTGGTCGGAAAGCCGGAACCGGGACAGCAGCGGCGGAATTGAAAAGCCTCCCTGAGAGTCCTGAGACCCCCACTCTGCTGGAAGGGAAGAAAGAAACTTCAACAGGAAGAGGCAGGACCCCCAGGGAAACCCTCAAGGGGGAAAAAACCCTAGGTGTGTTGTCGGAGATCCTTGCAGACAGGTGGTTTATCCAAGGCGCAGACCTCCCGATTTGATGGCTGTATCACAGGTTCTAACGGGAGAAAACAACAGGTGAATATAGGAGGACAGCGGAATGATAGAATCGATTGGGAGAAGAGAGGGGTTTCTTACGGATGGATTTGGAGGAATCTAGTTGCTGCTGAGAGGTGGAGGGTTCTCGGAGTGAAAGGTAGAGATGGTTGGAAGGAAGCGCTGGAAGGGCACACTATAAGGTAAGAGAGAAAAAGGAATGGTAGATACCATGCAAGATTGAATAAACTAGAATAGGGAGAGCCTAGAGTTCGAACTTACGGAGCGTCCTGAAATACAGAAGCGACGCGCGAAGGCGAAAGCCTTCGGTTCTGATATAGCGTCACATGACATGTCGTAATAGTCAGCTGGTTGCGTGGAAGAATCATGTGACCTGTCCTTGACGTGCACTGATGACGTGGAACCACAGTACCGCTAGAACTGGTGGTATTGACAGAAATAGATCGCGCATCTGCACAACAAAGCGCGGAACTGCACATTTTCCACCTATGTAAGTGTACAAAGCAGCGATGACGAAAAGGTGTAACAGTATGCCCTCTCTTCCTGGGGGGCGATCCGGGCTTCCCCGGGTGTAAACGAAAGAAACGTTGAATCAAAAGGGGAGAGTGAACACCAGAAGCAGGTTCCCACGTTCTTTCAGCCGGAGAATACCCCTTCCAGTCAATAAGAAATTGTAGTTGACCCCTGCGGTAGCGGGAGTCACATATACCGGCCACCTCATATTCTGTCCCGGTATCAGTGATCACCGGAGGTGGAATGGTCTTTGTGGAGCGTTGGAAACGATCAGCTACAGTTGGTTTCACTTGAGATAGATGAAAAACAGGATGAATGCGAAACCAGGCCGCCGGGAGAGCCAGTCGAACTGCTGCCGAGCCTACTTTAGATACCAACTTGAAAGGACCAAAGAACCTAGGAGATAATTTAGAAGGGACTAAGTGTTTCGGAAGAAACCGAGAGGCCAACCAAACCTTGTCCCCTACTTGTAGTTCTGGAAATTTGCGTCGATGTTGGTCTGCATACCGCTTGGCTCGATCCTGAGCTTCTTGAAGGGCCAACCGAGCCTTCTTTTGGCCAGACTGGATGATGTCTATCAAACAGTCCACCCCTGGTAATTTAGAGGGGGAGGGAGTAATGGTAGGGACAAAAGAAGGGTGAAACCCGTATGAACAGAAGAAGGGGCTAGTCTTAAGGGCAGTGTGCTTGGCATTGTTGTAAGCAAATTCTGCGATAGACAACAGTTCAGACCAATTATCCTGAGCTGCTGAGACGTAACAGCGGAGGTATCCTTCTAGAGTTTGGTTAAGACGCTCCGTCTGCCCGTTGGTCTGGGGATGGTAACCCGAACTGAGTGCCCTCTTAATGCCTAGGAAGTGACAGACTCCTTTCCAATATTGAGAAGTGTATTGTGGCCCTCTGTCGGAGACTATGACTTCAGGTAGGCCGTGTCTAGAAAACACTTCAGAAATGAAGATCCTAGCCATTTGGGCTGCCCCTGGCAATTTGACTAAGGGAATGAATTGGGCCATCTTGGTCAAGTAGTCAATGGTGACCATTATTGTCGTGTAACCTGAGGAAGGGGGAAGATCCACTATAAAATCAGTGGAGATGATTTGCCAAGGTTTCTCGGGAATCGGCATGCGGGAAAGTAAGCCAAAGGGAGGAGCTCGTGAAGCCTTAGACTGGATACATGTTGTACAGGAATTTACATAATCTTGAACATCGACCTGAAGGTTTGGCCACCAGAAATAACGTTGTATCAAATCCAGAGTAGTCTGTATTCCCCGGTGACCTGCAGCTCGGGAGTCATGGCACATCCGAAGAACCTCAGATTGAAGAACACTAGAAGGAATTAGGACCTGTGTTGCGTGGAAATACAATCCTTGATCCTTTGTAAGATGGTGGGTATAAAGAAGATTCTCACATTCAGATTGATTCTTAATGGTATCCAGCTTTAGTAGTTGAAGAAAGTCGGAAATGACTGCCACAAATCTTGCTTGAGGAAACATCTTCTCTGAGCTGAATTGCGAAACCTGTGGTTTCTTTCGAGATAAGGCATCGGCTCTGAGATTCTGGCTTCCTGGGAGAAAGGTGAATTCGATTCGGTAAGGCAGAAAGAAATACGCCCACCGTGCTTGTCTACTATTGGTGGTTTGAGCCTGCTGTAGTACTTTCAAGTTCTGATGGTCTGTACGGACCACAATGGTATGGGGAGATCCTAGTAGAAGATGTCTCCATTCTTCGAAAGCCTTCTTTATGGCCAATAACTCTTTTTCAAGAACAGAGTAGTGTAGTTCTGAGGAGGTAAACGTCTTTGACAGATAGGCCACCGGTCTCTCCTCCCCCGAATCAGTTGTTTGTAGAAGGACAGCTCCTAGAGCGTGATGAGAAGCGTCTGTCTCAAGGATGAATTGGCGGGATTGATCCGGGTTGAGTAAGACCCTGGCGGAGATGAATAAACCCTTTAAGGTCTCAAAGGCTTGTTGGGCAGAAGGATTCCAAGAGAAGACGATCCCCTTCTTGAGTAGTCGAGTAATGGGTAGAATCGTCTCAGAATAACAAGGAATGAACTTCCGATAGAAATTTGCGAATCCGAGAAATCGCTGAACCTCCTTGACGGTGGAAGGAGCTGGCCAATCTAGCACGGCAGAAACCTTTCTGGGATCCATAGAGATCCCATTTGCAGAGATGACAAATCCAAGATAGGTTATCTGAGCTTGATGGAACTCACACTTCTCTGCCTTACAATACAAATGGTTCGTCTGCAAACGACTCAGAACTAGATTAACATGTTGGATGTGGTCTTCAAGAGTGTCTGAGAATATCAAAATGTCATCGAGGTAAATGACGACACAATGAAGCAGCAAATCGGCGAAAAGGTGATCCATAAACCGTTGAAACACAGCCGGCGCATTAACCAGGCCAAAGGGCATTACTTGGTACTGGAAGTGTCCAAAAGGGGTTCGAAAGGCCGTTTTCCATTCGTCATTCGGAGCGATTCTGATGAGATGATAGGCTCCCCTGAGATCTAATTTAGTGTAGAGAGTAGCTCCACGGACGGCTTCAAGAATGTCTTTAATCAATGGCATGGGATACTTGTCAGGAATAGTGATCTTATTGAGCCCTCTATAATCTATGCACGGTCTCAATTCTTCTGTATCTTTCTTTGGAATAAAAAATAAAGAAGCTCCAGCGGGAGATTTAGATTCGGTAATGAGACCGTTCTGAATATTAGCATGGAGATACTCTCGAAGGGCACTCTTCTCCCGTTGGGACAAAACATACATTCGTCCAAACGGAACCGGTTGATCTGGAAGCAGGTCTATATGACAATCATCCCTTCGATGAGGCGGAAGTGTTGGAAACTGGGGAGTTGAGAACACCCTGAGAAAGTGTTGATGACATTTGGGAATCATACTCAAATGACCGATGGAAGGCAATTCGGTGGTAGGAGGAGACTCTGATGGAATATATAGGCCTACCGAATTGCGTGAAAGACAATGTGTGACACAGTACTCCGAGCCCAAAAAAAGTGTTCCTGCCTTCCAATTTATGTAGGGGTTGTGTAATCGCAACCAAGGCAGACCAAGAATAATGGGGAAGTGAGCCGCTCTGATTAAATCGAACACCAATGACTCTTTATGAGAGGCGATCAAACAAGTTAGCTGTTTGGTCTGTTCTCGTATAGGTCCCGAGCTTAATGGACTACCATCGACTCCTAAGATAGGTGTAGAAAAGGGTTTAGGAGTTCTGCCTATCCCGTTCTTAGCTGCCCATTTATCATCAATGAAGTTTCCAGCGGCTCCGCAGTCGAGCAGAGCTGGTATGTCCATCAAGTTACGGTCAGGCAACAAGATGGTCAATGAAAGTACAACCATGGAGGGGTTATTAGCCAATGGTTCAAAAGTGGACTCTTCTTCTATCGGGGAACCCTGAAGTTGTACTCCTACCGTGGTTCCCCTTACGGTAGGGGCTTGGCGTTTCCCGACGGCAAAGGTCTGGATCTGCGAGGAGGGACAACAGGACAATCTCGTAACAAATGGGAAGAAGACCCACAATACATACACAGGTTCAAGGCCTTCCGTCGTTCTCTCTCTATGGCTGAAATAGGACCTCTAACAGATCCTATCTGCATGGGTTCCTCAGAAGGAGTGGTCTTATGTTGTAGGGCCAAGATATCAGGGTTGAGACGAGGACCTTTCCCTTTCTTCCTTTCGATAGAACGCTCTTGAAGGCGGTAGTCTATTTGCATAGTCAAAGATATCATCTCCGCCAGATTCGCGGGCCGTGGGATCTTGGACACCTCATCCTTCAAATCCTCCGCAAGTCCTCGTCGAAAGAGAGTGAGTAGTCCGTCATCAGGCCAACCGGTTTCTGAAGATAACTGTTTAAATCGAGTAATATAGGACATAAGGTCCTTCTGACCTTGCCTGAGATCAAGAAGCCTTTCCTGCGTGGCTACCGAAATCTCTTGTCGACCAAACATGGACCTGAGACTGTTGGAGAACGCTGGATAGGAATCCAATACAGCGTTTCCGGAAGTGACTAACGGAGTAGCCCAAGCAAGGGCAGGACCCGTTAGGTGTGAAATGAGAAATCCTACCTTGTCCTTATCCGTGGGAAAGAATCGAGATTTGAACGTAAACTGAATGATGCAACTATCAAGAAATTCTTTCAACTTATGTGGGTCACCATCATACTTGCCCAAGGAGAGAGTAACGGGAGGGGTTTCAGAAAAGGCCCGAGTCAACTGTTGTTTTAATTGTGCATTGTCCTGTTTAAGACTCTGCATTTCAATAGACATAGACTGCATAGCAGCCATTAGCTGCTGCATTTGTTGTTCCATCCCTGCACCGCCGCTCCGACCAAGCTAGAGAGTTTCTTTATATGGCGTCGCTTACTGTAACACTCTAATCTGATAGTCCAGAATGAGATATAAAACTCCACTAACCTGGTCGGAAAGCCGGAACCGGGACAGCAGCGGCGGAATTGAAAAGCCTCCCTGAGAGTCCTGAGACCCCCACTCTGCTGGAAGGGAAGAAAGAAACTTCAACAGGAAGAGGCAGGACCCCCAGGGAAACCCTCAAGGGGGAAAAAACCCTAGGTGTGTTGTCGGAGATCCTTGCAGACAGGTGGTTTATCCAAGGCGCAGACCTCCCGATTTGATGGCTGTATCACAGGTTCTAACGGGAGAAAACAACAGGTGAATATAGGAGGACAGCGGAATGATAGAATCGATTGGGAGAAGAGAGGGGTTTCTTACGGATGGATTTGGAGGAATCTAGTTGCTGCTGAGAGGTGGAGGGTTCTCGGAGTGAAAGGTAGAGATGGTTGGAAGGAAGCGCTGGAAGGGCACACTATAAGGTAAGAGAGAAAAAGGAATGGTAGATACCATGCAAGATTGAATAAACTAGAATAGGGAGAGCCTAGAGTTCGAACTTACGGAGCGTCCTGAAATACAGAAGCGACGCGCGAAGGCGAAAGCCTTCGGTTCTGATATAGCGTCACATGACATGTCGTAATAGTCAGCTGGTTGCGTGGAAGAATCATGTGACCTGTCCTTGACGTGCACTGATGACGTGGAACCACAGTACCGCTAGAACTGGTGGTATTGACAGAAATAGATCGCGCATCTGCACAACAAAGCGCGGAACTGCACATTTTCCACCTATGTAAGTGTACAAAGCAGCGATGACGAAAAGGTGTAACACCCGTGGGAATCCGCAGAGGTGTGATTTGCGCCCATCGCCCCAAATTTTTTTACCCAGACAGCCCTGCAAAGTCGGAAATGTGGGGAAAAAAACGCTTTTTCCGCACATTTTGCTCGCCCCACCCATCGAAACACGCCCCCCACAACACATGGCCTACCGTCCCGCGTTCCCACAGGTGTCCCGATGAAAACGGTACCTCACATGTGTGGGTGCACCTACCTGGCCGCCAAGGGGAAAGCCTAAAACACAAGTAACCCCAAGTCTGTTGTCAGAGGGAAATCTCAGACATTCTGCCGACCGGCGCAACTTACAGATATGGGCCTCGGGTGTCCAAGCCACCGAGGAAAACAGGGAACCCCATGCATTTTCGAAAAGAGGACACCCGTGGGAATCCGCAGAGGTGTGATTTGCGCCAACGCCCCAGATTTTTTTACCCAGACAGCCCTGCAAAGTCGGAAATGTGGGGAAAAAAACGCTTTTTCCGCACATTTCGCTCGCCGCACCCATCGAAACACGCCCCCCACAACACATGGCCTACCGTCCCGCGTTCCCACAGGTGTCCCGATGAAAACGGTACCTCACATGTGTGGGTGCACCTACCTGGCCGCCAAGGGGAAAGCCTAAAACACAAGTAACCCCAAGTCTGTTGTCAGAGGGAAATCTCAGACATTCTGCCGACCGGCGCAACTTACAGATATGGGCCTCGGGTGTCCAAGCCACCGAGGAAAACAGGGAACCCCATGCATTTTCGAAAAGAGGACACCCGTGGGAATCCGCAGAGGTGTGATTTGCGCCCATCGCCCCAGATTTTTTTACCCAGACAGCCCTGCAAAGTCGGAAATGTGGGGAAAAAAACGCTTTTTCCGCACATTTCGCTCGCCGCACCCCTCGAAACACGCCCCCACAACACATGGCCTACCGTCCCGCGTTCCCACAGGTGTCCCGATGAAAACGGTACCTCACATGTGTGGGTGCACCTACCTGGCCGCCAAGGGGAAAGCCTAAAACACAAGTAACCCCAAGTCTGTTGTCAGAGGGAAATCTCAGACATTCTGCCGACCGGCGCAACTTACAGATATGGGCCTCGGGTGTCCAAGCCACCGAGGAAAACAGGGAACCCCATGCATTTTCGAAAAGAGGACACCCGTGGGAATCCGCAGAGGTGTGATTTGCGCCCATCGCCCCAGATTTTTTTACCCAGACAGCCCTGCAAAGTCGGAAATGTGGGGAAAAAACGCTTTTTCCGCACATTTCGCTCGCCGCACCCATCGAAACACGCCCCCCACAACACATGGCCTACCGTCCCGCGTTCCCACAGGTGTCCCGATGAAAACGGTACCTCACATGTGTGGGTGCACCTACCTGGCCGCCAAGGGGAAAGCCTAAAACACAAGTAACCCCAAGTCTGTTGTCAGAGGGAAATCTCAGACATTCTGCCGACCGGCGCAACTTACAGATATGGGCCTCGGGTGTCCAAGCCACCGAGGAAAACAGGGAACCCCATGCATTTTCGAAAAGAGGACACCCGTGGGAATCCGCAGAGGTGTGATTTGCGCCCATCGCCCCAGATTTTTTTACCCAGACAGCCCTGCAAAGTCGGAAATGTGGGGAAAAAATCGCTTTTTCCGCACATTTCGCTCGCCGCACCCATCGAAACACGCCCCCCACAACACATGGCCTACCGTCCCGCGTTCCCACAGGTGTCCCGATGAAAACGGTACCTCACATGTGTGGGTGCACCTACCTGGCCGCAAAGGGGAAAGCCTAAAACACAAGTAACCCCAAGTCTGTTGTCAGAGGGAAATCTCAGACATTCTGCCGACCGCGCAACTTACAGATATGGGCCTCGGGTGTCCAAGCCACCGAGGTAAACAGGGAACCCCATGCATTTTCGAAAAGAGGACACCCGTGGGAATCCGCAGAGGTGTGATTTGCGCCCATCGCCCCAGATTTTTTTACCCAGACAGCCCTGCAAAGTCGGAAATGTGGGGAAAAAAACGCTTTTTCCGCACATTTCGCTCGCCGCACCCATCGAAACACGCCCCCCACAACACATGGCCTACCGTCCCGCGTTCCCACAGGTGTCCCGATGAAAACGGTACCTCACATGTGTGGGTGCACCTACCTGGCCGCCAAGGGGAAAGCCTAAAACACAAGTAACCCCAAGTCTGTTGTCAGAGGGAAATCTCAGACATTCTGCCGACCGGCGCAACTTACAGATATGGGCCTCGGGTGTCCAAGCCACCGAGGAAAACAGGGAACCCCATGCATTTTCGAAAAAAGGACACCTGTGGGAATCCACAGAGGTCTGCCTTGCGCAAATTGCCCCAGTTTTTATTAGCCACAATCCCCGACAAAGTGTGATATTTGGTGGGGAAAAAACACAATGTTCACTTTGTCTGGGGTTCTGGGTAATAAATTCTGGCCCGCTTTGCGCAAATCAGACCTCTGTGCTTTCCCACGGGTGTCCTCTTTTGGGAAATGCATGGGGTTCCCCGTTTTCCTTGCTGGCTTGGACACCCTAGGCCCAAATCTGTAGGTTGCCCACATGAACAAATTGTGCTGTGCCGAAAGGCTTGGGGTTACCAGCGGGTTACCCTTTTCCTTTTGCGCCCCCGGTAGGTGCACCCACACATGCGAGGTACCTTTTTCGTCGGGACACCTGTGGGAACACAAGAAGGTATGACATCTGCTGTTGGCAACGTGTTTCGGTGAGTGGACACAGGGAAATGTCTCTGAAATTGGCCGGAAATGTAGACAATTCTCAGACATTTCGCTCTGGCCACCCACCGAAACACACCGCCAACAACACGTGGCCTACCTTCCCGTGTCCCCACACGTGTCCCGATGAAAACGGTACCTCACATGTGTGGGTGCACCTACCGGGGGCGCAAAAGGAAAAGGGTAACCGACTGGGAACCCCAAGCCATTCGCCACTGCCCATTTTGTTCATGTGGGCAACCTACATATTTGGGCCTAGGGTGTTGCAGCCAGCAAGGGAAACAGGGAACCCCATGCATTTCCCAAAAGAGGACACCCGTGGGAATCCGCAGAGGTGTGATTTGCGCCCATCGCCCCAGATTTTTTTACCCAGACAGCCCTGCAAAGTCGGAAATGTGGGGAAAAAAACGCTTTTTCCGCACATTTGGCTCGCCGCACCCATCGAAACACGCCCCCCACAACACATGGCCTACCGTCCCGCGTTCCCACAGGTGTCCCGATGAAAACGGTACCTCACATGTGTGGGTGCACCTACCTGGCCGCCAAGGGGAAAGCCTAAAACACAAGTAACCCCAAGTCTGTTGTCAGAGGGAAATCTCAGACATTCTGCCGACCGGCGCAACTTACAGATATGGGCCTCGGGTGTCCAAGCCACCGAGGAAAACAGGGAACCCCATGCATTTTCGAAAAGAGGACACCCGTGGGAATCCGCAGAGGTGTGATTTGCGCCCATCGCCCCAGATTTTTTTACCCAGACAGCCCTGCAAAGTCGGAAATGTGGGGAAAAAAACGCTTTTTCCGCACATTTCGCTCGCCGCACCCATCGAAACACGCCCCCCACAACACATGGCCTACCGTCCCGCGTTCCCACAGGTGTCCCGATGAAAACGGTACCTCACATGTGTGGGTGCACCTACCTGGCCGCCAAGGGGAAAGCCTAAAACACAAGTAACCCCAAGTCTGTTGTCAGAGGGAAATCTCAGACATTCTGCCGACCGGCGCAACTTACAGATATGGGCCTCGGGTGTCCAAGCCACCGAGGAAAACAGGGAACCCCATGCATTTTCGAAAAGAGGACACCCGTGGGAATCCGCAGAGGTGTGATTTGCGCCCATCGCCCCAGATTTTTTTACCCAGACAGCCCTGCAAAGTCGGAAATGTGGGGAAAAAACGCTTTTTCCGCACATTTCGCTCGCCGCACCCATCGAAACACGCCCCCCACAACACATGGCCTACCGTCCCGCGTTCCCACAGGTGTCCCGATGAAAACGGTACCTCACATGTGTGGGTGCACCTACCTGGCCGCCAAGGGGAAAGCCTAAAACACAAGTAACCCCAAGTCTGTTGTCAGAGGGAAATCTCAGACATTCTGCCGACCGGCGCAACTTACAGATATGGGCCTCGGGTGTCCAAGCCACCGAGGAAAACAGGGAACCCCATGCATTTTCGAAAAGAGGACACCCGTGGGAATCCGCAGAGGTGTGATTTGCGCCCATCGCCCCAGATTTTTTTACCCAGACAGCCCTGCAAAGTCGGAAATGTGGGGAAAAAAACGCTTTTTCCACACATTTCGCTCGCCGCACCCATCGAAACACGCCCCCCACAACACATGGCCTACCGTCCCGCGTTCCCACAGGTGTCCCGATGAAAACGGTACCTCACATGTGTGGGTGCACCTACCTGGCCGCCAAGGGGAAAGCCTAAAACACAAGTAACCCCAAGTCTGTTGTCAGAGGGAAATCTCAGACATTCTGCCGACCGGCGCAACTTACAGATATGGGCCTCGGGTGTCCAAGCCACCGAGGAAAACAGGGAACCCCATGCATTTTCGAAAAGAGGACACCTGTGGGAATCCACAGAGGTCTGCCTTGCGCAAATTGCCCCAGTTTTTATTAGCCACAATCCCCGACAAAGTGTGATATTTGGTGGGGAAAAAACACAATGTTCACTTTGTCTGGGGTTCTGGGTAATAAATTCTGGCCCGCTTCGCGCAAATCAGACCTCTGTGCTTTCCCACGGGTGTCCTCTTTTGGGAAATGCATGGGGTTCCCCGTTTTCCTTGCTGGCTTGGACACCCTAGGCCCAAATCTGTAGGTTGCCCACATGAACAAATTGTGCTGTGGCGAAAGGCTTGGGGTTACCAGCGGGTTACCCTTTTCCTTTTGCGCCCCCGGTAGGTGCACCCACACATGCGAGGTACCTTTTTCGTCGGGACACCTGTGGGAACACAAGAAGGTATGACATCTGCTGTTGGCAACGTGTTTCGGTGAGTGGACACAGGGAAATGTCTCTGAAATTGGCCGGAAATGTAGATAATTCTCAGACATTTCGCTCTGGCCACCCACCGAAACACACCGCCAACAACACGTGGCCTACCTTCCCGTGTCCCCACACGTGTCCCGATGAAAACGGTACCTCACATGTGTGGGTGCACCTACCGGGGGCGCAAAAGGAAAAGGGTAACCGACTGGGAACCCCAAGCCATTCGCCACTGCCCATTTTGTTCATGTGGGCAACCTACATATTTGGGCCGAGGGTGTTGCAGCCAGCAAGGGAAACAGGGAACCCCATGCATTTCCCAAAAGAGGACACCCGTGGGAATCCGCAGAGGTGTGATTTGCGCCCATCGCCCCAGATTTTTTTACCCAGACAGCCCTGCAAAGTCGGAAATGTGGGGAAAAAAACGCTTTTTCTGCACATTTGGCTCGCCGCACCCATCGAAACACGCCCCCCACAACACATGGCCTACCGTCCCGCGTTCCCACAGGTGTCCCGATGAAAACGGTACCTCACATGTGTGGGTGCACCTACCTGGCCGCCAAGGGGAAAGCCTAAAACACAAGTAACCCCAAGTCTGTTGTCAGAGGGAAATCTCAGACATTCTGCCGACCGGCGCAACTTACAGATATGGGCCTCGGGTGTCCAAGCCACCGAGGAAAACAGGGAACCCCATGCATTTTCGAAAAGAGGACACCCGTGGGAATCCGCAGAGGTGTGATTTGCGCCCATCGCCCCAGATTTTTTTACCCAGACAGCCCTGCAAAGTCGGAAATGTGGGGAAAAAAACGCTTTTTCCGCACATTTCGCTCGCCGCACCCATCGAAACACGCCCCCCACAACACATGGCCTACCGTCCCGCGTTCCCACAGGTGTCCCGATGAAAACGGTACCTCACATGTGTGGGTGCACCTACCTGGCCGCCAAGGGGAAAGCCTAAAACACAAGTAACCCCAAGTCTGTTGTCAGAGGGAAATCTCAGACATTCTGCCGACCGGCGCAACTTACAGATATGGGCCTCGGGTGTCCAAGCCACCGAGGAAAACAGGGAACCCCATGCATTTTCGAAAAGAGGACACCCGTGGGAATCCGCAGAGGTGTGATTTGCGCCCATCGCCCCAGATTTTTTTACCCAGACAGCCCTGCAAAGTCGGAAATGTGGGGAAAAAAACGCTTTTTCCGCACATTTCGCTCGCCGCACCCATCGAAACACGCCCCCCACAACACATGGCCTACCGTCCCGTGTTCCCACAGGTGTCCCGATGAAAACGGTACCTCACATGTGTGGGTGCACCTACCTGGCCGCCAAGGGGAAAGCCTAAAACACAAGTAACCCCAAGTCTGTTGTCAGAGGGAAATCTCAGACATTCTGCCGACCGGCGCAACTTACAGATATGGGCCTCGGGTGTCCAAGCCACCGAGGAAAACAGGGAACCCCATGCATTTTCGAAAAGAGGACACCCGTGGGAATCCGCAGAGGTGTGATTTGCGCCCATCGCCCCAGATTTTTTTACCCAGACAGCCCTGCAAAGTCGGAAATGTGGGGAAAAAAACGCTTTTTCCGCACATTTCGCTCGCCGCACCCATCGAAACACGCCCCCCACAACACATGGCCTACTGTCCCGCGTTCCCACAGGTGTCCCGATGAAAACGGTACCTCACATGTGTGGGTGCACCTACCTGGCCGCCAAGGGGAAAGCCTAAAACACAAGTAACCCCAAGTCTGTTGTCAGAGGGAAATCTCAGACATTCTGCCGACCGGCGCAACTTACAGATATGGGCCTCGGGTGTCCAAGCCACCGAGGAAAACAGGGAACCCCATGCATTTTCGAAAAGAGGACACCCGTGGGAATCCGCAGAGGTGTGATTTGCGCCCATCGCCCCAGATTTTTTTACCCAGACAGCCCTGCAAAGTCGGAAATGTGGGGAAAAAAACGCTTTTTCCGCTCATTTCGCTCGCCGCACCCATCGAAACACGCCCCCCACAACACATGGCCTACCGTCCCGCGTTCCCACAGGTGTCCCGATGAAAACGGTACCTCACATGTGTGGGTGCACCTACCTGGCCGCCAAGGGGAAAGCCTAAAACACAAGTAACCCCAAGTCTGTTGTCAGAGGGAAATCTCAGACATTCTGCCGACCGGCGCAACTTACAGATATGGGCCTCGGGTGTCCAAGCCACCGAGGAAAACAGGGAACCCCATGCATTTTCGAAAAGAGGACACCCGTGGGAATCCGCAGAGGTGTGATTTGCGCCCATCGCCCCAGATTTTTTTACCCAGACAGCCCTGCAAAGTCGGAAATGTGGGGAAAAAAACGCTTTTTCCGCACATTTCGCTCGCCGCACCCATCGAAACACGCCCCCCACAACACATGGCCTACCGTCCCGCTTTCCCACAGGTGTCCCGATGAAAACGGTACCTCACATGTGTGGGTGCACCTACCTGGCCGCCAAGGGGAAAGCCTAAAACACAAGTAACCCCAAGTCTGTTGTCAGAGGGAAATCTCAGACATTCTGCCGACCGGCGCAACTTACAGATATGGGCCTCGGGTGTCCAAGCCACCGAGGAAAACAGGGAACCCCATGCATTTCCGAAAAGAGGACACCCGTGGGAATCCGCAGAGGTGTGATTTGCGCCCATCGCCCCAGATTTTTTTACCCAGACAGCCCTGCAAAGTCGGAAATGTGGGGAAAAAAACGCTTTTTCCGCACATTTCGCTCGCCGCACCCATCGAAACACGCCCCCCACAACACATGGCCTACCGTCCCGCGTTCCCACAGGTGTCCCGATGAAAACGGTACCTCACATGTGTGGGTGCACCTACCTGGCCGCCAAGGGGAAAGCCTAAAACACAAGTAACCCCAAGTCTGTTGTCAAAGGGAAATCTCAGACATTCTGCCGACCGGCGCAACTTACAGATATGGGCCTCGGGTGTCCAAGCCACCGAGGAAAACAGGGAACCCCATGCATTTTCGAAAAGAGGACACCCGTGGGAATCCGCAGAGGTGTGATTTGCGCCCATCGCCCCAGATTTTTTTACCCAGACAGCCCTGCAAAGTCGGAAATGTGGGGAAAAAAACGCTTTTTCCGCACATTTCGCTCGCCGCACCCATCGAAACACGCCCCCCACAACACATGGCCTACCGTCCCGCGTTCCCACAGGTGTCCCGATGAAAACGGTACCTCACATGTGTGGGTGCACCTACCTGGCCGCCAAGGGGAAAGCCTAAAACACAAGTAACCCCAAGTCTGTTGTCAGAGGGAAATCTCAGACATTCTGCCGACCGGCGCAACTTACAGATATGGGCCTCGGGTGTCCAAGCCACCGAGGAAAACAGGGAACCCCATGCATTTTCGAAAAGAGGACACCCGTGGGAATCCGCAGAGGTGTGATTTGCGCCCATCGCCCCAGATTTTTTTACCCAGACAGCCCTGCAAAGTCGGAAATGTGGGGAAAAAAACGCTTTTTCCACACATTTCGCTCGCCGCACCCATCGAAACACGCCCCCCACAACACATGGCCTACCGTCCCGCGTTCCCACAGGTGTCCCGATGAAAACGGTACCTCACATGTGTGGGTGCACCTACCTGGCCGCCAAGGGGAAAGCCTAAAACACAAGTAACCCCAAGTCTGTTGTCAGAGGGAAATCTCAGACATTCTGCCGACCGGCGCAACTTACAGATATGGGCCTCGGGTGTCCAAGCCACCGAGGAAAACAGGGAACCCCATGCATTTTCGAAAAGAGGACACCTGTGGGAATCCACAGAGGTCTGCCTTGCGCAAATTGCCCCAGTTTTTATTAGCCACAATCCCCGACAAAGTGTGATATTTGGTGGGGAAAAAACACAATGTTCACTTTGTCTGGGGTTCTGGGTAATAAATTCTGGCCCGCTTCGCGCAAATCAGACCTCTGTGCTTTCCCACGGGTTTCCTCTTTTGGGAAATGCATGGGGTTCCCCGTTTTCCTTGCTGGCTTGGACACCCTAGGCCCAAATCTGTAGGTTGCCCACATGAACAAATTGTGCTGTGGCGAAAGGCTTGGGGTTACCAGCGGGTTACCCTTTTCCTTTTGCGCCCCCGGTAGGTGCACCCACACATGCGAGGTACCTTTTTCGTCGGGACACCTGTGGGAACACAAGAAGGTATGACATCTGCTGTTGGCAACGTGTTTCGGTGAGTGGACACAGGGAAATGTCTCTGAAATTGGCCGGAAATGTAGACAATTCTCAGACATTTCGCTCTGGCCACCCACCGAAACACACCGCCAACAACACGTGGCCTACCTTCCCGTGTCCCCACACGTGTCCCGATGAAAACGGTACCTCACATGTGTGGGTGCACCTACCGGGGGCGCAAAAGGAAAAGGGTAACCGACTGGGAACCCCAAGCCATTCGCCACTGCCCATTTAGTTCATGTGGGCAACCTACATATTTGGGCCTAGGGTGTTGCAGCCAGCAAGGGAAACAGGGAACCCCATGCATTTCCCAAAAGAGGACACCCGTGGGAATCCGCAGAGGTGTGATTTGCGCCCATCGCCCCAGATTTTTTTACCCAGACAGCCCTGCAAAGTCGGAAATGTGGGGAAAAAAACGCTTTTTCCGCACATTTGGCTCGCCGCACCCATCGAAACACGCCCCCCACAACACATGGCCTACCGTCCCGCGTTCCCACAGGTGTCCCGATGAAAACGGTACCTCACATGTGTGGGTGCACCTACCTGGCCGCCAAGGGGAAAGCCTAAAACACAAGTAACCCCAAGTCTGTTGTCAGAGGGAAATCTCAGACATTCTGCCGACCGGCGCAACTTACAGATATGGGCCTCGGGTGTCCAAGCCACCGAGGAAAACAGGGAACCCCATGCATTTTCGAAAAGAGGACACCCGTGGGAATCCGCAGAGGTGTGATTTGCGCCCATCGCCCCAGATTTTTTTACCCAGACAGCCCTGCAAAGTCGGAAATGTGGGGAAAAAAACGCTTTTTCCGCACATTTCGCTCGCCGCACCCATCGAAACACGCCCCCCACAACACATGGCCTACCGTCCCGCGTTCCCACAGGTGTCCCGATGAAAACGGTACCTCACATGTGTGGGTGCACCTACCTGGCCGCCAAGGGGAAAGCCTAAAACACAAGTAACCCCAAGTCTGTTGTCAGAGGGAAATCTCAGACATTCTGCCGACCGGCGCAACTTACAGATATGGGCCTCGGGTGTCCAAGCCACCGAGGAAAACAGGGAACCCCATGCATTTTCGAAAAAAGGACACCCATGGGAATCCGCAGAGGTGTGATTTGCGCCCATCGCCCCAGATTTTTTTACCCAGACAGCCCTGCAAAGTCGGAAATGTGGGGAAAAAAACGCTTTTTCCGCACATTTCGCTCGCCGCACCCATCGAAACACGCCCCCCACAACACATGGCCTACCGTCCCGCGTTCCCACAGGTGTCCCGATGAAAACGGTACCTCACATGTGTGGGTGCACCTACCTGGCCGCCAAGGGGAAAGCCTAAAACACAAGTAACCCCAAGTCTGTTGTCAGAGGGAAATCTCAGACATTCTGCCGACCGGCGCAACTTACAGATATGGGCCTCGGGTGTCCAAGCCACCGAGGAAAACAGGGAACCCCATGCATTTTCGAAAAGAGGACACCCGTGGGAATCCGCAGAGGTGTGATTTGCGCCCATCGCCCCAGATTTTTTTACCCAGACAGCCCTGCAAAGTCGGAAATGTGGGGAAAAAAACGCTTTTTCCGCACATTTCGCTCGCCGCACCCATCGAAACACGCCCCCCACAACACATGGCCTACCGTCCCGCGTTCCCACAGGTGTCCCGATGAAAACGGTACCTCACATGTGTGGGTGCACCTACCTGGCCGCCAAGGGGAAAGCCTAAAACACAAGTAACCCCAAGTCTGTTGTCAGAGGGAAATCTCAGACATTCTGCCGACCGGCGCAACTTACAGATATGGGCCTCGGGTGTCCAAGCCACCGAGGAAAACAGGGAACCCCATGCATTTTCGAAAAGAGGACACCCGTGGGAATCCGCAGAGGTGTGATTTGCGCCCATCGCCCCAGATTTTTTTACCCAGACAGCCCTGCAAAGTCGGAAATGTGGGGAAAAAAACGCTTTTTCCGCACATTTCGCTCGCCGCACCCATCGAAACACGCCCCCCACAACACATGGCCTACCGTCCCGCGTTCCCACAGGTGTCCCGATGAAAACGGTACCTCACATGTGTGGGTGCACCTACCTGGCCACCAAGGGGAAAGCCTAAAACACAAGTAACCCCAAGTCTGTTGTCAGAGGGAAATCTCAGACATTCTGCCGACCGGCGCAACTTACAGATATGGGCCTCGGGTGTCCAAGCCACCGAGGAAAACAGGGAACCCCATGCATTTTCGAAAAGAGGACACCCGTGGGAATCCGCAGAGGTGTGATTTGCGCCCATCGCCCCAGATTTTTTTACCCACACAGCCCTGCAAAGTCGGAAATGTGGGGAAAAAAACGCTTTTTCCGCACATTTCGCTCGCCGCACCCATCGAAACACGCCCCCCACAACACATGGCCTACCGTCCCGCGTTCCCACAGGTGTCCCGATGAAAACGGTACCTCACATGTGTGGGTGCACCTACCTGGCCGCCAAGGGGAAAGCCTAAAACACAAGTAACCCCAAGTCTGTTGTCAGAGGGAAATCTCAGACATTCTGCCGACCGGCGCAACTTACAGATATGGGCCTCGGGTGTCCAAGCCACCGAGGAAAACAGGGAACCCCATGCATTTTCGAAAAGAGGACACCCGTGGGAATCCGCAGAGGTGTGATTTGCGCCCATCGCCCCAGATTTTTTTACCCAGACAGCCCTGCAAAGTCGGAAATGTGGGGAAAAAAACGCTTTTTCCGCACATTTCGCTCGCCGCACCCATCGAAACACGCCCCCCACAACACATGGCCTACCGTCCCGCGTTCCCACAGGTGTCCCGATGAAAACGGTACCTCACATGTGTGGGTGCACCTACCTGGCCGCCAAGGGGAAAGCCTAAAACACAAGTAACCCCAAGTCTGTTGTCAGAGGGAAATCTCAGACATTCTGCCGACCGGCGCAACTTACAGATATGGGCCTCGGGTGTCCAAGCCACCGAGGAAAACAGGGAACCCCATGCATTTTCGAAAAGAGGACACCCGTGGGAATCCGCAGAGGTGTGATTTGCGCCCATCGCCCCAGATTTTTTTACCCAGACAGCCCTGCAAAGTCGGAAATGTGGGGAAAAAAACGCTTTTTCCGCACTTTTCGCTCGCCGCACCCATCGAAACACGCCCCCCACAACACATGGCCTACCGTCCCGCGTTCCCATAGGTGTCCCGATGAAAACGGTACCTCACATGTGTGGGTGCACCTACCTGGCCGCCAAGGGGAAAGCCTAAAACACAAGTAACCCCAAGTCTGTTGTCAGAGGGAAATCTCAGACATTCTGCCGACCGGCGCAACTTACAGATATGGGCCTCGGGTGTCCAAGCCACCGAGGAAAACAGGGAACCCCATGCATTTTCGAAAAGAGGACACCCGTGGGAATCCGCAGAGGTGTGATTTGCGCCCATCGCCCCAAATTTTTTTACCCAGACAGCCCTGCAAAGTCGGAAATGTGGGGAAAAAAACGCTTTTTCCGCACATTTCGCTCGCCGCACCCATCGAAACACGCCCCCCACAACACATGGCCTACCGTCCCGCGTTCCCACAGGTGTCCCGATGAAAACGGTACCTCACATGTGTGGGTGCACCTACCTGGCCGCCAAGGGGAAAGCCTAAAACACAAGTAACCCCAAGTCTGTTGTCAGAGGGAAATCTCAGACATTCTGCCGACCGGCGCAACTTACAGATATGGGCCTCGGGTGTCCAAGCCACCGAGGAAAACAGGGAACCCCATGCATTTTCGAAAAGAGGACACCCGTGGGAATCCGCAGAGGTGTGATTTGCGCCCATCGCCCCAGATTTTTTTACCCAGACAGCCCTGCAAAGTCGGAAATGTGGGGAAAAAAACGCTTTTTCCGCACATTTCGCTCGCCGCACCCATCGAAACACGCCCCCCACAACACATGGCCTACCGTCCCGCGTTCCCACAGGTGTCCCGATGAAAACGGTACCTCACATGTGTGGGTGCACCTACCTGGCCGCCAAGGGGAAAGCCTAAAACACAAGTAACCCCAAGTCTGTTGTCAGAGGGAAATCTCAGACATTCTGCCGACCGGCGCAACTTACAGATATGGGCCTCGGGTGTCCAAGCCACCGAGGAAAACAGGGAACCCCATGCATTTTCGAAAAGAGGACACCCGTGGGAATCCGCAGAGGTGTGATTTGCGCCCATCGCCCCAGATTTTTTTACCCAGACAGCCCTGCAAAGTCGGAAATGTGGGGAAAAAACGCTTTTTCCGCACATTTCGCTCGCCGCACCCATCGAAACACGCCCCCCACAACACATGGCCTACCGTCCCGCGTTCCCACAGGTGTCCCGATGAAAACGGTACCTCACATGTGTGGGTGCACCTACCTGGCCGCCAAGGGGAAAGCCTAAAACACAAGTAACCCCAAGTCTGTTGTCAGAGGGAAATCTCAGACATTCTGCCGACCGGCGCAACTTACAGATATGGGCCTCGGGTGTCCAAGCCACCGAGGAAAACAGGGAACCCCATGCATTTTCGAAAAGAGGACACCCGTGGGAATCCGCAGAGGTGTGATTTGCGCCCATCGCCCCAGATTTTTTTACCCAGACAGCCCTGCAAAGTCGGAAATGTGGGGAAAAAAACGCTTTTTCCGCACATTTCGCTCGCCGCACCCATCGAAACACGCCCCCCACAACACATGGCCTACCGTCCCGCGTTCCCACAGGTGTCCCGATGAAAACGGTACCTCACATGTGTGGGTGCACCTACCTGGCCGCCAAGGGGAAAGCCTAAAACACAAGTAACCCCAAGTCTGTTGTCAGAGGGAAATCTCAGACATTCTGCCGACCGGCGCAACTTACAGATATGGGCCTCGGGTGTCCAAGCCACCGAGGAAAACAGGGAACCCCATGCATTTTCGAAAAGAGGACACCCGTGGGAATCCGCAGAGGTGTGATTTGCGCCCATCGCCCCAAATTTTTTTACCCAGACAGCCCTGCAAAGTCGGAAATGTGGGGAAAAAAACGCTTTTTCCGCACATTTCGCTCGCCGCACCCATCGAAACACGCCCCCCACAACACATGGCCTACCGTCCCGCGTTCCCACAGGTGTCCCGATGAAAACGGTACCTCACATGTGTGGGTGCACCTACCTGGCCGCCAAGGGGAAAGCCTAAAACACAAGTAACCCCAAGTCTGTTGTCAGAGGGAAATCTCAGACATTCTGCCGACCGGCGCAACTTACAGATATGGGCCTCGGGTGTCCAAGCCACCGAGGAAAACAGGGAACCCCATGCATTTTCGAAAAGAGGACACCCGTGGGAATCCGCAGAGGTGTGATTTGCGCCCATCGCCCCAGATTTTTTTACCCAGACAGCCCTGCAAAGTCGGAAATGTGGGGAAAAAAACGCTTTTTCCGCACATTTCGCTCGCCGCACCCATCGAAACACGCCCCCCACAACACATGGCCTACCGTCCCGCGTTCCCACAGGTGTCCCGATGAAAACGGTACCTCACATGTGTGGGTGCACCTACCTGGCCGCCAAGGGGAAAGCCTAAAACACAAGTAACCCCAAGTCTGTTGTCAGAGGGAAATCTCAGACATTCTGCCGACCGGCGCAACTTAAAGATATGGGCCTCGGGTGTCCAAGCCACCGAGGAAAACAGGGAACCCCATGCATTTTCGAAAAGAGGACACCCGTGGGAATCCGCAGAGGTGTGATTTGCGCCCATCGCCCCAGATTTTTTTACCCAGACAGCCCTGCAAAGTCGGAAATGTGGGGAAAAAAACGCTTTTTCCGCACATTTCGCTCGCCGCACCCATCGAAACACGCCCCCACAACACATGGCCTACCGTCCCGCGTTCCCACAGGTGTCCCGATGAAAACGGTACCTCACATGTGTGGGTGCACCTACCTGGCCGCCAAGGGGAAAGCCTAAAACACAAGTAACCCCAAGTCTGTTGTCAGAGGGAAATCTCAGACATTCTGCCGACCGGCGCAACTTACAGATATGGGCCTCGGGTGTCCAAGCCACCGAGGAAAACAGGGAACCCCATGCATTTTCGAAAAGAGGACACCCGTGGGAATCCGCAGAGGTGTGATTTGCGCCCATCGCCCCAGATTTTTTTACCCAGACAGCCCTGCAAAGTCGGAAATGTGGGGAAAACACGCTTTTTCCGCACATTTCGCTCGCCGCACCCATCGAAACACGCCCCCAACAACACATGGCCTACCGTCCCGCGTTCCCACAGGTGTCCCGATGAAAACGGTACCTCACATGTGTGGGTGCACCTACCTGGCCGCCAAGGGGAAAGCCTAAAACACAAGTAACCCCAAGTCTGTTGTCAGAGGGAAATCTCAGACATTCTGCCGACCGGCGCAACTTACAGATATGGGCCTCGGGTGTCCAAGCCACCGAGGAAAACAGGGAACCCCATGCATTTTCGAAAAGAGGACACCCGTGGGAATCCGCAGAGGTGTGATTTGCGCCCATCGCCCCAGATTTTTTTACCCAGACAGCCCTGCAAAGTCGGAAATGTGGGGAAAAAAACGCTTTTTCCGCACATTTCGCTCGCCGCACCCATCGAAACACGCCCCCCACAACACATGGCCTACCGTCCCGCGTTCCCACAGGTGTCCCGATGAAAACGGTACCTCACATGTGTGGGTGCACCTACCTGGCCGCCAAGGGGAAAGCCTAAAACACAAGTAACCCCAAGTCTGTTGTCAGAGGGAAATCTCAGACATTCTGCCGACCGGCGCAACTTACAGATATGGGCCTCGGGTGTCCAAGCCACCGAGGAAAACAGGGAACCCCATGCATTTCCCAAAAGAGGACACCCGTGGGAATCCGCA
The DNA here is from genome assembly GCF_040938575.1 of Ambystoma mexicanum. Classification (NCBI taxonomy): domain Eukaryota; kingdom Metazoa; phylum Chordata; class Amphibia; order Caudata; family Ambystomatidae; genus Ambystoma; species Ambystoma mexicanum. Next base: position 927,557,420 of record NC_090931.1, on the reverse strand, counting down.
GAGGTGTGATTTGCGCCCATCGCCCCAGATTTTTTTACCCAGACAGCCCTGCAAAGTCGGAAATGTGGGGAAAAAAACGCTTTTTCCGCACATTTCGCTCGCCGCACCCATCGAAACACGCCCCCCACAACACATGGCCTACCGTCCCGCGTTCCCACAGGTGTCCCGATGAAAACGGTACCTCACATGTGTGGGTGCACCTACCTGGCCGCCAAGGGGAAAGCCTAAAACACAAGTAACCCCAAGTCTGTTGTCAGAGGGAAATCTCAGACATTCTGCCGACCGGCGCAACTTACAGATATGGGCCTCGGGTGTCCAAGCCACCGAGGAAAACAGGGAACCCCATGCATTTTCGAAAAGAGGACACCCGTGGGAATCCGCAGAGGTGTGATTTGCGCCCATCGCCCCAGATTTTTTTACCCAGACAGCCCTGCAAAGTCGGAAATGTGGGGAAAAAAACGCTTTTTCCGCACATTTCGCTCGCCGCACCCATCGAAACACGCCCCCCACAACACATGGCCTACCGTCCCGCGTTCCCACAGGTGTCCCGATGAAAACGGTACCTCACATGTGTGGGTGCACCTACCTGGCCGCCAAGGGGAAAGCCTAAAACACAAGTAACCCCAAGTCTGTTGTCAGAGGGAAATCTCAGACATTCTGCCGACCGGCGCAACTTACAGATATGGGCCTCGGGTGTCCAAGCCACCGAGGAAAACAGGGAACCCCATGCATTTTCGAAAAGAGGACACCCGTGGGAATCCGCAGAGGTGTGATTTGCGCCCATCGCCCCAGATTTTTTTACCCAGACAGCCCTGCAAAGTCGGAAATGTGGGGAAAAAAACGCTTTTTCCGCACATTTCGCTCGCCGCACCCATCGAAACACGCCCCCCACAACACATGGCCTACCGTCCCGCGTTCCCACAGGTGTCCCGATGAAAACGGTACCTCACATGTGTGGGTGCACCTACCTGGCCGCCAAGGGGAAAGCCTAAAACACAAGTAACCCCAAGTCTGTTGTCAGAGGGAAATCTCAGACATTCTGCCGACCGGCGCAACTTACAGATATGGGCCTCGGGTGTCCAAGCCACCGAGGAAAACAGGGAACCCCATGCATTTTCGAAAAGAGGACACCCGTGGGAATCCGCAGAGGTGTGATTTGCGCCCATCGCCCCAGATTTTTTTACCCAGACAGCCCTGCAAAGTCGGAAATGTGGGGAAAAAAACGCTTTTTCCGCACATTTCGCTCGCCGCACCCATCGAAACACGCCCCCACAACACATGGCCTACCGTCCCGCGTTCCCACAGGTGTCCCGATGAAAACGGTACCTCACATGTGTGGGTGCACCTACCTGGCCGCCAAGGGGAAAGCCTAAAACACAAGTAACCCCAAGTCTGTTGTCAGAGGGAAATCTCAGACATTCTGCCGACCGGCGCAACTTACAGATATGGGCCTCGGGTGTCCAAGCCACCGAGGAAAACAGGGAACCCCATGCATTTTCGAAAAGAGGACACCCGTGGGAATCCGCAGAGGTGTGATTTGCGCCCATCGCCCCAGATTTTTTTACCCAGACAGCCCTGCAAAGTCGGAAATGTGGGGAAAAAACGCTTTTTCCGCACATTTCGCTCGCCGCACCCATCGAAACACGCCCCCAACAACACATGGCCTACCGTCCCGCGTTCCCACAGGTGTCCCGATGAAAACGGTACCTCACATGTGTGGGTGCACCTACCTGGCCGCCAAGGGGAAAGCCTAAAACACAAGTAACCCCAAGTCTGTTGTCAGAGGGAAATCTCAGACATTCTGCCGACCGGCGCAACTTACAGATATGGGCCTCGGGTGTCCAAGCCACCGAGGAAAACAGGGAACCCCATGCATTTTCGAAAAGAGGACACCCGTGGGAATCCGCAGAGGTGTGATTTGCGCCCATCGCCCCAGATTTTTTTACCCAGACAGCCCTGCAAAGTCGGAAATGTGGGGAAAAAAACGCTTTTTCCGCACATTTCGCTCGCCGCACCCATCGAAACACGCCCCCCACAACACATGGCCTACCGTCCCGCGTTCCCACAGGTGTCCCGATGAAAACGGTACCTCACATGTGTGGGTGCACCTACCTGGCCGCCAAGGGGAAAGCCTAAAACACAAGTAACCCCAAGTCTGTTGTCAGAGGGAAATCTCAGACATTCTGCCGACCGGCGCAACTTACAGATATGGGCCTCGGGTGTCCAAGCCACCGAGGAAAACAGGGAACCCCATGCATTTTCGAAAAGAGGACACCCGTGGGAATCCGCAGAGGTGTGATTTGCGCCCATCGCCCCAGATTTTTTTACCCAGACAGCCCTGCAAAGTCGGAAATGTGGGGAAAAAAACGCTTTTTCCGCACATTTCGCTCGCCGCACCCATCGAAACACGCCAACCACAACACATGGCCTACCGTCCCGCGTTCCCACAGGTGTCCCGATGAAAACGGTACCTCACATGTGTGGGTGCACCTACCTGGCCGCTAAGGGGAAAGCCTAAAACACAAGTAACCCCAAGTCTGTTGTCAGAGGGAAATCTCAGACATTCTGCCGACCGGCGCAACTTACAGATATGGGCCTCGGGTGTCCAAGCCACCGAGGAAAACAGGGAACCCCATGCATTTTCGAAAAGAGGACACCCGTGGGAATCCGCAGAGGTGTGATTTGCGCCCATCGCCCCAGATTTTTTTACCCAGACAGCCCTGCAAAGTCGGAAATGTGGGGGAAAAAACGCTTTTTCCGCACATTTCGCTCGCCGCACCCATCGAAACACGCCCCCCACAACACATGGCCTACCGTCCCGCGTTCCCACAGGTGTCCCGATGAAAACGGTACCTCACATGTGTGGGTGCACCTACCTGGCCGCCAAGGGGAAAGCCTAAAACACAAGTAACCCCAAGTCTGTTGTCAGAGGGAAATCTCAGACATTCTGCCGACCGGCGCAACTTACAGATATGGGCCTCGGGTGTCCAAGCCACCGAGGAAAACAGGGAACCCCATGCATTTTCGAAAAGAGGACACCCGTGGGAATCCGCAGAGGTGTGATTTGCGCCCATCGCCCCAGATTTTTTTACCCAGACAGCCCTGCAAAGTCGGAAATGTGGGGAAAAAAATGCTTTTTCCGCACATTTCGCTCGCCGCACCCATCGAAACACGCCCCCCACAACACATGGCCTACCGTCCCGCGTTCCCACAGGTGTCCCGATGAAAACGGTACCTCACATGTGTGGGTGCACCTACCTGGCCGCCAAGGGGAAAGCCTAAAACACAAGTAACCCCAAGTCTGTTGTCAGAGGGAAATCTCAGACATTCTGCCGACCGGCGCAACTTACAGATATGGGCCTCGGGTGTCCAAGCCACCGAGGAAAACAGGGAACCCCATGCATTTTCGAAAAGAGGACACCCGTGGGAATCCGCAGAGTGTGATTTGCGCCCATCGCCCCAGATTTTTTTACCCAGACAGCCCTGCAAAGTCGGAAATGTGGGGAAAAAAACGCTTTTTCCGCACATTTCGCTCGCCGCACCCATCGAAACACGCCCCCCACAACACATGGCCTACCGTCCCGCGTTCCCACAGGTGTCCCAATGAAAACGGTACCTCACATGTGTGGGTGCACCTACCTGGCCGCCAAGGGGAAAGCCTAAAACACAAGTAACCCCAAGTCTGTTGTCAGAGGGAAATCTCAGACATTCTGCCGACTGGCGCAACTTACAGATATGGGCCTCGGGTGTCCAAGCCACCGAGGAAAACAGGGAACCCCATGCATTTTCGAAAAGAGGACACCCGTGGGAATCCGCAGAGGTGTGATTTGCGCCCATCGCCCCAGATTTTTTTACCCAGACAGCCCTGCAAAGTCGGAAATGTGGGGAAAAAAACGCTTTTTCCGCACATTTCGCTCGCCGCACCCATCGAAACACGCCCCCCACAACACATGGCCTACCGTCCCGCGTTCCCACAGGTGTCCCGATGAAAACGGTACCTCACATGTGTGGGTGCACCTACCTGGCCGCCAAGGGGAAAGCCTAAAACACAAGTAACCCCAAGTCTGTTGTCAGAGGGAAATCTCAGACATTCTGCCGACCGGCGCAACTTACAGATATGGGCCTCGGGTGTCCAAGCCACCGAGGAAAACAGGGAACCCCATGCATTTTCGAAAAGAGGACACCCGTGGGAATCCGCAGAGGTGTGATTTGCGCCCATCGCCCCAGATTTTTTTACCCAGACAGCCCTGCAAAGTCGGAAATGTGGGGAAAAAAACGCTTTTTCCGCACATTTCGCTCGCCGCACCCATCGAAACACGCCAACCACAACACATGGCCTACCGTCCCGCGTTCCCACAGGTGTCCCGATGAAAACGGTACCTCACATGTGTGGGTGCACCTACCTGGCCGCTAAGGGGAAAGCCTAAAACACAAGTAACCCCAAGTCTGTTGTCAGAGGGAAATCTCAGACATTCTGCCGACCGGCGCAACTTACAGATATGGGCCTCGGGTGTCCAAGCCACCGAGGAAAACAGGGAACCCCATGCATTTTCGAAAAGAGGACACCCGTGGGAATCCGCAGAGGTGTGATTTGCACCCATCGCCCCAGATTTTTTTACCCAGACAGCCCTGCAAAGTCGGAAATGTGGGGAAAAAAACGCTTTTTCCGCACATTTCGCTCGCCGCACCCATCGAAACACGCCCCCCACAACACATGGCCTACCGTCCCGCGTTCCCACAGGTGTCCCGATGAAAACGGTACCTCACATGTGTGGGTGCACCTACCTGGCCGCCAAGGGGAAAGCCTAAAACACAAGTAACCCCAAGTCTGTTGTCAGAGGGAAATCTCAGACATTCTGCCGACCGGCGCAACTTACAGATATGGGCCTCGGGTGTCCAAGCCACCGAGGAAAACAGGGAACCCCATGCATTTTCGAAAAGAGGACACCCGTGGGAATCCGCAGAGGTGTGATTTGCGCCCATCGCCCCAGATTTTTTTACCCAGACAGCCCTGCAAAGTCGGAAATGTGGGGAAAAAAACGCTTTTTCCGCACATTTCGCTCGCCGCACCCATCGAAACACGCCCCCCACAACACATGGCCTACCGTCCCGCGTTCCCACAGGTGTCCCGATGAAAACGGTACCTCACATGTGTGGGTGCACCTACCTGGCCGCCAAGGGGAAAGCCTAAAACACAAGTAACCCCAAGTCTGTTGTCAGAGGGAAATCTCAGACATTCTGCCGACCGGCGCAACTTACAGATATGGGCCTCGGGTGTCCAAGCCACCGAGGAAAACAGGGAACCCCATGCATTTTCGAAAAGAGGACACCCGTGGGAATCCGCAGAGGTGTGATTTGCGCCCATCGCCCCAGATTTTTTTACCCAGACAGCCCTGCAAAGTCGGAAATGTGGGGAAAAAAACGCTTTTTCCGCACATTTCGCTCGCCGCACCCATCGAAACACGCCCCCCACAACACATGGCCTACCGTCCCGCGTTCCCACAGGTGTCCCAATGAAAACGGTACCTCACATGTGTGGGTGCACCTACCTGGCCGCCAAGGGGAAAGCCTAAAACACAAGTAACCCCAAGTCTGTTGTCAGAGGGAAATCTCAGACATTCTGCCGACTGGCGCAACTTACAGATATGGGCCTCGGGTGTCCAAGCCACCGAGGAAAACAGGGAACCCCATGCATTTTCGAAAAGAGGACACCCGTGGGAATCCGCAGAGGTGTGATTTGCGCCCATCGCCCCAGATTTTTTTACCCAGACAGCCCTGCAAAGTCGGAAATGTGGGGAAAAAAACGCTTTTTCCGCACATTTCGCTCGCCGCACCCATCGAAACACGCCCCCCACAACACATGGCCTACCGTCCCGCGTTCCCACAGGTGTCCCGATGAAAACGGTACCTCACATGTGTGGGTGCACCTACCTGGCCGCCAAGGGGAAAGCCTAAAACACAAGTAACCCCAAGTCTGTTGTCAGAGGGAAATCTCAGACATTCTGCCGACCGGCGCAACTTACAGATATGGGCCTCGGGTGTCCAAGCCACCGAGGAAAACAGGGAACCCCATGCATTTTCGAAAAGAGGACACCCGTGGGAATCCGCAGAGGTGTGATTTGCGCCCATCGCCCCAGATTTTTTTACCCAGACAGCCCTGCAAAGTCGGAAATGTGGGGAAAAAAACGCTTTTTCCGCACATTTCGCTCGCCGCACCCATCGAAACACGCCCCCCACAACACATGGCCTACCGTCCCGCGTTCCCACAGGTGTCCCGATGAAAACGGTACCTCACATGTGTGGGTGCACCTACCTGGCCGTCAAGGGGAAAGCCTAAAACACAAGTAACCCCAAGTCTGTTGTCAGAGGGAAATCTCAGACATTCTGCCGACCGGCGCAACTTACAGATATGGGCCTCGGGTGTCCAAGCCACCGAGGAAAACAGGGAACCCCATGCATTTTCGAAAAGAGGACACCCGTGGGAATCCGCAGAGGTGTGATTTGCGCCCATCGCCCCAGATTTTTTTACCCAGACAGCCCTGCAAAGTCGGAAATGTGGGGAAAAAAACGCTTTTTCCGCACATTTCGCTCGCCGCACCCATCGAAACACGCCCCCCACAACACATGGCCTACCGTCCCGCGTTCCCACAGGTGTCCCGATGAAAACGGTACCTCACATGTGTGGGTGCACCTACCTGGCCGCCAAGGGGAAAGCCTAAAACACAAGTAACCCCAAGTCTGTTGTCAGAGGGAAATCTCAGACATTCTGCCGACTGGCGCAACTTACAGATATGGGCCTCGGGTGTCCAAGCCACCGAGGAAAACAGGGAACCCCATGCATTTTCGAAAAGAGGACACCCGTGGGAATCCGCAGAGGTGTGATTTGCGCCCATCGCCCCAGATTTTTTTACCCAGACAGCCCCGCAAAGTCGGAAATGTGGGGAAAAAAACGCTTTTTCCGCACATTTCGCTCGCCGCACCCATCGAAACACGCCCCCCACAACACATGGCCTACCGTCCCGCGTTCCCACAGGTGTCCCGATGAAAACGGTACCTCACATGTGTGGGTGCACCTACCTGGCCGCCAAGGGGAAAGCCTAAAACACAAGTAACCCCAAGTCTGTTGTCAGAGGGAAATCTCAGACATTCTGCCGACCGGCGCAACTTACAGATATGGGCCTCGGGTGTCCAAGCCACCGAGGAAAACAGGGAACCCCATGCATTTTCGAAAAGAGGACACCCGTGGGAATCCGCAGAGGTGTGATTTGCGCCCATCGCCCCAGATTTTTTTACCCAGACAGCCCTGCAAAGTCGGAAATGTGGGGAAAAAAACGCTTTTTCCGCACATTTCGCTCGCCGCACCCATCGAAACACGCCAACCACAACACATGGCCTACCGTCCCGCGTTCCCACAGGTGTCCCGATGAAAACGGTACCTCACATGTGTGGGTGCACCTACCTGGCCGCTAAGGGGAAAGCCTAAAACACAAGTAACCCCAAGTCTGTTGTCAGAGGGAAATCTCAGACATTCTGCCGACCGGCGCAACTTACAGATATGGGCCTCGGGTGTCCAAGCCACCGAGGAAAACAGGGAACCCCATGCATTTTCGAAAAGAGGACACCCGTGGGAATCCGCAGAGGTGTGATTTGCGCCCATCGCCCCAGATTTTTTTACCCAGACAGCCCTGCAAAGTCGGAAATGTGGGGGAAAAAACGCTTTTTCCGCACATTTCGCTCGCCGCACCCATCGAAACACGCCCCCCACAACACATGGCCTACCGTCCCGCGTTCCCACAGGTGTCCCGATGAAAACGGTACCTCACATGTGTGGGTGCACCTACCTGGCCGCCAAGGGGAAAGCCTAAAACACAAGTAACCCCAAGTCTGTTGTCAGAGGGAAATCTCAGACATTCTGCCGACCGGCGCAACTTACAGATATGGGCCTCGGGTGTCCAAGCCACCGAGGAAAACAGGGAACCCCATGCATTTTTGAAAAGAGGACACCCGTGGGAATCCGCAGAGGTGTGATTTGCGCCCATCGCCCCAGATTTTTTTACCCAGACAGCCCTGCAAAGTCGGAAATGTGGGGAAAAAAACGCTTTTTCCGCACATTTCGCTCGCCGCACCCATCGAAACACGCCCCCCACAACACATGGCCTACCGTCCCGCGTTCCCACAGGTGTCCCGATGAAAACGGTACCTCACATGTGTGGGTGCACCTACCTGGCCGCCAAGGGGAAAGCCTAAAACACAAGTAACCCCAAGTCTGTTGTCAGAGGGAAATCTCAGACATTCTGCCGACTGGCGCAACTTACAGATATGGGCCTCGGGTGTCCAAGCCACCGAGGAAAACAGGGAACCCCATGCATTTTCGAAAAGAGGACACCCGTGGGAATCCGCAGAGGTGTGATTTGCGCCCATCGCCCCAGATTTTTTTACCCAGACAGCCCCGCAAAGTCGGAAATGTGGGGAAAAAAACGCTTTTTCCGCACATTTCGCTCGCCGCACCCATCGAAACACGCCCCCCACAACACATGGCCTACCGTCCCGCGTTCCCACAGGTGTCCCGATGAAAACGGTACCTCACATGTGTGGGTGCACCTACCTGGCCGTCAAGGGGAAAGCCTAAAACACAAGTAACCCCAAGTCTGTTGTCAGAGGGAAATCTCAGACATTCTGCCGACCGGCGCATCTTACAGATATGGGCCTCGGGTGTCCAAGCCACCGAGGAAAACAGGGAACCCCATGCATTTTCGAAAAGAGGACACCCGTGGGAATCCGCAGAGGTGTGATTTGCGCCCATCGCCCCAGATTTTTTTACCCAGACAGCCCTGCAAAGTCGGAAATGTGGGGAAAAAAACGCTTTTTCCGCACATTTCGCTCGCCGCACCCATCGAAACACGCCCCCCACAACACATGGCCTACCGTCCCGCGTTCCCACAGGTGTCCCGATGAAAACGGTACCTCACATGTGTGGGTGCACCTACCTGGCCGCCAAGGGGAAAGCCTAAAACACAAGTAACCCCAAGTCTGTTGTCAGAGGGAAATCTCAGACATTCTGCCGACCGGCGCAACTTACAGATATGGGCCTCGGGTGTCCAAGCCACCGAGGAAAACAGGGAACCCCATGCATTTTCGAAAAGAGGACACCCGTGGGAATCCGCAGAGGTGTGATTTGCGCCCATCGCCCCAGATTTTTTTACCCAGACAGCCCTGCAAAGTCGGAAATGTGGGGAAAAAAACGCTTTTTCCGCACATTTCGCTCGCCGCACCCATCGAAACACGCCCCCCACAACACATGGCCTACCGTCCCGCGTTCCCACAGGTGTCCCGATGAAAACGGTACCTCACATGTGTGGGTGCACCTACCTGGCCGCCAAGGGGAAAGCCTAAAACACAAGTAACCCCAAGTCTGTTGTCAGAGGGAAATCTCAGACATTCTGCCGACCGGCGCAACTTACAGATATGGGCCTCGGGTGTCCAAGCCACCGAGGAAAACAGGGAACCCCATGCATTTTCGAAAAGAGGACACCCGTGGGAATCCGCAGAGGTGTGATTTGCGCCCATCACCCCAGATTTTTTTACCCAGACAGCCCTGCAAAGTCGGAAATGTGGGGAAAAAAACGCTTTTTCCGCACATTTCGCTCGCCGCACCCATCGAAACACGCCCCCCACAACACATGGCCTACCGTCCCGCGTTCCCACAGGTGTCCCGATGAAAACGGTACCTCACATGTGTGGGTGCACCTACCTGGTCGCCAAGGGGAAATCCTAAAACACAAGTAACCCCAAGTCTGTTGTCAGAGGGAAATCTCAGACATTCTGCCGACCGGCGCAACTTACAGATATGGGCCTCGGGTGTCCAAGCCACCGAGGAAAACAGGGAACCCCATGCATTTTCGAAAAGAGGACACCCGTGGGAATCCGCAGAGGTGTGATTTGTGCCCATCGCCCCAGATTTGTTTACCCAGACAGCCCTGCAAAGTCGGAAATGTGGGGAAAAAAACGCTTTTTCCGCACATTTCGCTCGCCGCACCCATCGAAACACGCCCCCCACAACACATGGCCTACCGTCCCGCGTTCCCACAGGTGTCCCGATGAAAACGGTACCTCACATGTGTGGGTGCACCTACCTGGCCGCCAAGGGGAAAGCCTAAAACACAAGTAACCCCAAGTCTGTTGTCAGAGGGAAATCTCAGACATTCTGCCGACCGGCGCAACTTACAGATATGGGCCTCGGGTGTCCAAGCCACCGAGGAAAACAGGGAACCCCATGGATTTTCGAAAAGAGGACACCCGTGGGAATCCGCAGAGGTGTGATTTGCGCCCATCGCCCCAGATTTTTTTACCCAGACAGCCCTGCAAAGTCGGAAATGTGGGGAAAAAAACGCTTTTTCCGCACATTTCGCTCGCCGCACCCATCGAAACACGCCCCCCACAACACATGGCCTACCGTCCCGCGTTCCCACAGGTGTCCCGATGAAAACGGTACCTCACATGTGTGGGTGCACCTACCTGGCCGCCAAGGGGAAAGCCTAAAACACAAGTAACCCCAAGTCTGTTGTCAGAGGGAAATCTCAGACATTCTGCGACCGGCGCAACTTACAGATATGGGCCTCGGGTGTCCAAGCCACCGAGGAAAACAGGGAACCCCATGCATTTTCGAAAAGAGGACACCCGTGGGAATCCGCAGAGGTGTGATTTGCGCCCATCGCCCCAGATTTTTTTACCCAGACAGCCCTGCAAAGTCGGAAATGTGGGAAAAAAACGCTTTTTCCGCACATTTCGCTCGCCGCACCCATCGAAACACACCCCCACAACACATGGCCTACCGTCCCGCGTTCCCACAGGTGTCCCGATGAAAACGGTACCTCACGTGTGGGTGCACCTACCTGGCCGCCAAGGGGAAAGCCTAAAACACAAGTAACCCCAAGTCTGTTGTCAGAGGGAAATCTCAGACATTCTGCCGACCGGCGCAACTTACAGATATGGGCCTCGGGTGTCCAAGCCACCGAGGAAAACAGGGAACCCCATGCATTTTCGAAAAGAGGACACCCGTGGGAATCCGCAGAGGTGTGATTTGCGCCCATCGCCCCAGATTTTTTTACCCAGACAGCCCTGCAAAGTCGGAAATGTGGGGAAAAAAACGCTTTTTCCGCACATTTCGCTCGCCGCACCCATCGAAACACGCCCCCCACAACACATGGCCTACCGTCCCGCGTTCCCACAGGTGTCCCGATGAAAACGGTACCTCACATGTGTGGGTGCACCTACCTGGCCGCCAATGGGAAAGCCTAAAACACAAGTAACCCCAAGTCTGTTGTCAGAGGGAAATCTCAGACATTCTGCCGACCGGCGCAACTTACAGATATGGGCCTCGGGTGTCCAAGCCACCGAGGAAAACAGGGAACCCCATGCATTTTCGAAAAGAGGACACCCGTGGGAATCCGCAGAGGTGTGATTTGCGCCCATCGCCCCAGATTTTTTTACCCAGACAGCCCTGCAAAGTCGGAAATGTGGGGAAAAAAACGCTTTTTCCGCACATTTCGCTCGCCGCACCCATCGAAACACGCCCCCCACAACACATGGCCTACCGTCCCGCGTTCCCACAGGTGTCCCGATGAAAACGGTACCTCACATGTGTGGGTGCACCTACCTGGCCGCCAAGGGGAAAGCCTAAAACACAAGTAACCCCAAGTCTGTTGTCAGAGGGAAATCTCAGACATTCTGCCGACCGGCGCAACTTACAGATATGGGCCTCGGGTGTCCAAGCCACCGAGGAAAACAGGGAACCCCATGCATTTTCGAAAAGAGGACACCCGTGGGAATCCGCAGAGGTGTGATTTGCGCCCATCGCCCCAGATTTTTTTACCCAGACAGCCCTGCAAAGTCGGAAATGTGGGGAAAAAAACGCTTTTTCCGCACATTTCGCTCGCCGCACCCATCGAAACACGCCCCCACAACACATGGCCTACCGTCCCGCGTTCCCACAGGTGTCCCGATGAAAACGGTACCTCACATGTGTGGGTGCACCTACCTGGCCGCCAAGGGGAAAGCCTAAAACACAAGTAACCCCAAGTCTGTTGTCAGAGGGAAATCTCAGACATTCTGCCGACCGGCGCAACTTACAGATATGGGCCTCGGGTGTCCAAGCCACCGAGGAAAACAGGGAACCCCATGCATTTTCGAAAAGAGGACACCCGTGGGAATCCGCAGAGGTGTGATTTGCGCCCATCGCCCCAGATTTTTTTACCCAGACAGCCCTGCAAAGTCGGAAATGTGGGGAAAAAACGCTTTTTCCGCACATTTCGCTCGCCGCACCCATCGAAACACGCCCCCCACAACACATGGCCTACCGTCCCGCGTTCCCACAGGTGTCCCGATGAAAACGGTACCTCACATGTGTGGGTGCACCTACCTGGCTGCCAAGGGGAAAGCCTAAAACACAAGTAACCCCAAGTCTGTTGTCAGAGGGAAATCTCAGACATTCTGCCGACCGGCGCAACTTACAGATATGGGCCTCGGGTGTCCAAGCCACCGAGGAAAACAGGGAACCCCATGCATTTTCGAAAAGAGGACACCCGTGGGAATCCGCAGAGGTGTGATTTGCGCCCATCGCCCCAAATTTTTTTACCCAGACAGCCCTGCAAAGTCGGAAATGTGGGGAAAAAAACGCTTTTTCCGCACATTTCGCTCGCCGCACCCATCGAAACACGCCCCCCACAACACATGGCCTACCGTCCCGCGTTCCCACAGGTGTCCCGATGAAAACGGTACCTCACATGTGTGGGTGCACCTACCTGGCCGCCAAGGGGAAAGCCTAAAACACAAGTAACCCCAAGTCTGTTGTCAGAGGGAAATCTCAGACATTCTGCCGACCGGCGCAACTTACAGATATGGGCCTCGGGTGTCCAAGCCACCGAGGAAAACAGGGAACCCCATGCATTTTCGAAAAGAGGACACCCGTGGGAATCCGCAGAGGTGTGATTTGCGCCCATCGCCCCAGATTTTTTTACCCAGACAGCCCTGCAAAGTCGGAAATGTGGGGAAAAAAACGCTTTTTCCGCACATTTCGCTCGCCGCACCCATCGAAACACGCCCCCCACAACACATGGCCTACCGTCCCGCGTTCCCACAGGTGTCCCGATGAAAACGGTACCTCACATGTGTGGGTGCACCTACCTGGCCGCCAAGGGGAAAGCCTAAAACACAAGTAACCCCAAGTCTGTTGTCAGAGGGAAATCTCAGACATTCTGCCGACCGGCGCAACTTACAGATATGGGCCTCGGGTGTCCAAGCCACCGAGGAAAACAGGGAACCCCATGCATTTTCGAAAAGAGGACACCCGTGGGAATCCGCAGAGGTGTGATTTGCGCCCATCGCCCCAGATTTTTTTACCCAGACAGCCCTGCAAAGTCGGAAATGTGGGGAAAAAAACGCTTTTTCCGCACATTTCGCTCGCCGCACCCATCGAAACACGCCCCCACAACACATGGCCTACCGTCCCGCGTTCCCACAGGTGTCCCGATGAAAACGGTACCTCACATGTGTGGGTGCACCTACCTGGCCGCCAAGGGGAAAGCCTAAAACACAAGTAACCCCAAGTCTGTTGTCAGAGGGAAATCTCAGACATTCTGCCGACCGGCGCAACTTACAGATATGGGCCTCGGGTGTCCAAGCCACCGAGGAAAACAGGGAACCCCATGCATTTTCGAAAAGAGGACACCCGTGGGAATCCGCAGAGGTGTGATTTGCGCCCATCGCCCCAGATTTTTTTTACCCAGACAGCCCTGCAAAGTTGGAAATGTGGGGAAAAAAACGCTTTTTCCGCACATTTCGCTCGCCGCACCCATCGAAACACGCCCCCAACAACACATGGCCTACCGTCCCGCGTTCCCACAGGTGTCCCGATGAAAACGGTACCTCACATGTGTGGGTGCACCTACCTGGCCGCCAAGGGGAAAGCCTAAAACACAAGTAACCCCAAGTCTGTTGTCAGAGGGAAATCTCAGACATTCTGCCGACCGGCGCAACTTACAGATATGGGCCTCGGGTGTCCAAGCCACCGAGGAAAACAGGGAACCCCATGCATTTTCGAAAAGAGGACACCCGTGGGAATCCGCAGAGGTGTGATTTGCGCCCATCGCCCCAGATTTTTTTACCCAGACAGCCCTGCAAAGTCGGAAATGTGGGGAAAAAAAAGCTTTTTCCGCACATTTCGCTCGCCGCACCCATCGAAACACGCCCCCCACAACACATGGCCTACCGTCCCGCGTTCCCACAGGTGTCCCGATGAAAACGGTACCTCACATGTGTGGGTGCACCTACCTGGCCGCCAAGGGGAAAGCCTAAAACACAAGTAACCCCAAGTCTGTTGTCAGAGGGAAATCTCAGACATTCTGCCGACCGGCGCAACTTACAGATATGGGCCTCGGGTGTCCAAGCCACCGAGGAAAACAGGGAACCCCATGCATTTCCCAAAAGAGGACACCCGTGGGAATCCGCAGAGGTGTGATTTGCGCCCATCGCCCCAGATTTTTTTACCCAGACAGCCCTGCAAAGTCGGAAATGTGGGGGAAAAAACGCTTTTTCCGCACATTTCGCTCGCCGCACCCATCGAAACACGCCCCCCACAACACATGGCCTACCGTCCCGCGTTCCCACAGGTGTCCCGATGAAAACGGTACCTCACATGTGTGGGTGCACCTACCTGGCCGCCAAGGGGAAAGCCTAAAACACAAGTAACCCCAAGTCTGTTGTCAGAGGGAAATCTCAGACATTCTGCCGACCGGCGCAGCTTACAGATATGGGCCTCGGGTGTCCAAGCCACCGAGGAAAACAGGGAACCCCATGCATTTTCGAAAAGAGGACACCCGTGGGAATCCGCAGAGGTGTGATTTGCGCCCATCGCCCCAGATTTTTTTACCCAGACAGCCCTGCAAAGTCGGAAATGTGGGGAAAAAAACGCTTTTTCCGCACATTTCGCTCGCCGCACCCATCGAAACACGCCCCCCACAACACATGGCCTACCGTCCCGCGTTCCCACAGGTGTCCCGATGAAAACGGTACCTCACATGTGTGGGTGCACCTACCTGGCCGCCAAGGGGAAAGCCTAAAACACAAGTAACCCCAAGTCTGTTGTCAGAGGGAAATCTCAGACATTCTGCCGACCGGCGCAACTTACAGATATGGGCCTCGGGTGTCCAAGCCACCGAGGAAAACAGGGAACCCCATGCATTTTCGAAAAGAGGACACCCGTGGGAATCCGCAGAGGTGTGATTTGCGCCCATCGCCCCAAATTTTTTTACCCAGACAGCCCTGCAAAGTCGGAAATGTGGGGAAATAAACGCTTTTTCCGCACATTTCGCTCGCCGCACCCATCGAAACACGCCCCCCACAACACATGGCCTACCGTCCCGCGTTCCCACAGGTGTCCCGATGAAAACGGTACCTCACATGTGTGGGTGCACCTACCTGGCCGCCAAGGGGAAAGCCTAAAACACAAGTAACCCCAAGTCTGTTGTCAGAGGGAAATCTCAGACATTCTGCCGACCGGCGCAACTTACAGATATGGGCCTCGGGTGTCCAAGCCACCGAGGAAAACAGGGAACCCCATGCATTTTCGAAAAGAGGACACCCGTGGGAATCCGCAGAGGTGTGATTTGCGCCCATCGCCCCAGATTTTTTTACCCAGACAGCCCTGCAAAGTCGGAAATGTGGGGAAAAAAACGCTTTTTCCGCACATTTCGCTCGCCGCACCCATCGAAACACGCCCCCACAACACATGGCCTACCGTCCCGCGTTCCCACAGGTGTCCCGATGAAAACTGTACCTCACATGTGTGGGTGCACCTACCTGGCCGCCAAGGGGAAAGCCTAAAACACAAGTAACCCCAAGTCTGTTGTCAGAGGGAAATCTCAGACATTCTGCCGACCGGCGCAACTTACAGATATGGGCCTCGGGTGTCCAAGCCACCGAGGAAAACAGGGAACCCCATGCATTTTCGAAAAGAGGACACCCGTGGGAATCCGCAGAGGTGTGATTTGCGCCCATCGCCCCAGATTTTTTTACCCAGACAGCCCTGCAAAGTCGGAAATGTGGGGAAAAAAACGCTTTTTCCGCACATTTCGCTCGCCGCACCCATCGAAACACGCCCCCACAACACATGGCCTACCGTCCCGCGTTCCCACAGGTGTCTCGATGAAAACGGTACCTCACATGTGTGGGTGCACCTACCTGGCCGCCAAGGGGAAAGCCTAAAACACAAGTAACCCCAAGTCTGTTGTCAGAGGGAAATCTCAGACATTCTGCCGACCGGCGCAACTTACAGATATGGGCCTCGGGTGTCCAAGCCACCGAGGAAAACAGGGAACCCCATGCATTTTCGAAAAGAGGACACCCGTGGGAATCCGCAGAGGTGTGATTTGCGCCCATCGCCCCAGATTTTTTTACCCAGACAGCCCTGCAAAGTCGGAAATGTGGGGAAAAAAACGCTTTTTCCGCACATTTCGCTCGCCGCACCCATCGAAACACGCCCCCACAACACATGGCCTACCGTCCCGCGTTCCCACAGGTGTCCCGATGAAAACGGTACCTCACATGTGTGGGTGCACCTACCTGGCCGCCAAGGGGAAAGCCTAAAACACAAGTAACCCCAAGTCTGTTGTCAGAGGGAAATCTCAGACATTCTGCCGACCGGCGCAACTTACAGATATGGGCCTCGGGTGTCCAAGCCACCGAGGAAAACAGGGAACCCCATGCATTTTCGAAAAGAGGACACCCGTGGGAATCCGCAGAGGTGTGATTTGCGCCCATCGCCCCAGATTTTTTTACCCAGACAGCCCTGCAAAGTCGGAAATGTGGGGAAAAAACGCTTTTTCCGCACATTTCGCTCGCCGCACCCATCGAAACACGCCCCCCACAACACATGGCCTACCGTCCCGCGTTCCCACAGGTGTCCCGATGAAAACGGTACCTCACATGTGTGGGTGCACCTACCTGGCCGCCAAGGGGAAAGCCTAAAACACAAGTAACCCCAAGTCTGTTGTCAGAGGGAAATCTCAGACATTCTGCCGACCGGCGCAACTTACAGATATGGGCCTCGGGTGTCCAAGCCACCGAGGAAAACAGGGAACCCCATGCATTTTCGAAAAGAGGACACCCGTGGGAATCCGCAGAGGTGTGATTTGCGCCCATCGCCCCAGATTTTTTTACCCAGACAGCCCTGCAAAGTCGGAAATGTGGGGAAAAAAACGCTTTTTCCGCACATTTCGCTCGCCGCACCCATCGAAACACGCCCCCCACAACACATGGCCTACCGTCCCGCGTTCCCACAGGTGTCCCGATGAAAACGGTACCTCACATGTGTGGGTGCACCTACCTGGCCGCCAAGGGGAAAGCCTAAAACACAAGTAACCCCAAGTCTGTTGTCAGAGGGAAATCTCAGACATTCTGCCGACCGGCGCAACTTACAGATATGGGCCTCGGGTGTCCAAGCCACCGAGGAAAACAGGGAACCCCATGCATTTTCGAAAAGAGGACACCCGTGGGAATCCGCAGAGGTGTGATTTGCGCCCATCGCCCCAAATTTTTTTACCCAGACAGCCCTGCAAAGTCGGAAATGTGGGGAAAAAACGCTTTTTCCGCACATTTCGCTCGCCGCACCCATCGAAACACGCCCCCCACAACACATGGCCTACCGTCCCGCGTTCCCACAGGTGTCCCGATGAAAACGGTACCTCACATGTGTGGGTGCACCTACCTGGCCGCCAAGGGGAAAGCCTAAAACACAAGTAACCCCAAGTCTGTTGTCAGAGGGAAATCTCAGACATTCTGCCGACCGGCGCAACTTACAGATATGGGCCTCGGGTGTCCAAGCCACCGAGGAAAACAGGGAACCCCATGCATTTTCGAAAAGAGGACACCCGTGGGAATCCGCAGAGGTGTGATTTGCGCCCATCGCCCCAGATTTTTTTACCCAGAACAGCCCTGCAAAGTCGGAAATGTGGGGAAAAAAACGCTTTTTCCGCACATTTCGCTCGCCGCACCCATCGAAACACGCCCCCCACAACACATGGCCTACCGTCCCGCGTTCCCACAGGTGTCCCGATGAAAACGGTACCTCACATGTGTGGGTGCACCTACCTGGCCGCCAAGGGGAAAGCCTAAAACACAAGTAACCCCAAGCTGTTGTCAGAGGGAAATCTCAGACATTCTGCCGACCGGCGCAACTTACAGATATGGGCCTCGGGTGTCCAAGCCACCGAGGAAACAGGGAACCCCATGCATTTTCGAAAAGAGGACACCCGTGGGGAATCCGCAGAGGTGTGATTTGCGCCCATCGCCCCAGATTTTTTTACCCAGAACAGCCCTGCAAAGTCGGAAATGTGGGGAAAAAACGCTTTTTCCGCACATTTCGCTCGCCGCACCCATCGAAACACGCCCCCCACAACACATGGCCTACCGTCCCGCGTTCCCACAGGTGTCCGATGAAAACGGTACCTCACATGTGTGGGTGCACCTACCTGGCCGCCAAGGGGAAAGCCTAAAACACAAGTAACCCAAGTCTGTTGTCAGAGGGAAATCTCAGACATTCTGCCGACCGGCGCAACTTACAGATATGGGCCTCGGGTGTCCAAGCCACCGAGGAAAACAGGGAACCCCATGCATTTTCGAAAAGAGGACACCCGTGGGAATCCGCAGAGGTGTGATTTGCGCCCATCGCCCCAGATTTTTTTACCCAGACAGCCCTGCAAAGTCGGAAATGTGGGGAAAACACGCTTTTTCCGCACATTTCGCTCGCCGCACCCATCGAAACACGCCCCCAACAACACATGGCCTACCGTCCCGCGTTCCCACAGGTGTCCCGATGAAAACGGTACCTCACATGTGTGGGTGCACCTACCTGGCCGCCAAGGGGAAAGCCTAAAACACAAGTAACCCCAAGTCTGTTGTCAGAGGGAAATCTCAGACATTCTGCCGACCGGCGCAACTTACAGATATGGGCCTCGGGTGTCCAAGCCACCGAGGAAAACAGGGAACCCCATGCATTTTCGAAAAGAGGACACCCGTGGGAATCCGCAGAGGTGTGATTTGCGCCCATCGCCCCAGATTTTTTTACCCAGACAGCCCTGCAAAGTCGGAAATGTGGGGAAAAAAAGCTTTTTCCGCACATTTCGCTCGCCGCACCCATCGAAACACGCCCCCCACAACACATGGCCTACCGTCCCGCGTTCCCACAGGTGTCCCGATGAAAACGGTACCTCACATGTGTGGGTGCACCTACCTGGCCGCCAAGGGGAAAGCCTAAAACACAAGTAACCCCAAGTCTGTTGTCAGAGGGAAATCTCAGACATTCTGCCGACCGGCGCAACTTACAGATATGGGCCTCGGGTGTCCAAGCCACCGAGGAAAACAGGGAACCCCATGCATTTTCGAAAAGAGGACACCCGTGGGAATCCGCAGAGGTGTGATTTGCGCCCATCGCCCCAGATTTTTTTACCCAGACAGCCCTGCAAAGTCGGAAATGTGGGGAAAAAAACGCTTTTTCCGCACATTTCGCTCGCCGCACCCATCGAAACACGCCCCCCACAACACATGGCCTACCGTCCCGCGTTCCCACAGGTGTCCCGATGAAAACGGTACCTCACATGTGTGGGTGCACCTACCTGGCCGCCAAGGGGAAAGCCTAAAACACAAGTAACCCCAAGTCTGTTGTCAGAGGGAAATCTCAGACATTCTGCCGACCGGCGCAACTTACAGATATGGGCCTCGGGTGTCCAAGCCACCGAGGAAAACAGGGAACCCCATGCATTTTCGAAAAGAGGACACCCGTGGGAATCCGCAGAGGTGTGATTTGCGCCCATCGCCCCAGATTTTTTTACCCAGACAGCCCTGCAAAGTCGGAAATGTGGGGAAAAAAACGCTTTTTCCGCACATTTCGCTCGCCGCACCCATCGAAACACGCCCCCACAACACATGGCCTACCGTCCCGCGTTCCCACAGGTGTCCCGATGAAAACGGTACCTCACATGTGTGGGTGCACCTACCTGGCCGCCAAGGGGAAAGCCTAAAACACAAGTAACCCCAAGTCTGTTGTCAGAGGGAAATCTCAGACATTCTGCCGACCGGCGCAACTTACAGATATGGGCCTCGGGTGTCCAAGCCACCGAGGAAAACAGGGAACCCCATGCATTTTCGAAAAGAGGACACCCGTGGGAATCCGCAGAGGTGTGATTTGCGCCCATCGCCCCAGATTTTTTTACCCAGACAGCCCTGCAAAGTCGGAAATGTGGGGAAAACACGCTTTTTCCGCACATTTCGCTCGCCGCACCCATCGAAACACGCCCCCAACAACACATGGCCTACCGTCCCGCGTTCCCACAGGTGTCCCGATGAAAACGGTACCTCACATGTGTGGGTGCACCTACCTGGCCGCCAAGGGGAAAGCCTAAAACACAAGTAACCCCAAGTCTGTTGTCAGAGGGAAATCTCAGACATTCTGCCGACCGGCGCAACTTACAGATATGGGCCTCGGGTGTCCAAGCCACCGAGGAAAACAGGGAACCCCATGCATTTTCGAAAAGAGGACACCCGTGGGAATCCGCAGAGGTGTGATTTGCGCCCATCGCCCCAGATTTTTTTACCCAGACAGCCCTGCAAAGTCGGAAATGTGGGGAAAAAAAAGCTTTTTCCGCACATTTCGCTCGCCGCACCCATCGAAACACGCCCCCCACAACACATGGCCTACCGTCCCGCGTTCCCACAGGTGTCCCGATGAAAACGGTACCTCACATGTGTGGGTGCACCTACCTGGCCGCCAAGGGGAAAGCCTAAAACACAAGTAACCCCAAGTCTGTTGTCAGAGGGAAATCTCAGACATTCTGCCGACCGGCGCAACTTACAGATATGGGCCTCGGGTGTCCAAGCCACCGAGGAAAACAGGGAACCCCATGCATTTCCCAAAAGAGGACACCCGTGGGAATCCGCAGAGGTGTGATTTGCGCCCATCGCCCCAGATTTTTTTACCCAGACAGCCCTGCAAAGTCGGAAATGTGGGGAAAAAAACGCTTTTTCCGCACATTTCGCTCGCCGCACCCATCGAAACACGCCCCCCACAACACATGGCCTACCGTCCCGCGTTCCCACAGGTGTCCCGATGAAAACGGTACCTCACATGTGTGGGTGCACCTACCTGGCCGCCAAGGGGAAAGCCTAAAACACAAGTAACCCCAAGTCTGTTGTCAGAGGGAAATCTCAGACATTCTGCCGACCGGCGCAGCTTACAGATATGGGCCTCGGGTGTCCAAGCCACCGAGGAAAACAGGGAACCCCATGCATTTTCGAAAAGAGGACACCCGTGGGAATCCGCAGAGGTGTGATTTGCGCCCATCGCCCCAGATTTTTTTACCCAGACAGCCCTGCAAAGTCGGAAATGTGGGGAAAAAAACGCTTTTTCCGCACATTTCGCTCGCCGCACCCATCGAAACACGCCCCCCACAACACATGGCCTACCGTCCCGCGTTCCCACAGGTGTCCCGATGAAAACGGTACCTCACATGTGTGGGTGCACCTACCTGGCCGCCAAGGGGAAAGCCTAAAACACAAGTAACCCCAAGTCTGTTGTCAGAGGGAAATCTCAGACATTCTGCCGACCGGCGCAACTTACAGATATGGGCCTCGGGTGTCCAAGCCACCGAGGAAAACAGGGAACCCCATGCATTTTCGAAAAGAGGACACCCGTGGGAATCCGCAGAGGTGTGATTTGCGCCCATCGCCCCAAATTTTTTTACCCAGACAGCCCTGCAAAGTCGGAAATGTGGGGAAAAAAACGCTTTTTCCGCACATTTCGCTCGCCGCACCCATCGAAACACGCCCCCCACAACACATGGCCTACCGTCCCGCGTTCCCACAGGTGTCCCGATGAAAACGGTACCTCACATGTGTGGGTGCACCTACCTGGCCGCCAAGGGGAAAGCCTAAAACACAAGTAACCCCAAGTCTGTTGTCAGAGGGAAATCTCAGACATTCTGCCGACCGGCGCAACTTACAGATATGGGCCTCGGGTGTCCAAGCCACCGAGGAAAACAGGGAACCCCATGCATTTTCGAAAAGAGGACACCCGTGGGAATCCGCAGAGGTGTGATTTGCGCCCATCGCCCCAGATTTTTTTACCCAGACAGCCCTGCAAAGTCGGAAATGTGGGGAAAAAAACGCTTTTTCCGCACATTTCGCTCGCCGCACCCATCGAAACACGCCCCCCACAACACATGGCCTACCGTCCCGCGTTCCCACAGGTGTCCCGATGAAAACGGTACCTCACATGTGTGGGTGCACCTACCTGGCCGCCAAGGGGAAAGCCTAAAACACAAGTAACCCCAAGTCTGTTGTCAGAGGGAAATCTCAGACATTCTGCCAACCGGCGCAACTTACAGATATGGGCCTCGGGTGTCCAAGCCACCGAGGAAAACAGGGAACCCCATGCATTTTCGAAAAGAGGACACCCGTGGGAATCCGCAGAGGTGTGATTTGCGCCCATCGCCCCAGATTTTTTTACCCAGACAGCCCTGCAAAGTCGGAAATGTGGGGAAAAAAACGCTTTTTCCGCACATTTCGCTCGCCGCACCCATCGAAACACGCCCCCACAACACATGGCCTACCGTCCCGCGTTCCCACAGGTGTCCCGATGAAAACGGTACCTCACATGTGTGGGTGCACCTACCTGGCCGCCAAGGGGAAAGCCTAAAACACAAGTAACCCCAAGTCTGTTGTCAGAGGGAAATCTCAGACATTCTGCCGACCGGCGCAACTTACAGATATGGGCCTCGAGTGTCCAAGCCACCGAGGAAAACAGGGAACCCCATGCATTTTCGAAAAGAGGACACCCGTGGGAATCCGCAGAGGTGTGATTTGCGCCCATCGCCCCAGATTTTTTTACCCAGACAGCCCTGCAAAGTCGGAAATGTGGGGAAAAAACGCTTTTTCCGCACATTTCGCTCGCCGCACCCATCGAAACACGCCCCCAACAACACATGGCCTACCGTCCCGCGTTCCCACAGGTGTCCCGATGAAAACGGTACCTCACATGTGTGGGTGCACCTACCTGGCCGCCAAGGGGAAAGCCTAAAACACAAGTAACCCCAAGTCTGTTGTCAGAGGGAAATCTCAGACATTCTGCCGACCGGCGCAACTTACAGATATGGGCCTCGGGTGTCCAAGCCACCGAGGAAAACAGGGAACCCCATGCATTTTCGAAAAGAGGACACCCGTGGGAATCCGCAGAGGTGTGATTTGCGCCCATCGCCCCAGATTTTTTTACCCAGACAGCCCTGCAAAGTCGGAAATGTGGGGAAAAAAACGCTTTTTCCGCACATTTCGCTCGCCGCACCCATCGAAACACGCCCCCCACAACACATGGCCTACCGTCCCGCGTTCCCACAGGTGTCCCGATGAAAACGGTACCTCACATGTGTGGGTGCACCTACCTGGCCGCCAAGGGGAAAGCCTAAAACACAAGTAACCCCAAGTCTGTTGTCAGAGGGAAATCTCAGACATTCTGCCGACTGGCGCAACTTACAGATATGGGCCTCGGGTGTCCAAGCCACCGAGGAAAACAGGGAACCCCATGCATTTTCGAAAAGAGGACACCCGTGGGAATCCGCAGAGGTGTGATTTGCGCCCATCGCCCCAGATTTTTTTACCCAGACAGCCCTGCAAAGTCGGAAATGTGGGGAAAAAAACGCTTTTTCCGCACATTTCGCTCGCCGCACCCATCGAAACACGCCCCCCACAACACATGGCCTACCGTCCCGCGTTCCCACAGGTGTCCCGATGAAAACGGTACCTCACATGTGTGGGTGCACCTACCTGGCCGCCAAGGGGAAAGCCTAAAACACAAGTAACCCCAAGTCTGTTGTCAGAGGGAAATCTCAGACATTCTGCCGACCGGCGCAACTTACAGATATGGGCCTCGGGTGTCCAAGCCACCGAGGAAAACAGGGAACCCCCTGCATTTTCGAAAAGAGGACACCCGTGGGAATCCGCAGAGGTGTGATTTGCGCCCATCGCCCCAGATTTTTTTACCCAGACAGCCCTGCAAAGTCGGAAATGTGGGGAAAAAAACGCTTTTTCCGCACATTTCGCTCGCCGCACCCATCGAAACACGCCCCCCACAACACATGGCCTACCGTCCCGCGTTCCCACAGGTGTCCCGATGAAAACGGTACCTCACATGTGTGGGTGCACCTACCTGGCCGCCAAGGGGAAAGCCTAAAACACAAGTAACCCCAAGTCTGTTGTCAGAGGGAAATCTCAGACATTCTGCCGACCGGCGCAACTTACAGATATGGGCCTCGGGTGTCCAAGCCACCGATGAAAACAGGGAACCCCATGCATTTTCGAAAAGAGGACACCCGTGGGAATCCGCAGAGGTGTGATTTGCGCCCATCACCCCAGATTTTTTTACCCAGACAGCCCTGCAAAGTCGGAAATGTGGGGAAAAAAACGCTTTTTCCGCACATTTCGCTCGCCGCACCCATCGAAACACGCCCCCCACAACACATGGCCTACCGTCCCGCGTTCCCACAGGTGTCCCGATGAAAACGGTACCTCACATGTGTGGGTGCACCTACCTGGTCGCCAAGGGGAAATCCTAAAACACAAGTAACCCCAAGTCTGTTGTCAGAGGGAAATCTCAGACATTCTGCCGACCGGCGCAACTTACAGATATGGGCCTCGGGTGTCCAAGCCACCGAGGAAAACAGGGAACCCCATGCATTTTCGAAAAGAGGACACCCGTGGGAATCCGCAGAGGTGTGATTTGTGCCCATCGCCCCAGATTTGTTTACCCAGACAGCCCTGCAAAGTCGGAAATGTGGGGAAAAAAACGCTTTTTCCGCACATTTCGCTCGCCGCACCCATCGAAACACGCCCCCCACAACACATGGCCTACCGTCCCGCGTTCCCACAGGTGTCCCGATGAAAACGGTACCTCACATGTGTGGGTGCACCTACCTGGCCGCCAAGGGGAACGCCTAAAACACAAGTAACCCCAAGTCTGTTGTCAGAGGGAAATCTCAGACATTCTGCCGACCGGCGCAACTTACAGATATGGGCCTCGGGTGTCCAAGCCACCGAGGAAAACAGGGAACCCCATGGATTTTCGAAAAGAGGACACCCGTGGGAATCCGCAGAGGTGTGATTTGCGCCCATCGCCCCAGATTTTTTTACCCAGACAGCCCTGCAAAGTCGGAAATGTGGGGAAAAAAACGCTTTTTCCGCACATTTCGCTCGCCGCACCCATCGAAACACGCCCCCCACAACACATGGCCTACCGTCCCGCGTTCCCACAGGTGTCCCGATGAAAACGGTACCTCACATGTGTGGGTGCACCTACCTGGCCGCCAAGGGGAAAGCCTAAAACACAAGTAACCCCAAGTCTGTTGTCAGAGGGAAATCTCAGACATTCTGCGACCGGCGCAACTTACAGATATGGGCCTCGGGTGTCCAAGCCACCGAGGAAAACAGGGAACCCCATGCATTTTCGAAAAGAGGACACCCGTGGGAATCCGCAGAGGTGTGATTTGCGCCCATCGCCCCAGATTTTTTTACCCAGACAGCCCTGCAAAGTCGGAAATGTGGGAAAAAAACGCTTTTTCCGCACATTTCGCTCGCCGCACCCATCGAAACACGCCCCCCACAACACATGGCCTACCGTCCCGCGTTCCCACAGGTGTCCCGATGAAAACGGTACTTCACGTGTGGGTGCACCTACCTGGCCGCCAAGGGGAAAGCCTAAAACACAAGTAACCCCAAGTCTGTTGTCAGAGGGAAATCTCAGACATTCTGCCGACCGGCGCAACTTACAGATATGGGCCTCGGGTGTCCAAGCCACCGAGGAAAACAGGGAACCCCATGCATTTTCGAAAAGAGGACACCCGTGGGAATCCACAGAGGTCTGCCTTGCGCAAATCGCCCCAGATTTTTTTACCCAGACAGCCCTGCAAAGTCGGAAATGTGGGGAAAAAAACGCTTTTTCCGCACATTTCGCTCGCCGCACCCATCGAAACACGCCCCCCACAACACATGGCCTACCGTCCCGCGTTCCCACAGGTGTCCCGATGAAAACGGTACCTCACATGTGTGGGTGCACCTACCTGGCCGCCAAGGGGAAAGCCTAAAACACAAGTAACCCCAAGTCTGTTGTCAGAGGGAAATCTCAGACATTCTGCCGACCGGCGCAACTTACAGATATGGGCCTCGGGTGTCCAAGCCACCGAGGAAAACAGGGAACCCCATGCATTTTCGAAAAGAGGACACCCGTGGGAATCCGCAGAGGTGTGATTTGCGCCCATCGCCCCAGATTTTTTTACCCAGACAGCCCTGCAAAGTCGGAAATGTGGGGAAAAAAACGCTTTTTCCGCACATTTCGCTCGCCGCACCCATCGAAACACGCCCCCCACAACACATGGCCTACCGTCCCGCATTCCCACAGGTGTCCCGATGAAAACGGTACCTCACATGTGTGGGTGCACCTACCTGGCCGCCAAGGGGAAAGCCTAAAACACAAGTAACCCCCAGTCTGTTGTCAGAGGGAAATCTCAGACATTCTGCCGACCGGCGCAACTTACAGATATGGGCCTCGGGTGTCCAAGCCACCGAGGAAAACAGGGAACCCCATGCATTTTCGAAAAGAGGACACCCGTGGGAATCCGCAGAGGTGTGATTTGCACCCATCGCCCCAGATTTTTTTACCCAGACAGCCCTGCAAAGTCGGAAATGTGGGGGAAAAAACGCTTTTTCCGCACATTTCGCTCGCCGCACCCATCGAAACATGCCCCCCACAACACATGGCCTACCGTCCCGCGTTCCCACAGGTGTCCTGATGAAAACGGTACCTCACATGTGTGGGTGCACCTACCTGGCTGCCAAGGGGAAAGCCTAAAACACAAGTAACCCCAAGTCTGTTGTCAGAGGGAAATCTCAGACATTCTGCCGACCGGCGCAACTTACAGATATGGGCCTCGGGTGTCCAAGCCACCGAGGAAAACAGGGAACCCCATGCATTTTCGAAAAGAGGACACCCGTGGGAATCCGCAGAGGTGTGATTTGCGCCCATCGCCCCAAATTTTTTTACCCAGACAGCCCTGCAAAGTCGGAAATGTGGGGAAAAAAACGCTTTTTCCGCACATTTCGCTCGCCGCACCCATCGAAACACGCCCCCCACAACACATGGCCTACCGTCCCGCGTTCCCACAGGTGTCCCGATGAAAACGGTACCTCACATGTGTGGGTGCACCTACCTGGCCGCCAAGGGGAAAGCCTAAAACACAAGTAACCCCAAGTCTGTTGTCAGAGGGAAATCTCAGACATTCTGCCGACCGGCGCAACTTACAGATATGGGCCTCGGGTGTCCAAGCCACCGAGGAAAACAGGGAACCCCATGCATTTTCGAAAAGAGGACACCCGTGGGAATCCGCAGAGGTGTGATTTGCGCCCATCGCCCCAGATTTTTTTACCCAGACAGCCCTGCAAAGTCGGAAATGTGGGGAAAAAAACGCTTTTTCCGCACATTTCGCTCGCCGCACCCATCGAAACACGCCCCCCACAACACATGGCCTACCGTCCCGCGTTCCCACAGGTGTCCCGATGAAAACGGTACCTCACATGTGTGGGTGCACCTACCTGGCCGCCAAGGGGAAAGCCTAAAACACAAGTAACCCCAAGTCTGTTGTCAGAGGGAAATCTCAGACATTCTGCCGACCGGCGCAACTTACAGATATGGGCCTCGGGTGTCCAAGCCACCGAGGAAAACAGGGAACCCCATGCATTTTCGAAAAGAGGACACCCGTGGGAATCCGCAGAGGTGTGATTTGCGCCCATCGCCCCAGATTTTTTTACCCAGACAGCCCTGCAAAGTCGGAAATGTGGGGAAAAAAACGCTTTTTCCGCACATTTCGCTCGCCGCACCCATCGAAACACGCCCCCACAACACATGGCCTACCGTCCCGCGTTCCCACAGGTGTCCCGATGAAAACGGTACCTCACATGTGTGGGTGCACCTACCTGGCCGCCAAGGGGAAAGCCTAAAACACAAGTAACCCCAAGTCTGTTGTCAGAGGGAAATCTCAGACATTCTGCCGACCGGCGCAACTTACAGATATGGGCCTCGGGTGTCCAAGCCACCGAGGAAAACAGGGAACCCCATGCATTTTCGAAAAGAGGACACCCGTGGGAATCCGCAGAGGTGTGATTTGCGCCCATCGCCCCAGATTTTTTTTACCCAGACAGCCCTGCAAAGTTGGAAATGTGGGGAAAAAAACGCTTTTTCCGCACATTTCGCTCGCCGCACCCATCGAAACACGCCCCCAACAACACATGGCCTACCGTCCCGCGTTCCCACAGGTGTCCCGATGAAAACGGTACCTCACATGTGTGGGTGCACCTACCTGGCCGCCAAGGGGAAAGCCTAAAACACAAGTAACCCCAAGTCTGTTGTCAGAGGGAAATCTCAGACATTCTGCCGACCGGCGCAACTTACAGATATGGGCCTCGGGTGTCCAAGCCACCGAGGAAAACAGGGAACCCCATGCATTTTCGAAAAGAGGACACCCGTGGGAATCCGCAGAGGTGTGATTTGCGCCCATCGCCCCAGATTTTTTTACCCAGACAGCCCTGCAAAGTCGGAAATGTGGGGAAAAAAAAGCTTTTTCCGCACATTTCGCTCGCCGCACCCATCGAAACACGCCCCCCACAACACATGGCCTACCGTCCCGCGTTCCCACAGGTGTCCCGATGAAAACGGTACCTCACATGTGTGGGTGCACCTACCTGGCCGCCAAGGGGAAAGCCTAAAACACAAGTAACCCCAAGTCTGTTGTCAGAGGGAAATCTCAGACATTCTGCCGACCGGCGCAACTTACAGATATGGGCCTCGGGTGTCCAAGCCACCGAGGAAAACAGGGAACCCCATGCATTTCCCAAAAGAGGACACCCGTGGGAATCCGCAGAGGTGTGATTTGCGCCCATCGCCCCAGATTTTTTTACCCAGACAGCCCTGCAAAGTCGGAAATGTGGGGGAAAAAACGCTTTTTCCGCACATTTCGCTCGCCGCACCCATCGAAACACGCCCCCCACAACACATGGCCTACCGTCCCGCGTTCCCACAGGTGTCCCGATGAAAACGGTACCTCACATGTGTGGGTGCACCTACCTGGCCGCCAAGGGGAAAGCCTAAAACACAAGTAACCCCAAGTCTGTTGTCAGAGGGAAATCTCAGACATTCTGCCGACCGGCGCAGCTTACAGATATGGGCCTCGGGTGTCCAAGCCACCGAGGAAAACAGGGAACCCCATGCATTTTCGAAAAGAGGACACCCGTGGGAATCCGCAGAGGTGTGATTTGCGCCCATCGCCCCAGATTTTTTTACCCAGACAGCCCTGCAAAGTCGGAAATGTGGGGAAAAAAACGCTTTTTCCGCACATTTCGCTCGCCGCACCCATCGAAACACGCCCCCCACAACACATGGCCTACCGTCCCGCGTTCCCACAGGTGTCCCGATGAAAACGGTACCTCACATGTGTGGGTGCACCTACCTGGCCGCCAAGGGGAAAGCCTAAAACACAAGTAACCCCAAGTCTGTTGTCAGAGGGAAATCTCAGACATTCTGCCGACCGGCGCAACTTACAGATATGGGCCTCGGGTGTCCAAGCCACCGAGGAAAACAGGGAACCCCATGCATTTTCGAAAAGAGGACACCCGTGGGAATCCGCAGAGGTGTGATTTGCGCCCATCGCCCCAAATTTTTTTACCCAGACAGCCCTGCAAAGTCGGAAATGTGGGGAAATAAACGCTTTTTCCGCACATTTCGCTCGCCGCACCCATCGAAACACGCCCCCCACAACACATGGCCTACCGTCCCGCGTTCCCACAGGTGTCCCGATGAAAACGGTACCTCACATGTGTGGGTGCACCTACCTGGCCGCCAAGGGGAAAGCCTAAAACACAAGTAACCCCAAGTCTGTTGTCAGAGGGAAATCTCAGACATTCTGCCGACCGGCGCAACTTACAGATATGGGCCTCGGGTGTCCAAGCCACCGAGGAAAACAGGGAACCCCATGCATTTTCGAAAAGAGGACACCCGTGGGAATCCGCAGAGGTGTGATTTGCGCCCATCGCCCCAGATTTTTTTACCCAGACAGCCCTGCAAAGTCGGAAATGTGGGGAAAAAAACGCTTTTTCCGCACATTTCGCTCGCCGCACCCATCGAAACACGCCCCCACAACACATGGCCTACCGTCCCGCGTTCCCACAGGTGTCCCGATGAAAACGGTACCTCACATGTGTGGGTGCACCTACCTGGCCGCCAAGGGGAAAGCCTAAAACACAAGTAACCCCAAGTCTGTTGTCAGAGGGAAATCTCAGACATTCTGCCGACCGGCGCAACTTACAGATATGGGCCTCGGGTGTCCAAGCCACCGAGGAAAACAGGGAACCCCATGCATTTTCGAAAAGAGGACACCCGTGGGAATCCGCAGAGGTGTGATTTGCGCCCATCGCCCCAGATTTTTTTACCCAGACAGCCCTGCAAAGTCGGAAATGTGGGGAAAAAAACGCTTTTTCCGCACATTTCGCTCGCCGCACCCATCGAAACACGCCCCCACAACACATGGCCTACCGTCCCGCGTTCCCACAGGTGTCTCGATGAAAACGGTACCTCACATGTGTGGGTGCACCTACCTGGCCGCCAAGGGGAAAGCCTAAAACACAAGTAACCCCAAGTCTGTTGTCAGAGGGAAATCTCAGACATTCTGCCGACCGGCGCAACTTACAGATATGGGCCTCGGGTGTCCAAGCCACCGAGGAAAACAGGGAACCCCATGCATTTTCGAAAAGAGGACACCCGTGGGAATCCGCAGAGGTGTGATTTGCGCCCATCGCCCCAGATTTTTTTACCCAGACAGCCCTGCAAAGTCGGAAATGTGGGGAAAAAAACGCTTTTTCCGCACATTTCGCTCGCCGCACCCATCGAAACACGCCCCCACAACACATGGCCTACCGTCCCGCGTTCCCACAGGTGTCCCGATGAAAACGGTACCTCACATGTGTGGGTGCACCTACCTGGCCGCCAAGGGGAAAGCCTAAAACACAAGTAACCCCAAGTCTGTTGTCAGAGGGAAATCTCAGACATTCTGCCGACCGGCGCAACTTACAGATATGGGCCTCGGGTGTCCAAGCCACCGAGGAAAACAGGGAACCCCATGCATTTTCGAAAAGAGGACACCCGTGGGAATCCGCAGAGGTGTGATTTGCGCCCATCGCCCCAGATTTTTTTACCCAGACAGCCCTGCAAAGTCGGAAATGTGGGGAAAAAACGCTTTTTCCGCACATTTCGCTCGCCGCACCCATCGAAACACGCCCCCCACAACACATGGCCTACCGTCCCGCGTTCCCACAGGTGTCCCGATGAAAACGGTACCTCACATGTGTGGGTGCACCTACCTGGCCGCCAAGGGGAAAGCCTAAAACACAAGTAACCCCAAGTCTGTTGTCAGAGGGAAATCTCAGACATTCTGCCGACCGGCGCAACTTACAGATATGGGCCTCGGGTGTCCAAGCCACCGAGGAAAACAGGGAACCCCATGCATTTTCGAAAAGAGGACACCCGTGGGAATCCGCAGAGGTGTGATTTGCGCCCATCGCCCCAGATTTTTTTACCCAGACAGCCCTGCAAAGTCGGAAATGTGGGGAAAAAAACGCTTTTTCCGCACATTTCGCTCGCCGCACCCATCGAAACACGCCCCCCACAACACATGGCCTACCGTCCCGCGTTCCCACAGGTGTCCCGATGAAAACGGTACCTCACATGTGTGGGTGCACCTACCTGGCCGCCAAGGGGAAAGCCTAAAACACAAGTAACCCCAAGTCTGTTGTCAGAGGGAAATCTCAGACATTCTGCCGACCGGCGCAACTTACAGATATGGGCCTCGGGTGTCCAAGCCACCGAGGAAAACAGGGAACCCCATGCATTTTCGAAAAGAGGACACCCGTGGGAATCCGCAGAGGTGTGATTTGCGCCCATCGCCCCAAATTTTTTTACCCAGACAGCCCTGCAAAGTCGGAAATGTGGGGAAAAAAACGCTTTTTCCGCACATTTCGCTCGCCGCACCCATCGAAACACGCCCCCCACAACACATGGCCTACCGTCCCGCGTTCCCACAGGTGTCCCGATGAAAACGGTACCTCACATGTGTGGGTGCACCTACCTGGCCGCCAAGGGGAAAGCCTAAAACACAAGTAACCCCAAGTCTGTTGTCAGAGGGAAATCTCAGACATTCTGCCGACCGGCGCAACTTACAGATATGGGCCTCGGGTGTCCAAGCCACCGAGGAAAACAGGGAACCCCATGCATTTTCGAAAAGAGGACACCCGTGGGAATCCGCAGAGGTGTGATTTGCGCCCATCGCCCCAGATTTTTTTACCCAGACAGCCCTGCAAAGTCGGAAATGTGGGGAAAAAAACGCTTTTTCCGCACATTTCGCTCGCCGCACCCATCGAAACACGCCCCCCACAACACATGGCCTACCGTCCCGCGTTCCCACAGGTGTCCCGATGAAAACGGTACCTCACATGTGTGGGTGCACCTACCTGGCCGCCAAGGGGAAAGCCTAAAACACAAGTAACCCCAAGTCTGTTGTCAGAGGGAAATCTCAGACATTCTGCCGACCGGCGCAACTTACAGATATGGGCCTCGGGTGTCCAAGCCACCGAGGAAAACAGGGAACCCCATGCATTTTCGAAAAGAGGACACCCGTGGGAATCCGCAGAGGTGTGATTTGCGCCCATCGCCCCAGATTTTTTTACCCAGACAGCCCTGCAAAGTCGGAAATGTGGGGAAAAAAACGCTTTTTCCGCACATTTCGCTCGCCGCACCCATCGAAACACGCCCCCACAACACATGGCCTACCGTCCCGCGTTCCCACAGGTGTCCCGATGAAAACGGTACCTCACATGTGTGGGTGCACCTACCTGGCCGCCAAGGGGAAAGCCTAAAACACAAGTAACCCCAAGTCTGTTGTCAGAGGGAAATCTCAGACATTCTGCCGACCGGCGCAACTTACAGATATGGGCCTCGGGTGTCCAAGCCACCGAGGA
Organism: Ambystoma mexicanum; assembly: GCF_040938575.1. Classification (NCBI taxonomy): domain Eukaryota; kingdom Metazoa; phylum Chordata; class Amphibia; order Caudata; family Ambystomatidae; genus Ambystoma; species Ambystoma mexicanum. Next base: position 927,524,270 of record NC_090931.1, on the reverse strand, counting down.
AAACAGGGAACCCCATGCATTTTCGAAAAGAGGACACCCGTGGGAATCCGCAGAGGTGTGATTTGCGCCCATCGCCCCAGATTTTTTTACCCAGACAGCCCTGCAAAGTCGGAAATGTGGGGAAAACACGCTTTTTCCGCACATTTCGCTCGCCGCACCCATCGAAACACGCCCCCAACAACACATGGCCTACCGTCCCGCGTTCCCACAGGTGTCCCGATGAAAACGGTACCTCACATGTGTGGGTGCACCTACCTGGCCGCCAAGGGGAAAGCCTAAAACACAAGTAACCCCAAGTCTGTTGTCAGAGGGAAATCTCAGACATTCTGCCGACCGGCGCAACTTACAGATATGGGCCTCGGGTGTCCAAGCCACCGAGGAAAACAGGGAACCCCATGCATTTTCGAAAAGAGGACACCCGTGGGAATCCGCAGAGGTGTGATTTGCGCCCATCGCCCCAGATTTTTTTACCCAGACAGCCCTGCAAAGTCGGAAATGTGGGGAAAAAAAAGCTTTTTCCGCACATTTCGCTCGCCGCACCCATCGAAACACGCCCCCCACAACACATGGCCTACCGTCCCGCGTTCCCACAGGTGTCCCGATGAAAACGGTACCTCACATGTGTGGGTGCACCTACCTGGCCGCCAAGGGGAAAGCCTAAAACACAAGTAACCCCAAGTCTGTTGTCAGAGGGAAATCTCAGACATTCTGCCGACCGGCGCAACTTACAGATATGGGCCTCGGGTGTCCAAGCCACCGAGGAAAACAGGGAACCCCATGCATTTCCCAAAAGAGGACACCCGTGGGAATCCGCAGAGGTGTGATTTGCGCCCATCGCCCCAGATTTTTTTACCCAGACAGCCCTGCAAAGTCGGAAATGTGGGGAAAAAAACGCTTTTTCCGCACATTTCGCTCGCCGCACCCATCGAAACACGCCCCCCACAACACATGGCCTACCGTCCCGCGTTCCCACAGGTGTCCCGATGAAAACGGTACCTCACATGTGTGGGTGCACCTACCTGGCCGCCAAGGGTGTCAAGACCGGTGGGGGGGTCTGTACTTCCGCTCTCTATATGGTAGAGGAGAGGCACAGAAGACCCCAGCCAAGATTCTCGATTACGGTAGCGATGGACGAGCAATCAAGGCCTAGCTTCTCAGGAGGTGATGCAGGCTGGTTCTTAAGTACAGGGTATCCCCAAGCCCCCACAAAGGAATGTCCACACACTGTATTACTGAAAACACAGTCTTTATATAATTAATATTCAAGGGTTATGTACACTTATCACAATAACGCACTTTGTGCTCAGGAAAATCAGCAATGGTAAATATCTACAATTCTAAAGTGGTACCACTAATATTAGACCTCATTAAAGTGCATTCACAATACTGTTAAAATGGCACACAGATCAATAAGAAGGAAACCAGCAATAGAGAGAGGAGAGATAACAGAGGGTTGAAACAATAGGCAGAATACTGGCCCCTACCACTGGACACAGTTCTGTGTGGAGATCCCCCCACCTGGGCAACCTGTAAAATAAAGAGATATAACACCAGCCCAGTCCGTATATTGTTCAATAGTCTATTTCTCTCCTATAATGTTTTTACCCCCCCAATGTACCTGGTGGAGTCGAGTTCTTCGAAGAGGCGTCGACAGATCCTTCTTGAATGACCCCCTTTTAAGCAGGAGTCACGGATCGTCGAGAGGCGTAGAGAAACGTCGAAGACCTCGGGGTTCGGCGACGGGGAATCGACGGCCCTTCTTGAATGCCTTCCCTTTCAAGCGGGAGGCACGGGGCGTCGAACGTCCGTCGACAAACGAGGTAGAACGATGTCGAAGAGGCGGCAGCTTCGTCCGAGCGGTGCTCGTCGGCGTCGGGGCGTCGGCGTCCTGCAAGGCGGAGGTGTGCGGGGCACCTCGATGACAATAGTTCTGGACCGCAAAGATTGTAGAGACGGGAGCCCAGCAAGGGCGTCGAGTCGCTCGAGTCTTTGGGATCGTGAGGTGGCGGGAAACCCACCGGCGGATTCTCCTCGGCGCGTTGGTCGTCCTCGACTTTCTCCGGCAGGGCAAAAGCGGTCGACGGTGCGGACGAGGGAGTCCTTCGAGTCAAATGTTCTTAGGCAAGGAGCGGACGGCTCCGGTCGTCGGCGGCACGGCGTCAAGTGGTTCCCACGGCTGGGCAACACAACTTCGACGGGCCTCCAGCGGTTACACAGACCTGCGAACCCTGGTCGACGGCAATGGACTTCGACAGCGTCGAGGTCCGGGTGCTTCACTTCGATCTCCTCGGCGGTCCCGTCTCGGGTCGGCAGCCTTTCGAGGGTCTGACTTCCAGGGCGCTTCGGCGAAGATTCAGCGGTGCTCGATGGTCCCTCGGAGCACGGGAAGAGGGCGCCTTACCAGGTCCTCTCTCGGGTCAGTCCTCGACGATTTCGACAACCTTCAGTTCCGTCGAAGCAAATGCCACAGCAAGTCTTCTTCTTCCAGCTGGACGTCGAGGATCAGCAAATCCAGTTACTCTTGAGTGGAGACTCAGCTTCTGAATGCTTCTGAACAATTTCCAGTGGTGAGAGGTCCCCAGATATACTATTCTGTCTCTCATCCACACTGCTGGCACACACACAGCAGCCAATCACACAGAAGGGCATTCATGCAGTCAGTCAGCCAATCAGGCACACAGTGCATTCAGGCCACACTCCTCCCTTTCAGACACTCACAACAAGGAATGTGGATTGGGACAAGTACCCAGCCATTCAACACTACACACTGCATTCAGGCCAGTTTCGGGCAGGGCTGTCTCAGTCTTTGTCTCTCATGCCAGAAACCAGACAACCACAACAAGGAGTGTATATTGGTCACACACTCCATTCACCCAGGTCCCACCCACAGGAGGTACCCATAACATACAGTCACTGGGAAGGCTCCAGTCAGTCTAGCTGGGCCTTTACAACAACACCATATATGGAACTTCCACCCAACAGCCAGTCAGGGGGAAGGGACAGAGTCAGGGCTTCCCAGGACTTTGGGAAAAACAAGATAACAGGCAATAGAAAGCAAGAGGCCACAGGGGCCATCTTGTTTCCTATCAGGAATCAACTGATTCCAATGGCAGGGCCTGGGTATCCCAAAATGGAGGACACCCAGAGCACCTGTCAAATTCAGCATGGAGCTGCCACCAGCCCATACCCTGCTCTGTGGGCCACCCACAGGTGCCCAAAAACATACACTAGGGGCACAGGGTTGTACCCCTACCCATGGGTGCCATAAGGGTATCCCATGGGTCTGTTCACCAAACCAAAAGAGAGCTGCACTGCCAGGAGTCCCTCATGGACTCCTGGGCAGAAAACATGACAGAACACACGGTAAAAACAGAAAAAGGACAAGGATTCAGAGGCCCTGTCCCTCAGATGCATTTCCGGCATCACAGTCGCCCCCCCCAGACTGAGGTGGAGGGTGCCTAATCTCCCACGGGATAGACACCCTCATCCAGACGGTCAACATACCTTCTGGAAAGGCCATCTGCATTATCGTGACTCTTCCCTGGTCTGTGCTCTATGGTGAAGTCTAGCCCTTGTAGGCTAATCGACCACCTGAGCAATTTCGGATTCTCACCCTTCATCTGCATAAGCCACTTCAGGGGCTTATGATCTGTTTGGACCTTGAAGGTGGACCCCGTAAGGTAGGGCCTAAAACGCCTAAGGCTCCAAACTATACTAAAACATTCCTTTTCAACAGTAGCCCACCTAAGTTCTCTACCCTTGAGTTGTCTACTGATGAATATGATAGGATGTTCTCTCCCTTTGTCATCTAACTGGGACAAGACAGCTCCAATTCCGGTGTCGCAGGCATCCGTCTGGACGATAAAGGGTCGGCTGTAGTCAGGCGCACTCAACACAGGTGCCCTACACAGACTTTCTTTCAAGCCATCAAAGGCCCTCTGACAGTCTTCAGTCCAATTAACCTTCCTAGGCTGTTTGGGTGAAGTTAGAGCTGTCAGGGGTGCAGCTATGGTTCCATAGTCTGCCATGAAATTGCGATAGTACCCAGTGAGGCCCAAAAAGGCTCTCACCTGGGTTTGAGTAGTGGGAGTCTCCCAGTTCTGTACGTCCTGTACTTTACTGGAGAGAGGTTGGATTTGACCCCCTCCTACCTCATGACCAAGATAGGTAACTTTCCCCTGAGCTATCTGGCACTTGGTGGCCTTGATAGTGAGGTTAGCCCTTTTCAAGGCCTGCAACACCTTATCCAGATGTGTCAAATGCTCTTCCCAGGTGGAACTGTAGACGGCAATGTCGTCTAAGTAAGCCACACAAAAGGCTTCCAGCCCACTGAGCGCATGGTTGACCAATCTCTGGAAGGTGGCAGGGGCATTCTTCAACCCAAAGGGCATGACCCTAAACTGGTAGAGTCCCTCAGGTGTGGAGAATGCCGTCTTTTCCTTGGCATGGTCCGTCAGAGCTATTTGCCAATAGCCTGAGGTAAGGTCAAAGGTGCTCACAAATTTGGCAGCACCTATAGTGTCCACGAGCTCATCAGCCCTGGGCAATGGGTGCGCGTCAGTTTTGGTGACGGCATTGACTCCTCGGTAGTCCACACAGAACCTCCAATCCTTGGTACCCGCCGGGGAACTTGCCTTGGGGACAAGGACCACTGGACTGGACCAGGGACTGGTGGAGGGTTCAATAACACCCAGATCCAACATCTTGGCGACCTCAGCCTGGATGTGGTTTTTGACGGTATCTGACATACGATAGCTCCTGCTTTTGACAGGCACACTGTCACCAGTGTCAATTTCGTGCTTACACCACGGTGTAAGGCCCGGTGTCAGTGAAAACAGAGGGGCATACTGCTGGAGCAAAGCCCGGCAGGCCCTCTGCTGCTCTGTTGTCAAATCGGGAGAGAGTTGTACTCCCTCCACTGAGCCATCCTGAGGGTTGCTATGCAGCAAATCAGGAAGGGGCTCACTCTCATCCTCTTCTTGCCCTGAAGCTAGCAAGAGACATGAGACCTCTGCTCGCCTGTGGAAAGGCTTGAGCCTGTTGACATGGAATACCTGGGGGGCTACCCCAGAGGCTCCCATGTCCACCAGACAATTGACTTCGCCCATCTTGGAGATGATCCTGAAGGGTCCAGTCCACTTGTCTGCCAAAGCTCTAGGCTTGGTAGGCTCCATCACAAGGATTTCCTGTCCCGGAGTCCAATCCACTTGCGAAGCTTTCAGGTCATGCCAGTACTTATTCAATTCCTGGCTGGCCTTGAGATTTGCTGTTGCCTGACCCATCATTTGTGTCATCCTCCGCCTGAGGCCTAACACATAGTCCCCCACTTGCTTGGCGGGACCTGGAGGGGTGGCTTCCAAGCCTTCTCGGATCAAGGCGAGGGGCCCCCTCACGGGATGTCCAAAGAGTAACTCAAAGGGGCTGAAACCAACACCCTCTTGAGGTACCTCTCTGTAAGCAAACAGCAGGCATGGCAGGAGGAGATCCCATTTCCTCCTTAGGGGCTCTTCCAAAGCACCTAGCATGCCCTTGAGAGTTTTGTTAAATCTCTCAACCAGACCATTGGTCTGGGGGTGGTAAGAGGTGGAGAACTTGTAGGTTACCCCGCACTCTTTCCACATGGTTTTCATGTAACTAGACATGAAGTTGGATCCTCGGTCAGAGACAACCTCCTTGGGGAATCCAACACGGGTGAAAATGCCCAGGAGAGCCCTGGCAACCACCTTGGCAGTAACAGTCCGAAGGGGTATTGCCTCAGGGTACCTGGTGGCATGATCTACCAAGACCAGGATGAACCGATGTCCACCTGAAGTGGGAGGGTCAAGGGGACCGACGATGTCGATGCCCACCCTCTCAAATGGTGTGCCAACCACTGGTAATGGCTGCAGTGGGGCAATGACCCTGCCTCCAGTCTTGCCAGACAACTGACAAGTTGGGCAGGTCCTGCAGTGGGACTCCACCTCTACTCCCATCCGTGGCCAGTAGAAATGGGCAGAGAGCCTCTGCTTAGTCTTCTTGGTCCCAAGATGACCAGCCAAGGGCACCTCATGCGCCAACTGCAGTAGGAAGGGCCTGTAAACCTGGGGTACCACCAACCTCTTGCGGGCACCAGGTTCGGGCTTAGTGGGCTCACTAACAAGGAGCTCACCCTCCCAATAAATCTTGAATGTCCTAGGCACTTCACCTTGTGCCTGGGACAGGGCCTGTTTCCTCAGGCCCTCGAGAGAGTGGCACTCTCTCTGTCCCTTACAGAAGTCTGCCCGGGAGGGTCCCCCTTCAGCTAACAAGCATTGAAGGTCGGGATGATCCTCCGGGTTGAGAACCTCTCCCACAGGAGAGTCTTCTGTCTCTTCTCCCACAGGAGTTGAGTTTGGGTTTTCCGCTGGACCCAGCCCGTCCGGAGCATGGATCCCATTGGGTGCTGTCGGAACAGCAGGAAGAGAAGGTGTTCCCTCCACAGAGGTGGCCTTCTTGGTCTTCCTTCTTCTTGCCTTAGGCCTCGCCTTTGGCTCGGATACCTGACTCACAGCCAGACCCGGTGTCACCTGTGACCTAGTGACTGCAGCAGCAGTCATGGGAAGACCATCCGAGATCAACCCCAACTCTACTAGATCATTTCCTAACAGAATGTTAGCAGGGACATTGTCCTGAACCAGGACAGGAAGCTTTGCTGTCTTGTCTCCAATCATGAGTGTGACTAGGGCTACAGGCGATAATTTGGGAGGCCCACCAGCTAACCTGGTGGTTTGCAGAGGAGCACCTTCATAGTCCTCTGGCTTGAGCAGGGTCCTGTCCACCACTGTCATGCTTGCCCCAGTGTCTCTCAAACCAGTAGAAGGCTGGCCATTCAAGAGGACACTTCTCAAAAATCTACGGGTGTTCTGTGGGATAGTCGCCAGTACTTCTGCGTACTGGTCCCAGGCCCCAAGGGACACTAAGGAAATCTCTACTGGAGCACCAAATGTGATTCCTGTAGAGGAGGGGAGGACAGTGGCCTCCACCTCAGACACGGGGTAAGGGTAGGTCAGGCTGACAGCCTGTACTCCAAGTGCCTTACCTTTACACTTGGGGTCACCCCTTTTGTGATCCAGAGCCCCACAATCCCAACAAGTGCCAGGAGTGCGGGGTACGGTACTGGAACCACTGGGAGCCTGCTTTGCAGCAGGTGGACCACTACTCTTATTCCCACCCACAGAGGACTTATCCCCACTAGATTTTTGGGTCTTAGGAGAGGAAGGTTTTGGTTTACCCGACTGTGACTGCTTTTGGGACTCCTCAGCTTTCTGAGAGGCCCCCTTTTCTTTGTCCTTGTCCTTCCCACTGGAGTCCTTAGGGGACACCCGGTGGGAGACCCACTTGTCAGCCAACCTAGCCAGCTTAAAGGGGTCCAAAATGTTCTGGTCAGCCACATACTGACGCAGCTCTGGTGAACAGGCTTCAGAAAAATGCTCAAAAAACAAGAGGTGGGACAACTCAACAAAAGTTTTCACCTGGTATCCATCAATCCACCCCATCATGTTCATGTGCGCAGTACTCACCCAGTCAACCCAAGACACATTCTCTCTTTTCTTAAATTCCCTGAACCTTTTAAGGTATTGGGCAGGTGTCTTGCCAAACTTGGCAATCAAAGCAGACTTCATACACTCATACTGACCCCTTTCTTCCACACTCAGCTTCAGAATACAGTCATATCCAGTTTGAGGTACTCTGCTTAACAAACACTTAGCCCAATCTCTTTTATCTACATCATGAATTGCACAAGCCATTTCAAACGCTTCAATCCATTGGAGGATATCTGAACCCTCCACAAACACACCAACCAAATCTTTCATAAACTTGGTGGCTGGGGACCTGCCACTCTCAATTGGTCTAGCTGAAGTCTCCACTCTAGCTCTCTCTAGCTGGATTCTCTGACATTCAGTGTCCTTGTCTTTGAGCGCAAGATCCCTATTCTTGAGTTCCACTTGCTGTGCCAGCTCCTCTTTCTTAAGCTCAGCTTCTATTTCCAACTTGCGATATTCAAAGGCCAATTTCATCCTTAATAACTCAAGTTCCATGGAATTGCTGGGGTTTGGAACAGAGGCAGCAGGAATGGTGGCATTCCCAGAAACAGATTCAGCGACAACCCCAGGGGCAGAGTCCTCACTGGTTGCATCCCCCCCTTCATCAAGGGTTTCACCATCAGTCTGGTAGTCCACCAGGGCAGCTATCAGCTCAGCCCTAGACTTATCCACAAAGTCCAACTCCCTGGCTTCACAAGCACTCTGGAGAGCCTCTAAGCTCATCCGAGTCAATTTACCATTTGCAATGGGCTCCATTGCCTGTAATGCAGTTATTTGGTACACACCCAAACCTTAATCTAATAAAGTGCGGATATTTTGTAAGTGGCACGGTTATACACTGAGTCTTAAAACCATAAGCATCCCACCGCTGCCACCAGCTTGTCAAGACCGGTGGGGGGGTCTGTACTTCCGCTCTCTATATGGTAGAGGAGAGGCACAGAAGACCCCAGCCAAGATTCTCGATTACGGTAGCGATGGACGAGCAATCAAGGCCTAGCTTCTCAGGAGGTGATGCAGGCTGGTTCTTAAGTACAGGGTATCCCCAAGCCCCCACAAAGGAATGTCCACACACTGTATTACTGAAAACACAGTCTTTATATAATTAATATTCAAGGGTTATGTACACTTATCACAATAACGCACTTTGTGCTCAGGAAAATCAGCAATGGTAAATATCTACAATTCTAAAGTGGTACCACTAATATTAGACCTCATTAAAGTGCATTCACAATACTGTTAAAATGGCACACAGATCAATAAGAAGGAAACCAGCAATAGAGAGAGGAGAGATAACAGAGGGTTGAAACAATAGGCAGAATACTGGCCCCTACCACTGGACACAGTTCTGTGTGGAGATCCCCCCACCTGGGCAACCTGTAAAATAAAGAGATATAACACCAGCCCAGTCCGTATATTGTTCAATAGTCTATTTCTCTCCTATAATGTTTTTACCCCCCCAATGTACCTGGTGGAGTCGAGTTCTTCGAAGAGGCGTCGACAGATCCTTCTTGAATGACCCCCTTTTAAGCAGGAGTCACGGATCGTCGAGAGGCGTAGAGAAACGTCGAAGACCTCGGGGTTCGGCGACGGGGAATCGACGGCCCTTCTTGAATGCCTTCCCTTTCAAGCGGGAGGCACGGGGCGTCGAACGTCCGTCGACAAACGAGGTAGAACGATGTCGAAGAGGCGGCAGCTTCGTCCGAGCGGTGCTCGTCGGCGTCGGGGCGTCGGCGTCCTGCAAGGCGGAGGTGTGCGGGGCACCTCGATGACAATAGTTCTGGACCGCAAAGATTGTAGAGACGGGAGCCCAGCAAGGGCGTCGAGTCGCTCGAGTCTTTGGGATCGTGAGGTGGCGGGAAACCCACCGGCGGATTCTCCTCGGCGCGTTGGTCGTCCTCGACTTTCTCCGGCAGGGCAAAAGCGGTCGACGGTGCGGACGAGGGAGTCCTTCGAGTCAAATGTTCTTAGGCAAGGAGCGGACGGCTCCGGTCGTCGGCGGCACGGCGTCAAGTGGTTCCCACGGCTGGGCAACACAACTTCGACGGGCCTCCAGCGGTTACACAGACCTGCGAACCCTGGTCGACGGCAATGGACTTCGACAGCGTCGAGGTCCGGGTGCTTCACTTCGATCTCCTCGGCGGTCCCGTCTCGGGTCGGCAGCCTTTCGAGGGTCTGACTTCCAGGGCGCTTCGGCGAAGATTCAGCGGTGCTCGATGGTCCCTCGGAGCACGGGAAGAGGGCGCCTTACCAGGTCCTCTCTCGGGTCAGTCCTCGACGATTTCGACAACCTTCAGTTCCGTCGAAGCAAATGCCACAGCAAGTCTTCTTCTTCCAGCTGGACGTCGAGGATCAGCAAATCCAGTTACTCTTGAGTGGAGACTCAGCTTCTGAATGCTTCTGAACAATTTCCAGTGGTGAGAGGTCCCCAGATATACTATTCTGTCTCTCATCCACACTGCTGGCACACACACAGCAGCCAATCACACAGAAGGGCATTCATGCAGTCAGTCAGCCAATCAGGCACACAGTGCATTCAGGCCACACTCCTCCCTTTCAGACACTCACAACAAGGAATGTGGATTGGGACAAGTACCCAGCCATTCAACACTACACACTGCATTCAGGCCAGTTTCGGGCAGGGCTGTCTCAGTCTTTGTCTCTCATGCCAGAAACCAGACAACCACAACAAGGAGTGTATATTGGTCACACACTCCATTCACCCAGGTCCCACCCACAGGAGGTACCCATAACATACAGTCACTGGGAAGGCTCCAGTCAGTCTAGCTGGGCCTTTACAACAACACCATATATGGAACTTCCACCCAACAGCCAGTCAGGGGGAAGGGACAGAGTCAGGGCTTCCCAGGACTTTGGGAAAAACAAGATAACAGGCAATAGAAAGCAAGAGGCCACAGGGGCCATCTTGTTTCCTATCAGGAATCAACTGATTCCAATGGCAGGGCCTGGGTATCCCAAAATGGAGGACACCCAGAGCACCTGTCAAATTCAGCATGGAGCTGCCACCAGCCCATACCCTGCTCTGTGGGCCACCCACAGGTGCCCAAAAACATACACTAGGGGCACAGGGTTGTACCCCTACCCATGGGTGCCATAAGGGTATCCCATGGGTCTGTTCACCAAACCAAAAGAGAGCTGCACTGCCAGGAGTCCCTCATGGACTCCTGGGCAGAAAACATGACAGAACACACGGTAAAAACAGAAAAAGGACAAGGATTCAGAGGCCCTGTCCCTCAGATGCATTTCCGGCATCACAAAGGGGAAAGCCTAAAACACAAGTAACCCCAAGTCTGTTGTCAGAGGGAAATCTCAGACATTCTGCCGACCGGCGCAGCTTACAGATATGGGCCTCGGGTGTCCAAGCCACCGAGGAAAACAGGGAACCCCATGCATTTTCGAAAAGAGGACACCCGTGGGAATCCGCAGAGGTGTGATTTGCGCCCATCGCCCCAGATTTTTTTACCCAGACAGCCCTGCAAAGTCGGAAATGTGGGGAAAAAAACGCTTTTTCCGCACATTTCGCTCGCCGCACCCATCGAAACACGCCCCCCACAACACATGGCCTACCGTCCCGCGTTCCCACAGGTGTCCCGATGAAAACGGTACCTCACATGTGTGGGTGCACCTACCTGGCCGCCAAGGGGAAAGCCTAAAACACAAGTAACCCCAAGTCTGTTGTCAGAGGGAAATCTCAGACATTCTGCCGACCGGCGCAACTTACAGATATGGGCCTCGGGTGTCCAAGCCACCGAGGAAAACAGGGAACCCCATGCATTTTCGAAAAGAGGACACCCGTGGGAATCCGCAGAGGTGTGATTTGCGCCCATCGCCCCAAATTTTTTTACCCAGACAGCCCTGCAAAGTCGGAAATGTGGGGAAAAAAACGCTTTTTCCGCACATTTCGCTCGCCGCACCCATCGAAACACGCCCCCCACAACACATGGCCTACCGTCCCGCGTTCCCACAGGTGTCCCGATGAAAACGGTACCTCACATGTGTGGGTGCACCTACCTGGCCGCCAAGGGGAAAGCCTAAAACACAAGTAACCCCAAGTCTGTTGTCAGAGGGAAATCTCAGACATTCTGCCGACCGGCGCAACTTACAGATATGGGCCTCGGGTGTCCAAGCCACCGAGGAAAACAGGGAACCCCATGCATTTTCGAAAAGAGGACACCCGTGGGAATCCGCAGAGGTGTGATTTGCGCCCATCGCCCCAGATTTTTTTACCCAGACAGCCCTGCAAAGTCGGAAATGTGGGGAAAAAAACGCTTTTTCCGCACATTTCGCTCGCCGCACCCATCGAAACACGCCCCCCACAACACATGGCCTACCGTCCCGCGTTCCCACAGGTGTCCCGATGAAAACGGTACCTCACATGTGTGGGTGCACCTACCTGGCCGCCAAGGGGAAAGCCTAAAACACAAGTAACCCCAAGTCTGTTGTCAGAGGGAAATCTCAGACATTCTGCCGACCGGCGCAACTTACAGATATGGGCCTCGGGTGTCCAAGCCACCGAGGAAAACAGGGAACCCCATGCATTTTCGAAAAGAGGACACCCGTGGGAATCCGCAGAGGTGTGATTTGCGCCCATCGCCCCAGATTTTTTTACCCAGACAGCCCTGCAAAGTCGGAAATGTGGGGAAAAAAACGCTTTTTCCGCACATTTCGCTCGCCGCACCCATCGAAACACGCCCCCACAACACATGGCCTACCGTCCCGCGTTCCCACAGGTGTCCCGATGAAAACGGTACCTCACATGTGTGGGTGCACCTACCTGGCCGCCAAGGGGAAAGCCTAAAACACAAGTAACCCCAAGTCTGTTGTCAGAGGGAAATCTCAGACATTCTGCCGACCGGCGCAACTTACAGATATGGGCCTCGAGTGTCCAAGCCACCGAGGAAAACAGGGAACCCCATGCATTTTCGAAAAGAGGACACCCGTGGGAATCCGCAGAGGTGTGATTTGCGCCCATCGCCCCAGATTTTTTTACCCAGACAGCCCTGCAAAGTCGGAAATGTGGGGAAAAAACGCTTTTTCCGCACATTTCGCTCGCCGCACCCATCGAAACACGCCCCCAACAACACATGGCCTACCGTCCCGCGTTCCCACAGGTGTCCCGATGAAAACGGTACCTCACATGTGTGGGTGCACCTACCTGGCCGCCAAGGGGAAAGCCTAAAACACAAGTAACCCCAAGTCTGTTGTCAGAGGGAAATCTCAGACATTCTGCCGACCGGCGCAACTTACAGATATGGGCCTCGGGTGTCCAAGCCACCGAGGAAAACAGGGAACCCCATGCATTTTCGAAAAGAGGACACCCGTGGGAATCCGCAGAGGTGTGATTTGCGCCCATCGCCCCAGATTTTTTTACCCAGACAGCCCTGCAAAGTCGGAAATGTGGGGAAAAAAACGCTTTTTCCGCACATTTCGCTCGCCGCACCCATCGAAACACGCCCCCCACAACACATGGCCTACCGTCCCGCGTTCCCACAGGTGTCCCGATGAAAACGGTACCTCACATGTGTGGGTGCACCTACCTGGCCGCCAAGGGGAAAGCCTAAAACACAAGTAACCCCAAGTCTGTTGTCAGAGGGAAATCTCAGACATTCTGCCGACTGGCGCAACTTACAGATATGGGCCTCGGGTGTCCAAGCCACCGAGGAAAACAGGGAACCCCATGCATTTTCGAAAAGAGGACACCCGTGGGAATCCGCAGAGGTGTGATTTGCGCCCATCGCCCCAGATTTTTTTACCCAGACAGCCCTGCAAAGTCGGAAATGTGGGGAAAAAAACGCTTTTTCCGCACATTTCGCTCGCCGCACCCATCGAAACACGCCCCCCACAACACATGGCCTACCGTCCCGCGTTCCCACAGGTGTCCCGATGAAAACGGTACCTCACATGTGTGGGTGCACCTACCTGGCCGCCAAGGGGAAAGCCTAAAACACAAGTAACCCCAAGTCTGTTGTCAGAGGGAAATCTCAGACATTCTGCCGACCGGCGCAACTTACAGATATGGGCCTCGGGTGTCCAAGCCACCGAGGAAAACAGGGAACCCCCTGCATTTTCGAAAAGAGGACACCCGTGGGAATCCGCAGAGGTGTGATTTGCGCCCATCGCCCCAGATTTTTTTACCCAGACAGCCCTGCAAAGTCGGAAATGTGGGGAAAAAAACGCTTTTTCCGCACATTTCGCTCGCCGCACCCATCGAAACACGCCCCCCACAACACATGGCCTACCGTCCCGCGTTCCCACAGGTGTCCCGATGAAAACGGTACCTCACATGTGTGGGTGCACCTACCTGGCCGCCAAGGGGAAAGCCTAAAACACAAGTAACCCCAAGTCTGTTGTCAGAGGGAAATCTCAGACATTCTGCCGACCGGCGCAACTTACAGATATGGGCCTCGGGTGTCCAAGCCACCGATGAAAACAGGGAACCCCATGCATTTTCGAAAAGAGGACACCCGTGGGAATCCGCAGAGGTGTGATTTGCGCCCATCACCCCAGATTTTTTTACCCAGACAGCCCTGCAAAGTCGGAAATGTGGGGAAAAAAACGCTTTTTCCGCACATTTCGCTCGCCGCACCCATCGAAACACGCCCCCCACAACACATGGCCTACCGTCCCGCGTTCCCACAGGTGTCCCGATGAAAACGGTACCTCACATGTGTGGGTGCACCTACCTGGTCGCCAAGGGGAAATCCTAAAACACAAGTAACCCCAAGTCTGTTGTCAGAGGGAAATCTCAGACATTCTGCCGACCGGCGCAACTTACAGATATGGGCCTCGGGTGTCCAAGCCACCGAGGAAAACAGGGAACCCCATGCATTTTCGAAAAGAGGACACCCGTGGGAATCCGCAGAGGTGTGATTTGTGCCCATCGCCCCAGATTTGTTTACCCAGACAGCCCTGCAAAGTCGGAAATGTGGGGAAAAAAACGCTTTTTCCGCACATTTCGCTCGCCGCACCCATCGAAACACGCCCCCCACAACACATGGCCTACCGTCCCGCGTTCCCACAGGTGTCCCGATGAAAACGGTACCTCACATGTGTGGGTGCACCTACCTGGCCGCCAAGGGGAACGCCTAAAACACAAGTAACCCCAAGTCTGTTGTCAGAGGGAAATCTCAGACATTCTGCCGACCGGCGCAACTTACAGATATGGGCCTCGGGTGTCCAAGCCACCGAGGAAAACAGGGAACCCCATGGATTTTCGAAAAGAGGACACCCGTGGGAATCCGCAGAGGTGTGATTTGCGCCCATCGCCCCAGATTTTTTTACCCAGACAGCCCTGCAAAGTCGGAAATGTGGGGAAAAAAACGCTTTTTCCGCACATTTCGCTCGCCGCACCCATCGAAACACGCCCCCCACAACACATGGCCTACCGTCCCGCGTTCCCACAGGTGTCCCGATGAAAACGGTACCTCACATGTGTGGGTGCACCTACCTGGCCGCCAAGGGGAAAGCCTAAAACACAAGTAACCCCAAGTCTGTTGTCAGAGGGAAATCTCAGACATTCTGCGACCGGCGCAACTTACAGATATGGGCCTCGGGTGTCCAAGCCACCGAGGAAAACAGGGAACCCCATGCATTTTCGAAAAGAGGACACCCGTGGGAATCCGCAGAGGTGTGATTTGCGCCCATCGCCCCAGATTTTTTTACCCAGACAGCCCTGCAAAGTCGGAAATGTGGGAAAAAAACGCTTTTTCCGCACATTTCGCTCGCCGCACCCATCGAAACACGCCCCCCACAACACATGGCCTACCGTCCCGCGTTCCCACAGGTGTCCCGATGAAAACGGTACTTCACGTGTGGGTGCACCTACCTGGCCGCCAAGGGGAAAGCCTAAAACACAAGTAACCCCAAGTCTGTTGTCAGAGGGAAATCTCAGACATTCTGCCGACCGGCGCAACTTACAGATATGGGCCTCGGGTGTCCAAGCCACCGAGGAAAACAGGGAACCCCATGCATTTTCGAAAAGAGGACACCCGTGGGAATCCACAGAGGTCTGCCTTGCGCAAATCGCCCCAGATTTTTTTACCCAGACAGCCCTGCAAAGTCGGAAATGTGGGGAAAAAAACGCTTTTTCCGCACATTTCGCTCGCCGCACCCATCGAAACACGCCCCCCACAACACATGGCCTACCGTCCCGCGTTCCCACAGGTGTCCCGATGAAAACGGTACCTCACATGTGTGGGTGCACCTACCTGGCCGCCAAGGGGAAAGCCTAAAACACAAGTAACCCCAAGTCTGTTGTCAGAGGGAAATCTCAGACATTCTGCCGACCGGCGCAACTTACAGATATGGGCCTCGGGTGTCCAAGCCACCGAGGAAAACAGGGAACCCCATGCATTTTCGAAAAGAGGACACCCGTGGGAATCCGCAGAGGTGTGATTTGCGCCCATCGCCCCAGATTTTTTTACCCAGACAGCCCTGCAAAGTCGGAAATGTGGGGAAAAAAACGCTTTTTCCGCACATTTCGCTCGCCGCACCCATCGAAACACGCCCCCCACAACACATGGCCTACCGTCCCGCATTCCCACAGGTGTCCCGATGAAAACGGTACCTCACATGTGTGGGTGCACCTACCTGGCCGCCAAGGGGAAAGCCTAAAACACAAGTAACCCCCAGTCTGTTGTCAGAGGGAAATCTCAGACATTCTGCCGACCGGCGCAACTTACAGATATGGGCCTCGGGTGTCCAAGCCACCGAGGAAAACAGGGAACCCCATGCATTTTCGAAAAGAGGACACCCGTGGGAATCCGCAGAGGTGTGATTTGCACCCATCGCCCCAGATTTTTTTACCCAGACAGCCCTGCAAAGTCGGAAATGTGGGGGAAAAAACGCTTTTTCCGCACATTTCGCTCGCCGCACCCATCGAAACATGCCCCCCACAACACATGGCCTACCGTCCCGCGTTCCCACAGGTGTCCTGATGAAAACGGTACCTCACATGTGTGGGTGCACCTACCTGGCCGCCAAGGGGAAAGCCTAAAACACAAGTAACCCCAAGTCTGTTGTCAGAGGGAAATCTCAGACATTCTGCCGACCGGCGCAACTTACAGATATGGGCCTCGGGTGTCCAAGCCACCGAGGAAAACAGGGAACCCCATGCATTTTCGAAAAAAGGACACCTGTGGGAATCCACAGAGGTCTGCCTTGCGCAAATTGCCCCAGTTTTTACTAGCCACAATCCCCGACAAAGTGTGATATTTGGTGGGGAAAAAACACAATGTTCACTTTGTCTGGGGTTCTGGGTAATAAATTCTGGCCCGCTTCGCGCAAATCAGACCTCTGTGCTTTCCCACGGGTGTCCTCTTTTGGGAAATGCATGGGGTTCCCCGTTTTCCTTGCTGGCTTGGACACCCTAGGCCCAAATCTGTAGGTTGCCCACATGAACAAATTGTGCTGTGGCGAAAGGCTTGGGGTTACCAGCGGGTTACCCTTTTCCTTTTGCGCCCCCGGTAGGTGCACCCACACATGCGAGGTACCTTTTTCGTCGGGACACCTGTGGGAACACAAGAAGGTATGACATCTGCTGTTGGCAACGTGTTTCGGTGAGTGGACACAGGGAAATGTCTCTGAAATTGGCCGGAAATGTAGACAATTCTCAGACATTTCGCTCTGGCCACCCACCGAAACACACCGCCAACAACACGTGGCCTACCTTCCCGTGTCCCCACACGTGTCCCGATGAAAACGGTACCTCACATGTGTGGGTGCACCTACCGGGGGCGCAAAAGGAAAAGGGTAACCGACTGGGAACCCCAAGCCATTCGCCACTGCCCATTTTGTTCATGTGGGCAACCTACATATTTGGGCCTAGGGTGTTGCAGCCAGCAAGGGAAACAGGGAACCCCATGCATTTCCCAAAAGAGGACACCCGTGGGAATCCGCAGAGGTGTGATTTGCGCCCATCGCCCCAGATTTTTTTACCCAGACAGCCCTGCAAAGTCGGAAATGTGGGGAAAAAAACGCTTTTTCCGCACATTTCGCTCGCCGCACCAATCGAAACACGCCCCCCACAACACATGGCCTACCGTCCCGCGTTCCCACAGGTGTCCCGATGAAAACGGTACCTCACATGTGTGGGTGCACCTACCTGGCCGCCAAGGGGAAAGCCTAAAACACAAGTAACCCCAAGTCTGTTGTCAGAGGGAAATCTCAGACATTCTGCCGACCGGCGCAACTTACAGATATGGGCCTCGGGTGTCCAAGCCACCGAGGAAAACAGGGAACCCCATGCATTTTCGAAAAGAGGACACCCGTGGGAATCCGCAGAGGTGTGATTTGCGCCCATCGCCCCAGATTTTTTTACCCAGACAGCCCTGCAAAGTCGGAAATGTGGGGAAAAAAACGCTTTTTCCGCACATTTCGCTCGCCGCACCCATCGAAACACGCCCCCCACAACACATGGCCTACCGTCCCGCGTTCCCACAGGTGTCCCGATGAAAACGGTACCTCACATGTGTGGGTGCACCTACCTGGCCGCCAAGGGGAAAGCCTAAAACACAAGTAACCCCAAGTCTGTTGTCAGAGGGAAATCTCAGACATTCTGCCGACCGGCGCAACTTACAGATATGGGCCTCGGGTGTCCAAGCCACCGAGGAAAACAGGGAACCCCATGCATTTTCGAAAAGAGGACACCTGTGGGAATCCACAGAGGTCTGCCTTGCGCAAATTGCCCCAGTTTTTATTAGCCACAATCCCCGACAAAGTGTGATATTTGGTGGGGAAAAAACACAATGTTCACTTTGTCTGGGGTTCTGGGTAATAAATTCTGGCCTGCTTCGCGCAAATCAGACCTCTGTGCTTTCCCACGGGTGTCCTCTTTTGGGAAATGCATGGGGTTCCCCGTTTTCCTTGCTGGCTTGGACACCCTAGGCCCAAATCTGTAGGTTGCCCACATGAACAAATTGTGCTGTGGCGAAAGGCTTGGGGTTACCAGCGGGTTACCCTTTTCCTTTTGCGCCCCCGGTAGGTGCACCCACACATGCGAGGTACCTTTTTCGTTGGGACACCTGTGGGAACACAAGAAGGTATGACATCTGCTGTTGGCAACGTGTTTCGGTGAGTGGACACAGGGAAATGTCTCTGAAATTGGCCGGAAATGTAGACAATTCTCAGACATTTCGCTCTGGCCACCCACCGAAACACACCGCCAACAACACGTGGCCTACCTTCCCGTGTCCCCACACGTGTCCCGATGAAAACGGTACCTCACATGTGTGGGTGCACCTACCGGGGGCGCAAAAGGAAAAGGGTAACCGACTGGGAACCCCAAGCCATTCGCCACTGCCCATTTTGTTCATGTGGGCAACCTACAGATTTGGGCCTAGGGTGTCGCAGCCAGCAAGGGAAACAGGGAACCCCATGCATTTCCCAAAAGAGGACACCCGTGGGACTCCACAGAGGTCTGACTTACGCAAATCGGCCCAGAATGTAATACCCAGAACCACCAGCAAAGACCCACATGGGAGAAGGGTGCCCAAGGCCAGGGATATTACCGCCGACTTTGCTGGAGCCCTGGCTGCCCTGAGGGGGGAGAGGGCCACCCCAAAAGGTGGGGCAGGACCCCCAATAGATGGGGCAGTAGGGTTTGGGCACCCTGGGGGCAGATAGCCACACTAATGTGGCCATCTGCACCAAGCCAAGTTGGGTAAACAAAAAAAAATATACAAAACCACAGGCTGCTTTTTAGGGGGGGCTGAGGGCCACCCTAAATTGGCAGCGCATGATGTACCGCAACGGGTGGTGGCCCTCAACCCCCCCCCCACCCCAAATGGAGGGCCCCACCTCATGCAACCCTCCCTGGGGGCAGATATCTGCTCCTAGGAAGGGGCATCTGACCCCAGGGAGGGATGCATGAGGTGAGGCCCCCCCTATCTGCGATGGCATGAGCTACGTATCACTATCACGCTTACGTACACGCTGATATTCCTTGCATTTCAGAATACAATAGACTTCGTTCTCTATACACCCCCATCTAAAAATATATGCTATTCCACAAAAAGTAAAATGTTCTAAAAGAAAACTAAATCAAACAGAAATGCAACAGGATGTCACTGCAAATCCTCCAAAGAGATTAAAAGAAACTAATAATTCATCAAGTACCACAATCAATAAAGAACCTATTAGGGAAAGTAAACCAGGTACTTCTTCGAAGAAGGAAGACAAACTCCAATAAAAACACTCAGATACAGAACTACCTGGTCCATTTAAACTTTCAAATGTAATTGGTGTAAGTTGCTACGCAAATGTAGCAATGAATATTCTATTTAAATTACCACCAATAGTTGACAACATTTACTTACACAGTACAGACCAATTGTGTTTGCAAATGTTAGTACTTCATAGAAACGCAACAAACAATCCTGACAACACTTAAAGTGTTTATGGAATAAGACAACAATTGGACTACTGTGCTGGAATGGTGAAATTCACTATAAACTCACATGAAGATCCACAAGAATTTCTAATGTACTTACTACAAGTACTGTGAATCCGTTCCATTTCAGCAACTTGTACAAAATGCAAACCATGGTAGATTATGTACTACCTGCAATTCGGATAATCGCTCCATCTTACTAATACAAACACATAGTAAATACATAATACTAATGCTTCTACGTTACAATGCAGATGGTACCAAAACAACTGCAAGCTGACTGGATTCACACATGGTCAAGTATCACTTGGTAAAAAAACCTTCACAACAATAGGTATAATCTACCAAATAGGAGCCACAACCAATGCAGGTCACTATACTGCATATATAAAAAAAAAAGTGGATGGTTCGAATGTAATGATAGTACCACTACTCTAAAGCAGAGATTACCTGCAAATCTTACAAACGCTTTTTTAATGTTCTTAAAACCAAAATGTATTAACTAAACTGTACTTAAACATTAACTAAACTTCTATTAAAAAACTATAAACTGTTACAATATGCCAACAGCTATATAGCTGCCCCAAGATTCTACAACAACTAAGCAGATAAATGAATACCACTAAATTATATTAAATAATAAACAGTTAGAATACGCCAACTGGTATCTAACTACCCCAAGATTTTCAATAACCAAACAGATAAATCAATACCACTACATTATAACAGAAAATAGACAGAATACGCCAACTGGTATCTTACTACCCCAAACCAATATTTTACAATATCCAAACAGATAAATCAATACCACTTCATTATAACAAAAAATAGACTGTTAGAATATGTCAACAGGTATCTTAACTGCTCCAAAAATCTGCAACAAGCCAATATATAGAGCATTAGCCAGAAACAACAAGTGAACACTGAAAACAAACAAACAAATAGACTGTAGCATAACAAAAAAAGGTGTTTTTTTTTAATCCAACATGGATTTTTTTTTTCTCCCACAGACCCAATGATTTTAGCAACAAACACAGAAACTGAGAAAATTGCACAGTACACTGGTTTGTAATCTACCAAATATGAGGGGGAAAAAATGTTGATTATTCAATGTTATAAGTCGTTACAAAATACCAATACTAACATGATCTTTTCTTTTATCACAGAAATAAACAAGAAATACATGTACTGCAGTTACTAAACCAAACAGTAAGTATAGTATATTAAGTACAACCATCACAGCAAATCACACCCATAGTGACTTATAACTTTGGTGCTTATAAATTTGGTCTTGTCCATGCACCCAAGACTATAGGCCCTGCCCACAACCACCACAGCATATCACACCCATAGTGGCTTATATCTTCATTGCTTATAAATTGGTCCTTGGATCCCAAAGTTATAAGCCACTATGGGTGTGATATGCTGCGGTGGTTGTGGCCAGGGCATAGAGTCTTGGGTGCATGGCCGTATTGCCATGCTCCCAAGACTCTATGCCCTGGCCACAACCACCGCAGCATATCACACCCATAGAGTCAAACATTTTAACTATGCCATATGCCCTCGGACCTGATGAGTGTTCTTAGAACAGTTTCAACTTTCCTACGAACAGTACGGACAGGCATAGCATCCTCAGGACACCCCCATTTTGTTTATTTACGAACATCCCAGGACAAATAATGTGTTCTAAGAACACTTTCATCTTGCCAGCGAACAATACGGACAGCGTCCTCAGTACACCCCCATTTCGTCCATTGACAAACATTTCAGGACACTGCATGTGTTATTAGAACAGTTTCAACTTGCCTGCGAACAAAACGGACAGGCATACCGTCCTCAGGACACCTCCATTTAGTTTATTTTCGATCATGTCAGGACAGCGCGAGTGTTCTTAGAACACTTTCAGCTTGCCTGCGAACAATACGTACAGGCGTAGTGTCCTCAGAACACCCCCATTTTGTTTATTTATAAACATCCCAGGACACTTAATGTGTTCTTAGAACAATTTGAACTTGCTTGCGAACATGTGTTCTTAGAACAATTTGAACTTGCTTGCGAACAGTACGGACAGGCATACCGTCCTCAGCACACCCCCATTTTGTTTATTGACGAACATCCCAGAACACATGATGTGTTCTTAGAACAGATTCAACTTGCCTGCAAACAAAACGGACAGGCTTACCGTCCTCAGAAGACACCCATTTCGTTTATTTTCGAACATTTCAGGACACCGCGAGTGTTCTTAGAACACTTTCAGCTTGCTTGCGAACAATATGTACAGGCGTAGTGTCCTCAGAACACCCCATTTCGTTTATTTACAAACATCCCAGGACACTTAATGTGTTCTTAGAACAATTTTAACTTGCTTGTGAACAATACACACAGGCGTAGTGTCCTCAGAACACCCCCATTTCGTTTATTTAGAACATTTCAGAACATCTGCGTTGTCCGCGGAGAAAGCGAACACAACAGGGGGGTCTACCACCTAAATAAATACAACATTTAACCCATCTCTTACTCCCCCACCCTCCCCAAACACATTTACCCACCAACACACTCTACTAAATAGTATTTTTTCCACCGAGTTTCACCGCGCTGTCCGCAGACGTCTGCAAATCCAAGATGGCAGGCGTTCCCGAAAATCTGACGCGCTTCACGCTCTTCACCGTCCAATCAGCGAACACGTTGCATGTCCGCGGACATGACGCAAGCCGGTTGGCCAATCAGGACATTGTCCACGGAGCGAACAGGGAAGTGTGTCCGCGGACCGAACATAGATATCACTAATTTTTTGTGACATACTTTTTGGTCATTTTAAAAGAAAAACTACTGGACGTATTTTCACCAAATTAGCAAAAGCACGCTTTCGGGACCAAGCCGCTGTTCTTGGTCGAAATTTGGTGAAAATCTGTCCAGCGGTTTGGCCTGTAGGCGTGAGCAAAGTTTTTTCCCCATTCAGTCTATGGGAAAAAATAAGTTTTTGGAACCCCCCTATAACTTTGCCCTCCCCGGACCAAACCTCACCAAACTTTGCAAAAGAATTCAGAGTGACCCATATACTTTTTTTGCAAAGTTTGCTGAGGATTCGTCCAGGGAGAGCGAAGTTATAAGCCGCCCAAAAAGGGCTCTTCCTATGGAAACAGCAACTTAACCATAATATATATATATATTCCCATTTTGACCATAAAGGTTCTCACTATTAACAATTTGGGTAATTTGGGGAACGGAAGCTTTACTCTGACAACAAGCCATTAGGTATTTCAGCAGCATAGAT
This sequence comes from Ambystoma mexicanum, assembly GCF_040938575.1. Taxonomy (NCBI): domain Eukaryota; kingdom Metazoa; phylum Chordata; class Amphibia; order Caudata; family Ambystomatidae; genus Ambystoma; species Ambystoma mexicanum. The sequence goes on along the minus strand of NC_090931.1, from coordinate 927,501,028 downwards.
CTATCACCCTCTGAGAGGACGAATACTGCGTCCCTCCTAACAGAGACATCATATTCTCTTGGTGGCCTTCTCCTCTCGGGTGATCCACCCAGCTAATACCACCCCCAAGGTTAGGATCTAGTAGCGGCTGCCTTCCCCTGGCCACCTGGGAGGAGACTTTATGCAGGGTTTTTGTGAGGACTCCACAGGATTCATCCGAGTGCTGCAACAATCTGCTTCTGCTCTCCTAGGTTCTGATTCCGCTTTTCAGTGCATGTAGCATTTCCGTCCACACAGTGGATGGTGTATTATGAGATCTGAAGAAAGAGAAAAATGTAAAATAAAATATTTTTGGCCACATGATTCAATAACCCACAGTTAAGGTACTATGTTACATTTTGAACAAGGTGATCACGAGAGGGGCCGACAGCTAAGTTGCAGAGGAATCTTTTCCTCAAGGTTCTTCTGGCTTCCTGTCTACAATTGTGCAACTGGATTATTTTGGCTGTTGCCAATCTGATATTATTGCATATGTAAGGCCACTTATAACAGTGCATGACACTTCTAACTTACCTGGTCATACATTGACACATGTAGATGACAATCTGTTTTTGATCTACATTGATGTTCTTGTCACTTCTGGCATGTATGTTTATCAGCTTCTTGAAAGCTGTGAAGACAGAACAAACTTTTGAACGGCACCTTGTATCTTGTATCAAGATCCTTTCTGATTGAAGTGAGTTATTAACTGTTTTATCAATATGGGTCTCATGTTTTCTGATGCTGATATTTGTCTTAACTGTTGGATCATTTAACATTTCCTGTCGTGAATCACAGGAGCCCAATGCTCATCCTTAGATGGAATGCAAAAAATACTGTTCTACATGCCACTTCACAATACGCCTGCATCCAGAATGTGCATAAATGATGGACCTATGCCCAAATGTATACAAAATGTAGTCCCCTCACTTTCCTATGGCACCAGATCCTTTCAATTGGGGTGACATCTGCAGTTAGAATAGATTAGCTACTAGATCCAATGGCCATAATCCTTGCTCTGGTCATTATTCACATATTGGTTTGAAATGTTTTCTGAATTTTCCTCTTGATTGATCAGCTTCACAAGAAACCGTTTCTCAAGAAACCTGCTGCAATTTCGCTACCTTCTATTGCCACAGGCTCTCCGGTGCTCTAATTTGGTTCCCTGTATATGGATGAATATATTCTCTATCCACCAGCACTAATGTTGCTATAAACAGTGTTCCATTTGCTTGTGAAAAGAGAGTTTTGTTTACTAAATCTGGTTTTGACACCTAACCTTGGAACTACTTTATATGTGGGTTCTCAGCCTACAGCTGGCTACATATGGATTCACATCAGTGTCCCTTTCACTGGTTACATAAGCGCAGGTACCTCTGTATGATATGGTACTGCACTAGTGAATAGCCTTCAGTAGCATTGAGTACCGTGACCTCAAAATTAGGTGTCTGTGCTTTAATTAGATCAGAATGCTGATACTACATCTCACATTAGAAAATCAGTGGCCTTTCTACACAGATAGAATATGTACACAGAATGCATTTTGGGCCTGGCAAACTAGTTCTGTTGGCTCACTTGGTGCTTCTATACTTCATGGGATTCTGATGATTTTTGCTATCCTTTTGATAATGTAGTGCATATATTTACAAATTAGATGTGTTTTCAATTGTTTGGAGAAGAACACTGCTAATGCTATGGGAGCTCAAGGTATAATTATGTTAATAAAAAAAACAGAGGTTCGGATAATAAATTCAAGTCATGTACATTCTCAGAATGCTAACATATGTGAGGCTAGTGGTAATTAGCTTCAAAAGGAGATCTGTGGAAGACAAATGCAGATATTTGAAAATTAATGTCTCAAAGAATGTTGTTGGGAAACGTGATTGTAAGTGAATTCAAATGTAAGTGGAAGAATTGTACTGAAGAGAGAAACTATACATCCCTAGCTCCTGCCTTGGCTGATTTCTGCAATCACTCCTTTGCCACTGGATCCTTCCCCTCACTCCTGTTGCACTCCCTTTTTCACCCTCTCCTCAAAAAGCCTTCTGCGACCCCTTCCTGTCCGGCAAACTACAACCCTATCTCCATTACTCCCTTCTTGGTTAAACTCTTGGTGAAGCTGGCCATCACCCAGCTTATCTACAACACTGAATCTGTTGGTTGTCTCCACGGCCACCAGTCTGGCTTCAGAGTTGCCAGAGGCATGGAAACTGCTCTCCTGAACACCCGTGAAGACTTGCTCTCCAATCTCGATTCCAGCTCTCCTTTGGCTTGCATCCTTCTGATGTTTCCTCTGCCTTTGATACAGTCAATCATGCCACCTTGTTAAACTGGCTCCATGATTACCTTGGCATCACGGACCTGGCTCTGGACTGGTTGACCTCCTTCCTCTTAGATTGACCATCCCAAGTTCAACTGGGTCCTTTTCTCTCCACTGCCTCACTCTCCACCTGCAGTGTCCCTCAGGACTCTATCCTCTCGCCATGAATTTTCAACATCTACCTGGCCCCTCTAGCCCACTTGATTTCCACCTTCTCTCCTAACTTCCAGTGTTACGCCGATGACCGGTAGCTCTCCTTCAAGCCTCCATCCTCTGCCTCCTCCTTTTCCTCTCTCTTTCCTAAATGCCTGTCTGCTATTTAGGCATGGTGCACTGCTAGCTATCTCTGCCTTAATGCCAGTAGGACTGAGATCCTTCTAATTGGGACCCCTGCTCCCTCTTTTCCTCCCACACTATGGCCGCCTTCCATGGGTCCCCTCCCTTAGCCCTCCTCTGAGGCAAAAAACCTTGGTGTCATCTTCAACTCCTCTCTCTCCTTCTCTCCTTTCATCACCGACCTTGCCAAGAAGGCCCACTTTCAGCAGCACCTCCTCGGAGGCATTCTCCATTTCTCACCTGCCCCTAGAAACTCAATAGCTCCAGAGTTCTGGTCCTCTCCAGGCTGGATTACTGCAACAGCCTCTTCCTCAATCTTCCCAAATCCTCCTTTCGCCCCTTCAACTAATCCTGAATAGGACTGCGAGACTTATCCTTGGCTTCAAGCCCATGGACCGCATCTCTCCAGCCCTAATATCTCTCCACTGGCTCCCGGTTACTGCAAGGATCAAGTTTAAGACCCTCTGCGTCATCAAAAAGGCTATCTGGGGCCTGAGACCCTGCTACATGCAACTCTGTCTCTCTCTCCCTAAATACCTCCCTGCTAGTGCCCTTCGGTCATCTAGCTCTAATTCTCTGCAGTTCAGATGCTTTTCAAAGCAGATAGTGGGGGGATAGATCTCTCTACTCTGCAGGTGCCTCCCACTGGAATGGCCTCCCTGCCCTGCTCAGACTTGAGCCGGATCTCCTTAAGTTCCAGAAGCTTCTCAAGACCCTCCTTTTCTCTTCTTCCTTCCCTCTCCCCCTCCTCTTTTGGTCCACATGGCTCTATAAACTTGTTGGGTCCGGAACAGACAAACAATTGCTTAGACAGCACGAATGACGCATGATGGGAGGGGTGCGAAGGTCCCTCGGTGGGACACATCTGACGACGACTTGTTATGTGACACGGTTATCAGACGTTGATATCAAGAAAGGATTACATGTGAATGAAAGGATGTATTGTATTGACAGAAGGCGGGATGCTTCTGTCTGGAGGCCTAGTGATGTTTTCCCGAAAGTTCTTATGTTTCTTGTGACTTAATACCTCCAAAGGTGATGGGTCTGGAGGCCGGGTTAGGTTAGTGCGGTCAGTTCCCGATAGCTGTAGGATGCTGGTTCTTGTCTTGTAAGACCACAAAAAGCTGTCTCTGTTTATCAACCGAAATTGAATTGTAAGCCTGGTTTCTCCAAATATTCTGTCGCTTCAGCTCTAATCTGTCACACAATTTGTGAGCACCACCAACTTGTGGGCCGCTTCCTCTCCAATGCATCCAGCGCACGTAAGCCAAGGCAAGAAGTCATACATACAAATTCCAGAGTGGTGATTGTGAGGAGGATGACCGTAGAAACCCTCTTGTAAACTGTTCTGAGGTAGAGTTAAACAAATTTCATTAAAAGGGACTGGGACATAGCTTGGCCCACTCTTAATGGGGTCAGATGGTTGTGTAAAGAGTAAGTGCCCCAATCCCTTACTGGACCACTGAGCTATATCTCTTGGTTATGGATCGCCTTACCACTCAGGATTGTACAGAAAGTGGAGTTGCATAACTAGAACAGTGCAATGTGCATTTACATTGATGCCCAATACCATTTCATACTGGAGAATAGACGCATGCAATTCCTGCTTGAAGGAACCTTATATTTGGAATAGTTATCTACACCAAAGTGTACATTAGAATAGAAAAAGATAAAAATTGTTCCAAAACAGTTGGGGCGTATGCCACATGGTTTGAGGTAACTTGAAGGATTTGAATAATACATTGTAGGGCCAAACTAAATATTTAAGAAATCAAGGGCGATAGAAAAGTGTCTGGCTTCCAAACTAATCTGTCTGCAAACCATTGAGGAAAAGGATGAAGAAAACACAGAGGAATTAATAGATTGAATGTGCATACTCCAGCTCCTCTAGGGCCACAAGCAGCAGTTCCAACCACCCAGGCCGGTGCCTGTGGCCCCTACTGCTACTCTGCAGCCACAGCTACCGCTGGTACTGTTAGTCCATCAACCCACTGTGAGTGCTCATGAACCCCGGTCCCCAGTTTTGACAGGGGCCAATGGCTCTATGTTCACACCCTTGTTGGTAACCTATTCTCTGCATCCCTGAAAAAGGCTGGAGCAAATTATGGATGGGACAGTATGATTTTTCAGGCGCCCCTTAGACAGGTCTGTTGGCCGACGGGATGGGACAGAGATGACAACCAATTTGTAACGGTCCATGTCCCATTGATACAAGTGTTTTCAGAAACCTGGGCAAGGCCTTCCCTAACATCTGGGAGTAGCCTCAGTGTTTCAGTTAAGAGCTACAAAAGTCATCCAATGCAACAGTCCTGCCTGAACTGACATAAACCAGCTCATGAGGATAATTATGCCTCCAGAGATTAGACAGACTTTCACTGTGCAAGCCCAATTGCCAGCAGCAGATCCTAGGATGGGAGATCTATTAGACGAGGTCTAGTAAAGAATCACAGCTGGTATTCCTGAGGTATGCCCCAGAAAAACATATATGGGTTAGCCAAGTACCTGCCAAATTAAGTGAGATACCCCAGGCGATTACTTAGACTGATTAAAGGTAGTGTTCATGCAGCATTCAGGCATCACAAAACCACATAAAACGTGAGGTGATAGCCAACTCTTTCGTCTCCAGCAACCCAAGCTCCAAGCTCAGTTAAAGACAATTTGTATAGGGTGGCAAAATAAACTCTATCACAATTAGTGACAGTGGTGAATCACTATATAGCGTGGCCAGAGCAGAGGAGAATATTAGAAGCAAACTCATGGTGCTAAATGAATCTACAGGGACAGAGAGATCCAGTAACTATGGGTAGGATCAAAGGTGTTTTTTGGCAGTAGAGGTAGAAGGAGAGGGACTGGGAGAGGAGCACCAAATAAGAATCAACTTGGACAGCCAAGGTAATACATAGATTCAATATTCTGTACAGTGCATTTTCTTCAACCATAGTGCACTGAAGTTCATACCGAATTAAACGCAGCAAGAAAAATAACAATGCTGAGACAGCCTGAGAAAAGCCCTCACTATGCTCTTAATACCAGTAGGTCAGGATGGGCCGTACATGCAGTGAAAGGTTGATCGACAAGAAACCTCCTTTTTAAAAAAAAAATTGTAATTATTTATCTAAGCAGTTGGTGAAAAATTAGCTTTACATATAATACATCTGACCACAGGATCTGCATCACATTACATACCCCAACTACAATTAGTAATTTCCGTTAACTCACCCCATGCTTTACAGTGTGCTACCATGGTCAGAATCATAGGTTGTTGCTTCGCTCAGGTACTCGCGATAATCTGCCCAGATGTCTTTCGGGCAACAACTGGCAGTTGTGTTTATAAATGTCTTCCCATTAAGTGTCTATATGTATTCATAATATCCTTTCTTGAACTAGATATTTAGTTTTAAACAAGTACTAATTTTTGTATACAACTAGAATATACGTTTTTAATAATTTTTTAAGGAGCTTTCCTAAATATATTGTAATATATGTGACAACTACAGGTCTCCAGTTTTAGCATCTATTTGTCCATGTCTCAGACATCTTTGCATTTTCCAATTGCGCAGATCCTGGAAATATGACGAACAAAAAGCAACTAAAGATAACACTCTTAAAGAATATAATTCTTAGAATTGAATAGTTACATAGTGGGACCGATCTAATGTTTTGGACACTAGTTCTGAAATGCAAAGATGAAATTTAATCACATTTATGGCACTTTGTCATTACTGGCTTTTAGAAGAAAAAATTAATGAAAGTTATGTATTAATTATATGCCACACAAATTGTAAGCACTATGCACTTTATTGAGGCAAATACGGATAATAGCATTTAATCATTATTTTCTACCAATCTTTTCTTTCCTCATACAAAGACCACCGATAAACCAGGCCAACATGACAGCCCATTTTATTTAAGACCATTATCAATCCTTATATTACATATCTATATACCAATGATGGAGAACAATCAGCAATTGTGTAAAATATGTGCAAAATGATAACATTGTTTCTAATTTCTAGCACCATGCACTTTAAGCACTATGCACTTTAAGGTCATGATAAAGCACTATGCACTTTACGGTCATGACAAAGCACTATGCACTACATGGCCAATATAATCCATTAGGAAATAATAGTGGAAGGATTTGGATAGAGCATGGTCAAATTGTCAACACAATATGAATATTAAACACTCGATGCTAGTATTATGGCAATAATGTTAAGGTAGTCTCCATGTAGGATCAGTTATTCACAAACTGCCATCAAGAAACTTAAACAATCGGAATTTTAAAAAGATGTGGTGTTCCAAAAATATCATATGCACTTGTGAATTCAAATAGAGATTATCTATTTATGTGATTTTGATTTTAACCTCAGTCACGTTAAGTTTTTGTATAAAAAATAAAAATTATATAAATGAAATTCTTAAGCTAATGAAATGATGTAAGCACAAGCTGTGCGAGAAAGTTGGCAATACACGTTGTAAGAAAGCATTTCCAATATGGCACCCATGTTAACCAAGTTAAGCGCAGATGCATTTTTCACATGAAAGTGAAGAGGGACTACAACATCAGAGAAATGTTAAATGGAGATACCCGTTTTCTATGTTTACAATCCGACGAAGCCGGGAAGGGTGAAACGCGTAAATGCTTGTTCTCTCCTGAAACTGCTTGACCACCGTGTTTTTCTGGCAAAATAAAGGACGTGTGATGGAGTTCCTTTTTTGCATCTGGTGCATTTTTACTTGGGAGAAGAGTGCCGCCTAAAAAAGCTTTGATTAGCTTTTTTTCTTGTTCTTCTTTCTTTGATATATATATATATATATATCTTCCATATCATTAGCCCATAGCACACCTGATAGCTACTTTTCAAAGGTAGGGGGCATCTTTTGCTTCCATCTCATCAAGTTACATCTCTTAGCTAAGAGCAAGGTGTCCCGATGAAAACGGTACATCACATGTGTGGGTGCACCTACCTGGGCGGCAAGGGGAAAGCCTAAAACACGCCTAACCCCAAGTCTTTTCCGACAGCTGAATTTCACGATTTTTTCAGACGGGCACATCATACAGATATGGGCCTATGGTGTCCAAGCCACCAAGGAAATTAATTGCAGTAATTGGGGTTTTTTCGCCTCATTTTCCGACTTTGCCGAAGTTTCTTGCTAGTAAATTCTGTGCCGATTTGCGCAAGTCAGACCTCTGTGGATTCCCACGGATGTCCTCTTTTCGGAAATGCATGGGGTTCCCTGTTTTCCTTGGTGTCTTGCACCCCCTAGGCCCATATCTGTATGGTGTGCCCGTCTGGAAAAATCGTGAAATTCAGCTGTCGGAAAAGACTTGGAGTTGGGGGGTGTTTTATGCTTTCCCCTTGGCGCCCAGGTAGGTGCACCCACACGTGTGAGGTACTGTTTTCATCGGGACACCTGTGGGAACACAGGAAGGTATGACATTTGTTGTGTTTGTGTTGTTTTCATAACGTTTCGACCCATTTGCTGGTGCCCTTTGTCACACAACCCTTTCATTTCCCAAATGTGCCCTACATTTCGTCGCTGCTTTAGGCACCATACACTTTTGTGACCTGCACAAGTCACCTACCCTTGAAAAGGTCTGCCTGTGCTCTTTCAAAAGATGTATGCTTGTCGTTCCTAACCACATTGGTTTTCCTGATTTACACATACTAAGTACGTCTGTTCAGGCCATAAGCATAAAACTCCTGCGTACCATGGCTCAGTGTTTGGCTTGTGGTATTGCTGGTTTTGGGAAACACTACAAAAAATGTGTGCTTTCCTAACTACAAGAGTCGGGGGAATGTAGCAGAGCATTGTTTTTCTCAAAATTCATAGAAGCCATTGCCGTACTAAGCCAACCATGTCCACCAGATACCTTTTTTATGTCATTTTCCCGCTTTTTCCCCTAACCATGGCATTCTCCCCTACCTAGTTGTTGCCTGGCCTGCGCAAATATCCCCTTCCTAAACTTGGAATTTTGTCTACTTTTCAGAAATGTATGCCTCTCTGTCCTCCAATTCGGATTTTCTTCCATTCCGTCCACGCATGTCCAATTTTTAAAAAATCGCCAAAATCACCTACCTCTCCCAAAACGGTTGATAACGACATCAAAATAAAATGTTTTTGTTTCCACTCAACCTGTTCTTGAAAGCCAGGGAATTGGGGAACTAAGCACAGCAAACCATTTGTTCCTAGCTCTTACAAGGAAAAAACCACAGGCTTCTTTGTACATCATTTTATTGGCATTTTTAAAAAAAAACACAAAATGTTCACCCTTTTTGGTTATTTTCTCTCACCCCCCTACAGCAACCTAGGATTCCTGGGTGGCGTTACGACCGCCTACATGTGGGGAAGAAAGGGGCCAAATTTGGCTGAGATATCTCATGTAACAAAAAAGTTACAAGTCATTGAATGGCGAGATACCGAAATCATCAAAAAAGGTCCTGGTACTGGGCGGAAAAACCCATGGAACTTAAAGGGTTAAATATAATAGTCATCAACTTTTCAGGACCATTTCAGCCAGCAAAGTGATACCCAGTGCCAGAATTTTCCCTCTACGATCCTTAACCATGAAATGTCATTCATACTCTGGGCCTCCAGGCCATACAGAAACTCTGTACAATGTCAGAAAATCATGTAGGCTATAGCCAGATGCTACTCTAACACACTGTATTATCATATTTGTCAGTGCTATAGCTCTAAGCTTTTTCCCTGCAATAATTGCAGAATAGTCACATCTTGTTGTAAATTCCAGTCCTAAGTATTTAAAACAGGCTACACGCTCAATATATTTCCAAGTCACCACCATCGTAGGAATAGTGGCCTGTTTATAGACAAAATATAGTACTTGATTTTTCTCAAAGTTTATTATCAACCCATGAGTGTCTGCATATGTCTGCAATTCTAGCACTGATCTCTTAAGGCCTTAAAAAGTATGGTCACATAGTACCAAATCGTCAGCATATGACAGACATGGGGCCTCATTATAACTTTGCCGGTCCGGAAACAACGGTGCCGGTACGCTTACCGGCACCGTTGTTTCCGGACCAGCAAAGTAAGTCTGCCTGCCAGAGCCGCTGTGCCCAACAGGTATGACCCTGCCGGGCACAGTGGCCATGGTAGGCAGACTGTCACAGAAGCACCGGCACCGTTGGCAACAGTGCTGGTGCTTCCGTGGTCCCCATTCCCATAGGCCTCTATGGGATTGGGGACTTACGATTTGCCAGCGCCTGACTTCCCGGACTGTCGGGGTTGGAATCCCACAGTGTTACCGGGAAGTCAGGCGCTGGTAAATTATTCTGAGTCCGGCGGCAACCCGCCGGTAGCACCGGCAGGGTTACCGCTGGACTCCGAATGAGGCCCATGATACCTTTTTCGCCCTCAGTGTTCGGAAGGTAAGTGCTAGTGCATATCCTGAAAAAGGTGCAAATGTGTATCTCACCAGATTAAGGTGGTACAGATGTGTTGAAGCACATATATATATTTTTTTTTTTAATATATATATATATATATCAGCCATATGGCTTGTACTGATGATTACCATATTCTCAGTACATCTATAAAGTGCAAGTGCATAATATAGCTAACCCGGAAGTTATGATCTGACATATGCCATCATGTACCCATAGATATAGATCTATAGTAATCAGGGAGCAATCTGTATCCTGAAGGAGCTAGTATAAAGGAAATAAGCTCACTGGATAAAGTGGATAAAGTGCTAGTGCATCATTGTGTCATATCTATCACTCTCTTCACATCGCGGAACAAGTCTGTTGAAATCTAGCAGCATATTCCTAGTTGATCTACTCTTAGGATTACATGCTCATATGAGCACTCAAAACTACAGTATAAAGTGACACGTGCAGTAAGTTCAACTCTAAGGTACAAAGTGCCACATGCAAATAATGATGAATAATAAAATAATTGAAAAATAGTCAGTGCATATTGGTTGACATGAGATCAATACAAAATGTGTCTGGATCCAAAAAGACTTTCACAGAGACTTGTCGCATCTTGTGTGTGTTAATGCCATACAGATGCTTAATGGATTTCAAGTGCAAAATAGCAAAATAGCTAAAGCTAAGGTTCAAAAGGGAGGCTATTACTTCGGACCTCATCACGAGTCTGGCGGTAACCCTTAAATCCGGCGGTAGTGCTGTTACCGCCGGATTTAAGGGTCTGCCAAATCAGGGGTTTGGGGGATTTCTCCCCAGCTCTGAGCTGGGGGGAAATCCGCCGAATATTCACGCTCATACTGCCGGCGGGAAATCCGCCGGAGGTATGAGCGCGAAATTTCCCCATTGAGCCCAATGGGGAATGGGGCATTCCTGAATGGGCTCAATGGGGAATGGGGATTTCCAAATCCGCCAACCCGGGTTGGTGGTAGGGCAGATAGGGCCAGCGCTATTAGCGCCGGCGTTACCGCCCAACTCGTGATGAGGCCATCTCATAATCATAATTGACAAGTTTGATTCTGAAGTAGCTGTCATTCAGTTGCTGCATTCTTAATCGTATAAGACGACATATAGCTCAAGGTCTACATTCAAGCCATTTAGCTTTAGGGTGTCGAATTTACAGATGCGCTTTGCTTCTTATTGACGTAGTTTAAGTTCTCTGTTACCCAGCCTTTTGTGGTGTGGTATGTGTGCTAGACCCACAAAACTCATCTCTGATGTATTTTTGTTGTGTTTTTCACCAAAATGTAGCACCAATGGGTATGTTTGATCTCCATTTTCTATGGCTCTATAATGTTGCAGAATACGTAGTTTGAGTGGGCCTATTGTTGATCCTATATAGTGTAACCCACAATTGCATGTAATTGCGTAAACCACAAACTTGGTAAGGCACGTTATTTTCTGCTTGTATTTCCATTGGCACTAATGAATGGCTCTTTAGATATATAGTCACACGTTTTACATTTGCCACATTTTTTAAAGCCCAAATGTTCATTGTTGCCTGAGAGCCAGCAGGATGATGCAGCATTGGTTATTACTGTGCTTGGTGCTAAGATGTTTTTTAGTGTTGGAGCTTTACGAAAGGTTACACTTGGTCTTGTCTCCAATACTTTGCACAAGTCTCTATCTGTTGTCTGTCAAAATATTCCAATGTCTATGCATTATAGCTTTGATTTATTTGGCTTGTTGGTTACAGCCTGTTTATTTATTTATTTAACATTTATAAAGCGCTCACAAAGCCCGCAGGCATCGAGGCGCTGTTACAGGAATTGTTTGTTTTTCTTAGTTGCGTAATTGTGTTTTTTTTTGTCTTAGTTACGTATTTATAACGCGCTTAAACACCCAGAGGTTTCTAAGCGCAGACCCGGCGATCGAACCTGTTGTTGCTTCGTGTCGTCTTGCTTCCAAGACGCGCACGCTGCCGCTGAGATATCCTCCCGAGATCGTTTCATCCTTAGGTTTAATGTTTCATTTAAATAAATCTCTTCTGGAAGTTTCTCAGCATTGTTGAAGCATTCCGTCAGCGTACTTTTTGTATATCCTCCGTTGACAAATCTATTGCCAATGTTTTTTGCTTCTCTTTGAAAATCTACCTCTTTACTGCAAGCTCTTTTAGCCCTCAAGAATTCACCATAAGGTATGGATTTCTTAAGAGCTGTGGGGTGGTGAATATGGGCATGAAGAGTAGAGTTAGAACTGGTTTCTTTTCTATAGAGAGTGGTTGTTAATTTGTTGTGGTCAATTAAAAATAAAACATCAAAAAATACCAATTTGCTGTTGCTAATGGTACTCGTTAGTTTCAAATTCAGTACGTTAGAATTTAAAATGGAGATGTACTTTTTCAATTCATTTTCAGTACCATCCCATATTAAAAACAAATCATCAATAAATCGATGCCACATCACTATATGTTTTGTAAATTCTTCCAGCTCTTCACTCCATGCCACTGTGGTCTCCCACCAACCCATATATAAATTGGCGTAGGTGGGTGCCATGCATGACCCCATGGCTGTGCCCTGGGTTTGTCTGTAAATTGCATCATCATACAGGAAGTAGTTATGTTATGGGCAAAATTTCAACATATCTAGCAACATATTATTGTGCTGACGGTAGCTAACAGATCTACCCTCCAGAAAGTGATGGCATGCATTCAATCCATATTTATGCTGTATTGACGTATACAAGGACACTACATCTAAGGAGACCAGGAAATAGTTGGGCTCCCAGTTGACTTCACTTAATTTCATCAAAAGATCTGAGGTGTCCCGAATATATGAGTTCAAACTTAGCACAAATGGTTGGAGGAAATGGTCTAGGAATCTTGAGGTGTTTTCCAAAAGGCTACCTATTGAAGACACTATCGGGTGTCCAGGAGGATCTATTAGGGTCTTATGAATCTTAGGATTGAAGTAGATCAACGGAGTAATTGGTTGAGCATTTTTCAAAAAATGATATTCATCATCATTGATCAAATCTTGTTCACACCAATTGAGCAATAATGTATAGTATTCACCGTTGGTAATCTTCAAAACAGATTTATCTACTATTTCATAGCGGCATGTATCACTAAGTTGTCTGTTTGCTTCTTTGACATAGCTGATACTGTCCATAATTACTATAGCATATGTCAGATCATACCTTCCGGGTTAGCTATATTATGCACTTGCACTTTATAGATGTACTGAGAATATGGTGATCATCAGTACAAGCCCTATGGCTGATATATATATATATATATATATATATATATATATATATATATATATATATATATATATATATATATATATATATATATATATGGTTCAACAATTCTGTACCACCTTAATCTGGTGAGATACGCATTTGCATCTTTTTCAGGATATGCACTAGCACTTTTTCTGAGTAAGGTACTAGCGGCACCATATACACTGGTTCAAGTCCCATGTATCCAATGGGTTGGTGTGTTTATTAACTATCTAGGCTCACATTCTGGAAATAGTAATACAATGTTACATGTGAACATTCTCTCTGAATCGCGAGAGCAGGTACTGTTGGAATCGGGCAACAGTAGCTGTATTTGTTTCTTAGTGCTTATCCCTTCTTGCGGATTGCTTGCCACACTGTGGAGAATTGTTCTCACACAGTGTGGCAACAAATATTTTACACCCGCACTTTCGCCATATCTTGTGAATTTCTGCACATTCTGTCCTTAATGCAGAATGGAGTGGCTGATTTCCCTTCAACCTGTTTCATGCGTGCACAAGCCCATTATTAACTTGGCCAATTGTTGCCCTAATTTGACTTTATATACCCTTGTGATTAGATCATGTAGACACTTCAAGATGGCGGATTTACCGCTACACAGAACCATAGAGTTCCTTTCAGTGAACTCTGACTGGCAATCATGTGACGTGCGTCTCACAGGTGGGAGGGGCCTATAACTCTGTCCGTGAGGTAATAAATACATAAGAAAACGTGAGTTTGGAACAACAACAAGCCTGAGGAAGCTTGCGAGTCGAGCGGAACACATGGCGTTTTTCCACCCGTTGGGGTGAGTGCTGCATAACAACTGGTCTGGCCAGAAACTGCTTTGTATGCTTTTTATGATATTTCGCACTATTTGTGATACAATAAAGTAACTTAAGAACTCAGTAATGGTCGTGAGTGCTTGGGCAATCCTTGGCTGGTGTTGCAGTTAGTTTTATCTGCTTACTTGCAATTTTACCTGACATTTTGTATATTCAGAGCTTAGCCCGCTCTAGCCCTTAAGCACCAGCTCAATAATGAGGCAGAGCGCAGTCAAGTGGCTAACAATTGTTTTTGCATGATATATATTGAACAGCAGTGGCGCTATGACACATCCCTGCTTAACACCTCTGTGTCACCATAGGTTGCGTCACAGCACACCTGCTGTCCAATCCAACCTGAACAGTGGTGTTCTCATGCAGGCTGCGTACAGCAGACAGAAGATCTTTTGTGTACCTAAGAGCTTCTATCTTTTCCCACAGCTTTCCTCTTGTCAACTGTGTCAAATACGGCCCGGAAGTCGATCATAGCGACATGTAAACCAGGGTTGCCTTTAGTTCTTGTTTCTCTGGTAAAGATGCCATAAAGCCACTGACAATGGGCGGTACCAGAGCCTGCCCTGAATCCTATTTGGAACTTGCCCAACACCCTAGCAGTTCGTACCCATTTTTCCAAACCATTCAGTACAAGAGCGGCAGAAATCTTACCTGATACAACCAGCATAGCCAGTAGCCTAAAATTCTCAGGCAGAGATCTCTTGCCTCTCTTGTAAATGGGGACCAGCAAGGATCTACGCCAGGAAAAAGGGAAATTACCCTCCCCACAAACCTTTACATAAAGTATATGCAACAGCTTCGCCCAAGTCTCAGGAGAGGTTTTCAATGCTGCATTCGAGAGACCATTAGGCCCAGGGGCTCTGGAATCATTTAACCTGAGAATTCTTATCTCAATATCATCTTGGTCAAATACAATATTGAATTTTCCCCTAGAAATATTTTCTGCTGATATTGGAACATTGATGGAATTAAATGTATCACCAATATAGTTTGCCCAGTCTTGCCCAACCCCCCTATGCAGCATGTTACCTGCTTAGTTTTGTTAGAGTTAAACTTTGCCAAGAATTTCCAAATGTTTCTCTTATCCTTGGTGTAAGCTACTTTAATTAAGTACTGCCATTGTGCATTTCTGTGTGACATTTTCCATCCCTTCGCCCATCTATATCTATTTTTCACCAGTCCGGTCGCATGTAGCACTTTCTTTTTCTTTATACATCGCAATTCTCCTCTCATAGCCCTCTTTGCATCCTGTATGGTTTTATCATAGTGGTGTTACCCGTTATGTGTAGGCAAAAGGGTGTAATACCCTTTTTGAATCTTCAGCATGGTCCGATTTTCCTGTATCCAGGTCTTTATGCCCTCTGCCGTCAAGCAGTTAAATTGTTCCAGCAAGGCTGCATGATTTAGAGTAACATACCTTTTAGGTTTCTCCTCATTTTTCTCAGTCCACGGTATTCTGTTGCCCCCGGCATGAACTACCAAATCGCCTATCTTTCTTTGTTCATCACAGCGATACCAGCCTGTCATTGGGCCTCATTACCTTACCGGGTCCGCCTTGGTGGATGGCGGAATTAGCGCTATATTCCAAGGTGTGTGGGGGCGCTAATTGCCATCCACCATTGCCCCTTCACCATTGCCTGTCAGCCCCATAGGGCTCCATGTTAATGGTGAAGGTGCTAATTACGGTACCGCAAATTGCGGTACCGTGATTAGCACCAAGGTCCCTTTGCGGGTCCCGTACTTAACGCCTGTAAAAACCAGGCGTTAAGGGAGGACCCGCAAAGGGACCTCGTAGTAAGGCGGTATGGGTTTACCGGTACCTGTGCCCTTACCGGTACCGGTAAACCTTTACCGCCTTCCGTGTAATGAGGCCCATTGTAAGCGTAAACATTGCATGGCCACTATGCACATTTCCCTTCACTTCTAGCTTACTAGCAAGTGCAACTGCATGCTCATTACAGAAAAAAAATAATATAATGTGGCTACCTTATCCCCGCTTTTCCATATACATTCACCAGGTCTGTCCATTAAGCACATAGCAGTCCCAATCATACAAAGTTTCAATCGATGCATTACCTTTTGCTGTCACAGATTGATTTTCCTTTTCGGATTTGCAATTTACATACTCAGTTCCCATAATTTCATACTTGCAGAAGCACCTAGAATTAAAATCTCCACCGATTATAATCAGTTCCTGTGCCCTAGTAGCTTCGGTGCGACTGATAATGTCCACAACAGATACAGCAATTTAATCAGTTCTTTGTCGGCTTGGGGGATCATACACGTTCATGATTATGGCACACAAATTACTATCAGGTAGACACACTCTCACAGCCAGAATAGATTAATTTTCTCCACTACATATACTTCAAGTGACTTTTATACTATTTTTTACACCAATAATGAGGCCCCCATATGGGCGCCCCTAATGCCTTTCTTAGCCATAATTTGGTATATCTGAAATCCATCTATGTGAAGCTCTGATAGCGGCCATCACTCCTGTAGCAAACATATATAATTTTGAAGCAGTAAACTTAGCAAGCCTTCTATGACTAATAAGTGTGAGAAACCTCACGTATTCCAATTTATGGTCCAGTTTCAGTTATTTAGCGACGTCTTAGGTGCGTTACTCTGAATCAGCCAATTCAAAACTCCCATTATGTTCTACTGCAGGGTATTGGGAGCCTCACGATATTGCCAGTCTCTAACGTAGAGCAGTGAACTTTACTAAATTGATACCGGCTATTTCTAATCGGCTCAAAGTAGTCAAAGTCCTGAGTGTCCAGAATCCTTAATGGAAGAATCTTGGGTGTCCATGATTGATTGATGTGTCCTTTACGCTTAGTTACACCCTGCGAGCTCTGCTTAATTGTGAACAAGGGGCCCTTATTATTTACCACCACAGCTACACTAGCGTCCATAACCTTACTTGCCATATCCTTGCCTCTAGTTAGTAATGTCTCGCTGGAGTTAGCAAGTTTTATGGGCTCTGTAGGTATTTCCAGTACTGTGTCAGGTTTGAGGTCGAGGTAAAACTGCTCACGTATGTTGCCTAACACATTTTCTTCAGGCTCCTCAGAGCTTTGGTCATTTAACAGCCAGCTAGTCAACTTACCTTTAGATTTAACACCTTTTTCTTTCTATTTGTTTTGGTGATCATCTTCTTATCACTAGATTTTTCTAGTGCTATATCTGTCTTCTGGACAACCCTTACTTCTTGACCCTGCAGTTTAGTGACCAATTGACAATTTTGCAGTTTCTTTTGTCTTTGCTGTTTCCTTGTTAAATAAATAGTGGATGACTCACTTATGGAGTAGTCCTGCTCGATATGAACTAAACTTTTTTCCTCCAGGCTTACAATCTGACTTGGTGGACTTCCCCGCTGCCATTCCAAGCTCTCTGCTTGTCTGGCTGTTAGTTGTACACCCCAACTCCTCATCTCCATCCTCGCATACAGCTGGGCCGGGGACACGCCTCACTTCCTCCAATATTTTCCTGTTTAACCGCAGGAGAACTTTCATGGCCTACTGGAGCACCGAAATTGTACTTGCACTTTGCTGTACGTTTCTCCTTGTCCGCACATGTTCAGAGAGGCAGATAGTCTTTGCTTGCCAATAGCATTCAGCGAATAAATAGGAACATTACCCGGGTCTTCATTGCCTGTCACACTAGATACTCTGGATCTGGCTGTGTCATGTATTACAATCCCTGGTGGTTTGCCCGTGCCTAGGGTATCGCGCAAGGTGTAACAAAGATCCAGCAACGAGTTATTGTTGTCAATTGCAGCAAATGAGGGATCGAGAGTGTTTACACTGTTGTTAAGAACGAGATACGGAAACAGCACGGGAGGCAGCAATATGCTGTTTATTGGTCTCAACTGAAAGGAAAGATGTGATGGTGCCTGCCCCCTTCTCTTTTGTAATAGTCTTTTGTGGTGAGCTGGTCACTTGTAAATTCACTTGTTGTCCTTTCGAACATGTGCGAGCTGCAGCAGCAGTCTAATCTCTCTTATGCAAGGCATACTCCTATGTCCCGTCCCCTTTCATCCATCCTGTATGGGTGCCCCTCGCAAGGGATGGGAACTGAACCTCTTTTTCCACCAGAAAAAGACATTTCCCCTTTAAATTTACTGGCGCACTGGGTCGGGAGCGCAGGCTCACTTAACCCCACCCAACGGCGCCACACCTCAGTCTACTTTTCCGTGTCGAAGGGAACGGACTGCTCCACCAGCACTGCTGGGTGAGGCCTAGCCTCGTAATTCCACGTGCTTTCCCCGGTATATTTCTTTTTCTATTACAGACTTGGGAACACTGTCCAGCGGTGTTCTAGCTCTGTCCTCGGTGCATGATAGCCCCAACAGGCTTAAGCATGTATCCGTTGTGCGACGGTTCCTTCCCTACAGCAGATCCCCACTCACTCTGTCTCCTTGGTTAGGACCACAGTTGGGACGGATGCACTGCGTGTGAGTCTCACGCACAGGTCGCTTCAACACCGGCTCAAGCATTGGAGGGAACTCTTCAACAGGACTCCTCCTGAGAACATCAAGGAGTACGTCCCGGGGAAGACACAGAAGGTAGGTGCGTTATTCTCCAAGGCACCCCACAAAGGCGACTCCTTCCCGGGGAAGCCCTCTGGTGGGAAGGGTCCAAGGGCCCTCCTGGTCCTGCAGCCAAGGGGCCTGTGAGCTCTACTACCACCGGGATCCGTCCCAAGGGGCATCGCCCTGATACTGGGTCCTTACCCGAGGGGGCAGCTTAACGCAGGCCCATCACTACCGGCTGTGAGGCCAAGGGCACACTGTCTACCGGGTGTACACCTGAGGTGCAGGGCGGGGCAGAGCCGGTGTAGTAGAGTGTGCAGGCCGAGCCTGGGAACACGCCAGCTACAGGGCCACATGCTTAAGGCGTGGACAAAATGGCGGCGGCTTGAGACAAAATGGCTGCCACTACCGAGCAGCAAAGGCGGGAAGCCTCGCAGGCAGGCACGGAGGCCCGTCAGCCCAGGATCAACAAAGGAGAAGTTTTGCTTGTAGGATAGACTGGGTACCACTGACCCCCGTCACCTGGTCCACGTCTTATCCCAACATCTCGGGGTTCAGGTACAATAACCTCATGTACGGGCAGGGGCTTTGGATGCAGCTGGCATATTCGCCCACGCCTCCCATGCAAGATCGCACACAGGCAGCCTGTGAAGACAGGTTTTTTGACAAATTCATGTCACTCATGCGGTCCCCACAAATGGGCTCAATTCTCAGAGGCATTATTAAGGGCATGTTGCTTCCGGCCGCGCCAGCTCAACCCACGACGACACAGTCCATGCCTCTTCCTCCATCTCCACCTCCGCAGCAGCCCAGTACTGAGGCTCCAGCAAACCCGGAGCAGGCCCAAACCCCCACCATAGAGGAACCCCCAAAGGTAACTGGCGCCAACCTTCTGGGGACTGAGGATCAACTGGACACAGACAAAGAGGAGCAGGATACGCCCTCCTCAGCAAAAGCCTTCCATGACAGGATTACCGGACTGTCAGAATACCTGGGTATCCCCCAGCCAGAGAAGGAGCTCCCCGAAACAGGAGTTCTGGCAGAGGTCCTGAGCATCAGGGCGGAGGCGAGGTCAGGCATTCCTCTACAAAACAATGGGGTTGGCTCATGCCCCACTACACGCAGCCCATCAACAAAAAGCTGGATGCTAGGTTCAGGCAAACCGAGGGGGACAGCATACTACTCTACGCACCCGCAGCCTCTCATCAGTAATCGCTGTAGCATCCATGTATGCCAAGCCCCAGGCTTTGTCTTCCAGTACGACAAGACAGCCCTGCTCAACAAGGAAGAAAAGACCCTCAAATCATACGGCAAGAAGGTGTATTCAATGCCGGGCTGCACCTCAGGCAGGCTAACGTAGATGCTATCCTCACTGCGGCTAATTAGCGCCCGTGGAGGGAGATTGAAGATTTCCTGTCTGACATCCCTAAGGACAAGCAAGCCTCTTTCAAAGCAGGCCTAGCTGAGGCCAAACTCATGGCTCAGGACATCGTGGAGGTGTCTGTGGGTCACATTGAGACGGCTAACAGGGCAATCTGTCTGGCAACAGACATAAAGGCGTAGGGCCTGTCTGAAAGCCTACCAGATTCAACTCGGATGTGCAGGATAGAATCTTGGACCTTCCGTTTGAGGGGGTGATCTCTTCCACTCCTCCACTGATGAGGGGCTCGATAAGAAGACCAGCTCTCAGACTGCGAAGTCTCTGGCCATTCTTACGAAACCGGCACCTAACGAACACAGTCCCGCTCAGACTAGGGGCGTTCATCTGGCGGCTTCCACGGGTTCCATGACCGCAAAGCCAGACATGTCTCCCAGTCAACACCGGAGAAAACACCACAAGGCATCTCATAAGGGGTTCTTCCAGTCACCCTTCTCTTCATCAGCCTCTGACCAGAAGAAACAATGATGATGTGTCTCAGGTCCACAGCACGCCAGTTGGTGGCAGGCTGATCCTGCACAGTCAGGCTTGGCGGGCGAGGTTCACGGACGCTTGGGTCATTTCAGTTGGGTCTTGGGGATTCCAGCTACCTCTTCCTTCTCCCCCTCTGTCTTCCCCTCCCCTCCCACAGAGCGGCACACCATCTCTGCTAGTGGGGATTCCCTCCCTCGTAGTGAGTGAAGTGGTAGAGCAGGCCCCCCTCCCTCCCAGCAGGGGCAGGGCTTTTACGCCTGCATCTTCGCTATCCAGAAGAAGAACCAGGCGGGCCTGCGAGTCATGTTGGATCTGTCTTCCCTGAATGTTTACCTACCCTTGCAGAAGTTCAAGATGGTGATGCCAGTGCTCATTGCCGAGACACTGTGTGGAGAGACTGGACGTGCTCCCTGGACCTGAAGGACGCGTATCTCCACGTTCCCGATGTCTCGAGGACAGGTGAGTGAAGCGCGGCGCTGCAGCGAGCAACGCAATGCTTTTAAATGGAAGTCTTTCTTCAAGAATGCTGGCGTGAAGATTCCGGATGCAGGTAAGAAGTTTGAATAAGTTCTTGGTTTTCACCTTTCTCTTCTCTTCTTTCCTTACAGGTGTTCCAGGTTCGAGGCGGGCGTGGCTGGAGTCCAGGTGCAGGAGCAGA
This sequence comes from Ambystoma mexicanum, assembly GCF_040938575.1. Lineage (NCBI taxonomy): Eukaryota > Metazoa > Chordata > Amphibia > Caudata > Ambystomatidae > Ambystoma > Ambystoma mexicanum. Next base: position 927,479,723 of record NC_090931.1, on the reverse strand, counting down.
CACGGTGAGCGTTCAGCTGCTGGGATGCAGAACAACGCGAAGCACGTGTGGCTGTCCGGGCGTGGCTTAAATAGCCTTGGAAGAAGTCCTAGGTAAGTATTCTTCCACAGCCCCACCCCTTTCTTTTATGAGCCTGGCACCTATGGCGCCAGGACTGATGTCCAACATGAGCCTGGCACCAAAGGCGCCAGGACAGAGTCCAAAGAGCCCCTATAAGGGGCCGCTGGGCTTTTACCCGGGGGCATGATGCCTGCTCCCGGGGGTGCTGGGCCTGGCCTGGTTCTCCGGGGGTAGGCATCATGACAGCACTCCCCCCCAAGGCCCCTCCCAAGGTCGTTCCCTCTGGAGGTTTCGGTTTGTTTGGGAAATTCCGATGGAACCTTTTTACTAGCCGAGGTGCATGTACGTGGTCGCTGGGTTCCCAAGACCTTTCCTGAGGCCCGTACCCCTTCCAATCAATTAGATAGAAAAGTTTTGATTTTGAGATCTTAGAATTCAAAATGTTCTTCACCTCCAATTCAGGCTCCCCATCTATCTGGATTGGTTCTGGTGGCTTTATTAATCTGGTTCCTGGTTGCACTGGTTTCAAAAGTGACACATGAAAAACGGGGTGAATCCGCATGTTAGCTGGTAGATCTAGCTTGACTGCCACTGGGTTAATTATAGCTTTGATCGAGTAAGGGCCTAAATACCTTGGATTAAATGTCCGAGGTCCCTTGAGCGATAGGTGTTTGGTAGCCAACCATACTTGATCCCCTATTTGGTATGGAGGCGCCTCTCTTCGATGCAGATCCGCATTCTTTTTGTATTTCCCTTTCGCATGTTGTAAGTGTGCAGTTGCATCCTTGAAGGCTTGAGTAATCGTAGAATGCAAATGGTCCACTGCGAGCATTTCAAGGCTCAAAGGTGAGTCCAAGTCTGAAGTACGAGGGTGATGTCCATATAGGGTATAAAAGGGGCTCTGACCAGTTAGAGTGTATCGAGTTATTGTATGCATATTCAGCCACCCATAAAATATCCTTCCAATTACCCTCCGATTGGTGCAACATACATCGTAGATATTGTTCAAGGGTCTGGTTCGTTCTCTCTGTCTGACCATCGGTCTGTGGGTGGTGGCTGGTTGAGAGTCTTATGTCGATTTGTGCCAGTTGACAACACTTTTTCCAAAAATGAGAAATAAACTGGCTTACCCGATCGGAGACTAGTATGGACGGGAATCCATGCAAACGGATGATATTTTCGAGGAATTCCTTGGCAAGAACAAAAGCTGAAGGTAATCCTTTCAACGGAATAAAATGGGCCATCTTGGAAAATAAATCCACCACAACCAGAATAGTATTGTATCCATTACAAGAGCGCAGGTCCGTGATAAAATCTAGTGACAAGGTGTGCCAAGGTGCTGGTGGAATGTCTAAGGGTTGAAGAAGACCGGCGGGTTTTGTTTTTTGACCTTTGTTTTGGGCGCAAACTCCACAGGACATCACGAAAGATTTAATATCCTTTCGCCAGGAAGGCCACCAGAATTGTCGTTGAATTTTTTCCTCTGTTTCGGCAATGCCACGATGTCCTTCCATCAGAGTATCATGACGACGGGAAATAACCAGTTCTTGCAATTCCTTTTCTGGCAAAAATAAGCGTCCTTGGAAGTAAGGTAAGCCATCGTTGACTGAAAAGTAAGACCCCCTTTTGATCCAATCCTGCAAGGCTGAGGAGTCCAGGAATTGTTTTACCCGTGCTTGAATGTCTTCAAGGGTTTGTAAAGTGGTTATCCCCAAAATTCTTTGTTCGGGAATTATCGGCACAGGTTCTGAGTTTGTGTCCATTTCTCCCATTCCAATTCGAGATAGCGCGTCCGCTTTGCCATTCTTACAGCCGGGACGGTAAGTGATTACAAAATCGAACTCAGCAAAGAACAAAGCCCATCTGAGCTGTCGTGAAGACTGAGCCTTGGCGGTTTTTAAATATTGTAAATTTCGGTGATCACAGTGATGGTATGCCTGGCGCCAAGAAGATAATGCTGCCAAGCCTTAAAGGCGGACTTAATGGCTAATAATTCCTTATCGGTGATTGCATAATTTATCTCCGGCGGCGAGAACTTTCTGGACCAAAATGCTACGGGGTGCAGTTGGTTGGTTTCGGGGTCTCTCTGAGACAGGACAGCTCCCATGGCTAAGATGGACACGTCGGTTTCGACTATATATGGGAGATCGGGACGCGGGTGTTTCAAAATAGGTGCAGACGTAAATTTAGCTTTCAATTCCTGAAAGGCCTGTTCAGATTCCTCAGTCCATTCAAAACGTTTATTTTTCCGCAAGAGTGCAGTGATGGGTTGCACCACACGTGAAAATTCCGGGATAAACCTGTGATAAAAATTGGCAAAACCAAGCATGCTTTGGACACCTTTCACCGAACTAGGTGATGGCCATTTGAGGATGGCATCCACTTTCCGTGAGTCCATTCGGACCCCTTTAGGTGTCAGGATAAATCCAAGAAACTCAACCTCGGTGGTATGGAAAACGCATTTTTCGAGCTTTGCAAACAGTTTGTGCTGGCGCAATTTCTCTAGGACGGCTCTGACATGTTTTTTGTGATCTGATTCCGAAGAGGAGTACACCAGAATGTCATCGATATACACGACAGCACAGACATCGATGAGTTCCCGAAGGACATAGTTCATGAAGAATTGGAAGGCAGCAGGCGCGTTGCACAACCCGAAAGGCATCACCTGGTATTCGCATAGTCCATATTTTGTACGGAAGACCGTTTTCCATTCGTCGCTGTTAGGCAGAAACCTGTGCAGTTCCCTTGGGGAACACTGCAAAAGATTTAAGACTACAGGTAGAGCAGTAAACCCCTTTGGTAGCAGTCTGTACCACCCAGATTTACCTGGTAGCTGTGGCTGAGCAGTCAGACTTCTCTCAAGAAGAGTTAGGCAGTATGTAAAGTATACACAATATGTACCAAAACACAATAGCACAAGCAAACACTGACCAGAGCTTGGTTTCAAAAGTATATAGTTATTTATTTAAAATACACATAAGTTAAAAACACTCTAGCAAAAATATAGTAAAAGCACTTCAACACAGTTATACTGAAAGTAAATTCAATCCTTTCTCCTATCTAGACAACTCTAGGTTAACACCACTTAATTAAAACAGAGGTGAGTGCTTAACGTTAGATGACACTCTAGTAGTTTCCAAGAAAGGGAGGGAAAAAGCAGAAATAGGTTAGACACACCACTCTAAGGTCCAGAACACTTGCAATAGGCTTAAAGAAGAATAAAGTCACAGGTGAGCAAAAGTCACTAGGCAGGGCCCACTCTTAGAGTAGCCGGAGCGAAAATGTGCCCAAGATCACACTGTTAGTTAGAGATTCAAAGTCTTGCAAAGAGTCAAAAAGAGTTTAGAGTGGCTCAGAAAGTTTAGCCAAAGTGTCCCAGGCACTCCCAGGTTCGAAAGCCGGGGACTAAATCTACCCCGTACAGTCGGTAGCAAGGGAAGCCAGGCGGAACACAGTACCTTAAGCGGAAAGGATCCTCCAGCGGGGGCAGTTGTTCCAGGCAGCGACAGCAAGGCTCGACGTCGGTCAGGGGAGAAGAATATCTCGCTGAAGAGCAGAAGAGAAAGGTCGTAGCACTGCCCGGGAAGAAACCAGCCGCGGAGTCCTCCGGTTAAAGGGTTGGTACCGACTTTCGCGGTATGGGGGTAAAGTGTGGTATTCCGGATGCCGGGGTGCTTGGCACAGGCAAGGCGGCCACGAGATACCTCTAAAGGACGGAAAGAAGGCGAAAACTGGTTGTCCCCACCAGTCAAGGGAAGGAGCCACTCCGTTAAGAGTTCTCCTCGGTCGTCGGGAAAAAGTGGTGAGACGGTTCAGCAGGGCTCCACCGGGTGGTGTCGTCGAAGCAGGTCGGCTCAGCTCTTCCCTCGTCGGATTCTTGGTCCTGTGGCGACTTCTGAAGTCCCAGTCCCCAAAGCCCTGCTTTTATGCAGCAAACCCCCATTCACCCAGCCTAGCTGTCACTCAAACATGCTAAGTGGTGAGCCGGGCGGCTCACCACTTGGGCCAATCAGGACGGAGTGCGACTTGAGTTACCAAGGTAACTCAGTCCAGGGTGCCTAAATCCCCCTCCACCCCTCCTAAGTACCCCAGACAGAGTGGCACCACTTTGGAGGGCTTCTGTGGAGAAGCCCGCCAAAAGTGGAACAAAGGGCTCCACTTTGGGTCAGAGTTACAGAGGCGAACACCAACGCCATTTTAGAATCAAGTTTTGGCAAAAAGTCCCAACCGGAGTTATAAAAATAAATATATAAACCGGCGGTATGTTTAAGGCTACCGTAAATAAATAATTAAATGTGTTAGCCTAAAACAATGGGAAATCCCATAGGGAAATATTCGCGGTCGAATATAAAAAGTAGTTTCCACTGCCACCAGCCAAAACTCGATCAGGGGGGACGGAGACGTGCCCCCTCGACTAACAGACCCTGGGGCAATCGAATTGCCCCAGCCAGTACGTCCACAATATGATGGTTTGTACTGGTTCTGTTCAGGATTCAAGACTAGCAAAGTCTTTGGTGACTTTACATGCCCTGGGAGACAGTAGTCAGTCCCAGGGTATGGAGTCTATGTTGGGGAGTCCCTAGGACACCCCTGGGTCACGGCACAGAGGGTGCTGTGTGACCCACATCACAAAAATACATGAGGCCCTATGGAGTAAAAGACCCCATAGCCCATTCAACACAAGGTTTGTCCAAGATAACACTCTTCAACATGTCCAAGAGTGAGGGTAAAAGAGTCTCACTCTTGGCAGGAGAAAAAAATTAAACCCCAGAAATCCAGCAAAGCTGCTGGGGGACTCACTAGGTAGGGAAATTCAGCCTAAACAGAGAATTCTCCCTAACACTCGCCCCCCCCAGACTAAGGGACAGGAGGATTTAATCCACTCCTGGATGAACCTCATACCTCTAGTCGATGATATACATCCTAGAGAGTCCATCAGCATTTTGATGGTGACACCCTGACCTGTGCTCAATGGTGAAATCAAACCCTTGCAGGCAGATTGACCATCTCAATAGTTTTGGATTTTCCCCTTTCATTTGCATTAACCATCTCAAGGGTTGGTGGTCAGTCTGAATAACAAAAGTAGAACCATACAAGTATGGCCTAAACTTCTTCAGTGCCCACACAATAGCAAAGCATTCTCTTTCGATAGTTGCCCACCTTGTCTCAGGATCCTTCAGTTTCCTACTGATGAAGCAAATGGGGTGCTCCCTACCCTTCTCATCCAGTTGGCTTAGAACTGCACCTATACCTACATTGGAAGCATCAGTTTGTACAATGAAAGGTTGGTGGTAGTCAGGAGCTCTCAATACTGGAGCCTGGCAAAGAGCTCTCTTCAGTTTTTCAAAGGCCTGATTGCACTCCTCATTCCATTTTACCTTCTTAGGGAATTTGGGAGAGGAGATTACATTCAGTGGAGAAGCTATGGTCCCATAGTTCTCAATGAAATTCCTGTAATACCCAGTGAGGCCTAGAAAAGCTCTCACTTGGGTTTGAGTAGTTGGTGTTGTCCAATTTTGCACAGCTTCAATCTTGCTGGGCAAAGGCCTTATTTCTCCACCTCCTACCTCATGTCCAAGGTAGACCACTTTACTTTGACCAATCTGGCACTTACTGGCTTTGATTGTCAAATGGGCCTGTTTCAGAGCCTGCAACACATGTCCTAGGTGGTTCACATGTTCTTCCCAGGAGTGGCTGAAGACTGCAATGTCATCCAAGTATGCCATGCAGAAATCTTCCATCCCAGCCAGAACTTGGTTCACCATCCTTTGGAATGTGGCAGGTGCATTTTTCAGTCCAAAAGGCATGACCTTAAACTGGTACAAGCCAACTGGGGTTGAAAATGCAGTTTTCTCCTTGGCATGGTCTGTCAGGGCTATTTGCCAATAGCCTGACGTCAGGTCAAATGTGCTGAGGTACTTGGCTGCACCAAGTTTATCCACCAACTCATCTGTCCTGGGCAAAGGGTGGGCATCAGTCTTGGTGACTGCATTTAGAGCTCTATAGTCCACACAGAATCTCAAGTCTTTGGATCCTGCCTTTGGTACTAACACAACTGGGCTAGACCATGGACTAGTAGAGGGTTCTATTACCCCGAGATCAAGCATCTTCTTGACCTCTCCTTTGATGTGGGCTCTGATATGTTCTGACATTCTGTATCCTCTGCTTTTGACTGGCAGACAGTCACCAGTGAGTATCTCATGCTGGCCCCAAGGGGTCAAGCCTGGTGACAGTGAGAACAGGGAGGCAAACTGATTTAACATAGATTTGCACTCCTCTTGTTGCTCAGGTGTCAGGTCTGAAGAGAGATTGACTCCTTCAACTTTTTCATCTAAAGGTACACCTCTGAGGAGATCAGGGAGAGATTCACTCTCTTCCTCCTCTGCAGCTGAAGCTAGAAGCAAGGCTCCTACATCAGGTCTGGAGATGTATGCTTTTAGTCGGTTGGTGTGGAAGACTCTAGGAGCTTCCCTGGGTCTGCCCAGATCCACCAGATAGTTGACCTCTCCAAGTTTTCCCACAACCTTGAAGGGTCCCATCCATTTGTCTTGCAAGGCCCTCTGCCTTGTTGGGAGCATAACTAGAACTAGCTGGTCTTGAGTAAACTCAACCATGTTAGCCTTCTGGTCGTGCCAATGTTTGACCAGGGCTTGACCAGCTTTCAAGTTGTCACTTGCTTCTGCCATCATGTGTGACATTCTCCTCCGGAGACCTATCACATAGTCAGTCACTCTGACTGGCTTGAGGGGAGGAGCACCTTCCAACCCCTCCTTAATCAGGGCCAATGGACCTCTGACTGGATGGCCATAGAGAAGCTCAAAGGGAGAATAACCTACTCCCTCCTGAGGGACTTCTCTATAAGCAAAGAGAAGGCATGGCAGTAGAAGGTCCCACTTTTTCTTAAGGGGTTCTTCCAAAGCACCTATCATGCTCTTCATGGTTCTGTTAAACCTTTCAACCAACCCGTTTGTCTGAGGGTGGTAGGCGGTTGAGAACTTGTAGGTAACTCCACAGGTTTTCCACATGGCCTTCATGTAGTGGGACATAAAGTTTGACCCCCTGTCAGAGATTACCTCCTTAGGAAACCCAACCCTGGTAAAAATACCAAGGAGGGCCTTAGCCACAGCCGGAGCTGTAACAGTCCTCATAGGAATGGCCTCAGGGTATCTAGTAGCATGGTCTACTACAACAAGGATAAACCTGTTGCCTGAGGAGGTTGGAGGATCAAGGGGACCAACAATGTCAATCCCTACCCTCTCAAATGGGACTCCCACAACTGGGAGAGGCACTAAAGGTGCCACATTCTTGGAACCAACCTTACCAGAAGTCTGGCAGGTATGGCAGCTCTTACAATATCTATCTACTTCAGCCCCCATCTTTGGCCAATAAAAGTAGAGTGAGAGCCTTTCCTTGGTCTTCTTGAAACTCAAGTGGCCAGCCAAAGGTATCTCATGGGCTAGTTGTAAGAACTGTTGTCTGTTTTCTTGTGGGACTACAAGGCGTTTGTAGTCTCCAGGTTCAGACTCAGTGGGTTCACTGTAGAAGAGGCCATCTTCCCAGTGCAACCTATACTTCCCAGGCTCTTGCCCATCAGCTTGAGAAGCTGCCTGGTGGCGGAGACCCTCCAGAGTTGGACATTCTCTTTGCCCCTTACGAAAAGCTGCCCTGCTAGGCCCACCTTCTGCCAGTAAAGACTGCAGCTCAGGATGGTCCTCAGGGTCCAAATCTCCAATAAGGTTGGGGCCTCCTTCTAGCTCTTCCTCAGAGTCTAGCTCAACCACACAGGGTTGTACCTCTCTCTCAGCCTCAGCTGGAGGGGGAGTTACAGGTGTAACTTTGGACAACCTAGGGGAAGTCCTTGTTGGAAGCACTGGAGTGCTTGCTGCTGGCTTTTTCCTAGGAGTCTTGGGTTGCCCCTTTGCTCCTGATCTGGTAGTTACTGCAGTAAGTTGCTCCAGTGGTAGAGGAGTGATTTCTGTCATCATCTCCTGAGATAACCCTCTCAGGGTTTTCTCCCTTGCAGGTTTTGTGAGTTCCTGAAACCTTTTGCTAGGAGGTCTGGGGGTATGAGATACAACTCCAAGAGCTTTGAGGTCATTACCCAACAGAACCCTACCTGGCACTTCACATTGTACACTGACAGGTATTTTTACAGCCATATCATTACATTGGATGAGAACTGGTAACTGGGGACACATCTGCACAGGCCCACCAGCTAACTTGGTGAGGCATTTGGGTGCCTTAGCAACATCCTCTGCCTTGAAAAATGATTCATCCACCACAGTTATGCTGGCTCCAGTGTCCCTAATGGCAGGAGTCTCCTGACCATTCACCTGGACACTGTCCTTATAATACTCTTTAGTATTATCTGGGATAGAGTTATAGACATCTAAATTCTGTTGCTCCCACAACCCCAGAGAGACTAAAGAAACACTAGCTGAGACTCCAGTGGGTTCATCAGCTAGTAATAGAAAGTTTCCACTTGCCATAGGTACTTCCTCTTCTGGAGCGAAGGCTAAGGAGGCAAGCTGGACCCCTGAAGGTTTACCCTTACATCTGGGATCTCCTTTCACATGGTCAGTAGCCTTACAAACAAAGCATGAGCCAAAGGCTCGCTGGAATGGAGGCTTGTTCTGACCTCCTTCTGGTCTGGGACCAGAAGGTACACTAGCCTGATTTGGTTTCCCTTGTGGCTTACCCTTATAGTTTTGTTTGGGGCCCTCTTTGGAATTTGTAGTATTAGAATTCTCTTTGGAGTCCTTCTTAGACTGTTTTTCCCCATCCTTCTTCTGAGTTACCCCAGAATCCTTGTGAGTGGCCCTGTTGGCAACCCACAAGTCAGCAGCCTTAGCTAGCTTCCGGGAATCTAATTCCCTGGAATCAGCCAAGTGTTGTCTGAGCTCAGGAGAGCAGGCATCATAAATAGTCTCCAACATAAACAAATTCTTCATACCTTCATAAGTGTTCACCTTGTAACCCTTAATCCATCCCTCTAAGTTTTTCAAACATTCATTCACCCAGGTAGCCCAAGGGGTACCATCATGCTTTTTGAGGCTCCTAAACCTCTTAAGATACTGGGAAGGGGTCTTCCCAAACCTAGCTATCAAAGCTAGTTTCACACATTCATAGTCCTTCCTATCCTCCTCCCCCATCTCCATTACCACATCAGTTGCAACAGGGGGAAGCCTAGAGAACAACCAGGTGAGTAAGTCATTTCCTGTGATGTTCTGGAGCCCATGATTATATTCAAACAGAGACAACCAATCCAACACATCCAACTTAGGCTCATACATACCAACCAATTCTTTAGGCATCCGGGGTCTTTTAGGACTGGAACTTCTAGAGGAGCCAGAGAGAGAAACATTCTCAACAGATAATTTCTTCATTTCTAAGTCATACTTGAGCTCCATTTCCCTTAGCCTTAGTTCTTTGTCAGTTTGAGCATTAAGTTTCTTATACTCCAATTCTAGCTTCATTTTCTCCAGTTCAAAGTACTGAGGACTAAATGTGGGACCTGGTAAAGGTCCAGTAGGCACAGCAGGTAGAGCAGGCAGAGGCCTAGGGGGGACAGTTACAACAGCCTCACCCTCCTCTTCTGACTCTTCCTCAGAAACATCAACATTTTGCTCCATGTTAACTTCAACACTGTCATCTACAGTTGCTGGAGTGGTAGGTTCCTCTGAACCATCACCCAGACTTTGGTTAGCTAACAATCTTTCAATCAGCTCCATTTTCTTGCCCTTAGTCAGGAGATCCTTATGTTTACAGAGCACTCTTAAACAATCAGCAGTTTTGGCTGCAAGGGACTCTTGACTATAGCTTTCTATAACTGACATGTTAGAGGTTTTACTTTTCCAGTGCTAAGCTTTGTGGTTAGTTGCACTAAGGTATCTAAAGCACAATAAAATGTATACTCAATACAAATCCCACCGCTGTACACCAGTGTTAGGCAGAAACCTGTGCAGTTCCCTTGGGGAACACTGCAAAAGATTTAAGACTACAGGTAGAGCAGTAAACCCCTTTGGTAGCAGTCTGTACCACCCAGATTTACCTGGTAGCTGTGGCTGAGCAGTCAGACTTCTCTCAAGAAGAGTTAGGCAGTATGTAAAGTATACACAATATGTACCAAAACACAATAGCACAAGCAAACACTGACCAGAGCTTGGTTTCAAAAGTATATAGTTATTTATTTAAAATACACATAAGTTAAAAACACTCTAGCAAAAATATAGTAAAAGCACTTCAACACAGTTATACTGAAAGTAAATTCAATCCTTTCTCCTATCTAGACAACTCTAGGTTAACACCACTTAATTAAAACAGAGGTGAGTGCTTAACGTTAGATGACACTCTAGTAGTTTCCAAGAAAGGGAGGGAAAAAGCAGAAATAGGTTAGACACACCACTCTAAGGTCCAGAACACTTGCAATAGGCTTAAAGAAGAATAAAGTCACAGGTGAGCAAAAGTCACTAGGCAGGGCCCACTCTTAGAGTAGCCGGAGCGAAAATGTGCCCAAGATCACACTGTTAGTTAGAGATTCAAAGTCTTGCAAAGAGTCAAAAAGAGTTTAGAGTGGCTCAGAAAGTTTAGCCAAAGTGTCCCAGGCACTCCCAGGTTCGAAAGCCGGGGACTAAATCTACCCCGTACAGTCGGTAGCAAGGGAAGCCAGGCGGAACACAGTACCTTAAGCGGAAAGGATCCTCCAGCGGGGGCAGTTGTTCCAGGCAGCGACAGCAAGGCTCGACGTCGGTCAGGGGAGAAGAATATCTCGCTGAAGAGCAGAAGAGAAAGGTCGTAGCACTGCCCGGGAAGAAACCAGCCGCGGAGTCCTCCGGTTAAAGGGTTGGTACCGACTTTCGCGGTATGGGGGTAAAGTGTGGTATTCCGGATGCCGGGGTGCTTGGCACAGGCAAGGCGGCCACGAGATACCTCTAAAGGACGGAAAGAAGGCGAAAACTGGTTGTCCCCACCAGTCAAGGGAAGGAGCCACTCCGTTAAGAGTTCTCCTCGGTCGTCGGGAAAAAGTGGTGAGACGGTTCAGCAGGGCTCCACCGGGTGGTGTCGTCGAAGCAGGTCGGCTCAGCTCTTCCCTCGTCGGATTCTTGGTCCTGTGGCGACTTCTGAAGTCCCAGTCCCCAAAGCCCTGCTTTTATGCAGCAAACCCCCATTCACCCAGCCTAGCTGTCACTCAAACATGCTAAGTGGTGAGCCGGGCGGCTCACCACTTGGGCCAATCAGGACGGAGTGCGACTTGAGTTACCAAGGTAACTCAGTCCAGGGTGCCTAAATCCCCCTCCACCCCTCCTAAGTACCCCAGACAGAGTGGCACCACTTTGGAGGGCTTCTGTGGAGAAGCCCGCCAAAAGTGGAACAAAGGGCTCCACTTTGGGTCAGAGTTACAGAGGCGAACACCAACGCCATTTTAGAATCAAGTTTTGGCAAAAAGTCCCAACCGGAGTTATAAAAATAAATATATAAACCGGCGGTATGTTTAAGGCTACCGTAAATAAATAATTAAATGTGTTAGCCTAAAACAATGGGAAATCCCATAGGGAAATATTCGCGGTCGAATATAAAAAGTAGTTTCCACTGCCACCAGCCAAAACTCGATCAGGGGGGACGGAGACGTGCCCCCTCGACTAACAGACCCTGGGGCAATCGAATTGCCCCAGCCAGTACGTCCACAATATGATGGTTTGTACTGGTTCTGTTCAGGATTCAAGACTAGCAAAGTCTTTGGTGACTTTACATGCCCTGGGAGACAGTAGTCAGTCCCAGGGTATGGAGTCTATGTTGGGGAGTCCCTAGGACACCCCTGGGTCACGGCACAGAGGGTGCTGTGTGACCCACATCACAAAAATACATGAGGCCCTATGGAGTAAAAGACCCCATAGCCCATTCAACACAAGGTTTGTCCAAGATAACACTCTTCAACATGTCCAAGAGTGAGGGTAAAAGAGTCTCACTCTTGGCAGGAGAAAAAAATTAAACCCCAGAAATCCAGCAAAGCTGCTGGGGGACTCACTAGGTAGGGAAATTCAGCCTAAACAGAGAATTCTCCCTAACAGTCGCCTTCTTTTACTCGTACCAGATGATAAGCCCCCCGGAGATCTAACTTGGTGTATACGCAAGCGTCCTTCGCCTGGTCAAGGAGTTCAGGGATCAAAGGCACAGGGTAACGATTTTTAACAGTTATCTGGTTCAATGCGCGGTAATCGATACAAGTTCTAAGGTCACCTTCTTTTTTTGGCACCAAGAACAAAGCCGAGGATGCCGGAGACTTTGACGGGCGAACGAAACCATTGGCTAGGTATTGATCTAAATATTGTCTCAAATGCAGATTCTCCGGTTCAGTAAGGGCATAAATCCTGCTACAAGGGGGTTGTGCACCGGGCACCAGATCGATTTGGCAATCGTACGTTCTGTGAGGAGGTAACGTGTTGGCCTGTTCCTTTTGGAAGACGTCCTGAAAGTCTTGGTATTCCGGAGGTAGTTGCATGGAGACAGAGGTTACTGATGCTAGACAGATCTTCAGATTTTCTGGGTAGCAGGTTTGTGCACAATCCGGGAAGGTTATTCTCTTCGCTCGCCAATCAATTCGAGGAGTATGTGTCTCTAACCAAGGGATTCCGAGAATAACCTGAAACTGTGGAGCCTTGATTACATCAAACACAACTGCCTCCCGATGGCCGTCCGGACCTACAAGTGTCACCTCAGCTGTGGAATGTGTTACCGGTCCAGAGGCAATTTCGGTTCCATCAACTGTGGTGATGACATCTTTTCTGGTTTTAGGACGCAGAGGGAGGTTAATCCTGGAGACCAATTCACGATCCACATAGTTTCCTATAGCCCCACTATCGATGTATGCCTTTATTGCATGCAACCGCTTAGGCTGTTCCGGATCTACGAGGACCATTGGCAAAATGAAATGCGAGGTCTGAGAGTTAGTTTTCAAGCTCGGCAAGCGGACCCCTACGCTTGTCGGGCGTGGTCGTTTCCCGATACAGAGTTTCATGGATTTTATCAGCGGCTCCTACCACCTTCTTGGGCGGCTTTGCCGGGCAATCTCGTAGAAAGTGTCCAGAGGACCCACAATAAAGACATAATTGCATCTGCGGTCTTCTTTCACGTTCCTTTTGAGTTAGAGGTCCTTTAACCCCTCCGATTTGCATTGGCTCAGAGGCTTCAGCCCCCTTGAGGTTAGCGTGGGTCTTGACCAACACCCGGGTCTCAAACTTGGACCGATCTGCTTTTCTGTTTTGCAGTCTGTGATCCAATTGGACCACTAAGTCTATATATTCTGAGCATTCTTGGGGCGGATTTACAACTTGGGCCAGGACATCTTTAAGTTCTCCGCGTAGACCTCGATAAAATAACGTGATTCTTTTATCCTCTGGCCACCCAGTTTCCACAATTAGTCTATTAAAGGTTGCAATGTAGGATAGGAGGTCTTGATTGCCCTGTCGCAGAGATAGAAGTTCGTCATCCAGAGCCTGCTTCTGGGAGTGACGAGCAAATAACCTTTCCATGCTTGCTTGAAATCCTTGAAAATCACGAAGAATCGGGTCATCTTGAGTTACCAGTGGAACTGACCAATCGGCAGCACTGCCGCTGAGATATGACAATACAAAGGCTACCTTGGTCTGGTCATTAGGGAAGGCCCCAGGTCTGCATAGGAAATGCAAACGACACTGATTCATGAATACGGCGAATCGTTTGGGGTCCCCAGCAAAGCGTTCGGGTGGGGCCAGCGGCATGTTTCCAGGTAGATTAATCTGCACCGGGTTACTGGAAAGCACAGGAGTGGGGTTCCCCCGGAACCGGGTAAAGGAGTTTGTCCAGCTTGACCTTGCAAAAGCTGTCTAGCCAGGTCATCAGCTCTTTCCTTTGTTACAATCACTTCCCTCCCGAGAGCATTAGTCTCTTGACGAGCGGCGTGTACTTCGGCCCGTAATTCCCCCAGTAGTTGGGCCATCTGGTCAGTCTCAGAAGTTTCCATAGCGCCTGGGTGGGAATTTGTAGGAAGGCTTCGCGTTCTGTAACGCTCACCTGGCTCCCACGGAGGCGTTGGTCTAGTCTGGGTTGCTGTGGCCTCTTCAAGCGTGATGCGCAGAACTCGGACCACCGATTGAACAGGACCCCCAAATCTTGCTTGTCTGGCCCGTAGGAATATCCTTCTTATGGTTTGGAAGGATGAACTCTCCATCCTGCTTCTGGTGCAGGGGCGCGCGTTCGTCCAGTTACTTCACTGGTTTTCAGAATGGCGCTGGCAAAATCCACTTGACTTTTCTGAGCGATACGCCGTAAGTATGAAGATTCAAAAGTTCAAGTGTGAGCCTCTTTTTATGTTGTCTTCCTAACCTGTGATCTGTCCTTTATTTCATGTGCAGAATGAAGGCGATGCGTTGAGGGGTTAAATTGCCGAGGGTAAAATCAGGTGAGTTAGTGATGAGGGCGACCCCTCTAAATGTCTTTATAATTCCCCAGTAATGTCTTTTGTCCTTTCCCCATAGGGGCCGGGGTGCGGTACCTGCCAACGACCCGAAATGTGGAATGGTTCACCAAGAAAAGCCGGTAAGTATTATGGCTGAAAATTCGGCTTTCCCTCTGCTCACCTTTTGTCTCTTCTTCTCTCCCCTAGGTGCAGAGATGTGGCGACCGGTGCTGACAGCCGCGATGGAGCCGGGAGATGTCTCAAGGACAGGTGAGTGAAGCGCGGCGCTGCAGCGAGCAACGCAATGCTTTTAAATGGAAGTCTTTCTTCAAGAATGCTGGCGTGAAGATTCCGGATGCAGGTAAGAAGTTTGAATAAGTTCTTGGTTTTCACCTTTCTCTTCTCTTCTTTCCTTACAGGTGTTCCAGGTTCGAGGCGGGCGTGGCTGGAGTCCAGGTGCAGGAACAGACACGGTGAGCGTTCAGCTGCTGGGATGCAGAACAACGCGAAGCACGTGTGGCTGTCCGGGCGTGGCTTAAATAGCCTTGGAAGAAGTCCTAGGTAAGTATTCTTCCACAGCCCCAGCCAAGTAACAAAATAGTCCCTTCAGTAAAATAGTCCCTCCTAAGCCTCATTTGGCTTGGGTCTTCATGCAGCATGGTCTGCATCAGGTGAGTGCACCAAACACTTTCCTTTATGAGCCTGGCGCCTATGGCGCCAGGACTGATGTCCAACATGAGCCTGGCGCCAAAGGCGCCAGGACAGAGTCCAAAGAGCCCCTATAAGGGGCCGCTGGGCTTTTACCCGGGGGCATGATGCCTGCTCCCGGGAGTGCTGGGCCTGGCCTGGTTCTCCGGGGGTAGGCATCATGTCACTCGACGACTTGCTAGTCAGGGGTACTTCTCTGGAGCAGGTTCAGGACTCAGCGGACAGGCTCATCTGTACCCTATTCGACCTGGGCTTCTCAATCAACTACCAAAAGTCTCAGCTCAATCCTACGCAGACGACAATGTTTCTGGGTCTGGTGTGGGACACACAGCAGCAGAGGGTTTTCCACACGGGGGACAAGGTGACAGCGATTCGATCGGCAGTCTCCCATTTCCGCAGTAGGTCAACCACCACAGCCTGGTGGTATCAACACCTTCTGGGCGTACTGGCAGCATGTCTCCTTGCAGTCCCGTACACCAGGCTCCGCATGAGGAGGCTCCAGTTGCATTTCACTGATTCTTGGGATCAGGAATAGAGTCATCAGGGGGCCCTGGTCTCCATCCCACAACACTTGGACCATGACTGCAGATGGTGGCATCAGGAAGATAACATACTGGTGCGCAGACCCATCCACCCCCCATAGAGTACACAATTACCACAGATTACTCACTCCTGGGGTTGGGAGCCACCGTGGGAGCGCACTCAGTGCACGGCCTCTGGACCCCGACCAACCGGCAGAATGGTATCAACTGGCTGGAGTTTATGGCTATACATTTGGTGCTCAGGTCTTTTAAACCGACCATCAAAGGCAGGTCAGTGTGCATCCAGACGGACAACACGACATGCATGTTCTATATCAACAAACGGGGAGGCACCAGATCCCCACAACTGTGCGCGTTGACCCTGGAAATCTGGGAATGGGCCTGGGAGTGTGGCTCTTGGCGGTCCACCTTCCGGGAGAGTCCAACCTGAAACCAGACAGGCTCAGTCGTCTGGCTGCCCACAATTACGAGTGGCAACTGAACGGGAGAGTCCTCCAGGAAGTGTTCAGCAGATGGGAGCACCCAGCAACAGACCTTTTTGCGACAGCACAAAACTGGACATGCCAACAATTCACGTCCTGGGGAGGAAGGGGGTATACTCCAGTTATCCTGGAACGGGATGTGGTCATAGGTATTACCACCCACACCGCTCGTGCACTAGGTAGTGAGCAAGAACCTCAGGATTATACTTGTTGCGCCTCGCTGGCCGGTGTGGCCCATGTTCTCGGACCTGTGGCAGATGTTACTTCAGCTGGAAATTCTACTCTACCCCCCTAGCCCCCCCTCAGGAAGGGCCCTCTACTAGCGCAGCAGGGAGGCGCAGTGCTACACCCCTCTCCAGAGAGGCTGGTTCCTGAGCAGCTAACTCTCCAGCACCTTCAGCTGTCCAGCGACAATCTGGAGATCATTCAAAATGTCAGAAGTCAGGCTATATGGAAGCAGTACAAAAGTAAATAGACAAGATTCTGCTTTCAGGGTAAGGAACACTGGGTGAACCTGTTGACATGCACCCTCGACCAGGTCTCATTCTCGGCCTACTTCGCCAGGTTTGGCGTCCAGGTGGATACCTGCAGAACGTACTTGGCCGCTATCACTGTGTATAGGAACTCTGACTCTCTTATCCTGTCTTCGACCAATCCCATAGAAAAAGAGACACCTGACGGGGTTGACCAGGCTGTACCCTCCAGTCAAGCGCCTGCATCCCGTTTGGGACCTGAATGTAGTACTAAGCGCTATAGCAAACAATTTGAACCCATGGCCACGGCAGACATTATGTTTGTCACTCTAAAGACAGCCCTTCTGTTTGGGCTTACATCTGCTCACAGAGGGAGCAAGATCCAGGCGTTAGTTGCCTCAAAACCGTAAACTAGTTTTCACAAAGACATGGTTGCGCTCCACATGCACCCCAAGTTTCTCCCGAAAGTGGTATCATACTTTCATATCAACTAGAAGATTTTGCTCCCCACATTCTTCCCGGACCCCAAGGAGGATGTAGATAAGCCGCTCCACTGCTTGGATGTCAGAAGGGCTTTGAAATTCTATCTGGACAGAACAGAGAGCACCCGCAAGACAAATGCTCTGCTAGTACACTTTGGAGGCTCTAGACATCCATAGCGCGATGGATGATGGCGACGATCCAGGAGCCATACAAGGTGCAGCATAAGGACCAGCTGCAGGAAATGCATGCACATGCAGTAAGAGCTATGGCGACAGCAGTCGCATCTAGCCCCATGTTCCCTGGCAGGTGATCAGCAGGGTGACAACGTGGGCCACTTCTTCAGCTTTTTGCAAGCACTACTGCTTGGATAGCTTGGCCAAGGCTGCTGCAGTGTTCGACCAAGCAGTGCTTCATAATCTATTTGCCTATAGGGTCAGGCTCTCCTCCACAGGGCGCTATGTCAGTTGTAATTGCCCATACAGGATGGAGGAAAGGGGACGGGACGTAGGAGTAATTAAGTGTTACTCACCGAAGTGACTAAGGTACTCCTAGTCCATAGTCCCCTTGCCTCCATACGTCCCACCATCCATCACCCTATAATAAGACCAGTGAGGTTGTTAAAGTGTAATACAGCCGACGCATCAAAAGGGGACTGGGGTCTGGCACCGGTGGGTGAGGTTAAGGGAGCATTTGCTCCAGAGGCTGCGCATCCATAAATTTAAAGTGGAGATGTATTTTTCTGGTGTAAAATAGGTTCCGTTCCCGTCCCTCGCGAGGGACGCCCATACAGGATGAAGGAAAGGGGACTATGGACTATGTACGTTAGTCACTCTGGTGAGTAACACTGAATTTTTTTTCACAAGTTACAGTTGGCTCTTGGTCAGAACTTGCCTGGTATTGTTAACAAAACTCACTGAGTTTCGTACTTCACGAAAGGAGGGAAAAAGAAGGTTACGCCATTTTTATTATTCAGTGAGAGATCGAAACAAGAGTCTCCCAGCCGGGAATTAGTGTATTGGCGGTTACCTTTTAGTCATAGCTTATTAGAGTTCTTACCGCTTTTCTCCACAACAGACAAAAATGAATACTGTTCAGTGTGTCTCAACCGTAGGCCACTGTGGTAACGTCGGCCCAGAATTACGGAACACCAGTGAACACTGCACGCAATGCTCCATTAGCAGGGCAAGTATTTAACTGTTAGGCTCCTCCTTCCAGTAAACGCTGAAGAAATGCTCAGTACTCCACACCGTAGGAACAGTCCTGCTCACTCCACTTTAAAGATATAATGAAACCATTCAAAGAGGTGGCCAACCCCCATCTAAAGCCAGTCTGGAACATGCTGAAATGCCTAATTTCTTCCATCCACTTAACAAGAGCTTTTAAAACAAAGCTTGGCAGAACTTTAATGGAAGAATCAATTTGGGATATTAGGCAAGGAGTGACCCCCCTTTTTGGTTTTGGCGCTTGGTAAGCCACCAATATCGCTAAAACATTGGAACTGTAAACTATAAGAAAAAAAGAAAGGTGAGTTTGGGAGCAGTTTATGGTGATGGCATGGCAATTTGCCAACGTCTGGCGATGAAATGGCTGAAGCACCATCAAGTCCTTTACCCTCTCGCTCACGTCTGCCGACCTGCTGCTGTTGCAGAGGAGCTGTGTGCGCTCCGACGCTCCGAAGTAGGAGCAAAATTACTGCACTTAAGTAAATGCCCGGTATATTTTAATTTCTATGCACCAATCTTTTTTTCAGTGAAACCCCTGTGGAATATGCTTCAAGTCTGGTGCGGACCAGAGCGGCATGATCTCATTTCAAGACGAAGCTGCAGCGCCCTGTTTTCAAGACGAAGCTGCAGATTGGGAGGATCATTTGCAAATGTGCTCCTGGTTGCAAGCTCCATGTCCTACTTGTGAGCCCAGGAAGTGTCCTTTGGCAACAGAAGGCGGCTGTAAACACTGCTGAGCTGGCATGGTACCAGCCCAAGCAGCGCTTGCCCAGGTCACCGCAGCTGCCAGCTCTGTGCTAGCGCCAGCATGAGCAGCTCTGGTCTAGGTGGTGTGGAGGAGCAGGGGCCCACCCGAGCAGCTCTCCTGTGAGTGTGGAGGTACAGGGGCCACAGTGTGGAGCCAGGGTGAGGAGACATCAAGGACAGAGCCGGTCTGCGGCCGATGTGAGGAAGGAGCTGGGAGGATGGACGCTGTGTGAGGCTGTGCTTAAAGACTGAAAGAAGCATTTAGCGACTGTGAGGGGAAAGCAAAAAGGAGTTATATGGTGGGGACTGCAAGGGACTTTGGGGGCTTAGTGGGTGTCCAGGGTAAAAGAGTTGCAGCTGGTCCGGGGGAAAAAGCGATGGATGCTTTGAGATGTTTCTGGGAGGATAGGGTCTTTGTGACACTGACTTAGGGGGGTGGCTCGCTGGGAAGGGGCAATGGGTCTTTGGTACACCAGGGGAGGGAGTCTACGGAATACTGAAGGTCAGAGCAGTGATGGGATAATTGTGTTGTGTGACAGACTCTACCGGTGTGTTTTCATTTGCATCTCCACAAGGGAGAGGGTATATTTCTCTGAAAAGCGATCAATGGGCCTGTGAGTAACCACAGAGGAGGGAGACCCATGACAACACTGATCCTAGTTTTTCTTTGCAGTCTGTGTCTTGTAGTCCTGGATCTATATTGGGATCCAGGACTACAGTCCCAGAATGCAAAGTAAAAACCAGGACTAGTCAAGCACCTACCAAATCGAATAGGGCACACATGTACCTATGTACATTTTAGGTGTTCAGAGAAGATTGTCAAAACACAAAGATTCACAGGGACACCAGGTATTTCAAACTCCGGTCATACCTGGTTAATTTCAATGAACATAAAGACAAAAAGGGGGTCCGGAGTAAAAGTGCATCTGTGTAGGGAATGCAAGTGGACAAAAATCTCCACCACTGTTACAATATGAAATATTTAGAACTTGGAAAACATATTTTGGGCAGGAAAAAATTCAATTTGCACCCAGTTCATCATATTCTCATAATTTTATTATACTAACAAAAATCCATCAATGTAATACAAAAAAGTCGATATAAAGATGTAGCATTACAAATAATATTGATACAATAGTGCTGTTTAAAAATATGTATAACAAACATCAAATTCTCAATTTGAACAGTAAAAAAACTCAAAAAATTCACCAATGCAATTTATGAGTAATACGCATACCAGACAAAACTACCCTCAACTAAATTAAACATTTGTTGAAAATGAACTAAACACACCTCAAGTGTATAATATACATAAAAAATAAATGAAACATAAATGATATCAATAATCAAATTCACTGATTTCCCACTATGAAATAAGGAAATAACAAAAAATGAATAACAAAATTGAAAACTATTAAATGTAATGACTACTTAACTAGCAACGTCTAGCTGGTGTACATAGCCAGGTCATACTAAATAGGACCCATAAGATCCCAACATGTTTCTTTCCATTAAACCAAAGTCTTCTGCTATATGGAAATTCTTCAGGGGTTCAATAGCGTTGGTGGTCTTGCTGGTATGGCACTTCATAACAATTATTCAGTGGTAGAGTCATGGTCCTTGAGTTCACCTACACATAGAGATGCACATAATTACTGAACTTGTATCATTCATAGTTCCAGCTACTAGACGTGACATAATAAATGAGTCTCGTACAGATCAAGACAAATTAGACCAAGTAGAAGAGACTCACACTTACTCTATTGACAATCAATTAATCAATCAAGGCAATTTAGCAAGAATATCAATTTCCTCATTAGGCCGGGACTGCGCCCCAATAACCATGAGGCAAGAAGGAACATAAAGGGACAAAAAAGGACAAAACAGGAAAAAAAGGCAAGAAGAAGAAATGTTATTAGGATGTTTACGAGGGCAATTCTGTTTTATAAATGCTGCAAGATAACAAAACATGTTCTAAGATCAATATCTTCCAAACAGATACTTAACACCTCAATCACCAGAGGTGAGATTGTATTCATTATTTCAAATCCCATGAGGTTCAGCGTACACACACCCAAGCATGAACTGGTGAGGTCATCAACCATCACGGGTATATATATCTCTATTCCGCCAGTCCTATAAATACAAGGGAATCAGACATCTGTCAAGCTAATCTGATCCCATCAGGTCAGTATCACCTCTGCAATATAGCATCACTAATGTCATATTAGAAAATGCTTACTTATTGTTAGGTCTCCTGGGGTGAAAAAACCATCTCAGTAGCTCCCACCTCTCTCAGAAAAGATAATAGATCTTCTCTTCTAGGCTTGATTCCACTACAGCTTCATCAAAGCTGTAAGTGTAAACAAAAATGCAGACTGTCACTCGCAAACATGGAATCAGTCAAGTTCGTTCTACATGATCTCATCAAGCACAAGGTTTAACCAATGGATTGTTTAAATGGCTAACATTTGTGTATTGACTTCTCCTCAGTAATAAACATCCTGATCTTCAAACCCAGATACCCGTTCGGATTTCTCGTTATGTTCATTTTGGACAACACTCATTCTCCATCAGTGATGATGGAGTGTCATGAAACGTTACTTGTTTCTAATAGCTGAACCGCATCATATAATGCAACACCACTGGGGTAATTCGTAATTTATACTGTTCAACGTAGTTGCGATATTAGTGCTACTGATGTGCTTTCTTATACGTGTGTCCCAAACCACCGGTCCCGAGACTATTCTACACTTATGCTACAAGAATTCAGGCCACCAGTGACGGTAAGCCACTGAATTCGTAAACCGCATTGGTCACGACCATCATACATAACAATAGTTCTGCGTAGATCCCAACCATCGGGAGCACTCACCTTTTAGTATTCTTAACAGCATTGTCATCAGCACGCCGGCTCGTAATGATTCTCTCCACCGAACCTTGGAGGATGGACTACCGATGCCCATTAAATTGTAGTTGTTCCTCTTTCAACATAGGTTCTGCTGATCAGATGAAATCCACGGCGGGCAGATTTGAATGCCTTCAACAAAAAGTATTATACTTACACCACTCCTCGAGGATCTTATATGATAAGCAGCAAATTATAGCCATATCTTAAAGAGAGGAACTTCACTTTAGTCACCATCCCCGTTTCAGAAATACCAAAAAGCCTGTAGGTTGTCTTCTACAATTAATATAATGACCCAAGACTTCCTCAATATTTCAATTTTACATCAAAACTGACGAGATTGGCAAACTCAAATCGGTAGCCACCATAATATCCTGATTCCATAAATTCGAGTGATCCTCACATTTGGCCTTCTAATTCAGCTATCATCAATATGCCAATCTAGCTGTTCATTGAGACCTGTGAGATGGATTTTAGTTAAAAATAAATCAGCCTCATCTCTTCCCTAATTAATGTTTTTTATCTGTGTTGGTATTGTTAATAGTGCAGACTTTTTTTCAATACTGACCAAATGAGTTCATCAAACTTGTGGTCATTGGAGACAAAATGTCCAACCATAGGAGCTGTCATCACTTTATTTCTAATGCAGCTTTTATGCTCACTGATTCTGCTTCCGGCAGGGACACCAAATTGCATAAACTACCCCACTAGTATTGTAATTTGTAAACAGATTTTGTTGCCATGCCTTTGCTAATCCAATATCTGCACTTGTAGTTCATAGGGTCTGGGGACAGCATCTACACATGCCACATGGGGCATGTCCTTCTGTTTTTTTTAAACCCCATTGTTCCATAATCATGAGCTGTTGAGTGGATGCATTAGCGATATCATTGGTGGTCAGTAATTCTTTCAGATTTCTTCCTCTCTTGAAGGCACATCTGGGGACCGGAACATCGTTTGTACTTTTAGAAAGGATGTGCCAATTTCTTTGAATGATCTTATACATTTTGTTAGATAAGGGGTTGTAAGTGCTAACAAAAACTAAACTGTCTGCTTCATCTGTCAGTATTTTCCTCTTGGATCCCAACAGGGCTCCCAATTATTATTTGAGGCCCGTTTTAATGATTGTTTCACAACTTTTCTCGGGTATCCTCTGAAAATTAAATTATTCCTCAAAGTCTCTTCTTTCAAAAACAATTCTTGCTTTTACTGTTCCGTTTAAGCCTTAAGAACTGCCCAAAGGGCAAATTATCTTGTAAGGCTTTACGATGGAAGCTATCGTATATGAGCAATGAGTTCTGATCTGTGGAATTATGGAATGGTTTAACCTTCAGAATGTTCATATCTGTGTCCACAAAGATAGTTAACTCCAGAAGATCAATCTGAGTTTTACTATGAGTAATCGTGAAATTTAAGAACGGATTGATCTCATGCAACCAATCAAAGAAGGATAGTAAGTCTTTTTCATCTCCGTGCCAGATCATTAGCACATCATCGATGTACCTCTTCCAAAAGGTCTGATGTAGAAACAGATTGGTGTTATTGAAAATCCTACTCTGTTCAACACAATCAACATAGAGGTTGGCTAATGTCGGTGCCACCGCTGACCCCATGATGGTGCCAGGGATCTGTTGATAAAACCTATTGTTGAACATGTAGTAGTTTTGCATCAATGACATGGTAGTGCACCACAGTATAAAGTAATTTGGTGTCAAACCCACCTTCCTTTTATTGACAGTTCCTCTATCATCTCCAAGGTAGCCGTCTGGGGGATCTTCGTATATAAGGAGACTATATCAAGAGTCACCAATATATCATGTTTATCGTTGAATGAAAAATTCTCAATTAAGTTGATGACACTGGTGGAATCTTGTACATATGTCCCCATGTCCTTCACATACCCTTTGAGAAAGTGATCGACAAACTTTGCCAATGGTTCCAACACTGAGTCAGTACCTAAAACTATGGGCCTCCCAGGTGGAGTAGCAAAGGTCTTATGCACTTTATGTAGTATGTAGAATTTTGGAGTGCTGGGATCAATCTTCACCAGGTATTCTGCTTCCTTTTTGGTTATCCAATTCCGCTGCCTCACTTTTTCTAGTTTATTTGCTATAAGGGATTTAAGATGGATGGTAGGGTCACCATCTAGCAATCTGTAGAAAGTTGTCTCTGCTAATTGTCACACTCTGTAATATAGTCTAAACCGTCCAGGAGTACAATGGCACCACCTTTGTCTGCACTCCTAATGACTATAGATTTGTTGTTGTTGAGTGTGGAAATAGCTTGTCTTTGCAACCTGGAGCAATTCTGGAAGACTCAATCTTTATTCGTCTTCTCTAATAGATCCAGTTCGGATAGTACTCTATGCTCAAATACAATTGATTCCGGACTGTGGCTGGCTACAGGGGGGCACACATTTGATGGATTATGGAGGCCGCTATAGCATGATTCCATCTCAAAAGGTTTATCTTTAAAGTATTGTTTTAGGTGAATCTTCCGGAAAAGTTGTTGAATTTCGAGACTGGAATTAAAGCTGTCAGAAGTTGAAGTGGGAACGTACCTGAACCCTTTCTCCAATACAGCCATTTCCTCTTTAGTTGGTATATATAAAGACAAGTTAATCAATAGGCTGTCTTGCTTCATGTCTGTCTGGGTTCGTAATCCCACATCATCATGTCCCTGTCTAAAATATTCGAAGTCGAAGGCCTTCTACTCCTTTGTGTCGAACGGAATGGTTGTTGTCTCCGTCTGTTATTACCATTGCCTCTTCCTCTTCCTGTGCCACATGTTTGTTTCCTCAAGTTGGGATCACTCATAGAACCATAGACCATCGTCATCTGAGCTGGCCGAACTGTACGAGGTATTCGTAAAACGTACATTCTTTCTATTATTTTTGGGGCTCCATCACCCATTTGATGTGGTACATAATCATCTTGAGTGTACCTGAAGTGTACCTGAAGGCTTTTTCATGCCAGTTATGTCTTTCTTCAGCCTCCTGATTCTATCCCTCCCTGTTGGCTCTTTAAATTCATTCATTTCTTTTACGATCTCATCAAGTCTCTTGTTAAATGCCTCTTCTATTTTAGCCAATGATATGCCCTGTTTATCTGTCATCTCTTTGGCTGTATCAATAATCAGAATAAGCCAATCCCTGCCGCATTTGTTGGCTATATAACTCCAGTCTATTACAGAATCTTAGTTGTCTAAGAATAAGCAAGGCTCATTCCGCACCACTAGACCTGAGTTCCCTACGGATCAATCCTTTTTTCAGTTGGAAAAGTTCATCCCAATTATTTATGTTTGTTATAGGGGAGCACTCACTCTCATTGGAGAATAATGATGACCTTGCCAACAAGTCTGTGACATACCTATCGTCATAACTACAGGTCTTATCTGCCGCCATTGTATGGGGTACCAATAGACAGAGTGATTATAGCCACCCACAAAAAGAGACAGAGGCAAAAGACCCCTCTGTTCAATTGACTTGAGTGACACAGAATAGTGAGTTTATTGTCCAGAGAAGATGGGTCTGATTTACAAAGCGTGGAATTCTCCCATTGAAAAACATGCTGTAAATCAGGCCTATGCTGTCTAACTGTCTGCAGAAAATGACATCTGACACCCCGGAAGCGTTAAAACAGCAAAAATATGCATTTGCTTCAAAAGCGTGCAATCCGTTCAAGAAAGGTTAATACTCGTTTCCTTCTCACCCAACATGCCACTCTGCAATTCAAGTTACCTCGTTATAACAAAATGCTCCATTGCAATGCACGAAAGCCGTATGTTAGGAAGGCGTGCAGTGAACACCTAATGCAATAAAGACAATGCATCCCTGAATCATAACTTCCTGCTTTTTCATCATGCTTGCTTCCCTGACATACTGCTCTGTGGTGCTATTACAAGGTAGTATTACCGCCCATTTTGACAGTACTCATTTCAAGGTCACAAGCTCCGGGAGCACTGACAAGATTGAAACCAGGATTGCACTCAGATGACCGCAGCAGCGCAGGGAGCCATGCTGCTCCTCCCATTGAAAGGGGGACATGCTGGTGCAGCCCTGGGGACGGGTCCTCTAACAACAAGGGACTTCATGGGGGAGGAGTGGTCATCAAGTTCCTATGCAGGCTGTATCTCATTTGGGGATTCATAAAAACGTCCTATATATGAGATTACCATTCTCGTTCTATTGCACACCTGCACTCCTTATCCCATCCTCCTTTCAAACTTTGCATTCTCCTTTTTTGCATCCTGGTACCTATAAATGCAAAATGCAAAGCACAACAGTAAACGCCAAAACGATTGGCATTGCCAATGCTTGTTTATAGATAGGAAAGACTATAGAAACCACCCAAGATTCAGGGATTGTCAAGTACAAGGCTACCTGTGTAAAATGGATGCCCATAGGTGGACGTCAACCTTTAGAACAATATTCGAGAGTCCATCGGGGCTACATGGCCTCGAATTTTTCAGCTTTAAAAGGCAATTAACCAAGTCGTCGTATCAAAATTTAGACACCAAGGAGTCCCACTTACTGTAATTACCGGAACAGATGCCACCAAATTCTTAAAAAAAGAGACTAGATAAAAAAGTTATCCATTCCAACTCAGAGATACAGTTTGCCTGTGAAGAGCTCTGTACCTTTACCCGAGTCATTCAGAATGTGCCACAGACATCTTGAATCAGCTTTAATCAATTTGGACACAACCTTTTGATTCATTCATAAATAGTTGTTAGTTTTGTGCATTTTTATTCAGTTTTTATAAAATTGCTTTAATCTAGTGTCTTAGAGTTTTTCCCCAATATGTGACTTCCAAGATTCTTTTTAATTTATGCCAGAGTTCCCTTTTCCGATCTCGACTTTGAATATCAAACATGTGCATATGGTTTGTGACAGAGTTTTATCGTCTCCGATAACCGTGGTGGTATTTTTTGTTTTCCAGCTTGAGATATTGTCAAGACAATGCACACAGGGCACACATGTATTCTTTTGTTTCCTTTGACCATCCGGACCAATACAGAACAGCCTGTCTACCAAGTAGGGCTAAAGCTGGTTCTCCCATCAATCGTTTTTTTTGTATTAACCACTCCAATTTTACAGACAGAGGGGCAAATCAAATAACTGGCAAGATCTAAGCAAAATGTTATTGTTATTTCTAAGCACTTCAAAAGTGTAAATCCTATCCATACTAGGGAAAGGCACAACATTATAATCACTAGTAGAACATGAGAAAGGGCGAAACCAGGTACGCTGAATAGGGACATCACCTATGATAGTCCAATTTAATCTAGTCAGGTTCCATTTGCCCATGAAGTTTGACCATCCTAGACAGGCGGTATGTTTGGCATATCAGTTGTCATGAGATCTAAAGTTTGGGAATTATCTTCTAAGACATGATCCACAGAGTAGTTTATTAATTGAAAGGTGAAAACTCCTAACTTTCCCTAGGCTAAGGGTGTTCCCTACCTAACAAAGCTAACTAAGGTGCTTGTCAGTCGTCAGTGAGAGTCTCAAACCAAGTTCTGTCCACTGTCCAAACTAATCTATCCTGACCCTACCACTATAAAAACAACTAAGTTGCAGGAGAATGCCTCGCTTCTTTTGTGAGCTGGTTTCTCACCAAGTTAAGTTCAATAAAGTATTCTTCCGTAGCTCTTAGTAACTACTTTTATCAAATTATGCAGTTCAGATACTGGGTTCTTCAAGGTCTTAAGAGTCTCTTTCACTTGCTTGTTCTTGCTTTCCTTTCGGTTCTCTTCTTGTTTGATCCTATTTGGGATGATCCCTTTCCTTCCACAGGACAATTCCGTTCCTTTCTCTTTAAACAATAATCACATTTAAGATTTTCTCTTTACTGGGACGAGTTTGCAGATTCAAATAATGATTCTCTTGCCTTTTGTTCACTCTGTCATACATCTCGACTGGGACTAGCATGTTTGTTCCAGTAATGATTCTTACTCTCAATAATGACTGTTGCCGCTTTATCTCGACTGGGATGAATATGAGTGTTCCAGTAATGCTTCTCACGCTCCTCAAGTACTCTCGACTGGAACGAGTATGTGTGTGCCAATAATTTTCACCTTCCTCGTTTATTTATTTTTTTCAACTTGATTTTTATTAACATTTTTGCATAAACAATAACCACTCAAACAGTGAAACAAAATTAAACAAGACCCAAGACCCAATTCCTCCCCCCTCATCCCTCCCCCCCAGCCCGCCACCCAGGAGCAGTCTGTTGAGCTTCGCCCTCTCCCGGGGGTCAGCGTAGAGTTTTAGCCCCCCATTTAGCTGTTCAAAAGAGCCCTTAGTCAGTTCAGTTTTCCTCACATTCCAGGATCGAGTCCTCCTGGGGGAGTATAATGCCAAGCAGTGATATGCTCTTGGAGCTCCAGACTCAGCGCACCTCTCCCTTCAGAAACGCTAGCAGGGCAGCCCAGTCCGACACAAACGTCATGTGATGACCCTGGATGGAGTACGTAAGCCATTCCATGGCAATGACTGACCACATTTTTGCTACCTACTCACAGTCAAGGGGGGGTTCCTTCAACTTCCACTTGCGCGCCAGGACCATTGCTGCAGACATCATCATGATGGCATAAATTCTGCGGGCTGATTTCGTAGGGAGGTCCGCCAGGTCCCGGTTTAGGCCTAACATATTGATGCCACTGTTCCCGCCCCCCTTGAGCCCCAGGACTTGCTCCACGGCCTGTTGAATATAGTTCCAGAAGGTGACCAGTTTCGGGCATTCCCACCATATATGTGCCCACGAACCTTTCCCCCCACACTCCCTCCAGCAAAGTTAAGAGGTGCGCGCAAATATCTTGTTTAGTCTAACCGGTGTTAGGTGCCATTGATACATCAGCTTAAGCCAAATCTTCCGGGTCTGGAGGGATCTAGTCAGTTTCGGAATCCGAGCCCACAAGTCCTGCCACTCACTCTCTACCATTTCTGTGCCCGTGTCCTCCTCCCATTTCCTCATGTACCTTCTAATCAGAGGGTTCTCCCCTTCCTTGATGTACTTATAGATGGAAGCCATCAGCCCCTTGTCGCCCTCGTGTGCATCTAGGTATTTTTCAAATTGGGTTAAAGGGCGTTTACGAGCCCGCCCCGGTTCAGGGTGGGATGACGCAGTTGCATGTAACCATATCTATGGGTCTCTCTCAACCCAAAGTCTGCTTTACACTGCTCAAAATCTTTTACCCTGCCATCTGCATACATGCCTTGCAACATTCGGCATCCCCCCACATACCAATCATTAAATGCCGGGTTTTTATAGCCGGGGGAGAATTGCGGATTCTCGAACAGAGGTGTTTAGGGAGACGTGAAGGTAGTGATGCGGAGACGCCTGACTGCCGCGTCCCAGGCTTCCCCAGTGGTCGAGGTGATACGGCTGATATACATCTGTGATGGTCTATCCGCCTTCGGGAGCCAGAGCGCTGCCTCCAGCGGCGCGGCTACCACCGCCCTGTCCATCGACCTCCACGGCTTATCCCGATCATTTCTCTACCAATTCCTAAGCACCCTTATCTGGGCCGGGATGTAGTAGGCTTTAAAATCGGGCTCGCCCATGCCCCCACGAAGAGTTGGAGTCCTCATTAGAGTTGAGGCTAATCTGGGGCGCTTGCGGTTCCAAATAAAGGGATTAGTAGCTTTATGTAGGGCTCTGAAAAAGGAGCGCAGAACTTCTACTGGGAGGGCGGCGAAATGGTATAGGCGTTGTGGGAGCACCACCATCTTGAGGGCATTAATGCGTCCCATCCAAGAGATATACAGGGGGCCCCAATCTACTAGCTTGGATTTAATTCTTTCCAATAGAGGAATGTAATTTGCCCTATACAACTCTCCCACTGTGCTGGTGAGATGGACCCCCAAGTACTTGATTCCCTTGCTTGCCCATTTGAATGTGAATTCTCGTTGAATATATTGAACCGAGTCCGCCCGTAGGTTGAGGATCTCAGACTTATTTGTGTTTACTGACAGACCGGCAACCCTCCCGAACTTGTCCAGCTCCTCACATACTGCTGTTAATGATGCCTCAGGGTCGGTCAATGTGAGTAGCATATCGTCCGCGATGGCCATCACCTTGTGTACCTGACCCCTGAACATGATGCCCCTTATGTCCTCAGCCGTTCTTACCACCTCCAGGAAAGGCTGCAGGTGGAGAGCATAGAGCAGCGGAGAAAGAGGGCACCCCTGTTTCATGCCCCTCTCTACTCTGAGATCCGACCATTAATAGCCAGGCAGAGGGACGGGTTTTGATAGCTGGCGCTTACTTGATCAATATATCTAGGTCCGAAGCCCATTTTGGACATTGTGGCGAAGAGGAAACCCCACTCAACGCGATCAAAAGCCTTTTCGGCATTGATCGCTAAAAGGAGAGCGGGGAACCCCTTTATCTGAGTCTTCTTGATCAGGTGGGCCACCCTGCGCACATTATCGGCTCTCTGGCGTCCCCTGATGAAACCCGCCTGATCATGTTGCACCAATTTAGGCATAATAGGGTCCAGCCTGGCCGCCAAGATCTTGGTGCCGATCTTCGCATCAACATTTATGAGTGCTATTGGGCGATAAGACTCCCATTCCTCCAGGTCTTTACCCCGTTTATGTATGAGAATTACTTTGGCCTCATCCATGGACCCAGGGAGGGCTCCGGGAGAGCCTATGTGATTAAAGAGTCTGGTGAGCAGGGGAATTAGCGATTCTTTGTGTAGCTTATAGAACTCGGCCGCAAACCCATCTGGGCCCGGGGCCTTGTTCGGGGAGAGAGCAAGGATTGCCCTCCTGACCTCGTCAGTAGTTATGTCTGCCTCAAGCTGTTCCCGCTCCTCCTTGGAGAGAGTCGGCAGATCGAGCCTATCTAGGTACGCCTTTTGCGCATCAGGGTCAGGGTAACTTGATGAGTATAATGTGGTATAAAACGGATGGAATGCTCTCTCTATCTCCCTGTTGTTAGTAAGCGACTGTCCCCCTCCCCCCTAATTCTAAGGATAGTTTTCTCCCTCTTCTCCTTTCTCAGCTTCCGAGCGAGCAATCTGTCATATTTGTTCGCCCTGATGTATTGCAGTTGGCGCAGGTGTAACAGAGTGCGCTCTGTCGCTCTGGTCTGATGAGGTTCAACTGACCACTTAGCGTCCGAACCTCCCTTGCTAAGGCCGGTGTATGTTTTATTGCCAATTGCTCCATTGCCTCCCGAGCTTTCTGCCCAGGTTTTCTTCTTCCAATCTTATTTCCCTGTCCCTTCTGGACCTGATAGCCATGATTTTCCCCCTTATCGTGGCTTTGAGCGCATCCCACCATGTTTGTGGTCTAGAGTCATTCCAGTCATTCTTCTCCACATATTCCTCCAGTTCCCTTTCCACCTCCTGGATCAGAACCGGGTCCTTAAATAGCTGGGTCGGGTATCGCCACTTCCATAACCCTGGGGGACCCCGCGGCCTGCTCAGTGTCAACTCAATATGGGTGTGATTTGATATTGCAAGAGGACCAAGAGAGATCCCAGAGATTGACCCTAAAAGAGGGGCAGACACCCAAATGTAGTCAATTCGGGAATGGGTTTTATGAGCAAACGAGTAAAATGTGTACCCTTTGTTGTTACCCTGAATCTCCCTCCAAGCATCCACCAGGGCCAGATCCTGAAGTTTCTTTCTAAACTCCCCGGAAGGACCCCCCTGTGATCCCCACAGGGCCCTACTTCTGTCCCTAGAGGGGTCCCAAGCCATGTTAAAGTCCCCTATTAGGAGAATGCGACCCCTAGCGATACCGCTCAGCCGTGCAAGTGACTTCTGAAGGAAGGCATCTTGCCCAGTATTTGGCACATATAGCGTGGCGATTGTGTATACCTCCCCTCTGCCCTCTAATGTCATCGCCAGGAATCTCCCCTGGTCATCTTTGTGGGTTGTCTTAATCGAGAGATCCAACCCATCCCTCAATGCGACAGCCACCCCTCCCTTCTTGCTCGCCTGAATATCCCCAGATTTTGAATCTCCAGGTGTCCCGTGTTTGAATGTGAGTCTCCTGCAGTGTAACTATATGTAGCTTTTCTTTGCGTATGTACAGTTCGATCTTCTTCCTTTTAACTGGCAAATTTAGCCCGTTAACATTCAGTGAAAAAATCTTCAGGTGTTCCATGGGATCAGGAAATGTGATTAATTTGGTATGGACTGGCCTTCTTGAACCCCTTGTTTATTAGGAGCGATCCCATCCTGTCAACTGCCCCTGAGGTAAGGGGTCGAAACCAGGCCTGTGCCAGTCCGGGGGAGGGAGTCGCCGCCGAGGCAGAGGGTCCAGGCCAGACGCCCCCCATGCCACACCCCCTCAATGTCATGTAACTCCTCATGCAGTCGGGGGTCCACCCAGCTCCCCACAGCGGGATCCGGTTCCAGGACCGCGGGATCATTCTTAGCCCTTTTCTCAACTGGAACAAGTAGGTCCCTTCCAGTAGTTATCTTCGGTCACCTTTTTGGGTCTACCACTCTCCCTGCTACCTGTATTGTTGAGGGATAACGCCACCAGGATTTCTGGTAGGCTGGGACTTCGGATGTCAGGTTGGCTTCTCGTTCCTTCCTTCCTCCTTTGATCGACCCACTCCGCGAAGGCCTTCTGGAAGTGGCATTGGCGTTGTTTAGGAACTTCTAAGTCCACCATGGTATGGTCATGATACCACTTGTCCCTTGCTCTCTCTCTGGACTCCTGGCATCCCCTTTGGTCCCTTGCGTCTCATCGCACTCAGGTTTCTTTCCACCATCGGATGCCGTGCATCCCAGTTTCTCTCAGCATCTCGCTCCCAGCTGATTTGAAACTTGCGGGTTCTCCTCTCACCAAGGTCTCTGTCTCCAACATGTATGATGCTGCCGTGGGACTTCCCCGGCGTAGTGTCAAAGTCCTTCATCTGTTTTATTTTGACTGTATTCTTCCAGTGGTTTTCTACGTCTCTGTACCATAGAAGCATTTCTTCATAGGTACAATCGGAGGGTTTGGTTGACAATAATACATTTTAGTTTGCTCATCACGTTTTTGTTCACTGGTGTTCTTGAAGATTGATATGTTGCTTAAGGAGTTCCATATTAGAATATGAGTCCTAGTCCCTAGAGCAAGAGTCTCTCCCAATGAGGTCCCGCTTGCCTCTACCCCTCGGGAGGTATTGCATATCGGGCTCACCTCCCTAGTCTCAGAGGGAACGGCTCCCCCCTGGGGAGAAGTGACGGATTACTGGGATTCTTCACACTACACAGACTCTTTGTTCAGAGATTACATGCTTGGTGGCTGTACTATTTGGGAATCCTGTATTCTGATTTCCACAAACAAGATTGATTTCCGCGGAGTGCACACATTTTTCCTGCTGCACGAGAAAGCAGGTGCAAACAATTGAAATTATTTGAGCAGTGACGGCCACAACGTTGGTAATTGTGGGCACAATGCACTTTTGCAAACTGCAGAGTTCAATTCATAGGGCCTCATTACGAGGTGGGAGGTAAGGGATTACCGGCACCGGTAAGGGCACCGGTACCGGTAATCCCTTACCTCCGTACTGCAAGTTCCCTTTGCGGGACCATCCTTAACGTCTGGTTTTTGCAGGCGTTAAGGACGGGACCCGCAAAGGGACACTAGAGCTAATAATGGTACCGCAATTTGCGGTACCGTTATTAGCGCCTTCCCCATTCCCATTGAGCCCTATGGGGGCTCAAATGGGAATGGGGAATGGCCCTGGTGAATGGGGAATTACCGGTCTCTCCTACCTCGGAATGGACCGGTAATTGCTCCATTCACCAGGGCGGAGTTGGAAGGGTTTTGGAGGCAGCCATGGAGCTAATAGCTCCATGGCTGCCTCCGACCTCGTAGTAAGGCCCATAGTCGGTGCAAGTGTGCAGGAATGACACAGTGGGCCTTATTACGACTCTGGCGCTGACGGAATGAAGGGGGCCGGTACGTGACCGTCCCCTTCATTCCGTCAGGGCCGATTACGAGGTTCCCTTTGCGGGACACAGACCAGACATCTGGTAAAACCAGACGTCTTTTCCGCGTCCCGCGAGGGGAAGAGGGAGGTAATAACGGGTCACTTGTGATGTGCCCATTATTACCTCCCTCTCCATTCCCATTGAACCTATGGGGGCTCAAATGGGAATGGGGAATGGTTCCTGCAAGGAGGACTTACCCGGTCCTCCTATGTCGGAATGACCCATTAAGTCCCTATTGCAGGAACCCGGTAAAGGAGCCCGGTTTGGAGGCAGCCATGGTTCTAATAGCACCATGACTGCCTCCAAACTCGTAATGAGGCCCAGTAACCTGGAAAGTATGTGGTATTTAATTTCATTTATAGAGCGCTATACACCAAAGCCTTGGTTTAAGTCTTAGGTTCTGTGCCTTTCATCGCAACCATAGGGTCATTCAGTGATCCATCTCTGCCATATGCGCAGATGGATGAGAATCCAGGTGAATGAGCGTGGCCAAATAATCAGTCTGGCTCTTTCGTGTGGATTCAGCTGGCTCATCTGACTGAGTGCCTCTGTAAAAATAGTTTGATATTAGGGAAACATCTACTTCGACATGTGGCCAATGCATTCAGATTTCTGTGCTGGAAATAATTGTTAAAATAATCTTTCCAAAAAACTGTTAACTTATATAAGGGTAAAAAATGTATTCTGTAATTCACATAAAGTTTTTGAAACACTTTCAGTAGCTGTACCTGAAATGGTTTGTGCAGTAGGAACAATTTAACATATTTGATTATTTCTCAACAAGCAGTAATTTGAAAATATTGTGCAGAGAGTGCTAACCATGAAATGCATACTTTTGTTTTTGCATCTCTTGAAACTGATTCCTAAATCCTTTCATTTTGCAGCGTTTTTTTGCTTTGGACAGTGGTATCCTGAAGTACTCAAAGACTCCAATTGATGTAAGTATAGCATGAACAGGATTGTCACAATATCACAAGAGTGTGCCCTGGACAATTCACAATTCACTTGTGTGGAATCCCTGCCCCAGTTTAACAATAGTACTGAATGCTTCCACAAAGCGAGACAAGATCGATCAACTATTACCCCACCTTCTAGCCTAATGGCAAGGGATGAGTCCTTGATGGTTTCTTCTGTATACAATCTAATTGCATGTTTGCTGAACTGTGGTCAGTTTTAAAAAGAAGAGCTATTTGTGCAAACCTTCACGATGATGGAGGAACAGAACACCCACACATTTAAAGAATGAAGTATAACCACTTTTGTTCATTTCAAACCAAAGGAAGAGGTTTTTATGGAACGCTTTATACAATAGAATGGGCCTGCTTGGCAAATTGAAGATTCTTAACCAACAACAAGAGGTCTCCACCGACCTTGGATGGTCCAAACGGCAGAAGCCTATGTTTAGGGCTGTAGAGAGAATCGTCTGTATCATTGGCTATTCACCTAGTCTTCCTAGATCCTGTTGTTGGATAGTCTGGCATTCCTGGATTGGGCTCTGTAAGGAAGGCATGGTATCAAACAGTAAGACAGACACAAGTGATACAGTTCAAGGGTGTTTATTGAACTTCAAATGGGTTTGAAAAACGCCTATCTAATCCTTAATCTAAAGATGGGAGCAAGTTACGACCATCAAATAATAATAATGCAGTCCAAATGGTGTCTTGTCAAATTGGAAAGGGCCTATACTAATAAACCTATTGCCAATCCTTACTTCTAAATACAAATAGTGTGGGAAATGATGTTATGCAAAAGAAAAGTGTTCAAGAAATGATATGTCAGGATATTCAAGGCGTTGGCTTCCCTTCCCCATGTTTTCAGCATGGGACAAGGTGGCGAACTCGAGCTTAGCACAATCTCTTGCTTCTCTAGCACGAGGATGCAGCTCAAATCTCAGTATCAGGATCTTCAAATGGATTGTGCCTTCCAACGTATTACTCATCTTTGACATGTAGTGTCCACAGCCTGGCTGCTTTGGAAATTCTTCGGCAGAGGGTGCCCTGCGTCGATGGCATCAGGGTGATGTCCCTCGAAGGCCTCTGTCGAGGGTGACGTCATCGGATGTTATAAGTAGCATGCAGGGCGCCCGTTGCCTCAGTTCTGTTTTTTCCGCAAACGTGTTTTCTTCGTGCAACTCAGCGCGCCTCGTTCTTACTAGTGTTTGCTGTTGAAGTTCATCGATATGTCTTCGTCTTCCACTCTGACGACACCTCAGTCTGGATTCAAGAAATGTCAGGACTGCGGCTACAAGATGTCGATCACAGATCCGTATCGTGTTTGCCTGTGGGGCCATGACACAGATATGTGGTACAAATGCCCATCGAGGACTGGAAAGGCCTTGCGGGAACGAAAGGGGAAGCTCAAGGTAGGCAAGGTGTCCATGTCCTATAACTCCCGACCTGCTGGACCTTCGACCAATGAATCGAGAGGAGACTCTCCTCAGAAGAAGAAGGCCAAGCGCTCAAGGTCCAGGAGTGGTTCCCGCCACTCGTCCTCCTCATCGATGCGCTCGAGGAGAAGGCACCACTGGTTGCCTTCCTCGTCATCTTCTTCAGGCGGCACCCCCGAGGGGGTGAGTTGCCCGTCCCAAAAATGGATGCATGCTGAGTGGGAAGCTTTCTGTGTGAAAATTATTAAGATTTTTGAAAAGCAGAGCAAGGCCCCGTCCGTGCCTTATGTTGAAGCCGGCAGGGAACGGCCTTGTCCGGATACTTGCACGCCTTCGAGCCCGGGTAAATGGAATGATCCTCATCGGGAGCCTTCGAGGCCTCGTCCGGACAAGGTATCTAAGGATCGATCAAGACGTGAAGCGAGGTTGCGGTCTTCGTCTCCATCAAAGCCGTCCAAACCCTCGAAGCCATCGAGGCCGTCGATGCCTTCGACGCCGTCGGCTCCACCCCAGTCAGACCCTCGATGTCTTCAGCGCCGTTGTCGACGCCTACGCCGGCACCATCGGCGCCGTTGGTTCCAATTTTGCCGGCACAGCCTCTGGTG
Source organism: Ambystoma mexicanum (assembly GCF_040938575.1). Classification (NCBI taxonomy): domain Eukaryota; kingdom Metazoa; phylum Chordata; class Amphibia; order Caudata; family Ambystomatidae; genus Ambystoma; species Ambystoma mexicanum. Next base: position 927,442,720 of record NC_090931.1, on the reverse strand, counting down.
ACGGTGGAACCTCCTAAAAAGGCGGTGTCGAAGTCGACAACCTTGAAGCCTCTGGCTGTTATACATGAGAAAAGGTTTACTCCATTGCCAAAGAAAGACTTTTTAAAATCCTTCAACTCCCATTTTTGAGGAGGAGGAGGAACATTCTGATGAGGGTCATGCTCCTTTTGGTCTCCAGTTTGGGAACCCTAATGTGACAGACTGCCTCATCTCGGAGGAGAGTAGGATGCTGGATCTTTGTGATACCTTGCATAATGCAAGTGGTATAGACACTTCTCCTGAGCTGGAGTTCGGCAAGCCGTACCCAGGGGAGCATGCTGACTCCTCTTACAGGTGACTTATGTCGAAAGTTGTGTTGTATTTGGGCTGGTCTAGACCTCCTGCTCATTATGATCACGATGATCTCACGAACATTCTGGATCAGTGTCCCCCTACGGATCCGATATTGCCATTTCATGTGGCTCTACAGAAGAAGGTGGCCAGGAATTGGGAAACCCTGGAGACTAATCGGGTGGTGAACAAGTCTCTGACACGAAAATACCGCCCCTCCAGTAGCGACCCTGGCTATCTGTCTTCTCACCCCACTCCTGAGAGTCTGGTGGTCCAGGCAGCACGGCTACCTCGAAACAGGCTGCATACCTTACCATCCCCCCAGATAGGGACGATAAGCACGTGGATGGATGGGCGCGCAAGGTATTTTCGGCTGGGAGTATAGCGTTGAAATCGGCCAACTCCGCTTGTGCCTTGGCAAGATTTTCGTACACTCTGTGGGATTGCATATCGATGGCGGCTGAGCATATTCCCGAAGGGGAAGAAAGGGAGGGCTTCCTAGCTATTGTTAAGGACGGCAAGGAAGCTATGTGTGAATCCCTACAGTCTGGGTTGGATGTTGCAGTGTCAGCAGGTCCATGGCTATGTGCACTGTGATACGTAGATTTGCGTGGTTGCGGAAGTCAGGTTTTGCACCGGATGTGCAGGCTAGACTGGCAGCAGGGCTGACGAGAGCCTTGAGAAGCTGCAGACCTCTAAAGCTGCTGCCAAGTCCTTGGGCGCTACTATTCGGTAGCCTCCCATTTTTCCTAGCGCACCGCAATGGAGGGGTAGATCTTTTCCGTACTACTCCTCATTTGGAAGGCGAGAGGAATGGCTGGTCAAAGAGGCCAACGTAAGTTTCATCGTGGTGGACGAGGTAGAGGTGCCAAGCCTGCTCAAGCAGCAGACTCTTTGCCATGAGGCTCTGCTACTGCCGCTTCAAAACCAGTCTGAGGCCTTCTGTCACAGCTCACCTGTGGGAGGCAGGCTGTCTCAGCATCCAGAAGGATGGCAAGCCATTACTTCGGATGCTTGGGCTCTGGAAACAATAGCCCACGGGTACTGCCTTCCTTTTCTACAGAAGCCTCATACCAATCCACCGGAAATACACTTTTTGAGGACTACAGACCTGCTCCTTGAGCAGGAAATATTAACCCTGCTAGAGAAAGGCGCTATAGAACCAGTGCCTGTGGCGGAGAGGAACAAGGGATAGTACTCCCCTTATTTTTTGATTCCCAAAAAGGACAGGGGACTGAGACCGATCTTGGACTTGAGAAATTTGAACAGGTTCCTTAGTAAGGACACATTCAAGATGGTAACCCTTTCTCAGATCCTTCAGGCCCTCCAACTTCAGGATTTCTTGGTGTCATTGGACCTTCAGCATGCTTATTTTCATGTGCCGTTCCATCTCAAGCACAGGAAATACCTGAGGTTCGCCTTTGGTGGCTCGCACTATCAGTTTTGAGTCCTGCCATTTGCATTGACCTCTACCCGAGGGTATTCACCAAACTGATGGTGGTTGTGGCATCACATATCAGGAGATGGGGGGATTCACATCTACCCCTATCTGGACAATTGGCTGATCAGGGCGAGTTCTCCCAAACAAGCCTTGGCTCATCTCAACGCCCCTGCCCTTGCAAATATCTTTATGCATAACTACGAACAACAAATTGTCTTTTCCAACCAATTTTTTAAACCACATATTTATATGTGGAAGAGATATATATTGATGATGTGTTTTTGGTGTGGCAGGGTTCTATTGAATGCTTAAATGAATTTGTCACTTGCCTTAACTCAAACAATTGGGGCATCCAGCTTACACATACATACAGTTTTACTAGTATAAATTTTTTGGATCTTACAATCAGCATTTCAGATAATCAGTTTGTGACTAAAACATTCAGAAAATCTACATCTGTTAACGCAGTTCTACAAGCTAGTAGCTGTCACAGGAAAACTGTGATTTCCAATATTCCGAAAGGTGAATTTATCAGGGCTAGACGTAATTGTCTGTTGAACACAGATTTCAATGAGGAATGCTCAATAATACGTCAGAGGTTTCTTGCTAGAGGATATGACTCTCGATCAGTAGCTAAAGCAGAGCAAGAAGTACGAGTCATGAAGAGGTGCGATCTACTCACACCGAAAGTACGGAATGAGACCATGCACTCCCAGAAACTGAAATGTATCACCAGATTCAACTCGGATAGCTCAGTACTCTACAATACAATCAAAAGACATTGGCACATTTTACAACTCGACCGTGACATTACTCCTTGGGTTGAGAGCACACCAAGTTTTATTTATACCAAGGCAAGCAATCTTAAGAATATTCTTTCCCCCTCATTCATGGCAACATCATCACAACAACAAAAAACTTAGTTACACCAACCTCCACGCCCAGGTTTTTACAAATGTGGGGGCTGCTCTGTGTGCTCCCATGCACTCAAGACCACGGCCATTGATTTTGGACATTTAGGTACACACCAGATCAATTATTTTATTAATTGTAACCCTAAATTCTGCATTTATTGTATCAAATGTGTTTGTGGTCTTTATTACATTGGCAGTACGATTCGCCCATTGAAAATCCGCATTAGGGAACATTTTTATTCTATTGCACAATCAGACTCCAAATACCCATTAGCCATGCACTGGCAACGTGTCCATCAAATGGACAACAAATCAATGATCCAATTTGCTGGCATCATGAAGGTTTCACTCCCGCAACGTGAAGGCAACCTGGTATTGAAACTCCGGCAATTAGAAGCCCGTTTAATTTGCCAATACCGTACTGTTGATTTTGGTCTAAACACAGACCATGAACTATCCGTCTTTTTGTGATCACATATATTTCAGAACCCTATTGTATGTGTAGCTCATTGGTCTCTGCTATATGCCATTAATTAAAGGTCTGCTTAAACCACTATATGCTTGTAACAATGGAGATCAGTCAATCAATACATGTGGTTGCACACTATTCTTCAACCTTTATTTTTGATTCGCTTATGTATTTGTTGACTATCACAGACTCGGGGCAGGATTTGCTATTTGGCTCCTCCTCTTGCATGTTGGCTCCGGAGCCCGTCACTTGTATCAAATGTCTGTAATCTAAATGTTCACAACACGGACCGGTCCCTTCTCCGTATGTCCTAATTGTCACCTTCATACGCGCATCACACGGGCTTGCTTATATTCAGCCCTCTAATTATAACTTTTGTACGCACACGATGCGCCTAAGTATTTATCCAGTCAAATGTTTCCCTCCATTGGCTGTTTGGTTGCATTTCTAAATACTACCAGTGGCTATTGCCACATTTTCACATATAATCTTTTCCATTGCTTTTCTCTTGTACAATTGCATAGTGTCAGTCTAGAAAAATGGATACCTCTCATATTTGACGGCAAACGTATTTTGGTGGCCGTGGGCCAACCGTCTCATGCATGATATGACAGACATATAGGTTTCCGAGTTTGCCAATGAACGACCATTTTGATGTAACAAGGATCGTTATTTTGTTTTCTAACCATTGCTCATTGCTTTCTGTTCTTATTGCTTCGCAGCACATTTTCTGCTTACACTGCTCGACTGTAAAACATTGTTGTCTGCACGTGAAAGGACAAGGCCGCAGGGCCGCGAGGATAACAAGAGTTTGTTGAAACACAACGTAGGTAGCGCCAGGAAAGAATGCCCGGCTCCCTCCCGAATGTAGCCTTGAAGTAGAGCTGCAGGGCATTTAATCATTTCGCAGGTGCCAGCCAGTCTCGTTATATGGTAGAATATGTTAGAATAAAGCAGCTAAAGGCTTGAATTATGCTCTTCTTACGGCCCCCCTTTACTGAGCCCTGTAGAGCATGTCGGCTCCCAGGACACGAATAGCACCTCATAGATAGCAAGGACTGGAATGCGACTCTTCCCCTGTATGTAGCTCGCTTCCAAGAACAGAAGCACTGTGTTCTGTTCAACAACTGAAAGATGCCTCCGAACTTGCAAATTGCATATTGTTACTAGAATAGATATTTGAAGGTGTCATAATTGTCAAAAGTGTCCATCATCACACCAAGTTTAAAGAAACCCAATAAAGGGGGGTGTTAAACATGTCATAGCTGATTGTATGATATGCATTTTGTATATATGTAACTGATGTACGTAATTCACTCTCTTGTGTCCCTCGAGGTCTAGAGATACACGTCGCAGGGCGTGAGACCGAGTTGGCCAACTGAGACTATTTGCTTTGCAATAAACCCTAGCTTTGGGAATACAACCTCGTGTCTGGCGTATCTATCGTGTGTGGTGACTCGCCTTGTTTCCATAGACGTAAGGGACCCCTAGGGGCTCCTTTCAACACCAGTTTAACATGACGGCCCCCTTGCCTTATTCCTAATCCGCCGGCATACGGCCGTCTTCGCTGTTGCTGCCCTTCTCTGTTCCATTAAATTATGGACACAGAACCTCACGCGAGCGGCTCCACTCATTTCATTGAGTAGCGGACGCGCTGGTAAGGCATCGCTCAGTTAGTTTGCAGATAAACCCTAGTCCATGCGGGGACTTAAATCAATTCCGTCTTAGTCTAGACGACCGCCGGAGGCAACATTCAATTAGCTAATTGATATGTCTCTTTTGCTCTTCTTTTTCATTACGGGATGTTTACCACTTAGATTCCGGCCATACTTCAGCATTGCTCTATTTTACTAAAAAGTTTTCCGTGCAACTGCAAGTTATTGGTATGTTGCTTTTACTTATTAATTTTATTGATGTGCTATTGTTGCTCATCAGATCTGCTAACTGGCGCTCACAAATCTTCTTGTTTTTTAGGGAGCCCAAGTAATACTTTTCAATTCTAATTAAGGTTCAATACCTGGTAAGTCTTTTACTCTTGGCACAGTTTTTTTCGCATTTTATGGATTTCTACCCAACCTTTGACTTATTTTCAATACAATTCATTGCGCAATTATTTCCAGTAGCACAAGATTTGCAGATTAACCAAGATTAAGGTACTTCTATGCAATTCGGGCTTTACCCATGTATTTTTTGGCTGATCACCATTGCAATCCTCTTTCCTCAATTTATGTTTTTTTATTATTATTTTTTTTTCTATTTCTCTTTATTAACCTGACATCCTTTGACAAACAATGCCGCACTCCATTGGTAATATGCTTTTTACCTTATGTTTAATTCAGATGTATTTTCTGGTAACTTTTTATTCAATTGCCATGGCATTGTGGTTGTTATTTTATTCTGCTTGGTACACCCTACCTGCTCTATGTGTTTCGGGTCTGGGTTTTTGTTCTACCTTTATTATTGATTTTTGTTTTGATAATTGGTTTTGTGTAACAATTATTTTTCAAAATTATGTCCAAGCAGCCTCAGTAGCAGAGCATGAAGCTCGAAACACGTGTCAGGCTGCAACGTTGTTGATTAAAATCACTTAATATAATCAGTAAATTGTGCTTTCTATTTCATATTGTGTGCGCAGTGTGAGAGCAAACCCAGTCTTCCCTCATCTTTCACTCTGTGGGTAATTTGGCAGGTTCCCGCTACCGCTCTCAGCCGCAGCCCATTAGCAAGCACCTAAACTCGCCATCCATGCGCTGCACCCTGTAGGGTCCTCTCTCTGCCACTTTTTGTTACACCTTTTCAGCGATGGCAATTGAGACGACAATGGTCTTTATGCAGTTCCGCCTTTCGCGGATATTTCAAGATGGCAACGTGCTCTGGACACGGGAGAAGTGACGGTCGAGCCTTTGCACGTCCTCTTGGTACGCGATCAGAGGATCACGTGACTGAATTTAAGGACCGAAACTCCTCTCTCTTGTACGTCGCTTCTGTTTTCCAAGACGCTTCGTAAGTTCTCTACTTCAATCTTTGCCTCAGACTTTGTTCGATTACCTAGAACTCCACTTTAATCCTTCTTGCTGTCCTCCTTCCTACTTAGCAATCCTTTGGAAATTTCCCCTCGAGCGGCGGGTTATCTACCGGGCTCAGCGGTCTTCAGGTCTCTGCCTTTGCGGTTGCCCCTTCTCCGACCCAAGTCCCTCTTTGAGCCACCCATCCTTTTTGACCGAGTAAGTCCTGTTTCATGTAACAATCTTCCCTATTTCTCTTTAGCCTTCTCTCTCTCATCCTTGTGATATCCTTGTACTTATTTAGGAATCTTTCTCGAATCCATTGGGTGAATCCTCCTTGTCGGCTAACAAGACCGGCATTCCCTAAACACAGATTCCCGTAGTGACTAGAAGAACTGCACCGTGAATCCTGCAACACCAGCCATCCAGAGACGAGCCAATCCTCCAGAAGCACTCTCGAGAACTCCCAGGGTTTTCTTCCCCCCAAGGGTTTCCCTGGGGTTCCTGTCTCTCTCTCTTTGGTTTTCTACAATCTTCGGAGTAGGGGGAGCAGGGGTCTCAGGGAGATCCTTCCAGTCGTCCATTTCTGCTCCGGAGGATCGCCATCAATTCAGGTTAGTGACAGCAACTTAAAATTTTCCTATACCAATCAACATTATAATAGTAAGCGACGCCATAAAGAGGCTTACCTGAATTGACGGCTTCATCATGGAGCAGCAAATGCAACAACTGATGGCGGCAATGCAATCCATGTCATTGGAGTTGCAGAATCTTAAACAAGATAATGCCCATCTTAGACAACAAATGAATCTGCCCTTTTCTGAGACACCTCCTATAGCTTTAAGCACGGGCAAGTTTAACGGGAATCCCCATAAATTAAAGGAGTTCCTAGACAGCTGTACTGTTCAATTTACGTTTAAACCCTGTTTTTTCCTTCAGATAAAGATAAAGTAGGCTTTCTTATTTCCCATTTGACAGGCCCAGCCTTAGCGTGGGGCACCCCTTTAGTCACATCGGGCAATGCCATATTGGATTCCTATCCCGCGTTTGTCAACAGCCTGAGATCCATGTTCAGTCGTCAGGAAATTTCTGTAACCACCCAGGAGAGACTGTTGGACCTCTGACAGGGCATTAAGGATTTGATGTTTTATATAACCCTCTTTAAACAGTTATCTTCAGAACTTGGGTGGCCGATGATGGATTAGTTACTCTTTTCCGTCCAGGTCTTTCGGAAGAGCTTAAGGACGAGATTTCTAAGGTCCCTCAGCCTGCTAATCTCGCTGAAATGATCACCCTGGCAATGCAAATCGACTATAAAATACAAGAACGGACTCTTGAGAAGAAAAGATCTAAGGGTGTTCGTTATCAATCTGAAGCGGTTCCCAGTACAAGCAAGTCTGCACCAGCTGAAGAACCTATGCAGATCGGAACTGTCAAGGGACCTTTGTCGAATCAAGAAAGAGACTGAAGGAAGTCTTTAGGACTATGTATGTATTGTGGCTCTTCCTCTCATATCTTACGTGATTGTCCTATTGCCCCTGCTCTCTGACCAAGATCCACGGTTCCGGGAAACGCCAAATCCCTACCGTAGAGGGAACCACGGCAAGGGATTTAATTCAGAGTTCCCCTCCTAGAGTAGGATTATCTTTAGAGCCGTCTATTATCCAACACTCTATGGTAGTCCTTTCCTTGACCATCCGTCTACCTGATCGAACTATCCCAGGTATTCCGGCATTGCTGGACTGCGGCGCGGCTGGAAACTTCTTCGATGATCAATGGGCTGCGACTAATGGGATAGCTAGAACCAACAAATGTTGTGCCACTCCGATCCAAGGAGTCAATGGGAATCCCTTGATCTCTGGTCCTATTCGAGAGCAGACCAAACCACTTACGTGTTTGATTGCTTCCCATAAAGAACAACTTGTGTTCGACCTCATAAGGACAGCCCATTTTCCTGTGATTTTAGGACTTCCCTGGTTACGCACTCACAACCCCTTTATCAATTGGAAGGCAGGAACTCTATTTCTGGGTTCAGAATACTGTATTGGTCACTGCCTGAGTCAAAATGTGGTAGGAGTACAGACCCTTTCTGAAATGAATAATGCCACAGGTATATCTTCTATCGGCCAGTTACAACGGATTCCTCCTTGTCATCGTCATTACAATAAGGTTTTCTCAAACCCGCTTTTTCCCACTTTACCTCCCCATCGTAGGGACGATTGCCATATCTCTCTGCTCCCGGACCAGCCTCTTCCGTTCGGCACGATGTATGTTTTGTCCCAAAAGAAAAAGGCAGCTCTCAAAGAATACCTTCAGTCTAATCTGCAAAATGGTTTGATCACACAGTCCAAATTCCCCACAGGTGCTTCTCTGTTTTTCATACCAAAGAAAGATTCGGAGGAGCTCCATCCTTGTATTGACTACAGAGGACTCAATAAGATCACCATCCCCGACAAATACTCTATGCCTCTGATCAAAGACATCTTGGAAGCGGTTAGAGGTGCTGAATTATATACCAAGCTAGACCTTCGAGGAGTGTATCACTTAATTCGCATTGCACAAGGAGATGAGTGGAAAACTGCCTTCCGAACTCCCTTTGGTCATTTCCAATACCAAGTGATGCCCTTCGGATTGGTAAACGCACCCGCCGTTTTTCAGAGGTTTATGGATCATTTGTTTGCAGATATTCTTCTACATTTCGTTATTGTCTATTTAGACGGAGTGACCATATACATCATGTCAATCTCGTCCTGGATCGCTTACAGGCAAATCAGTTATACTGCAAGGCAGAAAAATGTGAATTCCATAAAACACAAATCCTGCAACACTAGCCATCCAGAGACGAGCCAATCCTCCAGAAGCACTCTCGAGAACTCCCAGGGTTTTCTTCCCCCCAAGGGTTTCCCTGGGGTTCCTGGCTCTCTCTCTTCAGTTTTCTACAATCTTCGGAGTAGGGGGAGCAGGGGTCTCGGGGGAGATCCTTACAGTCGTCCATTTCTGCTCCGGAGGATCGCCATCAATTCAGGTTAGTGACAGAAACTCGAATTTTTCCTATACCAATCATCAACATTATAATACTTTTCTTGTTTCATCTCAACGTTTCCTGCCACTCTCTTCACAGACTGGGCTTTTCCCTCAATTTCAAGAAGTCCCATATGACACCTTCCCAATGGCTCCAGTACATCGTGGCTGTTTTGGACACATCCTTGGGGCAGTGCTCACCTCCCAGGGTGAGGGCTCCTGACATTCTCCTGATAGTAACCAAGTTTCAGAGTGCCCAGAGTCTTCCGGCCTTTGAATTTTTGAGGTTGCTCGGCCTCATGGCATCCTGCATTTTTCTGGTGCCAGAGGCCCGTCTGAGAATGAGATCTCTTCAATGGGCTCTCAGGACTCAGTGGTCCCTGTTCTCAGGCAAGATGTCGGATCAGCTTCAGATTCCAGACAGGGTCTCACAGGATCTTCTGGGCCTGCAGGGAAAATCTTATGAAGGGAGAACCCTTTTGGCAACCATGGCCAGAGATAACTGTAGTGACGGACTCTTCCCTCACAAGGTGGGGAGCTCACGCCAATGATATGACCATCAGCGGTCGTTGGTCTCCATCAGAGTCTAAACTACACATCAATCTTTTGGACCTGCGGGCAATCAGGCTAGCACTGCGGGCCTCCCTGCCGTCTGTACGGGGAAAGAATGTCCTGATAATGACAGACAACACAGTGGCCGTGCATTACCTCAACAAGGGAGGAGGCGCAGGGTTACTGTCTCTCTGCAGAGAGGCAATGCAGCTCTGGTACTGGGGCGATTCAGGAGGGAATCTCCATGGCAGTTGTTCACCTAGTCGGAGAGGAGAACGTGGCGGCGGATGCTTCAAGCAGGCAGAGCGCAGTCTCCCACGAGTGGGAACTAGCTCAGGAAGTCCTTCGGGAGATCTTTGCCCTTTGGGGAACCCCTCAAGTGGATCTTTTCGCGACCGGTGCGAGCGATACTGCTCAAGGGGATTTCCTCCGAGAGGAGCTCTAGGAGACGCTGGACTGGGAATTCCTGCTACTGTACGCATTTCCTCCTGTCCCCGTCATCCCTCATGTTCTCAGGAGGTTGAGACGGTTCGGGACCCACATGATCCTCATTGCTCCGGATTGGGCCAGGAGATCGTGGTACCCGGACCTTCTAGACATGTCCATCTCTCCTCTGATGCGTCTTCCCCAAAGAGAGGATCTTCTCTCGCAAGAGGAAGGTCGGGTTCTCCATCCAGAGGTCAAAACTCTGAACCTTCACGCATGGTTTCTGAAAGGTTGAGATTCGAGGTTTGGGACCACCCGGATAACGTAATGGAGATGTTGCTTTCGGCCAGGCGGCCGGCAACAAAGTCTCAGGACCATTGTTGTTGGAATATTTTCTGCGACTGGTGCAGGGAAAAGAATATTAATCCTTTTCAATGTTCAACTCCGGATGTTCTATCCTTTTTCCTTTCTTTAGCACACAAGGGTCTTCAGGTGGGAACCATTAAAGTTTACCTAGCGGCACTCTCGATCTTTAAGCGCTCATCCAAAGAATGTTCTCATTTTAAGGATCCACTGGTTACTCAGTTTGTAAAAGGGCTCATTAAAGTGTTCCCGCCATCACTGTTTCAGGTTCCGGTTTGGGACCTTAACTTGGTCTTGAAGTTTCTGGTGGGTGCTCCATTTGAACCATTGCACTCATGTACTTTAAAGTTGTTGACCTTTAAGACTATTCCATTTGTGGCATTTATATCTGCACGTAGAGTGAGCGAATTGCAGGCACTTTGTTCTAAGCCATCCTTTACTGTATTCCACAAGGATAGGGTTGTGTTGAGGGTCACACCTTCCTTCCTACCTAAGGTAGTTTCGGACTTTAACTTCAGTCAAAAAATTGTGCTACCTGCCTTCTATCTTCCTCTGCATCCTAGTAAGGATGAGGAAAGGATTCATAGTTTGGACCCTAGGAGAGCGTTAAGCTTTTATATTTCCAGAATGTCCAGTGTGAGAGTGGACGACCAGCTCTTTGTGGGGTAGACAGGGCACAAGCTAGGCCAGGCTGTTTCTAAACAGACCTTGTCTAGGTGGATCACCCTCACTATTGCTGAATGCTATAGATTGATGGGCAAGGACCCTCCTGAGGGCTTGCGTTCTCATTCTAATTCCACCAGAGGCATGGCTACGTCGACAGCCCTACAAAGGGGTGTCCCTATCAAAAACATCTGTCATGCTGTAACGTGGTCTTCAATACGCACGTTTACTAAGCACTATTCTCTGGATACTTCCCATGCTCTGGATGTGGCGTTTAGTAAGGCAGTGCTTTCCTCTGTCATTTAAATTCGAATGTACAAAATTCTTCACCCTCCTCCAAACATGGATACTGCTGTGGGAGTCTGTCAAAGATGAGGAATACGCTGGAGGACACAATCCATTCGAAGAACAAGTTACTTACCCCTGGTAACGTTCTTTGACCTGGATGTTCCTCCAACGTATTCCTCATCGCCCTCCCAACCTGCCCCTCTGTAGAATTTCCCATGCTATTACAGCTTTTGTTCCAACAAGGCTGAGTACGGTCAGGCCTGATTTGTGGCCACTTCTGCTACCGGAGGAGGGGGGGGGATAAACCAGAACTGAGGCAACGGGTGCTGTGCGTGCTACTTATAACATCCGATTAAGTCACCCTCGATGGAGAACTTTGAGGGACATCGACCCGACGCCATCGACGCAGGGCACGCTCTGCCAAAAAAAATTCCAAAGCAGCTGAGCTGTGGACACTACATGTCAAAGATGAGGAATACGTTGGAGAAATATCCAGTCGAATGAATGCTACCAGGGTAAAATCTTCTGTACCAAAGACTCTTTGCCATTCAAAGTCTCTAACTTCAGAGGGCCTGATACGACAAGCAAACATTCAAATGTTCCTTTCTCCTCAGGATTCTCATGTACAACTTTTTGGGTGATGTATTGTTCACCCCAGGTGCCCCTCAGCCAGGCTCAGATCCACTTTAAAAAAAAAACCTTCAGTTGGTCTCCCACTGCCTGGCTCGGACCATGTTCATGTATTTTTCCAACACACTCTATTTTATCAAAATCGAAGACTTTGAACTGTGCATGGGATTTTGCTTGACCCGTCGCAGGACCACTTCGATTCACAATTATGGGCTCGGATCAAGTTCATCTACTTTCGTTACTCCCCAACTGGATTCATTCCATTGAAAACACATGCAGTGCCGGTCCACTCTAAGGTATTGTAGCTCACTTTAAAGTTCAATCACTCATCAGCAGTTTAACTTCACTCGCGTTTCTTATCACACACGTTTCAACAATGTTCGTTCCAGCACTCGCCATACAATGTTGCTGCCTGCAAACTTGGCTTCAACACAGACCGTCTTTTATCGGTCTCCCCAATTCACTGGCTGTGTTTATTTCACAGATGCTGCTTTCTTCTTGGAGCCAAAGACAGTACCACAGTGGTTGGTGATTCTCCCCGCCTTGATTATTGACGTGGGAGGGCCCCGGGTATCTCTGACACACAATGCAGGATTCTTCAGCCTGTTTTCCTGGTCTTATGTTTTCCAATCTCGAGGACTCATGAAAGCAACGGTTCCTTGTCGAAAGGATCAAGGGTACTTCCCTCCTTGCAATCACTTTCCGTTTTGCCATCTTTCTTCTCTAGTTAAACTGCTATCTGCCATCTTGGAACTGCTGCTGCCTTGTGTGTTTTGCCTCGCTCGGAGTGTGCTCTCGTGCTCCACCTTTTATCTGTGTGGGGAAGTGTAATGGAAGTCAGCTGTAAGTGATTGTCGATAATTGCCTTAACATTGTATTGGAACATGTCAGGTACACAGATCAGGTGTTAGTCTGCTTTTCCTTAGAGCTGGCTGTTACTAAAGTGTTTGTGTTGTAAAGGGGGGTGGGAGGACAGAGTTCCTAAATATCCTGCCGGGTAGGATGGGGTAAAGTGTTACAAGGAAGGTGATACCGTGTCTCACCATCCGGTGTCCAACTCCCCGAAGAACCCTCACCCAGCTGATCCTCCCACACTGGTCCACCCCCAGGAACTGGATCCAAAAGCGATGGCCGTGTCTTGGATGACAGATCCCCAGGGACTAGTGGGTGAGACACCTTCCGGTTTCTCACAGCTCCTCCAACCTAGTATCTTTCACAGAAGCGCTAGGGTCACAGTAGGGTGAGACGCAACTCAGACAGGATGTAGGGGGAGAACCAACAAACATTCTCAGAAAGATTCTCAGGAAAGAGCTTCATGATAGTGGGCAACTCAAATGAAGTGATGGCCTATGCTAAAAGAACCTATGTCAGTCCAATCTCATGCCGCTATTCACACACAGGAACATGTCCTTTAATAAACTTAGTCCCAGGGAATATGGAGTGCCATAGCACACTCATTAAGATGGCTTTAACAGACTATCCCTGACAGTGAGTAGTTGTCCATGATGCTGAAGTCGTGATGCGCTTGTATCGGGTCAAGACCTACCCCAATCACCCCTCCTGCCCCATGGGGACTCCTTGTATTCTTTATCAAGGCAATAACTTTGGCTGTACCCCACCTGCCATATAGCTCTTCTCGTGATCTTACTAGGCCAATCCCTTCTAGTTTCCCAACTCGACCCCAACCGGGTTTCTTGTCAGACAGCAGTAATTATACACCCTTCAGCCAGGGTTGTATTCTTGAATTTGAACAGGTTTAGCTTATGTTCTCAAGGTTTATACACTTGTTTAGTTAGCTCTTGGTGCTTTCTATCTACCACCAACATGTGTGATAGAGCCCCAAGCTATCGACTCTCTTGCTTTTTCTCTTCACAGCATGGCTCCTCTCAGCCTTTTGGTTAAGGGCCCTGAGAAGACTCATTACTCTTGCCTTAATCCTACTATATTTTGATTCACTTGGCTTAGCCACCTCCTGTTCTTCAGCTTGTATGCAATGTGACGTATTTGGCTTAGCCCCTCATGGTGTTTCCTTTCAATGTCTCCTACTCCACTTTGCTACAACACCAGCTCTATGGATTGACATTCTAATACCCACACGTCTGGGTTGTTTCTGCCTCCTTTCATATGTCGCCTTTGCATTAATGGTTCCAGTGAACACCTTGGTGGATCCCTTTCTTCTTTGACTCCAGGTGGTGTGATTGACGGGGCCTAATGTGTTCCACTTCCTCCCAAGGTTCTTGTCCTTGTTTCTACTTATTTTTATGTTTTGTGTTTTCTAATCAGTTGATTAATCCCATTACCTCCCCACGCCCCTGCGGCATGAAGGTTGAAGTAGCCTTTGTCATTTTGGGGTCAGACATCTGTGCTCAGCAGGTTCACATTCTAGGCAATGGTGTCTTCCTGTCTGGCCTTTGATTGCTATAATGGTTCTACTGTGTGCTTAATACTTGCTTGCTTTTCTGTCCTAGTCTTCACTTACTCTGCTTTAGGCTCTGGTTTGTAAACCACTTAGGAGCTTCTGACCCCATGGTCTGTTTACTAAGGAATGCGGCTCAATGAGCGAACCTGCAAACTGAGGCCACAGCGAGTACTCAGTATTCCATGTATGCAATCTTCTGTGCAACTGTTTATTTTGTTTTATTTATTCTTTTTGGCAGACCATTTTTATTGAGTTTTCAAACAAAATAGGTACAAAGCCACTTCCAGAGATTCCTCAACAATCCGCCCTCCAAAATACTGAGCTCCCCCCTCTTGGTCAGATCATCTTTGTTCTGTTACTTAGCTCTTGCTCTGCCTGGCTGTTCCCTCACATCGTACTGCCGCCACCCCTGTTGTGTTCCTTTTTTCTTTCAGGTTCACTTCTTCCTACTCTGTTAGCTGGTTTGTTATTCACAGCGACATTACTGTTCTTCTTTTTTGTCTCATCAAGCCCATCGTGAATTGAAATTAATTTGTTCTTGTCTTGTCTGCTTGCACCCCATCTCTTGTGCCCGCCCCTAGTATCTCCTCCCCTTACCTATGTTTCCACATCCCTCTCTCCCCCTCTCCCTCTTTTCTCCCCTCTCTCTTCATGCTCTAAGGTGATCTCTGTCTCTCCTATCTTCTCTAACCGCTTCTCTAATGACTATCCTGTCCTTCTTGCTAGGTATGGTAGGAAGAAGTTCAAAAGTGATATCCTGGTCTCCAACCCAGGCCTCCCTATCGCTGATCCCTGGTTCCTACGGACAGAACTTCACTGACATCCTCTTTGTCGTTCCTTCGCCTGACCTATGGACTCCACATATGGTCTCTGTGTTCACTCTTTTTTCCTCCTCTCCCATTAATGGTGGCACCCTGTGGGAGGCCCTCCTGGCCCCCCTTCCACTCCTCTAAGACCATTGACTCACTCTGCAGGGCACTCCTTGGATGTTCTGATCTCCTCAGCTCTCCCCCTCTCTAACCATCTCACCACTCCTCTCTCCTGAAGTGACCACTTTCTTCTCTCCTCTCTCTCTACTCCTCAGGCCGAGCAACCCATTCACTGCCACCTACCTTCTCGGTCATCCCACCCATGATGCGTGTGCCAGTTGAGGCTTTCGCGGCCACTTTCTCTTCCCCTCATGCACCTCTGGCTGACTCACATCCTGATACAGTCCTTTCCAACCTCCATTCTGTATTTTCCCCTGTCATGAGGATCCGCTTGAAGCCCAAAGCCAAACCTGCTTTGTGATAACCTGGGTATCACTGATCATGCCCTGGCCTGGCTGACCTCCTTTCTCACTGATGGACCCTCCAAGGTCCAACTGGAGTCCTTCCTCTCCTCTCTCTCTCTTTCTATCTGTGGTGTACCCCAGGGGTCTAACTTTATTCTTGGCTGTTCAACCAATACCTACCTGGCACCTCTCACCCACTGCATAGCTGCTCTCTGCTCCAACTTTCAGTGCTATGCGGATGACACTCAGCTCGCTTTCAGTCTCCCCTCAGCTGCCTCTTCTCCCTCTCTCATCCCGGAGTGTCTGTCCGCAATCCAGGAGTGGTGTGCCGTCGATGATCTCTGCCTTAATGCTAATAAGACAGAGATCCTCCTCATCGATTCAACCAGCACCTTCCTTCCCTGTCACTCTCTGGCCGCCCACTCTGGGCCCTCTTCATGCTCCTAGCTGTGAGGCTAAGAACCTCAGGATCATCTTCGACTCAACACTCTCCTTCTCTCCACACATCTCTGTGACATCTCTAAGAAGTCAAACTACCAGCTGCACCTCCTCAGAGGTATTCTTCTTTTCCTCACTTTCCCCCAGAAGCTCACTGTCTCCAGAGCTCTGGTTCTCTCTAGGCTGGACTACTGCAACAGCCTCTTTCTAAATCTACCTGCCTCTACTCCCCGTCCTCTACAACTCATTCAGAACAGGACTGCGAAACATGTCCTTGGTCTCAAGCCCATGGATCTTATCCCTCCAGCACTGAAGTCTCTCGATTGGCTCCAAGTCGCAGCAAGGATCAACTTGAAGACCCTCTGCATTATCCACAGGGCTTTCTGGGGTCTGGGACCGCAATACCTCCATCTCTCTCTACTGAAATATCTTCATACTTGAGCTCTTCGGTCCTCCACCTCCAACTTCTTGAGGGTCAGTTGCTTCTCCAAGCAACGAGTTGGGGGCAGATCTCTTTCTTCTGCTGGTGCCTCCCTCTGGAACATCTTCCCTGCCTCTCTGAAACTTGAGCAGAAACATCTCCAGTTGTGGAAGCTCCTCAATACCTTCCTCTTTGCTTCTGCCTTCTCTCTTCCTCTCCCCTGCTGATCTCCTGTCTGATACATGCACTGGTCACCTGACAACCCTGTGAATTCGGGCCCAGGTCCCTGCCTGTCCAGCTGCATACCCGCACTGCCTCTTGTCACCCCTGCACTTGTAGTCTGTATATGTAACCCCACAGTCCCCTCTTCGGTGCTTATTAGACACTTGTTGTCTGCACTTCTAACACTCGCACTTGCCACCTGTTTGCTCCACTATTTGTTGTTTTCTGATTCCTTGTCCTGCACTTGTCCATCCTTGCAATCCATCCCCCTCGCCCTACCCGGCACATCTCCCCTACCTGCTCCCTGGCAGTTGCACGATCTGAATGTCACTAGGACTTGTAAGATTGTTGTTTTTGTCCTCCCTCTGTTTCCCCTTGCCTTTTCGCGACTTGATAGGCGTGTTGTAAATGCCATCTCATATCATATCTCCATTCATTGCCCCCAAATTCGCTCATGTTTCTATGTGCAACTGTTTAAAGATACTGATTTTTTTCAGGATTCTTTCCCTCTATTCTTATACAACTATGAGTATGACATTTCTTGCCATATTCCCAACATATCTGCTGATGGGTTAATTTTGGGAGCTTGCCCTGTTGAGGTTGCTGTAGACTGTGAAGCTCAGGGGATCCCCCATAAACCACCTTCAGGGGTCTCATCACGGAGCAGGTGGCTCTACCTGGCCCCAGAGTTCAATAGTTCCCCATCCTACCCCCATCCCCAGAGAGGCCACAATACTTAAAATGTTAAAACTAGTAGAGTTATGGCCTGATGTGACATTGTGCTTAATTCTTAGATTAGATTAGATTAACATTTTAATGCAAAACATTCTTTGCTCATTTTGATTCGTTCATTGCGGAGCATCCTGTTCATTACAGGGTTTGAAATTGCTGGGAGCTATTGAGCTTCTGCTTCTTGCTTTAGGAGAGCCTGGTTAGCTACAACCAGCAGCAACCAGGATATACTTTTGACTCCCCAGGCCAACAGGGCACCATACAAAAATCTAAATGTGTTAATAAGTCTGTATGTTTGGTAATATGAATAAAGGTAATTAAAGGACACATCTAAGACACATTTAAAGCATAATGGAACATACATCATGGACAATTTAGTGTTTGCATCTCATGAGAATAGTAGATTTGTGGAGCAATGTGTACTAGCTCCTGGTTATACAGAGGCAGCTCCTGCCTGCCGGGTGATGTCCAATATACAGGAGCTTCTTTTGGCTCCTGCTCATCATATTTCAATTTTGATCCCTGTCCTTATAACAGACAAGAAATGGCCATTGCCATTACAGCCAAGCATTTTATTATGCTTAGCAGTGTACTTTTTGGAATTTTCAATAACGTTCAATGTTCACTGATTATTCACAGATTTACTCATTGTTAGTCTAGAAACTATCAGAAATTGGCAGTGTGCTGGCAGTCTCAGTTAAGTGCAGGGTAACTGAGGACATTGAAGCCCTTCTTTCAATCAAGTATTTGAGGAAAGACATACTACTGACACTTGCAGGCTCTTCGTTCCCAAAGGACCAAAACATCATCCTCATTACTTTAGTAAAACACCACTGGGCTGAGGAGACTACAAATGGCAGACTTGTACACTCCCAGAAATGCCTGCCTCCTCTGGAACTGCATGAAGCATCTGTATGGGGCATATATTAGAATCGCAATAGGCCAGCCAACCTCCTGGAATCTGTAGATCCCTGAATAGGTGTATTACATACATTTAGGACGATAAGTTGTGGAGGCTGTGCAGATGTATTACCGGCCTGACATTCGGCTTCCTATGTTCCTATGTACGAGAAATAAATTGCTCCTTTTTCGCCAATGGCTCCTTTCCAACATCCTAATTTCTTGGTCGGAAGAAGATGGACATAGGGGGCATGGGCCCTTTACATGCCTGGGAGTGCTTAGCAGCTCTATGCAGAACCCCCTTACTGCCTGTCGGACCCTACAATTTGCTAATAATCTGCCACAATAGTGTGCAAATAACGCATAATTCCTGCCTATCAGCGGTACCTCTGTGCCGACACTCACCTGTGGATGGGGAAGCCTGGATTGGGGGGTGCCTCCATGTACGGCCTTGACCGCCATGTTCTCTCACTGGCAAGAACTTGTCCGGCATGATTTTATACCAGTAGTGTAGTGCACCTCCCCTCCCCCCCCCCCTGAAACCTCACATCCACTCTAAAGTGGCCAGTGTAATGTCCTGTAGCCCACCGGCCAATGATAAAACCCTCATGGCAAAGACTTTCTTAATTCAACTTTGGGCTTTGTGTAGGCAGTGAATGCTCCTACGAACTGTAAACTCTTTTGCAAAGGTTTCCTCCAGAAACGTAGGCCCTGCGTCGCTGGTCCTCCTTCCTATGCAGCCAACTCTCCCCGCCTGGCTTTGATATGCTTCAGAACCCCTTTCCTACTTTTGTGGCTATTGTGTAGTTCGTATTTCCCAGGAAACACACCGCCTGTTGGGCCCAACCGTCCACCATCACTTGGTCCAACGCTTCTCCCATATTATGTGCTCTCTAACCAGATCCAATATCTTTGCGAGCAGACCTGAGACATCCAGTAGTTTGTCTCGACAGGCCTTAGAGGTCCTTTCTGTACCCTTGTTGGGGTCCTGACCTTCTTTGCTTAGAAAAGTGAAGATCTTTGAATCAGTGTCGGTTGTCTTTGTGACCTTGCTCAGGATCTTGGGCTGGAGGCATTCATCGCTCATATAACTTCTGACTTCTTTAATTGGTACGTTAATGAATCTGTAACTCTGGAGGAGGGAGTCCAGGCCATCGACTTAGGATGAATCAATTTGTTTGTCACCATCTACTATAATTGTTTCTTGTGGACCATATCATGGTTATCCCTGGAGCCTTCGCCTGATAATAGCGATTCCCATGAGTCCAAACTCGATTCATGGCGCTCTGGGCTGAAAGGTTTGGAGGTGAATGCTTGCCCCTTATTTTTGGGAAAATCTTCCTTTAGTTTTAGGATGGTGTCTGTAGCCTTGGAGTTCTGCGGAGATACATCTTTCCAAAGAGCCTGGAGTTTCTGTGTCTTCTTTGAGCTCTTGTGTGCATACTTACTTTATCATTCGCTGCCGCTAGGCAAGGTGTCACTTGAGTGGGTGGATTTTACTATTTTTAGCCCTCAGGCAGCTGTGCCTAAACCTTCTCCAGCCTGCTTTGTTTTGGAGCTAAGCCTTTGGACACAGCCCTTATCAGGGTCTGGTCCACTGCAGAAACCAGCACCCTCTTAAAATGGTATACTGTTCTGCAGCTTTACTATCCACACGCCAGACCATGCCTTGATCACTTATCGTTTCTGGCCAGCAGTTAAGGGCAGGAAACGCCTCTGATTCATCCAGCACTCATAGCAGGAGCCTAGCTTGAGCTCTCTTCTGGCTTTTTAAAGAGAATCAATTATCAGAGCGGTATCGCTGGATGCGGGACTCTAACTCGGCAGTCTGTGATCAAAGTCTTCAATTTACCCTCTTATGGACGGCATCCCCCCCAAAAGGGTTAAGCAGAAAGGGGGTAAGCACCGCTCAGTGCCGCAGAGGCTGTTGGATACTGGGACAAACACAGGGCCTCATAACGAGTTGGGCGGTAGCCCTTAAATCTGGCGGTAACGGTATAGCACTGCTAATACCGCTTCACTGGATCACGGCCAGGAGGAGGAGGAGTGGACTTCCAAGGAAATTATCCTCAAGGGAGAACATTTTTGGCAACCATGGCCGGCGATAACGGTAGTGACGGATGCCTCACTCACGGGGTGGGGAGCCCACACCAATGATCTGACAATCAGCGGTCGTTGGTTTCATCGGAGTCCAAACTACACATCAACCTTTTGGAGCTGAGGGCAATCAGACTAGCGCTGAAGGGAAAGAATGTCCTGATAATGACGGACAACACAGTGGCCATGTACTGCCTCAACAAAAGAGGAGGCGTAGGATCACTCCTACTTTGCAGAGTGGCAATGCAGCTCTGGGTTTGTGGTGGACTAGGTATTTACAATCCTGTACGTGTTTGCTCCAGTCCCCGTGATTCCTCATGTACCCAGGAGGTTGAGAAAGTTCAGGAAAACCTTGATCCTAATTTCCCAGGATTGGGCCAGGAGGACGTGGTACCCAGACCTTCTGGACATGTCCATCTGCCCTCCAATATGTCTTCCACAAAGAGAGGATCTCCTCTTGCAAGAGGAAGGACGGGTTCTCCATCCAGAGGTCAAGACACTGTCTTCACGCATGGTTTCTGAGGGGCTGAGATATAAGGATTGGGAGCTCCCGGATGACGTAATGGAGATCATGCTTTCGGCCAGGCGGTCAGCAACAAAATCCTTGTATCTGTGTTGTTGGAACAAGTTCAGTAACTGGTGCAGGTATAAGAATGTGGATCCATTTTTATGTAATACTCTTACAGTACTTTCTTTCCTCTTACACTTGGCCAATTTGGGGCTCCGAGTTGGCACTATAAAAGAATATTTGGCAGCGCTATCTATCTTTTAAGCGTTCTTCGGAAGAGGTGTCCTATTTTAAAATACCCTTAGTCATTCAATTCTTGAAAGGGCTGTGTAAAATGTGTACCCTCCGCCTTTTCAGGTACCCATCTGGGATTTGAATTTAGTCTTAAAATTTCTCATGTGTGCCCCTTTCGAACCTTTACATTCTTGCCCATTAAAACTTCTCACTCTAAAAACAATTTTGTTAGTGGCTATAACATCAGCCCGCAGGGTAAGTGAGTTGCAAGCGCTTTCTTGTAAGCCTCCTCTCACAGTTTTCCATAGGGACAAAGTTATTCTAAAAGTCAAACCATCTTTCTTGCCTAAGGTAATCTCTGATTTCCATCTGTCACAGAAAATAACCTTACCTTCTTTTTACCCTCCTCCTCACGCTAGTAAGGAAGAGGACAGATTGCACAGACTGGACCCAAAAAGGGCTCTCAGTTTCTACATTTCCAGATTGGCAAATCTTCGACAATGTGACCAACTATTTGTTGGGTATATAGATACAAATTGGGACTTGGGAGTGTCTAAACAAATTCTATCCAGATGGAAAATTCTAGCAATATCGGAGTACTATAAATTGGCGGGAAAAGAGCCTCCGGATGGGTTAAGGGTTCATTCAACCAGGGGCATGGCAACTTCCACGGCTCTTCAGAGGGGTGTCCCAGTGCAGGATATTTGTGCTGCAGCAACCTGGTCGTCAATGCACACCTTTGTGAAGCATTACTGCTTGGACTCTACTTCATATCAAGGAGGACTCTTTGCAAATGCTGTCCTTCATTCAGTCCATGATTGAATTTTCTGGTACTCCCTCCTCCAAATTCTTTCTGCTTTGGGAGCCTATCTAACATGAGGAATACGTGGGAGGACACAATCCATTCGAAGAACAAGTTACTTATCAACTGTAACGTTCTTTCGATTGGATGTTCCTCCCACGTATTCCTCATCGCCCCTCCCAACCTACCCTCCGTAAAGTTTGCGCCAGTTACACTCGAATTTCCTTAAGAGCCTGAGGTCTTAAAAGCCTGATCAATTTATGCGACCATGAACACCATAAAAACAGAACTGAGGTAACGGGCGCGGCTCGAGCCCTTTATATAGCGGATGACGTCAATGCTCGACGGCGGTCCTCGATGGACCTCTGTTACGGAGAATTCTCATAAATGGCTAATTTCCCTTACCTACTGAGTCCCTCAGCAGCTTTGCTGGATTTCTAGGATTTATTTTTTTCACCTGGTAAGAGTGTGAGCCTTTTTCCCACTCTTACATGTGTTTTGCTGTGTGTGTTTTTACTATTTGTGTGATCTTGGGCTCTGGAGCTTCACCTACTCCCTGATCACCATTCTTTTTGTGTGTTACACAGCACCTTCAGTGCAGTGACACAGGGTTGTCTTTTAGACTTCCAACTGACTCAATGTTTCTGGGACTGACTACTGTCTCCCAGAAACATGCAAAGTTGCCATTGACTTTATGTAGTCTCTTTAACCACAGACCCAGTACACCCCATTTTACATGGAGTATTGGAAAGGGCTAATTCGTATCCTTGTGTCTGTTTCTCTTGGATCACTGTTTCACTCCCTTTACATCAAGACTTGACTGGTGGCAGAGGTAACTACCCTAATTTTTCTACTGCAGTTATCTTATATAACCACGGTATTGTTTTAGGCTATTATATTAGTCTCAAACATAAACCCGCTCGACCAAATATATTTTATTTTGGTTCCGGCTGAGCTTATTCGCCATTTCCTTTTGTTAAAGTCTTTCTCATGTTTTACTCTGCGCGCCAAACCGGGGTTGATTCCTTTGTTCGCCGTCTTTTCGCAGGCTTCTGCACAGAAGCCCTCCTTAAGGCGCCTGAAAGTCTGGGAAGCAGGATGTGAGGGAGGGGTCTTAGGACTTAGGGCCTCATTACACGGACGGCGGTAAGGGTTTACCGGTACCGGTATTTTACCGGTACCGGTAAATCCTTACCTCCTTACTACGAGGTCCCTTTGCGGGTTGTAGAATTTAACGCCTGCTTTTTGCAGGCGTTAAAAACCAACCCACAAAGGGACCAGGGAGCTAATTACGGTACCGCAATTTGCGGTGCCGTAATTAGCACCTTCCCCATTCCCATTATGCCCTATGGGGCAAAAATGGGAATGGGGAAGGGCAATGAGGGAAGGGGGAATTACCGCCCCACCAACCTTGGAATAGGGCGGTAATTCCCCTTTCCACCAAGGCGGTGCCGGTAATTTACCGGCACGGACCAAGGTGCTAATAGCACCTTGGTCCACTGCCGTCCGTGTAATGAGGCCCTTAGTCTTAGTAACCCAAGTCGCACTCCTGTTTGATTGGCTGGGTGACTGTCCTTGCCAGGACAGCCACCCTGCTGTGTGATTGGCAGCCAGGCTGTATGAATGGGAGAAAACTGCATAAAAAGCAGGTCTCTGGGACTGGAAAGGGAGAGTCACCACTGGAATGAAAGAACCAACGAGGAGCTGACAGAAGGGGACCCCTACAACGACTGAACCGCCCGACAGAGAAGATCCTCCAGGAAACCTCTTTCCTTGAGCTGGTGGGACCAACCAGTTTTCCCAAACTACAAGGCAGGACCCCTCCTCTGGTCGAATTCGCTGTACCGAGCTACAGTGGGCCGGATAGCCAGGAAGGTCGGACCCTGCTTGGGTTTTAAGGAGCGCACCTTTTATTCGTTGTTTTGCTCTGCTGCCGGCTTCTTCTCTGGGTGGCGCAGGACACTCCAGCTTCCTACTTCATGTCAGTCCGACAGTCGCTTCAGGAACCGTGGGCCTGCAGGAACCGCCAGGAACGTCCGCCTCAGCTGCAGCTCCCTCTCCATTTTAAGGTACTGTGCAAATCCGGTTGTTCGTTTCGTTCAGCCGCGGTGAAAGTGTTTGGAATCTTTCTCCAATCCGAGGGCTTGTCCTTCTCTTTTCTTTGAACTAACTTTTCTGCCCACCAACCTCGTCCGGAATCCGTGGCACGAACTTTACCACAAACTACTCTGAACTGTGTGATCTTGAGCAAAATACTTTTGACCTATTGACTTTGGCCCTAAGCCTTTTCTACCTGATTCTATCACTGTAGTTCCTCTTGCTCAATTGCCCTGAGTACTTACCTGTTGGTGTGTTTCAATTTCTATTAACTTTGTCTTTCCCTCCCTTTTTAAATTACTGGAGTGCCATTTTGCTCCTACTTCATTTTGTGAACTTAACTTGTCTGGAATTTAAGGGAAGTGGTGTGGTGTATTAAGAGTGTGATTTTTAAACTGCTTATAATAGTGTAATGTTATACAACTGAAGAGTGAATTGAATGTATTTTCTTTTACTTGAAAACCTTGAGTCAGTGTTTTCCTGAATCATAGTAATTGCTGTCCTTTGTGTAGCTATTTGAAACTGCTCACTTACTCTTGAGATAAGTCTGGCTGCGCAGCTACTGCTACCACTTTAACTGTGTAGTACAAGCTTGTACCAAAGGTGAATTTGTACTGTCACTTGTATTCTTAATTGTGTGTGGTGTTCGCAAAGGGTACTGCATATAATTCTGCCTAACAACTACGACTCTGTGGCCTAGAACACAGCGCCCTCTGGTGAAAAAAAAATTCCGAAACAGCAAAGCTGGGAGACAAGATATCTAAGGTGAGGAATACGTGGGAGGAACATCCAATCGAAAGAACGTTACAGTTGGTAAGTAACTTGTTCATTACATCCAGGTGTGCCATGACGGCGCTGGCAGGACCAGTTCCTGTGTCCCGTGTGGGGCCGGTGTGCCAGGCAGTGCTGCGCGGTGTTATTGGGCTGCTGTGCTGGGCAGGGCTGCGCAGTGTTGTGGGGCTGCTGTCGCAGGAGGTGCTGGGCTGTCAGCTGCGACTGCCATGGATGGGAGTGGCTACCAGAAGAAGACCCATATGAGGGTGTGTCCTCATCTGCCACTGGTGTGAGTGTGCGGCAGCAGCGTGCACTGACCTGTGGACTGTTGCTTTGCATCGCCACATGGTATGGGGTCACTTCGGGAGTGACCATATGCTGCACAGGACTGTGTATTGGTGTCAGGACAGATACAGCCTGCTGCTCTTCACCGGATGATGCTCCTTCCTCTGGGGTGGTTGCACTCATGGCCACTTCCACATCCTGGTAACCCCCGGTGGCTTGGGACGGGCTCGGTGAAGCAAACCTGGTGGATTGGGTGCACTGAGGTGGTGAGGCCCTGTTGGTTTGGGTGTGCCGAAGTGGTGAGGCCCTGGTGGATTGGGTGCGCCGAGGTGGTGAGGCCCTGGTGGATTGGGTGCGCCGTGGTGGTGACACACTTCTGCAGTGTGGTGGGTCGCTAGCATTGGCGTGTCCTGCCGGGCCCTTTGCAGGGTGGTGGTGCTGGTGGATGCACAACTGGGCACTTGTTGGGATGGGCCTGCTTCCTCGTCATCCATGTTGGCCTTGGATGATGCCTGCGTGCCTGTAGGGAACATAGGGTATGGCATGGGGACGGAGCCGATCAAATATTTTGTACTTACAGGGGGATGGTTGTTGTACAGGGCAGTTTCGCTCATGCTTGGGGCTGGTTTTTTAGATTTTGCAATGGGTTGGTATTACTGGGGCCTGCTACGTGAGCGTGGCCACAGTTTGGAATTGTTGGCTTAGCCATTTCATGCACATGCACAGCTGGCATGCTGCAATCAGTGAGGGTGGGCTGGTACTGCACACGCCCACCTGGCAATGGGGCGATGCTGTGCCCCTGACATGGATGTGTGTAGCATGGTGCTTGCATGTGTCCAGTGGCTGCCCTACCCACGACTGTGGCTCACAGGGGTCACCTACGTGAACTGGCACATGGGTGCTGTCGTGGGTTCCTGTGGTCGCTCCCACGCACCGCACACACTCACAGTGCCGGGAAATTGGGTATTCACACTGGGGATGGAGTGGTGGCCTCTTCACAATGCAATTTGCAAAGGGGGTGACTCACCTCCAGCCTCCTGGGTGCCAGTGCCTGCCTCCTCTCCCTACTCCCTAGATGGAGGCCATTTTAATGAGGGTGGTGCAGTGCTCTTCCCATGATGCCAGCTCCGCTGGTGGTGGTTGACCTCCCCCGGTCGCCATGCTCTCACTCTTGTGCTGTGCCAGGAGGCCCCGGATACAGACCTGCAGGTCGTTTTATCTGTTGCAGCTGTCCTCGCCAACCCTGGCGACACGGCCCACCGCAGTGACCTTCTCGCTGATGTCTGCCCATATCCTGTTATGCCGCTTTGACCCTGTTGGGGACCATATAGTTCATCCTGGTGGGAAATCACCTCCTCCACCAGTATTTTGAGTTCACTGTCAGAGAACATGGGCTTGCGCGGCCTATCCAGTGCAGACTTGCCCCTCACACGCTTCTGGGACATTTTCTGGTATTTGTTGGAGTGGATGGCTTACAGGGTGGATTGTGATTTCCAAAATGGCCACCGCTTTGTTTCCCGTTCCAGCAGTGACGCATTTCCTGTGGCGCTAATAGCGGGCGCTATTAGCGCTTGCTGCCGACGCTAACACAATGTTCGCTGGGTTTTTGGATTTCCAGCCACTGTTACCGCCTAACAGTATTATCATTAAAGCCCAGGACATGGGCGCGTACACGCCGACTCGTGATGGGGCGTTGTTTGCACCACAACTCACAGCGTTAACATAAATACTGCTCGGCGGTATACACGCCAGGATACCGGCCAACTAGTGATGAGGCCCACAGACACTGACGATGGGGCCTCTACACACACAACCCAAACTGATGAATTCGACTACTTCATCAAGCTGATGGGGAACCAAATGACGTTGCACTCAGGGACTCTTCCCCGATGAAGTGGGGGCTTTCCGCGATCTCATGGCCAGGGCGGCCACGATGATCGGCCTTGAGCCAGAGGATCAGCAAAAGAAGAGCATGCTGTACCAGCTGTAAGGAACTCATGTTTGCAACAGTAAAGACAGACACAAGTGATCACAGTTCAAGGGTGTTTATTAAACTGTAAATGCAGGGTGGAAGAAAACCTAAGCTAAACCTAAATCTAAGATGGGAGTAAGCGTTGACCATCAAATGAAAAACAAGGCAGTCCTTGTGGTGTTAGTAAAAATAAAAAGGCCTAACCTAAAAATAAATATTGCCAATTCCTTACAGCTAATTACATAAGAGTATGGGATAGGGTTACAATAAAGGAAAAAGTGTTCACTAATAATAAGTCAGGATGTGATTGCCAGAGGTCTCCCTTCTCCATGTTTTCAGGACATCGTGGGTCTCCTGAGCACATAATACACTGGAGCTTTCCCAGCACGAGTCAACAGTTCAGTTCCAGCTATCAGGTTCTTCGATGGTTAAGTCCCTTTTCAATAAAAGTCTCTTGCTTGCGAGGGCCTGATGTTCTCAACACACAAACACAAAGTTCTGTTCCATGAATACTTTAGGTGATGGCTTCACCCCTGGGTCCCCATCTTCTGAGCACAGATCCCTCTCAAATTGTATTGAACAAATCGATTAAAACAATTCCTTTTGAATGGATTGTGTCCTCCCACTCTTCCTCATCTTTGATATTTGTATCTTGCCAGCTACGCTGCTTCAGAAATGAAATTCTCGGCAGAGTGCGCTGTCCATGATGTCGTGGCGTTGATGTCCCTCGAAGGCCGCTGTGGCGTGTTGACATCACCGGTAGTATAAGTAGCATTATGCAGCGCCTTTGGCTTCAGTTCCGTTTTTTCCGATAGCTTCGATTCGAGTAATAACAGCACGCTTCGTTTTTCTTCTGAAAAATGTTGTCTTGTTCAAACGCTTCAACCCCTAACTCGGGATTATAAAAATGTTACGACTGTGGGGGAAAATGACGATAACTGATCTTCACCGTGTCTGCCTTTGGTGTTTGGGTTCCGGCCACCGGACTGACGACTGCAGGTCCTGTCAGTCTATGTCTGAAAAAGCTCTCTGGGAACGCAGAGGTAAACTGGCGGTGGGGAGAGAAGCTTTGAAGAAGGATAAAAAGTCTGGGGAGTCGAAGGTCTCCACTCTGCGTAAACATTCGAAGAGGTCCCGTTCGAGGAGTCGGTCGAGACAATCTTCGTCTTCTTTAAAGAAGACGAAGAGACACCATAGGTCTCACTCTTTGTCATCGGATACCTCTACTTTTATTTTAAAAACTTTTTTTTTTATTGTGTTATAGTTCATAGAACTTTTCACAAATTTTATATACAAAAGAGACATATCATACAAAATTATATAATCGCATTTACCTCAAAATTACATCAGATTCAGATAAAAGCATAAAAAGAAGAAAGGAAGAATACAAGAATACAAACTTAAGTTGAACAACAACATATAAAAAGATCATTATCATAGTTAAAAAACACAATAGAGATATATATATATATCCCAATAAAAATTATCATGCCACATAAGTATACAAAACTAATTACATCACAAACTTATTCAATGGTCATATGTATCAGAAGCCAATTCGGGTCCACTCTCCAGGTCCAACATCATTTTAACATCCTCTTCAAATTTTCGTAGGCGTTCATTTGCCACCTTCCAAATCTGGGTGATAACAATAACCAGCCTATTACTCCTCCCTGATGAGCACCTCAGCCAGAAAATGTCCCTTTCAATATACATCTGATAATAATCAAATCTGGCAAAGTACTTGTCATTTATCGATCACATCCCATGACAGAAGGTGAGAACATGTCTGACTATTTCCACTCTAGCATCATCAGCATATATTCTGCAGATCCTACTCTCAGCAGGAACATTAGTCCATGCTCCCTGAAACCCCGATACATTAAGTCGATTGAGTCGAATATCTAAGAATATTCTACGATTGCCCTGAGAGGGCATAAGTTTCAGATAGCTTTGGGGCTCTTTGAATATGAAAGGCATCTTAGCAAATGTGCTTAGAGAACTCATAGTGGAGATCTTATCATGGCTGTTAGTCCAATCCCACTTCTCTATGACATCCTTCGATTTGAATACTGCCCTTTCACCATGATTCCATTTAGGTGACCAACCAATTTTATCAAAAAGATGGTAATTTTTCTCCTTAAATTTATTCAGGGCCTCCATTTTACCTCCCTCCAGACCTTCCTGAAGGATGTATATCAGAGTACCTGGGCGGGCAAATTAGATTTTCACATATAACTTAGCTCTGTTATGATCAATTTGTGTTGACAAAGAGATAAGTCCCATATTGAGATGTATCGCCTGGACTGGAGTGTAATTAGTAAGGCCAAGCAATCTACGCCATATTATACCATCCGTCACATCCGCCCAATCAGACCAGTCGGAAAACAATGTCTCCAAAGCATATAGAAACATAGACACCAGCTTCTGCTTACATATATTAGTTATTCCCAACAGGCTGAAGCCTGCCGTCTTTTTGGAGAAGGACATGACTGCTGTTAGAGTTGCCATTACTTTAGATCTTTTACTCTGTTGCACCACTGGATTAATTTCCCCTCTCCCACCATATACCTCATGGCCCAAATACTTATAGCAATTTACTTTTTTTATCAAGCCTAATGCGCAGAGGATATTTCGTTTTTTACAGCAATTTCTGCCCACCACCATAAATTGAGTTTTATTAAGATTGATTGCTAGGTCATTATTCTTAGCATAATCACAAATGGCACTAGCGCTATTACAGATACCACTATAGGTATTATCAAAAATAATATCAAGTGCATAGCAGATCCACCCAATTTTGTGTGAGCCTATTCTCGGGAAGGCATTCTTTTTTTTCTTTGAAAATACCACCAAAATCAGCCATAAAATGATTGTATAAAGTAGGTGGCAGGGCACAACCCTGTCTTACACCTTTTGCTATAGAAACAGGTTCAGACAGGTTACCCATATTATCCAGACAAATCCTGGCCTTACTTTCATCGTGTATCATCATACAAGCATACAGGACATGAGGGGGCATGCATAGGGACTCAAGTTTATGCCACAGCCTATTACGCTCCATTGATTCAAAGGCGGAGGAGAAATCGACAAATAACATATACAGTGGAAGCCTGTCCTTACCATTGGCCTGCTCAATTAAGGTATTTACTATAAAGATATTATCTTTTGTTGAGCACCCTTTTCGGAAGCCAGTTTGGGCTTTATCCAAGATTTTATAACAGTCTATCCATTTAGTTATATCCTGGAGAATTAAAGAACAAAAGATTTTACTAGACACATCTGTGAGTACCAAGAGCCTATAGCTTTCAGGTACATTACATGGTCCACTTTTAAAGACCGGAATGATGTTAGACATCATCCAGGAAAGGGGCATCATACCTGTATCAATAATTTTTTGAAAAAGAATCCCCAAAATATCAGCCCAAACTTCAGGGTTTTCTTTTATTATGATATTACAAACCCCATCCGGGCCAGGTGCTCTGGAAGATTTAAAATTCTTAATTTCCCTTATAATATCCTCCAGCAGAATAATTAAGTTGAATATCGGTCTCTTTTCGAGTTTAGATGTATCACCCTCAAATTTGTTAGCAATAAACCTCATCCAAGTATGAATATTAATAGGAATGGAGCGTTCTGATTTGTCTATATTGCCAAGAGATCTAAAACTGGCCCCAAATTTCCTTAAGTATTCCCATCTATAAGAAGTCGGACCATGTGTTGCCAATTTATGTTATTTTCAGAGACCAAATATCTTCTGATCTCATTACGAAAGGTATTCATAATCCTTCTCCTGTTCCTACGTAGCAACTCAGGATTCTGGACATTGGAATCGCATATCCGCAATTTCCTGTGCATTGCTCTTTTCATATCCCTAATGACCCTATCATAGACTCTTGATTTAATAAGGTCATTCCTATGGGGTCTCAGTTTCCCTCTAATAGGCATAAGACTATATATATGTTTAGACAGCCAACTCACTATATTATCAGCAGAGCGAGTGGTCAGATGTTCTATTGATAGATCACCATACCAATTTTTAGCCTTAGCAAGATTGGTGTCAGACCAACCGATCTTGCAGCCACGGGTAGATATAATGATCCCTCCCGTGGCATCCATATCAGCCGGTCTGACACCCAAGGTCACTACACATTGTAGCAGAGTGTGGTCACTAAATTCATTTTCCAATAGTTCAAAGCTAGTGAGGCTATCAAACATCTTGTCACTCATACAGATAATCTAATGTAGATGCATGCAGACCATTTGTCCATGTGCTACGAGTAGTGGACTTATCGTGTTTGCACCCATTCACCACAACGAATTCCATATCCTTGATAAAGGTATTCCACCTCTCGGCCTTCGTCATTTCCCCTATATTGGAAATCAGAATATTAGAGTTTAAATCACCTCCCAATATAATGTCCTTCATCCCCTCAGAGATGAATTTATCAGATACACACTCGTAAATGGTTTGTTGTATATCAGCAGTATGATCAATACCTGGGGGGTCATATATATTGATCAACATAATACAACTACCATTATCCAACTGCACCTCTACCATCATTACATTGGGATTAGGGGAAAGCAATACACATTCATAGGCATATAGGACATTAGATACCAGTATCATCAGGCCACCATATGGCCTGCCCTTATCTCATTTTCTTGCCAGATTATGAAAGGCTGTATATCCATCAAAGTTCACCCTTTGCATGAACCAGGTTTCCTGTAATAAAACAATGTGCGCATTACAGAGAAGATCATAGGAACCTGATTCCGCAAGAAAGTGGCAATGGCCTCTAGTATTCCAGGATATAATAGTAAGTTATCTCAATGATTATTATGGACAGGTGGCAAAAAGGAACAAAGCCATTCCCAATGAGACTTTATTACATCGTTACCCATCATAGGGCCTTTACTGTGGGCACAGTTTCTAGCATTATCAGGATTAATCTTATTTCCATACCAGTGATCAACCTCCTCATTGACATCAAGCAGATAGCCACCCCTTTTCAACTCCTCCTTATGTTCTCTTACAAGGCAAACCACCGCTTCAGAATAGCAATGTACTCGACTGAACAGATTCTGACAGGGTTCTACAAACTTAAAATCCCCACTTTTTAGTATTCTCAAAGGGAGTTGGGCATTTAGAATTTCAAGAAATTTGCCTCGATTTATGAGCTTTCTGTTTTTCTTAGTACTGCCAGATATGGTAAACTGTTTTCTAGACAGGCGCATGTTAATAGGGCCGTCAAGGGCTGTACCCCCTGAGGATCCATTGATATTCATAGATAGTTTTACAGGTAGTTCCTTGGCCATTTTAGAAAACTTAACTTTAGATTTCTTAATCGGCCCTTGGATTTCAACAGATTCTGCATCACTATCGTCACTGCTATCAATAGAAGTATCATTTGTATCTAGGGTACTATCACCAGGTACATCAGCATCAGCTGGCACCTTGTTAGGCAGAATCCCATGCAGTGCCCTTAGGGACCACTACACACAATTAAGACAACAGGTGGCAATACAAGTTTTACCTTTGGTACAAGCCTGTACTAATATGTTAAAGTGGTAGCAGTAGCAGAACAGCCAGGCTTATCGCAAGAGTATATGAGCAGTAGCAGAGATTACACAAAGGGACCACAATTACTGTGACTCAAGCAAACACTGACTCAAGGTTTCAGGTAAAAAAATATAAGTACATTTATTTTTAAACCATTTGTTATGAACACGACACTTCTATTAATTCAAAAACCACACGTATAATACACTACAACTAACCAATTCACTTTTTACGGTATACTTCTAGGTAAGTACCCTGTGTTTTAGCGGACCGGTGTTGTGAAACAAAAGACGTTACCGGCAATACACTTGCGATCACTTTCTGACAGTAATGACAGTTTCGGTCTTACTAAAGAAACACGTATCTGCGGCAATAAATGTTACCGGGGCAAAAACACACTTAGCACCTGAGATATCCAGAGAGAGTTGGGCAAAAATCATAGGCAATACTTTTGTCAAGGAAGGCAGAACAAAAGAACACTCTTAGACAGAAATTAAAAAGTCAATAGGCCAGAGCCAGTGTTAAGTGGAACCGGGTTCCTGTTGTCGAGGATCACACAGTCAGATAGTTCACGATTCAACGTAGCCAGGAGTACTTAGATATTATCAACAGAGGAAGCAAAAGTTATAGGAAGGAGGGAAGACAAGGGCAAGCCTTGGAGGCGAAGAAAAGGGATTCACCCAAATTCCTCGAGCAGAACACAGTACCTTATTCAATGAAGAAGCTGGTGCCACAGCAGTTGTTCCTGGTAGTTTCCTGCAGACCCACGGTTTCTGGTGCTTCGATACGAAGGAGGACATCTGGAGGGGTCTGCACCACACAGGGATGAAGCCGACAGCAGCTACGGTGAATAAAAGGTGCGCTCCTTAAAAACAGGAGAGGCTCTTCAGATGGCTATCCGGACCACTACAGCAGTGTGCAGCGATTTCGACCACGAAGAGGATCCTCTGGCTGTAGAAGATGAGCTGGTATTCCCCACCAAGCTCAAGGGAAGAAGACTCCGGACTGGATCTTCTCTGGTCGTCAAAGGGTAGATAGCTCAGGACTGCAGCACGGCTTCACCGGGACGGGATAGTTGCAGCAGTCAACTTCTTCTCCGCTTCTCTTCAGTTCCTTGTAGTTCCAGTGGCAACTCTGACTTCTAGCCCAAGAAATCTGCCTTTTATGCGAAAATCCCCCATTAACACAGCCTGGCTGTCAATCACGCAGCAGGGGGGTTGTCCAGCCCGGACAACCACCTCAGCCAATCATGGCAAAGTGCGACTTGGGTTTCCTAGGATACCCTGTGCAGGGGGTGACTACACCCCTCCCTCACATTCAGCCCACCTAGACACCCAGGCGCCTAGAGGAGGGCTTCTTGGCAGAAGCCCGCCAAAAGACAGTGAACAAAGAAGGCAAACCTGGTTTGCTGCGCAAAGTAAAGCACAAGAAGGACTTTAACAAAAAGAAATGGCGAATAAACCTGACCAGAGCCAAAAGAAAAAGTATTTGGTGAAGCGGGTTTAAGTTTGAGGCTAATATAATAGCCTAAAACAATACCACATTTATATAGTATAATCGTGGTAGAAAAGTTAGGGTAGATACCACTGCCACCAGCCAAGTCTAAATGTTAAAAGAGCGAAACAATGCTCTAAGAGGTTCTGATAAAAAAGGGCTAAGGATCAACCCTTTCCAGTACTCCAAGTAAGATGTGGTGTACTGGATCTATGGTTAAATGACTAAGTAAAGTTAATGGCAACTTTACCCTTTTCTGGGGGACAGTAGTCCGCCTCAGAAATGGAGTCGGTGGGAAGTCTAAAAGACAACCCTGTGTCACTGCACTGAAGGTGCTGTGTAACACACAAAAGAAGGGAGCTACTGAAGTGGTGTACTCTAGAGTCCACAATCACAAAAACAGATGAAATACACATGGCAAAACACAAGTAAGAGTGGGAAAAAAGGGGTACACTCTTACCAAGTGGAAAAATAAACTCCAGAAATCCAGCAAAACTGCTGTGGGACTCACTAGGTAAGGGAAATTAGCCATTGAATGAGAATTCTCCCTAACACACCTCCATCACAGGAATACTCTGCAGAACAGACCTTCATTTTTGGCTTCTCTGATCCAATTAAGCAGATAGTTAGATTACCCCTTTTTTGGGCATGTTTTTTTGCCTTCCTTGCTGCTCTCTTCTGCCTCTTTTAGAAGTGGATTTAGGCCCCTGTGCAATCACCTTATCAGCAGTTTCCACCACTTCCAACTCCCTATCCTGTTCAGATTTCTTTATAAGATTTTGTCTCCTTCTCTCTCGTTTTGATAGATGACAATCATCAGCACTCTCACTATCACTGTCGGACATCATTTCGACCAATGTTGATTCCAGGTTCTCTTTTTCTACATCAGCAATGACTACTTTAGCAGGCACACTAATACCCAGTGTGTTATTCCCCACCATGTCAGTGATAGTGTGTGCTTTAGACATTTCCTTAAGTGCATCTGCATTATTTCTCACTTGGGAGACAATGGTGTAACATAGCCTTAATAGGATTTTCAATGCAAAACTAGTTGCAGTATTATGAGTGTCCAATTCTTTTTATTTAGATTCTATATTACATTGAGAACATTCATGATAAGAAGTCATTAATGCATTTTCTTGTATTTCACATTCACCCACACTATCTGCCAGACCGGTAAATCAAGGGGAGCATGAGAGTCTGTCCATAATTACAGTGGGAGGGATACTAGATATTGATCCCGCTAAATCTTGATTCACACTCTCCAAAGTCTCTAGTTCAGGTCTAGGATCCTTCAGCCACTCGAGATTGGTTATTTGTCCTTGCAGGCTATAGCACAGGTTAAGAAGTGAGTTATTATCAAATTCCAGCGAGGTACAGGCCTCCTCACTGGCCGGAATGTCAGCATCCAGCGGCGCCGTGTGTAACTGAGCAACAACTACTTGCTCCCCAAAGAAATCAGTGATCTTATCTTTTGCAGCTACCGTCTGAGCGCTAATTTCAACTGTGTCCACATCTTTCATGTCGTTCTTATTTTTTTTGCCATTTTTAAGTTTGCTTCTTAGTTTCATAATAGTAAAAGATTTAGAGCCCCTTTAAGATAATATCAATAGAATGATATAAACCAAAAGCTCAGCAGGAATAATATAATGTTGATATATCCTTCGTTTTCTCACAGGCTCAAAGATGGAATATCCACAGTCACCAGTGGGGGGGACGGGGGCAAGAATTCCTACTAATATCAAGCTTGCCACTATAGCTCAATTAGCAGACCCCAGTGGGAGTGATTGGCTTACAGAACACCGTCGCCAGACATCCACAGCTATCAGTCTGCCAATAGTGCTATGTCGTAGCAAGCAGACCCCAATGGGAGCACTGGCTCAAAGATCACAGATCCACAGTCACCAGACACCCACAGGTAACGGCTATCGGACAAGCAAGGGGACCATAGGCATTCAGCAAATTGTAATATGTGGCATGAAGATTGTCCAAACGTGCCTGTAAAATCAGAGCAGATCAGCAAATAGGCAAACAAACAGGCAGAGCACTATAGGACTCCAATCTGGGCTGTTATTAGCTATAATCGATGCTAATTTTCAGCCCTTCCACATATGGTTCAGTCACTTTCAAAGTGCTACCTCACAATGTACTAGAGAGTCCACATATGGTTCAGTCACTTTCAAAGTGCTACCTCACAATGTGCTAGAGAGTCCAATGAGACCTGTTTACTCCAAATGCCCAGAGGAGGAGGAATCCCACGGCACAGAAAGTGCAGTTCAGCACCGCCCAAATCCGAGTAACCACCGCTCCTCACCTCCTCACCATCAGCCCAGCGGAGAAAACACCACTCCTCGCGTCCTCACCGTAGCTCGGCTGAGCAAACGCCACTCTTCTCCTCAGAGTCTGCTTGCAGCGCTCCCGTTCCGCCGACAGCACCACTAGAGGAAAGAACCTACAAACGTGATCGTCAAGCCGCACCATGCTCAGCAGTACTGTTTCTCTGTTAGAGCAGTGGCCTCTTCCGACAATCAGACAGAAGCAAGACTCAGCTCTACACAGGTCATAAAATGCCCGACTAGTTTGGATTCCCCTAGTAAATGGAATGACTTTAGGGTAGAGAGGATGCAGATCTTTCGGAATGCGGCCTCAACCCCTCGCAAAAGAGTTGCGCAAGAACCCTACTCTGGACACTCCTTTGGACGATTCAGGGAGGCCAAAAACTACTTCGGCAAAGACAAGTAGTAAATCGCAGACTCGAGATACTCGACCCGACAAAAAGGCATTGAAGGTATCGACTCATGAGTCGAGTCCATCTCCGATACCGGCGAAGAAGCTAAAAACTTTGAGACTTTCGAGTTTATTGACGCCAAAATCAAGGGATAAATCTACCCATTTATCGAAGTCGTCTTTGATGCTGTCGACGGAATCTTCGATTCCATTGAAGCACATACCGGGTCAGGAGAAAATATTCAAACCTGTACCGAATAAATACTTTTTAAAGTCAATGTCCTCAATTTATGAAGAGGAAAGTGCTTCTGATGAAGACATACCTCCATTTGGAGTGAGATTTGGCACTAGACAAGTACCTGAAGAACTAATTGACCCTGAGTCAAGGATGAAGGACCTCTTTGACTCCCTCCAATCTACTAGTGGTCTTGATACTTCACCAGAGCTGGAGTTTGGTAAACCTGTCCCATCAGTCCATGCTGATTCAGGTTATAGAAACCTTATGAACAGGGTCACTGAGTACATGGGTTGGAGTAGGGCTTCACGACTTTTGAACAGGATGACATGACGGACATCCTGGACCAGGGTCCCCAGAAGGACCCAATTTTACCTTTTCATAAGGCCCTTCAGAAGAAGGTAGTAGCCAATTGGGAAGCCCCAGAATCTGGACCTGCTGTGAACAGGAACTTCGTGAGGAAGTATAGACCCTCTACCAGTGACCCTGACTATCTCAGTAAATATACTACGCCTGAGAGGCTGGTAGTCCAGGCTGCTACTTCAACCAAACAGTCTGCTTACCCCTCTATTCCCCAGATAGAGACGATAAAAAAGTGGACGCATGGGCTTGCAGTATGGCACGAAGTCCACTAATGTTACCTGTGCCTGGGCTAGGTTTACTTATACCCTGTGGGACTGTATTAGCATGGCGGCTGATCACATCCCAGAAGGCGAGAAAGGGACGGCTTTCAGAACTTAGTTAAGGATGGCAAAGAGGTGATGGGAGAATGTCTCCAATTAGGACTGGATACTGCTGACAGCATCAGCAAATCCATAGCTGCAAGCACGGTACTGCACAGATTTGCATGGTTGAGAAAGTCTGGGTTTGCACCAGACGTGCAGGCCAGGCTGCTCAACATGCCCTTCGACAGCTCGAGGTTGTTAGGCAGCAAGGCAGATGAGTCTGGAGAAGCTGCAGACCTCTAAGGCGGCGGCTAAGTCCCTTAGCACCTCCATTCGACAACCTCAACAACCTTATTCAGGCTCATCTTCCTGGAGAGGTCGTTCTTTTCACTTCTATTCCTCAGTTGGTAGAGGAAGAGGACAGGCCGGAAAAAGGGGGCAAAGAAGATTCCCTCGTGGTGGACGAGGAAGGCGTGATAAATCAGACCCAGCAGTGGCATCTTTACCCTCAGCCGCCGCTGCAGCCGCCTCTAAGCCACTCTGAGGCCTTGACCTACAAGACCCCGGTGGGAGACAGAATCTCCCAGCATCTGAATGAATGGGCGGGGCATTACTTCAGTTGCTTGGGCACTGGAAACAGTAGCTCAAGGTTACTGCCTTCCTTCTCTAAAAAGGCCTTAGGATCATCCACCGGGAACCAACTCTGTCAAAATTCCAGATCTGCTCCCTGTGCAGGAGATACTAACCCTGCTAGAGAAAGGTGCTATAGAACAAGAACCTGTAGCAGAGAGGAACAAATGTTCGTACTCCCCTTACTTTCTAATCCCCGAGAAGGACGGAGGATTGAGACCCATCTTGGACTTAAGAGATTTCACCAAGTTCCTCAGGAAGGACAAGTTCAAAATGGTAACCCTTTCTCAGATCCTTCAGGCCCTCCAGCATCATGATTAGATGGTATCATTGGCCCTTCAGGATGCTTACTTTCATGTGCCCATCCATCACGAGCACAGACAGTACCTGAGGTTTGCCGTTTCGGGTTCTGCCGTTTGGGCTGACCTCCGCCCCAAGGGTTTTCACCAAACTGATGGCGGTTATGGCAGCGGTCTAAGGAGAGGGTGAATTCACTTTTATCCCTACCCAGACAATTGGCTGATCAGGGCCAGTTCCCCAGAACAGGCCCTTGAACATCTCAGCTACACCTGTCACTCCCTTCACAGACTGGGCTTCTCCCTCAACTTCAAGAAGTCCCATCACAAAGACTCCCAATTCATTGGGGCAGTCCTGGATGCATCCCTGGGAAAAGCCTCTCCACCAGTGACAGAGGCTCAAGACATTCTGCAGATGGTGACCAAATTCCAAAATGATGTGATATGGTATTAATAACGCACCTATACACAAGAGTTTCAAGACACGAAATGCCACAAAATGCCCAGCATCTGCTGGCCTTCGATTTTCTGAGGTTGCTCGGCCTCATGGCATCCTGCATTTTCTAGTACCAGAGGCTCGCCTGAGAATGAGATCTCTCAATGGGCTCTCAATACTCAGTGGTCCCAATTCTCAGGAAGGATGTCAGACCTTCTACATATTCCGAGCAGAGTCACACAGGACCTTTGGTGGTCGGCCTGTCGGGGGAACATCTTGAAAGGAGAACCGTTTTGGCAACTATGGCTGGAGATAACAGTAGTGACGGATGCCTCACTCACGGGGTGTGGAGCCCACACCAACGATCTGACAATCAGCAGTCGTTGGTCTCCTTCGGAGTCCAAACTATATATCAACCTTTTGGAGCTGAGGGCAATCAGACTAGCGCTGCAGGCCTTTCTGCCATCTGTACGGGGAAAGAATGTCCTGATAATGACTGACAATACAGTGGCCATGTACTACCTCAACAAGAGAGGGGGTGTAGGGTCACTACCACTGTGCAGAGAGGCAATGCAGCTCTGGTTCTAGGCCATACAAGATGGGAATCTCTCTGTCAGCAGTTCACCTACTCGGAGAGCAGAACACAACAGTGGACGCTCTGAGCAGGCAGAGCAGTCTCCCATGATTGGGAATTTGCTCAGGAAGTCCTTCAAGAGATCTTTGCCCTTTGGGGAACCCCCTCAAGTGGATCTGTTTGCGACCGGTGCCAACCGGAAGTGCGAGCTGTACTGCTCAAGGGAATTTCCTCCAAGAGGAGCTTTAGGAGACGCGTTTGTGGTGGACTTAGAGTTTCCACTCATGTACACGTTACCTCCAGTCCCTGTCATTCCTCACATAATCAGGAGGTTGAGAAAGTTCAGGAAATCCATGATCATAGTTGCTCCGGATTGGGCCAGGAGGACGTGGTACCCAGACCTTCTGGACATTCCCATCTACCCTCCAATGCGTCTTCCGCAAAGAGAAGACCTTCTCTCGAAAGAGGAGGGTCAGGTTCTCTATCCGAATATCAGGACGTTTAGCCTTCACGCATGGTTTCTGAGAGGCTGAGATACAAGGATGACGTAATGGAGATTTTGCTTTCAGCCAGAAGGCCAGCAACTAAATCTTTGTACCTGTTGGAATAAGTTCTGCAGATGGTGTAGAGATAAGAATGTTGACACGTTCACATGTAATACACTAATGGTGTTATCCTTTTTGTTACATCTAGCTAATCTTGGGCTCCAGATTGCTACCATCAAGGGATATTTGGTGGCGCTTTCTATTTTTAAGCGCTCTTCAGAAGAAGTTTCTTACTTTAAGATACCTCTAATAATACAATGTTTAAAGGGACTGACACATGTTTTTGCCTCCAATCCATTTTGAAGTCCCAGTCAGGGATCTCAACTTGGTGTTTTAGTTTAGGATGTGTGCCCCTTTTGAGCCTTTACACTCCTTTCCTTTGAAGTTACTAACTCTAAAAACCATCTTTTTAGTAGCTATTACATCTGCCCGAAGGGTGAGTGAGCTTCAGGCTTTATCATGCAAGCTTTCTTACACTGTCTTTTATAAAGATAAAGTGGTGCTGAAGGTGAAACGCTCTTTTCTACCCAAAATTGTCTGAGTTTTATCTCACACAAAAGATAACTTTACCATCATATTACCCTCCTCCTCACCCTGGGAAGGAAGAGGAGAGGCTTCACAGGCTTGACCCTTAACGTGCACTACGTGCAGTGAGCTTTTATATATCTAGAATTACAAAGTTAAGACATGATGACTAATTATTCGTTGGCTTTTCGGCCCACAAATTGGGTATGGCTATCACCAAATAGACATTATCCAGATGGATTATATTGGCAATATGAGAATGCTACAGACTGGTGGGGAAAGATCCTCCAGAAGGCCTACAGGCTCCTTCGACTAGAGGCATGGCAACTTCCTCTGCATTACAGAGGGGAGTACCAATAAAGCAAATCTGTGCAGCTGCCACATGGTTGTCTGTACATACCTTCACTAAAAATTATAATTTAAACTCTTCCTCAGGTCAGGAAACTGTATTTGGCAAAGAGGTGTTGCATTCCGTGCACACACCCATAAAAACAATCAAATTGTCATATACTGTTCTGACTCCCTCCTCCAGTAAAACTGCAAACTGCTTTGGGAGTGTATCAAAAGATAAGGAATATGTGGGAGGACACAATCCATTCGAAGAACAAGTTACTTACCCCATGTAACGTTCTTTCGACTGGATGTCCCTCCCATGTATTCCTTATCGCCCATCCCAACCTCCCCTGCAGTAGAATTTCCCTTGCAATTACAGTCTGTGCTCTCTCGGGAGGATAGCTTAGCAGCAACATGCTTGCCATGGAAGCAAGACGACACGGAGCAACACAGGTTCGATCCCCTGGTCTGCGCTTAGAAAACTCTGGGTATTAAGCACGTTATAAATAATCAATCTCAGCGGATAAATCCTTCACTCGTAAAAACCGAACTGAAGCCAACGGGCGCTGCACATGCTACATATACCTCCGGTGATGTCGACATCAAGACAGAGGACTTCAAGGGACATTGAGTCGACAGGCATCGACACAGCTGAATTCTTTTTTCAGAAGCAGCAAAGCTGGATCTCGGAAATATCAAAAGATAAGGAATACGTGGGAGGAACATCCAGTCGAAAGAACGTTACCACTGGTAAATAACTTGTTCATCTCACTTAACCTCAAATGATGTGGCCTATTGGGCCACATTGGGTTGTATTACAACTAGAATTCCAGTTGGGGGCGTGGCTTGGTGGCCATGCGAGAGTGAGCAGTCTTCGGGAGCTCCTGCATGATCCGACACAAAGATTAGATATAACTGGGTGAAATACATTACAACCTCCAACGAAAACATACAGAGGGGCGTCAGAAAACCTGAGGGCCAGTTCGCTGGAAACTGGCGAAGAATAGGC
Source organism: Ambystoma mexicanum (assembly GCF_040938575.1). Classification (NCBI taxonomy): domain Eukaryota; kingdom Metazoa; phylum Chordata; class Amphibia; order Caudata; family Ambystomatidae; genus Ambystoma; species Ambystoma mexicanum. The sequence continues at coordinate 927,400,409 of NC_090931.1, read as the reverse complement.
CCGAGCTGAAGCCAGGAGGGAGATCGGGGTGCGCGTGAGGGCACTATATAAAATGGCAGATGCGGCTTTCTGACCTGGCGCAGACACCCTGTTGGCACCGAGAAGCAGGCAGGCAGAGCTGCATGGAGAGCGAGTGAGCTGAGCACACGGCAGCGGAGCAGGGGAACGACGCAGAGGACAGCGGACCCCCCTGGCCGAGGATTAGGCTGTCCTACATTATCTTGGGGCTGCCGGCCACCACGTGTGAGGAGCCGGGCGGAGAGGACGGACCAGCACAGCTGAACAGGCAGCCTGCGTGGCAGAGGACAACGGGGGGTGCCCGTGCCCCCGGCCGGCAGACCCACTGAGCGCAGGGGAGGTGGAGTGGAGGCCCAGCAGCAAGCGTACCGGTGAGGCCAGCACGCAGCAGGTGCTCAAAACGAGGTCTGGGAGAGTACCGCCACTGTACTCTGCGGAACACAACCGACCAGACAGCCTTGGGGAGCAGCGGAGGCGGCACGAAACTGAAGACTCGGAGATCAGGCAAGAAGCCAGCACACGTCGGACGATGGTGGAGGTGGGAGGCCAGCAGCGAGAGTTAGAGAACCGCCACACGCCGGAAAGGAACAAACACCTGCAGGTCCGTCAGGGGGGACCTGCCAGACCAGGACCTGAGCGATGGCCACCACAAAAGACGCGGCCAAGGACCCGGATCAAGAGAGCCCCAGAGACCAAACCCAGAACCTCTGGAGCCGTGGGAGGACGAGGCATAACCCACAGACTGGGTTGGAGCTTACACCTGTCATAGAAGGAAGGGAGGCTCCCTGCGAGGAACAGCGGGCCGCCGCTAGTGAGGCTGAGGCACCGGTGCATAGAACAACACAGACGGAGCAGCACCATAGGAGGTGGGGGTCAGTTCCTCACCAAGTGGAAACCGTTCATAGGACGACACCGAGGGGCAATCAAGACAGAACTGTGAGTAGGATCACGCGATACGTAGGATGACACAGTCCATTCACAACATGGGAAGCGTGTAGGCACCCCAAGAGTATTCCATAACGCAGCCCACATAGCTTGATAGAAACAGCAGCGAACTGCGCCACATAAGCATGCCCGGGCGCCTTTGAGTTGCCACCAGCACCGGCATTAGATGCCTCACAGTATCAAAGGAACTTCGCAGAAGGCCCACCACCGCTAACGGCCGCCACGTTGTCGGAGGTGGAGAAGGGCACCGACCCTCAACACGAGGTGGCCACGCAAGTGGATGGCCATACCGACAGGGTGGTTCGGAGACGGCACGGGAGAGGAGCAAACATGCTGAAGAAGCAAGGGTGAACTGCAGCGCACAAGGGATCAGCAAGGGCCGATGATTGCAAGGTAATGACCTAGTAAGCGAACATTGGACACGAGGGGGACACAGCCCACTCTTGCAAGATAAAGCAAGGAATCTCATGCAGGGCCCAAGAAAAAATCATCAGGGATGAGACAGGAACCACCAGGGGACGGGAGGTGAGGCACGGGCCAGGGTACCCATTAATATTGTCACAAGCAGCAGCGCAGATAGAGCGCACAGTCCAACGTTAAGGGAACAACTGAGATACAGGTTGGAAGTGGGGGAGAAAGCCCCTGCATGGGCATCGCTATGAGTAAAGGCCCTACCGAATCGCCCAAACCAGAATAGGCGGCATCAAGGACAGGAGTGCATTGACAACAACATAGTGGGAGGCCATTACCCACTACACAGCTACAAGGCGGCTACCAGGGAGAAGGTATACCGACAGGGTGGTTCAGTGACTGGCTCCTCAGGCAAGACACTAGGAACCTGGCAGAGACAGTGACAATGGTCGAACAGCAGGTGCAGAGTAACATGGTGAACGTGGCGACCTCACAATCTCAAATGACAGAGGTACTAGACCGAATTAGCACACTGGAACGCAGAGCGGAAGATGCTGAGGGGAAGGCCCGGCGCAACAATGTGCGCATAGTGGGGCTGCCGGTAGGGGAGGAAGGCAGAGACCCCACGGACTACATAGAAAACTTGTTGCTCCAAGAAGTGGGGGCAGGGAACCTGTCACAGGGCTTTGCGTTGGAGAGGGTACATAGGGTACCGACCAGAAGGCCCTGGCCGAGGCCACCCCGAGGCCCGTGATTGCAAGGATCATGAACTTTAAAGACCGAGAGAAGATTTTGACATTCTCAAGGGAAGGTGGGAAAATCACAAGAAATGGTGCAAGAATAACCATCTACCCGGACTACACCGCGCTGGTGCAAAGGCAAGGGGTGCAGTTTTGGTCGTTCAAAGAGCATCTACGGGCTGCAGGAGTGAGATTCATGCTACTATATCCTGCCAAACTGAAGGTGCTGCACAATGACATGGCGCAGATTTTTGAATCCACGGCCGATGCCCAAGAGTGATGGATCAGCAAGGCATCCCACAACCATGGGAGGGCAACGGGAGAAACAGGAATGTACCCCAATGAAGAACAGAGGGGAGTCGCGAAACAGGATGCCTTGCAGAGAAACGGACTGACAGTTAAACGGACGAGAGCTTGCATAACTTTTCAGCATCCTGACGTGCGACCCGAGAAACTCTATAGAGAAACAGAGTTTGAGTGTTTGCGGAAGCGCACAGATGAAACGGGGCAAAACTAAACAAATACACGTCACACACAGAAACTAGAACCAGCAGGTTGGAAAGCGGGAACCTGCTGTTCCCACCAGCAGGCCGACAAGACCGACAGACGGGACCGCTCGGAACGACAGAATAGGCAATGCCAGTTTTAAGGCACCACGCTGCAACAAGTGCACCCACAGGACAGAGGGAGGCACCTGAGAAGCAGCGGAGCAGGGGGCGGTGGCTGGGCGTTTGTTTATAGTTAGACTAGTTGTGTGGTTAGGTTTGGTAGGTAATGGCACGAGTGGAGGAAAAATCATCAAACGGCAAGGACACGGCAGAAACGAAAGGCAAGAGCTATCAGAGCTATGTCCAAATACAGGAATCCGGAGAGGTACAACAGGGACGAGGGCCAGCATCGGACAGAAACACTGAGAACCTAACAGGGCACAGGGAGACCAACACCGCCCCCTAGGATTGGGTGGAGCCAGGGCGGGACCAGAGGAACCGAATGCCAGCGCTTTGACAATATACGACCCCATGGGAACTAGCGTGGCGCTGGACTCAAATGGGCCAGGAAGTGTTAAATGTGGTCACATGGAACGTCAGGGGAGTAAACGCCTATGCCAAGAGGCTAAGGGTGTACGCCTGGATGAACAGGGCAAGGGTTCACATAGCAATGCTGCAGGAGACAGCCGAAAAACAAAGCAAAGTAGCTAAGAATTGGGGGGGGGGCAAATGTATAGTTCAACGTACTCTACGCCAGGGGAGTGTTGACGTGGATTGCTCCAGGAACTCTGTTCCAGCTCATAAAACAGGAAAGGGATGCAGAGGGAAGGGTACTGATCATCCAAGGAATGTTTGAAAACCGGGAGGTGTGCGTGGTCAATAGGTATGGCCCCAACCATGATGCAACACAGTTCTTCAGGACACTGACACCCCAGCTGGCCCCATACTGAGAAGCGACTATCACCTGGGCAGGTGATTTTAACTGCACGCTGGACCCTCGACTAGACAGATCTAATACTAAGCACAAGAAACCAGTGCCGCCGGCCAGAGCACTGCGGAAGATACTGGACCGACTCGAGCTGGAAGACATCTGGAGGAAGGTACACGTAGGCACGAGGGGATAGACAGATTATAGTGCCCCGCATGGGACATTCACTCGAATGGGCTATCTGTTCACGGGCAAGGAGACAATGGGGGAATTCACTGGGATGCACATTCATTCACAAACTTTATCCGACCATGCCCCTCTAACAGCAGTATGGGCACACACACACAGGAGGGCCCCTATACCTACATGGCGAATGAGGGCAGAGGCATTGATGGATGGAGATTTCCAGGAACATATCCAGGGCACAGTAGACGACTACTTTGAACATAACATGGGGAGTGTAGACAGCACGGGAACGGTCTGGGATGCCCTAAAGGTGGTGGTCAGGGGCGCAGCTATAGGGAAGATCGGAGGACTCGGGGTAGCATTCTGGCTGAGCTGGACGAGGTGGAAAGAGAGGTTGAAAGGGCTGGAGCATGAGCGAGCAAGGAGGGTGTTGAACCGGGAGATCTCACTACACTGAGACTGCAGTGTACCGCAATCTGGGAGAGACTGGGGAAGCTCGATTATGGGAGATATATACAGAGGCTGCACGTGGAAGGGGATAAATCTAGCAGACTCCTGGCCAGGCTAACCAAACAGGAGGGCAAGCGGGAGCCGATAAACGCAATGACAGACGAGCAGGGGGAGGCAGTCAGGACCCAGGAAGAGATTAACAAGGTCTTCTCACAATTATATAAGAAGCTGTACTCCTGGGTCCAGGAGGCAGAAGCGGGAGACATAACTGATGCCCTGGCGGAGATCACGATTCTCCAACAAACTGCTGAGCAGGCCCAAATGTTAGATGCACCCCTCACAGTGGAGGCACTGTCGGCAGTCATAACCGATCTACCGACAGGTAAATCCCCGGGACCTGATGGGTTACCCAGTGAATTTTATAAGAAATTGAAGGATAGCCTGACCCGAGACTGTTGGAAACACTGGAGGAGGCATATGAGAGGGCGAAGCTCCCTAGGAGCATGTCAGACTCTAAATGTACCTATATTAAAACATGGGAAACCGCCCCAAGAGTGCGGCTCCTATAGACCAATATCCCTGATGAACCAAGACTCCAAAATCCTGACAGCGGCCCTGGCTAACTGACTCAAAAGGGTCATACCCACGTTAGTACACACAGGTCAAACAGGTTATGTGCCGGGAAGGAACACAATGTGGAACCTTCAAAGACTCCACCATGTCATAGATAATACGAACAAGAGAGGAGGGGAATGTGCAGTGGCGTCCCTGGACGCTATAAAGGTGTTTGACTCAGTGAACTGGGACTGGCTGCTGGGGGTGCTCACCCACTTCGGGATGGGTGAGGGGTACCTACGATGGATCAAGCTCCTATATAAGGATCCGAGGGCTAGAATAAAGACGGATAGGCACATCTCGGAAGAGTGGAACATTCCACGGGGCACAAAGCAGGGGTGTCCATTATACCCGATGTTATATATTCTTGCCCTGGAACCATTTGTAGCCTTTCTCAGGGCCGAGTATAGTGATAGACGGGGAAGTGCATCAAATATCAATCTATGCCGACGGTATGCTTCTCTATGTCCAAGACCCACGGACACACATTCCGGATCTGCTTTTAAGCCCTGGGTGCATTTAGCAGATTGTCAGGAATCACTATCAACAGAGGGAAATCCTTGCTGTTACCACTGGCGGAAATGAGGAGAGTAGCCCCAACCCAGTTACCGGATTTAGGCCTCACATGAACACCGCTCACCTTCAGATACCTAGGAGTCGATGTATATCATGCTGCAAAAGATACACACAAGGCAAATACCCTGGTGGCCCTGGACAAAATAAGGAAGGTCATGCGGTTTTGTAGTACACTGCCACTGGGGATGATAGGGATGGCGGCCCTGCTGAAGATGACGGTGCTACCCCGTCTCCTTTATTACTTCACTAACATTCCTTATAACATCCCCGGGTCGTTCTTTAAACTTTTGCACACTATGGCAAGGGAGTTCTTGTAGGGAGGAGGGAGAAACAGGGAGGCACTGAGCACATTAGAAAGGGGCTACAAATGGGGGGGCATCAGGCTCCCAGACTTCGAACGATATTACTTGGCGGGCCAATTGCAGTTTGTAGTACAGTGGATGGCTGAGGACACCTCTATAGACTCAATACTTTTTTGGCCAGCAGTGCAGCAATATTACTTACGGGAGAGCCTGTGGATAAATACAGCTTTGACTAGAACACTCTCCTGCATGGTCTAGCTCCGCCTGGCCTTATGGAAAAGAGCGTTGAAAATCTAAGGTATAAGAGACCCCTGCTCAAGGGAAATCCCTCTGGCGGGACTGGTCAACACCCGCATTGCGAGCCTGGCAAAGTATAGATCACAGTGGGAAGATAAAGAGGTAGTTCAAATAGGGGACTTGTGGCAAGAGGGACACTGGGTGGACTTTCAGACCCTGGTGGAAGGGCAAGGAATACACAACGGCCAATTCATATTGTACAATAGTATGGTCCGAATGATCAGGAAGAGATGGGAGACCTTACCGGAAGCGGATGAAGTAGGTGGGGCACTGGACGCATGGTATGATATTTCGGAAGGGGGACACACAGTGTCCAGGCTCTATGAACAGCTACTGAGCACCAACAACACAAGAGAGTTACATGCACGAGCTAAGTGGGAAGAAGAGCTCCAGACAACCTTCACGGATGAAGAATGGACTCAAGCCCTTCGGTACGCAAAGCAAGTCTCCATGAACGCAAGGTTTAGACAGATGCAGCGCTATCTCCTTCATAGAGCATATCTAACACATAAAAGGATGTCGAAAGTGGGGAATAGACAGACCCGGGTTGCCCGCGTTGCGGAGAGGAGATGGCAGACTGCTGCATATGTTTTGGTCATGCCCGAGGATAACGCACTTTTGGGACTTGATTAAGGAGAGAGCGTCAAAAGGGGGGATCCAAATGCAGGGGTGGTCACCACAGTCTTACTTGCTGGGCCTGTTTCCGAGAGGGGGTAGACAGAGAACACAACTTGCAAAAATGAAAGACTTGATGGCAATACTGGCGAAACGTCGCATAGCAATGGCATGGAACACAAGCACACGGCCGTTGATAGAAAGGTGGTGGGCGGACCTGCAAAAGTGGGCAATCGCAGAAACAGCAGTGTGGACAAGAGCGCTGCATAGGGGAGAGAGCGACAGCACAGCAAAGATACTAGCATGGAACCCTTGTGCAGGACTTGTTCGGATGTGAAGGAAGAAACAGTACAAGTGCACCCAGGGACCCGGAGGAAGGCCAGCCAGTCGGCGAAGGGGGCCCGGCAACAGAAGATGCAGTGTACAAAGGGGGATCGGTTGGGCCCGACTGAACCCAGGCGAAGAGCCTAAAGGAGTGTATGAACATTATGGACAGAGAAATAATGTCCTGCCGTGAACTGTGCAGTCAATAACATTGTAGTCTACACCTGGAATGGGCCAGTAGAGGTGTGAAGTGTGTTGTTTTTAGTTGTTTGTTATGCAATGTTTGTGTTGGAAATGCAAATAAAAAAGGTTTAAAAAAAATACTATAATTCCAGTTGAATTATCAAGTCAATTAGCATATGCTGAATTGCCTCATGAGATTCCCTTCTCATGATTTGCATTCAGATGATTCACTAAAATTGTTAATATAAGAAGCTGACCCTCTAGGAGATTACTACGAAGAGTGGAAGGCCCGAGCAAGCAGCCCTCCTTATCAAAACAAAATAAGTCACACAGGGAAAGCGTGACTGCACGCCCATTGCATGGAAATGATTCCTGACATACTCTGATAAAAAAAAGACACTAAAGATGCTATGTAGTAAGCTACATCGCTCTGCTGCAGAGCACAACGAGCGTCAAGAGAACCTCCCAGAGGTGTGCCAAGTTTTGTCAGCTTCCTCCTAGAGCATCAGAGGGGGTGGGTGACTGAGTCTGAGGGGAGACCAGGGTGTTAATGCAAGCCAAGAAAGTGGTTGCTTCTCTGCAGCAATATGGGCGAATCCACTCAGTGGCCTTGACAGCAAATGGTTTGGCTACACCACCACCACAAAAAGGCGAGATAGAAGATGGGGCCAGGAAGACAGACCTAAAGCTGCTGCTCAAAGAGGTAAAATTGATGCAAGGAGACTTGCGTCCCTCAATGACTGCATTAAAGACACATATAGATAAAGTTGATGATAAAATGGTGGATCTAGAAAACAGTTAGTTCGCACCTTACCTCATGGAAATGAAATCCGACATCAGAATATAAGATCTCGAAGTCCGAGAGATTGAACTAGTAGTAAAAATCAATGACCTTGAGGACCGAATAGGATGATGTAATATCTGCATTCTCAGGGTCAGAAAAAAGGAACAAGGGATCTTATCTGCCCTAAAAAAGACAGTTAAAAACTTGATTAACACCTTGTTCCAGGTGTATGGTAGAAAGGACATATCCTTAGATAGGTTTCATCAAGGAGGGTAGCTCCAGGGCAGTCCGAAGTCGATCCTTCCAAAAAGTAAAAGGCTGAAATCCTCACAAAAGGAAGAATGAAAGGAGTCCTGTAACTTAGGGGCTCAAAGGTTTGCATATTTGAGGACCTATCTGCCTTGATGCTACATAAACGCAAAGAATGCAAGAAATGTATACCGAGGTTGAGAGTGTTAGGCAGAATCCTGGCAGTGCCCTTAGGGACCACTACACAAGATTAAGACTACAGGTGGTAGTACAATTTCACCTTTGGTACAAGGCCGTACTACACAGTTAGAGTGGTAGCAGTAGCGGAGCAGCCAGGCTTATCTCAAGAGCAAATGAGCAGTAGTAGAGATTACACAAAGGACTGTGACTCAAGCAAACACTGACTCAAGGTTTCTGGTTAAAAAGTAAAAGTACATTTATTTTTAGACCATCTGTTCACAAAACACTTCACTTCTATTAAATTGAAACCACACTTCAAATACACTAAACACAACCAATTCCCCTTGTGCAGAACAATTCAAGGTAAGTACCTTTGGATTTGACAGACCGGTGTTGTGAAACAAAGACATTACCGGGGGTTGTTACGCGATCACTTTTTGACAGTAATGACAGTTCGTTCTTACGAAAGAGAAATGTACCCGCGAGAAGAAATGTTACCGTAGTCAAACACACTTAGCACATGAATTAACACAAGGGAGTTGGGGACAAAAATCATAGGCAATACTTTTGTCAAGGCAGATAGAATCAAAAGAGACACTTTCTAAAATGAAGATAAAAGTCAATAGGCCTGCGCCAGTGTCAATGGGACAGGGGTCCTGTTGTCGAGGATCACAAGGTTAGAACAGTTCACGATTCGAGATTGCCAGGAGTACTTGGATATTGTCAAAAGGGAAGCAAAAGTTATAAGAGGGAAGGAAGATGAGGACAAGCCTTTGGTGAGGAGAAAAGGGTTCACCCTAGTTCCTCGAAGTCGGACACAGTACCTTATTCGTATGAAGAAGAGCTGGTGCCACGGCAGTTGTTCCTGGTAGTTCCTGTAGACTCACGGTACATGAAGCTTCAGTCGTGGGGACAAGGACGATGACGGCTGGAGCGATCTGAACTACCCAGGGATGAAGCCAGCAGCAGCAAAGCAATGGTGAATAAAAGGTGCGCTCCTTTAAAACAGGAGTGGCTCTTCAGATGGCTATCCGGAACACTACAGCTGTGTGCAGAGATTTCGACCAAGAAGAGGATCCTCTGCCTGTGGAAGGTGAGCTGGTTAATCCCACCAGGCTCAAGGGAAGAAGACTCCGGACTGGATCTTCTCTTGTCATTGAAGGGTAGATAGCTCAGGACTGCAGCAGGGCTTCACCGGGACTCGGGAGGTGCAGCAGCCGTCTTCTTCTCCGCTTCTCTTCGGTTCTTTGCAGTTCCAGTGGCGACTCTGACTTCCAGCCCAAGAGTCCTGCCTTTTATCCAAAATCCCCCATTCACACAGCCTGGCTGTCAATCACTCAGCAGGGGGGTTGTCCGGCCTGGACAACCACCTCAGCCAATCAAGACAAAGTGTGACTCGGGTCTCCAAGGAGACCCTGTGCCGGGGGTGACTAAACCCCTCCCTCATATTCAGCCCACCTAGACACCCAGACGCCAAAGGAGGGCCTCTGGACAGAAGCCCGCCAAAGGTCGGCGAACAAAGGAGGCAAACCTGGTTTGCCGTTCAAAGTAAAACACAAGAAGGACTTTAACAAAAAGAAATGGCAATAAAACCCAACCGGAGCCAAAATAAAAAGTATTTGGTCAAGCGGGTTTATGTTCGAGGCTAATATAAAGCCTAAAACAGTACCACGTTTATATAGTATAATCGCGGTAGAAAAGTTAGGGGAGATACCACTGCCACCAGCCAAGTCTTAATATTAAGAGAGCAAAATAAAGCTCAGAGAGGCACAGACAAAAAGGGATAGGAATTAACCCTTTCCAATACTCCATGTGAGATGGGGTGTACTGGGTCTGCAGTTTAATGGACTACATAAAGTTAATGGCAACTTTGCATGTTTCTGGGGGACAGTAGTCATCCCCAGAAAAATGGAGTCAGTGGGAAGTCTCAAAGACAACCCTGTGTCACTGCACTGAAGGGGTTGTGTAACACACACAAAAAGTGGGGCTCATGGAGTGGTGTAGCTCCAGAGCCCAAGATCACAGAAACAGTAGAAATACACATGGTAAAACACATGTAAGAGTGGGAAAAGGGTCACACTCTTACCAGGTGCAACAAATAAACCCCAGAAATCCAGAAAAGCTGCTGAGGGACTCACTAGGTGAGGGAAATTAGCCATACATGAGAATTCTCCTTAACAGAGCGAACACAGAATAAAAAACAGATGGGGTTACCCCTTTTCATTAACCTTTGAGTACCTCACAGAGTTTAAAGGATAACAACTCAAGAAGAAGCCAAGTGAAGCACAGAAGCATCTTAAAGAGCAAAGAAGGTCAAACTCACAAAAGAAAATCCGAGCGAAAGGAAGAAGCGCAAGTTAAGCCCAGAGAGGGGGATTATTTGGGACCTGAAAATCAAGAAAGCTAAATACCCCTTACCTTTGAATCCTGCATGTATCCCTAGAATTGCAACAAACAGAGCTTAGAAGAAACTACCAGCTGAAACAAATAAACCTTCAAGAACTGTAAGAAACGTAGCCCTGACTCACCGTTCTAGGAAACATAATAGCAGTGAACACTTCTGAGCATACTTTCATTAAGGTGGGAGATTCAAGATTGTTGAAACTTGAGAGCACTTAACGAACACACAAGATGTCCCCAGCAGGAATAGTTGTATCCCCACTACAGGGCTAGAGTGTAACTAAAGGTCTGTGGGGGTTCTTGGGTACATAGTTAATATAATATAGTTAATGGGGTAATATAGTTAATGCCAACAGACCGCCCTGATGGGAGAATGCAACCAGGATGAGGGGAGGCTCGGGGGCCCTTCATGGGGGCTCTGGCATCCAAGGGTGACTCTGGGAATGTTCAACGCACTTCTAGTGGAGTGCATCAGGGATGGGGTAGGCAAGGTTTAATCATAATTCTTGTTATTTAAGATTTGAGCATGGGAATGATCATCATGTGTGGTGTGACGAATTGCAGGATTCAGTCCCTTCTCCCCAGTGGGGATCCTTTCCCTTTGAGGCTATGGAAGTGAGCTAGCTACGCAATGACCTCCCTAGTGGTAGAGACAAGCAGGACCTCACTGGGAGAGACTCCCCTGTGGGGGAAAAGGACTCCCGTTCTGATGAGGAACGCTCAAACCAACCCATATATAACTCGTCATTACTAACACATACCAGAAGAAAACATGAAAACAAGCTGAGATTTGTTATTGTCATGTAGAACCTTGGAGTAAATCTGAAAATGGATACCTATTCAGTACTGAGAAAAAGAAAACCACTCAAGTTATACCGAGTTCAAGGAAGACATAGAAGAGGGACTTTGACACTCTGCCGGGGAAGTTCTACGCCTACATCATAAGTTGGAGAGAAGGAGACCTGGGAGTGAGAGAAGCGTGGGAAATCCAAACACACTGTGAGAGCGTAGCTGAAGGAGCGGGTGACGCACAGCTTCACGTGCAAAGGGAAAGCTGGCATGCAAAGCTGGATATCTTACGCTCAGGAGAACCTGAGATTGGAAAAGCTGAATGACTGACAGAGGGACCAAAGGGTGACCGAGTGAGAAGTAGTAGCTTGACGGAAGCTCACTGGACATGGGAGTAGCTAAAGAACACAGAGAATTTACCTGAAGGCACCAATGAGTGTGCCGAACGAACAGGAACCGACAAGCAGACAAACCATCCTGACATCCACTGAATAAGGCCCCATGCAGACTGGAAGCACAGTGACATGATCCTTGACCATCAGGAAGAGACAGACAGCACTGATAACCAGCAAAACAGCCCAACCACGCATGCAGGAAAACTCTGATCCATGATCCAAAGGACGTGGCCTAAACATTTCAGATCTAGCCTTGAAAAGGACCCTGAGGTTTCGGAACACGTGTTGGTTGACCACTCATAAACACTAAATAAAACCACACTTAAATGAAAACCTTTTGTGTAGATATCAATCACTCTAATAAACAGCGCAAGGTAACCGGGTATGGTTAGGGAGAATTCTCTTATAAGGCTAATTTCCCAAACCTAGTGAGTCCTCCAGCAGCTTTGCTGGATTTTTGGGGTTTGTTTTTTTCTCCTGCTAAGAGTGAGACTCTTTTCCTCCCACTCTTAGGCATGATTTGAGGTATGTCTTTGACTTTTTGTGTGCTTATGGGCTATGGGGTCTTTTACTCCATAGGGTATCATTGTTTTTCATGTGTGTTACACAGCACCCTCAGTGCAGTAACACAGGGGTGTCATAGTGACCCCCAAACATAGACTCCATACCCTGGGACTGACTACTGTCTCCCAGGGCATGTAAAGTCACCATTGACTTTACTAGTCCAAAATTGTGAACAGAACCAGTACAAACCATCATATTGTGGAAGTACTGAAGGAGTTAATTCAAATGCCCCTGGGTCTGTTTTCAAGGGGGCACTGTCCAGTCCCCCCTTGTCGAGTTTCTGGCTGGTGGCAGTGGTTACCACGCAAAATATTCCACCGGAATATTTCCTATGGGATTTTCCCATTGATTTTAAACGCACCACTTTTTGGTGCAATGTTAAAGATACCGCCGGTTTATTTATTTAATATTAAATCAACGGTTGGGTCTTTTTGCCAGAACTCTTTTCTAAAATGGCGTTCGTGTCCGTCTTTGTAACTCTGACCAAGGTCGAGCCCTTTGTTCCACTTTTTGACGGGCTTCTCCACAGAAGCCCTCCAAATGGTGCCACTCTGTCTGGGTTCCACAGGATGGGTGGGGAGGGGAATTGGCCCCCTGGACTGCGTTGCCTTAGCAACTCAAGTTACACTCTGTTCTGATTGGGCCAGTGGTGAGCCGCCCGGCTCACCACTTAGCATGTTTGAGTGACAGCTAGGCTGTTGAATGGGGGTTTTTCTGCATAAAAGTAGGGCCTTTGGGACTGGAACTTCAGAAGTCGCCACAGGACCTAAAAATCTGAAGAGGGATGAAGCTGAGCCATCTGCAACGACGACCCCACCGGTGAAGCCCTGCTGCAACTACCTCACCACTTTCCCGACGACAAGAGAAGATCTTCTGCTGGAGGAGTCTTCTTCCTCTGAGCTGGTGAGACCAACCAGTTCTCATTTTTCACCTTCCAAAGACGTCCCTTGGTCGAATCGCCCGTGCCAAGCACCCCGGCGGCCGGATAGCCAAGCTTCACCACTTTGACAGCGAATAAAAGGAACGCACCTTTTATTGACAAACTCTGCGGCTGGTTTCATCCCTGTGCAGTGCAACGACTCCACGTTTCCTCCTCGACGAGATCCTCTCTTCCCTTGGTCGAAACAACAAACTGCAACCACTGCCAGGAACAACTGCCACTGCTGGAGCCTCCTCTCTTTTTAAGGTACTGTGTCCTGCCTGGCCTTTTTTTTTCGGTTTGCCCAAGGTGACCCTTAAATCCTTGGCTTGCCAACTGGGTTGGCCCCAGACCTTCTAACTTTACCTTCTTGAATCACCCCAATCTCTTCTGAACATTCTGCAAAGACTTTTCGTGCATTTTAAACCGTGTGATCCTGGGCACATTTTGCTTTGCTCCCTTTAATGTGGGCCTGGCCTATGAACTTCGGCTCTACAGTATTTACTGCCTTTATTCCCTTGCTGAGAACTCCTAAAAGTGTTCGGACCTGTTTTATTTCTATGCTCTGCCTTTTTCTCTCCCTTTAACTCAACTATTGGAGTGCCATCAGGTTATGCGCTCACATCTGTTAAACAAATCGTGGTGTTTTAACTCTGACTTGTCTGATAGTTATCAAGGGAGGTGTGTATACTTTACCTGACTGTGTTTTAACTTGCTTTTGATTTAGAGTGCTAGTATATTGCCTAAAGTGTGTTTTAAATAAATAATTATATACTTTTTATACAAAGCTCTGGTCAGTGTTTTGTTTGCTCTACTGTGTTTTTAGCCCTATTGTGTATACTCTATATACTGCCCTACTCTTCTTGAGAGAAGTCTGACTGCTCAGCCACAGCTACCAGGTAAATCTGGGTCGTGCAGGCTGCTACCAATTGGGTTTACTGCTTACTCCTGTAGTCTTAATCTTTTTGCAGTGTTCCCCAAGGGAACTGCACAGGATTCTGCCTAACAGGTACAAACTAGTTTCCTTCCCAAAAGAGGTGTGGGCAACACCTCTACTCACCCGTGACCATGCAGCTGGACACAAGCAACCAACTTACAACAATAGCATAAAGCAAACTGAGTGAAGCGCAAGTGGGGTCCATAAACTAGTGCCCATCTTTTACATACTGTGCCGAATGAACAGGAAACGACAAGCCGATAAACCATCCTGACATCCACTGAAGAAGGCCCCATGCAGACTGCAAGCCCGGTGCCGTGATCCTTGAGGCAGAAAGGTAACTGGTAGAGCGGGAGATCCGGGTGGGGAACTGAAAATAACAAGTGGAACATTCATACTCATCCCAGTAACAATCAATTATGGGAAGTACCTCATGAGTGACCGTCATTACTGGAAAACTCATACCAGTCCCAGTAATTTCAGAGAGAGAATCATTACTGGAACACCCATACTCGTCCCAGTAACAACCAAGTGTTGGAAAAGAGTAAGAATCATTACTGGAACTCTCATACTCGTCTTTGAAGAATCCTGTGGATCCTTCACTAAAACCCCAGCTAAAGTCTCCTCCCCAGTGGCCAGGGATGAGCAGACGCTTCCTGATCCCAACCCTGTGGGTGGTGTACTGCGGAAGGATCACCTAGGGGGAGACAGGGCCCAGGGTAGTGAAGAGAGTCTGTGGGATGTGACCTGGTATTTTGTCCTCTGAAGGGAATATTCTTACCACTATGCCATAGGCGTTATGGCTTATTGTCATTTTAATATTTCTCAACTTCCTGTTAAAACTAAGGTGGTAAACCCTAAGGTTATAACATTGAACCCTATTGTATCAAAATAAGGAAATCTTTTGGCCCCTAAAAACACAAGTCTTCCTCAATATCAAGGGTACACTACAAGGAACAGTGAAAGTGTTGCCTTCTCTACCACATCTTCCTCTAATAGAGTTAACAATTATGACCCCTCTGTTAAAAATACTAAGATTTATTGTCATTGGAAGGGACTAATCTCCAGGTAGTTTCACATTTCCTTTTTAGGAGACGTAGGTCCATTAACTGGGCGGTGAACCACTTATTTAGATGAGATTTGGGTTGACTTAGTCTAAGTTTAAGTGGAGCAATTTTGTCGAGTGTGGTGAGCATAATTTTGTTATATTCGTGGACCAGTGTACCAAGGAACCAATGGACCAATGTACCAGGGTCTAAATGATCAGCCAGTGAGTTTAAGGTAGGGAGAATAGATGGGATCACTTTGTCCACTGTGATATTCTTTTTGTTCCTTGTTGGACAAGGTGGGGCAGTGTGTAGGGCCATCGGGGGTGGTCTGGTAGTTGATCATGTGAAAGACACAAGGGAATGGTCTGTCCATAGTTGCGGTATGATAGAGGTGATAGTGGCAATGCAGTTATAATCAGATACGCAGTCTAAGGTTCTTCCTTTATTATGGGTAGGTTTGTTGATTTTTTGTGACAGGCCTAATTCTGAGTGGATATTGGCTATTTTGAGGGCATGCTTATCTGCTCGATCGTTAAATCCTAGATTGAAGTCACCTAGTAGTAGTAATTGGGTGGTCGTTTTAAGGTTGTTAGATAGTAGGCTGTAAATATTGTCCTCGAATGTCCCAAGTGGACCAGGCGGTCTGTAGATTAAGTGGATAGCAAGTGACTGGAAATTAGTTAGAGGGAGTTTAGCAGTGAGGACTTCACAGGATTGTGTGATTTGCGGAGTGGCTAGTCTCAGAGAGGCTCGATCTTGAAATGATCGGGATGCTTCTGCCTCGAGTTTCATCTCTGTCTTGTCTAGATATCATATATCGGATCTGGTGTTTATGAGTGCTCCTTTAAGGAAAGGAGTGTGTGAGCGAGTTGGGGTCAGCTAACGTAGGTTTGTGTACAGTTCACGGATTAGCGTGGACATGAAGAAGCGGCGAGGAAGTGGCCCGGTTGGAATTATTAAACTTCTCACCAGTGTGGCAATTTGTGTTCTTATTTATCGGGGTTAGTGATCTTGTAGGTGGTTCGTGCAGTTTGGTAAGTCTGGCACAGAGTTTGAGGTTTCTGTCATTTGTTGTGCACGGGTAGGTTGCATAGGATCCTGAGCCTGTTGCAATAAGGTAGTTAGGTTGAACAGTGCTGGTTGTTAGCTGCCATTTTAGTCAGGATAGGTGTGACTTGAGCAACCTTAGATGGTGGGAGCAGCCAGTCGCAGTACTCTGAGAGGCTAGATGTAAGGAGTATAGTTGCAGCAAATACACTGTAAATAATGTGTAAGTTTATCATGGTTAGCAAGTGCTAGGCTGGGAATTAGGTGAACCTGTATGGCAGGATCAGACCTGCCAGGCACAGTGGCTCCGGCAGGCAGACTTTTACTTTGCCGGTCCGGAAACAATGGTGCTAGTAAGTTTACTGGCACCATTGTTTCCAGACCGGCAAAGTTTTAAAGAGGCCCAATGTTAACTTAACGTCATTATTTAGGAGAGATACAGGCCTGTAAGACTCATTCAGTTTTCTCGTTCCCTTCCTTTCGTATAACCAGTATTCCTGCACAGATTCAGGTGCCACCTCCCCCTTAAGGATTAAATTAGAAAGCTTACTTTGGAAAGTGCTTGAACCCCTCCATTTCTTGGAATGAGCTTGGAACCCCTCCATTTATTTTGTAAAACGGCGTAAACCCGCCCGCTCCTGGCACTGACCCTGCCTTCATTGGGTTGATTGACCTCAAGACTTCCTCTCAATCAATCTGGGCATCTAAGGCTTCCCTTTCCAGCTCTGTCAAGGTCACCAGAATTCCTAACTGAGGTCCCCCCCCCCTTATATAGCATGTTGTAAAAGCAGATACATCTTTGTGCTATTTCTTATGGGTCTTTCATATTCGTTTTTCATTTTGTACACTGTCCTATCTGCTACCAGGGCTTTCAGCTGTACTGCTAGTAGGGTGTGGGCTTTAGCACCAATCTTATAAAACGTCTGTTGAGATATCACAGTTTTATGAGTGCCCTATCTGTACATAGGCGTTTCCGCTCTTGCCTTTTGTCTATAATGTCTTGAAGAATATTGTAACTTTCCCCCTGGTTGCACCCTCAATTTTCTCTCCAAGTCCTGGATAGTCCTCTTGAATTTAGACTCAAGCAACATTCTTTCCCTCCTCTTGCCTGCCCTCTCTGGAATCAATTCTTCCCTAAATGTCAGTTTGGCAGCCTCCCATATTACATGGAGTGGGATTCCTCCTGTGTCGTTTAGTAAAAATCTTTTAAAATCTCTTCCTGCATCTTTCCACAGAAGAGGGGATCTTTGGACAGTGTATCGTTACAGACCCATCTCTGTTCTCTCTTGGAGCGTGGCCCCATTTCCAGGGATGTACTAGGCATGTCATGGTCAGTCCAGCCTACTATTTGAATGGATGCATCTCTAAGGTTTTATTCCTCACCTGCCTCAATCAATTAATAGTCTATGTGAGTATATGTTTTATGTGGCTGTGAGAAAAGGTTGTATTGGTGTTGTTCTGGGTTCACTTCTCTCCATCTTTCTGTTAAGTAATATTGTTGCAGGTAGTAGGACAGACTATCTTCATCTCTGTCTTTGTCTCTCACCACTTTTTCCCTTAAAGAAAACCAATCCTTTTATCGATCTGCCACCATGTAAAAATCCCTGCAACATATTAATGTGCCCACATTTCACCTCAGCAGTAAGTCAAATGCCTCTGTGCAAATGCTTGCCTGGTTTTGATTTGGTACATATAGCGAAAACAGTTACCACCACATTTTACCTTTGATGCTAGCAATCAGTCCTGCAGAGATATTTTGGTGTGAAGGACTTGTAACCTAAATGTTTTACGGGTCACTATTCACAATCCTCTCTTCTTGTGTTTACCTGAGGCCTGTACTGCGTTTCCCATGCAGCTTCCTTTTAACTGATACTCTTCCTCAATCTAATATCTTGTTTCTTGTAAAATAGTATGGCCAGATTTGAGCATTTGAATTCGCTAGATAACATGGCTCTTTTACCTGATGAATTAAGTCCTTCAAAGTTCAATGTTCCAACTCTGGTGTCGTTATCCCCAATCAATCTGACCCGTTGTATGTATCTTACGTCCATTTAGCACTGTCGTTTCACGACCTCCCCATACGTATTGCCTTACATCCCATCTTTCGCCCACTGTATTGTATTGTATTGTATTGTATTTGGTTATTTATGTAGTGCAGTTTCCCCATTTGTATGGCTTCAAAGTGCTTTGTGGTTGGAATGCCCTTGGTGACCGCAGTCAATGTGGTGGAGGTTCGAAGAGTTTTAGATTAAGAGATGCTTGTGTGCATTTTCGCCGGCTTAGGACTTAGGTGGCTGGCTAGGCTCCACTAAGCAGCCCAAAGGTCAGACACATGGGTGGGCGCTGTTGGTGGTTTGCGATAGACTTCTATTGTTGAAGATTCAATGTGTGGCCAGCTATACCGAATTTTCATTTAGTTGGTAGTTGCTTTATGTGCTAGTGGCAGAGGTGTTGAGGTACATCAGGTGTTTCAGTGTGGATATCTATGTGTGCTGCTAGACCGGATAGTTTGCGATAGACTGGTATTGTTCAAGATGCAATGTGTGGCCAGCTATACCGAATTTTCTTTTCATTGGTAGTCGCTGTATGGTAGTGGCAGAGGTGTTGAGGTACATCAGGTGTATGGATGTCTGGCTGTGCCTGCTGCCTGTGTCCACAGACGTGCTTAAAAGGTATACGTACAGTATCCTTTGATGTAGTTCAGCTGCAGCATCCTTTGTCCAGTGTGGATGGTATGGTCTCATTATTCGTGGTCTCTCTGGTGCAAAGGTGTGAGCGGAGAGGGCAAGTGAGGTTTATCGCAGTGTGCCACAGCGAATGCTGCTGACTTTCCTGGTGTATTTGTCCGGTAGGGGGTGTTGTTGCACATGGGGCGATAGTTTGTCAGGTGAGCTGATGCTAATGCTGTTGTTGTTTGTGTTGTAGTTGGAGGACGAGTAAGGTTTGTTGTTGAGTGCCTCAGCGAATGCTGCTGCCTTTCATGCAGCATTTATCGGGTGCGAGTGTTGTTGTGCATGGGGCGACAGTTCGGCTAGGTGACTCGCTGCAAATGCTGCCGGCATCAATTCTGTGATTGGTGTATAGGCATGTTGGGTTCAGTAGTGTAGTTTAGAGAGGGGGAGGAGTTCAGGGGGGAATAGGGAAGAGCAAGGTTTTTAGGGCCTTTCTGAATTTCAGGTGATTTTCTGTGTTGTGAATGTCTAGGGATAGGAAGTTCCAAATAATTGGTATTTGGACGGAGAACGAGGTCCCGCCCAGCCCGGAGGAGTTGTGTTGTGGGACCACTAGGCGATATGCTGTGCGAGATCTGAGATTCCTTGAGGGCTGGTATGGGAGGACTTTCTCTTGAAGGAATTCCGGGCCGGTGTTGTGGATGGTGCGGTGGGTGATGCACATGGCCTTAAAGGAAGTGCGTCGACCAATCAGGAGCCAATGGAGGACTTTTAGTGTGGGGCTAATGTGTTCTCTGGGGGGTAGGTTAATGAGCATGCATGCTGCTGCGTTTTGGATTCTTTGGAGTTACCTTAGTTGAAACGCTGGAGCCTAGGCAGTTTGCGTAGTCTAGGTGGGACAGGAAAATGGAGTTGATGGCGGAAAAATCAGTGGGGATAGGTGAGCAAAGGGAAAATACGCCTGAAAATCTGTCGATGGTAGAAGCAGGTTTTGGATACGGAAGTGGTGTGTTGGGTGAGGGCTAGGTCCATGTCCAATGTGCATCCAAGGTTTTTAACAACTTTTGAAGTTGCCGGTGCTTGTCCTAGGGATTGAGGCCACAGAATCGGTTGGGGAAGGAGGATGGTTTTCCCGCAAACTAGGATTTCAGTTTTCCCAGGGTTGAGGATGAGGTGGTTGGTCGCCATCCAGGGGTCAATGGTCAAGAGGCATGACGACAGGTCCGGACTGCCGGAACCTTGAGATTTGGGGATTTTAAGGATGATCTTGTTGTTGTCTGCATATTTGTAGCAGGTAAGATTGTATGAGCGGATAACTGTGAGCAGGGGTTTAAGGTAGAAGTTGAAGATTTGGGGAGATAGGGATGCTCCTTGTGGCACACCTTTCCATACTGGTTGTGAGGTGGATGTGAACTGGTGGAGGTGCATAATTTGTGAGCGATTTGAGATGAAAGAGGAGGTCCATGAGAGGACTGTGTGTCTGATTCCTAGTGTTTGTAGCCTGTCTAGTAGGATAGTGTAATCAATGGTATCAAAGGCTGTGGAGAGGTCCAGTAGGATGAGTACAGCGCAGTCTTCTGCGTTGGATGTTCTTTTTAGGTCGTCCCAGACGGATACTATGGAGGATTCCATTCCTCTGAGTGGCCTGAAGCCCGATTGTGCAGGGTCTAGGAGGTTGCTGGCTTCGGTGAAGAGGCCAAGCTGCTTGTATGCTGCGCTGTCCATGAGTTTGTCGATGAATTGTGTGTTGGAGATTGGCCATTAGGTCTGGGGGAGGAGGGGGTCGAGTGTCGGTTTTTTGAGGATCGGTTTGATGTAGGAGGTTTTTTTGGGGCTTCCGGGAAGGATCCTGAAGTGAGTGAATGGTTGAGGATTGAGCCTGCGATACTACCAGCACAGGTAGAGGCTAGGATGTTTTTGAGGAGTGTTGGTGGGCAGGGGTCCTCAGGGGAGCCGGAATGGCGGCTATCTGCTACGAGCGAGTAGAACTCCTGGTGTGAGATGGGAGAGAAAGAGTCAATGATTTGTATCAAGGTGGGGTTTTGAAGAAGGTCGGTCTGTGGGCAGGTGGGTGGCAGGGGCATTTGTTTCAATTTAGAGATGATGACAGAGTGTCTGTCGATAGCGAGATTGTGGAAGTGCAGTGATAGGGTGTCACATAGGGCATGGGAGACTGTCGGGGGTGTCTCGAGCATTCCAGGGATTTGAATTCGGATACGATTCTATATAGTTCCTTGCTCGGGTTTCGTGCATTAAGGATTCTGTTCCCATAGAATGTTTTCTTGGTTTTTCTGATTTCCAGTCTGTATGCTCTGGTTGTTCTTGTTCGGACGGTTTTGTTCTGTGCTGTAGGGTCGGCTCGCCAGGTCTTGTTGTGCTTGAGGATTTTTTGTAATTTGAGTTTGGCAGTGAACCACCTGGGGGTTGGTCCTGTTCTCTGAGAGGTCCGTTTTGTTGGGGTAAAGCGTGTGAGGGTGTTTATAAACCAGAGGTCAAAGGTTTCGATCGCTGGAGGTCCTTCCTGGAGGGAGAGTGTGTGGAGAGAGTTGAGGAGTGAGAGTGCTAGATCTCGGTTTATTACGACTTTATTCCATATATTTCTTTTTATTTTGTTCTGGTTTATTACAAACCTTTTTTTTTTTACACATAAAAGAATCACTACAGCCGTTTATCTTCCCTAGATTCCAAACAGAAGAACAAAGACATTTAACTGATTTCCTGCTTGTGTATCAGATTAGTGCCTATGTTCCATGCTTCCATCCTCCAATGGTGTGTAGCTCTCCAATCGAAGGTCTGTGTTGGACATATCTAATATGTCATCCAAAAAATGTACAGTTGCACATGCAAGCAATGTTTTCTCACTCTGCAATGTTTTCTCACTGTGTAAGAGGAGAGTCCACCATTCATCCAGGGTTAGTGTGCTTGCATCTGTAAAGTACTTTCCTAGGTGTAGTTCTCTCTGCGTCCTGACAGCTGGCCAGATGAATATCAGATGTTTGATCGTTTCAGCTTGCTCAGCCATTTTGCAGAAACAGCAGATTTTAGTTACTACATTCATTTATTTCCGCCTATGCAGTACTTCCTTGGTGTAGTACAGGTTGAGTCTTAACCGTAGGAACTGATTGCAGTGATATTTACGTGGAAGTTTCTGTAGATATCTCAGCACTGTGTTTAATCTACGTGGTTCGTTAGGAAAGTCACTTAGCGTTTTGTTGCTGGATCTCTTTTCAGCTGTTTCAATCCAATCTCTCTGTTTTCACTTTTTTTTTTAACAGAGTCTGGATTCGCTATCAGTGTGTCTTCGTCAGTGTTTAGGTACACGAGATGTTTTTGACATATCTCGTTCCATTCGTTCAAAGGCCAGGCTCCAGGGCTGTTCTGGGTGTCATTTAAGATGTGATAAGGTGCAGCTGCATCCGTCATTTCCGCTTTCTATATAGTGACAATCCTTTCCATAATGTTGTTGCATATAATGATAGGAAACCAAATTAATGTCTCATGAGAATCATGGGAACACTTTTTGGTAAGCGCAACACACTTTTACAGAATGCTCCTTGTAACAATGTCGAAGTTGGCCATTTTATGCCTAATGTTGCTTCCGCACAGTAGGTTATTGTTGGTGTCACTTTTTGTTTGTAAAACATTATTAGTGGGAGCATAGAAAATGTACCATATCTTGCATGGAAAATAGAACCCTGTGAGGCAAGCATTTTCATTTTTGTTTTTAGTGTGTTTATCCAAATAGTTTCAGCAGCTGATTTATTAAACTGAATTCAGGCACATAGTTCTACAGTTTTGTTTCCCCGTTTCCATGAGAAAAGGCATCTTCTTGCTTCCATGAATTATGCTTATGATTTTTTTTTTTTTTGGTTGATGATTAAATAATTTCTGGACATGTATGCTTCTAGGTACGTCAGTTTACGTTGCAGACCCATTTGCGTGCAGTCTATAATTACAAGGTCATCTGCAACATTTATTAAGACTTTAGGCATGTCGGCTAGATATAAGTTAAACCATGTAGCTGCAAGAGGCCATCCTTGTTTTACGCCTTTATCCGTTTGTATCTCAGATGACAAATCACCTTCTTTGTTCAAGCGTATTTGTGTCAAACGCCATCATGATTTCTAGCAATGTCTTGGGACCCTTCCATGCGTGCAATTTGTTCCAGTGTTTAGGCCTATTCAATGTTTCAAATGCTTGTTGGAGATCTATGAAAGCAAGAAATAAGTTGGTTTTGTTTCTGATAGTCTGTAATTTCAATGCATTCAAGATGAATAGGTTAAGGTCGGTACCTGATCCCTTGGTAAACCCCGTTTGCCGTACATCCATTATTTGGCAGTTAGTGGACCAGTTTACCAGTTGTTTCTGGATGTGAGCTGCAAGGAGTTTTCCTATAACGTCTAACAGAGCAATGGGCCTGATGTTTTTTGGGTCCAGTCTGTTGCCTTGCTTGTATATAGGGACTATGATACCAGTTGTCCATGTTGGAGGCAATTTCCCAGTTGTTGATATTCTCTGGAATATTGCGTTTATCAATGTTGCCCAGTCTTTCGAGCTTTTTGAAAGATGTTATTCTTCAGCCCGTCAGGCCCTGGTGCGTTTGATGATCTTAATTTCTTGATGCAATTGATTATTACGGGTTGGTTGCAAGTGATCTCCATTGAAGGTGGTGTGCTAGCAACGGCATGGCCTTCTCCCTTTTTTTGCCTTTGAATACACTTGTGTAATAAGTTATCCACTCATTTCCGTTTATGCCATGTTAGGAAAGATTCCCATTTACGTGTAATTTTCCCTCCAGTTGTGTACCCCCCCCCAACATTTTATTGATGTTAAACACCATAGTCTGACTTTACCAGAGGAGCCCAGCCTTCTGCTGCACTCCTCTGGGCTTTTTGCTCACTTTCTATGGGGAAACTGACCATCCTTAAGACAGTCAGTACTGGGAGACTTTGTTTCCCTTAGTCCTTTCCAATGTTGCAACTTTTCTGCAACATGTATAAAGTGTACAATGTACCTTCCAGTACAGTGCACTTGGGTCTATTAGTCATTTCCAAAGGCCCTAGATACTCTCAAAGTATTTTTTAGGAGAAGTGCAGATGTTGGACAGGGCTGGTGGCAGCTTATCATTTCCCATATTTTTAACCCTTTCCTGCCAGCTAAACCGCGATTACCTCATTTGTCACAAACAGGTGGCCTGGCTCCAAAATTGCAATGCCACAAGGTTCTTTGTCCTGTCCTTTGGCCATCTTGCCCCTTCACCTTCCCCAGGTCAAGTCGACCCGGGTCAGTCCTTATTTGGGCATGCATTTTCCCGCTTCTGCATGCCTTGTGTGTGTGCCTCCAGGATGTGGGCTGGAACGTCTGGTTCCAATACACATCCTGGGTGTCAGAGAGTCTGGAGTTTTGTGAATGCCTTGGACCACCGTGGTCTGTGATTGGACCACGTATGTTATGCCTGTCTGAGAGCAGATCTCCTATTGGGTCCTCTTTGTTTTGGCGCGAAGGAGATTCTGGATAAGAGAAGGCCTCAAACACGCATACCATGTTGATCTCTGGAGTTCTCCCTGAACAAAGGATAGGATCCAAGTATCCTGAAACTAAGAAACCGAGTCGAGGAACTGCTGGTGACCTGCTGGAAGGTTTGGCACCCTGAGCCTGCAGTCGTCCCGTGGGACCCCTCTGCATCTGGTCGTCCAGAAGGTCTGCAAAGACACTTCGATCCATTGGAATAGTGGGACCAACTATTCTCTGCACCTTCATCATACCTGCAAGTAAGTTGTCTCGGAAGGGTCCGTGGGCCAACCATTGTGTTGACCAGTTTACGCAGACTCTCTGCCCTGGTACTGCCGCCGTTTTGCGCAGGCCCCCGAAACTTGGTACGTCGCTAGCTCTATGTTCACGGCACTCTCACACCGAATTTCGTACACATGGCATTCCCAGGTTTGGAGTAAAGTGAGTGCGCCCGAACCGGAGTATACGCGGTTATCGTGTCACCCTGCCATGGTGACAAACTTTGCAGGTGCACAGCATTTGTGCCCCTCTTGCCCCTGAAGCCTGCTGCAGTGAAACTGACCTGATCCATCCACCAGGAGCGGAGAAATCGCCACTGTCCCGTTTGGGGCTCATCACTCCATCTTCGTCGCTGAAAGCTGCAGAGCTGCCAAATTGCAGCACTTGAACCTGCAACCGAAGTGGACTCGACTGCCGAAGTTTGGTCCGGGGGTCGGTGAGTAATCGCAACCCTAACCGGTGGCCCCTAGCGCCTCCATCCATTTTTACGCACGAGATGCCCCTGAGGGCCCCTCTCCGTTCCACCACTAGTGCAAACTAGCGAACTATGGCCAACTCTTGGAATTGACTCTGCCCTCAAATGGAGGTCCTCCTCGAATAGTGGGAACCTATTCTTCATCGCCTCACCCACCTTCCTGAGCTGCTACAGACCCTTGAAGAGACCCCGTTTTGCCCATTTGAACTACGGCGCGCACCAACATTGCATGTACATTTGAGCAATAGGTCCACCCTTCTTAGGGAATGGACTGCCTCTTAGTTAGGAATGTGTTGGAAGCAGAAGGGACTAAAGACTACTTGCACTGCCTGTTTCCTTCCCCTTTTAGGTTGTAGACCCATTTCGTGCATTAACCCTTTAGATCCCATTGGTGTTGTATATATGTATTTAGATAGGATTGTGTTGGCTTAATAGTATTACTGTGATTTGATTTGTGTGCTGAAACTCAAAGGCCTTGAAATAAATGTATTTGTATTTTTAATATATATACTCCTGACTGGACGTGATTTGTATATAAGTGTCCTTTGCTCTCTGTGCTCATTGAGGTCTTTCAGTCACCATCACCCCTCCTGAAACCTAGTCTTTACTGCGCCAAGCTTCCTTGGTTGGTCTGGCTTGTCCAGAAGGTTACCTTGTTCCAAGAAACTAGGCGGGCCTCCTGAACCTCTGGCCACCAGGTCAGAGTTCAGAAATCCATTTTAACATGCCATTACCCAGAACAGCCTGTTGGTTGGTTGTTGTTTGATTTAACAGATTCCAGGTTTCTCTGCCGTTCGTCTTGCAGATTGCTCAAAGCGTTTCCTCCCCTTGTTCTTGATCTCTGAGTAATTTAAATGACTGTGTCAAATATCAATATAGTTGTTTCCTTTGCTTTATCAACCCTGATCTTAGAGGTTCTATCTTCTTCTTTGTTTTTTTTAGGTCAATTTGCAAACGTTTTTTTTGGTGCACTATTTGCGTGCTAAAGGCATAGTTCGGCTTCAGGACTGGGTAATTAAATCCCGTTTGTGTAGTCTCATAGACTGTCAATAAAGGCCCATATGTCTTTTTTGTGTTTCCACTTTAATCTAGACTTAGAAATGTTGCTGATAGTGCTCTCACGTCTTTAGTCAAAAATGTTAATCAGTTTCTGCCTTGATTTATTACAGGAATAGGCATGGTGAATAAACAAGTCTAGTTTTTCTCAATCTCCAAGTCAATCGAAGTGGTCCAGTCTTTCTGTGCTGTGACGAAAGTTTCCCAAACTCTATATGTAGTCGATTGTATAAGCACTACTACTTCCCTTCCAGGTGGTTTTACCGGGAATGTCGCCAGTGGTCTGGGCGTTTATCATGTAGCAATTTCGCATTACTAACTCATGATGCCAAAGAAAATCCTTTTGTTCATCTAAGGATTCAGAGGTGGACTTGTAGTCTTTCGGTCTGCTTTCAATATCTAGGCTTTTGATATTCAAATCGCCACATAAGAATATGTGACAATTTGCCAGCTTTAAATAAGAGTCATTGATTACTGCATTTATGCTACCAATTAATTTTTCCGTTAAGATAAGCCTGGGATACCACTACATGTTCAAAAGCACTGTATGCAATGGTGATTCCTTGTCGATATTCGTATGATACATAATCGTCCTCTGGACAAAAGGATTAATGTTGTCACACTTCTCATTTGTGACTCCTAGGTTTTTTTAAAATCATTGTTAAAAGGGCCTCTATAGGGTCTTGCATGTACGCCTTTTCATGCTGGGTTTATTAATGTTGTGTATCTGTCACACTTGAGTGTCAGGCATCCAAGTTCCTTGTAGACAGATTATGTTGTGATTTTCCAATTGTAGTTCCTGATTTCTACGTAAATGTTTGAACCCTCTGGTGCTCCATGAAATGAGGGATCCAGTATCTGTGTTCCGTTGTTCTTGTGGCTAATCGTAATGTTTATTTGCAAGAACTCTTGGAAACCAGTTCCAGTTTGTTGGATTTTCATCCGTGTCGTGTGTCTCAATGTTTTTGCCACACAAGGCTTGCTACGAGGTGGCCTAGTTTAGAAGTTTACTGTCAGGCATTTCTTCTCATAGTCTGTTTTTGGCGTACATTGTTGCTGTTGGTCTCTCACCCCACTTTTTCGATGGCGATTTAGTTCTTTTTCTCCCCTTCGTAAACCATCATATTTGCTTAGCCGATTAGGATCACGTATTTCAAACCCGAATGAAAGAATGGCCGCATTTGCTGTTAGAAGAACAAGTTACTTACCAACTGGTAACGTTCTTTCAATTGGATGTTCCTCCAACGTATTCCTCATCTTAGATGTATTCCATCCAGCTTTGCTGCTTTTCGGAAATGTTTTCGGCAGAGGGCGCCGTGCGTCGATGTCGTCGAGTTGATGGTCCCTCGAAGGCCTCCATCGAGAGTGATGTCATCGGTCTATAAGTAGCACGCGCGGCACCCGTTGGCCTCAGTTCTGTTTTTGCCCCTTTTTTTGTCTGTGATCTTGTACTGTGTAGATTGTGCCGGCATACAGGTATCAGCCTTGCGAGATTTGAGATGGCAATAACCCAGAAAAATCTACAGAGGGGTAGGTTGGGAGGGCGATGAGGAATACGTTGGAGGAACATCCAATCGAAAGAACGTTACCAGTTGGTAAGTAACTTGTTCTTCGAGTGGATTGTGTCCTCCAACGTATTCCTCATCTTAGATAGACTCCCAAAGTTGTATTTTGTTACTTTCTCTGGAGGAGGGGTCAGATTTGTTTTTTTTTCTTTATCAATGCCTTTAGATGGCGGAATAAAGCACTGCTTTTCCAAAAGTCAGCTCCCTAGACTGGGAAGCATCCAGGCTATAGAATTTTGAGAAGGTGTGAAGTGAAGACCAAGTTGCTGCTTCGCAAATGGACCTTATTGGGACACCTCTTTGAAGGGCCGTGGAAGAGTCGATGCCTCTGGTGGAATGAGCCCTCAACCCTTCTGGTGGGTCTTTTTGTGCTAGTCTGTAGCATTCTGAAATGCAAAGTACAATCCAGCGTGAAATTGTCTGTTTTGTTACCGATTGACCCAGTTTCCTTCCTGTGTAGCCTATAAACAACTGGTTGTCCACTCTAAGCCTAAAAAGTCTAGAGATGTAAAAGCTTAAAGCTCTTTTTGGATCCAGTCATCTTTCTTCCTCCTTAGAAGGATGAGGTGGAGGATAGAATGAGGGTAAAACAATTTTCTGACTTAAACGAAAATCAGATATTACTTTTGGTAAAAATGATAGTTTAACCCTCAATACAACCCTGTCCTTATGGAACACAGTATAGGGTGGCCCAGAAGACAGTGCTTGCAATTCGCTCACTCTTCTTGCCGATGTTAGAGCAACTAAAAAGGCTGATTTCCATGTTAGTAATCTTAATGGACACGTGTGCATAGGCTCAAAAGGGGCACACATTAAGAATTTTAGGACTAAATTTAGATCCCAAATCGGTACTTGAAATGGGTGAGGAGGAAACACATTAGTGAGACCTTTTAAGAATTGTGTTATCAAAGGAATTTTGAAGTAGGAGCATTCTTCCGATGAGCGCTTGAAAAAAGAAAGCGCTGCAAGGTAACCTTTTATTGTTCCGATATTCAGACCTCTATGTGCTAGGGTCAGAAGGAAAGATAGTACTTCCGGAATAGAACATAGAAAAGGATCGACATTTTTTTCCCTGCACCAGTTGCAAAACCTTTTAAAGCGGCAACGGTATAGAGACTTTGTTGCTGGCCTTCTTGCCGAAAGCAACACCTCCATAACATCATCTGGAAGGTTCCAATCCATGTATCTCAGCCTTTCAGATACCAAGCATGAAGGTTGAGTGTTCTGACCTCTGGGTGGAGAACCTGACCTTCCATTTGAGAGAGAAGGTTCTCTCTTTGAGGAAGACGTACTGGAGGACAGATGGACATATCTAGAAAGTCCGTATACCACGTTCTCCTGGCCCAATCTGGGGCAATTAGGATCATGCGGTTCCCGAAGCGTCTCAGCCTCCTGATGACCTGAGGAATGACGGGAATCGGAGGGAACGCGTACAATAGTGGGAAATTCCAATCCACCACAAACGTGTCCCCCAGAGCTCCGCTCGGGGGAAATTCCCTTGAGCAATACCTTTTTCATTTTCGGTTGGTACTGGTTGCGAATAGGTCTACCTGAGGGGTTCTCCAAAGGGCGAAGATCTCTTGAATGACTTCCTGAGCCAGTTCCCATTCATGGGACACCGTGCTCTGCCTGCTCAGAGCATCTGCTGTCATATTCTCTTCCCCGGCTAGATGAATTGCCGTTAAAGAGATTCCCTCCTGAATCGCCCAATACCAGAGCTGCATTGCCTCTCTGCACAGGGGTAGTGACCCCACACCTCCTCTTTTGTTTAGGTAGTGCATGGCCACTGTGTTGTCTGTCATTATCAGGACATTCTTTCCCCTGACAGATGGCAGGAAGGCGTTCAGCGCTAGTCTGATTGCCCTCAGCTCTAAAAGGTTGATATGTAGTTTGGACTCAGATGGAGACCAACGACCATTGATTGTCAAATTGTTGGCATGAGCTCCCCACCTTTTAGGATGTTCTCTGTACAGGTCCACCATAGAAGGTCTTTCTGACCTTGTTCGGAATCTGAAGAAGATCCATCATTTGACCCGAAAACTGGGACCACTGAGTTTTTAGGGCCCATTGAAGGGATCTCATCCTCAAGCGTGCCTCTGGCACCAGAAAGATGCAGGATGCCATGAGGCCGAGCAACCTTAAAAAGTCGTAAACCTGGAGATTTTGGGCATTTTGGAATTTGGAAACCATCTGAAGAATGTCTTAAGCCCTCGTCTTGGGAGGCAAGCTCTTCCCAAGGATGCGTCTAGTACAGCTCCTATGTACTGAAGCTGTTGGGAAGGTGTCATTTGAGACTTCTTGAAATTGAGGGAGAAGCCCAGTTTGTGGAGGAAGTGGCAGGTGACTTTCAGATGATCCAGTGCTTGCTCGGCAGAGCGCGCTCTGATCAACCAATCGTCCAGGTAGGGGTAGACATGAATCCCCACTCTCCTGAGGTGCGCTGCCACCACTACCATTAACTTGGTGAAGACCCTCGGGGCGGAGGTCAACCCGAATGGCAGGATTCGAAACTGATAGCGTGAGTCACCAACTACGAACCTCAGGTATTTTCTGTGTTTGAGATGAATCGGCACAGGAAAATAAGCATCCTGGAGGTTCAATGACACCAACCAGTCCTGGAGTTGAAGGGCCTGAAGAATCTGAGAAAGGGTAACCATCTTGAATTTGTCTTTCCTGAGGAACTTGTTCAAGTTTCTTAAATCCAAGATGGGTCTCAGTCCTCCGTCCTTTTTGGGGATCAAAAAATACGGGGAGTACCATCCCTTGTTCCTCTCCGCTGAAGGTACTGGTTCTATAGCACCTTTCTCCAGCAGGGTTAGAACTTCCTGCTGTAGGAGCGGGTTTGAAACTTTCAACGGATGTCTCCATGGTGGATTGCTTTGAGGTTGCTTTAGAAAAGGAAGGCAGTAGCCTTGGGCTATTATTTCTAGAGCCCAAACATCTGAAGTAATGGCTCGCCATTCATGCAGATGCTGCGACAGCCTGCCTCCTACAGGTGTTTTGTGGTGCAAGTCCTGAAGTGGTTTTTTGGCGGATGTTGCAGCCGCTGATGGCAAAGAGGCTGCAGCTGGAGCTGGCTTAGCACGTTTTCCTCGTCCACCACGAGTGGCC
Source organism: Ambystoma mexicanum (assembly GCF_040938575.1). Lineage (NCBI taxonomy): Eukaryota > Metazoa > Chordata > Amphibia > Caudata > Ambystomatidae > Ambystoma > Ambystoma mexicanum. The sequence goes on along the minus strand of NC_090931.1, from coordinate 927,369,349 downwards.
TTTCTTTGGCCCCTTTGACTGGCCATTCCTCTCGTCTTTCCATATGAGGTGTAATAACAATAGGATCGTCCCCTCCATGATTGCCCTTGCGCATGAAAAGGCTGAGGTTGCCTAATAGCAGCTCCTAAAGATTTGGCCGCTGCTTTTGAGGTCTGCAACCTCTCAAGGCTCTCGTCAGCCTTGTTGCCAAAAAGGTGAGACCCGTCAAAAGGCATATTCAGAAGGCGGTTCTGTACGTCCGGTGCAAAACCCGACTTACGTAACCACGCAAACCTGCGCATTACCGTGCTAGGCTCGGAGGAGCCTGAGAAACGTAGAAAGAAAAAACGCAGCGTTTTCAAACACAATAGCGTTGTATTTATGTTTGCGGTAGCTTCAAAAGCTACCGCAAACATAAATACAATGTTTTTAAAGCTGCAGTTTTATTTCTACGTTTAACGGGCTCCTCCAGCCCAGAAAACTTAGGAAAAAAAAACGCAGCTAGTGCTTTTTTAAAATTAAAAATAGCACTTACCGAGATGCAGCTGCAGCTTTTCTGCCTGTAGTCTCCGGTCTCCGTCCTGCGAGTCCCGGCACCAATGAAGGAAAAGCCACCCAGTGGTAGCTTTTGTTTACTACAGCTGGCTGGCTTTTCCTTCATTAGTGCCGCAAAAGCAAAAGCGAGCACAGGCGGGCATCGATTTCACAAAATGGATGCACCCAAGTGCTTGCTTTTGTAAATTTTGAGCTTCAATTGCTCAAAATCTTACATAGGAACTTAAAAAAAAAAGTGCAAGTATATTTGTTTTATTATTGCCCATCTTTTTGGGCAATAACATTTTTTGGGCAAACTATTCCTTTAAGAGCTGCACTAGGCGTGAATAAAAGAGAACATATCTCTGCAACCAGACACCAATACAAGTGGCTCTCTACCCATAATAAAATTCTGCTAAAAATGGTCTCCCTCACCCACAAAGCACTAAACAATGCTGCCCCTAGCTACCTTGTAGACAGACTACACAGAAGAACGTCTATTAGACCCACGAGAGCCAGCAACGCAAATTGCCTCACGGTACCGAGATTCAGACTTACTAAGATTGGCGGTAATAGCTGTCCCATGAAGGCATCCAAACTTTGGAACTCCCTGCCTCACTAGCTCCGAGCAGATCAATCGTACTTACACGTTAGAAGTAATTATATCAACTTGCTCAACTCTACTGACCACTAGATTGTGCCGCTGCATTACCTTCACCTAGGTTGCCTCAGCCCATCCCCTATTACATTGTAACATTTGCTTTTGTGTTTATCCTTCCTGTGCATAACCTGTTTTAACTTGTACATTTGTATATATGTCTTACTGTGACCATACTTGTAACTATGTAAGCTTTGCCTTTTCTTACTGCTGCGCCCTGTTACCCCTGGGTTTGGTGCGCATTTGAAATAAACAAACAAACAAACAGTGGCCACGGTAGGCAGACTTTCACAGAAGCACCGGCTTCCGTGTTCCCCACTCCCTATCGGACTCTATCTGAGTGGGGAACAACATTTTACAGGGGCCTGACTTCCTGGACTGCCAGGGTTGTAATGCCCTGGTGTTTCCGGAAAGCCAGGCGCCGGTAAAATGTACAAGTCCAGCAGCAACCTGCCGGTTTTACCGGCACGGTTACGGCCGGACTTGTAATGAGGCCCATTGTCTCTAGCATCCTAGCAGAAATGCTAAATACATATCTCTCCACATTAATAAATAATTACCAGGTAGGGTTTATCTTAGAAAGGCAAGGATCCAATAACATCTGTAAAACCACAGACATAAGAAAGCGTTCGATTGTGTCGACTGGCAATTCATGTTTGCAGTTCTTGCAAAAGCTGAGCTCGACCAAAGATGGGTCAAGGGGTCAAAGCACTTTACCACAAACCTAAAGCAAAATTGGTGGTAAATGGATTGCCCTCTGAGGAATTCATGCTGAGCAGAGGAACAAGACATGGGTGCCCACTCTCCAACCTCCTGTTCACCCAGCCACAATCCAGGAGGAGGAATTGGTCAGTGAGTTAAGGATGGGCAACACGGACTACAAATTGGCTCTCTTCGCTGATGACATTTTGGAGAATATCACTAGTCCCACAACATCAATAACCAAGTTGCTTAAGATATTAGGAGTCCAGCTGAGTCTTTGGAGTCAAAAGTTTGGCGTGTGCAGTATTTTTTTTCATTGCCATTGCTGAAGGAGGAGGATTGAATACCTCCAACAAACAGTTAAAAACTCACACACCGCGGAGCAGCCGCGGAGTCCTGCTGAGTCTTTGGAGTCTTCGGAGCTTGTGGAGCTCGTTAAGATGTGAAAGTTGTGAAAGAATATGGAGCCATGCAGAGAATCGCTGACTCATAACAGAGGAACACCTGTTCATCAGCTGCTAACGCGGTCACAGATGCGCTGTGGGATTGTGAGATCTAAACCAGACCTGTGTCTCTATGACTGACAAGTGAGTCCTCGATCAGTTAATATAAGCAGACACCTTGAAAACAAGCCTCCTCTGAAGGTGATGAATTGCTGGCCTGTTTGGGGGAAGTGGAGCAACATTTTGGGTATTCGGCCGATGTTAGGGAGAATTCCCATTCTAGGGCTTATTTCCCTTACCTATAGAGTCCCCCAGCAGCTTTGCTGGATTTGAAGGGTTTGTTTCTGTTTACCTGCTAAGAGTGAGAGTCTTTTTCCCACTCTTAGGCATTTTTGCTATGTGTGTTCTAGGCTATTTTTGTGTTTAATGCCTATGGGATCTTTCTCAACCCCATAGGAACCATCTTTATTCACATGTGTTACACAGCACCCTCAGTGCAGTGACACAGGGGTGTCGTAGCGACCCCCAAACATAGACTCCATACCCTGGGACTGGCTACTGTCTCCCAGGGCATGTAAAGTCCCCATTGACTTTACTAGTCAAATCCTATGAACCAAACCAGTACAACCCATCTTACTATGGAGGTACTGGAAGGGGTTAATAGTTTTTCCCCTATGTTCATTTTCGAGAGGGTACCGTACAGTCCCTCTCTCAAAAGTTTCTGGCTGGTGGCAGTGGTTACTACCATAAATATTCGACCGCGAATATTTCCCTATGGGATTTTACCATTGTTCGAGGCTACCACTTTTTCTGACAGCCTCTAACATACCGCGGGTGCATTTTAATATTAACTTTACTCCGGTAGGTTTTATTTGCCAGAACATTAATATAACTTCTTTCTCATGTCTTTTTCTAAACTCCTAACCCAAGTCGGGGATCCTTTGTTCATCCTTTTGGCTGGCTTCTACCGAGAAGCCCTCCTTTTGGCGCCACTGAGTCTGGGGTGGGTCCATTGTGTGGGAGGGGGAGTAGGACCCCTGGACAGGGTTGTCTCCGCAACCCATGTCGCACTCTGTCCTGATAGGCTGGAGGGTCTCCCGCCAAGGTGACCACTCCACTGTGTGAGTGACAGCTAGGCTGTATGAATGGGGATCTTTTTGCATAAAAGTAGGGTCCGGAGGACTGGAAGAGCAAGACGTCGCCACTGGAACTAAGAAGCCGAAGAGGAGAGAAGCCAAAGACATCTGCAACGACTGAACCACCGGTGAAGCCCTGCTGCAGCGTCTCACCACTTTTCTCCATACGACGAGAGAAGATCTTCACCTGCAAGAGCCTTCTTCCCTTGAGCTGGTGGGGCCAACCAGTTTGCCAATCGCCTTCCCGGACTGCCTTGGTCGAATCTCCCGTATCCTGTACTCGGAGGCCGGATAGCCAGGCACCAGTCCACCCGGACCGCGATTTAAAGGAGGGTACCTTTTATTCGTCGGGCAGCACCGCGGCTGGTTTCATCCCTGGGTAGTGCAGTAACTCGAACCTTCCTCCACGACGAGAGCCTCTCTTCCTCTGCTGGATCACCCGAACTGCAGGAACTACCAGGAACAACCGCCACCGCAGGAGCCACTTCTTCATTTAAAGGTACATTGTTCCGCCAGGCTGCCCTTTCTTCGCGGTAGCACTAAAGGTGTTTTAAATCCTTTACCTACCTTAACCTTTACCTAAGGTTAAGGTGGGTAACATTGTCTCTTAACATTGTCTTTTCAACTTCTGCAACCACCTTTTCAAATTCGTTAACCAAAGACTTGACTGCAGCTACAAGAACATTTTGCTCCTGGGCCCTTGCACTGTACCACTGACTCTGGCACAGGCCTACTGACTCTGGTCACATTTGTTAGATCTGCTTTCTTTAGATTGATTCTCACTGAGAACTGTGTTGGTGCACCTACTTCTTATAACTACCCTTTTCTTCCCCTTTCTAAACCTTGTGAAATGCCATTTTGCTCAGTTTTCATTTTAAGTATTGCTTATACTGATGCACTGCCTTGCTTAAACTGATTCACAAACTGATTGAAAATGTTTCTAGGGTGTGTAAGAAGCTGTCCCTATATAACTTGTGCTTTCCCTCCCTTGTGAGGAATTGTTAGAGGATCCCTTGTGTGTAGTTGTCACTGTGCCGTTTTGCTCAGTTTTCACTCTGGTTGACTTTGTCTGCAATTCAACTTGAGAGTGTGTGCATTTTTCCTTTGACCTAACTTGCTTGATGACTGTGATACATGTGTTTTATTAGAAGTGTATAAAATAAATATATATCTACTTTTTAAATACAAAGCTTTGGTCAGTGTTTCCTTGTTTCATAGTCTAGTGGGCCTATTGTGTAAACCCTGAATACTGCTCATCTCCCTCTTGAGATAAGTATGACTGCTCAGCCACAGCTACCAACTAAATCTTTGTGGTACAGACTGATACCAAAGGGGATTTATTGCTCTCACCTGTAGTCCTAATCTTGTGTAGTGCTCCCTAAGGGAACTGCACTGGATTCTGCCTAACAGCCGCTATTACATGAAGCTCCAATTTCACTCACCCTTTCCCCTTCCCTGTTAACACAGGCGGGCGATGAAAACAGTTTAAACACCATCAAACATACCAGTGTGTGCGGTAATGTGGATTCCGTCGCTTGGAGGCGGGGGTGGGCTGTCTGCCGAGTGTGGCGTTCCTACCCAGCTGCGAGTGCTGGCTGGGCGTGTTGCTGAGTCTGTGCTGCTTGATTGTCAGCTGTGCGCTGCTCTCCCTGCCACGCTTCCGTCAGTCCCCGCCCATCAAAGAGATGTTAGCCAGGCAAGGCTAAGTACTACAGCGGTTAATGATGAACCGTTCAAAGTGAACAACAGGGGTAGTGAGACTCTGAGTGGTACGTCCATGGGATTGCTTGATGCAACCAGTAACTCTGAAAAAGTAGCTGACGTGTCGCATGAATCAGAGCACCAACTGCCAAAGGAGAGCAAAAAAGTGAATCTTACCGATGACGAGGTATTTGGTGCCTCTGGACCCGCAATAAAACCTACGGGGGGCTTAGCAGCTGCACAATTTGAGCCAGCTATAGCAATGGAATTGAGTTGTTGTGTGTCTCCACAGAGAGAATGCGATAATTCTGGTGCTAAAATTGTGCAGAGTCAATGTAATATGGAAATGAAAACTGAAAACCAGGATATGGTGGGGCACATACCAGCAGTTCCCACCCTTCGCTTGTCCCCAATCCTAGCTGTGCCCTTGCAAGAAAGACAAAGAAGTGAGAGGAGGAATTCAATTGAAGTAGTGAACAAGCTGCTCTGTGATTTAACCCAAATCAACTCTACACAAAGTGGCAGGAAAACAAATGAAGAAGCAGTTGCTGGAATGAAAAATATGGATGATGACACGGACCTCTTATGAGCCTAAGTGACACAGTGGTGCCCTAAAATGGAGACAAATTGAGAATAGTGACTCTCTTGGAATCCACTGTTTCCAGCAAAGACACAAACAAACGGTGACATCAAAAGAGACACTACAAAATGAGACCGGCTTGTGCTCGTATCCAAACGCAGCAAAATCAGCAGAAGTCGCGAGTAAACAGCAACTGGGGTTTCAAAGCAGGCGCAGTGATTCTTTGTCTGACGACTCTAGCACTGAATGATGGAACGTGACTACCCCAAAATTTGACGGGTCTTCCACAGGGCTAATTCCAGAAGGAATGATTACAATCACCAACAGGAAGAATTAAGTAAAAAAATCAACCAGGAATTACAACCAACCCTGATGTCATCCATGTCCATGACCATTTCCCCCATTCATAAAAATGTATGAACAGATGAAAGACAGTGTTAAAGACTTGACCACGTTGGTCGCTCTAATGAACTCCAAGCTAGTAAACCTGGAGTGTGACACCTCCCTGTTTAAACAAACGTCATATGACCTAAACAAGAAGATTGACTGCTCTCTGGCAGCATTAGCAGATCAAAAATGCAACAACATCGAGGATAAACAACTTCTCGCTGAGGTTGCAAAGGAAGCATTGAGCCTACTGAGACAAGAGAGAAGCAATGACTCTACTAATAAGGCTGAAATTGATCTGAATCGGACTCAAAGCATCAACTCTGAAACAAGGAATGTGACAGAAAAGACCTGCAACAATGAAACACACATAGAGTGTGACCTCCAAGCCAGCTCGGAAAACAAACAAATGGCTTTAATCATAGAAGTCCCTGATTCACCCACTAATGGGGCCTTACCATCAGAATCGCAGCAGGTTATTTCCTCCTTTGCTGAAGACCTCAGAAGTGTGAATCAGTGTGAAAATGTGGCAAACTCAGACACGCAAACACCATCTACGTCAATGGAGGGTGATGGTCGCCATGATTCATCAGTAGGGACTACCTTGGCTGACCCTGAGGTTAAAGATACCACTGAGGGGTTATATTCGATCTTCAACACTAGGACTAAGCGACTGGGAAGCATGGGTGGTTCCAAATTAACACAACTAAAAAAATCAAAAAATCTGAATATAATTAAATCTCGCATGATGAACAGCTCCAGAAAGTTCCTAAGGATCATCAAGACAGTGAGCTTTACTTTGAACACAGACACAAGTAGATGCTCAACTAAAAATTTGGATGAATGTGAAGAACGAAACAAAGCGTTCAATTACGGCGAAATCATTGATGACATTTCCAGAAACCCTGAATCACCAATTGACCTGTTAGATATGTCAATATATGAAGATGACGAAGGGACTGAGGTTCCACCAATTAACGATGGGTTGATCCCCTGACCAGTATCATCGTGCCCCAGGAAGAACAGTCCATTCCTTGTCCTGTGACACTGAATGAGAAAAAAATTGCGAGAGTGTGTACCGTGCTGCTTCCCAACAACGTACCGCAAATAAAAGGTGCCAAACTAAGTAGCCCGGTGTTTACCACACTGGGACAAAAATGGAAAAAACTGGCAGAAGACTAATGCTGTAATGCGTCAATCTTTAAAAAATTTGAATCCGCTGTGGTAACACCCCATGAAATAAACAAGAACCACAACGTTAAAACCTTGAATGGTCCTGTAACTTCAAGGACTGCGGATGAAAACAATGGCCACATCAATGCCCAAAACATATTTGATTGCAATCCTAAATCAATGGGCAGAATTAAATATGCAGAAAAGGATAAGCTGACATTGATTAAAAAACCACAACACAAGTACTGCCTTATCCTGGAGCGCATTCTAGTAGGCAAGGATGGACTCACGCTGAATCGGAACAATGTTCTACGATTGTTACATTATGTTCCAACGCTTAGGACAATTGAGTCTGAGGACATAAAATGTGTGGAATTTTTCAGGGAACCGCAAAATGATGAAGTAAAACTTCATATTGACTCCAAAATTATTTGCGACATCCTTTTGGAGGCCGCTCCAGTGCTTCTCTCAATGGGATTTGATATCTTTGAAACACACAACCAGCGTGAGTATGAAATTCAGGATACTTGTATCAATCTTAAGAAAATGCGGTTTCCTAAACAACACAAGACGTATACAAATGAATGTGGTGCAAACAATAGAGCGAATAATGAAGAATGGGTGGTTCCATGGTGTAAGAACACAACTTTACCAACAGAACCTGCACCAATTGCCCACAATGAACATTTTCAGTCAATCCAGCCAGGAGAACACATCAAAATTACGTTTGCCTGTAGTGCAGAGGCCACTGTGGAAACTCAGGACCATGGGGCCCCACGGAATGCAGGTGACACAATGAATGATTGGAACTGGATTGCTAGTGCACTAACGAGACAAAATCAGAGTTAATGCCAAGACCCAATGATGAAGTCTTCAATTGCCTTCGGATCCTGGAATACCAAGGGTTCTTGCACGTATTCCAATGTAACTGTCTGGAAAATCTGGATATAGCTTGTGCACAGGAAACCTGGCTCACAGAATGTCCAATTTCTGATGAATTTGAAATTGCTATGAATCCTGCAATTAAAAAGAAAATGGCCCGACCCATGGTGGGTCTTTTAACCTTGGTGAGAAAAAGCTCAGGCTATAAAATGATTGAATCTAAGAATATTTCTGCTTACATCCAGACGACGCTTGTGATGTTAGAAGGCAAAACAAAGGCTGAAAATGAGTATGATATGATATTATATGATATGGGATTTATAAGGCGCCTATACACAAGTGTTTCAAGGCGTGACGAGGCAAGGGAGGGGAAAAACAGTGGAAGACAGACAACGATCCTACTAGGCCAGGTGTCATTCAGATCACGATACTTGCATGTTATTAATCTGTAATGGCAGCACAAAGCAACTGGTTCATCACCTTTCATTGATCAGGTAACCACCTTAATTGATGAAATAAATGAGCAGGAACACTCGCCCAAAATCTTGTTTTGTGGAGATTTGAACATCAACTGTGTTGAGGCAAAAAAGTATCACTTAAGCAGCAATGTGAACTCCCTGAAGGTGGCGGCGCAATGGTGTGCCGAAATGGAGTCAAGAAACATGTCAATGCTAAATGGGAATACAACAAGCGATGTTCCAGCTAAAGCGACATGGAAGAGATCAGAGCAGGAGTCGACCCTGGATTACTATTTTGTCTCTTGAGAATATACATAGGCGTGTATCATCTCTCCAGGTAATCCAAAACATTGAGTGTGACCACAATCTGGTGAAGATTTGTGTAACTGCACCAGCTAAAGATATATCTGATCAATGGGACCATAATGTAGTTGTGGAATCCAGTAGGATCAGACTGAGACTGGACGACAGGGAGGTGAAGAGGCTTAAACATGACTATCGGAGAGAACATGACAAACTTGAATATCGACATCTACCTACGCAATTCAGTGAAAAAAAACAAGGTTTGCGGAATCCCGTGTTCAAGCCAAAACATACTTTTGACTTAGATGTCCTGAAACAGAAACGCAAAATGAGAGCCGAACTTCGATTATGCTCCAAAACAAACAATGTTCAAAACATTGTCAACAAAAAGTGCATAATACAGACGTGTAAGAACTGGGTGAAATCCCACAAGGCGATCATGATTCAGCGAGATGCAGAAACAATGTTGCTAAAATTCACAAATAAAAAGTGCTATGTTTGCCCAGGGAAACACTGACAGCATGCATTCGCTATGAACTCCGTCTAACGTCAATAAACACAAGAATCTGCTGGAATATGCTTAATCTTTATTGAAAAATGACACCGCAGGATATCCTTCCGCAATTCAAAATCTTGCAAAACTCAGAAAAGGGAGAAGAACACTGTGTACTATCAGTGTGGGTCGTCGATGTAAAGCAACCCTAAACGAACTTGACATTGGCATTGACAGCTTGCATATCAATCCAAACCATGTCAATAAAATGCTGTGGAGATGGGATTGGATTGCAACTGGTGAACCAAGACAAAAGCATAATATCATGAATACTCCCAGTGAAAAGAGAGCAGTCAACGAAATACAAAACTATTTGATGAAATTTCCTGACCAACAACGTAGAGCTTTCTATATGAAATTTTGCATGAACTTGATCAAAACAAAGGAAAGGGAAAGCCTCTGGTGTAAGATTGCTGACACCACAAAAAGTTGCAGGCTTTGAAAGATACATGATGAAACATTAAAACACCTTACGTTATCTTGCACAGCTCTGCGGATGGAGAGAATAAACCATCTTGGGAAATTCGTTCTGGGGAGGCCATCCTTGAGCGCGCAAGACTGGTGGCAAGTTCTTTTTGATGAATCCGATAGAAAATTAACTATAGCGTTGACATTCTTTTTAGAAGAGATGATCAATCGATTATCAGAGGAAATTGTCCACTCTCTAAACGACTAAGCAACAGCACATAATATCTGTATCTTCTTTTATTTTTGCGTTAGTCTGGACATAAGCTAGCCTCTGATTCGACGTTGGGCACCTTCATCTCTTTTCTTTTAGTATTGTTTTAGGCTGGTGTTAGGCAGAAACCTGTGCAGTTCCCTTGGGTAACACTGCAAAAGATTTAGGACTACAGGTGTTAGCAGTAAACCCACTTGGTAGCAGTCTGTACCACCCAGATTTACCTGGTAGCTGTGGCTGAGCAGTCAGACTTCCCTCAAGAAGAGTTAGGCAGTATGCAAAGTATAAACAATAGGCACTCAGATACAATAGCACAAGCAAACACTGACCAGAGCTTTGGTATCAAAGTATATAATTATTTATTTAAAAACACACTGTTTGAAACACTCCAGCACTCTTATTGTAAAACACTCTAAACACAGTTACTATTATAATATATACAACCCTTATTCCTTATCAGACAAGTCTAAGTTAACACCACTTATTTCCAGACAGAGGTGAGCGCTAAACTATAGATGGCACTCCAATAAGTTCATGAAGAAGGGAGGGAAAAAGACAGAATATGTGAAGATGCACCACTCTAAGGTTTAAGAACACTATTAGCAAGGCAGTAGAGCAAAAGTCACTTGTGAGCCAAAGTCCATAGGCTGGGCCCACTCTTAGAGAGAGCAGAGCACAAATGCACCCAAGATCACACAGTTACACTAGGCTTTGAAAGTCTTGCAAGGAGTTCGAAAAGAGTTTAGAGAGGCTCAGAAAGTTTAGCCAGGGTGTCCCAGGCTAACCCAGGTTTGAAAGCCGGGGGCTAAATCTACCCCGTACAGTCGGTGGCAAGGTAAGCCAGGCGGAACATGGTACCTTAAGCGGGAAGGATCCTCCAGCGGTGGCACTTGTTCCTGGCAGCGGGTGCAAGTCTCGGCTTCGTCCAGGGGAAGAGAAGATCTCGACTTGGAGGAAAGATGAAGGTCGTTGCACTGCCAGGGAAGAAACCAGCCGCTGAGTTTTCCGGTTAAAGGTATTACCCTTTATTTCGCGGTCATGGTAAAACGTGGTATTCCGGTTGCCGGGGTGCTTGGCACAGGCAAGGCGGCCACGAGATGCGTCGGGAAGGCGAAAATACGGTGAAACTGGTTATCCCCACCAGTCAAAGGAAGAAGACTCTCCGGCGGGAGATCTCCTCTGTCGTTGGGAAAAGTGGTGAGACGGTCCAGCAGGGCTCCACCGGTGGTGTCGTCGTGGTAGGTCGGCTCAGCTTCTCCCTCCTCGGATTCTTAGGTCCTGTGGCGACTTCTGAAGTTCCAGTCCCCAAAGCCCTGCTTTTATGCAGAAAACCCCCATTCACTCAGCCTAGCTGTCACTCAAACATGCTAAGTAGTGAGCCGGCCGGCTCACCACTTGGGCCAGTCAGGACGGAGTGCGACTTGAGTTGCCTAGGCAACTCAGTCCAGGGTGCCTAAATTCCCCTCCACCCCTCCTAAGTACCCCAGACAGAGTGGCACCACTTTGGCGGGCTTCTGTGGAGAAGCCCGCCAAAAAGTGGAACAAAGGGCTCGACTTGGGTTGGAGTCACAGAAGAGAACACAAACGCCATTTTAGAACCGAGTTTTGGCAAAAAATACCAACCGCAGAATTAATAATAATTAAATAAACCGGCGGTATGTTCGAGGCTATCGTAATTAAATAAATAAAGATAGTAGCCTCGAACAATGGGAAATCCCATAGAGAAATATTCGCGGTTGAATATAAAAAGTAGTATCCACTGCCACCAGCCAAAACTCGATCAGGGGGGACGGAGACGTGCCCCCTCGACTTATAGACCCCGGGGCAATCGAATTGCCCCAGCCAGTACATCCACAATATGATGGTTTGTACTGGTTCTGTTCAGAATTCAAGACTAGTAAAGTCAATGGTGACTTTACATGCCCTGGGAGACAGTAGTCAGTCCCAGGGTATGGAGTCTATACTGTGGGGTCACTATGACACCCCTGTGTTACTGCACTGAGGGTGCTGTGTAACACATATCACAAAAACACATGAAGCCCTATGGAGTAAAAGAACCCATAGCCCATTAAACACATCTAGAGTCAAAGGAACACACTCAAATCATGTCCAAGAGTGAGGGTAAAAAGAGTCTCACTCTTGGCAGGAGAAAAAAATAAACCCCAAAAATCCAGCAAAGCTGCTGGGGGACTCACTAGGTTAGGAAATTCAGCCTAAACAGAGAATTCTCCCTAACATCTGCTCTGTTCTTCTGTTTTGTCAAATGCATTTTAGTGTAATATGTTGTATTATAAACATATTTGTTATATTTTAAAGGTTTGTAATAAACCATAAAAAAAGAAATGAGTATCCTACCATTCCTCTCTTTCACCCACAAATCACTCACCATCATTGCACTCATGCCTAGAGTAGACTACGCCAATAGCCTATACCTAGGAATGCCAGAACAAATATTTTAAAAACTCCAGCATATTCAAAACGCTGCGGCTAGACTCCTGCTCAAACTACTGCGAAGAGAAGACATCACCCCGGCGCTGAAACTGCTACACTGGCTTACCAATAAAACAGTGAATAAAGTTCAAAACGATGCGCATAACACACAGAGCAATCCACGGCCAAGGAGCAGTGATCCTAAAGTAGATAATAAGCATCTTCTATCCGACAAGACCACTCGGATCAAGCAACGACATTCGCTTAGAACCAAAACCATACAATAAAAGAACATTCTGAGGATCCTCTTTCTCTCGCCTGGCTGCAATATCCTGGAATCATCTACCAAAAAACTCTCTTTGCTCCGGAAACAGGAGGAACCGATTAGGAAGCCTAGACGCAACAGGAAACAAGAATACCAAGGAGGAAACCATGACCCCTAAATTAATCTTCACCTAACCAGAAGGCGGGGTGGGGGGAACGCCCGGACCACCCATGTCCACATAGGTAGGTAAGATCCCCACACAGGCTGGGCAAGAAGAGACCAGAACCCTCTTACCTAAATATCCCCAACCCCAGGGTGGGGGAATACGCCAGCATTAGCCAGGTAAACATACCACTAGAGTAAATCAGAGGAAAACTCCTATGCCCAATATGCCTGCCAAATAGGCAGACAAACTACAATGCCAAACGCACAGGATAATCATAGATGTTGAGCACAGAAACGCAAAGACAAAGAGGTAAGAAAAAACCTGCTAACCAAATTCTCAACTTCACCCTACCAACTCTCCTCTTTCCACCTCTCTTCACACTCCCCTTTTCAGATCCACCAGAGCGTCTGGGGACCACTGGTGACGGTGCACGGTTCAAATATTAACGTTAACATTAGAATGTTATGGAGAATTATCAGGTTTCAAGGGCAGCAACGACAAACTTGTTGCACTTCCCCTAAACCATTGCTCCCAGTAGTTGCAAACATTATTGGGAAAATCACAGCCCTGAATAGAATAATCGAAAATAAACTTTTTGGGGATGATAATAATAATTACGAAATCCCTGTGAGATCTATACAAGGCTGTTAGGCAAGATTGTGTGCAGTACCCTGTAGGAGACTACAGCAACCTTGTCCTCCTGGCAATAGGTAACCCAACCTTTGGTATAAGTCTGTACTACACAGGTGGGTAGTGTGCTGAGCAGCAGGATTATCTCAAGAGGGGTCAATGTGAGCAGTAGGGTTTGAGATTCACAATGACCAGTATTCAAATAAACTCTTACAGTCAAGGTGTCTTGCTTAAACAATTATTCATTTATTTAACAGTCAGTTATATAAGCCTTCTTCGGAAGGGAGCAAACACATGTACCACTTAAAATATACTTCAAAACACACTCTGTTTCTCTAAATCAGATGATACCCATTGGGGATGGCACACAGACACGTCCTACACCCTCAGGTGACTTAAATAGCTAGGACACTGTGGACATTGATTTATCACTGTTACATCTAGAGCAATAATGAGTTTGGTGCAAAGGATAGATAGGGGAATAAAACAAAGGTTAACAAATAATTCATAAACTGGTAAGTACTCTTCGAACCCTCCAATGCAAAGTAAATTAACCCTTTTCTGGGGGAAAGGTGAAAGCACAAAGTCGGAGGTAGAAGAGTCTTTCAGGGAGCCAGGACAGCCAATGTTAGTGAGCAAAGTCTAGGGGAGCTGAAAGTGGTCTTGCATGTAAGTAAAAGTTTTGCACAATGTTTTTAGCAAAGTTTGTAGAAATGAAATCACTGAAGGGCCACAAGCGGGCTTGTGAGGGGCAAAGCTGCAAGCAACTCTGCAAAGACAAGTCTCAACTGAAAACAAGTAAGGCTACACAATAAGAGGTAAGTCCTCTTAACTTTACAGTACCTTTCGTTGGAAGAAATGGTTCCAGCTGGCTTCTGTTCCAGTGTAGCTCTGCAGATCCTGTTGTTCCTGGGCCTCAGTCGTGGGCACAAGTGAGAGGACATCTGTGGACTCCTGCGCTACAATTTGAAGGTCGGCGGCAGCTATGGGCAAACTTCCATTCAGCGGCACTTCGCGGTTTTAGCTCCTCGCGTCTGTATCAAATAGCACCACTGCGGTCTCGCAGATACCACCATGAACTTTCCTCGCATCTGGGGTCTAGCACTCTGTTGAGGTGGCTCAGGCTTGGTCAGTCCTACTTCAAGGGAGTCCAGAGGATCTTCCTGGAGCTTGTGTCCGACTTAAAAGTGATGCACTCAATCTGGTGTTCCTCTCCCTGACACTTCGTTTCCAGCAACAATGGAAGTACATTCAGCTCTGAGAGGATGTCCAGACGAGTTCACTTTGGGGTTGATTGGTCCCAACAACCCAAGGGGATAAGTCGTTGTTGCAGGGCTTCACTAGTCAATAAGAATTCGGAGCTTCAGCACAGCAGCAGGGCTTCACCAGGCACACCAATGGTCCAGGAGTTGCAGCAGATGTCTCTTCCAAGTTCTTCGGATTCCTTAGTTCCAGTGGTCGACTCTACATTCTAAGCAAAAAGCCTCGCCTTTTATGCAGATTTCTCCCATTAATCCGCAGCCTAGCTGTCAATCACACAGCAGGGTGGCTGTCCTCCAAGGACAGCCAGCCGGCCAATCAACTTTGGGTGCATTCCTGTAACCGAAGGGATTAAGCACAGGGAGTTTCGGGCACCTCCCTCACTTCCTGCCACTGCCAGACACGCTGGAGCCAGAGGCAGGCTTTACCAGTGAATCCCACCAAAGACAAAATGAACAAAGGGACCAAACCTGAATGATTACTGATAAAGTTAGATTCACTAAAATAAATTGTGGAACAGCTATATGGGGAAATGAAAGGGATTACGAAGGATAAATCAGATTACTTACCCTTATTGGCAAAGGGATTGATAGAGCTGAATATGGGAAATCTGTATGTAAGATTAATAATTGCCCTGGGTCAAATATGAATATTCAGAACACAGGCGATGAAGAACTCTCTAAAAACAGATAACCTGATAATGGTTCTGGCGTGTACAATTGGACTCTATGGCTAAAAGTTGAGTTTTTAAATTGATAGAAAATCACATTTTAAACAAACTACCCCCTGCACTGTGTAGGCATAGTGTTGCTGTGTCAATCCAGGACAAATTGGTATCTCGCAGTCCCAATAATGCCTATAAGCATCAAATGCTATCATGAAGGAAGTTTTATAATTTATTACCAATTCCTTTAAAGAAGAATGTGATTTTTATGGTTAACCTGCATACATTAGCCAGGGAACCAAGGAGTATGGTGTTTCACTCACTAACAAGTGTTTTCATTGGTTAAGAATTAAAGAGGGTGCTGCTTAGCAATTCGGGAAGAGACAGTAAGATGTTCTCGATGTTATGGGATTGTTAATGATTTATATGATTACAATTGAATTCATAAACTATCCACCTTTAGGCTCCAGTATTGATCTGAGAGAATCTGCACCCAATGCTATTCAGGTTTTGCCAAAGGAAAAAGTCGTGACTCAGATGAAGAAATATTCTTTTTTTGTTTTGCATATGTTTTATACAAAACATTACAAAAAGAAATGTTACAGATTTGAATTTAGGTTAAAACAAGAGTGATACATTTACATACATTTCCTTAAAAACAGCACTATAAAACATGTTCATCTTAAAACCAACACGTTGACCGCAGTTTTCCATAATACAATGTGCAAAACATTGCATGTGCAAAACGATAAAGAGCATATACTTGTGCCCACAGCACATGAGCTTGCTACTGCAGTGCAGGATAGTTAGAAACACCAGACCACATGATTAGAGATATTCAATCCTATTAAATTACATTTGGCATCAGTTCCTTATTGATTACAGTTAAAAAGTGAGTGTGCTCAATAATCAAAGAAAGGGTTTTCCCACACATACATCTCATCCAGAGAAGGTTTCTTGAATAGTTGATATATCCAACATTGGGCCTCATTATGAGATTTGCAGTAATGGAAAAACAATGCCTGTAAGGGAATACCGGCACTGCATACCGTTCCAGCCTATTACGAGTCGACAACCCGGTATCAGCGCCACCGCTGAGACCGTGCACCCCCGTACCAGCATGCGTGCGGCCCTTCGGGCCTGAAATACTGGGATACCGCTAACCGGAGGACATCACAAGTCATGCGGACATGCAACTACCAGCATCACGAAGGCGGTAATAAGGGATACCGGTATGGCGGCATCACCGGCATCGCAAATCACCCGTTAACAGCAATGTGCAGTGTTCCCAACTGCCACAGGTGCACACAATCAGCACAGGTGGAGGCAATGGAGTCTGGCCCAGCACAAAAGGAGCACACATACACACCACACCCCTTTCCACACCAAAATGATCCTACTTGCAGTTGCGATTTTGGGGCTGGAGGACATGCTTGCATTGCTACACCAGCAACAACAACAGGCACCACAGAGGAGAATGAGGGTGAGACAGGCCCAGCAAGTCCCACCAGTGCAGCGAGTGGTACCACGCAGGCAGCCTCCAATTCCTCGCATCAGAGCCAGTGCATTCAACCTAACCCATGAGCAGATCCACACCCTGTACCGCCTGGACCGGGACACCATCACCACCATTGTGGACATGATACACAACGACATTGTCAGCCTGATTGAAATATGCACCGCCATCCCCCTCTACTGAAGATAGTGTCTGTGCTCCACTTCCTGGCCACAGGCACCTACCAGCACACAGTGGGGCAGATGCATGGCATATCACAACCTTTTTTTCACGCGTGTTGAACCAAGTGCTGGATTCCCTCCTGAAGCACTCAAGCGACTACATGTCCCTACCATGGACTGGGCAGGAGATCTTTGACACTTAAGTTGGCTTCCATGCACTGGCAGGCATGCCAAACTGTATCGGTGCTCTTGACTGCACCCATGTGGAATTGGTGGTCCTGCATGCCATGGAGGTGGTGTACCGCAATCGTAAGCTATACCACTCCATCAATGTGCAGATGGTATGTGACTCCAGCAAGTTCATCACACATTGTTGTGCCCGATATCCCGGATCAACTCATGACTCAATGGTCCTGTGGAACTCCACGCTACATGGAGCGACATGCAGGACGACGTGCCTGGCTGATTGGTAAGTTGCATGACAGGCACATGGCAGTGTAATGGGGGGGAGAGATGCACACACCACCCGGGTGTGATTGGGGTGGTGACTGGACAATGTCCATACTGCAAAACACTGTGCCCCAAAGCATCCCAAACAGAATATGACACCCAAACCCCATAGTAATGATGGAAGCTGCACACCATTGACAATATGCCTGACTTGCAACCAGCCCACATCTCACATAACGTCCACTGCACATCATCAGACCTTACCCTCTGTAACACAATACAGCAACATGCTGTGAGTATACACAATGTAAATGACCGCAGCAAAACGCAACACAGGACATGCATCCATGAGTACGCACAAATCAATCCCACCAAGGGAATACACTGCTTGTCACTGGGTCACCACCACAGTAGCGCTGCCACTCACCATGGGAATAATAAGCGCTGAATGAGAAATCATGATGAGACTTGTGCCAATGATGCTAGTAAAAAAGCCATACGAATCACTACACATCACATCAATGATACCAAACACAGCGGTAGGCATCCACAGTGCCTGAACACCAGCAAGGAAGTGGACACTCTGCATCATCTGGACGACGCAACCCACACCTGTAGACCATGGGACAGCACACATTGTGGCAAGTTGAAATGTGTGCATACATCCAGGGACATGTGCATGTGAACAACAAATATCTGCATGCATGTGAGTGATAAGTACAGGTGTCATTTTAGGAATTGACTTACACATACCTTATGGTGGCTATCCCTTGAAGCCGTGACTCCTCACCCCTGTCTGGAACCCACAGAACAGATACGAAGAGGACTACAATCGTGCCCATACCCGTACCCGTGTGGTGATCGAGCAGACCATTGGCCTGCTGAAGGCACGGTTTCGCTGCCTCAGCAGGTCGGGTGGGGCACTCCTGTACGGGCATGAGAAGGTGGCCAAGATCATCATGGCATGTGCCATGCTGCATAACATGTGCATCCGACGGAACGTGCCTCTGTCCCCTGACACTGAACAGCAACCACCAAGTGAGGATGAAGAGGATGAAGAAGACGGGGTTGCACATCATCCAGGTTGCGATGCACAGGAGGGACGTGCTGTGCGCCAGTCTGTGATAGGCCAATATTTCTAAGAAACTTGGATGCAGAGGGTGGCATGAATGTGGGACTCAGGGCACGGGGTGTGGGGGTACATGGACACTGTGCACTGTAAACCAATAAAGCACACATACACAATAAGCAATGTCCAGTCATGTGATTTCTTTTGGTACACAATGGGTGTATTAAACAGGAAATATGAAAAATGTGCTCTGACCCTCCACCTCCCACACGCCCCCTTCCCCATCCCCATCCCCCACACACACCCTGCCCCCAACACCTCCACACCCCCTCCCCCACAACTCCCCCACACACTCCCTCCCCCCACAAATCCCCCCTCCCCCACACATGGGGCCTCATTACACGGATGGTGGTAAGGATTTACCGGTAACGGTAAAATACCGGTACCGGTAAATCCTTACCGCCTTACTACGAGGTCCCTTTGCGGGTTGGAGGCTTTTTGCAGGCATTAAAATCCAACCCGCAAAGGTACCTCGGAGCTAGTTACGGCACCGCAAAATTGCGGTGCCGTAATTAGCGCCTTCCGCATTCCCATAGAGCCCTATGGGGCAGAAATGGGAATGGGGAAGGGCAATGGTGGAAGGGGGATTGACCGCCCCTCCAACCTTGGAATGGGGCGGTAAATCCCCTTTCCACCAAGGCGGTGCCGGTATTTTACCGGCATGAGCCATGGCGCTAATAGCGGCATGGCTCACCGCCTACCGTGTAATGAGGCCCATGGTGTGCAATGTTATGCTACATTAGTCTGGATAAGTCTGTACATGCAGGCTGACCCTGCTACTTCTGTCCCCCTGCGCAGGGGGCTTTTCTGTGTGGAGCTGGACGATGACCCTGTGGCCGCATGCTCAACTGTCGGGGCAGGACGCTGAGCTTCCAAGGCATCAGCAATCCTGGCAAGGACCTGCCTCACTGCCGACAGCTCCTCACAGATGCGTGAGGTGCTAAACTCAATGGCCCCTTTCATGGACGCAGTGTTCTCCCGGGCCTCCTTCCTTGTCAGGTCACCATCAGAGACGTATTGTTTTACAAGCCCGCTCAGCTCCTGCTGCCACCCCTCCATTTGTGCCATTCTCAACTCCCTGTCCCGGACCCCTGTGGAGGCGGATGGGACGTCTGGCAAGGGGCCCAATTCAGGTGGGTCCTCTGTGGAGCTCCAGGCCTCTGGTTCTGCCTCTCCTCCAGACTGGACGAGCGTGTGCCATTGGGTGGCCTTATTGGGGTCTGCTGGGGTGTTTGGTCGGGGCTGGGTGTGGCAACAAATTCCATTGAGAGGTTGTCCTCCTCAGGGACACATACCTCGCCTTGGGATTATTCTTCATCGCCACTCTGGGGCGCTGTGGCAGCTGCCTCCCCTACCGAGCTGTTAGCAGACAGGGTCGCATCTGCCACTGGCTCAACTGCAGTGGATTCCACCGGTGTCAGCTCTGTTGGTATAGCGGCTGTCATTTGACACCCCTGTGCCTTGCCATCCTGTGTTGCCTTTGCCCTCGGTGGCTGATGTGGCTTGTCTGTGCCCTTGGACATGGAAGTCCTGTTGCTGTCTTCCCTGGCCCTCTTTGATGGAGTCGTGGCCTGTGCAGCAGAGTCCCGTGCATCGCTGTCAGTATCAGAGCCTGTGGGGGACCGAGAGAGGGACGGCATCATGATGGTTGTACATGCATCATGCATTCAATAATATTAGTGCAGTTTTACAAATTTGATGATTTGCTGTCTTACAGTTGTGGCATACAGGTTGCCTGTTATAAAGTGGGGTTATTCAGGCATACGTCTGGTTCACACATGTGTTAGGTGGTGTATGCTGTGTGAGATGCCTTTGTGTTGTGGACTGCATGCAGTGTGACACATGCCGTTTCCCTGTTTGTGGGGTGTGTCTCAGGTATGGCATTGGCATACTGCTTGCATGTTAATGTGACGGTGCTGGGGACAGCATCTAGGCCGGGATGTGTCCATGTGTGTGTGATGGCCCATGCATTGCCTCATGTCACTATCACATTGGTGGACCATCATAATACTTTGCATTCCAGTGGTTTGTTTGGACACTCGCCTCCATCTGTCTATGACGGCGCTCCACATTCCATATCTCCCACTCCCTCTATGGACTCCATTCCAATGGTGCTGGCACAGGTTTCTTCCCATCGGGTGAGTTTGATGGGGGAGTTTGATACGCCGCCAGTAGCCAGTCCCTGGCTCCGATTAGCTGATAAGATATTGTGCACACGGAGGCGCAGATCACCCCACCTTTTTTTACATCCTTTACGGTGCGGGGGTGGTGCCAACTGCACTGACCTTCTGGGCCACCAGCTCCCATACCTCTTTCTTTTTCAGCTGTACAGCTCTCTTGAGGTCTGATGCAAAGACCAAGTCTGCATTCTCTGCCAGTGTATCGGCAAGCATGTTCAATTTGTCCTCAGAGAATCTCTCCTTTCTCTGTCGGAATGTTCCTTTTTTATGGCCTTTGGCACTGTACTAGAGGTGTAGGTGCAGTTGTGGCTGGTGGTGTGAGGCTCCAGGTCCTGTATCTCGAGGATTGCAATGGGTTGTGTTTTTTAAGATGGCCGCCATGCCATTTCCCGTTCCGGCGCAATGACGTTACTTCCGGTTCCGGTATTGCCAGGCCTGGTATTGCCGGGTCTGGTATTGCCGGTCCCTGTTATTTAGGGGTAGACTAAGGCGGAGGAGGTGTCAGCGCTTTCCATGATGCCGCTAACGTGGGTTTTGGGGTCATTTGCGGCATGCCGGTACAGACGATAACGGCATGCTGCTACGCGTGTGTACACATTCTCGTATTCGGCCGCTGTTAGCGGCGTCAGTGCTACACGGTATTGCCTCCATGCCGGTAAGTGTTGGTTTTTACCACAATAATCGTTATGATGCCCATTATCTTTACCAAACAGCTTCATTCTATCTGATTCAAAGAAAGAACACGTAGTGACAAGATGTTTGTGTTTCTATTTGATTTACATCAGAACAAAATAGACACATGGGGCCTCATTACGACCCCGGCGCTAAGCCATGGTGCTATTAGCACCATGGTCCATGCCGGGGTCCGCCATGGTGAATGGCGGAATTACCGCCCCATTCCAAGGTTGGCGGGACAGTAATTCCCCATTCACCATGGCCCCTTCCCCATTCCCATTTTTGGCCCATAGGGCTCAATGGGAATGGGGAAGGCGCTAATTACAGCACCGTAAATTACGGTGCCGTAATTAGCTCCTAGGTCCCTTTGTGGGTTGGTTTTTTAACGCCTGCTAAAAGCAGGCGTTAAAGTGCAACCCGCAAAGGGACCTCGTAATCAGGCGTTAAGGGTTTAATGGCGCTGACACCTTTTACGGCGCTGTTAACCCCTTAACGCCTGGGTTGTAATGAGGCCCATGATATTGGATCCCTCTTGTCCCCCTTTTATCCCAGTGTTTCATCCGCTCTCTGGTGTGAACGTAGTTAAATTTTAATCTCCTATATAAATCACATGCTTAATAACACAGAAAACACTGCAGATATGCACACTGTATAGATCTTTTCCTTATGAAACAAGCATATTCCTGATGCAAACTGTATTTACCTAGTGCATCAATTGTACAAGACCAATCAAAACAGTAGAGCTTTTTTAAAACATTTTCTGGTTGTGTGATCAATTCTTGTTCCTCAACACCAATCCTTCCCAGTAAAGTTTGCATTCTTACACGAATTAGAATCAAGGACGGCGGAGGAGAATCCCTTAGCATGTCACTTAGGTTTTCATGTAACGCGTTACTTGGAGGATTGATCATTTTAGAATAGTTGAGTAGTGATCTCCTTTGATGTTTAGAAGATAATTAACAAATACCCATTTCATGCATAACAATTGGATTCAGTAGTGATTTAGCAAGCCCCAGAGTCTCTTTCCAAATATGTCCCTGTATTTGATTGAGAAATTCGCTCATGTCTAACAGACACATGTCCAGTCCATATAGTAAGATGTCATCAGAGACGTGATTGGAGCCCCCAATGACATTTTCTCTCAGCAGTGTTGAATATACTTGCGAAGAATGAGAAGCAGTTGTTTGAGAAGATCGAGTGGAGATGTGTGTGCCATCAGTTAGTCATGTTCTAGAAATGTAACGTACCTGTTGAGTATCAGGTCTCCTTTCGAGTGTTGCATTTAATTTATTTTTTTTAGTATAGGCCGGACACAACGCCACAAGGACTGCCTTATTTTTCATGTGATGGTCGACAGTTGCTCCCCTCTTAGATTTAGGTTTAGTTTAGGTGTTTTTACACCCTGCATTTACAGTTTAATAAACACCCTTGAACTGTGATCACTTGTGTCTATCTTTACTGTTGCCACCATGAGTTCCTTACAGCGCCCTCCACTTTATGAGGTCTGCTTTAATAGTAACTATCATTGGGGGGTAGTTAGCCACATACTAGCCACCGAGTTGCATGCTCATCTATATACCAAGGCATCTGGTCCCTTCTGGGCTCCATATAAAGGGCAATGAGATTTTTAGCTCTGCTGTCTCCCTTCCCTTCACCGTAAGGTTCAATAGCTCTGATTTGGTTAGATCAACCTTAAGACAGGAGGCCTCTCCAACATCTGATAAAATCACCCTGCATGCCCTTATGGATTCCTTCTGGTTATGAGAGCGATGGGAGCATATCATCTGCCAATGCGGCTACTTTATGCTGGATTCTGCCAAAGGGTATTCCCTGCACTTTGCCCGCTTCCCTTATGGCTAGCAGCAATGGTTCCAAATATATAGGATAGAACAGGGGTGACCGGGGGCACCCTTGCTTAGTCCCTCTGCTAAGCTGGATTTTACGGGACAAAGATCTGTTCACTAGTAGTCGCGCCATTGGTGTAATGTAATTGGCCTTCACCATTCACAAGAAATCACTTCCCAGACCCATATTCCCCTTCACCTTTTCGGCATTGAGCGACATAAGGACAATCATGGGAGTAGTTTTTTTTTTAACTTTCTCTGCATGATGCGCCACTCGCCTAATGTTGTCCAATGTTTGCCACCTATGCACAAACCCTGACTGGTTCGGGTGAATTAGGGATGGTAGGTGGCTTTCTAGCTAATTGGCCAAGATTTTGGTATATATTTTAGCGACCACGTTTATTAGCGCTATTGGTCTAAATGATGTGCACATCGTGTGGTCCTTGTTGGGTTTAGGGAGGAGGGCCATTTTCGCCTCCTCCATGGATGCTGAGATTTTCCCTGAGTCCCGAAACTTGTCAAAGATGCTGGTGTGGTGGGGAACCATGGAGCTTGCAAATGTCTTATAGTAATGAGCTGTAAAACCGTCCGTCCCCAGTGCTTTATTGGGTGGGAGAGCAGGTATAACCCTTCATACCTCCTCTTCGGTGATCCTCCTTCTCAACAATTCCCTTGCATCTGCCCCCAGCGATGGAAGGTTGAACCTGTCCAAGAATTCCTACTGCGACTTGTTCGATGGGTTCGGAGATGCATACAAGCCCTCAAAATAGTCAGAGAAGCACTCCTGAATCTCCTCTGTACGAGAATGATGTATTGCTGTGATGGTGTTGCTGCCCGCTGCTCCTCTTACAAGCCGTGCCAGAAGCGTATCTGCCTTATTGACTTTTAGGCATAGAACCTCTGGTGGACAATCAGTAGCGACCTCTCGGCCCTCTTCGTTTGCAGAATATTCAGATGGCCCACTGCCTGTTGGTGTTCCGTCATTGATCCCCTGGATGGGTCATCTACCACCCACTTCCTGCTTGCTTCCACCTCAGCCTCCAGCTGAATCTTTAACTTTGTCCTCCAGTTCCCCTCTTATAACGGCATCCTGCAGGAGCTCCTCAGGTACCCTCCAACCTCAGATCTCTGGCCTGCGTCGCGGCAGGCAAAGATCCATAGTGAGCACGGCATGATCGGCAACACCATTTGGACCAAATTCGATGCTCGATGCTGCTCCCAGTAGGGGAGCCGACATCCACATGGAATCAATATGGGATTGAGTTCCATGCACGCTAGAGAAAAATGTAAACCCTTCCCTTTTCAAGACCACATGTATTCCCAGTGCACTCAACCCATCCCGTATTGATTTAGATGCGACAATTGTTCTACTTGTCCGCGCTCTGCACTCCTTTAAGAAATTGAACAATGAAATAGTAATGTCGTAAGATTTGCCGTGCTCACATTACTGCAGTATTTTATTTATAATTTGACAAAATATATTTTGCACACCTAAAATTAAAGTCAGGTACTAACAGAATATCACATTGAGATCAATTCATTCTCATGCTGATTCAATTCACCATTGTCAAAACATAAATGATTTGGTACCTGTCTCTGGTCTAGAAATTCACCAGATCATAAATTGATCTTGTAACTTTCTATAATCAACACATACATATGGTTGCCAAGAGACCTAAAATAACACCAAAAATTATCTGCCAACATGTGTTTCGACACGTAGGGTCCTCGTCAAGGCACACTTGAGCTATTCATCTCTTATGTTTCTTAGGTCTACTGCCCAATTCATTATTACATACCATGATTCTTATTGTAATTAGTCATGAATGGTCGCTCAATGTGATATTCTGTTAGTACCTGACTTTAATTTGAGGTGTGCAAAATATACTTGGGGATACATGTATACCATAGTGTGGAGGCTGAACATAAACAAAATACAGAGAAGGCGGTGACCAAAATTGGGAATTGCATGGAGTTCTAGGCTAAGCTGCCTTTGACCATGATCGGGAACGTGGCATTGTTGAAGATGGTGGTACTGCCCAAGCTATTACACTACTTTGCGAATATACCATACATCATACCCAAACGATTCTTTGCCAACGTCCAGAGTATGTGTAGAGGGTTCATATGGCATAATTCCGGGAATAGAATAGCATTATGGAAACTACAGAACCCGTACAAACAGGGAGGCACTAAGCTGCCCATTTTCGAAGTATACTATTTGGCTACCCAACTACAATACGTAGCAAGGTGGCTATCAGGAGACCCTACACCGGACTTTAGACAGTTGGGGTCGGGGTGTGCTCCGTTTTTTCTGAATTAATGGATATGGCTGCCAATATCGCAATGGGTTAACAAGACAAGGATGTTAGATCTGGGTTGGAAAATGTGGCGGAGAGCCTGCCAGGTCATGGGGAACGTGCTCCTGTGTTCCCCACAGAGGCCGTTAGTGACACTGAACGGGGTGGACGAGCAGATGAGAAGGATAGTCAGGAAACACTGGGAACCGATGGGTATAGCAACCCTGGGGGGCGTGTGGCAAGACGGGAAGGTGGTGGAGTTTGATACACTGGTGGAAAGCACGGGTTTGCATGGGGGACAATATATCACGTACACTAGGCTGGTGAGGATGATATGAGGAAACAAACTAAACCAAGGGAGACAGGGGGGGGCAATTTAGATACACCAGGATTCAGCCCTAATACTCTGAAGGGACAATCTACCACTGGCGAATCTGAGTGCCTATCTCTCACCGCTTCCACAAATTGGACAGCTCAGTCCATGTACCAAATAGGTCCCAAGTCTGAAATGTTATCTTTAAACATTCACTTTATTGATAATTATTCTCAAAATTCATCACCCAAAAAACCGCAAGAGTTAAAAGGACATTTTACAACAACTGACATAAAAAAACGCACTTTATCAACATACAATTTATACAAGATAAATTCTTAAAATCTTTTCCTAAAACTACCCTTCATGTAAAAAATACATACAATTATTCCTAAAAACACCCTTCCTATACAAATCTAAAAACCAACAGTGTTTTTTATTTTCAAATTTGTTTATTGGCATTTATCATAGCATAGTCACACATGTCATATTAAGTGTGCCATCCGTTGCAAGATCATCGATGTTACATAATAAACAAAGACAATTTTCAAAAGTCAACATAATAACATTAACTGTCTCCTTTTCTAGTCTTCATCACTCAGACTCTGGGTTCCCAGCAGGGCGTGATGTAGGGATGGGGGGGATTCCTAAATTCAATGGCGCCATTAGGTATTTAGGGGTCTCCCTTGTGGGATTTTATGTTCTTGCATTACTATGTAGTCCAGACCATATTTGCTCATGGGGGTTTATCGTCTGAGGCATAGAATATAGTTCTGGTTATCTCCTTCCATGCGTCCAGGGTAGCGCTCGACTCGTCGGTTGACCTGGCAACGCTGTCCTCCCATGCCCATGTTTCTGTGTTAATCCAGCTTTCTAGTTCGTTGCGCCATGCATAATATCTGGGCCCCACAGGCTTTTTCCAGGACATAGCGATGTGTCTTTTGGCCACTATGCACATTAAATCCATTAGTTTCACCCAATGTTTGAGTTTAGCTGGTCTGGGGTATGTTCCCAAAAGGCATTCCTCGGGGGACCATCTGTAATTGGAGGTGCCCGCTTTCTCATATGTCTGCTTGACTTTTACCCATAGGGATTGTGCTGTGTTGCATTCCCAAAACATATGTATGAAGTTTGCCCTGTCCGTTTTGCACCATGGGCAGTTGGGACTTGCTTGTTTGTTGCATGTCGTTAGTCTGTATGGGCTCAGGTATGTCCGGTGCAGGATGTTTAGTTGTATAAAGCGGAATCTGTGGTTTCTGGACACAGCTTTGGGAAATGCTAGTGCCCTGTTCCATTCCCCTTCCGACATTTCTCGTCCTGTGTCTGTCTCCCACTTGCTTTTCAGTATCTCTCCTTTTGGGATGGGGTTATGGTTGAGGTGGGTATATATTTGGGAGACCAATTTCTGTCCCTCGCCTAAATTGTATAGCAGAGTTGTGAGAGGGTCTGATTCGGGTTCCTCTGGCCAAGTGTCCCATTTGTGACATGCTATTTCGCGTATCCTCCGGCACCATAAATATTGACCAGTGGATATCCCATCGTTGCTCTGCAGTGAACTGAACTCCCTAAAGGAGCCCTGTTCATATAGGTCTCCCCATGTGTAAACCCCTTTCTTCTCCCAAGCCCTGAGGTGTAGCAGATCCGATTCTGTTCTGCACAGGTCCCAGATCATTGGTATTTTCTGGGGAGTACAGGTGTGTTGGGTGTTTCAATGTCTTCACTCTTTGCCATATTTGTCTTCCTAGGGTGGCAATGAATGGTGTATTTCTCAGTAGGTGATGTGGCGCCCAGATAAGTTCTTTCAGTTGGAGTGGGGAGATCGAGGACTGTAACAGGGGAGTCTCGGATGTGGTCGTTGGCTAACCATTTTGACCAGAAGCTGAGTTGGGCAGCTAAGTAGTATTTTTCAAAATTCGGAGGTTGGATTCCGCCTTGGGCATGTTGTAGGACTAGAGTGGAGTGTGCTATTTCATGCCTGCCCTGTCCCCAGATGAATTCACGGATTATCGACTAGTAGGCAGAAGAACGAATTCTTGATATAATATTGTACATTTTGGAATTTATACAGGAGTCTAGGGAGGATAATCATTTTGGTTATTGAAACTCTCCCCATTGCTGATAATGGGAGTTTTGCCCAGAAGGTCATTGATCTGCGTAATGTGGGCACTACTGCTTTTGTGTTGTGTTCATGCATCAGTTGCGGAGTGTGCATGATCTGAACCAACAGTGATGTATTGTCCAAAAAATCTTACAGTACAATAACTGTGCGCAAAATACAAGAAAGTGCAAAATAAAGTTGTGCGTTGGTTAGCAGAATCAGACTGCTCCTCTGTTCTAGGATGCCTTACTGGAATTCACAAAATCAAAGAGATGATATGCCTGCTAGCACATAATCAGGCAATAGTCACTGTACAACGCAGTCAAACGGCTAAAATTACTGTCATCTCTTAATCAACTGCCTAAGTGAGATCAAAATCTGATTCTTACGGTACTAGACCTTCTTATTATTCCTGGACTTCTGCACACTACACAATGCCCACTGCGTTTCTAAACCGTGCCGTAGGTGTTCGAGTCTTTTACCTTGATCTATGGATCAACTCTGTCGGATTTACAATTCGCTGTTGCCGATCTGGTCAACGTTAATCCGGGTACGTGGCTATCTAACATCCTCACCAGTGTCCATTGTCAATAGTGTTCGAGGTATCTCTGTACGCCTGTAAGAGTTAAGCATATGACACAAACTATTTAAAGTTTGTTTATAGTGAGTCTCCTCGCGGCTAGTTCCAAAGTGTCCCACTCTTGCGTGCTCATCTTACCGTAATTCTTGGCTTCTATTATCCATTGTCCACAGTAGTGAGACACAGATGATAAGAGGAACATGGTTAGAGACAATGTTGACCCGACAGGCCGATATAACCATAGAAACATTTTACGATATGTCAGAGGGAGGGCATGAAGTCTCCCGAATATGTGAACTGCTGATGTCGAGGGTCGGGAAAGAAGTGACCCTCTTGAGGCGAGATTGGGAGGAGGAAGCCGGGGAACCAATGGTGAATGGGGTGTGGGTGAGGGCACAAGGGTACCACAAGAAAGTGTCCAACGTGAGATTGCAACAAGTTCATCTATATTTTACCCACAGAGCATACATGACCCCTAAGAAGATAGCGAAGTTCAAGAATGTGGGTATACAATCTTGCCCTAAATGTGGAGAGGTGGATGCAGGTTTGATACATATGTTCTGGGCATGCCCTGAAATATGGAGATTCTGGGGGGAGGTAGCCCAACTCATGGCGGAGAAGGAGATAAGGAGAAGGAGATAAGTCTGGATGTGGAATCCCTGTGGGCGTGCATGATAGGGGGGTTCCCCAGGCTGCGTAAGCGGAAACATGTGAGTAAACCTAAAGACCTGGCATACATACTAATTAAGCGTAGAATAGCTCTAAATTGGAAAGCAAGTAGAAGACCAAAAACAGAGGTCTGGTGGCATGATCTTCAAAAGTGGGCTGACTCTGAAACGGTAGTGTAGGGGGGAGGAAGTTTATAGGAGTGGAGAGGAAGAATCATATACATTGATAGCCTGGAGGCAATTAGTAGCTACACTGTTTGGGTTGGACCAGGCAAGTCTGGAGGATTCAGAGGGAGCAGGGGGAGGAGCGCCCTTAGAAGTGGTGGAGGATGGGGGTGATGAGGAGTAGGCAGAGGAGAAGGTGAGGGGGGAGAGGGGAAGGCAAAAACAACTTGAAAATGTATGTGAGAATTGAAATGCATAATTTCTGTTACAGTTTTAAGTTTTCAAGTTGGAATCGCTAAAATTGTTTAAAAAAAAGAAAAATCTAAACGAAGAGGGGTTGTCCCCAAATGACACACATAACAATCATCGCACAAATCCATGCAGTCTCTGATAGCCGGCACCAGCAAGAAATGAGTTCACTAATCATGACACAGTCAGATGAAGTAAGCCCATCGCTAGCGATTGCAACAGGCCTCACAGTAACACAAAATCCCAAAAAGTGGTCAAGGCAACACAGTGAAGAGCCAATACAAAATTTTAAAAAAAAGAAACAAAAAAAAGGGCAGTTCAACACAAGGGCAAGGCCAAAAGAAAGATAATGACCATCAAACCACATTTGCCCAGAAAGACACACGAGGATTCAACAACAGTGTAAGATCCGTGGGCTCCAATAAGCCAGCAACTATGCGCATCCTGACAGACTTTTTTCAGGCGCAAATGTCCTCAAAGAACAAGGACTTTAGAGAAGTTTTCGACGCCGAAATGTTAGCAGCCGTAAAAGAAAATTATCCCAGTGCCAAACACAGAAAGCGCGACGCGGAACCAGACAATTGTCAACCAACAATAGGAATTGACCACACAAAGAAAATAGATCAGCAAGAAAGAAGCGAGGTGAACTCAAACACAAGACCACACGAACACTCAACAGTCCCCATAGAATCATTCACTGGACATCCTACTAGTCCGGAGAAGCACATACAAGATCCTACACACAGTACAACAAGCAATGAGAAAGAGACTGTGAATGATCGTGAAACAAAAATAAGTCAAACTAGATCTCCAGCTAAAACAAATGAACACACTGCAGGGTCTGTTCCAAAGCAAGTCGAAGCAGCAGAGAAACACAGCTCCCAATGGTAAACGAAGATACAAACCGACCTGGCAGCGAAGAAAGTGCCACAAAGGATACTTCGAGAAGGTTCCCATCACCAGTAAGATCACAGCCGCGACTTGGCGAACACCTCGCAAGACCACAAATTGCGGAGGTGGGGATCCATGCTGAGACACAGAATCAGAGGAGGAGTTTTTATAGAGGTAGTCACTAACATGACTGCACAGAAAGCTCTGTTCGCCAGTAATCAACATCAAACACAGAGAAGAAGAGACAGCAATCAATTTAAAAGCCAGGAAAAAGAGACTTCACGCTGACTGCGTCAGCAGCCCCCAAGACTCCCAGGAAGAAACTGGATATGCTAAGCATCATGTCCGAGATTACAATTGCCCTCGCCACGTTCTGTAAGCTCTACGAGACAATGAATGATGCAGTGAAGGACCAGTTAACTATTCAAGCCATGATCCTTTCTAAAGTGACCTATCTAGAGGTTTATATCTCGGCGAAGGAAGAAAATGCTAGCCAGGCTAGCACAATAGACAAACTTGTGAACCAACTAATGTACACAATCACAACGGCTACCAAAAGCCAAGAAGTACTTCACACTTCCGCCAATACGCCCCTTGTCATCAAAGACTCAAGTTCACAAAAGGTAGCCACAATAGATCTAAGAGATATCAGCGAAAAGCAGGGAAAAGGGCTGAAGTGCTTACAAAACCATAACCAAAGCAAGAAAATCGTTGACACAGAGCACGTCCAAAATACTTCGATTGTACTGTTGGTAGTGGACAGCGCAGCATCGAGTGTCACCAAAATAGCGGAGGAGATTGAACCAGCATACTCAATGTTTGAAAAAATGAAGTCAAAGGCGGTTTTGAACTCGGGGAATACTTGCTCCATGATGCACGAGGCGACCGCTCAGTCAACAAATAACGCAAGCAACTACACTATGATATCAGCAACAAAAACATCAGAAAAAGCTGGCTTACAATACAAGTTAATTAACAGGGATCTTGAGAATATCCAGCAAACATTGGTAGCACCAGATGAAGACACAAAGCAAGACTCTCCAAAGTCTGTAGAAGACTTCCTTAAAAATGGCCAACTAATGAACATAAGTGTCTACTCTGACGACGAAACAACAGTATCAAACATGCCATCATTTACCAGGCCCACAGATATTGTCCAGAAGCAAGAAATGGACGCTCAAGGACATAGTCACAAAAAAGGCGCACTCCACCCGACAGATCCTGCAATCCAAAGTGCAGCAGGAGACAGACGAGAGTGAGTTTGAAACTTTGAAAGAGAGATGTAAACGTTTAACCCAAATACCAAAAAGGAATTGGAGAAAGACAGAACAGGAAATAACTAAAACTCCAAAGAAAGACAGACACACAAAAAAGCGAAAGACTAACGAAGATAGGAAACATATAACACGTAAAAGAGAGGCAAATGATCCGAGTCAACAACAGTCCACATCAACAGGGCACCACTTGAAAGAGGATAGGCCAAAAGAAGCCTCAAAAATCCATCACAGACCGAGAACAGAGTTTTATAACTTCAAAAGTGCAAAAAGACAGGAAATAAGATGGAACTTCCAAATGGAACAAAGATCAAGTAACAAAACCAAACTCATACTGAATAGGAGATCGGTGATGGAAATTCTACACCAAATTCCAAATCTGCGGACAATGAATTCAGAGGACTTGATCACGGTCGAACCGTGGCACGACCGTCACAGGGCAATAACGCGCCTGTACATTGGATCATCTACAGTACACAAAATGTTACATAACACCATACCAGAAATTCACAGCCTGGGATTCAACCTCTCTGAAATAATTCAAAAAGATGACAAAAGGGACACAATAACAAAAAGTAGTCAAAATGTCAGCAAAACAAAATATAACAAACATGAACAGGATAAAGAGAGGACCTATTCAACAGCAATATATGAAGCAGTCCTCACAAAATCAATGACCACCGCCAATGAAGACATGATTAAAGTGACCAAGGCAAGAAAGTATATTAGGAGAACAACTTCAGAGGCGGCAAACATGATCACGAATGAACAAGTGGATATTGACCAAGCCCACAGAGAGCACAGCCCGAGAAAGTCAAACAAGAGGGCTTGCGCAACGACAAGAACAATTACTCAGGCAGTACAGAGTAATCAACCTCAATCAGTGCCAAAACACAAACTTGATAACAAACAGGGCATCTGGGCATGGCTACCTAAAGCACTTACTACGCATTTGAAAAAGTAGCAACCAGCGAGGAAAGACCATGGGCAGGCCACGACTCTTCAAGAAGAAGCATCACCGAGAAAAGTGAAATTGTGCTTGTGGAATACTCAAGGGCACTCTCACCTGACTGTGCCGGGGGAGCTAAACCAAGGAGCATACGATATCATATGTCACCAGGAGACTTGGCTACTACAATCACCGACTTTAGAGGGCTATCAAATTGTCACGGCACCAGCAGCAAAAGGTCATCTTGGTCACCCATCATTAGGCCTCCTTACTGCGTGCCGCAATGGTTGCGGACTATCCTTGGGAAAAACGCTGATGGCAAACCTTTCAATATTGGCAGTCACTTGGGATCAAAAGATCACTGAAGGCGACGCACTAAACACAGTAGTGATAGTGAACACTTACTAGAATCCTGCTGCCATCAAAGCGGACAAATTCATCTCGGCATGTGAGCAGGTGATCGACGAATCGATGGCATTGCTAATGGTGACCTGCCTACTCATTTGCGGGGATCTTAATGTGGTATGCCACCCAGACAAAAGCAATGAAGCCAAATCCAAAAAATCACTGGCAGAACAGCAAGGGAAGGTGTGGCTTGCCCTGACCCAGTCACGCGATCTTCATAACTTAGATGAAGTATTCGTATTCATGCAACCAAACAGACTACCAACATGTGCAGACTCGACTGCCACAATCGATTACATCTTCATGTCTCAGCCACTACTGTCACTAACGACCTCTTTTGAAGTTCGGCGAACAACTGCTAGCGATCACAACTTGCTAGAAACCTGCTGACAAATTCCTGGCAAGCAGAATAGCAGGATGAACACACACGTTGAGCCCAACTCGCAAGGATCGCGCATTAGATTGAGCGCAAAAGCAATTCAGGAGATAAAAGCAAAATGCAAGATGAAGGGGCAATATGAGGCAGAGAAATTAGTCAATTATCAACCCTTACTATCGGCATTTAAACACCACTGGACAAGACGGAAGTGTCCACAAATCTCACAAAATCATGTCTACAACAAAGAGCTCGTAGACATGAGACGTGAATTCAGAAGAGACCTGAGGATGGCTAAAAAGCTGACAAAGCCAAATGCATGCAGAGAAACCAAAGCAATTGCAAGAGCATACAAAGCATGGGTGAGATTCCACCGGGACAAGTTATACCAGAAGGATGTGGAGGACATCGCTAAAACTTTAAGCACACACAATACAAGGGACTTCTGGACCCTGTTGAGAGCCACTGAAGCGCCATTGGAAGACACAATGCCCATCATCGGACAGCAGACCTGGGAAACGCACTTCGAGGCAGTATTCAAATCCGTCAATCCTGAGGGCAGAGAAGACACGCAACACAGTAACACGGAGTGGATCAACCTGGACAACAGCGAAGACATCAAGGATGTAATCAAGAAACTCAAAAACTCCATGGTTGCGCGACCCGACGGAATCACCAATTATGAGCTCAAAACACATCCTGATGAATGGGCGGCCCTCCTAAGCATAATACTCTGTCGATGTGCAGAAACAAGGAGGCTTCCGCCATTGTGGACCACTGCAATCGTGATTCCGATTTATAAAAAAGGGAACAAAAACGATCCTTGCAACTTCCGAACCATAGCTCTCCTTGATGCTATGGGCAAGGTGTTTGGATCCCTACTGTTAAAAAAAATTCAAATTTGGCCCGCCTCTGCAAACTATAACGACCATCTGCAAGATGTATTAAAAAAAAATGCAGGGACTGCAGGTAACATTCTTATGCTCAGTATCCTGAAGAGTAAGGCTCTACAACACGGACAGCACCTGTTTGTTGTCTTAGTAGATTTCACTCAGGCGTTTGACCGTGTCGAAAGACAACGGCCCTCATTACAACACTGGCGGTAACCCATGGCGCTATTAGCACCATGGTTGCTGCCGGTGTTGTAACGAGTCCGCCAATGTTCAATGGGGAATTACCACCCCATTCCGAGTTTGGCGGGGCGGTAATTCCCCATTGAACACTGGCCCTTCCCCATTTCCATTTTTGCCCCGTAGGACTCAATGTGACTGGGGAAGATGGTAATTACGGTACCGCAAATTGCGGTACCGTAATTACCTCGAAGGTCCCTTTGCGGGTCCCCATTTTAACGGCTGGTCCCCATTTTAACGGCTGGTCCAAGGGACCTCGTAATTAGGTGCTAAGCGGTTAACGGCGCCGCGGCCTTTTACGGCGCCGTTAACCCCTTAGCGCCAGGGTCGTAATGGCCCCCAACGCCTTTGGCAGAAATTCCAAGATTGGAAGTGCCCTAATGAAATCCTGGCGCCAATACATGCTCTACACTTCAAAACCTCCATGAGAGTGCGATTTAGCCGACAAGGTGAGCTATCGGCAGAAATACCGACCACACGTGGAGTCAAACAGGGATGTCCCCTAGCCTCTGTCTTATTCCTGGCCTATATAGGAGATTTCCAAAAGACTGAGGAGGCGATACGAGCATTCCCTCCAAAAATCGGAAACACTGCGATTTCACTGCTCCTGTATTCCGATGATCTTACATTATTTGATCAAACTCCAATCGGCATACAGCGGCAACAAAACAGTCTACTCCTGTATACAGAAGAAAACTTCATGGAAATTAATAAAGAAAAAACTAAGGTGATGATTCTCCAAAAATCCTCCAGGAAAGCAGAGGACAAAAAATGGTTTTTGGGAAAAACCAAAGTAGAGACAGTTGAAACATTCAAATACTTGGAGTTACTCTGTATAGCTCCAAATGTGAAAATGCAATGCAAGCCGAGCTAAAAGGAAAGATGAAAAAGCTAGCGGCTCAGGCTAAAGCCATTGATAGCAAATGTGGGCGGTACTCATTCATTCCAGCATTACATTTTTACAAAATGAAGGTGGTGCCAGCAGTGACGTACGGAACCGAGGCCATGCCAACCATTCCAAGGAACTTATGGCCTAAATTAGAAGCCGCCTTCTGGCGATCTGTTCTAGGGTTGCCGTGCTCGACATCTGGAGTGGCAATCAGACGCGAATTGAGTCTACTATCATTGGAAGGCACTGTAAGCTGTAACTCCATAATGCTGTACAGAAAGTGAGTGCAGAATGGTTGACAATAACCTAATCTACAAAATGATTAACAAGGAAATGGAAGGAGACAGCTGTGATGTGTTGACAAACTGGCAAAAAGAAAACAAACTTCTATTGGACTCAATTGCCTCCGAAGAAGAAGAGCTCATACGAAACCCGTGCAGAGTTCTGCGCAAAATCAAAGACCTAGATTGGGCAAAAACGACGGAAACAGCGGCCAAAAATAAACTGACGTCTCACTTACCTCACAATATAAAAAAGCTCAACAAACTCCAAAATTGCCTAAAGAAAGTCCCCAACAGGGCAGCTCGAAATCTGATTCTAAGAGCGAGACTAAACCTGCTTGAAACAAATGAAATTTTACACATTAGAGTCTGCTCTCTAACCCCAATCTGCCGCTTTTGCCAAGAGTCATCGCTCCACCCCCATGAAACGATTCCACATCTTCTGATGGTATGCTCAGGGACGCGTTCGATCAGAGTAAGACATTTAACCAACTTAGTCGGCGAGAACATCCCGACACAGGAAGAGACCTGGTGGAACAGGCTCATAGATGGTGACAGAACTAGCTGGCAAATCGCAACAGCAAAAATGCTTGAACATATCGTGAATAACTTGCTTCAGCCGAATCGATCACTGCCTGAAGATGACTTGGTCACGAATAAGTAAGGAAAAACTGTACACGTCACCGTGAAGCAGCACCCTATCAGGATTCAAATGAGACTCGACTGTAATATTGAAAAAATCTCATGTGGATTAAACAATAATAAATACCATTTTTAAAAAGTATGTATTATTCACTCGTTGCTTTATTGTCCTTCTTCTTAGTCATCGATCGGGTCTGCACACGCGGAAATTCTTCTTCTTGTCTGCTTCTGAATCAGCAGTGGTGGGGGAGGGTCTTACCTTTATAAACCTTCACGCCGTTCAGATGCAACCAAGCTCTTCTTCCCTGAACCTAAACTGCTGAAAGGGACACTTTAGCACAGAATGGGCCATTAACACGAGGTTCATGTCACTTAAGGTTAAAGTTCTTGATCAGGATCAGGTCTCCAACATATAAATTAGGTGGTGGTAATAGTTCACTTGGGTTGGTTGCCGAATGATCTTCTTCCGTGTTCCTAGACCGCCTCGCCCCCTCCCCCCGATGCTTGACTTGATCTGAAATGAAAGAAATACTGGCAGTCATCCATGTCAAATAATCGTGCATCTCATCACCTAGTGTTTTGGCTACACTCTGGGCATCGCTTCTAATTCTAGATGGAGGTGTAAGGGGCGTTCTCATGCAACACCCTGTTACTAACTCATGCAGGGTGAGTTGGTGGTCCGACCCTGGCTGATTCCAAAGGGCATATAAGGCCTGGGGTAGGCAATACAGCCATCGCTTTTTCAAAGTCAATTTAATCTTGGCGATCCTCTGTTAGGCAAAAACCTGTGCAGTTCCCTTAGGGACCACTGCAAAAGATTTAAGACTACAGGTGTTTGGCAGTAAACCCACTTGGTAGCAGTCTGTACCACACAGATTCACAGGTAGCTGTGGCTGAGCAGTCAGACTTCCCTCAAGAAGAGTTAGGCAGTATACAGAGCATACAAAATAGGTACAGAAATACAGTAGCCCAAGCAAACACTGACCAGAGCTTGGGTGTAAAAGTATATAATTATTTATTTAACACACACTTATAAAACACACTAGCACTAAATTGGTAAGATAAGTTTAAAACACAATCACTATTATCATATGTACATCCCTGATTACTTGTTGGACAAGTCTTAGTTAACACCACTTATTTCCAGACAGAGGTGAGCGCTTAACGTTCGATGGCACTCCAACAAGTTAAATAAAAAGGGAGGGAAAAGCAGAATTATGGAAGCATACACACTAAACACTTTTTAAAGAACCACAGCAAGTTAGGAAGGCACCGTCTACTGGTGAGCAAGGAAGTTTAGGGGCCAGGCCCACTTTCAAGGGAGCCAGGCGGAAGATGCCCAAGATCAGACAGTTACACAGAGTCTTCAAAGTTTGTGGCGGTAGTTCGAAAAAGGTTTAGTTCATTGCAGGAAAGTTAGCTAAGGTGTCCCAGGCTAACCCAGGTTCGAGAGACGAGGATTTAATACACCCCGTTCAAACGGTTGCAAGGGAAGCCAAGCGGAACACGGTACCTTAAATGGAGAGGATCCTCCAGTGGGGGCAGTTGTTCCTGGCAGCGGGTGCAAGTCACAGCGTCGTCCAGAGGAGGAGAAGATCTCGTCGGGGAGGAAAGAATAAGGTCGTTGTACTGCCAGGGAAGAAACCAGCCGCAGAGTTCTCCGGTACAAAGGTACTACCCTTTTGGTTCGCGGTAGTGGTGAAAACGTGGTATCCCGGTTGCCGGGGTGCTTGGTACAGGCAAGGCGGCCACGAGATGCTCCAGGAAGGCGAAAAGAAGGTAGACTGGTTATCCCCACCAGTCGAAGGAAGAAGACTCTCCGGGCTGGAGATCTCCTCTGTCGTTGGGAAAAGTGGTGAGACCGTTCAGCAGGGCTCCACCGGTGGTGTCGTCGTTGCAGGCCGGCTCAGCTTCTCCCTCCTCGGATTCCTAGGTCCTGTGGCGACTTCTGAAGTTCCAGTCCCCAAAGCCCTGCTTTTATGCAGCACACCCCCATTCACTCAGCCTAGCTGTCATTCAAACATGCTAAGTGGTGAGCCGGCCGGCTCACCACTTGGGCCAATCACACAAGAGTGCGACTTGAGTTACCAAGGTAACTCAGTCCAGGGTGCCTAAACCCCCTCCCACGCCCCCTGTGGTACCCAGACAGAGTGGCACCACTTTTGGAGGCTTCTGTGGAGAAGCCCGCCAAAAGGTGGAACAAAGGGCTCGACTTGGGTTGGAGCCACAGAAGCTAACACAAACACCATTTTAGAATCGAGTTCTGGCAAAAAATACCAACCGGCGAATTAATATTAAATAAATAAACCAGCGGTATGTTCGAGGCTATAAGAATTAAATAATTAAAGTTGCTAGCCTCGAACAATGGAAAATCCCATAGAGCTATATACGCGGTCGAATATAAAAAGTAGTATCCACTGCAACCAGCCAAAACTCGATCAGGGGGGACGGAGACGTGCCCCCTCGAACAACAGACCCCGGGGCAATCGAATTGCCCCAACCAGTACGTCCACAATATGATGGTTTGTACTGGTTTCTGTTCATAATTTGGGACTAGCAAAGCCAATGGTGACTTTACATGCCCTGGGAGACAGTAGTCAGTCCCAGGGTATGGAGTCTACGTTGGGGGGTCGCTACGACACCCCTGGGTTACGGCACGGAGGGTGCTGTGTAACCCACATCAAAAAAACACGAGACCCTATGGAGTAAAAGACCCCATAGCCCATAAAACACAAGGAAAGTTAAAGGAACACCTCAAATCATGCCTAAGAGTGGGAGCAAAAGAATCTCACTCTTAGCAGGAGAGAAAAAAATAAACCCCAAAAATCCAGCAAAGCTGCGGGGGGACTCACTATGTTTGGGAAATTAGCCTTACAGAGAATTCTCCCTAACACTACCCACCCCCCCCCCCAGACTAAGGGACAGGAGGATTTAATCCTCTCCTGGATGAACCTCATACCTCTAGTCGATGACATACATCCTAGAGAGTCCATCAGCATTTTGATGGTGACACCCTGACTTATGTTCAGTGGTAGAGTCAAAGGTTTTCCTTTGTAAGCTATATGACCTTCAAACCCTTTGAGGAACATCAGTATTTTTAAAGTTATAGGGGATCTGGTTGACCAGTCCCTCAGAAGTTGGTACAACTTCTGAATCTGTGATAGGCTTTTTTAAAGGGTCCTTATAAAGGATTCCCTTAGATCTAGAGGGGCCTCCAGAGGTCCTCACCACCTCTCTGTTGTGAGAAGGTTGGGTTTTAGGCCTCTTGGTTGGAGAGGATGGAGATAAGCAAGGTTTACCAGTTCTCTTAGGCCTAGTTAGGGTTCCAGTAGGTCGATCCACCTCTTCCTCAGAAGCAGGGGGAGTCACAGACTCTATAACTGGGGGAACAATGATGGAGCTTGGTTGGGGCTCCCATTTCCCTAACATGTTAGCCTGAAATTTGCCTGGGTCAGAGGCCAACTTCCCAACACCAGGCCTAGGAGTGGGGTTCTCAGTAGAGGTTCCCACAGGCTTAGAGTGGTTCCTTAAGGTGGCCTCTCTAGCCAATTGGGTTTGGTTCTGGGTCTCCATACTGAGAGGCCTGGGGGTACTGGATACTACTCCTAGAGTTCTTAGATCATTCCCCAACAGGACTCTCCCAGGCACCTCAGTCTGAACACTGACAGGAATCTTTTTTTTAATTTTTTTTAATTTGTATTTAGTTCAGTTACAAAGAAAAATTACTTTGTAGAACCTTTACAAAATCAGTTACAAAAAATAAGAATAAAATATTTACATTTCAATTATCATTTAAATTCATATTTCAACATAAAACTTTACATCATATTGTTCACAGGTTACAAAAATGGAGAATATTGTGTCATACACTATATATCCTCCAAGTCTTAAAATGTAAGCAATTCTTTTTCGATATGCTTACACAGGCTGACCAATTCAAATATGATCGGTTTGTGGGTGCCTTGCATCATGCGTGTCCATAGAAATTGCAAGCAATCTTCAAAATCTGTATTCACAAATTTCGAGAACCGATTAGTCCTCATTAAACTAAAATGTGGACATTCTAGTATAAGATGTTTCATTGTCTCAATCGGTTCCTTGCACTATGGAAAGCGACACTTCATTACCTTGGGTTCCCCAGTTTTAGCCCAATTAGCAATACGTTCTCTTGTATAGTATAGATTTAACCTGTACCTAATATAGGCTTGTCGGGTATGGTTGCATGGAAATAAAACCACATGGTCATATCGGGGCATACGTCGTTTTAAGAACGCACCATACTCCCTGTACATGTGATATGTTGATATATTATCGATTGTGTTCCTCCAATCTTGTTAAAAAGTTTCTTTTTTGCAAAAGCAGGACGTTGGTATAAGTCTTCTATGGTAATACCTAAGGAGTTCAAGATATGTTGCATGTTGCTATTGTATTCATTAAAGGAAGCAGAAGAGGAGGACTTCAGCATGTTGGTCAAATCACCGTACAAGAAGTTTTTGGGTGCAAAATGAATCTTAACGTAGCCTGATATTTGACGCCATTTCCAGCGTGTGGATAGTGCAACCAACCCGAGCTCGTGACGTATCACTGCGTTTGGTATATTCAAGGGGAAGGTGCATGACAGATTTTATCAATGATCCTTGCGTGGTATTCAAAATTGCAGTAACATCTTTTAGACACATGTCAATGGAGTATAAGATGACCGATTCAATTTTTAGTGTCAAAAAGTCAATCAATGGAATTAGTGAAAATTTGCAATATTTTGCGTAGACCATTTTTAGTTGAGATAATAAAGGCCACGACTTATTTTTGATTAAGTCTGTCCAAGCTTTTAATGAGTTTTGATCTGTCAGGTTATAGCCGAGATATATTGCACTACAGGTACATGGGATTTGAGTTTTCATAATTTCCCATTTGTATCCCTTACTATTTTGTTTAGTACCAAATTTTAAAATGGCTGTTTTTGCAGGGTTTGGAGTGAGGTTATGAGCAACTGCAAAATCTTGAAAAAGCAAAAGCTTAATTTGCAATCCAGCAGGCGTAGGATCAAAGACTATGATGTGGTCTGCGAACGCAATCCATTTAAGTCTTAAAGCACCAACTTTAACTTAGAATAAATTACTGTGATCCCACTCCTTGTCAAGACCAGAAAGGTAAAGATTAAAGAAAGTTGCGGCTAAATTGCACCCTTGTTTAAGACCAATGGATGTGGTGATGGGATCGGTTGTTCTACCATCTGCAGAGATTTTTATTTTATACGAGGTGTTTGTATGTAATTGAATAAACCAATATAGTAATACTGTAGGAATTCCCATTGATCTCAATTTATTCCATAATAGGTTTCGTACAACGTTATCTAAAGCTGATGTCATGTCTATCGTAGCCATATATACGGATTGAGAGTTCTTGCCTTTTGTGCCTGCGACAAGATGAGACATGACAGCAGCGTTGAGCGAGGTACTCATTCCTTTCCTAAAACCTGTTTGGTATTTAGAATAAAGGTTGTTCTCTTCAATATATTTTTCAAGGTCGTGCAGGAGAAGAATGGCAAAATGTTTCGCATCTGTGTCAATCAATGAGATAGGTCTATAGTTCTGTGGAAGAGAAGGATCGCCCTTTTTGAATAGTGGGACAATATTCGCTGTTGTCCAAGAAGGAGGAATTTGACCAGTACTAATGATTGAGTCAAATTTAGGTTTCAAGATTTCTATCCAAAACTCAGGATCAGCTTTATAGAGGCAGGGAGGAATCCCATCGAGGCCTGCTGATTTAGAATAAGATGTTTTCGATATTGCCCATTTATGATCATCATGTGTCCATTTCAATCGGGCGATCCTGCTATAACACAATTGTACATTTGGCACAGGTTCAAATCTCAAAGGGATGCAAAATTTAGCTCATATATAATCATAACATACTCTTTCAGATATACAAGAGAGGGTAATCAGGGGAGTTCTTTTATCATCCTTTTTGATTGTGCGCCATATAGTTG
This sequence comes from Ambystoma mexicanum, assembly GCF_040938575.1. Classification (NCBI taxonomy): domain Eukaryota; kingdom Metazoa; phylum Chordata; class Amphibia; order Caudata; family Ambystomatidae; genus Ambystoma; species Ambystoma mexicanum. The sequence continues at coordinate 927,326,612 of NC_090931.1, read as the reverse complement.
TAGTGTCATGCATAGTTATGGCTCTTATTAGATCACAGTTCTCTCTGTTGTATTTCAGTATGCGAGCGTGTTTCAGGTTCCTCTTGTATTCTTTCAGAATTTGTGCCTGGATAAACCTGAAGTGGTCTACTCCCAAACCCAATGTTTTGAGTTGTCTTATTACTTTGTTTTTTTCACGTTTTAGGATCTTACAGGTGGAGTCAAATGGATGAGGATGAGCACTCTCCGTATACTTTTTACTGAATATGGATAGGGCTTTCTTTATCACCTCAGAATAACCATTTATCCTTAAGAATTCAGGGTTATTGTCAGAAAGTCGAGATGATTGTATTTGTTGAAATACATAGTTAACAAATTGCTGACATAAACTTTGATTCCATCTGATGGAAATTAGGGGACGGTCAATCTCTACTAAAGAGAGTGTGGGATCGATAACCAAAGGCCTGCATTCCCATTTCAAAATGCAATTTATACGTGCATGATCACTGGTTAGGATACGGCTACAATGCGTAGATGTTGTAATAGTAGATCGAGTTCGAGTAACAAAAATGAAGTCAATTGTCAAAGATTTGGAACCACGGGACCATGTAATCTGGGACTTCACCTCATTACTTGCAACTATGTCCATATCCCAATTTTCCAGTAGCTCCCTGAATTGCGAACCCCTTCCCCGGGAAAGATAAGAGGGCTTATCTAGTCCACATTCACTCAGTTCTCTACAGTCGCAATTGAAGTCACGGCCAATGATAATTTCTAATGGTTGTATTTACTGGATATATTCTCTAAACATTCATCCAATTCATCAAGCATCGTTTCAATCAAGGATGTGGCGGGGTTCGAGTATAAGGAGATAATTTAGATTGAAGGGAGCGTTTTTGACGAAAATTCTGTACAAGTACACCCAATAGGTTTGCAGATTCCCATACCCACTTTGACTGGAGATTGACCGAATTATTTATAGCAATTACCAGGCCACCGCTGGGCCGACCTAAAAAAGGTCTCGTTGCAACCTTGCAATACGTGGTAAACCCTGGGATGGTAAATTTGGTCAGTTTCATGGTCTCCTGTAATATGAGAATCGTTGGTTGTTTTTTGGGAGTTAAAGAAGCATTCCATCCAATGAAGTTAGCATAACCACAGGTATTCCATGAAAGTATCTTATGTGAGCTATGTTGTGCAAGCTATGAGGTGGTCGATGACATTTTAGATCCTAAAATAGCAGTGAGCATTGGTTCAAGCCAAGGGATATCCTTTGTTATGGCTATATGCGCTAGGAGTGTGTGGAAGTCACCATCAATGCTACCCTTGGTTTGTTGAGCACTAGTTACGCTTGCTGCTTTTGCAGTGACAGCTGGGTCATTATAGGCAAGGAAATTGTTGGCTTGCGATTCTAGTTCGTGGGTGGTTAGATTTAGCCCATGGTTTTTAATCTCTTCACGATTAAACCATATAAATTTCAATATTGTTTCAGAGCTCAGGTAGCATACTGCTCTACAGTTGTCAGTCTGTGAAATCGAGACTCTAAGGATGTCCTCTGATTTAACCATTTTGAGTTGAGGTATGCGAGAAAAAAGCGACAAAATAAAAGATCGATTAATCCGCTTCCCTGCAGTCGAATCCCTATTGCCTTCGAGCCCCACAAGATGAAGTTTGTTCACGACTTCAGGTGAGCGCTCGGGGTATTTCAATTCGCTTTGCACAGGAGGGGGAAATTCACTTTTCAACATCTGGAATGCAGATGTAGATGTTGCTTTACTCGAGGTTTCATCATACAAGTCGTTGATATGTATGGCTTTTCTCAAGATGTCTAGGATTTCATGGGGGACTTTCACAGAACTTTTTGGTTCAATACATGGAGGAGGTAATACTTCTTCCTGGGCCTTCGTCGACACCACTGTCTGAAGCGACTTCATAAGTGTTTCAATACTTAGTGTACCTTCCTCTATAGCTTTTTTAAAGGTGTCAAGAGAGTCCTGACGACTATTCATAAGATCAATAGAGTAGATTTTAGGAACTTCTCTGCTCAAAGCAGGACTGTGTATGGATATGCGAGCAGGAGCAAAGATGGCCTTTTCCTCCTCTTTGTGGGTGGTAGTATCACTTTTTAATGGAATAGGTTGTACAGTGTCCGACACCTTGTCAGATACCATAAATTTGTCGTTCTTAGTGATGCGCTCTGTCAGTTTATCCCCTTGTTGGCTCTGAACTGTCTCTAACACTGAAACCTTTCCTTTGCCATTGATCATATTTGAAAACTTATTGTTATTAGTTGTGTTTTTCACAACAGGGATCTCTGCACAGCTTGAGTGCTCAGTGCAAACGGCACTATAGGATTTTCTTAGATCTGGTTGTCTAGGAGAGTTACTGATTGAATCATCGTTAGGAGTCTGTTGTTCAAATAAAATATCCTTTCTGGTTGTACAGCTTCTTCCTGAAATCGGAAAGTAGCTGTTTAGATTGGATTTCAGATGTGAAAGAGGTGTTGCTTCGGTCATATTGAGATCTGATCTTTTTTTCGGAATTAGTTCAATCAATCTCTTTTTGGATGGTAGTTTGGACTTAATGGAAGGAGTTGGGATTAATGCTTCCTGCCTTTCTTTTGAAAGTTGTTGGAGGTCAATACTCTGTTCATCAGAAATTGCTATCACCATTTCATGTTCAGCATTCTGAGAAGATTCAGGTCTGGGTTGAATAGTGTTATTAGCAAAGTCTTTATCAGCGTTTTTCTCCATGAATTCTTTTCTCCTCTTAACATTCCTTTTCATTGCTCTGAGGTGCAATTTTTTTGCACGACGAGACATAAACATGGATTTCTTTGCAGAGCTAGAGGATTCATGTTCTTTCACCTGTTGCTCGTCCAGAGCCCTCAACAAGGTAGAGGGACTGTCTGGGCAGTCAGCGATCGGGACTAGTTTGGTCAGTTGAGAGGAGATAGAAGAATTAATTGCTTCAATTAAGACTTTAAGTTCTTTTAATTCAGATGTGCAATTACAAGATGGGGAGAGAGAGGAAATGCTTGAAGGTAATGGGGGGTCAGTAGTTGCCTCATGGCCAATTTGAGTAGCTTTTTCAAAGTGGTCCCAAGCAGGTTGAGATTGATTGTTGTTAATAGCACGTAAGGTATCTGCCGCAATAATAAAGCCTTCTATCTTGTCCATTTTGGAACATAGGTGATGTAAAGTGCCTTTTATCTCTTTCAATTCAGGATGGGTGAGATCATGCCCCTTATCTAGTAAATCAAGTATTTTGATAATTACAGGAAAGGTATGTGGAGAGCGCGTTTCGTTGAAAGGGTCTTATGGGGATATCTGCAATGTCAGGTGAATATGACATGCGTGGGGGTGGTAATTCACCGTTAGTATTTAGAAGGCTCTCACTTTCAGGATAATTTAAAGGATCTAGGTCACCGAGTAGTTGTAAGGAGGTCCTCTGGGAAAGTTTAGCAGGACCATATAAAAGAGGGGTTAAGGTGCCTATAGGACGAGAAACTTGATCATCAAGGGCAGCCATGTTTTTGATAAAGAGGTCATGTTGTTCACTAGTGGGACGAATAGGAAGAGACCTATCTAAGAGTTCCTGAGAGGGCATAGGTGGGGAATTATTAATATTGCTGGTGTAGTGAATATGAGTAGGACAGAAAATAGGTGATGAACTCGTTTCGCCAGCATGTATCATGACTGCAAGTGGAGACAAATTTGAGCGATTTTTAACTTCTCTACTGGTTCCTGAAGGCAGTGCGTCTAAAGCAGCAGGTTCAATGTATGCCGTGCGGCCAGGACAAACCAGTAAATCAATGCTAGAAGATGTAAGTGTTGTGATACCTAAGTCATTGCATTTGCTCCGTAAGCCTGCAGCCATCACTAGTATGGATGGATGTCGTATAAGCTTCTACAAGTAGAGGCACAGAGCAACTTTTTTGGTAAAACTAAATCACTGGGAGTCAGACAATTAATAGCAAGCAATTGTTAATTAGTCAACTAGGGGCCACGTCTAAACTATGTTGGAACACCAGTGTGGCAAGAGTAAGAGAGAAAGTCCTATTCGGGCTTTAAGGAGTACAAGTGCTATATGTGAACTTACTAAAATGTAATCTTACCAGGTGCCGTAACTTAGATCAGGCTCAAAATGACTGAACATCAGTCATAATCATTTTGTCAATCTTGGCAAAATAGCGAAACAGCAAACAGCCAACAGTACTTCTTTGTACTTCCGTGTGCGCGCGCGAGTGCACTGCACACAGTGTTTTTGAAAGAAGGAAGGGGGCGGAGCCAGAGGCGTGGTAGGGAGGGCAGACCCAATCAGGAAACAGACTGAAAATAAATGACAGGGATAGCTGTTACTATGAGGTGTTTAAGGGTGACTGCGTGCGATCGCGCTAAACGCGAGCGCACTGGTACAGCGCTAAACGTAATGCCCCTTTAACAAAGTCCACAATGTGCAATATTTACTTCCAAAGTGAAGGTCAGGCAATCGCCGTTGGCTCGGCGAAGACGTCCGTTCTCCTGCAGACTCGCTGGCCGGTAGAAGGAAAACGAATAAGTCCGAAGGCGGGGAAAGTCCAGAGAGGTCGCCTTCAACAGCCAACAGTACTTCTTTGTACTTCCGTGTGCGCGTGCGAGTGCGCTGCACACTGTGTTTTTGAAAGAAGGAAGGGGGCGGAGCCAGAGGCGTGGTAGGGAGGGCAGACCCAATCAGGAAACAGATTCCAAAGTGAAGGTCAGGCAATCGCCGTGGGCTCGGCGAAGACGTCCGCTCTCCTGTAGACTCGCTGGGCGGTAGAAGGAAATCAAATAAGTCCGAAGGCGGGGAAAGTCCTGAGAGGTCGCCTTCAACAGCCAACAGTACTTCTTTGTACTTCCGTGTGCGCCTGTCATGTCATTACACTGAATGAGGGCTGGTAGAATTGGAACCATTTGGACAGGGCCCCCAGACATCTTAGTGGGACCTTTGGGTGCCTTAGCAACATCCTCAGGACTGAAAAAGCTTTCATCCACTACTGTTCTGCTGGCCCCAGAGTCTCGCCTGGCATGAGTATCCTGGACATTGACAAGACCACTGTCCATATCATAAACTTTAGAGTTTTCTGGTATGGAGTTGTACACACTCCTATTCTGATCACTAACCAGACCCATGGACTCTACAGTTACTCTTGCTTGAAGAACCAAAGGTTCTTCAGCAAAGACTTCAAAGTGAGCACTAGCCATTTGGACTTCCTTCTCAGGAGTGAAGGCTAAGGAGACTGTGCTGATCCCTGTAGGTTTACCGTTACATCTGGGATCTCCTTTGATGTGTTCAGTTGCCCCACAGAGATAGCATGTTTCAAATGCTCTCTGGAAGGGTGGCTTGGCCTGACCTCCTTCTGGTTTGTGACCAGAAGGTACACTAGCGTGTTGTGGTTTACCCTGGGGCTTACCCTGGTTATTTTGTTGTTTTGGGCCCTCTTTGGTTTGGGAGGTATTAGAAATCTCTTGGTTCCCTTTTGGTGGCTGCTTTCCCTCATCTTTTTTGTGAGTGACCCCTGAATCCTTGTGAGTAGCCCTCTCGGCAACCCACAAGTCAGCAGCCTTAGCTAGTCTTCTAGGATCTAATTCCTTTGAATCAGCCAAGTGCTGTTTGAGCTCAGGAGAGCAGGCATCATAAATTGACTCCAACATTACAAGATTTCTCATTCTCTCATAAGTGTTCACCTTGGAACCCTTAATCCATCTCTCTAAGTTTTTCAAACACTCACTCACCCAGGTAGCCCAAGGGATACCATCATTCTTTTTGAGGGTCCTAAACCTCTTAAGGTACTGGGAAGGGGTCTTCCCAAATCTAGCTATCAAAGCTAGCTTCACACATTCATAATCCTTCCTATCCCCCTCCCCCAACTCCATTACCACATCAGTTGCAACAGGGGGGAGCCTAGAGAACAACCAGGAAAGTAACTCATTTCCTGTAATGTTCTGGAGCCCATGATTATATTCAAACAAACTCAACCAATCCAACATTTCCAACTTAGGCTCATACATACCCACCAACTCCTTAGGCATCTGGGGTCTTTTGGGACTGGAACTCCTAGAGGATTCGGAGAGAAAAGCACTTTCCACAGACAATTTTTTCATTTCTAGCTCATGGTTGAGCTCCATTTCTCTGAGCCTTAGTTCTTGGTGCCGTTGTTCTGTTTGAGCATTAATTTTTTTAAATTTTAATTCAAGCTTCATTTTTTGTAGTTCCATATATTGAGGATTAAGTGTGGGACCTGGTAAGGGTCCAGTAGGCATAGCTGGCAGGGCAAGCAGAGGCCCAGGGGAGACAACTCTAACATCTTCCGCCTCCTCTTCTGCTTCTGATTCAAAGTTATCAATACTAACATTCATATCAATATCATTGCTGTTATCTACAGTTGCTGGAGTGGTAGGTTCCTCTGAACCACCATCCAGACTTTGGTTTGCTAACAACCTTTCTATTAGCTCCATTTTCTTGCCTTTAGTCAGGAGATTATTATGCTTACAGAGAACTCTTAAACAACTAGCAGTTTTTGTAGCAAGGGACTCTTGACTATAACTTTCCATAGTTGACAGGTTTTAGAAAATACTTCTTTTAGTGCTAAGCTTTGTTGTTAGTTCCACTAAGGTATCTTTAAGCACACTAAAATGTATACTCAATACAAATCCCACCGCTGTACACCAGTGTTAGGCAGAAACCTGTGCGGTTCCCTTAGGGACCACTGCAAAAGATTTAAGACTACAGGTGTTTGGCAGTAAACCCACTTGGTAGCAGGCTGTACCACACAGATTCACTGGTAGCTGTGGCTGAGCAGTCAGACTTCCCTCAAGAAGAGTTAGGCAGTATACAGAGCATACAAAATAGGTACAGAAATACAGTAGCACAAGCAAACACTGACCAGAGCTTGGGTGTAAAAGTATATAATTATTTATTTAACACACACTTATAAAACACACTAGCACTAAATTGGTAAGATAAGTTTAAAACACAATCACTATTATCATATGTACATCCCTGATTACTTGCTGGACAAGTCTTAGTTAACACCACTTATTTCCAGACAGAGGTGAGCGCTTAGCGTTCGATGGCACTCCAACAAGTTAAATAAAAAGGGAGGGAAAAGCAGAATTATGGAAGCATACACACTAAACACTTTTTAAAGAACCACAGCAAGTTAGGAAGGCACAGTCTACTGGTGAGCAAGGAAGTTTAGGGGCCAGGCCCACTTTCAAGGGAGCCAGGCGGAAGATGCCCAAGATCAGACAGTTACACAGAGTCTTCAAAGTTTGTGGAGGTAGTTCGAAAAAGGTTTAGTTCAGTGCAGGAAAGTTAGCTAAGGTGTCCCAGGCTAACCCAGGTTCGAGAGACGAGGATTTAATACACCCCGTTCAAACGGTTGCAAGGGAAGCCACGCGGAACACAGTACCTTAAATGGAGAGGATCCTCCAGCGGGGGCAGTTGTTCCTGGCAGTGGGTGCAAGTCGCAGCGTCATCCAGAGGAGGAGAAGATCTTGTCGGGGAGGAAACATGAAGGTCGTTGCACTGCCAGGGAAGAAACCAGCCGCAGAGTTCTCCGGTACAAAGGTACTACCCTTTCGGTTCGCGGTAGTGTTGAAAACGTGGCATCCCGGTTGCCGGGGTGCTTGGCACAGGCAAGGCGGCCACGAGATGCTCCAGAAAGGCGAAAAGATCCAGAAAGGCGAAAAAAAGTAGACTGGTTATCCCCACCAGTCGAAGGAAGGGCTGGAGATCTCCTCTGTTGTTGGGAAAAGTGGTGAGACGGTTCAGCAGGGCTCCACCGGTGGTGTCGTCGTTGCAGGCCGGCTCAGCTTCTCCCTCCTCGGATTCTTAGGTCCTGTGGCGGCTTCTGAAGTTCCAGTCCCCAAAGCCCTGCTTTTATGCAGCACACCCCCATTCACTCAGCCTAGCTGTCAATCAAACATGCTAAGTGGTGAGCCGGCCGGCTCACCACTTGGGCCAATCACACAAGAGTGCGACTTGAGTTACCAAGGTAACTCAGTCCAGGGTGCCTAAACCCCCTCCCACGCCCCCTGTGGTACCCAGACAGAGTGGCACCACTTTTGGAGGCTTCTGTGGAGAAGCCCGCCAAAAAGTGGAACAAAGGGCTCGACTTGGGTTGGAGTCACAGAAGAGAACACAAACGCCATTTTAGAATCGAGTTCTGGCAAAAAATACCAACTGGCGAATTAATATTAAATAAATAAACCGGCGGTATGTTCGAGGCTATAAGAATTAAATAATTAAAGTTGGTAGCCTCGAACAATGGGAAAATCCCATAGAGCTATATTCGCGGTCGAATATAAAAAGTAGTATCCACTGCAACCAGCCAAAACTCGATCAGGGGGGACGGAGACGTGCCCCCTCGAACAACAGACCCCGGGGCAATCGAATTGCCCCAACCAGTACGTCCACAATATGATGGTTTGTACTGGTTTCTGTTCATAATTTGGGACTAGCAAAGCCAATGGTGACTTTACATGCCCTGGGAGACAGTAGTCAGTCCCAGGGTATGGAGTCTACGTTGGGGGGTCGCTACGACACCCCTGGGTTACGGCACGGAGGGTGCTGTGTAACCCACATCAAAAAAACACGAGACCCTATGGAGTAAAAGACCCCATAGCCCATAAAACACAAGGAAAGTTAAAGGAACACCTCAAATCATGCCTAAGAGTGGGAGCAAAAGAATCTCACTCTTAGCAGGAGAGAAAAAAATAAACCCCAAAAATCCAGCAAAGCTGCGGGGGGACTCACTATGTTTGGGAAATTAGCCTTACAGAGAATTCTCCCTAACACTACCCACCCCCCCCCCAGACTAAGGGACAGGAGGATTTAATCCTCTCCTGGATGAACCTCATACCTCTAGTCGATGACATACATCCTAGAGAGTCCATCAGCATTTTGATGGTGACACCCTGACTTATGTTCAGTGGTAGAGTCAAAGGTTTTCCTTTGTAAGCTATATGACCTTCAAACCCTTTGAGGAACATCAGTATTTTTAAAGTTATAGGGGATCTGGTTGACCAGTCCCTCAGAAGTTGGTACAACTTCTGAATCTGTGATAGGCTTTTTTAAAGGGTCCTTATAAAGGATTCCCTTAGATCTAGAGGGGCCTCCAGAGGTCCTCACCACCTCTCTGTTGTGAGAAGGTTGGGTTTTAGGCCTCTTGGTTGGAGAGGATGGAGATAAGCAAGGTTTACCAGTTCTCTTAGGCCTAGTTAGGGTTCCAGTAGGTCGATCCACCTCTTCCTCAGAAGCAGGGGGAGTCACAGACTCTATAACTGGGGGAACAATGATGGAGCTTGGTTGGGGCTCCCATTTCCCTAACATGTTAGCCTGAAATTTGCCTGGGTCAGAGGCCAACTTCCCAACACCAGGCCTAGGAGTGGGGTTCTCAGTAGAGGTTCCCACAGGCTTAGAGTGGTTCCTTAAGGTGGCCTCTCTAGCGAATTGGGTTTGGTTCTGGGTCTCCATACTGAGAGGCCTGGGGGTACTGGATACTACTCCTAGAGTTCTTAGATCATTCCCCAACAGGACTCTCCCAGGCACCTCAGTCTGAACACTGACAGGAATCTTTTTTTTAATTTTTTTTTATTTGTATTTAGTTCAGTTACAAAGAAAAATTACTTTGTAGAACCTTTACAAAATCAGTTACAAAAAATAAGAATAAAATATTTACATTTCAATTATCATTTAAATTCATATTTCAACATAAAACTTTACATCATATTGTTCACAGGTTACAAAAATGGAGAATATTGTGTCATACACTATATATCCTCCAAGTCTTAAAATGTAAGCAATTCTTTTTCGATATGCTTACACAGGCTGACCAATTCAAATATGATCGGTTTGTGGGTGCCTTGCATCATGCGTGTCCATAGAAATTGCAAGCAATCTTCAAAATCTGTATTCACAAATTTCGAGAACCGATTAGTCCTCATTAAACTAAAATGTGGACATTCTAGTATAAGATGTTTCATTGTCTCAATCGGTTCCTTGCACTATGGAAAGCGACACTTCATTACCTTGGGTTCCCCAGTTTTAGCCCAATTAGCAATACGTTCTCTTGTATAGTATAGATTTAACCTGTACCTAATATAGGCTTGTCGGGTATGGTTGCATGGAAATAAAACCACATGGTCATATCGGGGCATACGTCGTTTTAAGAACGCACCATACTCCCTGTACATGTGATATGTTGATATATTATCGATTGTGTTCCTCCAATCTTGTTAAAAAGTTTCTTTTTTGCAAAAGCAGGACGTTGGTATAAGTCTTCTATGGTAATACCTAAGGAGTTCAAGATATGTTGCATGTTGCTATTGTATTCATTAAAGGAAGCAGAAGAGGAGGACTTCAGCATGTTGGTCAAATCACCGTACAAGAAGTTTTTGGGTGCAAAATGAATCTTAACGTAGCCTGATATTTGACGCCATTTCCAGCGTGTGGATAGTGCAACCAACCCGAGCTCGTGACGTATCACTGCGTTTGGTATATTCAAGGGGAAGGTGCATGGCAGATTTTATCAATGATCCTTGCGTGGTATTCAAAATTGCAGTAACATCTTTTAGACACATGTCAATGGAGTATAAGATGACCGATTCAATTTTTAGTGTCAAAAAGTCAATCAATGGAATTAGTGAAAATTTGCAATATTTTGCGTAGACCATTTTTAGTTGAGATAATAAAGGCCACGACTTATTTTTGATTAAGTCTGTCCAAGCTTTTAATGAGTTTTGATCTGTCAGGTTATAGCCGAGATATATTGCACTACAGGTACATGGGATTTGAGTTTTCATAATTTCCCATTTGTATCCCTTACTATTTTGTTTAGTACCAAATTTTAAAATGGCTGTTTTTGCAGGGTTTGGAGTGAGGTTATGAGCAACTGCAAAATCTTGAAAAAGCAAAAGCTTAATTTGCAATCCAGCAGGCGTAGGATCAAAGACTATGATGTGGTCTGCGAACGCAATCCATTTAAGTCTTAAAGCACCAACTTTAACTTAGAATAAATTACTGTGATCCCACTCCTTGTCAAGACCAGAAAGGTAAAGATTAAAGAAAGTTGCGGCTAAATTGCACCCTTGTTTAAGACCAATGGATGTGGTGATGGGATCGGTTGTTCTACCATCTGCAGAGATTTTTATTTTATACGAGGTGTTTGTATGTAATTGAATAAACCAATATAGTAATACTGTAGGAATTCCCATTGATCTCAATTTATTCCATAATAGGTTTCGTACAACGTTATCTAAAGCTGATGTCATGTCTATCGTAGCCATATATACGGATTGAGAGTTCTTGCCTTTTGTGCCTGCGACAAGATGAGACATGACAGCAGCGTTGAGCGAGGTACTCATTCCTTTCCTAAAACCTGTTTGGTATTTAGAATAAAGGTTGTTCTCTTCAATATATTTTTCAAGGTCGTGCAGGAGAAGAATGGCAAAATGTTTCGCATCTGTGTCAATCAATGAGATAGGTCTATAGTTCTGTGGAAGAGAAGGATCGCCCTTTTTGAATAGTGGGACAATATTCGCTGTTGTCCAAGAAGGAGGAATTTGACCAGTACTAATGATTGAGTCAAATTTAGGTTTCAAGATTTCTATCCAAAACTCAGGATCAGCTTTATAGAGGCAGGGAGGAATCCCATCGAGGCCTGCTGATTTAGAATAAGATGTTTTCGATATTGCCCATTTATGATCATCATGTGTCCATTTCAATCGGGCGATCCTGCTATAACACAATTGTACATTTGGCACAGGTTCAAATCTCAAAGGGATGCAAAATTTAGCTCATATATAATCATAACATACTCTTTCAGATATACAAGAGAGGGTAATCAGGGGAGTTCTTTTATCATCCTTTTTGATTGTGCGCCATATAGTTGTAGTGTCATGCATAGTTATGGCTCTTATTAGATCACAGTTCTCTCTGTTGTATTTCAGTATGCGAGCGTGTTTCAGGTTCCTCTTGTATTCTTTCAGAATTTGTGCCTGGATAAACCTGAAGTGGTCTACTCCCAAACCCAATGTTTTGAGTTGTCTTATTACTTTGTTTTTTTCACGTTTTAGGATCTTACAGGTGGAGTCAAATGGATGAGGATGAGCACTCTCCGTATACTTTTTACTGAATATGGATAGGGCTTTCTTTATCACCTCAGAATAACCATTTATCCTTAAGAATTCAGGGTTATTGTCAGAAAGTCGAGATGATTGTATTTGTTGAAATACATAGTTAACAAATTGCTGACATAAACTTTGATTCCATCTGATGGAAATTAGGGGACGGTCAATCTCTACTAAAGAGAGTGTGGGATCGATAACCAAAGGCCTGCATTCCCATTTCAAAATGCAATTTATACGTGCATGATCACTGGTTAGGATACGGCTACAATGCGTAGATGTTGTAATAGTAGATCGAGTTCGAGTAACAAAAATGAAGTCAATTGTCAAAGATTTGGAACCACGGGACCATGTAATCTGGGACTTCACCTCATTACTTGCAACTATGTCCATATCCCAATTTTCCAGTAGCTCCCTGAATTGCGAACCCCTTCCCCGGGAAAGATAAGAGGGCTTATCTAGTCCACATTCACTCAGTTCTCTACAGTCGCAATTGAAGTCACGGCCAATGATAATTTCTAATGGTTGTATTTACTGGATATATTCTCTAAACATTCATCCAATTCATCAAGCATCGTTTCAATCAAGGATGTGGCGGGGTTCGAGTATAAGGAGATAATTTAGATTGAAGGGAGCGTTTTTGACGAAAATTCTGTACAAGTACACCCAATAGGTTTGCAGATTCCCATACCCACTTTGACTGGAGATTGACCGAATTATTTATAGCAATTACCAGGCCACCGCTGGGCCGACCTAAAAAAGGTCTCGTTGCAACCTTGCAATACGTGGTAAACCCTGGGATGGTAAATTTGGTCAGTTTCATGGTCTCCTGTAATATGAGAATCGTTGGTTGTTTTTTGGGAGTTAAAGAAGCATTCCATCCAATGAAGTTAGCATAACCACAGGTATTCCATGAAAGTATCTTATGTGAGCTATGTTGTGCAAGCTATGAGGTGGTCGATGACATTTTAGATCCTAAAATAGCAGTGAGCATTGGTTCAAGCCAAGGGATATCCTTTGTTATGGCTATATGCGCTAGGAGTGTGTGGAAGTCACCATCAATGCTACCCTTGGTTTGTTGAGCACTAGTTACGCTTGCTGCTTTTGCAGTGACAGCTGGGTCATTATAGGCAAGGAAATTGTTGGCTTGCGATTCTAGTTCGTGGGTGGTTAGATTTAGCCCATGGTTTTTAATCTCTTCACCATTAAACCATATAAATTTCAATATTGTTTCAGAGCTCAGGTAGCATACTGCTCTACAGTTGTCAGTCTGTGAAATCGAGACTCTAAGGATGTCCTCTGATTTAACCATTTTGAGTTGAGGTATGCGAGAAAAAAGCGACAAAATAAAAGATCGATTAATCCGCTTCCCTGCAGTCGAATCCCTATTGCCTTCGAGCCCCACAAGATGAAGTTTGTTCACGACTTCAGGTGAGCGCTCGGGGTATTTCAATTCGCTTTGCACAGGAGGGGGAAATTCACTTTTCAACATCTGGAATGCAGATGTAGATGTTGCTTTACTCGAGGTTTCATCATACAAGTCGTTGATATGTATGGCTTTTCTCAAGATGTCTAGGATTTCATGGGGGACTTTCACAGAACTTTTTGGTTCAATACATGGAGGAGGTAATACTTCTTCCTGGGCCTTCGTCGACACCACTGTCTGAAGCGACTTCATAAGTGTTTCAATACTTAGTGTACCTTCCTCTATAGCTTTTTTAAAGGTGTCAAGAGAGTCCTGACGACTATTCATAAGATCAATAGAGTAGATTTTAGGAACTTCTCTGCTCAAAGCAGGACTGTGTATGGATATGCGAGCAGGAGCAAAGATGGCCTTTTCCTCCTCTTTGTGGGTGGTAGTATCACTTTTTAATGGAATAGGTTGTACAGTGTCCGACACCTTGTCAGATACCATAAATTTGTCGTTCTTAGTGATGCGCTCTGTCAGTTTATCCCCTTGTTGGCTCTGAACTGTCTCTAACACTGAAACCTTTCCTTTGCCATTGATCATATTTGAAAACTTATTGTTATTAGTTGTGTTTTTCACAACAGGGATCTCTGCACAGCTTGAGTGCTCAGTGCAAACGGCACTATAGGATTTTCTTAGATCTGGTTGTCTAGGAGAGTTACTGATTGAATCATCGTTAGGAGTCTGTTGTTCAAATAAAATATCCTTTCTGGTTGTACAGCTTCTTCCTGAAATCGGAAAGTAGCTGTTTAGATTGGATTTCAGATGTGAAAGAGGTGTTGCTTCGGTCATATTGAGATCTGATCTTTTTTTCGGAATTAGTTCAATCAATCTCTTTTTGGATGGTAGTTTGGACTTAATGGAAGGAGTTGGGATTAATGCTTCCTGCCTTTCTTTTGAAAGTTGTTGGAGGTCAATACTCTGTTCATCAGAAATTGCTATCACCATTTCATGTTCAGCATTCTGAGAAGATTCAGGTCTGGGTTGAATAGTGTTATTAGCAAAGTCTTTATCAGCGTTTTTCTCCATGAATTCTTTTCTCCTCTTAACATTCCTTTTCATTGCTCTGAGGTGCAATTTTTTTGCACGACGAGACATAAACATGGATTTCTTTGCAGAGCTAGAGGATTCATGTTCTTTCACCTGTTGCTCGTCCAGAGCCCTCAACAAGGTAGAGGGACTGTCTGGGCAGTCAGCGATCGGGACTAGTTTGGTCAGTTGAGAGGAGATAGAAGAATTAATTGCTTCAATTAAGACTTTAAGTTCTTTTAATTCAGATGTGCAATTACAAGATGGGGAGAGAGAGGAAATGCTTGAAGGTAATGGGGGGTCAGTAGTTGCCTCATGGCCAATTTGAGTAGCTTTTTCAAAGTGGTCCCAAGCAGGTTGAGATTGATTGTTGTTAATAGCACGTAAGGTATCTGCCGCAATAATAAAGCCTTCTATCTTGTCCATTTTGGAACATAGGTGATGTAAAGTGCCTTTTATCTCTTTCAATTCAGGATGGGTGAGATCATGCCCCTTATCTAGTAAATCAAGTATTTTGATAATTACAGGAAAGGTATGTGGAGAGCGCGTTTCGTTGAAAGGGTCTTATGGGGATATCTGCAATGTCAGGTGAATATGACATGCGTGGGGGTGGTAATTCACCGTTAGTATTTAGAAGGCTCTCACTTTCAGGATAATTTAAAGGATCTAGGTCACCGAGTAGTTGTAAGGAGGTCCTCTGGGAAAGTTTAGCAGGACCATATAAAAGAGGGGTTAAGGTGCCTATAGGACGAGAAACTTGATCATCAAGGGCAGCCATGTTTTTGATAAAGAGGTCATGTTGTTCACTAGTGGGACGAATAGGAAGAGACCTATCTAAGAGTTCCTGAGAGGGCATAGGTGGGGAATTATTAATATTGCTGGTGTAGTGAATATGAGTAGGACAGAAAATAGGTGATGAACTCGTTTCGCCAGCATGTATCATGACTGCAAGTGGAGACAAATTTGAGCGATTTTTAACTTCTCTACTGGTTCCTGAAGGCAGTGCGTCTAAAGCAGCAGGTTCAATGTATGCCGTGCGGCCAGGACAAACCAGTAAATCAATGCTAGAAGATGTAAGTGTTGTGATACCTAAGTCATTGCATTTGCTCCGTAAGCCTGCAGCCATCACTAGTATGGATGGATGTCGTATAAGCTTCTACAAGTAGAGGCACAGAGCAACTTTTTTGGTAAAACTAAATCACTGGGAGTCAGACAATTAATAGCAAGCAATTGTTAATTAGTCAACTAGGGGCCACGTCTAAACTATGTTGGAACACCAGTGTGGCAAGAGTAAGAGAGAAAGTCCTATTCGGGCTTTAAGGAGTACAAGTGCTATATGTGAACTTACTAAAATGTAATCTTACCAGGTGCCGTAACTTAGATCAGGCTCAAAATGACTGAACATCAGTCATAATCATTTTGTCAATCTTGGCAAAATAGCGAAACAGCAAACAGCCAACAGTACTTCTTTGTACTTCCGTGTGCGCGCGCGAGTGCACTGCACACAGTGTTTTTGAAAGAAGGAAGGGGGCGGAGCCAGAGGCGTGGTAGGGAGGGCAGACCCAATCAGGAAACAGACTGAAAATAAATGACAGGGATAGCTGTTACTATGAGGTGTTTAAGGGTGACTGCGTGCGATCGCGCTAAACGCGAGCGCACTGGTACAGCGCTAAACGTAATGCCCCTTTAACAAAGTCCACAATGTGCAATATTTACTTCCAAAGTGAAGGTCAGGCAATCGCCGTTGGCTCGGCGAAGACGTCCGTTCTCCTGCAGACTCGCTGGCCGGTAGAAGGAAAACGAATAAGTCCGAAGGCGGGGAAAGTCCAGAGAGGTCGCCTTCAACAGCCAACAGTACTTCTTTGTACTTCCGTGTGCGCGTGCGAGTGCGCTGCACACTGTGTTTTTGAAAGAAGGAAGGGGGCGGAGCCAGAGGCGTGGTAGGGAGGGCAGACCCAATCAGGAAACAGATTCCAAAGTGAAGGTCAGGCAATCGCCGTGGGCTCGGCGAAGACGTCCGCTCTCCTGTAGACTCGCTGGGCGGTAGAAGGAAATCAAATAAGTCCGAAGGCGGGGAAAGTCCTGAGAGGTCGCCTTCAACAGCCAACAGTACTTCTTTGTACTTCCGTGTGCGCCTGTCATGTCATTACACTGAATGAGGGCTGGTAGAATTGGAACCATTTGGACAGGGCCCCCAGACATCTTAGTGGGACCTTTGGGTGCCTTAGCAACATCCTCAGGACTGAAAAAGCTTTCATCCACTACTGTTCTGCTGGCCCCAGAGTCTCGCCTGGCATGAGTATCCTGGACATTGACAAGACCACTGTCCATATCATAAACTTTAGAGTTTTCTGGTATGGAGTTGTACACACTCCTATTCTGATCACTAACCAGACCCATGGACTCTACAGTTACTCTTGCTTGAAGAACCAAAGGTTCTTCAGCAAAGACTTCAAAGTGAGCACTAGCCATTTGGACTTCCTTCTCAGGAGTGAAGGCTAAGGAGACTGTGCTGATCCCTGTAGGTTTACCGTTACATCTGGGATCTCCTTTGATGTGTTCAGTTGCCCCACAGAGATAGCATGTTCCAAATGCTCTCTGGAAGGGTGGCTTGGCCTGACCTCCTTCTGGTTTGTGACCAGAAGGTACACTAGCGTGTTGTGGTTTACCCTGGGGCTTACCCTGGTTATTTTGTTGTTTTGGGCCCTCTTTGGTTTGGGAGGTATTAGAAATCTCTTGGTTCCCTTTTGGTGGCTGCTTTCCCTCATCTTTTTTGTGAGTGACCCCTGAATCCTTGTGAGTAGCCCTCTCGGCAACCCACAAGTCAGCAGCCTTAGCTAGTCTTCTAGGATCTAATTCCTTTGAATCAGCCAAGTGCTGTTTGAGCTCAGGAGAGCAGGCATCATAAATTGACTCCAACATTACAAGATTTCTCATTCTCTCATAAGTGTTCACCTTGGAACCCTTAATCCATCTCTCTAAGTTTTTCAAACACTCACTCACCCAGGTAGCCCAAGGGATACCATCATTCTTTTTGAGGGTCCTAAACCTCTTAAGGTACTGGGAAGGGGTCTTCCCAAATCTAGCTATCAAAGCTAGCTTCACACATTCATAATCCTTCCTATCCCCCTCC
Organism: Ambystoma mexicanum; assembly: GCF_040938575.1. Classification (NCBI taxonomy): domain Eukaryota; kingdom Metazoa; phylum Chordata; class Amphibia; order Caudata; family Ambystomatidae; genus Ambystoma; species Ambystoma mexicanum. The sequence goes on along the minus strand of NC_090931.1, from coordinate 927,308,851 downwards.
CCCAACTCCATTACCACATCAGTTGCAACAGGGGGGAGCCTAGAGAACAACCAGGAAAGTAACTCATTTCCTGTAATGTTCTGGAGCCCATGATTATATTCAAACAAACTCAACCAATCCAACATTTCCAACTTAGGCTCATACATACCCACCAACTCCTTAGGCATCTGGGGTCTTTTGGGACTGGAACTCCTAGAGGATTCGGAGAGAAAAGCACTTTCCACAGACAATTTTTTCATTTCTAGCTCATGGTTGAGCTCCATTTCTCTGAGCCTTAGTTCTTGGTGCCGTTGTTCTGTTTGAGCATTAATTTTTTTAAATTTTAATTCAAGCTTCATTTTTTGTAGTTCCATATATTGAGGATTAAGTGTGGGACCTGGTAAGGGTCCAGTAGGCATAGCTGGCAGGGCAAGCAGAGGCCCAGGGGAGACAACTCTAACATCTTCCGCCTCCTCTTCTGCTTCTGATTCAAAGTTATCAATACTAACATTCATATCAATATCATTGCTGTTATCTACAGTTGCTGGAGTGGTAGGTTCCTCTGAACCACCATCCAGACTTTGGTTTGCTAACAACCTTTCTATTAGCTCCATTTTCTTGCCTTTAGTCAGGAGATTATTATGCTTACAGAGAACTCTTAAACAACTAGCAGTTTTTGTAGCAAGGGACTCTTGACTATAACTTTCCATAGTTGACAGGTTTTAGAAAATACTTCTTTTAGTGCTAAGCTTTGTTGTTAGTTCCACTAAGGTATCTTTAAGCACACTAAAATGTATACTCAATACAAATCCCACCGCTGTACACCAGTGTTAGGCAGAAACCTGTGCGGTTCCCTTAGGGACCACTGCAAAAGATTTAAGACTACAGGTGTTTGGCAGTAAACCCACTTGGTAGCAGGCTGTACCACACAGATTCACTGGTAGCTGTGGCTGAGCAGTCAGACTTCCCTCAAGAAGAGTTAGGCAGTATACAGAGCATACAAAATAGGTACAGAAATACAGTAGCACAAGCAAACACTGACCAGAGCTTGGGTGTAAAAGTATATAATTATTTATTTAACACACACTTATAAAACACACTAGCACTAAATTGGTAAGATAAGTTTAAAACACAATCACTATTATCATATGTACATCCCTGATTACTTGCTGGACAAGTCTTAGTTAACACCACTTATTTCCAGACAGAGGTGAGCGCTTAGCGTTCGATGGCACTCCAACAAGTTAAATAAAAAGGGAGGGAAAAGCAGAATTATGGAAGCATACACACTAAACACTTTTTAAAGAACCACAGCAAGTTAGGAAGGCACAGTCTACTGGTGAGCAAGGAAGTTTAGGGGCCAGGCCCACTTTCAAGGGAGCCAGGCGGAAGATGCCCAAGATCAGACAGTTACACAGAGTCTTCAAAGTTTGTGGAGGTAGTTCGAAAAAGGTTTAGTTCAGTGCAGGAAAGTTAGCTAAGGTGTCCCAGGCTAACCCAGGTTCGAGAGACGAGGATTTAATACACCCCGTTCAAACGGTTGCAAGGGAAGCCACGCGGAACACAGTACCTTAAATGGAGAGGATCCTCCAGCGGGGGCAGTTGTTCCTGGCAGTGGGTGCAAGTCGCAGCGTCATCCAGAGGAGGAGAAGATCTTGTCGGGGAGGAAACATGAAGGTCGTTGCACTGCCAGGGAAGAAACCAGCCGCAGAGTTCTCCGGTACAAAGGTACTACCCTTTCGGTTCGCGGTAGTGTTGAAAACGTGGCATCCCGGTTGCCGGGGTGCTTGGCACAGGCAAGGCGGCCACGAGATGCTCCAGAAAGGCGAAAAGATCCAGAAAGGCGAAAAAAAGTAGACTGGTTATCCCCACCAGTCGAAGGAAGGGCTGGAGATCTCCTCTGTTGTTGGGAAAAGTGGTGAGACGGTTCAGCAGGGCTCCACCGGTGGTGTCGTCGTTGCAGGCCGGCTCAGCTTCTCCCTCCTCGGATTCTTAGGTCCTGTGGCGGCTTCTGAAGTTCCAGTCCCCAAAGCCCTGCTTTTATGCAGCACACCCCCATTCACTCAGCCTAGCTGTCAATCAAACATGCTAAGTGGTGAGCCGGCCGGCTCACCACTTGGGCCAATCACACAAGAGTGCGACTTGAGTTACCAAGGTAACTCAGTCCAGGGTGCCTAAACCCCCTCCCACGCCCCCTGTGGTACCCAGACAGAGTGGCACCACTTTTGGAGGCTTCTGTGGAGAAGCCCGCCAAAAAGTGGAACAAAGGGCTCGACTTGGGTTGGAGTCACAGAAGAGAACACAAACGCCATTTTAGAATCGAGTTCTGGCAAAAAATACCAACTGGCGAATTAATATTAAATAAATAAACCGGCGGTATGTTCGAGGCTATAAGAATTAAATAATTAAAGTTGGTAGCCTCGAACAATGGGAAAATCCCATAGAGCTATATTCGCGGTCGAATATAAAAAGTAGTATCCACTGCAACCAGCCAAAACTCGATCAGGGGGGACGGAGACGTGCCCCCTCGAACAACAGACCCCGGGGCAATCGAATTGCCCCAACCAGTACGTCCACAATATGATGGTTTGTACTGGTTTCTGTTCATAATTTGGGACTAGCAAAGCCAATGGTGACTTTACATGCCCTGGGAGACAGTAGTCAGTCCCAGGGTATGGAGTCTACGTTGGGGGGTCGCTACGACACCCCTGGGTTACGGCACGGAGGGTGCTGTGTAACCCACATCAAAAAAACACGAGACCCTATGGAGTAAAAGACCCCATAGCCCATAAAACACAAGGAAAGTTAAAGGAACACCTCAAATCATGCCTAAGAGTGGGAGCAAAAGAATCTCACTCTTAGCAGGAGAGAAAAAAATAAACCCCAAAAATCCAGCAAAGCTGCGGGGGGACTCACTATGTTTGGGAAATTAGCCTTACAGAGAATTCTCCCTAACACTACCCACCCCCCCCCCAGACTAAGGGACAGGAGGATTTAATCCTCTCCTGGATGAACCTCATACCTCTAGTCGATGACATACATCCTAGAGAGTCCATCAGCATTTTGATGGTGACACCCTGACTTATGTTCAGTGGTAGAGTCAAAGGTTTTCCTTTGTAAGCTATATGACCTTCAAACCCTTTGAGGAACATCAGTATTTTTAAAGTTATAGGGGATCTGGTTGACCAGTCCCTCAGAAGTTGGTACAACTTCTGAATCTGTGATAGGCTTTTTTAAAGGGTCCTTATAAAGGATTCCCTTAGATCTAGAGGGGCCTCCAGAGGTCCTCACCACCTCTCTGTTGTGAGAAGGTTGGGTTTTAGGCCTCTTGGTTGGAGAGGATGGAGATAAGCAAGGTTTACCAGTTCTCTTAGGCCTAGTTAGGGTTCCAGTAGGTCGATCCACCTCTTCCTCAGAAGCAGGGGGAGTCACAGACTCTATAACTGGGGGAACAATGATGGAGCTTGGTTGGGGCTCCCATTTCCCTAACATGTTAGCCTGAAATTTGCCTGGGTCAGAGGCCAACTTCCCAACACCAGGCCTAGGAGTGGGGTTCTCAGTAGAGGTTCCCACAGGCTTAGAGTGGTTCCTTAAGGTGGCCTCTCTAGCCAATTGGGTTTGGTTCTGGGTCTCCATACTGAGAGGCCTGGGGGTACTGGATACTACTCCTAGAGTTCTTAGATCATTCCCCAACAGGACTCTCCCAGGCACCTCAGTCTGAACACTGACAGGAATCTTTTTTTTAATTTTTTTTTATTTGTATTTAGTTCAGTTACAAAGAAAAATTACTTTGTAGAACCTTTACAAAATCAGTTACAAAAAATAAGAATAAAATATTTACATTTCAATTATCATTTAAATTCATATTTCAACATAAAACTTTACATCATATTGTTCACAGGTTACAAAAAGGGAGAATATTGTGTCATACACTATATATCCTCCAAGTCTTAAAATGTAAGCAATTCTTTTTCGATATGCTTACACAGGCTGACCAATTCAAATATGATCGGTTTGTGGGTGCCTTGCATCATGCGTGTCCATAGAAATTGCAAGCAATCTTCAAAATCTGTATTCACAAATTTCGAGAACCGATTAGTCCTCATTAAACTAAAATGTGGACATTCTAGTATAAGATGTTTCATTGTCTCAATCGGTTCCTTGCACTATGGAAAGCGACACTTCATTACCTTGGGTTCCCCAGTTTTAGCCCAATTAGCAATACGTTCTCTTGTATAGTATAGATTTAACCTGTACCTAATATAGGCTTGTCGGGTATGGTTGCATGGAAATAAAACCACATGGTCATATCGGGGCATACGTCGTTTTAAGAACGCACCATACTCCCTGTACATGTGATATGTTGATATATTATCGATTGTGTTCCTCCAATCTTGTTAAAAAGTTTCTTTTTTGCAAAAGCAGGACGTTGATATAAGTCTTCTATGGTAATACCTAAGGAGTTCAAGATATGTTGCATGTTGCTATTGTATTCATTAAAGGAAGCAGAAGAGGAGGACTTCAGCATGTTGGTCAAATCACCGTACAAGAAGTTTTTGGGTGCAAAATGAATCTTAACGTAGCCTGATATTTGACGCCATTTCCAGCGTGTGGATAGTGCAACCAACCCGAGCTCGTGACGTATCACTGCGTTTGGTATATTCAAGGGGAAGGTGCATGGCAGATTTTATCAATGATCCTTGCGTGGTATTCAAAATTGCAGTAACATCTTTTAGACACATGTCAATGGAGTATAAGATGACCGATTCAATTTTTAGTGTCAAAAAGTCAATCAATGGAATTAGTGAAAATTTGCAATATTTTGCGTAGACCATTTTTAGTTGAGATAATAAAGGCCACGACTTATTTTTGATTAAGTCTGTCCAAGCTTTTAATGAGTTTTGATCTGTCAGGTTATAGCCGAGATATATTGCACTACAGGTACATGGGATTTGAGTTTTCATAATTTCCCATTTGTATCCCTTACTATTTTGTTTAGTACCAAATTTTAAAATGGCTGTTTTTGCAGGGTTTGGAGTGAGGTTATGAGCAACTGCAAAATCTTGAAAAAGCAAAAGCTTAATTTGCAATCCAGCAGGCGTAGGATCAAAGACTATGATGTGGTCTGCGAACGCAATCCATTTAAGTCTTAAAGCACCAACTTTAACTTAGAATAAATTACTGTGATCCCACTCCTTGTCAAGACCAGAAAGGTAAAGATTAAAGAAAGTTGCGGCTAAATTGCACCCTTGTTTAAGACCAATGGATGTGGTGATGGGATCGGTTGTTCTACCATCTGCAGAGATTTTTATTTTATACGAGGTGTTTGTATGTAATTGAATAAACCAATATAGTAATACTGTAGGAATTCCCATTGATCTCAATTTATTCCATAATAGGTTTCGTACAACGTTATCTAAAGCTGATGTCATGTCTATCGTAGCCATATATACGGATTGAGAGTTCTTGCCTTTTGTGCCTGCGACAAGATGAGACATGACAGCAGCGTTGAGCGAGGTACTCATTCCTTTCCTAAAACCTGTTTGGTATTTAGAATAAAGGTTGTTCTCTTCAATATATTTTTCAAGGTCGTGCAGGAGAAGAATGGCAAAATGTTTCGCATCTGTGTCAATCAATGAGATAGGTCTATAGTTCTGTGGAAGAGAAGGATCGCCCTTTTTGAATAGTGGGACAATATTCGCTGTTGTCCAAGAAGGAGGAATTTGACCAGTACTAATGATTGAGTCAAATTTAGGTTTCAAGATTTCTATCCAAAACTCAGGATCAGCTTTATAGAGGCAGGGAGGAATCCCATCGAGGCCTGCTGATTTAGAATAAGATGTTTTCGATATTGCCCATTTATGATCATCATGTGTCCATTTCAATCGGGCGATCCTGCTATAACACAATTGTACATTTGGCACAGGTTCAAATCTCAAAGGGATGCAAAATTTAGCTCATATATAATCATAACATACTCTTTCAGATATACAAGAGAGGGTAATCAGGGGAGTTCTTTTATCATCCTTTTTGATTGTGCGCCATATAGTTGTAGTGTCATGCATAGTTATGGCTCTTATTAGATCACAGTTCTCTCTGTTGTATTTCAGTATGCGAGCGTGTTTCAGGTTCCTCTTGTATTCTTTCAGAATTTGTGCCTGGATAAACCTGAAGTGGTCTACTCCCAAACCCAATGTTTTGAGTTGTCTTATTACTTTGTTTTTTTCACGTTTTAGGATCTTACAGGTGGAGTCAAATGGATGAGGATGAGCACTCTCCGTATACTTTTTACTGAATATGGATAGGGCTTTCTTTATCACCTCAGAATAACCATTTATCCTTAAGAATTCAGGGTTATTGTCAGAAAGTCGAGATGATTGTATTTGTTGAAATACATAGTTAACAAATTGCTGACATAAACTTTGATTCCATCTGATGGAAATTAGGGGACGGTCAATCTCTACTAAAGAGAGTGTGGGATCGATAACCAAAGGCCTGCATTCCCATTTCAAAATGCAATTTATACGTGCATGATCACTGGTTAGGATACGGCTACAATGCGTAGATGTTGTAATAGTAGATCGAGTTCGAGTAACAAAAATGAAGTCAATTGTCAAAGATTTGGAACCACGGGACCATGTAATCTGGGACTTCACCTCATTACTTGCAACTATGTCCATATCCCAATTTTCCAGTAGCTCCCTGAATTGCGAACCCCTTCCCCGGGAAAGATAAGAGGGCTTATCTAGTCCACATTCACTCAGTTCTCTACAGTCGCAATTGAAGTCACGGCCAATGATAATTTCTAATGGTTGTATTTACTGGATATATTCTCTAAACATTCATCCAATTCATCAAGCATCGTTTCAATCAAGGATGTGGCGGGGTTCGAGTATAAGGAGATAATTTAGATTGAAGGGAGCGTTTTTGACGAAAATTCTGTACAAGTACACCCAATAGGTTTGCAGATTCCCATACCCACTTTGACTGGAGATTGACCGAATTATTTATAGCAATTACCAGGCCACCGCTGGGCCGACCTAAAAAAGGTCTCGTTGCAACCTTGCAATACGTGGTAAACCCTGGGATGGTAAATTTGGTCAGTTTCATGGTCTCCTGTAATATGAGAATCGTTGGTTGTTTTTTGGGAGTTAAAGAAGCATTCCATCCAATGAAGTTAGCATAACCACAGGTATTCCATGAAAGTATCTTATGTGAGCTATGTTGTGCAAGCTATGAGGTGGTCGATGACATTTTAGATCCTAAAATAGCAGTGAGCATTGGTTCAAGCCAAGGGATATCCTTTGTTATGGCTATATGCGCTAGGAGTGTGTGGAAGTCACCATCAATGCTACCCTTGGTTTGTTGAGCACTAGTTACGCTTGCTGCTTTTGCAGTGACAGCTGGGTCATTATAGGCAAGGAAATTGTTGGCTTGCGATTCTAGTTCGTGGGTGGTTAGATTTAGCCCATGGTTTTTAATCTCTTCACGATTAAACCATATAAATTTCAATATTGTTTCAGAGCTCAGGTAGCATACTGCTCTACAGTTGTCAGTCTGTGAAATCGAGACTCTAAGGATGTCCTCTGATTTAACCATTTTGAGTTGAGGTATGCGAGAAAAAAGCGACAAAATAAAAGATCGATTAATCCGCTTCCCTGCAGTCGAATCCCTATTGCCTTCGAGCCCCACAAGATGAAGTTTGTTCACGACTTCAGGTGAGCGCTCGGGGTATTTCAATTCGCTTTGCACAGGAGGGGGAAATTCACTTTTCAACATCTGGAATGCAGATGTAGATGTTGCTTTACTCGAGGTTTCATCATACAAGTCGTTGATATGTATGGCTTTTCTCAAGATGTCTAGGATTTCATGGGGGACTTTCACAGAACTTTTTGGTTCAATACATGGAGGAGGTAATACTTCTTCCTGGGCCTTCGTCGACACCACTGTCTGAAGCGACTTCATAAGTGTTTCAATACTTAGTGTACCTTCCTCTATAGCTTTTTTAAAGGTGTCAAGAGAGTCCTGACGACTATTCATAAGATCAATAGAGTAGATTTTAGGAACTTCTCTGCTCAAAGCAGGACTGTGTATGGATATGCGAGCAGGAGCAAAGATGGCCTTTTCCTCCTCTTTGTGGGTGGTAGTATCACTTTTTAATGGAATAGGTTGTACAGTGTCCGACACCTTGTCAGATACCATAAATTTGTCGTTCTTAGTGATGCGCTCTGTCAGTTTATCCCCTTGTTGGCTCTGAACTGTCTCTAACACTGAAACCTTTCCTTTGCCATTGATCATATTTGAAAACTTATTGTTATTAGTTGTGTTTTTCACAACAGGGATCTCTGCACAGCTTGAGTGCTCAGTGCAAACGGCACTATAGGATTTTCTTAGATCTGGTTGTCTAGGAGAGTTACTGATTGAATCATCGTTAGGAGTCTGTTGTTCAAATAAAATATCCTTTCTGGTTGTACAGCTTCTTCCTGAAATCGGAAAGTAGCTGTTTAGATTGGATTTCAGATGTGAAAGAGGTGTTGCTTCGGTCATATTGAGATCTGATCTTTTTTTCGGAATTAGTTCAATCAATCTCTTTTTGGATGGTAGTTTGGACTTAATGGAAGGAGTTGGGATTAATGCTTCCTGCCTTTCTTTTGAAAGTTGTTGGAGGTCAATACTCTGTTCATCAGAAATTGCTATCACCATTTCATGTTCAGCATTCTGAGAAGATTCAGGTCTGGGTTGAATAGTGTTATTAGCAAAGTCTTTATCAGCGTTTTTCTCCATGAATTCTTTTCTCCTCTTAACATTCCTTTTCATTGCTCTGAGGTGCAATTTTTTTGCACGACGAGACATAAACATGGATTTCTTTGCAGAGCTAGAGGATTCATGTTCTTTCACCTGTTGCTCGTCCAGAGCCCTCAACAAGGTAGAGGGACTGTCTGGGCAGTCAGCGATCGGGACTAGTTTGGTCAGTTGAGAGGAGATAGAAGAATTAATTGCTTCAATTAAGACTTTAAGTTCTTTTAATTCAGATGTGCAATTACAAGATGGGGAGAGAGAGGAAATGCTTGAAGGTAATGGGGGGTCAGTAGTTGCCTCATGGCCAATTTGAGTAGCTTTTTCAAAGTGGTCCCAAGCAGGTTGAGATTGATTGTTGTTAATAGCACGTAAGGTATCTGCCGCAATAATAAAGCCTTCTATCTTGTCCATTTTGGAACATAGGTGATGTAAAGTGCCTTTTATCTCTTTCAATTCAGGATGGGTGAGATCATGCCCCTTATCTAGTAAATCAAGTATTTTGATAATTACAGGAAAGGTATGTGGAGAGCGCGTTTCGTTGAAAGGGTCTTATGGGGATATCTGCAATGTCAGGTGAATATGACATGCGTGGGGGTGGTAATTCACCGTTAGTATTTAGAAGGCTCTCACTTTCAGGATAATTTAAAGGATCTAGGTCACCGAGTAGTTGTAAGGAGGTCCTCTGGGAAAGTTTAGCAGGACCATATAAAAGAGGGGTTAAGGTGCCTATAGCACGAGAAACTTGATCATCAAGGGCAGCCATGTTTTTGATAAAGAGGTCATGTTGTTCACTAGTGGGACGAATAGGAAGAGACCTATCTAAGAGTTCCTGAGAGGGCATAGGTGGGGAATTATTAATATTGCTGGTGTAGTGAATATGAGTAGGACAGAAAATAGGTGATGAACTCGTTTCGCCAGCATGTATCATGACTGCAAGTGGAGACAAATTTGAGCGATTTTTAACTTCTCTACTGGTTCCTGAAGGCAGTGCGTCTAAAGCAGCAGGTTCAATGTATGCCGTGCGGCCAGGACAAACCAGTAAATCAATGCTAGAAGATGTAAGTGTTGTGATACCTAAGTCATTGCATTTGCTCCGTAAGCCTGCAGCCATCACTAGTATGGATGGATGTCGTATAAGCTTCTACAAGTAGAGGCACAGAGCAACTTTTTTGGTAAAACTAAATCACTGGGAGTCAGACAATTAATAGCAAGCAATTGTTAATTAGTCAACTAGGGGCCACGTCTAAACTATGTTGGAACACCAGTGTGGCAAGAGTAAGAGAGAAAGTCCTATTCGGGCTTTAAGGAGTACAAGTGCTATATGTGAACTTACTAAAATGTAATCTTACCAGGTGCCGTAACTTAGATCAGGCTCAAAATGACTGAACATCAGTCATAATCATTTTGTCAATCTTGGCAAAATAGCGAAACAGCAAACAGCCAACAGTACTTCTTTGTACTTCCGTGTGCGCGCGCGAGTGCACTGCACACAGTGTTTTTGAAAGAAGGAAGGGGGCGGAGCCAGAGGCGTGGTAGGGAGGGCAGACCCAATCAGGAAACAGACTGAAAATAAATGACAGGGATAGCTGTTACTATGAGGTGTTTAAGGGTGACTGCGTGCGATCGCGCTAAACGCGAGCGCACTGGTACAGCGCTAAACGTAATGCCCCTTTAACAAAGTCCACAATGTGCAATATTTACTTCCAAAGTGAAGGTCAGGCAATCGCCGTTGGCTCGGCGAAGACGTCCGTTCTCCTGCAGACTCGCTGGCCGGTAGAAGGAAAACGAATAAGTCCGAAGGCGGGGAAAGTCCAGAGAGGTCGCCTTCAACAGCCAACAGTACTTCTTTGTACTTCCGTGTGCGCGTGCGAGTGCGCTGCACACTGTGTTTTTGAAAGAAGGAAGGGGGCGGAGCCAGAGGCGTGGTAGGGAGGGCAGACCCAATCAGGAAACAGATTCCAAAGTGAAGGTCAGGCAATCGCCGTGGGCTCGGCGAAGACGTCCGCTCTCCTGTAGACTCGCTGGGCGGTAGAAGGAAATCAAATAAGTCCGAAGGCGGGGAAAGTCCTGAGAGGTCGCCTTCAACAGCCAACAGTACTTCTTTGTACTTCCGTGTGCGCCTGTCATGTCATTACACTGAATGAGGGCTGGTAGAATTGGAACCATTTGGACAGGGCCCCCAGACATCTTAGTGGGACCTTTGGGTGCCTTAGCAACATCCTCAGGACTGAAAAAGCTTTCATCCACTACTGTTCTGCTGGCCCCAGAGTCTCGCCTGGCATGAGTATCCTGGACATTGACAAGACCACTGTCCATATCATAAACTTTAGAGTTTTCTGGTATGGAGTTGTACACACTCCTATTCTGATCACTAACCAGACCCATGGACTCTACAGTTACTCTTGCTTGAAGAACCAAAGGTTCTTCAGCAAAGACTTCAAAGTGAGCACTAGCCATTTGGACTTCCTTCTCAGGAGTGAAGGCTAAGGAGACTGTGCTGATCCCTGTAGGTTTACCGTTACATCTGGGATCTCCTTTGATGTGTTCAGTTGCCCCACAGAGATAGCATGTTCCAAATGCTCTCTGGAAGGGTGGCTTGGCCTGACCTCCTTCTGGTTTGTGACCAGAAGGTACACTAGCGTGTTGTGGTTTACCCTGGGGCTTACCCTGGTTATTTTGTTGTTTTGGGCCCTCTTTGGTTTGGGAGGTATTAGAAATCTCTTGGTTCCCTTTTGGTGGCTGCTTTCCCTCATCTTTTTTGTGAGTGACCCCTGAATCCTTGTGAGTAGCCCTCTCGGCAACCCACAAGTCAGCAGCCTTAGCTAGTCTTCTAGGATCTAATTCCTTTGAATCAGCCAAGTGCTGTTTGAGCTCAGGAGAGCAGGCATCATAAATTGACTCCAACATTACAAGATTTCTCATTCTCTCATAAGTGTTCACCTTGGAACCCTTAATCCATCTCTCTAAGTTTTTCAAACACTCACTCACCCAGGTAGCCCAAGGGATACCATCATTCTTTTTGAGGGTCCTAAACCTCTTAAGGTACTGGGAAGGGGTCTTCCCAAATCTAGCTATCAAAGCTAGCTTCACACATTCATAATCCTTCCTATCCCCCTCCCCCAACTCCATTACCACATCAGTTGCAACAGGGGGGAGCCTAGAGAACAACCAGGAAAGTAACTCATTTCCTGTAATGTTCTGGAGCCCATGATTATATTCAAACAAACTCAACCAATCCAACATTTCCAACTTAGGCTCATACATACCCACCAACTCCTTAGGCATCTGGGGTCTTTTGGGACTGGAACTCCTAGAGGATTCGGAGAGAAAAGCACTTTCCACAGACAATTTTTTCATTTCTAGCTCATGGTTGAGCTCCATTTCTCTGAGCCTTAGTTCTTGGTGCCGTTGTTCTGTTTGAGCATTAATTTTTTTAAATTTTAATTCAAGCTTCATTTTTTGTAGTTCCATATATTGAGGATTAAGTGTGGGACCTGGTAAGGGTCCAGTAGGCATAGCTGGCAGGGCAAGCAGAGGCCCAGGGGAGACAACTCTAACATCTTCCGCCTCCTCTTCTGCTTCTGATTCAAAGTTATCAATACTAACATTCATATCAATATCATTGCTGTTATCTACAGTTGCTGGAGTGGTAGGTTCCTCTGAACCACCATCCAGACTTTGGTTTGCTAACAACCTTTCTATTAGCTCCATTTTCTTGCCTTTAGTCAGGAGATTATTATGCTTACAGAGAACTCTTAAACAACTAGCAGTTTTTGTAGCAAGGGACTCTTGACTATAACTTTCCATAGTTGACAGGTTTTAGAAAATACTTCTTTTAGTGCTAAGCTTTGTTGTTAGTTCCACTAAGGTATCTTTAAGCACACTAAAATGTATACTCAATACAAATCCCACCGCTGTACACCAGTGTTAGGCAGAAACCTGTGCGGTTCCCTTAGGGACCACTGCAAAAGATTTAAGACTACAGGTGTTTGGCAGTAAACCCACTTGGTAGCAGGCTGTACCACACAGATTCACTGGTAGCTGTGGCTGAGCAGTCAGACTTCCCTCAAGAAGAGTTAGGCGGTATACAGAGCATACCAAATAGGTACAGAAATACAGTAGCACAAGCAAACACTGACCAGAGCTTGGGTGTAAAAGTATATAATTATTTATTTAACACACACTTATAAAACACACTAGCACTAAATTGGTAAGATAAGTTTAAAACACAATCACTATTATCATATGTACATCCCTGATTACTTGCTGGACAAGTCTTAGTTAACACCACTTATTTCCAGACAGAGGTGAGCGCTTAGCGTTCGATGGCACTCCAACAAGTTAAATAAAAAGGGAGGGAAAAGCAGAATTATGGAAGCATACACACTAAACACTTTTTAAAGAACCACAGCAAGTTAGGAAGGCACAGTCTACTGGTGAGCAAGGAAGTTTAGGGGCCAGGCCCACTTTCAAGGGAGCCAGGCGGAAGATGCCCAAGATCAGACAGTTACACAGAGTCTTCAAAGTTTGTGGAGGTAGTTCGAAAAAGGTTTAGTTCAGTGCAGGAAAGTTAGCTAAGGTGTCCCAGGCTAACCCAGGTTCGAGAGACGAGGATTTAATACACCCCGTTCAAACGGTTGCAAGGGAAGCCACGCGGAACACAGTACCTTAAATGGAGAGGATCCTCCAGCGGGGGCAGTTGTTCCTGGCAGTGGGTGCAAGTCGCAGCGTCATCCAGAGGAGGAGAAGATCTTGTCGGGGAGGAAACATGAAGGTCGTTGCACTGCCAGGGAAGAAACCAGCCGCAGAGTTCTCCGGTACAAAGGTACTACCCTTTCGGTTCGCGGTAGTGTTGAAAACGTGGCATCCCGGTTGCCGGGGTGCTTGGCACAGGCAAGGCGGCCACGAGATGCTCCAGAAAGGCGAAAAGATCCAGAAAGGCGAAAAAAAGTAGACTGGTTATCCCCACCAGTCGAAGGAAGGGCTGGAGATCTCCTCTGTTGTTGGGAAAAGTGGTGAGACGGTTCAGCAGGGCTCCACCGGTGGTGTCGTCGTTGCAGGCCGGCTCAGCTTCTCCCTCCTCGGATTCTTAGGTCCTGTGGCGGCTTCTGAAGTTCCAGTCCCCAAAGCCCTGCTTTTATGCAGCACACCCCCATTCACTCAGCCTAGCTGTCAATCAAACATGCTAAGTGGTGAGCCGGCCGGCTCACCACTTGGGCCAATCACACAAGAGTGCGACTTGAGTTACCAAGGTAACTCAGTCCAGGGTGCCTAAACCCCCTCCCACGCCCCCTGTGGTACCCAGACAGAGTGGCACCACTTTTGGAGGCTTCTGTGGAGAAGCCCGCCAAAAAGTGGAACAAAGGGCTCGACTTGGGTTGGAGTCACAGAAGAGAACACAAACGCCATTTTAGAATCGAGTTCTGGCAAAAAATACCAACCGGCGAATTAATATTAAATAAATAAACCGGCGGTATGTTCGAGGCTATAAGAATTAAATAATTAAAGTTGGTAGCCTCGAACAATGGGAAAATCCCATAGAGCTATATTCGCGGTCGAATATAAAAAGTAGTATCCACTGCAACCAGCCAAAACTCGATCAGGGGGGACGGAGACGTGCCCCCTCGAACAACAGACCCCGGGGCAATCGAATTGCCCCAACCAGTACGTCCACAATATGATGGTTTGTACTGGTTTCTGTTCATAATTTGGGACTAGCAAAGCCAATGGTGACTTTACATGCCCTGGGAGACAGTAGTCAGTCCCAGGGTATGGAGTCTACGTTGGGGGGTCGCTACGACACCCCTGGGTTACGGCACGGAGGGTGCTGTGTAACCCACATCAAAAAAACACGAGACCCTATGGAGTAAAAGACCCCATAGCCCATAAAACACAAGGAAAGTTAAAGGAACACCTCAAATCATGCCTAAGAGTGGGAGCAAAAGAATCTCACTCTTAGCAGGAGAGAAAAAATAAACCCCAAAAATCCAGCAAAGCTGCGGGGGGACTCACTATGTTTGGGAAATTAGCCTTACAGAGAATTCTCCCTAACACTACCCACCCCCCCCCCCCCAGACTAAGGGACAGGAGGATTTAATCCTCTCCTGGATGAACCTCATACCTCTAGTCGATGACATACATCCTAGAGAGTCCATCAGCATTTTGATGGTGACACCCTGACTTATGTTCAGTGGTAGAGTCAAAGGTTTTCCTTTGTAAGCTATATGACCTTCAAACCCTTTGAGGAACATCAGTATTTTTAAAGTTATAGGGGATCTGGTTGACCAGTCCCTCAGAAGTTGGTACAACTTCTGAATCTGTGATAGGCTTTTTTAAAAGGTCCTTATAAAGGATTCCCTTAGATCTAGAGGGGCCTCCAGAGGTCCTCACCACCTCTCTGTTGTGAGAAGGTTGGGTTTTAGGCCTCTTGGTTGGAGAGGATGGAGATAAGCAAGGTTTACCAGTTCTCTTAGGCCTAGTTAGGGTTCCAGTAGGTCGATCCACCTCTTCCTCAGAAGCAGGGGGAGTCACAGACTCTATAAC
Source organism: Ambystoma mexicanum (assembly GCF_040938575.1). NCBI lineage: Eukaryota > Metazoa > Chordata > Amphibia > Caudata > Ambystomatidae > Ambystoma > Ambystoma mexicanum. The sequence goes on along the minus strand of NC_090931.1, from coordinate 927,293,530 downwards.
TGGGGGAACAATGATGGAGCTTGGTTGGGGCTCCCATTTCCCTAACATGTTAGCCTGAAATTTGCCTGGGTCAGAGGCCAACTTCCCAACACCAGGCCTAGGAGTGGGGTTCTCAGTAGAGGTTCCCACAGGCTTAGAGTGGTTCCTTAAGGTGGCCTCTCTAGCCAATTGGGTTTGGTTCTGGGTCTCCATACTGAGAGGCCTGGGGGTACTGGATACTACTCCTAGAGTTCTTAGATCATTCCCCAACAGGACTCTCCCAGGCACCTCAGTCTGAACACTGACAGGAATCTTTTTTTTAATTTTTTTTTATTTGTATTTAGTTCAGTTACAAAGAAAAATTACTTTGTAGAACCTTTACAAAATCAGTTACAAAAAATAAGAATAAAATATTTACATTTCAATTATCATTTAAATTCATATTTCAACATAAAACTTTACATCATATTGTTCACAGGTTACAAAAATGGAGAATATTGTGTCATACACTATATATCCTCCAAGTCTTAAAATGTAAGCAATTCTTTTTCGATATGCTTACACAGGCTGACCAATTCAAATATGATCGGTTTGTGGGTGCCTTGCATCATGCGTGTCCATAGAAATTGCAAGCAATCTTCAAAATCTGTATTCACAAATTTCGAGAACCGATTAGTCCTCATTAAACTAAAATGTGGACATTCTAGTATAAGATGTTTCATTGTCTCAATCGGTTCCTTGCACTATGGAAAGCGACACTTCATTACCTTGGGTTCCCCAGTTTTAGCCCAATTAGCAATACGTTCTCTTGTATAGTATAGATTTAACCTGTACCTAATATAGGCTTGTCGGGTATGGTTGCATGGAAATAAAACCACATGGTCATATCGGGGCATACGTCGTTTTAAGAACGCACCATACTCCCTGTACATGTGATATGTTGATATATTATCGATTGTGTTCCTCCAATCTTGTTAAAAAGTTTCTTTTTTGCAAAAGCAGGACGTTGATATAAGTCTTCTATGGTAATACCTAAGGAGTTCAAGATATGTTGCATGTTGCTATTGTATTCATTAAAGGAAGCAGAAGAGGAGGACTTCAGCATGTTGGTCAAATCACAGTACAAGAAGTTTTTGGGTGCAAAATGAATCTTAACGTAGCCTGATATTTGACGCCATTTCCAGCGTGTGGATAGTGCAACCAACCCGAGCTCGTGACGTATCACTGCGTTTGGTATATTCAAGGGGAAGGTGCATGGCAGATTTTATCAATGATCCTTGCGTGGTATTCAAAATTGCAGTAACATCTTTTAGACACATGTCAATGGAGTATAAGATGACCGATTCAATTTTTAGTGTCAAAAAGTCAATCAATGGAATTAGTGAAAATTTGCAATATTTTGCGTAGACCATTTTTAGTTGAGATAATAAAGGCCACGACTTATTTTTGATTAAGTCTGTCCAAGCTTTTAATGAGTTTTGATCTGTCAGGTTATAGCCGAGATATATTGCACTACAGGTACATGGGATTTGAGTTTTCATAATTTCCCATTTGTATCCCTTACTATTTTGTTTAGTACCAAATTTTAAAATGGCTGTTTTTGCAGGGTTTGGAGTGAGGTTATGAGCAACTGCAAAATCTTGAAAAAGCAAAAGCTTAATTTGCAATCCAGCAGGCGTAGGATCAAAGACTATGATGTGGTCTGCGAACGCAATCCATTTAAGTCTTAAAGCACCAACTTTAACTTAGAATAAATTACTGTGATCCCACTCCTTGTCAAGACCAGAAAGGTAAAGATTAAAGAAAGTTGCGGCTAAATTGCACCCTTGTTTAAGACCAATGGATGTGGTGATGGGATCGGTTGTTCTACCATCTGCAGAGATTTTTATTTTATACGAGGTGTTTGTATGTAATTGAATAAACCAATATAGTAATACTGTAGGAATTCCCATTGATCTCAATTTATTCCATAATAGGTTTCGTACAACGTTATCTAAAGCTGATGTCATGTCTATCGTAGCCATATATACGGATTGAGAGTTCTTGCCTTTTGTGCCTGCGACAAGATGAGACATGACAGCAGCGTTGAGCGAGGTACTCATTCCTTTCCTAAAACCTGTTTGGTATTTAGAATAAAGGTTGTTCTCTTCAATATATTTTTCAAGGTCGTGCAGGAGAAGAATGGCAAAATGTTTCGCATCTGTGTCAATCAATGAGATAGGTCTATAGTTCTGTGGAAGAGAAGGATCGCCCTTTTTGAATAGTGGGACAATATTCGCTGTTGTCCAAGAAGGAGGAATTTGACCAGTACTAATGATTGAGTCAAATTTAGGTTTCAAGATTTCTATCCAAAACTCAGGATCAGCTTTATAGAGGCAGGGAGGAATCCCATCGAGGCCTGCTGATTTAGAATAAGATGTTTTCGATATTGCCCATTTATGATCATCATGTGTCCATTTCAATCGGGCGATCCTGCTATAACACAATTGTACATTTGGCACAGGTTCAAATCTCAAAGGGATGCAAAATTTAGCTCATATATAATCATAACATACTCTTTCAGATATACAAGAGAGGGTAATCAGGGGAGTTCTTTTATCATCCTTTTTGATTGTGCGCCATATAGTTGTAGTGTCATGCATAGTTATGGCTCTTATTAGATCACAGTTCTCTCTGTTGTATTTCAGTATGCGAGCGTGTTTCAGGTTCCTCTTGTATTCTTTCAGAATTTGTGCCTGGATAAACCTGAAGTGGTCTACTCCCAAACCCAATGTTTTGAGTTGTCTTATTACTTTGTTTTTTTCACGTTTTAGGATCTTACAGGTGGAGTCAAATGGATGAGGATGAGCACTCTCCGTATACTTTTTACTGAATATGGATAGGGCTTTCTTTATCACCTCAGAATAACCATTTATCCTTAAGAATTCAGGGTTATTGTCAGAAAGTCGAGATGATTGTATTTGTTGAAATACATAGTTAACAAATTGCTGACATAAACTTTGATTCCATCTGATGGAAATTAGGGGACGGTCAATCTCTACTAAAGAGAGTGTGGGATCGATAACCAAAGGCCTGCATTCCCATTTCAAAATGCAATTTATACGTGCATGATCACTGGTTAGGATACGGCTACAATGCGTAGATGTTGTAATAGTAGATCGAGTTCGAGTAACAAAAATGAAGTCAATTGTCAAAGATTTGGAACCACGGGACCATGTAATCTGGGACTTCACCTCATTACTTGCAACTATGTCCATATCCCAATTTTCCAGTAGCTCCCTGAATTGCGAACCCCTTCCCCGGGAAAGATAAGAGGGCTTATCTAGTCCACATTCACTCAGTTCTCTACAGTCGCAATTGAAGTCACGGCCAATGATAATTTCTAATGGTTGTATTTACTGGATATATTCTCTAAACATTCATCCAATTCATCAAGCATCGTTTCAATCAAGGATGTGGCGGGGTTCGAGTATAAGGAGATAATTTAGATTGAAGGGAGCGTTTTTGACGAAAATTCTGTACAAGTACACCCAATAGGTTTGCAGATTCCCATACCCACTTTGACTGGAGATTGACCGAATTATTTATAGCAATTACCAGGCCACCGCTGGGCCGACCTAAAAAAGGTCTCGTTGCAACCTTGCAATACGTGGTAAACCCTGGGATGGTAAATTTGGTCAGTTTCATGGTCTCCTGTAATATGAGAATCGTTGGTTGTTTTTTGGGAGTTAAAGAAGCATTCCATCCAATGAAGTTAGCATAACCACAGGTATTCCATGAAAGTATCTTATGTGAGCTATGTTGTGCAAGCTATGAGGTGGTCGATGACATTTTAGATCCTAAAATAGCAGTGAGCATTGGTTCAAGCCAAGGGATATCCTTTGTTATGGCTATATGCGCTAGGAGTGTGTGGAAGTCACCATCAATGCTACCCTTGGTTTGTTGAGCACTAGTTACGCTTGCTGCTTTTGCAGTGACAGCTGGGTCATTATAGGCAAGGAAATTGTTGGCTTGCGATTCTAGTTCGTGGGTGGTTAGATTTAGCCCATGGTTTTTAATCTCTTCACGATTAAACCATATAAATTTCAATATTGTTTCAGAGCTCAGGTAGCATACTGCTCTACAGTTGTCAGTCTGTGAAATCGAGACTCTAAGGATGTCCTCTGATTTAACCATTTTGAGTTGAGGTATGCGAGAAAAAAGCGACAAAATAAAAGATCGATTAATCCGCTTCCCTGCAGTCGAATCCCTATTGCCTTCGAGCCCCACAAGATGAAGTTTGTTCACGACTTCAGGTGAGCGCTCGGGGTATTTCAATTCGCTTTGCACAGGAGGGGGAAATTCACTTTTCAACATCTGGAATGCAGATGTAGATGTTGCTTTACTCGAGGTTTCATCATACAAGTCGTTGATATGTATGGCTTTTCTCAAGATGTCTAGGATTTCATGGGGGACTTTCACAGAACTTTTTGGTTCAATACATGGAGGAGGTAATACTTCTTCCTGGGCCTTCGTCGACACCACTGTCTGAAGCGACTTCATAAGTGTTTCAATACTTAGTGTACCTTCCTCTATAGCTTTTTTAAAGGTGTCAAGAGAGTCCTGACGACTATTCATAAGATCAATAGAGTAGATTTTAGGAACTTCTCTGCTCAAAGCAGGACTGTGTATGGATATGCGAGCAGGAGCAAAGATGGCCTTTTCCTCCTCTTTGTGGGTGGTAGTATCACTTTTTAATGGAATAGGTTGTACAGTGTCCGACACCTTGTCAGATACCATAAATTTGTCGTTCTTAGTGATGCGCTCTGTCAGTTTATCCCCTTGTTGGCTCTGAACTGTCTCTAACACTGAAACCTTTCCTTTGCCATTGATCATATTTGAAAACTTATTGTTATTAGTTGTGTTTTTCACAACAGGGATCTCTGCACAGCTTGAGTGCTCAGTGCAAACGGCACTATAGGATTTTCTTAGATCTGGTTGTCTAGGAGAGTTACTGATTGAATCATCGTTAGGAGTCTGTTGTTCAAATAAAATATCCTTTCTGGTTGTACAGCTTCTTCCTGAAATCGGAAAGTAGCTGTTTAGATTGGATTTCAGATGTGAAAGAGGTGTTGCTTCGGTCATATTGAGATCTGATCTTTTTTTCGGAATTAGTTCAATCAATCTCTTTTTGGATGGTAGTTTGGACTTAATGGAAGGAGTTGGGATTAATGCTTCCTGCCTTTCTTTTGAAAGTTGTTGGAGGTCAATACTCTGTTCATCAGAAATTGCTATCACCATTTCATGTTCAGCATTCTGAGAAGATTCAGGTCTGGGTTGAATAGTGTTATTAGCAAAGTCTTTATCAGCGTTTTTCTCCATGAATTCTTTTCTCCTCTTAACATTCCTTTTCATTGCTCTGAGGTGCAATTTTTTTGCACGACGAGACATAAACATGGATTTCTTTGCAGAGCTAGAGGATTCATGTTCTTTCACCTGTTGCTCGTCCAGAGCCCTCAACAAGGTAGAGGGACTGTCTGGGCAGTCAGCGATCGGGACTAGTTTGGTCAGTTGAGAGGAGATAGAAGAATTAATTGCTTCAATTAAGACTTTAAGTTCTTTTAATTCAGATGTGCAATTACAAGATGGGGAGAGAGAGGAAATGCTTGAAGGTAATGGGGGGTCAGTAGTTGCCTCATGGCCAATTTGAGTAGCTTTTTCAAAGTGGTCCCAAGCAGGTTGAGATTGATTGTTGTTAATAGCACGTAAGGTATCTGCCGCAATAATAAAGCCTTCTATCTTGTCCATTTTGGAACATAGGTGATGTAAAGTGCCTTTTATCTCTTTCAATTCAGGATGGGTGAGATCATGCCCCTTATCTAGTAAATCAAGTATTTTGATAATTACAGGAAAGGTATGTGGAGAGCGCGTTTCGTTGAAAGGGTCTTATGGGGATATCTGCAATGTCAGGTGAATATGACATGCGTGGGGGTGGTAATTCACCGTTAGTATTTAGAAGGCTCTCACTTTCAGGATAATTTAAAGGATCTAGGTCACCGAGTAGTTGTAAGGAGGTCCTCTGGGAAAGTTTAGCAGGACCATATAAAAGAGGGGTTAAGGTGCCTATAGCACGAGAAACTTGATCATCAAGGGCAGCCATGTTTTTGATAAAGAGGTCATGTTGTTCACTAGTGGGACGAATAGGAAGAGACCTATCTAAGAGTTCCTGAGAGGGCATAGGTGGGGAATTATTAATATTGCTGGTGTAGTGAATATGAGTAGGACAGAAAATAGGTGATGAACTCGTTTCGCCAGCATGTATCATGACTGCAAGTGGAGACAAATTTGAGCGATTTTTAACTTCTCTACTGGTTCCTGAAGGCAGTGCGTCTAAAGCAGCAGGTTCAATGTATGCCGTGCGGCCAGGACAAACCAGTAAATCAATGCTAGAAGATGTAAGTGTTGTGATACCTAAGTCATTGCATTTGCTCCGTAAGCCTGCAGCCATCACTAGTATGGATGGATGTCGTATAAGCTTCTACAAGTAGAGGCACAGAGCAACTTTTTTGGTAAAACTAAATCACTGGGAGTCAGACAATTAATAGCAAGCAATTGTTAATTAGTCAACTAGGGGCCACGTCTAAACTATGTTGGAACACCAGTGTGGCAAGAGTAAGAGAGAAAGTCCTATTCGGGCTTTAAGGAGTACAAGTGCTATATGTGAACTTACTAAAATGTAATCTTACCAGGTGCCGTAACTTAGATCAGGCTCAAAATGACTGAACATCAGTCATAATCATTTTGTCAATCTTGGCAAAATAGCGAAACAGCAAACAGCCAACAGTACTTCTTTGTACTTCCGTGTGCGCGCGCGAGTGCACTGCACACAGTGTTTTTGAAAGAAGGAAGGGGGCGGAGCCAGAGGCGTGGTAGGGAGGGCAGACCCAATCAGGAAACAGACTGAAAATAAATGACAGGGATAGCTGTTACTATGAGGTGTTTAAGGGTGACTGCGTGCGATCGCGCTAAACGCGAGCGCACTGGTACAGCGCTAAACGTAATGCCCCTTTAACAAAGTCCACAATGTGCAATATTTACTTCCAAAGTGAAGGTCAGGCAATCGCCGTTGGCTCGGCGAAGACGTCCGTTCTCCTGCAGACTCGCTGGCCGGTAGAAGGAAAACGAATAAGTCCGAAGGCGGGGAAAGTCCAGAGAGGTCGCCTTCAACAGCCAACAGTACTTCTTTGTACTTCCGTGTGCGCGCGCGAGTGCGCTGCACACTGTGTTTTTGAAAGAAGGAAGGGGGCGGAGCCAGAGGCGTGGTAGGGAGGGCAGACCCAATCAGGAAACAGATTCCAAAGTGAAGGTCAGGCAATCGCCGTGGGCTCGGCGAAGACGTCCGCTCTCCTGAAGACTCGCTGGGCGGTAGAAAGAAATCAAATAAGTCCGAAGGCGGGGAAAGTCCTGAGAGGTCTCCTTCAACAGCCAACAGTACTTCTTTGTACTTCCGTGTGCACGCGCGAGTGCGCTGTACACAGTGTTTTTGAAAGAATGAAGGGGGCGGAGCCAGAGGCGTGGTAGGGAGGGCAGACCCAATCAGGAAACAGATTCCAAAGTGAAGGTCAGGCAACGCCGTGGGCTCGGCGAAGATGTCCACTCTCCTGCAGACTCGCTGGGCGGTAGAAGGAAAACGAATAAGTCTGAGGGCGGGGAAAGTCCAGAGAGGTCGCCTTCAACAGCCAACAGTACTTCTTTGTACTTCCGTGTGCGCGCGTGAGTGCGCTGCACACAGTGTTTTTGAAAGAAGGAAGAGGGCGGAGCCAGAGGCGTGGTAGGGAGGGCAGACTCAATCAGGAAACAGATTCCAAAGTGAAGGTCAGGCAATCTTCGTGGGCTTGGCGAAGACGTCCGCTCTCCTGAAGACTCGCTCGGCGGTAGAAGGAAATCGAATAAGTCCAAAGGCGGGGAAAGTCCAGAGAGGTCGCCTTCAACAGCCAACAGTACTTCTTTGTACTTCCGTGTGCGCGTGCGAGTGCGCTGCACACTGTGTTTTTGAAAGAAGGAAGGGGGCGGAGCCAGAGGCGTGGTAGGGAGGGCAGACCCAATCAGGAAACAGATTCCAAAGTGAAGGTCAGGCAATCGCCGTGGGCTCGGCGAAGACGTCCGCTCTCCTGTAGACTCGCTGGGCGGTAGAAGGAAATCAAATAAGTCCGAAGGCGGGGAAAGTCCTGAGAGGTCGCCTTCAACAGCCAACAGTACTTCTTTGTACTTCCGTGTGCGCCTGTCATGTCATTACACTGAATGAGGGCTGGTAGAATTGGAACCATTTGGACAGGGCCCCCAGACATCTTAGTGGGACCTTTGGGTGCCTTAGCAACATCCTCAGGACTGAAAAAGCTTTCATCCACTACTGTTCTGCTGGCCCCAGAGTCTCGCCTGGCATGAGTATCCTGGACATTGACAAGACCACTGTCCATATCATAAACTTTAGAGTTTTCTGGTATGGAGTTGTACACACTCCTATTCTGATCACTAACCAGACCCATGGACTCTACAGTTACTCTTGCTTGAAGAACCAAAGGTTCTTCAGCAAAGACTTCAAAGTGAGCACTAGCCATTTGGACTTCCTTCTCAGGAGTGAAGGCTAAGGAGACTGTGCTGATCCCTGTAGGTTTACCGTTACATCTGGGATCTCCTTTGATGTGTTCAGTTGCCCCACAGAGATAGCATGTTCCAAATGCTCTCTGGAAGGGTGGCTTGGCCTGACCTCCTTCTGGTTTGTGACCAGAAGGTACACTAGCGTGTTGTGGTTTACCCTGGGGCTTACCCTGGTTATTTTGTTGTTTTGGGCCCTCTTTGGTTTGGGAGGTATTAGAAATCTCTTGGTTCCCTTTTGGTGGCTGCTTTCCCTCATCTTTTTTGTGAGTGACCCCTGAATCCTTGTGAGTAGCCCTCTCGGCAACCCACAAGTCAGCAGCCTTAGCTAGTCTTCTAGGATCTAATTCCTTTGAATCAGCCAAGTGCTGTTTGAGCTCAGGAGAGCAGGCATCATAAATTGACTCCAACATTACAAGATTTCTCATTCTCTCATAAGTGTTCACCTTGGAACCCTTAATCCATCTCTCTAAGTTTTTCAAACACTCACTCACCCAGGTAGCCCAAGGGATACCATCATTCTTTTTGAGGGTCCTAAACCTCTTAAGGTACTGGGAAGGGGTCTTCCCAAATCTAGCTATCAAAGCTAGCTTCACACATTCATAATCCTTCCTATCCCCCTCCCCCAACTCCATTACCACATCAGTTGCAACAGGGGGGAGCCTAGAGAACAACCAGGAAAGTAACTCATTTCCTGTAATGTTCTGGAGCCCATGATTATATTCAAACAAACTCAACCAATCCAACATTTCCAACTTAGGCTCATACATACCCACCAACTCCTTAGGCATCTGGGGTCTTTTGGGACTGGAACTCCTAGAGGATTCGGAGAGAAAAGCACTTTCCACAGACAATTTTTTCATTTCTAGCTCATGGTTGAGCTCCATTTCTCTGAGCCTTAGTTCTTGGTGCCGTTGTTCTGTTTGAGCATTAATTTTTTTAAATTTTAATTCAAGCTTCATTTTTTGTAGTTCCATATATTGAGGATTAAGTGTGGGACCTGGTAAGGGTCCAGTAGGCATAGCTGGCAGGGCAAGCAGAGGCCCAGGGGAGACAACTCTAACATCTTCCGCCTCCTCTTCTGCTTCTGATTCAAAGTTATCAATACTAACATTCATATCAATATCATTGCTGTTATCTACAGTTGCTGGAGTGGTAGGTTCCTCTGAACCACCATCCAGACTTTGGTTTGCTAACAACCTTTCTATTAGCTCCATTTTCTTGCCTTTAGTCAGGAGATTATTATGCTTACAGAGAACTCTTAAACAACTAGCAGTTTTTGTAGCAAGGGACTCTTGACTATAACTTTCCATAGTTGACAGGTTTTAGAAAATACTTCTTTTAGTGCTAAGCTTTGTTGTTAGTTCCACTAAGGTATCTTTAAGCACACTAAAATGTATACTCAATACAAATCCCACCGCTGTACACCAGTGTTAGGCAGAAACCTGTGCGGTTCCCTTAGGGACCACTGCAAAAGATTTAAGACTACAGGTGTTTGGCAGTAAACCCACTTGGTAGCAGGCTGTACCACACAGATTCACTGGTAGCTGTGGCTGAGCAGTCAGACTTCCCTCAAGAAGAGTTAGGCGGTATACAGAGCATACAAAATAGGTACAGAAATACAGTAGCACAAGCAAACACTGACCAGAGCTTGGGTGTAAAAGTATATAATTATTTATTTAACACACACTTATAAAACACACTAGCACTAAATTGGTAAGATAAGTTTAAAACACAATCACTATTATCATATGTACATCCCTGATTACTTGCTGGACAAGTCTTAGTTAACACCACTTATTTCCAGACAGAGGTGAGCGCTTAGCGTTCGATGGCACTCCAACAAGTTAAATAAAAAGGGAGGGAAAAGCAGAATTATGGAAGCATACACACTAAACACTTTTTAAAGAACCACAGCAAGTTAGGAAGGCACAGTCTACTGGTGAGCAAGGAAGTTTAGGGGCCAGGCCCACCTTCAAGGGAGCCAGGCGGAAGATGCCCAAGATCAGACAGTTACACAGAGTCTTCAAAGTTTGTGGAGGTAGTTCGAAAAAGGTTTAGTTCAGTGCAGGAAAGTTAGCTAAGGTGTCCCAGGCTAACCCAGGTTCGAGAGACGAGGATTTAATACACCCCGTTCAAACGGTTGCAAGGGAAGCCACGCGGAACACAGTACCTTAAATGGAGAGGATCCTCCAGCGGGGGCAGTTGTTCCTGGCAGTGGGTGCAAGTCGCAGCGTCATCCAGAGGAGGAGAAGATCTTGTCGGGGAGGAAACATGAAGGTCGTTGCACTGCCAGGGAAGAAACCAGCCGCAGAGTTCTCCGGTACAAAGGTACTACCCTTTCGGTTCGCGGTAGTGTTGAAAACGTGGCATCCCGGTTGCCGGGGTGCTTGGCACAGGCAAGGCGGCCACGAGATGCTCCAGAAAGGCGAAAAGATCCAGAAAGGCGAAAAAAAGTAGACTGGTTATCCCCACCAGTCGAAGGAAGGGCTGGAGATCTCCTCTGTTGTTGGGAAAAGTGGTGAGACGGTTCAGCAGGGCTCCACCGGTGGTGTCGTCGTTGCAGGCCGGCTCAGCTTCTCCCTCCTCGGATTCTTAGGTCCTGTGGCGGCTTCTGAAGTTCCAGTCCCCAAAGCCCTGCTTTTATGCAGCACACCCCCATTCACTCAGCCTAGCTGTCAATCAAACATGCTAAGTGGTGAGCCGGCCGGCTCACCACTTGGGCCAATCACACAAGAGTGCGACTTGAGTTACCAAGGTAACTCAGTCCAGGGTGCCTAAACCCCCTCCCACGCCCCCTGTGGTACCCAGACAGAGTGGCACCACTTTTGGAGGCTTCTGTGGAGAAGCCCGCCAAAAAGTGGAACAAAGGGCTCGACTTGGGTTGGAGTCACAGAAGAGAACACAAACGCCATTTTAGAATCGAGTTCTGGCAAAAAATACCAACCGGCGAATTAATATTAAATAAATAAACCGGCGGTATGTTCGAGGCTATAAGAATTAAATAATTAAAGTTGGTAGCCTCGAACAATGGGAAAATCCCATAGAGCTATATTCGCGGTCGAATATAAAAAGTAGTATCCACTGCCACCAGCCAAAACTCGATCAGGGGGGACGGAGACGTGCCCCTTCGAACAACAGACCCCGGAGCAATCGAATTGCCCCGACCAGTACGTCCACGATATGATGGTTTGTACTGGTTTCTGTTCATAATTTGGGACTAGCAAAGCCAATGGTGACTTTACATGCCCTGGGAGACAGTAGTCAGTCCCAGGGTATGGAGTCTACATTGGGGGGTCGCTACGACACCCCTTGGTTACGGCACGGAGGGTGCGGTGTAACCCACATCAAAAAAAAACATGAGACCCTATGGAGTAAAAGACCCCATAGCCCATAAAACACATGGAACGTTAAAGTAACACCTCAAATCATGCCTAAGAGTGGGAGCAAAAGAATCTCACTCTTAGCAGGAGAGAAAAAAAGAAACCCCAAAAATCCAGCAAAGCTGCGGGGGGACTCACTAGGTTTCAGAAATTAGCCTTATAGAGAATTCTCCCTAACATCCTCTCTTTGAGGAGGCCGTTGAGTCTCTCTTATATTCTGTTCGCTTGTGGGTGATACGCAGAAGAAAACTTGTACTTTATGCTTAATAAAAGCCCTATTTGTTCAAATAGCTCATTGACAAAATGTGGCCCAATATCGGATCTCAGAACTTCACACACACCCCACCTTGGAAAAACTTTGCGCACTAAAATCTTTGCTGCATAAGTGGAATCAGGGTCTGTACACAGAGCAGCTTCGATCCACCTGGAAAAGCGGCACACCACCACTAATAGATGCCGATATCCATTACTTGTCTGTAGCATATCGAAATAGTCAATATGTAAATGCTGGAACAGACCATTCGGTCAAGGTATTACTCCTCTAATTGTTCTCAGTGTAGGCCCAGCTGTAAACCTTTGACACACAATGCAATTCAACATAAACAGAGCAATGTGTTCCAATTAAATAGGATTTAACCAGTCTTCTACAATATTGGCAGCAAGACTTTCACTGTAAACAGTGCAACGTGTTCCAATAAATTAGAAATTAATCAGTCTTCTGCCATATTGCCAGCAAGACTTTCTCTAGTTACATGCACGGTGTAATGCAGCTGTACAAACACGACTTTCAATAAATGTACTGGCTTCACTGGCTTTCCAGTGTTGTCCTGTCACCATAAAGCTTCCGTGGGGGATAAAGAACACCATCTTCGTTTCGATAGTTCTTGCTCTTCCTGTGGTGTGCTTCCCTGAATCTCTATTAATTGGGTTATTGACAACATATTAATCCCCTCCTGCCAAAACATAGTTGTAGCCGACTTTTCCTTAATTTCCTCAGTGTCAAAACTCAAACATTTTGGAGAATATGCAACCCTTTTGGCGTCTATGTCTGCGGCTTCATTCCTGCCAGAGATAAAGTTTGTTAGTTTAGTATGCGCTACACATTTTACGACTGCACTCGGAGTTAAAGTGCCTTAATAAGTCTATCCAATAAGGACGCATGCTGCACTGCAGAGCCGTCTGCGTGGAGATAGCCCCTCCTTTTCCAACGTGCCAACCCTGCGTGCAAGGTTGACATCACATAGGAGTAGTCACTGTACACGTCTCTTCCTGTACTTCATGTTTCTCAAGCGCGACAGTAAGCGCTACTAATTCTGCTGCTTGTGCTGAAAAGTGAGACAGTAGTCTTGCACTCACCACTACTTCAAATTCTCCATTTAATCTGTGTCTCACTACTGCGGCTCCTGAATGTCTTTCCCCACTACTCAAATCAATTTTTGAAGAACCATCAATAAAAAGAATCTCCCCTCCCGCCAAAGCATTCTCTTTCACACAGTGTATATCATCATAAAATTCAACATAATTGGCACAGTCAAGCACATGATCACCTTTTTCTACGGGTTCAGCTATGAATGTGGCTGGGTTCACTATTTTACATCTTAAAATTGTAATCGTTGGGTTACAAATCATTACTTCATAAGCTGAAGCTCTTTGGGATGTCAATGTACCCTTGGGTTTCTCTAGAATGGCAAATATTGATATTGATATTTTATTTCGAGTGGATTGTGTCCTCCAACGTATTCCTCATCTTAGATGTATTCCATCCAGCTTTGCTGCTCTTCGGAAATTTTTTCGGCAGAGGGCGCCGTGCGTCGATGTCATCGAGTCGATGGTCCCTCGAAGGCCTCTGTCAAGGGTGACGTCATCGGGTGTATAAGTAGCACGCGCGTCACCCGTTGGCCTCAGTTCCATTTTTCCGCAGTTACATTGCTTCAGACATTCGGCGCGCCTCGAGTTCTGTCAAGAAATATAATATAACGAGAAGTAATTATGTCCTCGTCATCGACGCCGACCATGACCCCGAGATCGGGTTTTAAGAAATGCAAGTCGTGCGGCTCAAATATGTCGATCACGGACCCGCACTGCGAGTGTTTGTGGTGTCTCGGGGAAGGCCACGACATGGAGGCCTGTTCGAAGTGTCAGGGGTTGACGGTGAATGCGTTGCGGGAAAGAAGAGGAAAGCTACAGGTAGGTCGGAAGGATCGAAAAGCCTCTAGCGTCGAGTCGAGACCCCATGGGGAAAAATCTCCTCGACGCGAAAGGCATCGATCTAGATCCCGAAGCGATTCTTATCGCTGGTCGTCTTTGTCGAAAAAGTCAAAGAAACAACGCCATAGGTCTCCCTCCACCTCGTCGTCAGACGAGTCTCCGAAAATGAAATGCCCCACAAAACATTTGTCTACCGAAGAGTGGGAAGCATTCAGGGTCAAAATGATGAAGGTGTTTGAGAAGGCGAAGCCTCGGTCCGCGCCTTCTTCGGAAGCCAGCCGGGTGCATCATCGCTCCGACACTCGCGCACCCTTGAGCCCGGGTGATCGTAAAGGGAAGGATAGGGAACCTTCCAGGACGCCGAGCGATAAACGCTCGAGTCGAGTCGACCGCTCAAGGTCACCAACGCCATCCGAGACCTATCACACCTCGAAGGGGAAACCGTCGAAGGCCGCCTCGACGCCCTTGAAGCAGACCCTGTCGACGACCACTATGTCATCGACGCCTTTATCGACGCCGAAACCCTCGGCGCCAAAGGCTCCAACCAAGCCAGGGCAGCCAGAAAAAGAGAAGGAAAAAGTTAAAAAGCAGAGAGGAAGAGGAGGCGGCAGAGGCACAGGAGGCTAATGAGGAACCAGAGGGCCATGCAGAACATCAATGGCCAGCAGGCAGCACTTCCCAGACAGCCACCAATACCCTGTATCAGGCCCACACCCTGGAACCTGACCCCAAGCCAAATACACACCCTATACCGGCTTGATACGGAGACCATAACCTCAATTCTCGCCCTGCCATATGACGACTTAGCCAGCCTGATAAATATACCGACTGCAATCCCTCCCTTGCTGATGGTAGTGTCGCTACTGCATTTCCTGGCAACCGGCACCTACCAACATACCGTGGGTGAGCTGCACAGGTTGTCCCAACCCTGTTTCTCAAGCGTCCTGTTCCAGGTCTTGGATGCACTCCTACGCCATGTGGCAAACCACATTGCTCTACCCCGAACGCCTGCCTAGGTGAATGCCATCAAAGTCGCCTTCCATGCCCTGGCTGGTATGCCCTGCATCATTGGTGCTTTGGATTGCACCCATGTGGAGCTGGTGACCAGACATGCCATTGAGGTAGGGCACCGAAACCGAAAACTATACCACTCCCTAAATGCTCAGATGGTCTGTGATGCTGAACACCTCATCACCCATTGTTGTTCTCGGTTTCCGGGATCTACCCATGACTCAATGGTACTGAGGAACTCCATGCTGCCAATGTACATGGCATGGTACCTCGGAGAGCACACCTGGCTGTTGGGTGAGTAGATTGACCTATGCATGAGCTCTGTGTAGTGGGGATGGGGGGTACATGCACAGGCACCAGAACATTTGCTTAATGGAACCTAATACACACAAATTGCATCTTTGAGTTGAATGGCATGGAACACATGTATCAAATGTGCAGACGGATCACAACCAATCACAATAATTGGAAAACCAAAGAGGCATCTCAAAAGTACCACATGTACCAAAATGCTTCACACCATTAGCACAAACCCCTGCAATAAGACTGGGCACATCCCCTACCGCCTGCATCACAGACAAGTCAATTGAATGTGATCCCACTCATCACCAGCAGTGAACCCCACAGAATGTAGCCAGTATGCATACCTGTCACAAAAGCTCATACCCAAATGCATGCAACTTCAATGCAAACGAGAATGTGATACACATGAATAAATGGCAGTGATAACCAATGTACACCATGTAAACGGACACAGTATGGGCCTACGTAATAGGCATTGGAGGGTCAGAAGGCATAGACCAACATGGAAATGCATGTGAGAAGCTGTGACAGAAAAGGGACTCCAAACCACCCAGTCAACAACCCTGCATAGGGACCAAGGCAATTGTTGCCATGCCTATCAACATCCCGCCATGCACTACACAACTTTACACCAAGCCCCAATTGCAAATTACAGTGCATTTACCAAGTCAAACAGTACCCAATATGGACAATGATTGACAATCACACCTATTCTGCATCATGAGTCATCAACGAGAAACGTATCACTGCACGCATGTACCCATATCCCAAATAGATGCACATCATAATGGGCCTCATTACGAGCCCATCAGTAACCCTGCCAGTGCACCCTGCATGTTGCCGCCGGGCTCGTAGCGTTCTTCCGGCACCTTGCTTGCCAGTGCCATCGGATCATTACATTCCCAGCAGCCCAGGAAGCAAGGTGGCGGAAAAATGTACATCCCCCTTACCATGCAGTCCCATAGTACAAAATGGAAATGTGGACACAGGAGGATCGGCACTGTTGGTAACGTTGCTGGTGCTCCCGTGAGCAGACTGCCTACCGGGGCCGCAGCGCACAGCAGGGTCAAACCTCCAGGGCGCTGCAGCTGTGGCCGCCTGATTTGTAGCACCATACCAGATTAGGCCCCTGGTAGGCAGCCGCGCGCCCTTGTATCCATACCAACATAGGTACACATAGCAGCATTCAAGACCATTTCCATATATGGCTGCAGACAATGAGTGCGTAGATCAGCCTCAGATCAAATTACTGACCAACCATTTGAATTGGGATGGCATTACGTATGCCATTGCACCAGTCATTAGGGTCATCTGTGCCATTTGCTATGTCTTGTGCCTTGGTATTTGTGAAATGAGTCAATGCACACTTCCCTGACATGACAATGGCACCGCAATGATTGCATCTCCTTTCTGTCCCTCACGTGCACGTGCAGGTGACTGGATACCCCCTCATGTCATGGCTAATGACACCCGTCAGACGACTACAGAACCTGCATGAAGAGGCATACAACCGTGCACATATAAGGACACTGGGCACTATTGAGTGGACATTTGTGTTGCTTAAGGCGAAGTTCCGTTGCCTCAGCAGATCAGGTGGTGCCCTTATGTACAGCCCCATTAAGGTGGGCAAGATCGTCCTGGGCTGTGCAATGTTGCACAACATGTGTATAAGACGTAACATTCCACTGCAACATTCCACTGCCCCCGGACATGGACCCTGCTGAGGAGGATGATGGTGATGACGAGATGCCACTGAGACATCGCCCGGAGGCCATGGATGGCTGTGTTGTTCTTATCCATCACAATTTCTGAACACTTCTCACAGCCACATGGTGCAGGACTGGTGACACAAACTGCATAGCACAATAAGAAGGAAAGTCCAGTCGTGATTTGTTTGCAACACTAAGTGTATTGAAAGTCTAGTAATGTAACAGCAGGTGGCCCAAAAACACGCTGCCCAAGAATCCCCCCTCCCCAACTATCCCTCCCGGTTCCCCTTCCCCAACTAGTCAAACATAGTCCAAGAGTTCTCTGGCCATGTGACATCCATGCCATCTGGATCAGGTAGCCCTACTTGTGCCCATGCCTGCCAACATTTCCAGAATTGGGTGTCGTGCTTGACAGGCACATGGATCGCCTCCTTGGATAGCCCTGTTGCGTGCTCACGGGCGGGGTGCTGGTGGAGGCCGACTGTGTCTGCCCGCTGCCCCGTCTGTCCATGCAAGACTGTGCCATTGTCTTGCAATTGTGGACATCACGCTGTTCCCCTCATGGACCCTCCTGGCCAACAAAACCATAGCAACAGTTGACCGCCCAAGTACACAAGCAGTGCAACGTCCTGTGGCCTGTGTGCTCTCCCTCATGAGGCGGGCCTCCTTTAAGTGCTGCTGCACCAGGGCAGTGATGGTGTCCTGCCATTCCTCCATGCGTCTCAGACACCCGTCCATTTCCTTGACGCAGGGGTAGGATAATCGCTGGGGGCTGGATATGCCAATGGGGCTGAATGCATCCGGCACATCCAGGGTGTGGTCTGTCGTCTCCCATGTCAACACTGGCATCTCCTGCTGCACCCCCATCACTGGAGTCAGTGACATGGTAGATGGACTGCTGGGTTTGGGGGTTGTGACCGTCCTCATGCAATTGTCCTTGTGTGGAATCCTTACACAGGGTCCACTGCCTCTTGGACAGCAGCTTGGGTGTGCCCCACGCAAGCTGCCTGTTGGACTGTGGCAGCTGGAGTGTCCTCCACGGAAGCTGCCTGTTGCACTGTGGCAGCTGTGGCGTCTCGTCCGACTTGCACGTCTGTTGCCCCTCCACGTGTCCTATTGTCCACCGTCAGTGTCAGATGATGTGCCTGTGGATTAATGAAAGGCATGATGTCAGTGACCAGCATGGATACCAATTGGACAGTTACATGCAACATGGTGACCATGCAGGTGTGGGTATACAGTGTACGTGTACATTTTATTATGACACATTTACATGAGAACACTTATACAATGACAACTTTTTTTAATGCACTATCCAGAATTTTGCCCACATATTCTAGGACTGGAGTTAGAATATATTATTACACATGTTGTAGGATATTGGGGGGGAGGGGGCTGTTTGTTGCTTTTTCATACATTGTTTCAGCATGAACGTTTTGACATGTTGATGTGTTGCTATGAGTCATTTGTTGTGAATACATGGACCAGCAAGCGGGTATGGGGGTGCCTGCAAGGTGTGTGTGTGATGCAGTGTGCAGGTGACACTGCGCCTCATTGAGTGGTTGGCCCTATTCCGCTGGTGCATCAGGTGGGGTGTGGCTCTATCGGGTGACTGTGTCCACGTGACTGTGGATCTGCCGCCTGACTTCACGGTGCAACAGGGTAATTGGTAGTCACAGCGACACATATGTTCGGTGTGGCAGATTTGGGGAGTCCCATTGGACTCCATGGAAATGGTGAGTGTGAGACACCAGCAGCTTTGCTAGCGGTGCCAGTGCTTCCACATTTTCTTTTTACGCTGGATGGTTGGAAATTATACATCCTTTGCCTTTTGTTGGTTCGTGCATCTGTATCTGCATCTAGGATTTCAACAAGGATTGTTTGTTTCTTTGGGGGCTGCATTTGCAAAAACAATCTGATTATTTCAGTGTGTTACACAGTTGAAAAATCAAATTCAGCATATGCCACATTTTGCTTTGTAAAAAAATAAAATCCACTGCCAGTTTAGCATATGCCCAATTCATGCAAATTGCTCACATGCCAAATCACAGAATTCAGCTAAGGAAAAGTAAGCCAAAACCTACTTTGTTGACTACCCTTAAACGTTTTTATGACAAACCAATTGACAAGATTGAAAAAATGTACATGTGAAAACCATGTGATCAAGTTATATGCAAAACAAGTGTAAATCACAGTGCTAAAATAGCATTCCGTTTTATAGCGATGACAGGTAATGTGCACAAAACATAAAACAACCCAACCACCAACCAGACAATATATTACTTATGTTAACATTTTGAGAAAAGAAAGTATGGTAGTAGCGAGGGGTGTCATATTCATTATGGACGGCGACCTGCCACCTGTCTTTCCTTTATGAAGGAGGCAGTTAGATAGAGAACAGCTCACAGGATTGCTGCCTCTCCCTGAATGATTTTTCACACAACGGGTGTATTGATATGAACTGCAGGAATGTGCAAACTCCCCCCCCCCCCCCCCCCACAACACCAAAACGCCCTATACCACCAATGAACACCCAAAACCCCCCAATGAAATCCCCATACACCCCAATTAACTCCCAAAACCCCCCAATGAAATCCCCCTAATACACCCAAACACCACCAACACCATCTGATCCACTCCCATTGTTGTCCCCCACTATTTCCTGGATTTCTTGTTGTCCGGGGGCAGCATTTCTGAGTGCCTCACACTCCGTCTTGTTGGACGCACAGGGCTGGAGAGTGCAGAGGAAGTGGGTACAGAGGAAGTGGGTGTGTTGGATGGGGTGGAAGCTGTGGTGATTTGCACGGCTGGTGCGGGTTGTGGCTGCTGCATGTGCAGCAGGATAGAGGTGAGGACCTGCGTGATGGCCCCCAGACTGTCTCGCATCATCAATGCAGAGGCATTGATGGCTGCTGTGTTTGCCGCTATGGCGGCTGTGTTCGCCGCTATGGCCTGGGCAATCTCACGCCTCGTATCCTTCCCATCCGCAACATATTAACGGAGAAGGTCCAACATTGAGTCCTGTCTGGCCTCCACCCTCGCTAGCCTTGCCTCAAGGTTGGTGGTGGGAGCAGCAGTGGTAGAGAGTGCTGTGACTGGGCCTGCATTGGCAGTGCTGTCCTCAGGGATGCTGCTGAGGTCAGAATCGTGTAGCAGCGGATCCGCGCTGCTGGTGGGTGAGGGCTGATTGTGGGGTTGGGGGGTGGACATGGGGCTTGGGGAGTGTGGACATGCCACATGGGTGAGTCCATCCTCGTCCACATACTCCTCCACTGCAGTTTCTATGTTGCTCAGTGGGGCACTGGCCTCGACTTCCGCTGGTATTGCCAGCTCCGTGCTCCCGGTGTCAGGTGTTGATGTGGGGCCCTCATGTGCGGCCATGGCCTGGCCACTCGCCCTGGGCTTCGGTGTGGCCTGCGAGGTTGCCCCGGAGGTGGTCTTGCCTGTGTGAGTGGTCTTGTGCCGGGACGTGGATGCCCTTGTGGCTGTCTCCTCACTGGCATCCTCTCCATTGGTGCCTGGGGGGGTAGAAGAGATGCAGGGCATCAGTGATGGCGTTACATGCAAGATGCATCATATGGTGCTGTGGAGAATTTCATTATTCATGTATTCATTTCTTACAGGTGTGTCACACAGGGTAGGATGAAGGGGCCATTTTGGCATGTGCCATGACGTCTCAGTGCAGGGATGCTGCATGGTAGGCTGCATGCCGTTGTATTGGGGTTTGTGTTATGTATTTCATGGGCACGGTCCATGTGTGTTGGCTGTGTGTTGGTAATGGGATGGGCCTCAGCATGCATTTCAGTGTGGCAGGGTTTGGGCCTCCATCTGGACAAGGATATGTTGATGTGTGTGTTGGGACATGCATTGCCTTGCCTAGACTCTCTTCCACATCACTTGTGCTACGTCATGGTTTCCCCTACAGGGATCTGCAGGGTCACTCACCTCCATCTGCAAATGTTGCTGCACCCGTCTCCATCTCCCCAAATCCCACGATGGACTCCATCTGTATGAAGCTACTGCAAGTCTCCTTCCAGCGTGTAAGTTTTGTGGGTGAATGGGGACCCTCGCCTGTGGCCATGGCCTCCCTTCTATTGCTAGCCAGGATGTTCCGTACCCTGAGGCGGAGGTCATCCCACCTTTTTTTACAGTCCTTGACTGTCCGTGGGGTGGTGCCGACTGCTGAGACCTTGCAGGCTACCTCCTCCCAGATCTCCTTTTTGCGGTGCGGCACCTCCCTTTTCAAGTTTTGCTGGTTGATCTCCTCAGCATGGGCAGCTAGGGTGTCCGCCAGCATGTTCAGTTCTTCGTCTGAAAAATGCTTTTTGCGCAGGGGGTTGGTTTCCTGGTGGCCTTTGACATGTTGAAGGGATTGGCACTGGTCACTCCTGAACACAACTGGTGGTTTGGGAGGATTGCAATGGATTGTGTTTTTAAAGATGGCCACCAGCGTATTTCCCGTTACGACGCGATGACGTTACTTCTGGGTCGGGTATTACGAGCCTGGTATTAGCATGATGTTATTACCGGGTCGGTATTAAGGGGTTCCTCCTAGGCAGAGGCGGTATCGGCGGGTCCCGTGATGGCGCTATCGGGGAGTTGGAGGGCCTTTAGCGGCATGCCGGTATGGCCATTACCGGCATGGGGGTTTGCATGTGCTTGCGCACTCGTAATCACCCGCTATTAGCAGCGTCATACGAGCACAGACCCGCTAGTTCCTCCATGCCGGTAATGACCCCGTTTTTACCACGCTCCTAGTAACGAGGCCCAGTGTCCAAGCAATTATTGGGGACTCAGCCGTCATCAGACGATAAAGTGCTGGTAAACAGTGACTCTGCAAACGCTTTTTAGTACCTGTTCTTAAAGTCATAAATACTCTGGGCAAAAGAAACACAAATTAAGCATATCCTATTACAGTGCAGTTCAAAACAAACAATTACTGTTATTATTTGCATCGGACCACTTAGTAGGGACTCCTCTCAGCCACAATGCATTAAAACAGGCTCTAGTAATTAACATGCTGTCAGGTTTGTATTTAGACCATGGTAAATAGCCCGGAATTTGACCAGAGGGAGTGTCTTCTATTAGATGGTTTACTTAGTTATTTTTCTTTTCTGCTTAGTAGACATCTTTTAATCTGACTATTCTTTATAGACTCAATGATTTCAGTTGTAGTTATGAATGGGTCCCAGAAATAAGATTGTGCATTAATGCAGATTAGGGAACACTTAAAATAAGAGAGGCATGGTATATTCAAGCAGTTGCCCTCTATAAGTTAAGTATATAATTCAATATAGTTAAAGTGGCCCAGATTCTCAACCAGAGAAAGATAGGTTCTAACATTAACTTGTTTATGAGTAAAGCTCATACTTCCATGTGTACTGCAAAGTTTGGGGACGATTGGGGAATATGTCTTACAGGCATGGTTCGACTTAACCGAGGAGGCCACCGCAGTAAAAGATTCCAGATAGTTTTTGGAAATTGATTCGCCAAGGCCAAGTTAACTGTAAGGAACATGATGCCTAAATACTGCCATTTAAGATACTTTGGGCCTCGTCACGGGTGGGGTGCTAAGCGGGTTCCCGGCGGTAACGCTAATTGCGTCTGGTGGGAACAGCACCAGAAGGCAGGCTATCGCCCAAAGATACAGTGCATTTAGTGCTGCTACTGCCACTATTATCTCTGACGGGAAACGTGTTGCCGCCGGAACGGGAAGCACTTGAGCGGCCATTTTGGAAATCCCAATCCCCGTCATAGGAGGAGAAGTGCAGCTCGGTGCTCGACATGAAGGGAATCAAGGGTGTCAGAAGTACAGAGGCGTGTGCCGGCAGCTAGGAGACAGAAGGCAAGTCAACCCCCCCAAACATGTGCATGCAACAACATGAGCTGGGCATCATTGTGACTGTGTGTAGTGTGTGGTGGCCACTACTACAGGCACCGAGCGCAGTATCAATGTACCAGTGTACCAAGGCCACCCCTGTGAGTCAGAGCAGTGGCAAGGGCAGCCAAGGGACACATCCAAGCACCATGCAGCACACACCCATGGCGGGAGCACAGTAGTGCCTCATAGGGACCTGAAAGTGACAAGTACCATGCCACCCCCACCTCAAATATCACATATGTCGCAACGTCGGGCATGTGGCTCAGATGCATGCAAGACGAGCAACAGCTAGCCAACCAAGGTACCCTTGCCATCCCCACATGGCCAAATGAAAACCCCCTATGTGCCCCCCGCTTCCTGCACCTGTTCCCATCGTAGACAATCCACTTGCAAATGCCCCAAACCAGGCCTGTGCATCAGTCCAACAGCCCGGTGCCACACACTTCACCATGTATACATCGTCGTGCATGCCGCGGCACGTGGGAGAATGTTTTGCTGTCCTGACTTCTGCAATCACTCCTTCGCCTCTGGAGTCTTCCCATCCCCCCTCAAGCACTCCCTTGTTCACCCCCTTCTTAAGAAACCCTCCTTCGACCCCTCCTGCCCAGCTAACTATCGCCCAATCTCTATCACTCCCTTCCTGGGCAAGCTCCTGGAGAAACTGGCCATCTCCCAGCTTAATCTTCATGCTGAATCTGTTGGTAGTCTTCATGACCATCAGTCTGGCTTCAGAGCTGCCAGAAGCACGGAAACTGCTCTCCTGAACATCCGTGAGGACCTGCTCTCAAACCTTGACTCTAATACCCCTTGTGTTCTCATCTTGCTCGACCTCTCTTCTGCCTTTGACACTGTTAACCACACCATCCTGCTCAACCGTCTCTGTGATAACCTGGGTATCACTGGTCAAGCTCTGGCGTGGCTGTCCTCTTTCCTCTCCAATCGACCCTCCCAGGTCCAACTGGGTTCCTTCCTCTCTGACATCTTTTTCTCTACCTGTGGTGTCCCCCAGGGATCTAACCTCTCCCCCTGGCTGTTCAATCAGTATCTTGCACTTCTTGCTCACCGCATAGCCGCTCTCTGTCCCAACTTTCAGTGCTACGTGGATGATACCCAGCTCATTTTCAGGCTACCCTCGGCCTTCTCTTACACTTCTCTCATCTCTGACAGTCTTTCTGCTATCCAGGAATGGTGTGCCGCCAACGACCTCTGCCTTAATGCCAGGAAGACTGAGATTCTACTTATCGGCACACCCACTCCCTCCTTCCCTGCAGCTCTCTGGCCGGCCTCCCTTGGCCCTCTTCCTGCTCCTACCTGCACGGCAAAAAACCTCATGGTCATCTTCGACTCCACACTCTCCTTCTCTCCTCACATCTCTGATGTCTCTAAGAAGTCACACTACCAGCTACACCTCCTCAGAGGTATCCTTACTTTTCTCTCCTTCCCCCAGAAGATCACTGTCTCCAGAGCTCTGGTTCTCTCTAGGCTGGACTAATGTAACAGCCTCTATCTAAATCACTCTCCGCCCTTTGCAACTCATCCAGAACAGGACTGCGAGACTTGTCCTTGGCCTCAAGCCCAGGGACTGTATCTCTCCAGGACTGAAATCACTACACTGGCTCCCAGTGGCTGCAAGGATTAAGTTCAAAATCCTCTGCATTGTCCACAAGGCCTTCTGGGGCCTTAGGCCAAAATACCTGCAACTCTCTCTTCCTAAATATCTTCCTTCTCGAGCCCTTCGCTCATCCACCTCCAACTACCTCAGGGTCAGCCGCTTCTCCAAGCAACGAGCTGGTGGTAGATCTCTCGCCGCAGCAGGGGCCTCCCTCTGGAACAGCCTTCCTACCTCCCTGAAACTTGAGGAGAACCATCTCCGGTTCCGGAAGCACCTCAAAACCTTCCTCTTTGGCTCTGCTTTCTCTCCCTCTCACCCCTGCTAAAATCACTGAACCTGCACTAAATCTGCAACTGGGCCACTCACCGATCTCATGTCCTGGCCCAGCCACTCTTCCTTGCACTGCCTACATGCACTACGGGACTGTCTCTGTATCCTACCGCCCCTTCTCCCAGCACTTACCTTTGCACTTGCCACCAGCTGGCCCTATTATTTATCTCGTATTCTATTAACCATGTACCGCACTTTCCTTGCACGTGCCACCAGCTGGCCCTATTATTTATCTTGTATTCTACTAACCATGTACTGCACTTCCCCTCTCCCCTTCCCCTGCACTTTTTCCCAGTCCCCCTACCCTTGCACTTGCGCGATCTGAATGACAACTAGTAGGATCATTGTCTGTCTCCCTCTGTCCCCCCCCCCTGCCTCCTCGCGCCTTGAAACACTTGTGTATAGGCGCGTTACAAATGCCATATCATATCATATTATAGGTGTCGGAGGATGGGGAAGCAGCTGGCCTGTCTGGGAGTGCACCATCCAGCTACACCACCACCCCACAAAGGGGCAGACATGCAACCCATAGGCGCAAGACCCATCCCACCACACAGCATCGCAGCAGGAGCACGCCCACACCCCCAGCCCCAGACAACACCCCTGCCGCCGTTGACACCGCCAGAGAGGATACGCCACCACCGACCATGACACTGGAGGAACAAGGGGACAGCACCAGTGATAGCGACCATGCAGCAGTGTCTGTAACCCCAGACCACAGTTTGTGCAGGCAGCCCACCTCCACACCCAAAAGCCCACCACGCCGCCAACCGTGTAGCCAAACCCCCCCAGTGTCCACCACGCCACCGACAGTGCAGCCAAAGCTCCCCAAGCCGCAGGCTCTGCCTCACTCCTGAGCAGGACAAGGACATCCCCTCCTATGGCTCCCCTGGTGCCAGCCCATCCAGGCAACGTACCCCCTCACAATCGCAGCCTACGGCCACATTGTTCATGGTTATGCAGAGGCGGGATGACATGGAAGCAAGGCGGAGGCAGATGGAGTCCATCACCAACATCCACTCCGACCACATGCAGGCATTCCGGGACACCATCCATGGTGCGACACGGAGAATAGCACGTGACAATGCCCGGGAATGGAGGGTTGTTACTGCATGCACCGCATCACTGACGTTATTCGGCCAAAGGGTGCGTTAAATGTCTGAGGGTGTCTCAGCCCTTGCTCAGCAGATCTGGCAAACCAATGACCTCCAACGGCAACAGCTGCAGTGGGCGGCCTCAATATCCTCCAGTTCAACCACGCCGACAGAGGAATCGCGGCAGAGCACCCCTAGGCACCAGTCCCTGTGCCAGCTGCGCTCACGGTCACTGGCTGCTGTAAAGGTGGAATGCATTCCTTTGCCTGTTTATGCACCCTATGGCAATGTAGCATGTGCCCTGTGACGTGCTCATGGTGAGTGCACATGGGCAGCTGGCTGTGGCACGGGTGGACTTGTTGTGTGCTGTTGTGTAGATCTGCTTTGTGCCACATTCCTGATGTATTGTGGTACATGTGGTGTAGTGTGTTGTTTTGATGGCAGCCGCCTGTGTCAGTCAGCGTGTGTGTCCAGGTGTGTCCGACGTGTGCATGCTCCCTTCTATGCCCCCTGACGTTGGTGCAGGTGCAGACCAGCGGCTGCCAGTGCTTTTCATGCCACACTTTATTTCTGTGTTGCCACCCACCTCCCCCCTTTTTGATCTGGTGCTTCACTGTGCATGTGTGGCAGGGATTGTACTCACCCACTATCCAGGTCTGTTGTCCTCTGTGCCTCTACATCTATCCTGGCAGTGTGCTGTTGCGTAGGACCATGGCATCGTGGGTGGATCCTGGGTAGTGGGCACAGCAGTGGGTGATGATGAGGTCAGGCCGCAGGTCACCTGCACGTTGAGGGAGTGGTAGTGCTTCTGGTTCCTATATACGGCCTCGTGAGCCTGGGGCGCCACCAGCGCAACATGTGTACAGTCAAGGGTTGCTATGATGTTAGGCAGTTGTGCAATGGCATGGAAGCTTGCCTTAATGTTGTTGACCTGGGCCTGGCTGGTGGGCTGTGCAATATGTCGGTTCACATGGCGCATGAGTGCATCCAGGACCTGGCCCAGGACTGCACTGAATTTGGGCTGTGCCATGCCGTGCATGGCCACAGAGTGCTGAATTGTGCCTGTCCCCAGGAACTGCAGGACTGCCACCAGCTTCAATTGTGGGGACACGCCTGTACGGATGTTGATCCTGCTCCCAATGTCTTCATGAATTGTGGCCAGCAGCTCAGTGATGGTCTCCCTGAGCGGTACCCTGAGCTCCCTCAGTGAGCGGTACTCAGTTACCAGCTGGGTGTCACTGAGGGCCCAGGGTGATGGCCTGACCCTGAGGATGGGTGCTGGCCTTGCCGGGGCTGTTCTCCTCCCCCTCATTCCCCCTGCCACCCTGTGCTCCCTGTGCCCTGGCCTGGGTGGCCTGCATCTCAAGGTCCAGACGCAGCATGAGCAGCTGCCTAGCCTTGCCTACAGCAATGAATGTCAGCATGGTGTTGGAATCAGTGTTTGGGGCCTGGGTGTATCTTATATAGCCCTCTGGTGAGCATTGTGTACACCTGCAGCTTGATTCCTGTCACCTGGGTTCATTTACATCCAGCTGGAGGCAGGGGGTAATTCTCAGCCATAAATGCACTTGAGATACGGCTGTAATTGTGCTTTGTGTTGTCGAAGCTATTTGCTCCGTAATAGCGCCGGCTGTAATGGCACCAGATCCTTTTGTATCTGGCAGTATTTGCGCCGACTCGTAATTCGGTGGAGCAGTATTGGTGGCGCTAATACCAATACAGCCTGATTTAAGGGCTATGTCCCAACTCGTGATGAGGTCCTAAGTGTTCAAACCATGTTTTCTCCCTTTATAACTCGGAGCACCTTAAACCTTGGGAAGACCTGCAGTCCATGTAGATACCATCTACATGACATAGAGTAATTCTCTTCTCCATATAATTATCATTACAATCTATTTCTCAGAGGGTTTATAAGTTATAAATAAGCAAACACTGGGGCAAAGTCTGGCCCCAACGATATGCCAGATGACTTATTTAGATAAAATACAGCTATATGGGCTCCTTTCTTCACCATATGCAAATGCCATGATTAGTCATCAGAATTTCCCAGACTCCTGGAACAAAGCAGTGATACAACCAATATTCAAGAAAGGGAGCAGAGACAATCCAGGGGCTTATAGACCTATATCACTCCTGGACTCTCATTTCAAAATGTTTGGGGGGTAATCTTGGCAAAATTAGAATCTTGGGCTTCTGAGAACAACATCCTGATGGATATTCAACTGGGTTTTCGCTAGAGGCTTGGCACGAGTGAGCAATCACATTAAAACAAAAGAACTTGTATTTTATTTGCACAGTCAGTCACAGTACATTACTTATGATTACTTTGCACTTCATTACACATCATCATTTGTACATTTTCACATCGTTACACAGTTACATTTCACGTTTCGTCCAGTTCTTCATCCCTCTGCCGTTTGTCAGCTAAGTATCGCCTGAACCCACCCCAAATTTCTTTCGGGTGGCTTGACATTGCCAGGAGACCAGTGCATACTTCCTCATTATCGTTCGCCCAAGTCATGTCTCTAACCCAATTCACCAACATCGGGGGGTTCCCTGTTTTTCCAACACATCAATATCACTCTTTTTGCCAACAAGAAACTCAGGTTAAGAAATCTGCGTTGTATGAGGTTCATTTTGGTCACAATGCCAAACACACACAATCCCAGATCCCTCTGTATTGGTTGATCACACATCACGTCTAGCTCATCACAAATGTCGGTCCAGTAGCCTGTAAGTTTCGTGCATGAGCATATCATATGAAAGATGCCTGCATCTTCACTCCCGCATCTGGGACATGTCCCGGATACAGTGTTATGCATGCTTTTGAGTCGGGTGGGGGTGAAGTGAACCCTGGTGAGTATTTTATAGTGAATTAAACAGTATCTGGAATTGCATGATATGTTCTTTGTTAACCCACATAATCGCAGCCAGTGTGTGTCTGTGAGTGTGGTCTGTATATCCTGTTGCCATTCCTCTTTAATATTCGTGATGTGATGCGCTCTGTTTGCTAGGGAGAGTTTGTAGAGTGTGGAAGCAGATTTCTTCATAGTGCCTGGGACGAGTACATATCCCAGGGTTGGGTGGATCAGAGGCTCGTCTGGGAAGCTCTCCCACACCTTGGCTATTGCAGAGCGCAGCCATAACATATACTGGCCTTTGGAGTGGACTATCCCCGACTATTGGTTTTATTATGTCACAGTTGAATCGTTTATCAACAAAAACATCCCCCATGAGATGTATGCCCCTTTCTCTCCAGTGTGTGGACAATGTTGCATCTTATGTAGGGGGAGGTAAGGAGCATCCTATAGTGGCAACCCGGGGTGGTATAATACTGTGCTTTCAGGGTCACCCGCCAATCTGCTCCACGCTTTACATGTCACTAGTGCAGGATTCATGGAGTTGTCGCTTATTTGTTCTCTTGCAACTAGTTTGTGTAATAGTCATGTGGGACCCTCTCCATGTATTTCAATTGTCGCGTGTGGCGCCTTCAGACCCCACTCCACCCAGAATATAGAATAATAAGCCTGCGCAGTGAGATAATAAAGTTCAAAGTCATGGGGCGACCAATCCTCCCTTCTCGAATGGATCAGTAAGACGTTTCCAGCTTATACTTGATTGTCCTTTCCATATAAAGGTTGAACATGCTCCTTGAATTTTTGTTAGGAAGGATCTCCCCAGCCACATTGGTATTGTGCTAAATAAGTAAAACAACTTTGGAAGAATGATCATTTTGACCAGTGCTAGACGTCCCATCAGTGAGATCCGGAGGTGCCCCCAGTGGGTAAGTTTGGACAGAGAGCTTCTGCTAGTTTCCCATAGTTTAGAGCTCGGTTTAGTTGTGCGTGTTATATCTACTCCCAGATACTTCACATTTTGAGGTGCCCATTTGAGTCCTAGCAGGTCAGTGGGGCACACAGTTACATCAGTTAATGGGAAAACCTCTGATTTAGCAGCATTCAGCTTCAAGCCCTGAGTATTCCTCGAATTCATTAACTGCCTTCAGAACTCTCGCCATATATCTTTCAGGGTTCCTAATGTATAACTTAATATCATCGGCGTAGAGGGTAATAAGCTCTATTTTGCCAGCCAATGGTATCCCCGCTTTACTGTACTTGGATCTCAATGTATCTGCCAGCGGTTCGATCACTAGAGCGAACAATAGCAGAGATAGTGGGCAACCTTGCCTCGTACCCCCAGCTAGTCGAAAAATTGATGACAGCACCTTGTTCACGCATGCCCTTGCATAAGGTTGTGTGTAGAGTATACAGACCCATTTTATGAAATTCGGGCCAAACCCATAATTCCTGAGGGCCCTGAATAAAAACGACCAGTATACAGTGTCAAGGGCCTTTTGCATATCCAATGCCCGAATGAGCAATTACTTAATTTATATCTGATTATAGCAAACTCGTTTTATATTAAACATGAACCCATTTTCCTGGCATTCATGGACCTCCGCACGACTGTCGACAGTCAAATCGTACGAAATTATGGCGGAACCTGCAATCCATGAAATGTCCAGTTGGCTTCCTAGATTTAGTGCTCAAAATCCATCAAGGCACTCTTGCCTGCATCAGATTTGGGCTAAATGGCCAATGCACCAGTGATTTTCCTGTGGGTCTCAGAGTGTGACAAGGATACATTTTTGTCCCACTCCTGTCCTTACTATACATAAACAGCCTTCCTAATGCCTTACTAGAGACTGGTACTGATGCCATAAAATCGTCAATTGTTTTTTACCGGCTATGGCGTATTCCGATGACGCCATGATCATGGCAAGAACCCCTTGTGCCTTGCAATAACCTATCACGGCATACACAAAATTCATGAATTCTCTAGAATATCAGCATTATTGTTATGCCAAGTAGGCAATAGAGTCATTAAATACTCTACAATATACACCATCAACTCCAAAGTTCCATGGGTATCGGAATTCAATTATCTTGGTGTCTGTTTTTGTCATATATACATTTCAAATATGCAGATAGCCACTAACCAAGGCTGGTCTTCTGATCCTACTCTACCTTAGTGCAGCTTTCGATCTGCTTGATCATCAGCTACTGCAACAGGCACTTTAGAAAGTCGCCAACTGCTTTAGGGAGGCAATAGGCTGGTTGACGTTGTTCCTCATGGACAGAATATCAAGAGTACATTGGGGGACAAATTCTCCCAAGAGTCTAACATCTTCTGTGGCATTCCTCAAGGAGCCAGCCTCTCACCACTTCTATTTAACTTGTACCTACGTTTTCTCTGTGAGGTACTAGATAACATCCAGGCCTTTTTCACCAACTACTCTGACACTCAGCTGGTGGTGGAATTGAGTGGTGATTATGGTAAGGACAGTATACTAGTGAAAGATCTCTATAACAACATAGAAACATGGATGGATCAAATGGATGTGTTTAAATGGTAACAAGACCGGGCTGATGGTCTTCGGTTCGAATCAGGCCAGGGCTAAACTAACATCAGAATATGAGTCGTTTGAGATCAAAGACACACACATCAAAGTAGTGGGCAAGGTCAAAACTTTGGGCATGACTTTGGAAGCTTCCATGAGCTCTGATGCCCAAGCCATGTATGAGAGCAAAAATTGCTCCTACTACATTAGGTTGCTGAGAGCAATTAAACCTTTTCTCAATGAAGTAAACTTCACTACCATCGCCAGAGCAACGATACTATCACACATGGACTATGGCAATGCGCTTCTACTTGGTGCCAGTAAACAAAGCCTGACAAAATACCAACTCATTCAAAACAACACAGTCAGAATAATTAAGCAAAATGCAAGATCAGACCATATTAGCAATGCCAGGCATGATCTAGATTGGCTGAAGGTCGAAGACTGTATCTTGTTTAAATCGCTAACTCTGACAGACAAGCGCTTTTATGGCAAAGCCCCGGTGTACTTGAAATCCAAAATTGTCAGCTACAATACTACCAGAGCACTGAGATCAGAATCCCAGGGGCTTATTGTAGTAAAACCACATAAGAAAGCTAACGGCTTGGGAAGAGCATTTCCCAACTGCTTATCCACAAGCTGGAACAAACTACCCCTGAGCTTGAGACTGGAATCCAACCACCTCATGTTCAGAAAGAAGTTAAAAACAACCCTTTTCAAATGAAGACAGCTCCCAAGTTAGGTCGACAGCTCCTTTATCCGTCTTGGTCTCGCCAAATGTCCTGTCTCTTCTCTGTCTTTTTATGTTATTGCACCTGTCTTTTTGTGGCGCCCCGATGCCTGTGGGCTTTTGGCGCCAAATAAATAAAATAAGTAAATAAATAACCTGGTCAGATGGCAGTTCCTTGTTGACAGGAAAAAAAAAACCTGAGAACTTTACTACTCTCCGCCTGGATATGACAAGGAACAGAGAGAGGCAAAATCCCCAGGGAAACCCCCTGGGGTAGAAAACCCTGTGCAGGAGTTGAGTGCGAAGTTAAGCGGTTGCACTTCGATCTTCGGAAAGCAGGACCGGAATATTCAGGATGGGATTCCTTCAGATGGAGATATCCTTATACAGTCTATCAGAGATAAGAAAAGGGGTGAGTATATATTCAAGAGTGAAAGTCTATAGGAATCGATAAGAGGTAGCTGCTTGCACCTGTTACTGAAAGGTGTGTATATCTGGATGGTTTCTTGGGAACTTGGGTGCCTTCTGCGGTTCGAAAGATAGAAAAAGTAAATACGTTGATCTCTAACTAACGGGAAAGACTCTTTACCTTTCCCTTGTGACCTGCTTGGATGAGAGCGCTGCCGAAGGCCGTGAAACTGCAGTTTGCGAAGACAAATCTATAGGCTGGGAGAATCCTTATGTGACGGGACTCAACTTGCGAGAAAGCTTGTGAAAATAGATTGGAAATGACTACCGGACAAATCACTATTGCTTCGGTCTCAAAGATATGAGTGTTAGTTCCTACTGGGATACGTGGAACAAAACAATGAATATGTCAGGCATTGACTTCCGAAATGACCGCCGGTAGAAGCGGGCTGTGTGAGAGGTTGAATGCAAAAGGCGGACGAAACCGTGGGTGAAACAGCTCTGCAGAAAACAGAAAGAGTGAGCAATTTAAGGGGCAGAACAAAGTCTTCCCTAGTTGGCGTATTTACGAAGCGTCATGCTCAGGAGTAGCGACGCACTGGGGCTCAGGTTTAGACAGCATATATTCCATCACGTGACCGTGCAGAGGCAGTGTCCTTGCACAGGCAGGAACAGTCAGTCGAGTACCAAATAAATAGGGCTTCCAGGCGACCATATTGGAATGGGCGAATGCCACAGCATAACAAAGCCTACCACAGTGCCACCAAGACCAGCGCCCATAATGAGATGTGACAGGTTTACTTCCAGGTTGAACGGTAATGCTCATGTGTCAAAAGGCAACAATACGTGCTCCAGATTCGATTTGCAAGTGGGAGTATTTTACTCCCTATTTTTTTTAAAACACTCTTTATTAGCATTTTGCAGTAACAAACCAGAAAAAAATAACAATCTCAAAGTTTCCCTTCCCACCCCCCCAGCCCCACAACTCCCCCATTAAGACTTTCTATTCACCTTTTATAACAGCATCAAAACCACAACCCCAGAAGTTACCCTTCCTCCGCACCCACCCCCCCCCCCTCCCAGAGTCCAGGTCATATCCTCCAGGCCACCATGCCTTCCATAAATCACCTTGTGCAGTCCACCATGCTCGAGGCTGGCTTTAAAACGTGGACGGCTCCCCTCCCACTCCCTTAATCCATGTCCTCCCCTTTCAACGTTATCCCCCCATTCCTCCCCCCTCCTCAGTCACTTTTCACGGCGGCCGTAGATCATTGTCCTTTGACAAGTCATTCAGCAAGTGAGTCCAGTGTATTGACAGACCCTCCCCTTCCATTTCAGTTGCTGCCTTCTGAATAATCGTTCTGCCATGCCCCACCTCAGGGTATCCACCCGCCACATATTTACTGTCAGGCCTTGTGGACTCTTCCAAGCTATAGCCATTCGGCGTTTCGCCAAAATCAGTAAAAATCGGCCCATCCTGTTCCATATTTTATGCCCTTTCCCCCCTGGGAGTTTACCCCATAAACAAATTTCCGGACTCCGTTCCCATCTGGTCCGCAACAGACCATTCACCCCCTTAATAACCTCGCCCCAGTACTCCACCATTATCCTGCATTCCCATACCATATGCCAGAACCCCGCCTGTGCCACACCACACCTGGGGCATTCATCCGACTGCTCCCTATTCATTGCCCGAAGCCCCACCGGGGTCACGTACGTCCTATGTAAAATATTAAACTGGACCAACTGGAAGCAGGCATTCCGTGATGTCTGCCGGACCAATCCCCCGATCTGTGTCCATTCCGTTTCCGAAATGTAACGTCCTGTGTCCCGCACCCACCTCTCCTTTATCCTCAGCTCACCCTTGGGGTTACCCTCCCGCAGGGCTTTATAAATCTGCTAAATACATGCCTTACCCCCCCCCCCCCGGTCTGGTCCAGCAACACTCGGAGCACCAGACTCACCTCTCATTCCTCGGGTAGTCCCTCCCATATATCCGTTAACCTACGGACCACTGCGCCATATGCTAAAAAAAGTCCCTGCGGAAGACCAAACTTCGAGCACCATTCCTTGCTGGTTAGTAGCTTCCCGCCTTCAAAAAGATCCCCCACCGTCCCACACCCCCTCTCGCGAAGCTTCTGTAGTCCTGCCCTTCCAATCGCCTGTCGGAGCTTCCGGTCTACACCCCATGGAAGTCTACCCTCGTAGAGACCCCCTGCACCTCTACCACCAACATATTTCCTCCACGTCTCTCTCACCACCTCAAATACTGTGGTTTTTGCCTTATTACCCATTGGATACCAAAGTAGTTCAATTGCTCTACGGTTTGGCGGTAGGTCCCCTATCAATCCTCTCAGGCCCCCCCCCCCAGGTTGATCCCACACCAAGATCGACTGCAGCTGCGCCGCCACAAAATATTTTTCATAATCCGGGAGGCTCAATCCCCCTTCTCCCCTATCTCTCTGCATTTTCTCCAAGGATAGCCTCCTCCTCCCCGTGTTCCACAGCAGTTCCCTGACCTTACCAACCTGCATTTTAAAGAAGACTTTTTTCACCGCATAGGGTATGCTTGTAAAGAAATGGAGCAATCGTGGCAAGATCACCATTTTGCAGAGGGCCACCCTACCCATCAGAGAAAGGGGTAAGACTTTCCAGAATTTAATTGTATTGAGTCTCCGACCCTTGACAGCGCCCTTCCCGTATTATGTACAAATGTGTCCTCCACCTCATGGAATACCCTTATCGCCAGATATTGGAATGACTCTCCCATTTAATTCCCACCTCTGGTAGTTCCTCCCTTGGTCTATCTCTTAGCCCCCCTAACGGGAACAACACTAATTTCCCCGGATTAATGCGTTATCTCAGTATCTTCAGTATCTCGAGCAACTCTGGAAGATACGTCTTGGGATCAGCCACATACAACAGTAAGTCGTCCGCATAAAGGGAAACTATATGCCTTTGACCCCCCGCTTCGATCCCTGCCTCACTCATTTCCTGCCACAAAAACACAGCCAATGGCTCCAGGGCCAAGGCAAACAAAATCGGGGAGGCCGAGCACCCATGCTGCGTCCCCCTGCCCAGTTCCCATGTTCCAGACACCCAATTTTTGGTCCTCACCATAGCCCTCAGCTTCATATATAGCAGGGCCAACCATCTACACATGTTAACCCTGAACACAAATTCCCTCAGTACCCGAAATAGCCATTTCCACTCTAGAGAATCAAACGCCTTCATAGCGTCAAAAGAGGCTATCGCCATGTCCTGCTTCCACGACTTCACTAAGTCCATAATATGGTGGAGGCGGGAGATATTCCCAGACGTGTTTCTTCCCCCAACAAACCCACATTGGTCTGGATGGACCAAGGCTGTCGCTACCCTCACCACCCTAGCGGCTAAAATCGTCCCCAAAATGTTACTATCCACATTCAGTAAGGATATCGGTCGATGGGCTGCGCAGTCCATCCGGTCCTTCCCCCTCCTTCAGTATCGCAATTATCGCCGCGTCTCTCAGCGAATCCGGGAGGCAGCCCCTCTGAAAAGCTTCCTCATATAAACTCTTTAGTTGTGGTGCCAGGAGATCGGTAAACGTGGAGTAGAACTCCACTGGAAGTCCATCACTACCCGGCGCTGTGCCCTTCTTCATTGTGCGGATCGCCCAGCGGATATCGGCCTCCTCGATCGAGGCCTCCAATTGTTCCCGTAACTCCTCCCCCAGTTTCGGTAACCGTAGCTGTTCCATGAGGTCCTCCACCTCGACATCCACATACCCCGCCTCACTCATATACAACCCCTCGTAGAATGCCACGAAGGCTTCATTAATCTCCCTTTGGGTCCCAACTATCTCCCCCGAGCTTGTCCTGATCTGAGTTATGACCAAACAAAACTGCAATTATCTGTAGATAAGTACAAGCCCTCCGTTCATTAATACAATTCATGCGCGAAACACGCCACACAGTCCCTTCCAACTGGATGGCCCTACTCAAAGGGCATGACAAGAGACAGTGTATATGTTAAAGTTCATTTATTTTATTCATTAATCAAATTTCATCATGAAAAAACATTTACTAAGAAACACATGTATACACATTTGACATATCATCAATTAAAAACCAAATCTAGAAAACAATATCAGATCTAGAACAATGCATATCATGTCAAACCAGTGATCACATCATTTCTCACATCCACTTTCATCCCATCTGAGTTATGGCCTGGATTGGGTTTTCCCTGCTGATCAACCAGGCCAGCAGCTTGCCCTCCTTGTCCCCCTCTCCGTGCAATCTCACGTCCCGCCTAGTGCTATCAACGAGCCACAGGTCTGCCAGGGTCTCCTGGTGGAGCTCCAACTTCTGCGCCAGAGCTTCCCCCACCCCCGCGCCCCCCGCCGCCTCCCTATCCAATTCCGCCACCTGGGCCTCTGTTCGTCGCAGCGTGTCCAGGAGTCGCTTGCGCATACCTACTGTCATGGATAGACACTTCCCTCTTATGGTCGCCTTAAAGTCTTCCCAAAGCAGCCCCCTGGACTCCACTGACCCCTCTTTCAACTCAAAGAACCCTGTGATCCCCTCTCTAAGCTTTCCGACAAATGCAATATCCCCCAGTGCTTCTCTCTGAAGTCGCCATAACAGCCTCCTCAAAATAATGACAGTGTTTCCTCCCCGTTGTAATATAGTCCAGGCGCGAGTACGAGCCATGTACGCCCGAATAATAGGAGTATCCCTTTTCCTCCCCATGTCTCTCCCTCCATACCTCCACCAGATCTAAATCCTTCATTATCCTATGTAGTGACCTTGTCATACCCTTCTTAGTCAACCCTCTACCCCCCGACCCATCCAGACGCTCGTCCAGGTGACAAATGAAATCACCGCCCCATACTAGCATTTTGGCCCTTTATACCCCCAACATGCGTAACACCGACGGGAAATATTCCTTATCAACTACATTTGGTGCATATGGGTTAACCAGACAGTGTTCTGCCCTCCCATAAACCCTTCACTAGTACCGTTCTACCAATCTCGTCTTTGGTACCCCTCTAGCAACCCATATAAGCACTCCCCTAGCTTGGGTTGAATAAGTCGTACCAACTACCTGTCCCCCCCATAACTTCCCCAATTTCCCCAGCCCCTCCTTATCCACTTGTGTCTCTGTATCAAAGCCACATGTATCCCTTGCCTCCTTAGGAATTCCCCCACCCTCCTCTTCTGGTGGTTCCCTAATCCCCGGACATTCCATGTCCCGATTGTCAAACTTCCCACCTTACCCATCTGTCCTGCTGATACAGTCCCTCAAGTTACCCCCCCATGTCTCCCAGCGATCTTCCTCCCAGATTCCCCCTGTCTGCCTTCCCCAGCCTCTATATACAGACCCATCCCCAACCTCACAATATGTTTTATTACAGCCATGGCGTTCCTTCTACCCCCTCCCTGGCACCCTTCCCCAACTCCGTGCACCCAACTCTAACCCCTACATGCCCAAAAACCCTCCTCCCAGCCCTCCCCTCCCCCTGCCTCCCTCCCCAGCTGCCCCTTCCCCCCGTTCCCCTCTCCCTTTCCTGCCCCCCAACCCCACAACTGCTGTGGGTGGGCCACCACCACCCAAACTCCCCTTCTCCCTTCCTTCCCCATAGATCTCTTGACTAGTCTACCCCCGCCCCTCCCCCTCCCTCCGC
Organism: Ambystoma mexicanum; assembly: GCF_040938575.1. Classification (NCBI taxonomy): domain Eukaryota; kingdom Metazoa; phylum Chordata; class Amphibia; order Caudata; family Ambystomatidae; genus Ambystoma; species Ambystoma mexicanum. Next base: position 927,255,179 of record NC_090931.1, on the reverse strand, counting down.
GGGCAGTAGTCAATGACATCACCAGTTCTGGGGGATTCCGCTATCCCTCCGATACCCTACCTCCGCTATAACATACCCCTCATATCCCACCCCACTTCGCCCTCAGACAACTTTTTCCTGAAGAGCTCCACCTGATCCTCACCTCCATCCCCACCTTCCTCATCCATCCGTGGCCCGGCGCTCCTCTGCCCCGGCTCCTTGAATCTGGGGATCTGATCCATGCCCCCTGGCTCCCAGCCAATCCCATACCTCCCTTGGGGGACGTGAAAAACCACGATCTTCCCCCCCAACAGCACCTTCAGCTTCGCCGGAAAGAACATAATACATTTTAAATTGAGTTCTCTGTGTCGCCGCCTCACTGCGTCATATGACCCCCTTTGACGCTGCACATCCAACGTGAAGTCCGGAAAAATCCTCAGCTTCGCTTGCCCAGTTTCATAGTGACCTACTCTACGGGCATCCTGAAGAATGGCATCTCGATCCTGGAAATTCAGGACCTTCGCCACCAGCACCCTCTGCGGGGCGCCCGACAGCGGGGGCCTCCCATGTACCCTGTGTGCCCTCTCCACAGTGAAGAGCTTAGAAAGGCCTTTAATCTTCAGCACCTTCAGGATTAAGTTTTCCACGAATAGCTCAGGGCTAGGGCCTTCCTCCCTTTCCGGGACTCTGACCAGGCAGATGTTACAGCGCCTGGCGCAGCCCTCTTCATCCTACGCTCTTACTTCCAGCATTCGGGTCGCCCCCACCAAACCTGCCACTTGATTCTTGAGTTTCTGGATGTTGTCCTCCACCGTACTGACCCTCTGCTCCACCTCCGTGACCCTCTCTCACACTTTGCGAAGGTCTGCTCTCACCAGGGAGACATCCTCCCCCACCTCCTTAATGCTCTCCTGAAGTGTAAGTCTAGAGGCCTGTATTGCCTCCATTAGCGAGTCCGGAGTCACTCCACTTCCCTCCCCAGTAGCAGGGCTCTCTCCCGCCTGCCGCTCTGGACCGTCCTGCTTATGTGTCCTTTCCTTCGCTTCTGTGTATTTGTCCATTCGCTGCTGGTTCTTAACCATATCGAACAGGGGAATGTGCAACCCCCCCTCCCTTGGGGATTACTGTTTATATCAGGCCTTCCTTCTGTTTCCAATGTTCACCCCAATATTTTCCCACAGTCTATATTCCTATGTTGCTTATCTCGCCCACCTTCTGCGTTACCGGATCTGTCAAGTCTCTCCTTGGATGCAGCCAACCGCGACCTGCCTCCTCTCCTCTCCTCCCCGCGCAACAATGTCTGCGTTCCACCCCACCAAATGGGATCCAGTGGCCGGGCCCAGCGAGGCCCCAAGCACCTCAGTCCCTGAATGAGCCCCCAATTAGGAAGTAGCCCACAATGTCCTCCAACCCCCTGCCACCATCTACCTTGGTGCCACCGTGGCCCCCCAGCAGCCTCCAACAATCACCTCTCAGTCAGGGAGGAGGGGGGACCTTTTTCTCCTTTTGGCACCCCTCCTGCATCAGGCGATTGCCGGCTCCCAATCCAGTCCTTCACAATCACAGGGCATCCATCCATGACACCCCCAGTGTCTATCAGGCGCCAATGCCCAGCCTCACCTGGGCCCTCTGACTGCAGATCACACCGTGCAAGCCCTCCCTCCCAGCGGGTGTCCCCGTGTGACTTGCTCCCCGAGCTGCTCCCCTGCAGAGTTCTTCACCTACCCTGCGTACCTCCTCTGCTCACGGGCACTGCTGGCTGCCTCTTCCTGCACGGAGCTCCCTCCCGCTGGGCCACTCACACGGATCCACTTTGCGCGCGGGGGAGGGGCATTGCCTCTCTCTTCACCCTTACCAGTCCGGGCCTCCTCGCCTATCCGCGGTGCTCTCTCGATGTCGCCGCCACGTTGTTCATCCACACCGCAATCTGACCACTGCAGCACCCGGGTCAGGTGCGAAGTGGATCCGATTGCTCCTCCTCACCGGAGCGAGGCTGCCATCTTGGAGAGTCTATTCGCGTCCCGTGCCAGCTCCCTTTTTACCGTCGGCTTCCTCGGTGTGGCTTTGCCCGAGTCTCCTTCCCGCTGCAGCGCAAACGCCTCTAGGGCTTCCCCTGTCAATTAGCAGCGATGTGAAGTCCCGACATGGGGTATTTCCATCGGATTTTGACAGGATTTCCTCAGCTGCATCGTAGCTCTACCAGCCTACGTGTGCATCTCACACCGGCTAGCCACGCCCCCCCTACTCCCTATTTTTTTAAGTTGGGAGTACAATGATTTTTTAGGGAGTAAAAATGTCCAATGGGAATTTATATGTGAATACAAATGTTTTAACTGCAAAACGAAAATATTTTTGCAATCATTATTTCTTTACACCTATTTATTCATACACATTAAAAGATACATGTTTACGTCTTCTGAACAGACAATAATACCAGTTTCAGCTTGCGGTTCTACGTGCACTACTGTCCAAACAAATCCATTGAGCTGTAGGTGAAATCTGGGGCTCAATGTTCTGCAGGTCTGTTTCCTGTTTTTTGTTGAGAGTAGAAGAAGAATAAAGCTTTATTTCGAAGGTTAAAACCATCATAAAGACATAATGCAACTTGATACACATATTAAGATACAAACATTTTCAAAAATTAGAACTGGTTAAAATCTTATACTAAAATGTTTTAAACGTTAGTTTCATTCTGATGGTACACTTCAGTCAATGATAAAGCTCCTTCTAAAAACAAATCAACAGCAAGGGCAAACGTCTTTGTTCGGCACTAGACATAAATATGTGATAGCTTCTTTGATTGTCCTACATTTAATTATTTTGAATGGCAGGATTATTATTAAAAACCTGTTGCTGATTCTATGACAAGACCGGAGGCGAGCATTATGCTTTCGTCTTTATTACTGCCAAACACAGCAATTCAAATATAAACTTTTTTTCTTTTAATAAACTTTCTTTTTTTTTTATTTTATAAAATCAACTTTTTGGAAAAATCAGAGAGAAAACAGTCTCAAACTGGGACTCCACTACAACTCCCATGAGGCTCTCTACTGCCAGTATTCCCTGCCTCAGTCTCGCCATCCAATGAGAGCACTCCCACTGGTATAAAATCCTCTTGACAACAGGTGCCTTCCTCTTCTTTTTTGCTGCTGGACACAAGATAAGTGACTTATTGCTATTGTCATGTTTGACTTTACTTTAGCATTTTAGCGTTTCTAGAGCACGTGCGTGTAAGAAGCAGTAAATTTATAGCATTCTGTTACGACTGTGTTTTCATCGAAGCGCAGCGTTTCTCTGAGGAAAGTGTGCTTATATTGTTCTCGCGCGGTTCGGCGCGCGCTAAGCTAAATGTCCTTACTTTAATACACGGAGGGGACACGGCCCGCGAGCGTAATCGCTAGCGTTGGGGCTCGTTTCCCCTCCAGTATCCGTCAGCCGCAGCAAAGCCGACAGTCAAATACGGCTGTGGCGTCGCGCATTGCGGGCTCTGCATGGATCTATTTGCTCGTCTGCTAACGGCCCCGCGGCTCACGATCACACAGAGATTCCCCACACAGCGTCCCTGCTCCTAATCGGAGGCTTTACAAAAAAAAAAAAGAAAGGTTGCGAAAACCAGAGACAGCACGCTACAGTGTGCAGACAGACCCATTCAAACAGCTTTCTTAGCTGAGGGGTTACAAGAGTTTTCCTTCGATTCCTAAGTGATTGTCACTCATAGGAATTACAGAATGGCATCAGATGGGAGCCATGAATACTGGGAGGAATACGAGGAGCAGGAGGAGGAGCTGCAAGAGAAAGACAGGGATCTATCCCTCAGTTTCAAGAAGGTTTTAGGGGACTCTCTTGCCAGAGCAGTAGCTCAGGGAGTACAACCCATTCAGGAGAGATTCTTACTCTCGAGAGTATTTTGGGCAGTAATGCTGGCTTGCAAGATCCTGAGGAGGGTACCTCCACTAAGCCTCTGAATGACACTAATAGGGGGTGTAAGGTAGCTCGGAAGAGGAAACACTCTTCTACCCCCCAGAGCTCAATTAAGGGGACTAGAGAGAAGCCCCTGGAGGCAGCTGATGCGTTCCTTAGATTAAAAGACGCTTTCATGGCCAGATCAGCTATGCCCAGCCTCCCCCCCACCCTAGGGGAAAAAAATATAGGGGATGCTACTTCGTCATCAGAAGAGTTTGGACAGGAGGAAGAAGATGACGAGACTCAAAGCAGGGATAAGGTACCAGTTCATCCCAAAGTAGCAGGTAACACCCAAGCCAGCATAGTGGAAGGTGCCCCAGAAGACGATATTTTGGATATATTCGAGCCAGACACTATCCGTAATCCGCGATCCACGGAATGGACCCCGTCACCTATGGTGGCAATCTACATGTCTCAGAAAATAAGGAAGCCGTTAGAGAAGGAGACGGTTTAGACATGGAGCCGAGTGTCCTAGACCTGAGCTCAATGGCAAAGCTGCAGAGACTCCCGAGCCTGACCCCAAAATGCTTTCCTTCGTCTCCAAGGCAAGCAAGGTCCTTAGAAAAGGCATGGACCACGCCTGGAGGTCTTGCCAAGACAAGGTACTCGACCTTTCAGGCCCCATCGCAAAAATTATGGATTTGGCAGAAAGATCCAAGGATACAGGTGAACCAGTGGACCCCAACATCCTGGCAAATTGGGCACAGCGTGCCGTGTGTATGCTCAGCAACACTAACTCAGCCATATCTGCAGAGAGAAGAAAATCCATGCTGCTTAAGATAGATGCCAAGGTAGGCGATGTAGCCTCTTATGAGGCAGAAGAGGGCGCCAAAGGACTCCTCTTTGGTGACACCTTCGTAAAAGAGATGAGTAGGTTTGTGGGGACCTACGCTGCTCTTGAGAAGGCGCAGGCTTCGATCAAGAAAGTATTCCCTGGTCGGGTTTTTGCCAGGGCCGGTCTATTCAGAGGCCGTTCGACCAGCCGCTTCAATACGAACAGAAGGCCGCAAGGACCAAGAGCCCAATACTGGGAGACACGCCAGCAAGACGCGTTCTTCCCGAATCGAGGTAGAGGAAGAAGAGGAAGAGGCTATTTCAGGCACTAAGGTAGCAACCGAGGTGAGACAGCGCAGCGCGAAATATCCACCAGTAGGGGGCAGGACGCAGCTTTTTATGAACTTCTGGCGAGAGCTTTCGTCAGACGCATGGATTCTCCAGACAGCGCAGTGATATCATCTAGAGTTCATGAGCTTACCAATCCAGGGAAGGCCTTCGCCACCCATTATAATCTCGGAGGAAGAGAGGCAGTTATTAGACATAGAGATTCAAGCGCGAGCAGAGAAGCAGGCGATAGAAAGAGCAAAGCCTCACTCACTAGGGTTCTTAAGCAACATGTTTTTAGTGCGCAGAAAAGTGCGGCTAGTAATCAACTTAAAGGAGTTGAACAGCTGGCTGGTTTACAAGCACTTCAAAATGGAAGGAATCCACCTTCTGGCCGACCTGCTCCGAAAGGAGGACTGGCTAGTGAGGCTAGACCTAAAAGATGCGTATCTGACTATTCCCATAGTGCCACAGTATCGTCATTTCCTCCAGTTTATGCGGAGAGAGCAGACGTGGCAGTTCAGGACTCTGCCATTGAGCCTCGCCTCAGCACCCTGGGCGTTCACCAAACTGATGAGACCCCTGGCGGCGGCCCTGAGAGACGAGGGACTGCGACTCATCAAAATACCTAGACGACATTCTATTCATGGCCGAAGACAAGCAGAGACTGCAACAACAAGTGCAATGGGCGATATCCCTTATATTAGGTCTGGGATTCCTATTAAATTACGAAAAATCAGAGCTATCTCCATGCAAAAGAATAGCATTTCTAGGCTTTATGATAGACACAAAGAAAGCCACTTTGGAGTTGCCTATGGCAAAGATCAGGTCGATAAAGAAGGATTTAAGATCGACTCTGAGGAAGACGGTTATATGGCTTCGGAATCTAGCCAGGATAGTTGGATTGCTAACGGCTTCCATCCAAGCGATCTTCCCGGGTCCCCTTCGCTATCGAGCTCTACAGAGACTCAATATAAAGTATCTTTGCAAAGGGTGGAGATATCACCAGTTAGTTACTCTAGACCAGGAGAGCAGATCAGAGATCCAATGGTGGCTCAGCAACATGGAGGTCTGGAACGGATGCTCCATATTTGGGGAGATACCAGAAATGATTATAGAGTCAGACGTCAGCAGATCAGGCTGGGGAGTGAGATGTGGTCTGGTAGAGACAGGGGGAAAATGGTCGCAGGAAGAACTAGCGTTACATATCAATTGTCTGGACCTTCTAGCGGGTTCCTTCGCAATTCAGGCATTTTCCAGAGAGAGAGTGAGATGCTCTATCCTCCCCAGAATGGACAATATATCGGCGGTGCGATATATCAACAAGCTAGGGGGGACAAAGTCCAAAATGTTAGCAGAATTAGCCAAGGATTTCTGGCACTATTGTCTACAAAAAGAGATAGCTGTCAAGGTGGAATATCTTCCAGGGACGAGGAACGCAGTACCGGACTGGAACTCCCAGTACCTGACAGACTCGAGCGACTGGATGCTTCACATATCGGAGAAGTCACAGAGGAAGTGGGGTCCGTTCGATAAAGATCTGTTTGCGTCAAGGCTAAACTCCCAACAAGTACTCCAGCTGGAGACTGGATCCAGGAGGAACAGGGACGGATGCCTTCCTGCAATGCTGGGAGGGTCACATTCATTATGCCTTTCCCACCTTCGCGATGCTGGCGAGGGCACTAGCAAAGGGCCGCAGAGACAAGGCAGAAATAGTTCTGGTGACGCCAGAGTGGAGATCGCAAGCTTGGTTTCCAGTTCTGATGGAACTTTCTACGGATTTCCTGCAGAAGATTTCGCACAGAGCAGACCTCCCAGTGAATCCGAAGAGCATGCCTCATCCCCTGATTTAAGACAACACCCTCAGACTAATAGCATGCAAAGTTTCAGGCACAGATGGTGCCTGTCAGGCCTTTCAGAAGAAGCTACTGAGCTCAACAAGGTATTGTGGGATCCATCCACAATCCGGAGCTATAGTGCCGCTTGGCAAGCCTGGGAAGGATGGTGCAGTGGGAGGAGTGTTTCTCCCTTTTCAGCTCCTATAGAGTGCATACTAAATTTCCTAGCGTCACTATCGACAAGCGGGAAAGCCTTCAGAACAGTTGGTGTATATAGTACTGCTATTTCAGCAGGGCACGAGTTAGTGGATGGTCAACCTGTAGGGGAGCATCCAGCAGTAGTCCGATTGATTAAAGGTGTTAAGATGACAAAACCTCCAGAGCCCAGGTACTCTGTACTGTGGGACGTTAACAAAGTGTTACACCTATTCGAACAGTGGCCAAGGAACTACCTGTTGTCAAAGAGACAGCTATCCGGGAAGCTAGCTACGCTACTCTGTTTAGTCTCATGCAGAAGGTTATCAGACGTAAAGGCGCTAGAAATCGATAGGAAGATCTTCTACCCCGAGGGTGTAGTGTTTAACATTGCGCAGCAAACTAAAACTAATTCTAAAGTCATATCTTACCCTTACTTTCCTGACAACACTAAGCTTTGCGTTGCAAAATGTATTAAATGTTATGAAGCAGCGACAGCAGCAGATAGGCCAAGCGGGGTGAAGCAATTGCTTATAGCGCGCAGGAAACCTTTTAAGCCTGTAGCCTCTGCTACCATAGCTAGATGGGTGAAAGAAGTCAAGGATCAAGCCGGTACAGACATTTTTCGGAGCACACTCGACAAGAGGACCGATGGCTTCAGGGGCTTTTGCAGCCGGCGTTCCTCTGCAGGAGATTCTGAAGGCAGCAGATTGGTCTGATGACTCAGTTTTCAGAAGTTTCTGCTTTAAGCCCGTGGAGAATATTGCCTTGGCGGTAATGCAGAGCTTTGAACAAGCATAATGCTCGCCTCCGGTCTTGTCATAGAATGAAGATTGCCAAAGCGCTCAACGCAGGAAGTCTTGATTCTATTAAAGACACGGAGGCAAGCATTATCCCTCCCTGAGGGGATTACGCTAAAGGAAGTCATGAGAGTTGGGAAGAACTAACATATTTCTTCCAGGCGCAGATATGATGAAAGCAATGAATTCCCCTCCCTAATGTATCATCTCTCTTTTATTTAAGGGGAAGAGCAGAAAAACTCGCGAGATTAATATGAAGGCGAGTCAGGGCTGCATTTCAGAGGAGAGAAAGACAGGCAGCGAAGTGCACAACAGCCTAAGAACTACACCAAGACATATGAAAGTTTAAGTCATCAAAAAAGAAGAGGAAAGCACTTGTTGTCAAGAGGAGTTTATGCCAGTGGGAGTGCTCTCATTGGAGGGCGAGACTGAGGCAGGGACTAGAGGCAGCAGAGAGCCTCATGGGAGTTGTAGTGGAGTCCCAGTTTGAGACTGTTTTCTCTCAGATTTTTCCCAAAAAGTTAATTTTATAAAATAAAAAAAATGAAAGTTTATTAAAAGAAAAAAGTTTATATTTGAATTGCTGTGTTTGGCAGTAATAAAGAAGAAAGCATAATGCTCGCCTCTGTGTCTTTAATAGAATCAAGACTTCCTGCGCTCAGCGCTTTGGCAATCTTCATTCTTAGTCATAACGGACAGATGGATAAAAAAAGTGAGGTTTCACAAATATTTGTTATTACAGGGACAAATGGCACTCAACTTTCAACTATACCCATCTGTGCGACAACACGGCACAGATGGTATTGGCAGACAGCCGGCCCTTAAGTTGAATAAAACACTCCTCTTATGCATATTTTGCCTGTGACTTTGCCTGTGACCATAGTCTAATCCAGAAAATCATGGGTTTAAGATTGATCACATCACGTATGTAATCCAGTCGTAGTTCATGGTGGAGCAAATATGTCAGAGTGCTTTTAGCAACTCCAATGAGATATCATAGGAACTTATTTTCCATTAATTGAATTGCTTGTGTGGAAGAAAAACCCCACACCTCAGCCCCATACACACATACTGGTATAGGCCTGACCTGATAGATGGTGAGTACAGTATCAGTGGTTAAAATCCCCATGTCTCTGCCAAGCTTAGTGATTGGACTGTTGTCCTGTGCAAATATTAAGGCTGCACTGTTAATATGATCACTTCGATTTGCTCCACCGTTGAATAATATACCCAAATAATTAAATGTTGAGACCCATTCTAGTTTTCGACCAGAAACAGAGATAAATTACGGGCAGACTTGACCACACACATGAGTTTGTTTTTTTCAACATTCAACAACAAGTCTCTCGGGTCCATACATCTAAGATAATCAGCTATGTATGAGTTTCTGCCCCTAAAATCGCCAATCGTTTTTTACCGGCCCTGATGTATGCCGATGACACCATGATCCTGCAAGAACCTGTAGTGCCTTGCAACAACTTATGACGGTATATACCACATTTATGAATTCTCCAGCTTTAAAGATGAATATCGTAAAATCAGCATTATTGCTATGCCAAGTAGGCAATAGAGTCATTAAACGACCTACAATCTACACCAGGAACTCTAAAATTCCATGGGTGTCAGAGTTCAATTATCTTGTTGTCCGGTTTACTTCGAGGTTGAACGGTAATGCTTTGCTCATGTATCAAAACAATGTGTCAAAATCCAAGTCCATTGGGAGTATATCATATGTGAATAAAAATGTTTTTAAATGGAAAACGGAAATATTTTTGTAATTTATCTGCACCTAATTATTCATACACATTAAAAGATACAGGTTTACTTCTTCTAAACTGGCAGTAATAATACCAGTTTCTTCCTGTGGTACTACGTGCACTACTGTTCCAACAAATCCATTGAGCTGTGGGTGAAAGCAGGGGCACATGGTTCTTTCTACATGTCTGTCTCATTTTTTTTGTTGGGAGTTTTTTTACTCCATATTTTTATTTTTTGTGAGTATTTGGCTCTTTTTAGGGAGTACAAGTGCCTGATACACCACTTATCTGTCGGGCGGGCAACAATCCATTGGCGGAATATTACGATCCATGAAAACTTGTAGGGCCCAACCTGTGAACATGTCTCTGGAAGTGTATTGATCTAAATCCCTGGCTGTTGCAAGATTTGGGCTGAATTGATAGGGCATTGTAGATCTTCCCAGCTCCAAATTATTGAAAATAATTTTCTAAAGAAAATGTTCGGCCTTACACAATCATCGAATTTTGCTGCGCTTTCTGAATTAAACACACCATTTTTAGAATACGAGCTTTCCCTGTAACCAGTTTATCACAATGCGATTGTGGGGCAATGACCAGGCAACTCTGACCCACTTCCTTATCAGCACTATTTCAACAAAACTCTGTTACAAAGAAATCCCATGGATTCAATGCATAAGAAATGTGTCCTTAAGAATAAATGCACTTAATCATTTTACAAACCCAACTGAGACACTGAATTTTACCAAATTAAAATTGCACTTTCAGCTCTTCAATCAAGCCAATAGAGAGTCCAATGAATTAAGGAAATCATTTAAATGCATATGTACAATATTGTCAACTATCTGTATTCAGGGTTACCTGACTTGGAGCCATTATCAGAAAGGCAGGCATTTGATCACGAGAGCGAGACTAAACTATGTCCCTCTAAAAGCTGTCACAGCCACATGGTCAGGTGAGGATGGAGTGCCCAAGTGATTGTTATGCAAAGCACCTATTGCACATTCCTTTTCCTGGCGTACGTTGTCATCAGGAGGAACACCCTGAGAATAATTCTTACGGAGTCGGGTATCCGCCAATGTTGTCCTGCACTTTATTTTTTACTGATTGTGGAAATTAACTTACTTTCGACGTGCTCTTAAGATTAAACAATCACATGGGAGACCAATAGGCTAATTTAACCCTCTTGGTTGTAATACAATATTTCAAATGACGTGATCTATTCCGACGAAAAGTCATACTTTTATATCTCCTTTTCATCCATTTTCTTATGCATGGTTTTTATCTGTTATTATTGTGTTTTATGTTTTTATTTATTACAGTTGAATAAATGTTTGATTGAATGTCTTACATAAAATGTATACATTCGGAACTAGCAGCCATAACAATGAGTTTGCATTGCTGAGCAGTACATTAAATTAATGTTCAGTTTTTCTGGATTTCATCATTTGTTTTAAAGGTGGAAGTCTCTGTTTATTGTGCAATATACTAGCAATACCAGTGTTAATGAAGATGTCTCTGTCTCCTGCTCAAAACATGCTATGCTGATTTCATTTTCTTTTTGAAATATCTGATGACAAAACGGAATGCAAAATGACATCATGAGCTCCCTTCATTATCTGATGCCAGCACCCCTAACTACATTTCCTCTCATTTCAGACACAAAAAGGCAAACTACATGGAAGTATTGATGTCGGTTTGTCAGTTATGTCCGTTAAAAAGAAAATGCGCAGAATAGACCTTGATACAGAAGAACACATTTATCATCTGAAAGTGAGTTTCTTATATTGTCTCAGAGACTGCTACATCCCTCTATTATAATCAGCATCCAAATGTGCTTTTTTCTTACCTCATGTCACACAATTATTTTATTCTTCAGGTGAAGTCTCAAGATACATTTGATGCATGGGTTTCAAAACTTCGCAATCACAGGTTGTACCGCCAGAATGAAATCGTAAGGTCACCTAGAGACACCAGTTGCCAAATATTTCCTTCAACCTTAAACACAGACTCTTCACCAGCTACAAATGTTGCCTCACTTGATGAAAAGGTAAACTCAAATTTTGGCTGCACAAAACAATTTAAAAACTGCAACTGACGCACTCAATTTGATTAAAGCCTTGTAAGATTAATATTGTGGGAGCTTAAGGGGTACTTATTATCAAGGTCTGACTCTATTTGTGAACAAGCAAATGGTAAATATAACAGGTGTTTACTACATTTCAGATCAAGCTCAAGGTTTAACCCTCTAAAAGAGATGAGGGGAAACAGCCAGATAAAGATATGTTGCAATATTTAGTAAATATGAACTATGTGCCTTAATTACAAAGGGTCCAAATATAGCATTCTGACTACAAATAAGTGTTGCCATCCATTAGGAATTAGGCCCTTAAATAAAAGCTTATTCTGGGAGACCATTAAACTCTGTGAATCATGTTGGTTGTTTTTGGTGCTCTGAAGTATCTCAGATTCGTCACTTGAGCGGGGTCTTCACCACGCTCAAGAAGATAATTTTATTTTTTTAGACTTCAGCTTGCTTCAATCATTCTGGCCTTATGACACAGTAGAGAAAAGTACAGGTCCGAGGCCAAGGTTGTTGGCACTAACTTCATGATTCTCCTGATTTTCCCTGAAAGGCGTATTGAGGCAAAAACTCGTGGTTTGGTAGAGCGCTGCAACAGATCTTTCAAGGCAGACTTCTGTTGGTAAATTTTCACATTTTCTCGACCATTAAAATTAGAGCAGATCTTCCAGGCATTGCTTCTTTGAGTTTCAAGACACTTGGCATCCAAAGGATAGATGAGCCCACTGATTCAAGCAACAAGGCAGACGAGACACTGCTCCACAAAACCAATAACACTTCCCATAATGAAAGATTTTTACTTATCCCAGGGACTTCCTCCATAGCAATCAAATCACTGGTATCTGCAGAAATTATTGAAATCGAAAATACCTACTGCAAAATGACCAAATTATTTTGGTCGAATTTGTTACAGATTTTGGTAAATCTTTAGTAAAAGATAGTTGGAGTGTGGGGTACTGGTATAGGTTAAGGTAGGGGGAATTGTGTGGGGGACGGGGGGTCTTACCCAGCAATAATAAAAAAGAATTTTTAACAAAATAAATTCTGTCATTTTGCAGTAGGTATTTTATTTTTCGATCAATTCACTGTAATTCCAAATCACTATGTACTCATTTAATTTGTGCCGCTTTAGCAGCCAGGTTTCTCTCATTTGCCTGGTTAACAAGGTAATTGGCATCTGCTTTAGCCAATACGCTGACTAAACCTTACACCTGCTCTCTTTTTTAGACATCAAGTCTAAGTGATGAATGCATTTGTCACTTATCGACCTGATTATGGTAAGATAGAATTGTACTCAAATTTCCTAGGAAGGCGCATACATCGACTGCATTGGTATAACTGCCCTACTTTATAGTTTCTGAAAGAATGCAATTCAAACCCCTCTATGTAGCACATAATACCTCCACCTCAAAGGTACTATATGCCTGTAGTGAAAAGGGTATTTGCACTCCTGGGACCAGCCCTTATTGCAATAAATTACCCTATCACACCCCCATACAGGTTATCCATGCAACGGCCATGAACACAATGTTGAAGAAATCACACCTTCATCCTAAATTTAGCATTTATTTAGACAGAAAGCACAATATAAAAGAACAGTACATTTAGCATCAATTTGGACATAATGGAATTCAAGTTGGAGAAATCACACATCATTAGAACACAGTCTTACGTTCCTTATATCTTAGCACTGGGGGACCCTGGTCATCTTAAACGCCAGATGACAGCGCCACAAGGAGCCGCAGGAGCAACATCAAGGTCTGGGCATACAGCAGTCCATGGAAGAATCCCCCCTGAGTCATGTGTGGATGCATTCTTTTACAGTCATGCTGGCAATCAGCATGATGCACTATGCTAGAATGTTCTCAGTGCAAGCATGTTTACTGCTGGAAAAACCCAACTTGCTAACTCTCCAAGACGCTCCTTCCCCCAAAGCCCATCTGCAACTAGAGGAATGTTTCTTATCAGAGCGCGCAAGGCCGTACCATTTCTTCTCATGCGAAAGAGGGCCTGTTTATCAAGGCTGGCAGCGCGACGGTTGCAAAGAAAGAATGTTCCAGCTTGCAATAATATACATTGCCATTAACCCCTAGTGGGCAAGCTTTACCGGCCCTGCCCTTTGCTAGCTAGTGTCATAATGCTACAAGGCAAGCGCTATATAGGTGCTATAATGCTTCAAACACTCAAATACAGGTCTCTATTGGCTACTAAACTTGAGCTTACCATCCACCCCTTTGAGGCCTGCACATTCAATGTAGCTCCTTATGCTACTAATGTAGGCGCTACTAACACAACACATTACTAATTCATCTATAATTATCTGTTTCAGCATTTAGCACATACTTTGAATAAGCTGTTAGTCTTAGCTGTTAATACAGCCACCTAAGGAATATGGTTAGCTCAGCAGGCTACTGCACCCGCGAAAATGCACCTTTCCGTTCCACTACAATGCCTTACAAAGAAATTGAAACCGTATGTCTTTTGCTGCGTCCTTGGATATTTAAATGCACATTCATTGGTCCCACATACATTTCGACTAACTAAATAGGGTGGCTGTTCTTTCTCAACTCAATCAGCCCTTCTTTAAAATGCCCTACTAGAATTTCTTCAGAAGGAAGAAAATGACTTGTCTTTTAGAGTGCAGTTGTTACAGGCTGGTAAAACATCAACATATCACTGTGTTTCCAGAATAGAGATTCGTTTAAGAATGCATTCCCTTTTGTGTACCGGCTAAAACCGTTTTTAACAGCATTTAACAGTATGGTTAACAATATATAAGAGAATGGTCTGATGGGAGCAGGACGATGCTGCTTTGGCAACGAGCTTTAAAAGGGCCCTTGTCTCCTCCACGCACAAGAGAGTGAAGAGTGGTGTAGCTGAGATTTTACACCCTATTTTTGTGTGGTGGCAGTGGGAGCTAGGTAAATGAGACCTGTCTGTAGGAGGCCAGTGATGGGAGTGCACGGTTGCAGGTTGGTTTGGTTTTTAATACCTACTCCCCCAGGCTTCACCTGAGTAATTAACCTCCCATCGCCTACCACCTTACACTACACGCACATACCCCTCCCACAGATGGACGCCCCATGACTAAAAGTATGACTAAGCACTCCTCTTTAGCTCTATCAAATTCACACACATCAGAGGTTAACCATACGACCAATTGTGTATCAGATTTTGGGCTTTCCCTATAGATAGCACTCCACTAAACCCATGGAAAGCACATTGACACACAGGAACCAGGTACTTCTGAACTGCACGCATCACTGCCACATGTTTCGTATCAGCCTTTCCCACTGTCCCGCTAATGACCCCCACCCTGTTTCTCTTACAGAGCCAAGCACAGCGAGGCCACCAATAGTGGCCAGAGGGCACTATACAAGACCACTTACATTACATGTGGCTTCTGCTAGATGACGTGGAATGCCATCTGTGGTAATGGGGTTTTTGAAATACCAAAGTCTCATCCAAAAGGAGGGAAGACCTGAGGTCCACATGAAACTGAGACAGTCTTCTCACCTCTCACCCCATCCCCTCTGGCATGCCTGTTATGGATGCTCCTTCCACCTCGGGAGCGACTGGTATGTTTCTCAGGCTGAAGAAAGAGTTCCTTAAGGGAAAGACAGAGCCGATACAGAGCACTACCTCAGTAATTGAGTCTGGGGCCGACTCGAGTACAGACAAAGGCGTCATCTGATGCAGGGATATCCGGTTTCCCATGGGAATGCAGAATGATAATCTGAATGGCACCTTCAAGCCGGAGGACCAGGTCAACCCGAGGGCCTTGGACTGGACTTCTTCCCTCAACATGGCATTGTAGCTCAATAAGAAGCTTAGAAAATTGTAGGACAAAGCAGTTTGCCCCAGACTGAGGGTTGAGTGGCTGCCCCCTGTCATTGAAATAGATCCCAGAATGATCACTTTCCTGGGCAAGTCTGTTAAAGACACTAGGTATGCCATTGCTATAGCTTGGAAGTTTTGCCCTGCCAGGACAATATTAAATGTGGTAGGGCAAAATCCTGCATTTTGCCCAGAATAACAAAGACCTGAATTTGCCCGTCGACTCCACCTTGCTCTCGAATTGGCCCCCAAGTGCCATCTTTTTTCTTAGCAATATATAATTCTGTCATAGTGACAGAGCAACGCTTTGGTGACCTGATGAAAACAGATACTAGGCTCAGAGATCTGGCAATTCCTGAAGCAGGTGTGGCGCTCAAGGTACCCTCTTTTATTACTCCTTCGCTAGTGAGCTGGCCCACATCCAGGGGAACATTCAATGCCATTTTGAAGGCACAGTCTTCCATAACAAAGTTACTCTTCTGAAAGATTTTTCAGGAAGTTGGCAGAAGTACAGGGCGTTCTGTCAACTGTTATTGGCTGGACAGAAAGTTTCAAACAAGCAGAGCAAACTCGATCTACTGATTAGACAATAAAATGGACTCTTCCCCTCTCAGGGGAGGGGCACCAGAGGGAGGACCTGGCGAAGGACACCCCATCAACGGGCTGCCAGTACAGTTGGGTCTATCCTACGGACCAATTCCTCCTGTGAGTGGTCATTCACAGCTATTTCAAGAGAACTGGGACACCTTGTCAGACAAGCCATCAGTGTTTCATTTGCAATTCTAGGTTCGCAATAGAGCAGGGTCTCTCAGAAGCTGTCTTCTGTGAGGAAAAGTGCATGGAAGAGAAAATACAAGAATTGGTGAGGAAGGGTGTGCTAGTTGAAGCGAGACAGCAGCCCGATGCTTTCATCAGCAAACTCTTCCCCATGAGGAGGAAAAGCATGGTGGGACCTGTCATGAATCTCAAATAGTTCAATGACTGGGACATGTATCAACATTTCAAAATGGAAGGGATTCCTTTGCTGAAAGATACCCTGATCAAGGAAGATTGGTAAACTTACCTAGACTTGCACAATGTCTTGCTTGCAGTTTCCATAGGTAGGACAGTGCTGGGAAACTGAGAGCCTGCCCTTCCGTCTTTTTTCCGTAGCATGGTGCTTTACCAAAGTGTTGGCCATTCATGGACCGTCTGTGGATCAGAGCAGTTATGCTTATTATGTATCTGGACTATTTCATTCACACATCCCAGGCAAAGGAAATGCTATGGGATAAGGAGAAGATGACAGACTGTACAGCTTCTCTTTATTTTGTGTTTTCTAGTAAATTAGGAGAGGCTGGTCCTGGGGTTCTCAGTCTGAAGATGCATTAGCGCATGTCTTCACTTGCGCCAAAAAAGTGTTGACAATCTGCCCCATAGTCTAAAGACTGTTCTTATACTGGTCAGATAATTCATTTTTTTCCAAAAAGGCGTTATCTGGAAATTTGGTGACACTTATGCATTCAGACGAACTTTGAGGGTAGCCATGGTAATGCATTTAGATGATTTCCGAGGGTAGTCAATGTATTGCAGCTAGCTGAATTGTGAGTGACAGGCTCCACAGCACCAAGACGCGAACCAACCACCTCTGCTATGGTTTTGGGCCCTGCAAGTCGAGGCTTACACAGTGTTCCGCAACCCCAGCAGGGAAGGAGGGCTAGGGTGTCGCTGGTTGGATAGGAACGGGGGATGAGGAAAAACCGGTAAGAGGGTTAGGGAGAGGTTATGGATGCGAAAAGGGACATAGTGCCACGTAACACTTGCACATCTTTTCTCTGTTGAACTGTACTGTATCACGCATGCACTACACACAATGCCCACCCCTGAACAAGAGCACAACAAGAAAGGCAGTTACAGGATGCAAACACTTGGCTTTGGGTGGTGGTCAATAGGATTGTCCCTGGTGTCTCCTATCGTGTTCCAGCCTGATCACTTTGCAATAGCAGTTCAATGCTGCAAGAAACATTGCAGTTTGTACAGCTGTGTGTGTCTGCTGCACGTGGCTTCACATGCAGTGACTTCGCATAGGTTAGTTAGCAGTTAAATGCCCGCACGTGGCTATGCCGCATGCAGCTTCATGTGCCCTGATTTTGCAGTAGTGTAAACAGTTAAATGGTCGCACGTGGCTTCTTCACGTGCAAAACATGCGTGGGTCGTGGGGGCCACATGTGGCTGACAAGCATGCATTTATGCGCTGTTAAACATGCACTGGGGCCGGGTGGGGGTTAATGGGTCCATGCAAGGCTTTCTAGGCTTTTCGCTTGCTTGGTGCAGCATGCAGCGGGAACCGGCACTTATCTCAGTGGGAGGCAGGGGCCAGAACTTGGGTGGGGCTGGGTCGTCTGCACGACACCCTGCTCCCTACAGGTAGCTGAAGCACTTGCAGGACTTATCTGAGGCATGCAAGGGGCTGGGCACTCAATCCAGTGGGGCGTGGCCCCTCGCCTGTGGGTCTGGTGCCAGAGCTCCTGAGGACACATCTTGCTGGCGTGAAGTCTCGTGCACAAGCCCTGTGCTTCCTGATGCACGCATGTGCGATGCGTAGCCACTCCCAACATGGCCTGCAGTTTGTAGTTTTTGGCCAAGGAGCTTCTGTGGGAAATGCAGTCCTGTAGGCATGTGCCCAGCAAAGAGGGCAAAGGAGCCTTTGTAATGGCCTGATGGCTTTTCTAGTTAGGCATGCTTGTTTTGTGTGCGTTTTTCTTTTGTTTCCTGTGGAGATTGCACCCAAGGCGGTGTGTTCCTGTCTTTTAGGCCTGCTCATGCACCCCCCCAAACCCCCATACCTTCAGCTCTAACAGTACTCCACTCCCCTCCACCCCCCTTTTCGGAAGGGTCTTGCTTTGGACTTATTTGGGTAATTATGGTGGAACATCTGTAGCAACCTTGGTGCATGTTCATTACTTGCTGGCTCCCAAGAGCGATCCTCGGGGCCGTATCCCACCCAATCTAGCAAATAGTACACTTGTCCATTCTGTCTTCGTTGGGAATTTAGGATTGCCTGTACCTTATACTCTGGGTGGCCCTGTACCATTATGGGTGGAGCTACTTTGTTGCGGATGGTGGCCCAGGCTGGTTTTAGGAGGGCAACGTGGAAAGTCAGGTGTATTTTCATTGGGGCTGGGAGGTCAAATCTTACGTCCACTGGGTTTATAACTTTATTTATATTGAACGGGCCTATGTATCGTGGATCCTGCACGTGGATGTTGCGGGTGGACAGCCACACACGACGGTCCACCTGGTACAGAGGGCCGGATCAACAGTGTTTGTCGCAGTAGTGTTTGTAAGAGACTTTTGCAGAATTTAGGTTAGTTTGGATGTTTTTCCAGATTTGTTGGGCATGTAAGTATTGTCCAAACCACGCCGGTAGATCAGGTGAGGGCGGTGTAGCAGCGATGGCCAAAACCCGAGGATGGCACCAGCATAAGCTGTAAAACGGAGTGTGTTTGGTTGAGCGGTGGACAGTGTTATTATAAGCTATCTCCGTTAACCAGGTGTATTGGACCCAAGATGTTTCTGCATTGGTGGTGAAACATTGCAGATATTGTTCAAGCCCTTGATTCATCTTTTCGGTTTGTCCTCAAGTCTCTGGGTGATACCCAGAGAATAGGCGTATGTCTGTACCCAATAGTCTGCAGAACGAGTGCCAAAACTGTGATGTAAACTGCAGACCCCTGTCTGTGATTACTTGGTTTCGCACTACATGTTGCAGAATGAGTTCAGTAATTTGTCCAGCTGTGGGAACCCCTGCACATGGAACTAAGGGCCTCATCTTAGTCAGAGAATCTACGGTAACGGGTATTGATGTATAGTTCTGCACTGGTGGAAGGTCTACTAGAAGGTCCATGGTGACCGTATGCCAGGGTGCTGGTTGCATGGGTAAGGGCTGTAGAAGACCAGCAGGCCTTTGATGACTAGCTTTATTCCTGCTACACACCTCGCAGTCAGACACACATTGCCATACATCTCGTTGGAGAGTGGGCCACCAAAAATGTCTGGCTACCAGTTCTTGTGTGTTATGTATACCAGGGTGGCCAGCTAAAGGGGTATCATGGCACCACTGTATAGTCTTCTTTTGTAGCTCTCTTTTAGGCAGGTATAAAGCATGGGCATGAAAAGGGAGCCCATCAACTAGATTGTGGTGTACACCCGTCGTATAGATCCATTGTTGACACGGCCTTCTGCAATGTTTCAAATATATTCATGTGTGTGACCGCCCCTATGATCTGTACCGGAGGCACAATTGGTTTTGGTTCTTATCTGGTTTCTTTCTCCGGGGGTTCTGGGTAATGTGAAAACATATCTGCCTTTCGGTTATCGCTTCCCGGCCTATAGGTGATTAGAAAGTCAAAGTCAATGAAGAACAACGCCCAACTGAGTTGTCTGGGACTGAGTGATTCGGCTGTTTTGATAAACTGGAGATAACGGTGGTCAGTTATTACTGTCACTGTGTGACGTGCTCCTAGCAGTTAATGCCGTCATTCTTCAAAACCGGCATTGACTGCCAACAATTCCAGATCTGCTATAGTGTAATTGGTTTCACCAGGTAGGAGCTTTTGGGAATAGTAGGCTACCGGATGCAGCAGTCTGGTTTGTGGGTTCCTCTGGGAGAGCACGGCACCCAAGGCATAGCTGGAGGCATCCGTTTCTACAATGAACGCTTGAGTTAAGTCGTGATGTTTCAGAACCGCAGCGTTGGTAAACACCTTTTTGTCATGGCCACTGGTCCGAAAACACAGACCCCGCACCAGCAGGGGACGAGGGTAAAGGGTAACACAACTTTTAATTGTCCCTTTGGGACAGTAAAGCATAGAGGGCCCAGCTGAACTCAGTCCCGGTGCCTTTGGCGCCAGGCTCATGAACAAATGTAAGCTGACACACTTTATTTGGTGCAAAAGTACTTTATTTCACCTGCAGGAACTTCCACGTGCATTTATTCGGGCGTGGCTGCTGGGGAAAACTGGATTGCACGTGCATAATCCTTTAGGAGTTGCAGGGTGGGGCCGGTAAGACAAGGCTAATGGGCGTGGCCAGAGCTAGACTATGTAATTCCGCTCAGCCTTCATGCAAGCACTTCACGTTATTCTGCACTGATGGCAGCGTAACGCTCACCACCGCCTGAGCGCATTTTACCTTTGATTCCAGCTACCAGCCTCAGCACTTACCTTGGGACCTGTTCTCGTCAGCACGCATCACTGCTGACTCTGGCATTCATCATCCATCTCCAGACCTCCGGAAAGCAGCACTTCAACCCTGACATCGCGGTACGGCGAGCAGTTCATCCGGAGACAGCACCTGCAAGAGAAAAAGATAAAGACAAGGTTAAAAATTACAAAGACATTACGTTTAAGGTCGCTCTTTCGACAAATCTTCGCGCTCAACCTTAAACCAACACTCACCTGCTGTCGAAGCATCGTGGACACCTTTCTCTTCCATTTTGGCCTCGCTTCATGCACCGCAACTACCGCAGGGCCACAATTTCACCTGTTGGAAGAAAGCAGAAGAGCGACGTCATTAAGACACAGACAATAATCAGGAACTAACATCACAATGTTTTAAAGCCATAAGACACTTACCATCAGGAGTGGCTAAGCCACAGCTGGTCTGGGCTGCCACGTACAATGGGTCAGTGAAGGAACTCGTTCCATCAAGAAGCGCCCCTGCAGTGAGAAGCAGGACGGAGAGCTCATCATCATTAATGAACAGGAGCAGTGTCACCAATTGTCGCAGCCCACAGCATATGTGCAGGGGAAGAAGCCTGACAGGGGTGATCCACTTCCAGGGAGGACTGCAACCGTGCCCCATCGTCACCGCAGAGACCAGGTGAGCGTAACACTTTTTCAGCTGTTGAAACCCATCCTCCGCTGCACTGTCCAAATCAAACTTCTGCCCTTTGTTGAGCAGTTTGGCTATCAGTGTTACCAGGGTGGAAAAATCCTTAATAAAAAGCCTATAAAAATTGGCGAATCCCAGAAAGGACTCAATGGGCCTTATTACACGGTAGGCGGTAAGGGATTTCCGGCACCGATAAGGGCACCGGTGCCGGTAATCCCTTACCGCCCTTTACCAGGCGTTATGGAAGGGAACCGCTAAGGGACTTCAGAGCTAATAACGGTACCGCAAATTGCGGTACCGTTATTAGCTCCTTCCCCTTTCCCATTGAGCCCTATGGGGTCTCAAATGGGAATGCGGAATGGTTCCCGGAATGGGGATTTACCGGGTCCTCCAAGGTCGGAATGACCCGGTAAGTCCCTATTCCGGGAACACGGACCCGGAATGTGGTAAGGGAGTAGCCATGGTGGCTACCGCCTACCGTGTAATAAGGCCCAATGTCTTTTACTGGACTAGGGGCTGGCCAATCCAATATGGCATGTACCCTAAGCTTGTCCATCTGTACCCCCAATGGTGTGAGGAAGTAGCCGAGGAACTCGACTGTGGTGCAATGAAATTCATATTTCTCTAGCTTGGCGAACAAGCTGTGTTCCCTCAACCATTGCAGAACCGCCTTGACATGTTTGACGTGGTCTTGCTCATTTTGGGAATATATGAGTATATCCTCTATGTATACAACCGCAAATACGTCTAGGTATCCGTGGAGGACTTCATCCTGGAAGTGCTGGAAGGCGGTGAGCGTGTTGCACAGGCCAAAGGGCATTACCTGTTACTCATAGAGCCTGAACTTAGTTCGGATGGCTGTCTTCCACTCGTCCCTTGCACGCACCTGCACCAGATTGTAAGCCCCCCTTAGGTCCAACTTAGTATAAATAGATGCGTTGCGCACCTGATCGAGCAAGACAGGAATTAGGGGCAGCGGGTAGCGGTTTTTTACTGTTATACGGTTTACCCCGGGGTATTCTATGCATGTGCACAAGTCTCCAGTTTTCTTCGGGAGTTAGAATGTCTTATAAAACCGTTCCGGAGAATGGACTCAATGAATACTCGCAGATGTGCCGTTTCTGCTTCTGTCAGGGCATAGAGCAACTACACAGCAGAACCCTACCGGCTCTTGGTCTATACAGCAATGCAACAGTGATGCAGGGGTAAGGTCTCTGCAGCTTGTTTATTAAACACATTGCGGTAGTTGTGATATTCCCCGGGCAAAGAACTGAGATCCATGGGTTCCAGTGGTGCCGTCATAGCAACCACACCCAAGACTGTGTGTACATTGTTACTTTCCTGTGAGGCCTGCATACACAGTGTTCTAAGCAGTACTTAGAACGTAACTGCACACTGCCCTCGGACCACTGAATCTGTAGATTATGTCTTTTAAGCCACGGGAGCCCTAATATCAACCCGAACTGTGGTGTGGCTATGAGATCAAAACAGATCTCTTCTTGATGGCCATCTCCAAACAGTAGTGTCACAGACTGGGTGCACTGCGTGATGGGGCCGGAACAGAGTGGAGTGCCGTCCACGGCCCTAACGGCTTCCGGCACAGCCTTGCGTCTCAAGGGAACCCCTAACTTTGCTGCAAACTGGACATCAATGTAGTTCCCGGTAGCAATACTGATACCTATTGTTCCTGGTCCTGGAAACAAAGCAAACCCAGAAAGGTGATGTGCATAGTTGGTGCGACCATTGGATGGGGCTCCCTAAGTTCCTAGGCTCGACCGTGTGGCCCCTGCAACCGCCGAGCCGAGGTGTTTCCCTGGGTCTTGGGTTTGGAGGGACATTCCCATACAAAGTGACCTGTATTGCTGCAGCACATGCATAGACCGTCCTTCCGTCGTCTTTCTCCTTCTTAGTAAGCGCCCCTCTAGTGGAGCCTATTTGCATGGGCTCCACTCCTCCCTGTCTATCTCCCGGCTTGTCCAGAACCCGTGGGCGTGATTGGTCGAGTTGTGCAATTGGGTGCACATCACCCCGTCGCCTGTCGTTCCGCCAATCAGTTTGCCGGTGGTCTAGGTGCAAGGCCATGTCAACCATGGCCAAGCATTTGATATCGTCCTGGACGCTCAGGTAAAACAATGACCTGCTTTTGTCTCTAGGCCACTCTGCCTCTGCCACCAAACGATTAAAATGGGTGACATAGTTGATCAATTCCTTATTTCCCTGTTTTAGGGCAACAACTCTGTCCTTAGACAGGGTCTCTACCCGCCTATTGAATATCTTGCTGAATTCTTCTAGAAACCCCTCCCAGTAATACAATATGGCATCGTCTCTAGTGACCAAGGGGTTTGCCCAGGCCGCAATGTCAACACTCCGATATGAAATGACAAAGGCGGTTCTAGCCTTTACCATTCTAAATGCTGTGGGTTTGATAAGTGAGTGTAGGCGGCATTGGGTGAGGAAGGTCTGGAGTGAAGCTAGTGGCACTTGGACTTCTTGCAAGACCTGCACTTGGACAGGGACTGGGGGCGATGTTGGGGGACGGGGCAGCAGGGCTGTTGGAGCAGCCAAGCTGCAAACTTGAGTCACAAGCGTAGCATACTCCTGCCTAGTGGCCCTTAACTTGGGCTGCAGTTCCTGCAGAACCTGAGCTAAATCCTCCATGCTAGAACCGGGTCGTGCCACTCAGGCCCCTGAAAACACGTGGGCTTGTGCTTCTGACAGGGTCCCCAGCTCCAAGGCGCAGGAGTGGCACGAACCAACTCCCCCACTACAGTTTTGGGCCCTGCAAATCGAGGCTTATACAATGTTCCGCAACCCCAGCATGTATTTTCTAGTTAGACATGCTTGCTTTGTGTGTCATTTTCTTTTGTTTTCTGTGGAGATTGCACCCAAGGTGGTGTGTCCCTGTCTTTTATGTCAGTTCATGCGCTCACCCTGGCCTCCAGCTCTGACAGTGAGGGTAGCCAATTGTATTGTATTTAGATTAATTGAGGGTATCCAATGTATTATATTTAGATTAATCTTGAGGGCAGCCAATGTATTGCATTCCAAATTAATTTTTGAGGAGAGCCAATGTATTGCACTGAGAGCCAATGTATTGCACCTCTCACCTTTTACTTCCTCTCCCTTTAATGGTGGCACCATATGGGAAGTGCTCTTAGCTCACTTCGCATCTTCCAGGTGCATCATTAATGTCTATCACAATGGCACTATCATGGCCCAGGGCGCTCAGCCCTATCTCCTTCTTGACAGCCATCTTCCGTCTCTTTTCAACCCCCCCTCCTGCTACCCCATTTTCTCCCATCCCCCTTCTTTCCACCCCCTTCTCATATTCTCCAGACTACATCCAGTTCTAAGACTCAGTGCACAATACCTCTGCCATTAGAATGCAGCTATCCCGTACGATAAAATTAGCTGCGCACATAATGTTACTCCTGTTCTTGCCTACTCTCCAGAATACGTCCAAGCATGGAGTGTGATACGTACCCATGTGTCCTGGCTGGTTCTCGGTTGTGTAGATGCAGATGGATTTAGGAGAGGGTGAAATCAGAGTGCGGCAAAATTCTGGCCATTGGCTATAAAGATGCCCCTAGTATAGTACACTATTACTTACCCCCGTAGATTCATCTAGATACAAATACAGTGGCCACCCTATACATTTATTATTATTTTTATTTATTTTATTGGGTATTTGTATGGCGCCTATACACAAGTGTTTCCATGCACCACAAGACAAATGCGAGATGGGGGACATAGGATAAGAAACAACAATGACGGTTATATGGCCTTGTAACAATCCTACTGTGCAAGTGCAGACAAAGGTGATAATTGCAGGGGGTGGGGAACAGGATGGGGGGTGAAGGGCTGTAGTGGGGGCCGACATGGGGTGAGCAGTGCTGAGGGGCAAATGAAGGCAAGTGCTGAGGGGGCCAACAATGGCAAGTGCCAGGGGAAGAAGGGAAAGGCAAAATAAGTGCGGTGGACAGGGTGGACCAGATTCATGTTGGTCCGGGGAAGGGAGCCTGAGGGCAAGTGCTGGTCGGGGATGCTGAAGGAGACTGGTCAGGAGTGGTCTGGCTCCTGTAGGACTCAGGAGGGGCCAGGCACCAGTCACAGCAGCAGGGGGTCAATTAGCAAAGAAGGGGTAGAGGCAAGGAGAAAAGGAAGGTTTAGAGAAGTTTCTGGAACTTAAGATCTGACTCAAGTCTGAGGGGAGCAGGCAGAGCATTCCAGTTGGGGGAACCTGCAGAGGAAAAGGATCTACCTCCCACTCTCTGTTTGGAGAAACCTCTGACCAGCAGAGAGTTGGAGCTAGAGGACCGAAGAACTTTAGCAGGGAGGCATTTAGGGAGAGAATGCTGGATGTAGAGAGGTCGCAGGCAGCCTTGTGGATGATGCAAAGTGTCTTGAATTTGAATGCCTCTGAGGAGGTGAGCTGAAAATTTGACTTCTTGGCAAGGTCTGTGATGTGCAGAGAGAAAGAGAGAGGAGTCAAAGATGACCCCAAGATTTTTTGCCATACAGGAACGTGAGGGGAGGATGCCTAAGGAGGGTGGCCTGAAAGTGTGGGGGACGGGATAGCAGGAAGCTTACTAAAATCAAGGCAGAAATAATTGGCAGAGCACCACGCTTGAATA
Source organism: Ambystoma mexicanum (assembly GCF_040938575.1). Classification (NCBI taxonomy): domain Eukaryota; kingdom Metazoa; phylum Chordata; class Amphibia; order Caudata; family Ambystomatidae; genus Ambystoma; species Ambystoma mexicanum. The sequence continues at coordinate 927,229,121 of NC_090931.1, read as the reverse complement.
GCAGTCAGGTATGAGAGAGGAAGGAGATGAGGAGGAGACGGAAGGGAGCTTAAAGGAGAGCTGTGTCATCTGCATAACATTGGAAATAAAGAGCGAAGGTGGAGATCAGGTCCGCCAGAGGGGCTAGGTAGATGTTGAAGAGCCATGGTGATAGGATAGAGCTCTGAGGGACATCACAGGTAGAGAGTGAGGTGTAGAAGAGGAAAGGGCCAATTTGCACTTGGGAGGGTCGGTTTCACAGGAAGGAGGTCACCACGCCAGTGCCCTGTCCGTGATGCCTAAGGTATCATGGAGATGGTTTATGCGGATGGAGTGGTTGACTGTGTCAAAGGCAGATGAAAGATCGAGGAGGATCAGAGCGGAGGGAGAGGAGTTGGAATCCAGGTTTGAGAGCAGGTCTTCATAGGTGTTCAGGAGAGCAGTTTCCATGCCTCTGGATGCTCTGAAACCAAACTGATGGTCATGGAGGCAGCCAGCTGCTTCGGTGTGGAGGGTCAGTTGAAAGATGACCAGCTTCAACATGAGTTTGCCCAATAAAGGGGTGATAGAGATAGGGCGATAGTTAGCCGGACAAGAAGGGTCAGCCGGTGGCTTTTCAGGAGAGGCGCATAAGGGAGTGCTTGAGAGTTTGTGGGAAAGAGTCAGTGTCAAAGGAATGGTTAAAGAAGTCAGCCATAGCTCGGGCGAGAGAGACAATGTGGTCCTTGATGGTTCTGGAAGAACAGGGGAGCACCTGTTTGGGGTAGACTTTCATAGAGCGGACAACACTAAAGACCTTATCCAGTGCATTGGGAGAGAAGAAGGAGAGTATGGGCAAGGGGGAGAGGGTGGCCAAGGATAGCAAGGGAAGGCGAGTTAGGAGGGGGGTAGATGACATTGAGGACAGGATGTCCTGAGCTTTGGAGAAGTAGGAGGCCTGGGAGGGGGAAGGAGAGAAGGAGAGAAGGAGACTGCAATAGGATTGGCAAGTTCCTTGCAGATTTTGAATAGTTCAGCTCTCTTATTGGTGGCACCAGTGATACAGGCTTGTACATGGGCCTTCTTGGAGTTGATGGTCAGTCGATATTGTCTTTAGAGCAGGTGGCAGGCCAGTTTGCCAGAGGATGTACCTGAGGCCTGCCATTTCCGCTCAGCAGCTTTGCACTAGCGTGTCAAAGCTCCCAAGTTGGAGTCATACCAAGAGTTGCATTTGAAGGTAGGCTTCATGCAGATCCTCATGACGGGGGCAAGGATGTCCAATGTATTTGAGATAGAGAGATGGAGGTTAGCCAGAGCAGTGTCAGAGAGAGAGTTGAAGGCAGGGGCAGGAGGAGGGATGAAGGTAGAGACAAATGCAGCGAATAACCCACGCTTCATCGGCCGAATGACAGAGAAGGAGACTTGCAGTGTGGGCAGAGGCATCGTAAAATGGCTGGGGAGCTGAAGGTTGGAGGAGAGTAGAGAGTGGTGTGACCAGGAGAAGAGGGGTGGTAAGAGGGTTGGAAAGAGGGTTGTCAGTTGAAATGAGAGCATCCAACGTGTGCCGGGCAGAGTGAGTTGGGCCAGAGGGAAGAATAGTGAGGGAAAGGGAGTCACAAAGGTCGCAAAAGGGTACAGTGGCCAGAACCGAGAGTCCAGGTGAATGTTAAAGTCCCCAAGGAAGAGAGGTTTGGGGGAGGAGGCAGGAGAGAGGAGGAGAGGTCCGCCCATTCTGAGAGGAAGAGGGGGGTGCATCAGGGGGGCATGTTTATGGTGGCAAGAGTGAGGGAGAGGGTAGGAGAGACAAGACAGGCAGCCTACTGACGAGGCATTGAAATGAAAAGTAGAATTGAGTGGGGATGATGGTGGCAGGAACCCACTCAGGAAAAATCAGAGCCGCTCTGCCAGTGTGAGGAACCAGGAATGAGACATGGACACAGAGTACTCATGGTATTAGTTATAGACTTTTATTAAATAATAAAGGAGTTGGAAAATGTCTCACTGTCCCTAATCTAAGAGATATTTCTCTACCTCAACCAAAACTAAAGGTCTGTCAAGATGTCAAAAGCAGAAATTTCCTGTGTCCGAAATCCTATCCTAGTCCTCACATTCTAAAACTAACACTAATGTGTTAAGGGTATTGCCTCTGGCTTGTAGTACACAAATGTTCAAGTTCAACAAAAAGGTATAATTCAACACACGTACCAAATAAATAATGTTCACGTGTCCTGGGAATGGCTCCCTTACCCAGGTTTCTCTCCACCAAAGCAAAAGCTCCAAAGAATAACCAAGTTCTTTAATCCCCAAGAGGATGACCCCCTCCTCTTGGTGTCACCATGTACTTCAGGGGAAATAACTCCCTTCCCAAAGTCTTCTCCACACTCAACGTAATTCAAAGCCCTCTTCTCTGGGATTCTCTTCTCAAAATACCACAAATTAAATAAAAAATCCTAAGGGCATGAATCCTTGGGATTCTTCTTTCAAAACACCACAACTTGAGTGCGTGTACCAGGCTCGGAAAACCACCTGGTATACTACCCTGCCAGGTTCTCCATTACAGTTCTTTCACACCACTTGACTTTGCCTGGTATGCTCTCCTTTCAGGCTCTTTCATGCAGTTCACTTCACACACTTAGCTTTGCCTGGTATACTCTCCTGCCAGGACTTTCAATTCAAACTCATCGTACGCCTGGTGTACTCTCTTGTCCGGACCTCTCACATATAGTTTCTTTACACAATATGTGTCTGATTCTCCTAATATATTTATTTGCCTTGATTCGCAAAACACCTAGTAAGCTCTCCTGCCAGGTCTTAACATAAAATGTCCCTTTGGTTTACCTTCTCGGTCCTCCCCAGGTTCATACTGTGGGTCCCAAACCCCAGTCCCACTGTCTAGGGCCTCCAATACTTTTTCCGACAGTGCTCCGGTGTCACCACCCTTTTCCTGGGCGTACCGGTTCCTTTCCTACACTCTCTGCGTTCCCGACTCCGAATCGGGTGCTACTCCAGCTCCCGGAGCTCTTTCTGACCCTTCAGACACCTCCGGCGGGCGTTCCGTCCCTGCTCGGCGTCCCAGCTCCCCCAGCTGTCATGAAGCATAGCTTGCTGCCTCCTGCTTTGCCACAGCCTTCACTGAGCTTCTCTGGGCACGTTACTCATCGGACTGCCTTCTTGCTCTGTTTCGTCGCTCCGTCCTTTGTGTTGCTGCCAGTCGCCACACTCTGGGTCTTTTTCCTCTGTTTCTCAGCATCCTGCTGGTCACAATACCATCACAGTTAACCTCCTGCCTGTCTGCTGTCCCTGACTGTCTTCTGCAGCCTTTTCTGGTCAGGCAGCAGTTTTCTTGCGTTCCATTCTCTCAGCGTTGTGGTAACACATCTCTCCCCATGGTCTCTCTGCCTGCAACCTCTCTCTCTCTACTAGTATCAGCTGTGGTGCTTTTAAATGCCCCACCACCATTCAGTCTCTTCCAACAACTAGACAGCATGTGGTCCTTTTCAGTGGTTGTAATCTTCATTGCTCAGATACTCCTCGTCCCAGTACTCTTATTGGGGTTTCCATATTACAATATGTCATACAATTTGGGGATGGTGATGGGTAATTTTTATTATTAAATATATAAGATGGAACATAGCATGTCTCACCTGATGATGTTATTGATATTGATATTTTATTTCTATCGCGTTCGTACACAAGTGTTTCAGAGCGCGACAAGGCAAGGGAGTGGAACAGGGGAGTACAAAACAGCGATCTTACTAGGCCCATTAAAATTGAGAACGCCAAGTGCATGGGAAAGGGGAGGGGAAAAGTGCATGGAAGGGTGGGGAAGTGGAAAGTGCGAGGCAGAGGAGAAACAGATAAATTACAATAAATAAATAATAAAAGGCAACAAACAGTGGTAGCGCAGCCAGCAATTTGCTAGGTTTAAGGCAGCAGACAGATAAGTGTAGGAAGAAAAAGGGGGGGCTGTGTGGGTACAGATACAGACCCCAGTGCAAGGGGTGGCCCGGAGGCAGTGCGGGAGGGTGGCGGGGTGAGCAGGTACCTGGGCCCGGAGGACAGAGGGTGGCCAGGTGCACGGTGCCAAGAGAGAAAAGATCAGCAGGGGAGAGGGCGAGAGGGGGAGCGAAGGCAGAAGAAAAGAGGAAGGTCTTGAGGTGCTTCCGGAACCAGAGATGGTTCTCATCAGGTTTTAGAGTGGCAGGGAGGCTGTTCCAGAGGGAGGCCCCAGCCGAAGACAGAGATCTACCCCCAGCTCGTTTCTTTGAAAAATGACTGACCCTGAGCGAGTTGGAGGTAGAGGAGCGAAGAGCTCAATAGGGGAGGTATTTGCGGAGGGATAGCTGAAGGTATTTTGGACCCAGGCCCCAGAAAGCCTTGTGGACAATGCAGAGGGTTTTGAATGTAATGCTTGCATCCACTGGGAGCCAATAGAAATATTTCAGAGCTGGAGAGATATGATCCCAGGGCTTGAGGCCAAGGACAAGTCTCGCTGTCCTGTTCTAGATTAGTTACAGAGGGCGGAGAGTAGAGGCAGGTAGATTTAGAAAGAGGCTGTTACAATAGTGCAACCTAGAGAGAACCAGAGCTTGGGAGAGAGCCATGAGCTTCTGGGGGAAAGAGAGGAAAGGCAGAGTACCTCTGAGGAGGTGCAGTAGGAAGTTTGACTTTTTAGAGACCTCAGAAATGTGGGCGGAGAAGGAAAGGGATGGAGTCAAAGATGACCCTGAGGTTCTTAGCCTCGCAGGTTGGGCTAGGAGGAGGGCCAAGGGAGGCCGGCCAGAGAGTGGGGCAAAGGATGGTGAAGGTGTGCCGATGAGGAGGATCTCCTTGTTGTTTCATCCCCCTGAGGGTCACCTCCCCCCAAGAGTTCCACCATCAGGGTCAAACTCAGGTAGCGACTGCCATCCCCTGGCCACATGAGGAGAGGCTCCCTCTGGGAAAGGAGTGATGACATCATCAGATTCATCACACCACCCACACATATCTGCTACCATGCACTACCCTATGACACATTGCATAACCCCTCTGTCATTAGCATGCAGCTATCCCCCACGATAAAATTCGGTCTAGCTGCACACACAATGCTTCTTCTGTTCTCTCATACTCTCCAGACTACATCCTGTTCTAAGACTCAGCGTACAAAACCTCTGCCATTAGAATGCAGCTATCCCCCACCATAAAAGTTGGTCTAGCTGCGCACATAATGTCTCTCCTGCCCTTGCATACCCTCCAAACTACCTCCCAGCACCCATCGACATGCCTGCTCGACATGGGTGACTAATAGGGACTTGGCCACCCCTACCTACCTCATATCGCCTAAAATGCACAAACGCATTCTACAAATAAAAATTACATTACATTAAGTTTAGTATCCTACAGGCAAGAATTGGATGCAAGGACCTTCGACCTGTCTGGCAGAGTTTTCTCCCCGGAGTTTGTCCTGTTCCATATCTAGATGCACTTGAAGTGTGAATCCAGGTCTGTTTCATATCTGTCAGAAAGTAACACTGGTATGTTGTGTCACTCTGCGCCCTAAAAAAGGTATGTTAATTAGAAAATTAAGTTGTCTGTCTCTCCTCCAAGGATAGCTTAAGGTATACCCAATCCTTAAAAGAAAACAAGATAAATAATGATGTATCCCCAAGGTGTGCCAGACACTCTGAGATTGTTGCAATACTCAATGAAAACATCAAGAGTTGAAGTTGAGATATGGATGGACATTTATTGAATAATCATAAATGCCCATAATTCAATGCCCATGTGTGACCCGTGTTTCAGCCTTACTATGGGCTTTTTCAAAACTGGGCTTCAATTGTCCAAGCAAAAAATATAAACCAAATTTGATAAATATATAAAATAAAGTAAAAAACTAAAAGAATTATAATCATAAACAGACCAGTACGTGACAGATCATTATGAACATTAATCAAATGGATTGAGCCAAAAAATATAGATATTATACAAGTGGAATTTTCCACTTGAGAAAAAGCAAATAATACATAGATTATATACATCAATAATGCACAGAAATCAAGGGGTTGGAGAAGGGGGGGATTGAGGGGAGAGTAGAGAGGTGAAGAAAATCTCATCAGTAATGGTTCATAAATCCATGTCGGTTCTAATGTTCTGCAAAGAACACCACTTGTGATCTGTATTGTGAATGTTTTGATACCACATTCGTGGCCCATTCTCCTCATGCTTCTCAAATATAAGTGCTTAATGCATGCTAATGTGTGCCGCTCGGTCCAAATCCCTACTACTGCTAGTAATGTACCCAATAGTTATCACCATGATTATTAATTACCGTAGACAAGTGCAACACATGCTGGGTGTTCATTGCACAGATTGACTGGTGGACACACTAATCGTGCCTATAAATTGCTCTCATATTCCCTTTGTGCTATGTGACAGTTCTGCATGTGCGCTCACCTGATCACTTTTAAAGTCCCGAAACATGTGGTAATGCAAATACTCAACTTGATAAATGGGGGATCATTCCCTTGGTCCTGAGAAAAAAACAGCGATTTTCAAATCTATGCTGTTATTCACTCTTAGTTACCAAGCCCATCTTCCCCTGTTCCATCCATCAAACCACAAAAGAGTCAACAGCGATTGAGTACGGGGGTCAATTACTAGTCAGATCACTATTCTAACGTTTAACTCTATTGTTCCTCATGCAATTTATGTACCTAAATAACCCTTGCTGCTATTTAGCAACTCAATATATTAAGTAACATTGAAACAGCCATTCTGAATTCAGACACGCTGTATTTTAGTAAATCAACCGGATATCCCATAAAAACACACCACCATCTTTAAACACTCATCTATTCCAAGAAAAATACCCCCTCAAATGCTGTTTAACCAATCAAAGTCCCACATAACATTTTTGGTAAGTACTTATACACTCTCCAAAACTCACCTTCCTTTTTTTAAAAGAAGGAGCAGACTCCTGCAACGGCTCCTGCATGCGATTTACTGCTGCGGACGGCATTTTCAAATCCCTAATATATAATGTAAACAAACCATGATGTTGTGCGCGTGACTTCACATCACGGTATGCTTTTAATAAAAAAAAAAAACACTAGAAAACAGTTAGTCGTTCTACCCATCATGTCTGACACACTTTCTTTGGTGTGCACTGTCTGGCAATCTGATGTTGAGAGCCTGTTAGGGAGAATTCTCTGTTACGGCTAATTTCTCAAACCTAGTGAGTCCCCCAGCAGCTTTGCTGGATTTTTCGGGTTTATTTTTTTCTCCTGCTAAGAGAGACTCTTTTTCTCCCACTCTTAGGCATGATTTGAGAATGTCCTTTGACTATGTAATGTATTTTATGGGCTATGGGGTCTTTTACTCCATAGGGCTTCATGTATTTTTAGTATGTGTGTTACACAGCACCCTCAGGGCAGTAACACATGGGTGTCATAGTGACCCCCAAACATAGACTCCATACCCTGGGACTGACTACTGTCTCCCAGGGCATGTAAAGTCACCATTGGCTTTACTAGTCTCAAATTGTGAACAGAACCAGTACAAATCATCATATTGTGGAAGTACCGGTAGGGGTAATTCGATTGCCCCTGGGTCTGTTTTCCAAGGGGGCACTGTCCAGTCCCCCCTTGGCGAGTTTCTGGCTGGTGGCAGTGGATACCACGCAAAATATTCCACCAGAATATTTCCTATGGGATTTTCCCATTCATTTTAAACACCACTTTTTGGTGCAATGTTAAAGATACCACCGGGTTATTTATTTAAAATGTATTCCCCGGTTGGGTCTTTTTGCCAGGAGACTCGGTTTTAAAATGGCGTTTGTGTTCGCCTCTGATTCTCTAACCCAAGTCGAGCCCTTTGTTCCACTTTTTGGCGGGCTTCTCCACAGAAGCCCTCCAAATGGTGCCACTCGGTGTGGGGTCAACAGGATGTGTGGGAGGGGGATTAGGCATCTTGGACTGAGTTGCCTTGGCAACTCAAGTCGCACTCTTGTGTGATTGGCCCAGTGGTGAGCCGCCCGGCTCACCACTTAGCATGTTTGAGTGACAGCTAGGCTGATGAATGGGGGTTTTGCTGTATAAAAGCAGGGCTTTGGGGACTGGAACTTGAGAAGTCACCACAGGACCTAAAGAATCCGAAGAGGGGAGAAGCTGAGCCATCTACAACGACGACACCGCCGGTGGAGCCCTGCTGTACGAACTCACCACTTCCCCGACGACAGAGGAGATATTCTTCCAGGAGAGTCTTCTTCCCTTTGATCTGGTGGGACCAACCAGTTTGCCTTTTTCGCCTTCCTGGATCGTCTTGTGGTCGAATCGCCCATGCCAAGCACCCCGGCGGCCGGATAGCCACGCTTCACCACTACCGCAATTAAAAGAGTTGTTCCTTTTAACCGGGAAACTCCGCGGCTGGTTTCTTCCCTGGCAGTGCAACGACCTCTAGCTTTCCTCCACGTCGAGATCTTCTCTTCCCCTGGACGAAGTCCCGACTTGCACCCGCTGCCAGGAACAACTGCCCCCGCTGGAGCTTTCTCACCATTTCTGGTACTGTGTCCCGCCTGGTCTCCCTTGCAACAGATTGTCCAAGGTGTCCCGTAAATCCTTGACTCTCTATCCTGGGGTGACCTCAGACCTGCTAACGTTACCTTTCTGAACTGATCCAACCACTTTTGACTTTTCTGCAAAGACTTTGAGTGCATTTCCACTGTGTGATCTTGGGCACTTTCCGCCTTGCTCTCTCCAAGAGTGGGCCTGGCCTATGAACTTTTAGCTATACAGTAGACCCTGCCTTTCTTGACTTGCTGTGGCTTCTTAAAAGTGTTGGTACTGTGTTATTTTCCTATTCTGCCTTTTCTCTCCCTTTTTAAACAAATTATTGGAGTGTCATCTACGGTTACGCGCTCACCTCTGTTTTGCTAAATAAGGTGTCTTAACCTAGACTTGTCGGATAATTAACTAGGGCGGTGTAAATACTTATAGTGACTATGTTTGAACTTGCTTGATATATTAGTGCCAGTGTATTTTAACAAGTGTGTTTTTAAATTAATAATTATATACTTTTATACCAAAGCTCTGGTCAGTGTTTGCTTGTGCTACTGTGTTTTTAGCCCTATTGTGTATACTCTATATACTGCCTAACTCTTCTTGAGAGAAGTCTGACTGCTCAGCCATAGCTACCAGGTAAATCTGGGTGGTGCAGACTGCTACCAATTGGGTTTACTGCTTACTTCTGTAGTCTTAAACTTTTTGCAGTGGTCCCTAAGGGAACTGCACAGGTTTCTGCCTAACAGAGCCGTAAAAAATAATATAATAGAAAAAAATCAAAACAATGGGATAATTCCCACATAAGTTCCACCTCTTGTTAATCATACATATACATGTTGCATTGACAATTACCTGAATAGCCAGTATTGGTACCCACTAGCACTAGTTAACATGATTTCTCCAGCATGGGGTCTGGCATGGATTCACATGCTCATGAATATTCCCCGTCGTCAGGCTGGGAATCCTCGGTAAAGAAAAAAATTAGTATCCGTTTCGTTTCTGATCTGTCTTTCTTAGTAGTAACCAATCACTGATGGGAGTCCTCGTGCTTTAGCTCTCGAGTTTTTGCGGTGTTTTTGCGCGTTTTCAGGAGATTTTCTCATTTTTTTGGTTAATCGAGCCTCAAGCTCCACCGTTTCTACTTCCGATAACGGGGACCCGTTTCGGAATTCTTCTACGCCCCTCAAGGGTGACGTTTTCGTCGAGTTTATGCTTCTTGGAGGATTCCGGAAGATCTGCGGCCTACCTCAACGGACATGGCCCAGGACAAGGGAAGCTCGACGCCCGGATCCAAGCTGTTCAGGTGCTGCCCTGGATGCAGATTACAAAATGTTTTCAAGGAGGACGAGCATTCACAATGTCTCTACTGGCTTCATGAGGACAAGACGCATGTGGAGAAAGACTGTGCGTTCTGCAAGAACCTTTCGGAACGGACCAAGCAAGATCGGCGTTCCCGCCTCGCTGCCTGGCTGGACACAGCAGGTGAGAAGGCGAAGAAAAAGTCTGAGCGGGCTTCTAAGTCCTGTGAGGGCGCCCCGGCGACGGGGGCCCAACAGAAGGCCAATCACTGCGAGTCCGTGGGCAACGGGAGCGCCGAAAGGTCGGGCTCTTCGGCTGCCAGGCATGGTGCAACTTCCCCGGCACGTTCAACCACGAACTAGCGCTCTGGTTCGGGGAAGAGGAAGTCCGAGAACCCGGTGTCATGATGCCTACCGCCGGGCATCAGGACCAAGGCCCTCAGCTCCGGGAGCAGGCATCCAGGCATTTGTTTAAACCTCAGCAGCCCTGTCTAGGGGCTGTCTGGGTTCAGTCCTGGCGCCTTAGGCGCCAGGCTCATCATAGAAATCAGTCCTGGCGCTATAGGCGCCAGGCTCATAGACTTTACTTGTCTGATGCAGACCATGCTGCAAAAGAGTCCAAGCCTACATGAGGCCTGGATGGGACTATTTTGTTACAGGGACTATTTTTTACTCGGGCGTGGCTCTAGGGAACTTCTTACCTGGAACTACTTTGGAGGCTATTTAAACCACACCCGAACAGCAGCACATGCTTTGCGTTATTCTGCATCCAGCAGTGTGACGCTCACCGTGCCTGCAGCCAGCATCCAGTCTTCTGGCATGCCCGCGTGCCTGCAGCCAGCATCCAGTCTTCTGCCACGCCCGCCTCGAATCCGGGGATCCTAGAATAAAGAAGAAAAGGACAAGGTTAGAAAACAAACTTATTTCAAATTCTCACCTAATTCCGGAACCATTTCATCTCCGGAACTGGAAGGTACGTCAGTCCTGCACGCGTCGCTTCGCCAGCTCCAGCACGGCGCCATACTCACGACTGGTACTGTCTCCATCATTTCTTCGCCGTAATCCGGCACCTAGGGGACACAAGAAAAAACAAGGTGAGCCAAGGGAATCAACAAATACAATCTCTTACCACCATAGACTTACCACCAGCGGTATTATTCCATAACTCTCCACATTTTCATATGCCGCATCTGTAAAGAGGGAGAAAAACAACACGTTAACGCATGCAATAGTTACCGGACAGCGTTGGGTAACACAGAGTCTTACCTGAACGCCAGCAGCAGCTACGAGGCCTTCTTCTCACGAACTCAGTTGCAACTTAAGGAAGGAAGGGGACAAGAGTGAACATCGGGCACATTGAACTCTTTGAACTTGATGCTTACCAATCCCGCCAGGGATTTCAGAGTCAATACTTACCGGAACTCTCTCAACGCCTTAAAACCAGTGAAGTAACTGGTATCTACGCGCCCCTGCAAGACACGCAGGATGGAGAGCTCATCTTTTACGAACATAAGGTGAGGTTACTAAGGGGATATCGGAGGTGATTAGTGGGGGAGAGCGAGAACAGTTGGGAGGCCATCACTAAAACGCACAGGTGGTTAATCCCTGTCTCCACTTGCAGGAAAATACTTCTTCGGGTCCAGCAGACAAGACTAGGCGGGCCAGTCCAGACAGTCATCTCTGCACTACGCATCACGTTGAAGGAGACCGCAGCTGTCCGGGTCCGATCGACACCCCTGTGGGGTCCAGGTGAGCGTAACACCCGGGTAAGCTGCTGGAGCGGCCCCGGTCGATCTCGAAGGGACCCGAGGGGGAGCGAGGCGCTGACCCTCCCCCCAAGGCGAAGGCCCAGGACCCACCTAAGGTGGTGAGGGCTTTGATCCAGCCGGCAAAGGCCTCTATCGAAGTGGTCGCTGTGGCCCTGGCGAAGCCGGCCGAGACTACGCTAGTGGAGACGGCCTCTGGGCCCAGAGTATCCCTTCCACCGCGGAGGGAATCCTCTTTCCAGCCCATCCTTAAGACCCCCGTGAAGACCCCGGCGGGAAAAGAGGGGGGGGTCGGTGGCCATTACAGACTCAGAATCAGCCTCTGAGGAGGATCTGGTGGAAACCGGGAAGGGCCTCAACGAGAGGTTCGAGAAAGTTCGATCCCAGGGGAAGGAGCCTGCTGAGGAGATCGAAGATAGCGAGGATGGCGACGACGATGAAGGCCCGGTGGAGCTACCGTCCCTACCATCGCAGCCATTGCCAGAGCCTCAGGATAGCTCGGCGGCCATTTTGTTGGCAATCCAATCCTTATGTACTGAGATAAGGACGAGGTTACCACGGACCCCGACGGAGGATCCTGAGCCAGGACTGTCGGGAAGCCCCCCGAACAAGCGGAGAAGAGTCCATCGCGCTCCGCCCTTCGTGCCCACAAGGCCTGTGGACCCCTCATCCCCCTCGCCTGACCCCAGGGAGGATACGGCGACGGATATGGGGACAGACGACGATGGTGGCGATGATACAACGGACATTCCTTCATCGCATCCCCCTCGGGCCTCACCGCCCGACGAAATTGGCTCCTTTCACGCCATGATAGCCAGGGCGTCCGAGCTCTTCCAACTCTGCCCGGAGGAACAGAAGAAGGAAGGCTTTCTTTATCAACGACGGGAGGCCAAGAGAAAGACGGTCCTGGCAGTGCCGTTGCTCGACGACATCTGGGACGAAGGGCTGGCTGTCCTCAAAAACCCTTCTACGACGGCAGCCAAGAGGGATAGGTATGAGAAGAAGTACCGGGTCCCCGACGCCGCCCCCTTGTGCCTCAGGGCCTAGCCTACGCCGGACTTGGTCGTCTCGGCAGTGGCCAAGAAGAAGGCAGCGGGTGCGGCAGCATCAACGTCCACTTCCCCGCCAGACAGCGAGGGCAAGAAGTTGGACTCCATGGGACGATGGGTCATTTCGTCGGCGGCGATGACGATTAAGGCGGCCAATGCCTTAGCGATCATAGCCCGTTACGACAGGGAGCTTTGGTTCAAGTTAGCTCCCCTGCTGGACTTCCTGCCGGACGACAAGAGAGCGGAGGCCCTACAGATTCTTCAGGAAGGCGATGTGGCGTCGGATCACGCCATAAAGGTGGCAACGGACATTGCCGATACCGGATTTCGCCAGATGGGCAACAGGGTTTGCCTATGACGACGAGGGTGGCTCAAGGCAATGGGCTTCCACCAGGACGTTCAGACCAGAGTGTTGGATATGCCGTTCGATGGCAACAACCTTTTTGGGAAGACGGTGGATGAGTCGCTCCAGGCCATCAAGACCGACTCGGAGACGGCCCGGGCCTTAGGGGTGCTTCAACAACGACGGCCCTTTCGGAGCTCCGGAGGCAGACTGGGTGCCTCCAAGGGATCCAGCGGTGGCTCTTCTACATACAGCCAGGGGGCCCGCTCCTCGTCCCAGGAGGCCTACAGAGGTCGCGGCAAGCAAGGAGGATCCCGCTCATCGTCAAGGAAGCCAAGGCGGCAAGGCCTCCTCCAAACAGGACTGAACTGGCCGTAGCGTCGGGCCCCCACCGAAGCAGCCTGGTGGGAGGCCGGCTGATGAAGTTCGTCAGCGTGTGGGAGTCCATCTCGACCGACCGTTGGGTGCTGGACACCCTGGCCAACGGGCACTCGCTGGAATTCCAAAAGAAGTGTCCTTGCTTTCCTCCCGTGGCCAGGAAGGAGAATCGCGTCCCTCAACTGCTGTTGCAGGTAAGGGCGATGCTCAAGAAAGGTGCCATCGAGCTCGTTTCCAGGAGGCTCTGGTGCTCTGGTGGTGAGTCTGTACTCAAAGTGCTTCCTCGTCAAAAAGAAGACAGGCGGTTGGCGCCCCATCCTGGACCTGCGTCGGTTAAACAAGTACATCAAGGCACAGAAATTCAGGATGTTCACCCTCCAGCACGTGCTGGTACAGCTGGAGGAGGGCGACTTCCTATCGTCGTTGGACCTGGAGGATGCTTACTTCCACATCGCCATTCTAAAAGGACACAGAACGTTTCTCAGGTTTGTGGTTCAGGGACGGCACTACCAATTCAGAGTCCTGCCGTTCCGATTAAAGTCGGCACCCAGGGTATTCACCAAGTGCCTGGCACCAGTTGCGGCGCGGCTGCGCCTGCAGGGGATCCACGTCTACCCCTACCTGGATGACTGGCTAATCCGTGCAAGGACAAGAGAACTCGCCGTCGAACAAACAGCGAGGACTGTCCGGCTGCTCACGGAACTGGGATTCGCCATCAACTACCCCAAATCCCAACTGGTTCCGTAGCAAGTAGCACTGTTTCTGGGAGCAAAGCTCGATACAGTGGGGCAATTGGCCTCCCCGTCGGAGGAGAGGACGAAGGCCATGTTGGGTAAGGTGCAACGCCTGCTAGCCATGGACGTGGCCAGGGTGAGGTCCATCAAGTCCCTCCTCAGGATGATGTCCTCATGCATCTACCTTGTACCCCTTTGCAGACTTCGGATGCGTCCGCTACAGGAGTTCCTTGATGCCCGCTGGATTCAGGCAACGGGCTGCTTCTAAGACAGGATCCCTCTCGACGAGGAGTTCCGTCGGGCGATCCTATGGTGGGGTACCCGTGTGCACCTCACGGCAAGCACAGACTTTCAGACCCCGGCGTTTCAGGAGACGGTGACGAGGGACGCCTCCCTGGAGGGTTGGGGGGCCCACACCGGAGATCTCCACGCAAGAGGCCTTCGGCTCCTGGAGGAGAGGTCTCTCCACATCAACATTCTGGAGCTTCGAGCAGTGTTCTGCGTGCTCAAGTCGTTCCTTCCGTCCCTCAAGGACAAAGTGGTGAAGATCTTCACCCACAACACCACCACGATGTTCTACATACGGAAGCAGGGAGGCACCAGATCTCCAGCCCTATCCAAGGAGGCCCAGGATCTGTGGCACTGGGCCGTCGCCCAGGGGATGTTTCTGGTTCCCTTCCACTTGGCAGGAATAAAAATCACCATCGCCGACTCACTCAGCAGGGAGCTGCGCTCGTGCCACGAGTGGGAACTGCGTCAGGACCACGTGGATCGGCTCTTTCGACGATGGGGCAAACCCCGGATCGACCTTTTCACGACGGCGACGAACTCCAAGTGCCAGAGGTTCGCCAGTAGGTTCCCGCAGCCGAGGAGCATGGGCGATGCTTTCTCGTTCCCTTGGGACGGCCTGTTTCTATACGCGTTCCCTCCGTTGCTGTTGCTGTTGCTGCTCCGTCTCATCAACCAGCTAAAGAAGTCCAGGCGCAGAATGATCCTCGTCGCACCGGCGTGGCCGAGGCAGATCTGGTTCCCGGACCTTCTGGACTTGTCAACGTCCCCACCAGTCAAGCTTCCGGCGAACGCGGATCTTCTCTCCAAAGAAGGAGTCGCCATTCTTCATCACGACCCGGAGTCGCTGAACTTGCAGGCCTGGCTCCTGCAGCACTAGAGTTTGGAGGGTACGATATCCCGGCTGACG
Source organism: Ambystoma mexicanum (assembly GCF_040938575.1). Taxonomy (NCBI): domain Eukaryota; kingdom Metazoa; phylum Chordata; class Amphibia; order Caudata; family Ambystomatidae; genus Ambystoma; species Ambystoma mexicanum. The sequence goes on along the minus strand of NC_090931.1, from coordinate 927,213,860 downwards.
GCAGAGAGGTTCTTGCAAAAGCCAGGGCGTCCTCAACTCTCAAGTGCTACGGACATAAGTGGAAGAGGTTCTCTGTCTGGTGCCGTGCACAGAAGATTAACCCTCTGCGGATTACGGCCTCTCAAGTACCTCCGTACCTACTGTCGCTGGCCAAAGCTGGACTGGCTCACGCCTCCATCAAAATACATCTGGCTGCCATCTACCGATATACCAGGACTACGGGACGTGCGTCCCTGTGGTCTCATCGCCTGGTGAAGGAATTTATGAAGGGACTATTCCGATCGTTCCCACAGGTGAAGGCTCCAGCCCCGGCGTGGGAGCTTAATGTGGTGCTGACCAGGCTCATGGGGGCCCCATTCGAGCCTATGCATTCAGTGCCTTTGAAGTTCCTGTCTCGGAAGACAGCGTTCCTCGTGGCCATCACCTCCGCACGACGAGTGGGAGAGATCCAGGCCCTATCTTGCAAGCCTCCATACTTGACTTTTCACGACACAAGGGTGGTTCTGAGGACGCACCCCTCCTTCATGCCCAAGGTGCCGTCGGACTTCCACCTCAACGAGCCCTTGGTGTTACCAGTTTTCTTCCCGTCGCCTTTGACGCCGGCCGAGAAGACTTTGCACACGCTGGATGTAGCTAGAGTGCTGAAGTTCTACGTGGACCGCACAAAGAGTTTTCGGAAGACGTCACAGCTGTTTGTGAACGTTGGAACTGTGAATCAAGGGAAGGCTCTCGCGAAGACTTCCATTTCCAGATGGCTCTCCGGCTGCATCATGCACTGTCACCGGTTGGCAAACCGACCGCTGCCCGGCCGTCCGAGAGCCCATTCGACCAGAGCGATCGCTGCTACCACGGCGTTCCTGTCTGGTGTGCCCCTGCTGGACATCTGCAGGGCTGCTACGTGGAGGTCGACGCACACCTTCACAAGATTCTACTGCGTCGATCGGGACTCCAGGGAGGAGTCCAGGGTCGGCCAAGCAGTGCTGCGCAACCTGTTCGCTTAAGGTGAGCCTGGTGAGGAGGTAAGAGATGCTTAATGTTGAGTTGTTGTATTGCTTAATGTTGAGTCTTTTGCCACCTCCCGTTGTTGTGCATGTTTGTACTGCTATGTATTCTTATATTCATGAGCATGTAAATCCATGCCAGGCCCCATGCTGGAGAAGGAACAAGTTACTTACCTGTAACTGTTGTTCTCCAGCATGGGTCTGGCATGGATTCACATGCGAACCCTCCCGCCTACCCCTCTGCGGCTCTTCACTTGGTCATACTGCCACTTTACGTGCAACCAAATCTGAGGATGGCTGCCAGACGCGGGGCTTAGGGAGAAGGCAGTCATTGGCTGGGGGCAGTATGACCCAGAGATCAGTGATTGGTTGCTACTAAGAAAGACAGATCAGAAACGAAACTGATACTGATTTTTTTTTTTACCGAGGATTCCCAGCCTGACGTCGGGGAATATTCATGAGCATGGGTTGGGTTGATGACAAAGGGGACCAATCCCATCAATCCTGGATGGGTTCTTTCATATGCTAAATTCAGTAACCAATCCTTTACCGCATACCTGAGCACAGGTATGTGGTAAAGGACTGGTTACTGAATTCAGATGAATGAGTGCTAAATAGAATGTGCCTAATAAAGTCCATATGGCTTAGAACTAGGATTGGGGTAACCTGATACTTAAGTGTGTTCTCCACAGCTCCTGATTAGCATATTAAGGCCTATAACTAGCATACATAGGGCCTCATTACACGGATGGCGGAGAACCATGGCGCTATTAGCGCCATGGTTCATGCCGCTAAAATACCGTCAGCGCCTTGGCGGAAAGGGGAATTACCGCCCCATTCCAAGGTTGGCGGGGCGGTAATTCCCCCTTCCACCATTGCCCTTCCCCATTCCCATTTTTGGCCCATAGGGCATAATGGGAATGGGGAAGGCGCTAATTACGGTACCGCAAATTGCGGTACCGTAATTAGCTCCCTGGGTCCCTTTGCGGGTTGGTTTTAACGCCTGCAAAAAGCAGGCGTTAAATTCCCCAACCCCCAAAGGGACCTCGTAGTAAGGCGGTAAGGATTTACCGGTACCGGTAAAATACCGGTACCGGTAAACCCTTACCGCCATCCGTGTAATGAGGCCCATAGTTGCCTCTTTTGGCAGTTTAACACTGTCGTGAGTAGAGTACATGCCCGACTCTTCAGCAGTTTGTCAAGATCCTGGAATGAACATTTACAATTATACATTTGTTTTACATTTTTTACACAAAAAAAGATCTCATAGGAAAACCCCCATCTCGTTATCAGTGTTCAATCCAATTTCAGTAGATAGCATTTTATATATAATCTTGCACTCCATTTGTCTTAATTTAAGTTCCTTATCCCCTCCCCTTTTTCCCAGGGAGAATACTGGGGATTATACTGACTTTGCAGCTGCAAGTGTTTCATCACCTACTCCAGACAAACATCTGAGGTGGCACATCATCCTAAGGCCAAGAATGGGGTTAAAAGTCCAACTGCAAGCGTGGAAAGCTCCTTGCCTTCCACTGGGATAATTTCTATGGTTTCTGGAAAAAATGACTTGAGTATATCCCAAGATCTTATGGAGGCCTAATCCTACCAAGCTGTGCTCCGCATTTTGAATCGGACGCATGCCTGAGTGGTGCACCAAATGGCAGTTTCTATGTGAGAGAGGAGATTCCCTTTTGGGTCCTTCAACCATGATCTGTGGGATCCCTTAAGAGCAGGAGGAGGGGTTGGATAAGTCTGCTCCAGTGATTTCATTCAGTGTTCGGTTAGCACCCTTGAGGGAATATGAGTGAGAGTCCCTTCGCTACAAATGCAGATTAGATTCCTTCCACCTCAGTTTGGATGTAGTCACATTTCCTGGTGACCCTGTTTTTTTACTTCTCAAACCATGTCCTTCGTACCTTCCCCAATCTAGCACTTCAGATGGCATTCAATCAACTGAATCATCACGGGAGGTTGGATTCTTCTCAGAGTTACAGACATTGATGGCCTCTGAGCCCATAAGTGTACTTCATTAGCCTTATCAATGTGGGGAACACTCCTTCACCTGCAACCATCATGGCTACAGGTATTACTCCTATGACACTGATGTTGCCAACACTGGTTGTGACCTCTCCCGTGGCTCCCCCAATTGCAGTTATTCCTGTGTTTACAATTCCTCCAGTTTTGCCTCCTCCATTGTTCCCTCCTGTCGACCCTTCCGAGACCAGGTGGATTTATCAGGTGATAGACTCACCAGATACATTGTATGACAAGGAAGACCACATTCTTAATTCAGCATGAGCACTTCATGAAAGGATGTTAAGCATCACGGAATAATTGGTAATTGCCTTTTGAAAGTGTCTTATCTTCAGTCTTATCCCATCGGCAAGACAGAGATTTGGCATGCATCTTCAAAAGGATGTGCTTGGTGTGTGGCCTGTAACGTTTGGACAAAGCCTCATACAACACCAGACATTATCAAGGTTATTGATGCTCTTTGATCTATGACCAGTACTGTGAATAAATCTGCCTTTTTTCTCTCAGCCATAAGCTCAATATTTGTTGGTGGCAGCAGCAACATTGTGGGGGAAGGGATTGGACAACTCCTTTTTCTCCTCTCCCCCCTTTTCTAAGGATGCAAAACCTCTAGACTAATATAGTCTACCAGGATTCATCACTTTATTCGTGGCAGTCATATTCAGATAACCTTCTATTCGCATGCAGAAAGCTACTAGTGAAACGATTTCAGGGTTTGGTGATGATTTTCCTCTTGTGAAACTAGCTTGTTTTCACACAGGCCTCATCAAGGTTAGACAAGTAGCAGGTGATATAATGGAATAATTGTTTTGCCCCATAAAGCAAGCCATGAGAGGCATGTACAACAACAGATACATTCACAGTTAGGCCTGGATGAAATCATCAGACATTTTGCGTTGAACCAAAATCCAAGTGACTTCCAATGCCAAGCCCTTCCTCTCCAAGCAGGGTTGGGGGGCGCAAAAGGACTGGGTTTCTTCTCTAATTTCTATAGACTGCCCCATAAATAATAGGTGGACCTGCACACTCTTATGGACTTCCCTTCCCCAGGAAAGGTTCCATTTGGTCACCACAGCACAAATCAGTTTAACCCTATATTGCAAGGATTTAATCTATGCAGTGAATATGAAGGACATATCTTCATGTCCCATTTTGGCCTCCACATATGTAGTTCCTTCTTTGATGGGCAGTAGGCAATTACAGTGCAGGGCGATTCCCTTTAGCCACAGCTGAGTTCCACAAGCTTTACACAGCTAATATCAGGCATATCTTTGTGTCTAAGGATTCTGGGCATTCATAAATATCCTTATTTCGAGTGGATTGGGTCCTCCGACGTATTCCATATCTATGACAGTAATCACCACAGCTGTGCTGCTTCGGAAAATCTTTCGGCGTCTGCGTCCTGCGTCGATGACGTTGATACGCCGCCCTCGAGGACCTCCTCTGACGGCCAACGTCACTGGATGTTATAAGTAGGACGCACGACGCGCGTAGCCTCAGTTCCGTTTTTTCTGCGAACGTGTTCGCTTCGGAGATCTTGGCGCGCCTCGACTCTTTGGAGTTTTTGTTCTTTCTCAGTTCTTCGAACCTGTTTGGTGTTTGTGAAGTATTTCTTCATGAAGATGTCTACCTCATCTTCCACACTGCGTCCGGGCTTTAAGAAGTGCGGGGACTGCGGGTCCAAGATGTCGGTGACGGACTCGCACGACGCCTGCCTCTGGTGGCTCGGGGAGGCCCATGACACAGATGACTTTGTTGACTGCCAGTCGCTCACGTCCAAAGCCTTGCAGGAGCGCATGAAGAAGTTGTCGGTAGGTAAGGTGTCCAATCCCCGGAAGTCGAGGTCTGCGGGGCTTTCGACAGACGATTCGAGGGGCGACTCTCCGCGTCGTCATCGGAAGTCCAGTGGGTCTCGCTCTGGGAGTCGGTCCCGCCACTCCTCTGCCTCTTCGAGGCATTCCCGGAAGCGCCGGCATCGGTCGCCTTCCCCGTCCTCATCCGAGGACTCTGCCCATCGGCGGGTCGCTTATCCCAACAAGCATGCGACACCGGAGGAATGGGATTCCTTCGGGAAGAAAATGTTAGCGATTCTCGAATCGCAGGGCACCGGTCCGTCCGTGCCTCCGAGTGGGGTCGGTCGTGGTCGGTCGTGATCGGTCGAGAGACACCACTCGTACGCTTTCGGGCTCGGGTGGTCGGCACGAATTTCTCGGGAGAGGTCCCGCTCGGACAAGGGGAATTGTTCTCGTCATGCCCGTTCCAGGTCCCGGTCATCAAAGCGCTCGAGACCGTGTGAGCCAGTGAAGTCTTCGAAGAAGACTTCTCCGTCTGTGGCGCCAGGGTCGTCGACAGACTCTATCGAGGCTCCACCTCCAAAGAAGTCGTCGACGCCGTCGGCGCCCAGGATGTCGCAGGACACGCTCGGGGCTCCGCCTTCGCGGCCTGTGTCGACGCCGTCGATGCTGTCGGCGATGCGTCTGTCGTCGACGCCGATTCTCTCGACGCCGGCGCCGATTCACTCGACGCCCTTGACGCCTTTCGAGGCTGTGTCGACGTGGGTACCTTGAGCCTCGGTGGAACCCCCTAGAAAGGCTCTGGCCACGGTCAAGCATGGCTTTGGTTCAAGTTCTGTGCCTTCTTACCACCATCTGGAGTTTATTTCAGAGGTGGATGAGGGCTCTGATGATGGCATGGTGCCTGACACGGTGCCAGACGAGATTCTCTCGGGCCCTAGCCAGTTGAGGACCTGAGGCAGTCCCTGCATGATGCTAGTAGGATGGACACCTGTCCGGAGGTGGAGTTTTGTAGGCCAGAGCCTGGCACTCATGCCGATTCTTCGTACCGGCGCCTTATGTCAAGGGTCACCGAGTACTTAGGATGGTCTGCTCCCCCGAGGGAGTTTGTTCAGGATGACCTTACGGATATCCTCGACATTGGTCCGCCAACTGACCCGGTACTGCCGTTTCATATGGCTCTACAGAGGAGGGTGGCGGCGGCTTGGACTGCTCCGGAGAGTCTCCCAGCAGTGGGCAAGTCTGTGCCGCGTAAATACCGCCCAGCCAGTAGTGACCCCTGCTACTTGTCCAAGAACCCTACTCCGGAGAGTTTGGTGGTGCAGGCGGCTACGGCCCCGGCAAAGCAGGCGTCGTACCCTACCATCCCTCCTGATAGGGACGACAAGCGTTTTGACGGCTGGCCGAAGAAAGTGTTTTCTGCAGGGGGTATGGCGCTTCAGGCGGCCAACTCCATATGTGCCTTGTCTCGTTTCAAGCACACTCTGTGGAACTGTGTTTCCTTGGCGGCTGAACATATTCCCGAAGGGGACGAACGGGGTGGTTTCCTTGCCATGGTTGCCATGTGTGAGGCTGTTCAGTCGGGTTTGGACATGGCAGATTGCGTCAGCCGGTCCATGGCGGCGTGCACCGTGATACGCAGGTTTGCGTGGTTGCAGAAGTCGGTGTTTGCTCCTGATGTGCAGGCCCGGCTCCTCAACATGCCATTTGATGGGGAACATCTTTTTGGCAGCAAGGCTGACAAGAGTCTTGAGAGGTTGCAGCGAAGTCGTTGGGCGCTGCAGTTCGTAAGCTCCACCTTCTCGTCCTAGGGGACAGCAATGGAGGGGAAGTTCCTTTCGTTATTACTCATCCTTTGGTAAAGCAAGAGGAGCTGCTAGTCAAAGGGGCCACCGTAGGAGTGCCAGAGGTGGAAAACAAGGTACTTGAGGTGCCAAGTCCGCTCGGGCTGTTGCCTCTTTGCCCTCAGGCAACGCCGCAGTCGCTTCAGCTCAGTCATGAGCAGGGGAATTGCTAGGTCTGGAAAAGACCCGGGGCTAAGCTGATGTCGGAACTTTTGGGACTGGGGGCTAAAAGATCAGGGGCTATAGCCCTCTTAGCCCCCCCTAGCAACGCCCCTGGTCATGAGGCCATGTCCCATGGTTCGCCGGTTGGGGGAAAGCTGGCGCAGCATCTTGCAGAGTGGCGTGCCATTACTTCAGATGTGTGCGTTCTGGAGATCATAACCCACGGCTACTGTCTTCCTTTCCGGCAGAGACCTCAGGACAATCCACCGGGGAATCTCTCTTTGAAGAGTCCGGATCCGCTCCTTGTGCAGGAAATTCAATCCCTGCTGGAGAAAGGAGCCATAGAACTGGTGCCTGTAGCGGAGAGGAACAAGGGATTGTATTCCCCTTATGTTTTGATTTCCAAGAAAGACGGGGGATTGAGACCCATCATGGACTTGCGCGGTTTGAACAAACTCCTCAGGAAGGACAAGTTCAAGATGGTTACACTCTCTCAAGTCCTCCAGGCCCTTCAACTTCAGGTCTGGTTGGTGTCTCTCGACCTCAAGGACGCTTATTTTCATGTGCTGATCCATCCAAAGCACAAGAAGTACCTGAGGTTTGCGGTTGGCGACTCGCACTTTCAGTTTTGGGTCCTGCCATTCGGATTGACCTCCGCCTGAGGGTCTTCACCAAGCTCATGGTAGTGGTGGCAGCGCATCTCAGGAAAGGGGGGATTCACGTCTACCCCTACCTGGACGATTGGTTGATCAGGGCACGCTCTCCCTAGCAAGTCCTGGATCATCGGTCAGTCACCTGACACTCCCTCCACAAGTTGGGCTTCTCCCTCAACTTAAAGAAGTCCCATTTGACACCAACTCAGAGGCTCCAGTACATCGGAGCAGTGCTCGACACGTCCCTGGGGCAGTGTTTTCCTCTCCAGGTGAGGGCTCATCACATTCAGCAGATGGTGCACAAGTTTCAACTTGCCCAGACTCTCCCAGCGTTCGAGTTCTTGAGACTGCTCGGCCTCATGGCATCCTGCATTCTTTTGGTGCCAGAGGCCAGGTTGTGGATGAGATCTTTGTAATGGGCACTCAAGCTCCAGTGGTCTCAGTCCTCCGGCAGGATGTCGGATCCTGTTCAGATGCCGTCTTCGGTCGCCCGAGACCTTCTGTGGTGGGCCGACAAAGGCAATCTGATGAGGGGGGCTCCATTTTGGCTGACCTGGCCGGAGAAGACGATCGTGACGGACACATCCCTCACGGGATGGGGAGCTCATGCCAACGAGTTGACAGTCAGCGGTCGTTGGTCTCAGTCAGAGTCCAGACTCCATATCAATCTGTTGGAGCTGAGGACTGTCAGGCTAGCCCTGAAGGCTTTTCTGCCGACTGTGCGAGGAAAGAATGTCCTGATCCTGACGGACAACACGGTGGCCATGCACTACCTCAACAAAAAGGGGGGGGCAGGGTCACTTCCTCTGTGCAGGGAGGCGATGCAGCTCTGGTTCTGGCCAATCCAGCAGGAAGTTTTGATCTCGGCAGTTCATCTGGCAGGAGACGAAAACGAGACGGTGGACGCTCTGAGCAGGCAGAGCGCGATCTCTCACGAGTGGGAGTTGGCTCAGGAGATGCTCCTGGAGATCTTTGCCCTTTGAGGGACCCCTCAGGTGGATCTCTTCGCCTCCAGTGTCAACCGGAAGTGCGAGAGGTTCTGGTCACGGGAATTTCCTCCAATTGGAGCCTTAGCAGACGCGTTCGTGGTTGAGTGGTCATTCCCACTGCTGTATGCGTTTCCTCCAGTCCCCGTCATCCTGCAAGTACTGCGGAGGTTCGGTTCACGGATGATCCTCATTGCTCCGACGTAGGCCCGGAGGACGTGATACCCGGACCGTCTCGACTTGTCCATCTGCCCTCCACGTCGTCTTCTCTACTGAGACGATCTGCTCCCACGGGAGGGGGGTCAAGTTCTCCATCCAGAGGTCAGGTCCCTCAACCTTCACGCCTGGATTCTGAAAGGTTGAGGTATAAGGATTGGGACCTCCCTGAAGACGTGATGGAGGTGTTGCTTTCGGCCAGAAGGCCCGCAACAAAGTCCCTGTACCGTTGCCGTAGAGAAAGTTCTGCGACTGGTGCAGGGTTAAGAATGTGGATCCTTTTGCATGTGAAATTCCCATGGTTCTGTCTTTTTTGCTTTCTTTGGCCCACAGGGGCCTTCAAGTGGGTACCATTAAAGGTTACCTGGCGGCGCTGTCCATATTTAAGCGCTTGTCTGAAGAGTGTTCCTATTTTAAAATTCCTTTAATTTGTCAATTTCTGAAAGGGCTCACTAATGTGTTCCCTCCATCACCTTTCCAGGTGCCCGGTTGGGATTTGAACCTTGTTCTCAAGTTTCTGGTGGGTGCTCCGTTTGAGCCTTTGCATTCATGCCCTTTCAGACTGTTAACTCTTAAAACTGTATTTTTAGTTGCGGTCACTTCCGCTCGCAGAGTGAGTTACAGGCACTTTCAGTTAAGCCACCCTTCACTGTGTTTCATAAGGACAGGGTTGTCCTTCGAGTTCGTCCTTCTTTTCTTCCGAAGGTGGTGTCGGAATTTCATTTAGGCCAGAAGGTTGTTCTTCCGGCATTTTATCCTCCTCCACATCCTGGTAAGGAAGAGGAGAGGCTCCATAGGCTTGATCCTAGGAGAGCGTTAAGCTTTTATATTTCACGCATGTCCCGGGTCAGAGTGGACAATCAGCTCTTCATTGGTTACGCTGGAAAGCGTTTGGGACAAGCTGTGACGAAACAGACTTTGTCTCGCTGGATTATTTTGGCTATCTCTGAGTGTTACCGCTTGGCGGGTAAGGACCCACCGGTCGGCTTAAGGGCCCATTCTACCAGGGGGTATGGCTGCCTCTACTGCCCTGCAGAAGGGTGTTCCTATTCGTAACATCTGTGATGCAGCCACCTGGGCTTCGGTACATACTTTTGTACATCACTATTCCCTCGATTCCATCCAGTGGCAGGATCTGGCCTTTGGCAAGGCAGTCCTTTACTCTGCAATTTGATTGGGCATTCTAAATTTGTTTTTTAAATTCTTTTCCCACCTCCTTGCATTGGTACTGCTTTGGGAGTCTGTCATAGATATGGAATACGTCGGAGGACCCAATCCCCTCGAAGAACAAGTTAATCTTTTACCTGGTAACGTTCTTTCGATGGGATGGTCCGACGACGTATTCCATATCGCTCCCTCCCTACCTTCCCCGCTACAGAATTTCTTATGCGATTGCAGCTTACGTTTCCGCAAGGCTTTGTGTGTCAGACTGGCAGAAGACTGGTGGCACACGTTCTGGGAAAAAACTACAACTGAGGCTACGGGCGTCGTGCGTCCTACTTATAACATCCAGTGACGTCAGCCGTCAGAGTAGGTCCTTGAGGGCGGCGTATCGACGTCATCGACGCAGGACGCAGACGCCGAAAGATTTTCCGAAGCAGCACAGCTGTGGTGATTACTGTCATAGATATGGAATATGTCGTCGGACCATCCCATCGAAAGAAAGTTACCAGGTCACCTTTCCAGGTGCCCGGTTGGGATTTGAACCTTGTTCTCAAGTTTCTGATGGGTGCTCCGTTTGAGCATTTGCATTCATGCCCTTTCAGACTGTTAACTCTTAAAACTGTATTTTTAGTTGCGGTCACTTCCGCTCGCAGAGTGAGTGAGTTACAGGCACTTTCAGTTAAGCCACCCTTCACTGTGTTTCATAAGGACAGGGTTGTCCTTCGAGTTCGTCCTTCTTTTCTTCGGAAGGTGGTGTCGGAATTTCATTTAGGCCAGAAGGTTGTTCTTCTGGCATTTTATCCTCCTCCACATCCTGATAAGGAAGAGGAGAGGCTCCATAGGCTTGATCCTAGGAGAGCGTTCAGTTTTTATATTTCACGCATGTCCCGGGTCAGAGTGGACAATGAGCTCTTCATTGGTTACGCTGGAAAGCGTTTGGGACAAGCTGTGACGAAACAGACTTTGTCTCGCTGGATTATTTTGGCTATCTCTGAGTGTTACTGCTTGGCGGGTAAGGACCCACCGGTCAGGTTAAGGGCCCATTCTACCAGGGGGTATGGCTGCCTCGACTGCCCTGCAGAGGGGTGTTCCTATTCATAACATCTGTGATGCAGCCACCTGGTCTTCGGTACATACTTTTGTACGTCTCTATTCCCGCGATTCCATCCGGGGGCAATATCTGGCCTTTGGCAAGGCGGTCCTTTACTCCGCAATTTGATTGGGCATTCTAAATTTTTTTTTTGTAAATTCTTTTCCCACCTCCTTGCATTGGTACTGCTTTGGGAGTCTGTCATAGATATGGAATATGTCGAAGGACCCAATCCCCTCGAAGAACAAGTTACTCTTTTACCTGGTAACGTTCTTTCGATGGGATGGTCCGACGACGTATTCCATATCGCTCCCTCCCTCCCTACCTTCCCCGCTACAGAATTTCTTATGCGATTGCAGCTTACGTTTCCGCAAGGCTTTGTGTGTCAGACTGGCAGAAGACTGGTGGCACACGTTCTGGGAAAAAACGACAACTGATGCTACGGGCGTCATGCGTCCTACTTATAACATCCAGTGACGTCGGCCGTCGTAGGAGGTCCTTGAGGGCGGTGTATCAACGTCATCGAAGCAGGACGCATACACCGAAAGATTTTCCGAAGCAGCACAGCTTTGGTGATTACTGTCATAGATATGGAATACGTCGTCGGACCATCCCATTGAAAGAAAGTTACCAGGTAAGAGAGTAACTTGTTCTTCTAAGAGTCGCTTGTTGGGGTCACGTGACCAGAAGCTCGCCCGTCAAACACACAAATACCTAGTCAAACGTATATGCTGCCTGATTATGGCAGCCCCTTGTTAGCTACAAAGGTGTCAGTGTTCATACCTATCAGCCTAACTTCAGCTCGACCTTCTCATTCAAAAAGTAAATACAGTTGTGCATGCTTTCTCTCTATCTCTGAAGTTAGCGGTCTAGTTCCTAAAGAGCTTACTCTGGGCTTTGTAGGCTGATCACAAGGGAACCCTATTACCAAGGTCCAAGGAAGTATTGCACAAGGTCAAAATATGGCAGTAAATGGACTCAGTTCTGCCACTTGCCATTGCAAAGACAAGCAAACCTTGTTTCTGCTTGCTTGACGATGCTCTTTCATTAATTTCTGATTAAGCTAGGCAAAGGGTTCAAGTTGAATCTGCTTGTTTTTACAAGCTGGGCTTGCCGTGTATCCGAGTTCTGAGGCCATGTCATTCTCGTGCTCCCATCGTGCAATGAAGACTCTTTGAAGGACTCCTGCAGTTATTTCCTTCAGTAAAATTCCACACCCGCTTTGGGATTTGAATGAAGTGGTACATGCTTTGGCACACAAGCCATTTGAGCATATGGCTAAATTGATCTTCTAGTAGTTTCCAGGAAGACAGATTTTCTTGTTGCAGTTACCTCAGCTGAGCGAATCAGCACATTCTAGTTTCTGTATGTTTCAGAGCCTTTTGCTGTATTTAATGAGGCCAAAGCAGTCCTCCACACTCCTTCCTCATTCCTTCAGACTTTCACTTGAACCAGTAAATAGGTTTACCCACTTTTTTACACTAATCACACTCTTTGAGCGGAAGAAGGATTGTACATAAAATCACAAAAGAATGTATAGGAAAATTGAAACAACATCATATACTACAAAGATACAAAGCAGAAATAGCATGACGGGCATAAAATCTATCTAAAGGTATAAGATTAGAATATAAAAGATTTATCAAATGGTAAAATGATGGCCGATTTAAAAACCCTCTATGCTAAAACATCGATCACTGGATACATTGCCCCTTATACACGTGTAGCCTTTAAAAAAATTATGATAATTTCAGTTAAATTAAATAAGACACCTTCTCCAGCATGGGGTCTAGCATGGATTCTCTGTAAAAGAAAAAACAGTTTCACTTTCACTTACAAACTGTCGTTCGAAGGGATTGTGTCCTCCGACGTATTCCTTATCTTTGATAATACGTTTCCAGCTTGCTGGCCTCGGAAATTTTTTCTGTAGAGGGCGCTGCGCGTCGATGTCCGCCGAGTCAATGTCCCTCGACGGCCACCGTATCGGCGCCGACGTCACCATGCCCATAAATAGCCACACGCTGCGTCCGTTGCTCAGTTCCGTTTTTCCGCGCTTCGTGGGGTCTCGAACGTCGTTGCTCAGTTCAGTCAGGTGAACTATCTATTTCGACTAGAATATTCCTTATCGTTCTCGGTGGCTTCTTCATCAGAACCGACGATGCCGCGATCCGGCTTCAAGAAATGTCGAGACTGCGGTAAAAAAATGTCAATAACGGATCCACACAGGGTCTGTTTATGGTGCTTGGGATCCGAGCAACATTGTTCGGAGTGTGAGGACTGCATGTCCATGACGACGAAAGCCTTGAAGGAGCGAAAGGGGAAGCTCGAGAGAGGTAAGTCAGCCAAAACCTCCTCAAAAGTTTCGTCGGCTGAGTCGAGGCATTCGTCTCCTCGCCGTCAAAAACATTCCCATTCTAGATCTCGAAGCAGCTCCCACCATTCGTCGAGATCTAGACACTCAAAAAAGAGACGTCGAAGGTCCCATTCCTCGTCGTCTTCTGTGTCCCCAGAAAGAGTCTCCTGTCCCACCAAACACAGTTCTCAAGCTGAGTGGGAGGAATTCAGAAAGAAAATGTTAAGCGTCTTCGAGAACGCGGCCTCGACCCCCTCGAAGACAGCTGAGGGTGATACCCCGGGTGAAAAACCCAAAAAATCAAAACCCCGCGAGTCGCAGCACCCGGCAAAACATTCCACCCGAGAGCGCCATGATCCATCGGGTAAGAAGGCACCATCTTCGACGCCGTCGTCGAGGATTCCTTCGACGCCGTCGTTGAAGATTCCTTCGACGCACGGATCGGCGCCATCGACGCCGTTGTCCAAGGGTTCCTCGACGCATCGGTCGATCGACTCGACGCCATCGTCGACGCCGATGAAAGAGAGGACCAAGGCCACCCCACAGCCAACGGTGATTTCAAGGGCCTCCGGCATGACGCTGAGACCGTCGTCGATGCCCTCGAGTAGGATCCCGATCCTCTCGAGTTCTTCGAGACCCCTTCCAGTTTTTTCGATGCCGTTTTTGGCGCCTTCGAAGCCTGTTACATCGGCGTCGACGACATCGATGTTTTCTCGTCCAATAACAACGAGTTTGGCTCCTTTTGCCTTAGAAATGGGTTTTACTCCATTTCAGAGGTCAGAATACCCTGGACTTTCTTCAATTTATGAAGAAGGGGAAGATTCTGACCAGGAAACATTTGGATTACAGAGAACCACACTGCCTACTGCAGAGGATTTCACCTCTTAGGAAAGAAGGCTGAAGGAACTGCAGGAGTCACTACATGAGGCAAGTGGGCTGGACACTTCCCCAGAAGTGGAATTTGTTAAGCCAGACCCAGGGGAACATGCCGAAACACCATATAGAACCCTGATGACAAGAATAATTGAGTTTATGGGTTGGTCTGCGCCTTCACCTGTTTTCCAACAGGATGACCTAACAGATATATTGGACAAAGGCCCACAGGAGGACCCAGTGGTCCCCTTCCATGCAGCCCTACAAAGAAAAATTGCATCCAATTGGGACACTCCCGAAGTCATCCCAGCAGTCAATAAAAGACTGTCGACAAAGTATAGGGTTGCGGCTGCTGACCCTGAATAACTGTCAAAACACCCGACCCCAGAGAGCCTGGTGGTTAAAGCGGCAACTTCATCCTGCAGTAGGACTGCTTACCCTACTGTCCCACAGGACAAAGATGACAAGAGGTACGACTCTATGGCAAAGAAAGTCTTCTCTGCCTGTAGTATGGCGTTGAAGTCCATCAACGCCACCTGTACGCTCGCCAGGTTCAGTCACACATTATGGGAGTGTGTTTCATCAGCGGCTGACTGCATACCCGATGGAGAGGAGAAGGAAGCCTTCCTTAACATCATTCAAGATGGCAAAGATGCAATGTGCGAGTCTCTTCAAACTGGCATCGATTCAGCTGACAGTATCGCAGGGCCATGGCGGCAAGTACAACAATCCGCAGGCATGCGTGGTTGCGAAAGTCTGGCTTTGCTCCAGATGTACAGGCCAGACTTTTGAATATGCCCTTTGACGGCTCTTCATTATTCGGAAAAAAGGCTGATGACAGTCTGGAAAAGTTACAGACTTCTAAAGCAGCAGCAAAATCCTTAGGAGCTGCTATCCGCTAAACTCCTTTTCGCCCCTCAGGAACCTCTGGGAGAGGAAAGTCCTTTCGCTATTTTTCCGCATTCGGAAAAGGCAGAGGACAGCCGGCTCAAAGAGGCCAAAGAAGATCGACCCGAGGTGACGGGTCTTCAGGATGCTTATTTCCATGTGCCAATCCATCTCAAGCACAGGAAATACCTGAGGTTCGCAATTGGCAACTCTCATTATTAATTTCGAGTTCTGCCATTTGGCCTGACCTGCGTCCCGAGGGTCTTCACCAAGCTGATGTCGGTAGTGGCGGCGAGTCTAAGGAGGGAAGGCATCCACGTCTATCCCTACCTGGACGATTGGCTGATTAGGGCCGTATCTTCGGAACAGGCCCGGACCCAGCTAGATTATGTCTGCCTCTTCTTTCACAGACTGGGCTTCTCCCTCAATTTAAAGAAGTCACAGATGATACCATCTCAGAGACTCCAGTTCATTGGAGCGGTCCTGGACACTTCCCTGGGAAAAGCCTCGCCACCAGAGGTGATGGCTCAAGATATTCTACAGATGGTCACCAAGTTTCAGAATGCCCAGCGTCTCCCAGCCTTCGACTTTTTGAGGTTGCTAGGCCTCATGGATCCTGCATCTTCCTTGTGCCAGAGGCTCGCCTGAGAATGAGATCTCTTCAGTGGACACTGAGATGTCAGTGGTCACAATTCTCAGGGAGAATGTCAGACCTCCTCCGGATTCCAGACAAGGTAGCCCACGACCTTCAATGGTGGGCCTATTCAGAGAACATCTTGAAAGGAGAACTGTTTTGGCAACCATGGCCGGAGATAACAGTAGTCACAGACGCCTCGCTCACAGGGTGGGGAGCCCATGCCAACGACTTGACCATCCACGGTCGTTGATCTCCATCAGAGTCCAGACTACATATCAACCTATTAGAGCTGAGAGCGATCAGACTAGCGCTGAAAGCTTTGCTGCCATCAGTACAGGGGAGAAATGTCCTGATAATGACGGACAACACGGTGGCCATGCACTACCCAACAAAAGAGGAGGCGTAGGATCACTGCCACTGTGCAGAGAGGCAATGCAGCTCTGGTTTTGGGCAATTCGGGAAGGAATCTCTCTATCGGCAGTCCACCCAGCCGGAGAGAAGAATTTGACAGTGGACGCTCTGAGCAGGCAGAGCAGTCTCCCACGAATGGGAGCTAGCTCCGGAAGTCCTTCAAGAGATCTTCGCCCTTTGGGGAACCCCTCAGGTGGATCTGTTCGCCACAAGAACCAACAGGAAGTGCGATCTGTTCTGTTCAAGGGAATTTCCCCTGAGAGGAGCTATAGGAGACGCGTTCGCAGTG
This sequence comes from Ambystoma mexicanum, assembly GCF_040938575.1. Classification (NCBI taxonomy): domain Eukaryota; kingdom Metazoa; phylum Chordata; class Amphibia; order Caudata; family Ambystomatidae; genus Ambystoma; species Ambystoma mexicanum. The sequence continues at coordinate 927,197,466 of NC_090931.1, read as the reverse complement.
GACTGGGAGTTTCATCTCCTCTACGCGTTTCCACCAGTCCCTGTTATTCCTCAAATGATCAGGAGGTTGAGAAGATTCCGGAAAACCATGATCCTAATTGCCCCGGACTGGGCCAGGAGAACGTGGTACCCGGACTTTCTAGATATGTCCATCTGTCCTCCAATCAGTCTTCCACTCAAAGAGAATCTTCTCTCGCAGAAGGGAGGTCAGGTTCTCCATCCAGACACCAGAACCCTCAACCTTCACGCTTGGCTTCTGAAAGGTTGAGGTACAAGGATTGGGATCTCCCTGATGACGTCATGGAGGTGTTGCTTTCGGCCAGAAGACCAGCAACAAAGTCTTTATACCGCTGCCGTTGGAACAAGTTTTGCAGCTGGTGTAGGGAAGAGAATATCGACCCTTTTTCATGTGGTACACCAACGGTGTTATCGTTTCTACTCTACTTGGCAAACTCAGGCCTTCAAGTTGGCACTGTAAAAGGCTATCTCGCAGCGCTTTCTATCTTCAAGCGCACTGCGGAGGAACCATCGTATTTCAAAATTCCTCTAGTGGTACAATTTCTCAAGGGTCTAACTAATGTTTACCCTCCAAAACCATTCCAGGTTCCATTATGGGACTTAAACTTCTTAATGGGCACTCTATTCGAGCCACTTCACTCTTGCGCCTTGAGATTTTTCACACTTAAAACTGTCCTACTTGTAGCACTACCATCTGCTAGGAGGGTGAGTGAGCTACAAGCTCTCTCCTGTAAACCCCCACATACAATCTTCCACAAAGACAAGGTTGTCCTCCAAGTGAAGCCTAATTTTCTCCCAAAGGTGGTTTCTGAATTCCATATTACTCAGAAAATTACCTTGCCTTCATTCTACCCTCCTCCCCATCCGGGGAAAGAGGAGGAAAGGCTACACAGGCTGGACCCTAGGCGAGCTCTCAGTTTTTACATCAGCAGAATGGCTAGGATCAGGCAAGCAGACCAGCTGTTTGTAGGATACTCAGGTCACAAGTTGGGACTACCCATAACAAAACAAACCATCTCCAGGTGGATTATCTTGGCCATCCTGGAATGTTATAGACTAGCAGGGAAAGAGCCACTCCAAAACCTCAGGGCTCATTCAACCAGGGGTATCGCAGCTTCTTCGGCTCTCCAGAGAGGAGTACCGGTCCGGGACATATGTGCGGATGCCACATGGTCGTCCACACATACATTCACCAAATTTTACAATCTGGATTCCTCCACTGCTCAAGAGACCAGATTTGGCAAGGCCGTATTACACTCGGTCCATTCCTAAAGGGATTACATAACACTATCACTCCCTCCTCCATTTACATACCACTGCTATGGGAGTCTATCAAAGATAAGGAATACGTCGGAGGACACAATCGCTTCGAAGAACAAGTTACTTCTTACCTGGTAACGTTCTTTCGACGGGATGTTCCTCCGACGTATTCCTTATCGCCCCTCCCATCCATCCCTGCAGTGATAACTTCCCTTGTGGTTGCTGCTTTCGCTCCTTCAAGGTTACTAACCAATTCAGGCATGTCTTTTCTTATACTACAAAACGGAACTGAGCAACGGACGCAGCGCATGTCTATTTATGGGCATGGTGACATCGGCGCCGATACGGTGGCCGTCGAGGGACATCGACTCGGCGGACATCGACGCGCAGCGCCCTCTACAGAAAAAATTTCCGAGGCCAGCGAGCTGGAAACTTATTATCAAAGATAAGGAATACGTCGGAGGAACATCCCGTCGAAAGAACGTTACCAGGTGAGAAGTAACTTGTTCTTCTGTGTGAAAGCCATACAAATTCTTGGTATGGGATCCGTTACGAAAGATGTTCTTTTTGCTGTTTTCCTCCTATAGACATCTATGGGGCACCCTTTCCTTTTCCTTGGTTTTGAACGCTTTCCTGACTTTTTGGGGGTAAGTAAAGCCTTATGCTTCACTTCCCCTGCCTGTATGCTCATTCCTATGGGAAAACTGATTAGTCCATAGCGCATCTCCTCACTTGTGCCAAAAAAAGTGGCAGCCTAATTCACAAAAGGCATCAGAATGAGCGTATCTTAGATGTGCTCATTCAGATGCCATGTTCCCCCTTTGCACAGAAAAGAGGGTGTTTCGGCACATTTTAAAGCGCATCCCGAATTCTCAAACAGATTGTGCTTTAAAATGCGCAGAAACGAGGGTCTTCCCCCCCTGAGCCTGTTCAGATGAGGAGCTGAGGGAGGCGCAATCATTTCTGATCCTCCATGATTAGTTTTTATTTTTTATTTTAATGTGACAGCTGTGGGTTAAACCTCTGGGATGGAAATGCTTTCATTTTCTTGTCATTTCACCGAGACAGGCCCTTTAACACTCCTGACACTAATGTATGCAAAGTGGCTGGACAGTGCATATTCACGCCACTGTCCAGCCCCTCGTGAAATGCACAGGTCACCTTTGAAAATAAGATGACCTGCACATTTCTAAAAATAGTGCAACTGAAACTAGCACATTCTCAGAACTCCTTTCATTTGCACTATTTTTTGTAACTGTAGCCTTGTGGTCTGGCCCAGCTCCCCCTTCCATTGATTGCACATGGCTTGTTAAGCCAATGAGAGCAACCGGGAGGCGGGAGCCGGCCATCCACCTAAGGCCACAACAAAGGCCCTGTCTACCCCTGTCCACCACGGTACGCCAGTCGCCTGTATGTCTGTACTCCCCCCCACCCCTCCGCTGCCCCCTGTATGACTGCACTCCCCTACCCCTCCGCTGCCCCCTGTATGACTGCCCTCCCCCACCCCTCCGCTGCCCCCTGTATGTCTGTACTCTTCCCACCCCTCCGATGCTCCCTGTATGTCTGTACTCTTCCCAGCCCTCCGCTGCCCCCTTTATGACTGCACTCCCCCCACCCCTCCGCTGCCCCCTGTATAACTGCACCCCCCACCCCTCTGCAGCCCCCTGTATGACTGCACCCCCCCAACCCTCTGCAGCCCCCTGTATGACTGCACTCCCTATGTCTGTACCCTTCATCATTGTAATGACGGGCCTCCTTAAATCTTTACTTAAAGAGGTGGTCCTCTTTAATTAGAGAGGACCACCTCCACCGCCAGCGCAGCAGGAGGTCCTAGCTCAATAGACACCAGTGCAAGCTCAACCTCCCCCGCCTGCAGGAGACAGGGGAGACTTGTCCGCCCGCCCAATAATCCCCATGCCAAAGCCGCACCTGGCGGCAGGCACTAGCAGAGTCCACCCCGGGCCCTGTTTCAGAGATGCAGTGGAATGCACCCTGACAAGGGCACTGATGAAGACGAGGACCTAGATGCCTCAGCATCTGTCAAGGCTTTCCACGATAGTGTGGATGGGCTAGCAGAGTTCTTGGTGGTACCTGCCCCTCAAACAGAACAGCCAGAGTCTGGAGTACTGGCAGAGATGGTGTCTTTCAGGACACACAAGTCAGGCATACCTTTGCAAAAGGACGTGGCCGCGCCAGCATCAAAGGACTGGCTTGAGTCACACTTGGCGCAGCCGGTGAACAAGAGGTTGACGCCAAGTACAGACAAGTGGTTGGAGAGCCCGTGCGCCTTTCCTTGCATCCGCATCCACACTCATCTGTAATTTCGGTGACGGCCATGTATGCCAAACCACAGACCTCAGGGGCATCAGGGTCTTAGGCTGCGACTCTCCTCAGCAAAGATGACAAGCTGTTGGAATTTGGATGTGATCTTGGCAGCTGCCAATTAAAAATTGTGGAGGGAAATCACAGACTTCTTGCCAGACCTCATTCTAAACAGGCAAGCCGCTTTTAACGCAGGACTGGCAGAAGCAAACGTTTGACACAGCTGCAAGTGGCATATGCAAGGCCAAAGACATGCAGCGATCAGCATGGTTGCATGCTACCAAATTCACCATGGATGTGCAGGAGTGTATTTTGGACCTCAGTTTTTGAAGGGGCAGAACTCTTCCACTCCTCTACGAACGAGGAGCCCAATAAACGTGGCAAAATCGCTTGCAATTCTGACCAAGCCGGCAGCCAAGCCTTTTGGGTCACAGGGCAGAGAAAACCAGCAGAACCGATTGTTCAGAGGCTTTAGGGGCTTGCAGGACTGTAGGTCCAGGCAGCCGGACAGGTTGCCTAATCCACAGAGACGCAAGCACCATTTCTTTCAGGCCCTGTCCTCCATTCAGGCCTTGGAGGCCAAGAAACAATGAGGGTTGCGTCCCTGTCCACCCCTCACCAGTGGGGGGCAGATTGGCTCTCCACGAAATGTAATGGCGTGCTCTGGTAAACAAAACCTGGGTGGTTTAAGGAGGGTTTCGCCTCCCTGTCCCTCACTCCTCCCAATTTCTCCCTCCTTACTGCAGATAGGTTCCCTGGGTTTTGATGTCGGAGATTCCTTCTCTCCTTCAAAACCAGGCGTTGGAACAGGTGCACCCAACTCAAAGGGGACCTGGTTACTATTCCAGAATTGTTGCCACCCCAAAAAGAACCAAACTGGCCAGAGGGTAGTACTCAACCTGCTTAGCTCAACCTTTACCTCCCGCTCAAAATATTCAAGAGGACAACGCCAGCGCAGATCGTGGAGGCTCTCTGCGAGGGAAAATTAATATGCTCCCTGGATCTAAAGGACCGTTATCTGCACATCCCGATTTGGCAGACGCACAAGTAATTCTTGTGGTTCACAGTGATGGGGCAGCACTTCCGATATCGAGTGCTGCCATTCGGCCTCAACTCTGCACCTCTTATCTTCACGAGACTGAAGAACACCATACTGTCATGGCTCTGAGACAGGGTCCATCATGCATACGCTTATTTGGACGACTAGCTGTTAGGCAGAAACCTGTGCAGTTCCATTAGGGACCACTGCAAAAGGCTTAAGACTACAGGTGTTGGCAGTAAACCCAATTGGTAGCAGTCTGTACCACCCAGATTTACCTGGTAGCTGTGGCTGAGCAGCCAGACTTCTCTCAAGAAGAGTTAGACACTATATAGAGTATACACGATAGGTACTAAAATACAGTAACACAAGCAAACACTGACCAGAGCTTTGGTATCAAATTATATAATTATTTATATAAAGACACACTTAGAAACACTCCAGCACTATTATTGTAAGCAAGTTCAAAACACAGTCACTATTAATATATATACATCCCTTATTCCTTATTAGGCAAGTCTTAGTTAACACCACTTATTTTCAGACAGAGGTGAGCGCTTAACTAAAGATGGCACTCCAATAAGTTATCAAAAAAGGGAGGGAAAATGCAGGAATTAGAAAAGCACACAATACTTTAGAAGCACTCAGGAAGGCAGGAAAGTCAAAGTCTACTTGTGAGCAAAAAGTTCAGAGGCCCGGCTCCCTCTTAGAGAGAGTAGAACACCAATGCGCCCAAGATCACACAGTTTAAAAGGCTTGAAAAGTCTTGCAGAGAGTTTAAAAAGGAATTAGTTCCGCTCAGAAAAGTTCAGTTAGCGAGCCTAGGGCCAACCCAAGTGGTAAGTTGAGGATTTACGAGACACCCCACACAGACCGTTCCGAGGGAGGCCAGGCGGACACAGTACCTTGAAAGTGGGGAGAATCCTCCAGCGGGGGCAGTTCCTGGCAGTGGGTGCAAGTCGCGGCATCGTCCAGAGGAAGAGAAGATCTCGACGTGGAGGAAAGCTAAAGGTCGTTGCACTGCCAGGGAAGAAACCAGCTGCGGAGTTCTCCGGTTAAAAGGTACTACCCTTTTATTTCCGGTAGTGGTAAAACGTGGTATCCCGGTTGCCGGGGTGCTTGGCACAGCAAGGCGGCCACGAGATGATCCGGGAAGGCGAAAAGGCGGGCAAACTGGTTATCCCCACCAGTTAAAGGAAGAAGACTCTTCGGGATGAAGATCTCCTCTGTCGTTGGAAGAAGTGGTGAGTCAGTTCAGCAGGGCTCCACCGGTGGTGTCGTCGTTGCAGGTCGGCTCAGCTTCTCCCTCTTCGTATTCTTTGGTCCTGTGGCGACGTCTTAAGTCCCAGTCCCCAAAGCCCTGCTTTTATGCAGAAAACCCCCATTCATCAGTCCTAGCTGTCACTCAAACATGCTAAGTGGTGAGCCGGGCGGCTCACCACTGGGCCAATCACACAAGAGTGCGACTTGAGTTGCCGAGGCAACTCAGTCCAGGGTGCCTAAACCCCCCTCCCACACATCCTGTAGACCCAGACAGAGTGGCACCACTTTTGGAGGCTTCTGTGTAGAAGCCCGCCAAAAAGTGGAACAAAGGGCTCGACTTGGGTTGGAGTTACAGAGGCAAACACAAGTGCCATTTTAAAACCGAGTCCTGGCGAAAAGACCCAACCGGGAAATAAATATTAAATAAATAATGCGGCGGTATCTTTAACATTGCACCAAAAAGTGGTGCGTTTAAAATGAATGGGAAAATCCCATGTAAATATTCTTAAGGAATATTTTGCATGGTAACCACTGCCACCAGCCAGAAACTTGACGAGGGGGGACTGCACAGTGCCCCCTCGAAAAACAGACCCAGGGGCAATCTAATTACCCCTACCAGTACTTCCACAATATGATGGTTTGTACTGGTTCTGTTCCCAATTTAAGACTAGTAAAGTCAATGGTGACTTTACATGCCCTGGGAGACAGTAGTCAGTCCCAGGGTATGGAGTATATGTTTGGGGGTCACTATGACACCCCTGTGTTACTGCACTGAGGGTGCTGTGTAACACGCTTACCAAAAACCACATGAAACCCTATGGAGTAAAAGACCCCATAGTCCATAAAACACATTGCATAGTGAAAGGATATCTCAAATCATGTCTAAGAGTGGGAGAAAAAGAGTCTCACTCTTAGCAGGAGAAAAAAATAAACCCCAAAAATCCAGCAAAGCTGCTGGGGGACTCACTAGGTTTGGGAAATTAGCCTTAACAGAGAATTCTCCCTAACACTAGCTCATCAGGGGCAGCTCGCAGGAGTTATCATGCGACACATTGCAATGCCTCTTGGACCTCCTCTACCACTTGGGGTTTTCAGTGCACGAGACCAAGTCAGAATTTCCCCCGTCGCAGTCCTTGGTCTTTCTCGGGCTGTCGTGGGACACAAACAGAGAGGATCTTCCCAACTCAACAAAGGATCAAGGCGATCCTCAGGGCTATGGGTCATTTCCTAGACAGGCAAGTCACATCGGCATGGTGGTACCAGCACCTGCTGGACCTTATAGCAGCATGTATTTTGGCGGTGCATATGCCAGGTTGAAAATGAGACGGTTGCAGTTGCATCTGGCAGCAAACTGGGACCTGGTGAGGGGTTCTCAAGCAGATAAGGTCTCTATCTCGGACGAGGTCAAGCCAAGATCAAGTCTGGTGGAGACAGCTGGAAAATATCATGAGGGCGGGTGGGCCTTGCCGCCAGCTAGAGCCGGCGGCGGTCATTATGATGGCTTCCTCATTGGAGGGCTGGGGGTCACACTGTACAACTTTACAGTCCACAACCTATAGTCTCATCAACAGCAAGATGAACACACAAATGTTCTGGAAATGAGAGCAATTCAGTTGGCTTTAAGGGCTTTTCTCACCCTAATCCGGAGCAAAGCAGTCCTCATCAGGACAGACCATACCACTTTGATGTTTTATCTCAACAAGCAGAGTGGAATGAGGTCTCCGATTCTGTCCCATCTGACAATTCAGACCTAGGCGTGGGCCCTGGACCTGGGCATTCATCTCAGTGCCATCCACCTGCTGGGTGAGAGCACGGAGGCGGAGTTAGGCAGAATCCTATGAAGTGCCCTTAGGGACCACTACACACAATTAAGACTACAGGTGGCAATACAAGTTTTACCTTTGGTACAAGTCTGTACTACTATGTTAAAGTGGTAGCAGTAGTGGAGCAGCCAGGCTTATCCCAAGAGTATATGAGCAGTAGCAGAGATTACACAAAAGGACCACAATTACTGTGACTCAAGCAAACACTGACTCATGGTTTCAGGTAAAAAATATAAGTACATTTATTGTTAAACCATTTGTTATAAACACGACACTTCTATTAATTCAAAAACCACATGTAAAATACACTACAACTAACCAATTCACTTTGTACGGTATACTTCAAGTTAAGTACCCTGTGTTTTAGCAGACCAGTGTTATGAAACAAAAGACGTTACCGTGAATACACTTGCGATCACTTTTTGACAGTATTGACAGTTCGGTCTTACTAAAGAAACGCGTATCTGCAACAAGAAATGTTACCGGGGCAAAAATACACTTAGCACCTGAGATACCCAGAGAGAGTTGGGGGCAAAAATCATAGGCAATACTTTTGTCAAGGCAGACAGAATCAGGGAACACTCTTAGACAGAAATTCAAAAGTCAATAGGCCGGAGCCAGTGTCAGGTGGAACCGGGTTCCTGTTGTCGAGGATCACACAGTCAGATAGTTCACGATTCAACGTAGCCAGGAGTACTTAGATATTGTCAACAGAGTAAGCAAAAGTTAAAAGAAGGAGGGAAGACAAGGGCAAGCCTTGGAGGCGAAGAACAGGGATTCACCCCAGATTCCTCGGGCAGAACACAGTACCTTATTCAAGGAACAAGCTTGTGCCACGGCAGTTGTTCCTGGTAGTTTCCTGCAGACCATCGGTTCCTGGAGCTTCTATCCGAAGGAGGACGTCTGGAGGGGTCTGCACCACACAGGGATGAAGCCGGCGGCAGCGAATGTGAATAAAAGGTGCGCACCTTAAAAACAGGAGAGGCTCTTCAGATGGCTATCCGGACCACTGCAGCAGTGTGTAGTGATTTCGACCACGAAGAGGATCCTCTGGCTGTAGAAGATGAGCTGGTTATCCCCACCAAGCTCAAGGGACGAAGACTCCGGACTGGATCTTCTCTGGTCGTCGAAGAGTAGATAGCTCAGGACTGCAGCAGAGCTTCACCGGGATGGTATTGTTGCAGCAGTTGACTTCTTCTCTGCTTCTCTTCGGTTCCTTGTAGTTCCAGTGGCGACTCTGACTTCTAGCCCAAGAGACCTGCCTTTTATGCGAAAATCCCCCATTCACACAGCCTGGCTGTCAATCACGCAGCAGGGGGGGGTTGTCCGGCCCGGACAACCACCTCAGCCAATCCTGGCAAAGTGCGACTTGGGTTTCCTAGGATACCCTGTGCAGGGGGTGACTACACCCCTCCCTCACATTCAGCCCACCTAGACACCCAGGCGCCTAGAGGAGGGCTTTTTGGCAGAAGCCCGCCAAAAGACGGTGAACAAAGAAGGCAAACCTGGTTTGCTGCGCAAAGTAAAACACAAGAAGGACTTTAACAAAAAGAAATGGCGAATAAACCCGACCGGAGCCAAAAGAAAAAGTATTTGGTCAAGCGGGTTTAAGCCTAATGTAATAGCCTAAAACAATACCACGTTTATCTAGTATAATCGCGGTAGAAAAGTTACGGTAGATACCACTGCCACCAGCCAACTCTAAATGTTAAGAGCGAAACAATGCTCTGACGTACAGATAAAAAGGGCTAAGGATTAACCCTTTCCAGTACTCCATGTAAAATGGGGTGTACTGGATCTGTGGTTAAATGATTAAGTAAAGTTAATGGCAACTTTGCCCTTTTCTGGGGGACAGTAGTCAGCCTCAGAAATGGAGTTGGTGGGAAGTCTAAAAGACAACCCTGTGTCACTGCACTGAAGGTGCTGTGTAACACACAAAGAAGGGGGCTACTGAAGTGGTGTACTCCAGAGTCCACCATCACAAAAACAGATGAAATACACATGGGAAAACACAGTTAAGAGTGGGAAAAAGGGGTACACTCTTACCAAGTGGAAAAAATAAACTCCAAAGATCCAGCAAAGCGGTTCTCGATACCTTGTTCATGGTCTGGGGACACCTGTAGGTGGATTCATTCACCTCAGAGAACAATGCGAAGTGCAGGCGGTTTGCATCTTGGATGGGGAAGGGCAGTCACTAACAAGAGGATGCCCTCCAAATTTCCTGGAGCAACCTGCAGTGTTACACATTCCCACCAACACCATTGATACAGAGGGTGTTGAGGAAGTTTCAGGATGTGACATAATGCCACATGATACTGGCTGGCCAGATTCTGGTACTTGGATCTAGTGAGGGTGGCAGTGCAGGGGCCTGTTCACTTGCAGACGATAAGCCTGTTGAACCTCTCTCAGCATCAGGGGGCAGTGGTTCACCCGGAGCCAGAGTGCCTAGCCTTCTCAGCCTGTTATCTGAGCAACTGAAAATGTAGCAGCTAGGACTATCACAGGCCAATCTGGATATCATTCAAATGGCAAGGAAGGAGTCCAGTAGACTCGGGTACAAAAGTAAGTGGACCAGGTTCTGCTACTGGGCCAAGGAAAGGGGAGTGGGTCCAGTGTCCTGCTCTCTTGACTAAGTCCCGTCTTTTTTGGCTCACCTGGCCAGTACAGGCATGCAGGTATAGACATGCCACATATATGTGGTGGCAATCAGAGCTTACAGGAAAATGGAAGGATAATCTTTCTTCTCGGCCAATCCGGTGGTGAAAAGGCATTCTGCAGTGGCTGGCCTGGCGTTATCCCCCAGTCAAAAAAGCTCAACCCTTTGTGGGATCTCAATGTTGTGCTGGCAGCACTGGTGCACAGACTGTTCGATCCCTTGGCTACTACAGACATCAAGTGGGTCACGCTCAAGACTGCACTATTGATAGGCCTCATGTCAGCTAAACACATTAGCGAGATCCAGGTATTGGTGGCGTCAGGGCCTTACACAGTTTTCCACAAGGACATGGTGGTCATGAGTATGCACCCAAAGTTCTTGCCTAAAGTAAGTCTCCTCATAATCCTACGTCCCGTCACCTTTCCTCCATCCTTATGGGATTCCCCCAGCTCGGGCTTGGTACCAGAACCTTTTGGCAGTGAAAAATATGAGCTATCCCTTTAAATTTTGTACAGAGAGTGCAAGGGTCAAGACCACGGGCGTAGGCACGCCCAGTAGGCCTCGCCCTCCAGTTCCTCACCTGAGTCCCCATTTCCAATCGGACGGGAACAGACCTGGCGCAGGCCTCCTTTTTTGAGCTTTGCGCACTTCCCTTGGTTTATCCTATTTTTTTTCAATCTTATCTCCCTTCAGTGCCTCGTCTTCGACGGTGCATGTTGGTCGCGCGAGGATTCCCCGGGTGCGCCTTGTGCAGTCATTTATTTTCATCGTCAGACCCCTCACGCACTTTGCTTGGCACGCCTGGGACCTGACAACCGTTGGGTGGGCTGCGTGCACAGCCTGCGGCGCCCTCATCCGCATTCTTTCAAGAACGGTCTTTCCCACTGGAGGGAGATTTTAAACACTGCCGCCCAGTGTTTAAAGGCGGACTTTGGGCCTCATCACGTGTTGGGCGTAGCGGTAAAATACGGCAGTAAAGCCACCGTATTTACCGCTCTGCCCAATCCTCTGTTCTGGTGCATTCACCTCCAGCCCCGAGCTGGAGGTGAATGTGCCTGCTTCAAGGCCATTTTTGGCGCTATTACAGCCCGCCACAACACGGGATCCAGCACAAATTTCGCCAGAGCGAGTTGCGATAATGTTAATTGCATTGGGCAGTATCCCAAATTGGTCTCCAAAGCATCTTGGCACAACAAGGTTAGTCACCTCGTCAACAAAGCACCCCAGCACGGTGATTCCTTCCCGTGGCCACCGTGGGGGATGTGCCCTTCAGGCTCTTCTACTGAAGGTAGGCCCGAGGCTGTGAAGGCTACGAGCTTGCGCGCTGAGGAACCCTACCAGGTCTGCCTCCAAGGGGCTCCATAGCTCTGAGACCAATCCGGGGTGCGAGGGGCTTTAGGGCTCTAGCTCGAAAAAGAGGACATTGGTGTCTTCTGAGCTCTTCATCTACCGGGGCTTGCACCGTGGTCGGGGGGCCCTACCAGAGCCATCTCCAAGGTCGAGGGTCAGCATCATAGGAATATCAGTCGTTCGAATGAGTGTCACACCTCCCGATGCCCAATCTGAGGTCCCTGATGCACGGTCAAGGCCAGTTCGTGTTGCGGCCCCAGGTATTCCTCAACTTCCGACACCAGACCCCAAGATGGCAGCCAAGCACATGGCACCGCCTTCCAGGCCGGACTTGGCCCAAGGGCACCGGGGCCCAGCACAGTCTCCAGCAAGAGGTGCTGTCGAACCTCAGGTCTTCCACCAAGACCATCGCGGAACCAGCACTGCTGGGTTTGTGTCCCAATGTGAGGGCCCGGGTGCCACAGTCTCCCTCTTTGGAGTGGCTTCAGCCCCTTCCCTGTCGGAGGTAGGCAAGCTCTGGTCGACTGGTCGCCACAGGGTTATCATTATGCCAGTCAACTGTGTGGCTACCCACTACAGGTCCCCCGGGGTGAGGGGCGATCCTACTAGACAATCTACAGCCCCAGAGGTTCAGGATCAACCACGTGGTTCCAGTGTGTAAGAGTGCTGGGCTCCCCACCTGAGCCAGGCTGCGTGTGAGCGTCGCTTTTTCGAGCGGTTCCTAGTGTTCGTGAGGTCACAATAGATGGCGGGTTGCCTTAAGGATCTTCTCCGGGATGTGGTGCCTCAGATGCTGCCTCACAGGCCTCCCCCACTGGGGTGTCCACCACAACAACCAGCTGCACCGGTTCCGGTCCCTACGAATCAGCCTCCGCCTCCTCTGCAGGCCCCACTGCCTCCACCACCCCTGCCGCCTCAGGCCACGCTCGTACAGGGACTGCCCATCCAGGGTAAAAGTCCTCAGGCTGTTTCCTAACGGGATCAACTGGACACTGTTTCCCCCAGGCACAAGATGACACTGACGATGAGACAGAAGGCTATCCATGATCGGCTTCAGGGGCAGAAGGAATATTTGGGATCCCCCAGGCAGAGCAGGCCCAGGCGGAGCCGGGAGTGCTAGCTGAGGTCTTTGCTCTCAAATCGGCCAGTAGGTCTGGCATTCCTTCACAAAAGGATGTCCTTTCGGTCGCCTCGAAATTCTGGGAGAAAAAGTAATTCCCTCGGAATATTCATGCTCACGCGGTATGGTCTAAGGCGGCAGCAGTAGCATTCCAGAGGCAGGTGCCATGACAGGTCATCAGTGAAGCAGCCATGTGGGCTTTGTCATCAGCTTTCTGCAAGCACTCCTGTCTACATGTTAGTGCCAAGGCGGATGCCCAATTTGGACAGGTTGACCTCAAGAACTTGTTTGCTAAGTGAACAACTACACTCCTCCCTAAGGGTTTTATCGGTTGCAATCACCTATACAGTATGGAGGAAAGGGGATGGGACATAGGAGTAATTCAATATTACTCACCTTAGTGACTAACGTACTACTAATCCATAGTCCCCTTTCCTCCATACGACCCTCTGTCCTCCCGCCTTTTAAAGTAAGTAAGGCTAGATTAGCCTTCCGGCACGTACCAGGTGCTGGATGGCAGGGCTATGGGGGCGTGGTTACACCCATAAGCACACCTACGCGCACCTGTACATTTAAAGGGGAATTGCTCTTTTTTGGAAGGAAAAAAAGGTTTGATGCGTGTGAATCTGCTTAGAATCATATGTTGTGTATGTAGTCCGACATCTAGTGGTAATTGCGGAATTTTGCATCTTTTTTTCGAAGATCGAAAAGGGACGTCGACCTGGGCGTGTCTGTAACACAATCCTAACATGACGTGTAGTGTACCCATGATCAGTCATGCGTCGAGGTCCCCCACCCAGATATTTTTTTCCCACCATTCTGGTCGGTCGCTTTCATGCTGAGCCCGTGTTGACGAGATTTATTGCTGTTCCACATGTCTTTGACACATCTATCAACTTCTTCAACGACTGTTCCCATTTGCCGTCCTGTGAATCTTCGTTTGACAACTTCAACTCGACGGCTGTCATCTGCCTTTGCCTTCAGGCTTCGGCCTTACAGTAGGGAGAGTGAGGTCCTGTTTTCCCAACACTTCTGTTTAGATAATGCCTTTTATTGCCTTTCCCTCCTCTTCCTTTCCTTGTCTGGCTGCTCCTTTTCCACTTTACAATGGAGAGATGTTTCCGTGGAAGGACACTAATAGGGAGTGTAATAATTGTCTAGCTCGTGTCCACAACGAGCAGGGTTGCAAGGCACGTTGACTCTTTAAGCCCCAGACGCTTAAGGAAAGGCGCACAACGCGGGAGCTGCCGGCGCCTCGGACGAGGATTCCTCTAGCAGCTGCGGCTCCATTTTGGAGACTGAAGACGGCATTGCGGAGTCGGCCGACTCACATGTGCTTGTCCCAAGCCCCAATAGGCATTCCGAACGCATTGCTATGGGGAAATCACACCCAGGCGAACAGGGCACACACTCTTTCCAAGACCAAACACGCAACCGCTTGTCCTCCTTCGATGGAACCGTCGTTAAAGCCTCTGGCACCCACAGGCATGTCAAAGGTTTTGACTCGGTCTGGTGAACCAGAGGGTTTAGGGCCCGCTGCGCCCCCGCCGGCACAGTTGGCGCAAAGCTCCAAGTCTTCCATTACCCAGGGTGCCTCTCCTAAAGTTGATGTATGTTTTCAATGCATCTAAAGACTCAGCAAAACATGCTACTTTAGTCAAAACACACGCCAAACTGAGGGAGAAGCATTCTAAGGCCTCTCCCCATGTTTTTGAACACCAACAGGCCACTTCTCTTCCCTCGGTGTATGCCCAGTACTCCTCTCCTTTTTCCCAGTCCCTACAAGCTCCCAGAGACCCAGCTCCTTCTGAGTTAGCTTTTCCACTTCCAGAAGCTTCAACATCCATTTTCTGGACTAGAGCAAGGTGCAAACACTATATGGAGAACGTATCTGAATTTATTTAAATTCGATTAAATTCTTAAACAGTCCTGTTCCTTTGAGGAAGACCCTAGGCCCTTAAATCTCCTAAGCTTCACTTCCCTGAGGCTCGCTGTGCTTCTTGTAGACAAAGATTGCCTGATCCCCAGAAGACATTTTTCAGGAAGATTAGTATCAACAGGGTGATGACGTCTACTATCTTCCAGATCGTGATGATGGCTCCCAATGAATCCAAGTGATTTTACCGAAGGCAAAATTATCGCGGCTGAAATATCCGAAAACAAAGTGCTCGAATGACCAAAAGTTCAAACACTTTGTTTTCGGACATTTCAGCCCAGATAATTTGCGAAAACACACATTCTCACACACACACAACACACCTATAACACCCCCCACCCACACCCCCACCCACACCACCAACATAAACAAACCCCACTTACCTTCTTCACGCTAGTTCCTGCAGTGCCAGTTCCCTTTCACTTCCGTGATCGGGAACCGGTGCCGCAGGGTCCTTTTCTTTTCTTTTTTTTCTTTTTTTTAAACGGACATCTGCGGGGGTGTCCCCCGCAGCCCCCGCTCACTATACTATAAAGTAGAGTGAGTGGGACACCCCCACAGCCCCCGTTTCTTTTCAATTCTACCACTAAAGGATCGATCCTTTGGTGGTAGCATTTTTAGAACTTTTGGTCGTTTCGACCTTTTTTTTTGTTCAGTCAATTCGACCTAAACCCTCCCAATACCCTATTGCTCATGACCCAGACGTTTGGATTCCTACAGATGACCTGGGGAATTGGCTCACTAACCCTGCTGATGAGACAGAGGGCCTCATTACACGGATGGCGGAGAACCATGGCGCTATTAGCTAATATTAGCTATTAGCGCCATGGTTCATGCCGGTAAAATACCGGCACCGCCTTGGCGGAAAGGGGAATTACCACCCCATTCCAAGGTTGGCAGGGCGGTAATTCCACCTTCCACCATTGCCCTTCCCCATTCCCATTTTTGGCCCATAGGGCTCAATGGGAATGGGGAAGGCGCTAATTACGGTACCGCAAATTGCGGTACCGTAATTAGCTCCCTGGGTCCCTTTGCGGGTTGGTTTTTAACGCCTGCAAAAAGCAGGCATTAAATCCCCCAACCCGCAAAGGGACCTCGTAGTAAGGCGGTAAGGATTTACCGGTACCAGTATTTTACCGGTACCAGTAAATCCTTACTACCATCCGTGTAATGAGGCCCAGAGTCTGATAATGTCTTTTTGGACATCCATGCTGTATCACAACCCAGGGAGGCGTCCCTTGTTGATCAAATGCTTTTCAATACTATTCTTCGGAAAGCAGCAGACTATTTTAAGATGGTCACCCAAGAGGTAGTACCTGACTCGGACTTCGTAGAAGACAATTCTAAAGGATAAAGTTCCAGTCGGCCAGTCTATCCCACTTCTTAACTTAAAAGTACATTGCTGGTTCCAAAATGGCCACCAGGAGGAGAGCACCGCAATGAACGCCCTCCTGCCGGCCGGTACCAATTTGAAGATATTTACAACTATAAACCCTCCCCAGGCACGAAGAAACCGGAAGAATGAGGATCCAAACTGAAGTGCAAGCACAGCGGGCCTGATTCCGGGCTTTTTGGCCAGCGGATACTTCGAGATATGCCCTAAGAGGAGAAATATTGCAGCAGCGTGCCTTCCCACCGCCAGGTGGAATCCTCAGGGAAAGGGTAAAGAGGGTGTCCGAATGAGACCACCGGAATAGCTCCGAGTGAATCACTGGCAAAGGGCGGGGCCTGAGAGAGGCGCAGAGGAGACCTTTACTCAAAGTAAGAGGACGTGGCTGCATCCCAGGCGAGAGAGAGAACCGTTGAAGTGGTGGAGGAAGGTTCAGCCCTGCCTTGGACTGAAGCAGAGCGGGCAAGGCAGAGAACGTTGTGGAGAGTGAGGGAGAGTTATCAGACTGAGCTATGAGACGAGAACCGGGGGAAGTCTCTCCTAGAGGGGGTCGGGCCATCGTGACGGGCCCGCTCTCGGGCATCCCCCCCAGTGGAGCAGGCCCAACAGGGAGTGAAACCAACGCCCCGCTCCCCCTCCAGAGGGGAGAGTTGGATCACCCCTGGTCGTGGGCCCTGTGCTGTGTTCAGCCTGTGAGTGTGTGAGGGCCAGGTGTGCTCATTTATCAAAGCAGACTGACACCTCACATGGGGGCCTTGAACTGGGGAGGGCTGAAGAACAGGGGCCCAGGCCTTAGTTGAAACCAGACTCTCCAGAAGCCAAGGAGACTACTTGGAGGGAGAGAGTGGGGGAGGCTATACGAAGCACACAGACCTCGGGATAACTCAGCGATTTCGCCAGCATTTTCCAGGGCACGTAGACTGGACAAGAGGTCTACGGGGAGGAGGAGATCTTTTCTCTCCACATCATTAAACCTGCTATCAACGCACGCTACAATAAAGACTCTGTGGGAAGAGAACGAGTTTACCCCTGAACATTCTCAACAACAAATAAGATCTATAAGGAGCAGGAATATACAGGAGGACCCTGAGGCGAGCACACACACCAAGTAATTAAGGCACAAAGAGTGTACTCAGATGGGATCCTGAACAAAACCAAGGAAATCAAATTGTGCCAGACGGAGAGGAGCGACGGAAGTACTTGGGACTGCATAATACCCTTAAGATCAAACCGCAGGGTCATCTCTTTCATTGCTAATTAGCAACTACAGAATCTAGGAAAGACCCCTACTCCTTTGGGGCGGATGGAGTTCAAAAATGTCTAAAATTAAGGGAAGAGAGACGCAAAGCCTGTTGAAAGGGGTAAGGAAAGCCCAGGACAGCAATAATCAAAAGATGTGGAGAAGAGACACTGGAACCCCTCCAGAGGATGACCCGAGTCTGGAAAAGCCACAATACAAAGTGCCCTAAAATATACCCAGGTCCGACCAGCAAGTTACACAAGAAGTCCTTAGACAATACTTTCAAGACTTCGGCGATAAGATCCCAGGGACTGTACAGACACAAATGGAAAAATGCAGGAAGACCTGGTGTCAGCACTACATGAAATAACAGGAGACATGAATAAGCTTGAGGAAAGGGTGGATACAACTGAGAATGCGCTCCAAGACCTAGCCACAGACAAGCTGGTAGAGCAACTGTCAAGTGCAACTCATAATCTGGAGATACAAACGGAGGACCTCGAAAATAGATCCAGAAGATCAAACATTTGAATAAAAGTCCTGTCCGAAGGAGTGAATGACAAAGAGCTGAGTTCAGCGACTAAACAAATGTTTGCAGATCTAATAGAAATGGACAACACTACAGATCTTAATATCAACAGAGTGAGGCCATTAAGGAAAGAACCAGGGGCAAGGCCAAGGGACGTGCTGGTGGCCCTACACGACTACTGTCAAAAGGAAATAATGTTGGCAGCATTAAGGAAGGTGAAACAGATAACTTATAATGGCTCAGAGCTACAACTCTTCCAGGATCTTTCTCAAATAACCATGCTCAAAAGAAAAAATTAGCCTGGTCATGAGTGTTCTTCAGGACAAAGACATCCGTTAATGTTTTGGTTTTTTAAACGGAAGGAAGGCAAAATCGTATTTCATCTTGTGAGGAAGGAGCAAGAATTCTGGGAATTGATGAGGACGAGCCCTCATCGAAAAGGCAGAACACAAGGAGGGGATGAGAATGGACTACGGCAAGGCCAAAAATCACCAAGAAGAGAAGAGCTCCTGCCGATCAGTGGAGGCCCAGAGATCAAAAGCCGGAAGAGCAAGGGAATCCTTTGAATGACTCCACAGCCTCCTGAAAGGGATAAATATGGATCCGGGAAAGATAATAACAGACTAGCCGGGGAGGGTGGTCATAATTTTTTTGACAAAGGTGCCGGGGAAAGGGAAGGCCGGATTTAGGATCTGGATATGGGTTTGGGTGAACCCGCACTGGTTAACGCTGGGTGGCAGGTTGGGCTCAATCCCAGAGAGGGTGAATCTGGAGGGTCTAAAGGCTGGTTGAATGCCGAGTGCGAGGAGGGGAGCAAGGGGGTGGGGGGGATAAAAGGAGGGAGTTGGGAAGGGTTGGTAGGAAATTAATAGGGATCCCAATCGAGAATCCAATGTGTTCATATACACCTTCTCGAATTGTCACGACAGTGGCTAAGGCCAATATTTTAAACATTACCTCACAAAGGGAGAGACCAGATCTGCTAACCCCACAGGAAACACACGTATAATCCCGAGATGAACACAAGATTAGGCTACAGGGATACTGCCAAATCTTCCAGTCCAATGAAACGGGTGAAAATGGAGGGGTGCTGATCGAAATTCGGAAGAATCTGGACCTCATAGTAACAGCCTCGGAGAAGGACACCAAAGGGAGCTATCTGACTGTAACTCTGCAGGGGAGGGTGGAAATATATATGATAGCAACCATATATATGCTCCCAATTCCGGTCAAGACGGGTTTATTCAGGCAATGCTGATCGAACTGGAGGTATTTGCTAAGGGTCAGATAGTATTGTCGTGGGATTTTGATATGGCCTGGGATCCGGGGGTGGACAGGAGCGCGGGGACTGCACGTACCCGGGGTAAACCCTCGAAAGAACTGCACAGGAAAATGGCAACGCTCTCATTGGTGGACTCATGGAGAGAAAAGAGGGGAACTACGAAGGGGTACACCTTTTTCTCACATGTCCATAGGACCTCCTCCAGGATTGAATACATATTGATATCACGATCCTTGCTGGGCCTGGTCTCATGCCTCGATATAGATGTGGGCGCAATAGCATTATCATGCTCCCATAACCCTGAGTATAAAAAGGAAGGTCGGCTACCCGGGGCTATGGAAGTGGAGATACCTCACATACATATTCAAAGAAGAAACCTTGAGGGAGGAGCTATGAGTCGGTTTAGAAGACTTGTTTCGAGATGGAAAACAGGGGGACACGAGCCAACACACGGTGTGGGGCGTGTTTAAGGCCACGATCAGAGCAAAGATTATTGCTATAAAGGCCTGAAGAGACAGAGAGAGTAGACTTCTACAAAGAGAACATGAGGAAAAAATGAAACAAGTGATGTCCCGGATGGTCATAGGAGCAAGTGGGGAAGTAAGGAGGGAATATAGGATTATAACAGGCCAACTGGACATTTAGCAAACAAGGGCAGCAGAACGATCATTATTATACCTAAAACTGTAGTATTACATAAAGGCAAACAAGACGGACCGTCTCCTAGCCAGGTTAGAAAAGAGGAAAAATCTAAAACCATATTAAATATTAAAATGGAAGGGCGGGTGGAGAGCTCAGACATAACTGATATAATCCGGGAATTTTGTAAATACTACACCGATCTATATAAATCTGACAACCGCCTTGAGCAGTCCCAACTAGAGTATTTAGATAAATGTGACCTACCCGTAATAACAGGACAGGTGAAATTTGAGTTAGAAAACAACATTACAATAGAGGAGGTTCGTAGAGCCATAGTGTCACTGCCAATCAATAAATTCCCAGGCCCAGATGGCTTCATGGTAGATTTGTACAAAACCTTCAGGGAAAACTTAATTCTGCATCTGCTGCGACTCTTAAATGACACTGGGGTGGCGGGGGGTACTCACTCCAACTATGGAGGAGGCAAAGGTGGTATTACTGCCAAAGCCTGGCAAGGATCCGTCCAACTGCAGCTCATACAGACCAATTACATTAATGAACATAGATGCAAAGATATACACAAATGTCTTAGCGACTCGTATGGACCAGCTCCTTCCTTATGGTATTAGCTCAGATCAATCAGGCTTTATTCGGGGCAGACAGACGGCGATAATACTAGAAGGATAGCACACCTGATAGAAAAAGTCAATCAAAAGAACATGCCGTCCCCCATTATCGCTTTGGATGTTGAAAAAGCCTTTGATAGGGTGGAGTGGCAGTTTTTATTTCACACTATGGAAAAGATGGGTTTTGGGACAGAATTTATATCCATAATGGCAAATTACTACAATCCATCGCTGCGCCTGACAATCAATGGTCACCTATCGGGGTCAATTCGGGTAACCAGAGGGATAAAACAGGGTTGCCCTTTATCCCCATTATTATATTATCTGGAGCCGCTGTTGGCCACAGTGAGGGCAACAAGGGACATATCGGGAATCCCTTTCGGTGGAAGGGGGCAAAAAGTGGCCACATTCGCGGATCATAGGTTACTAACACAGAGCCAGAAAAATCCTTTACTGCAATGAACAGAGTGCTGAGTCAGTTTGGGATAGTGGCAGGTCTGAAAAAGAACGCTCATAAATCAGAGGTGTTGAACCTGACTATCCCAGTAGACAGGGAACAGGAGCACAAAGGAACCCTTCCATATAGCTGGGCAGGCAATTCTATAACATTCTTAGGAGTCAAAATCGTTAAAAATATGATGCATCATTCTCGGCCAACTATCCCCCCCTATTAGAGGCTATCAAGAAGTTGTTGAACGACTGGGGTCCCTTAACTATATCTTGGATAGGAAGGATTAACGTCCTGAAGATGATTCTCCCAAAGCTCCTGTATCACTTTATGACACTTCCAACAAGGGTGCCCAAGTCCTTTTTAGAGCCATCCAAAGACACACAGGGAACTTCATATGAAACCATAAAAATCCTAGAATAACTAGACGGGTGATGAATATGCCAAGAAGCAAGGTGGGGGGGGAATGGTGGAACCGGACTTAGGCATATTACTTAGCAACACAGATTTATTTATTTTATTTTTTTTTTTTTTTATTTTTATTGGGTTTTGTGTTAACCCTTTAAAAAACAGAAAGAACAGACATAAGCCAAGCCTTAACATTCATCTCTAAACAGTGCCAGCCCTCATCTCCCCATCTGTTTCCCCTAACGTGAGCACGGGTATGCATCGCAGCGACCCAACGATCGTGTCCACCGAGACATCATGTAGATGATCTTTTATAATACGGAGAAAGGAGACCAATGCGTATAGCATTGCTCTGTTTGATCCATCGAACATGGCTCTCCACCAATCATCTCGGGTGAGGCACTGAAAGTTCATTGTTATTGGGCTAAAGATGTTAACTCTTTTGGACTCAAACACAGGGCACGTTAGGATTAGATGTTTCAGAGTTTCTTTTGGGGAGGCACAAAAACGACAGGTCAAGTCCACGTCCGAAGATTGTGACCAGTAGCAGAGGCGTTCTTTAGTTGTCATGACATTCAGTCTAAAATGGAGATAAAGGGCCCGAGCCCATTGGTCGGGAAAACGGGCCAAATACAGGGGTACACATCCATATGCCCTTGCCTCGGCCGGCGCTTCGAGCATAGACCTTGATTTGGCTCGTTTGTCACAGGTCTGGATCCAGTCATTTCTCCAGATCTTTAGTTTTGCCGCATCTGGATTTTCAAGAAGCAGTTGCATCGTGATGTCGTACGTGTTAAGCACGTCAAGGCATAGCTTGTGCCATTGAAATACGATTGTAGGGTCCTTGGCATACTGTAAGTTGTGTAAAATATCCATCTGGGGCAGTGTGCTCTTCATGTTTAGTTTCCTGAAGATGCTTAGGAGGTTCCAGGCAACTCTCGCTTGCAAAGATATGTATCCAAGCTCATATCTAATGCACACTGTGGCGGTGCCCTTGGGAAGATGGAGGACCCTGGACCAGAAGATGTTTTCTAAGGAGTTCCACACCTCAGAACCACACCCAAAGGCATTTTCGCCAGCGTATATCAGAGACGGTGCCACCTTCTGCTGGAAGAAAGTTAACGTTGGTCTTAAACTGAATTTACCAAACTTTTTGTTGATTAGGACTGCTTGGCATGCCAGTTGACGGCATTTTTTCTTAGCTGAATCAACCCAGGGTGCATCGTTTATGCTAGCACTTATCTGCATGCCTAGGTATCTTGTGTTAAGCACACGCCCAATGGGTTCTTTGTTCACATACCAATTAAGTTTCTGCCGAAGCATATTGGATCCATGGAGTCTTTCAAGGACCATAACTTCGCATTTCCCTCTGTTGATAACCAGCCCGTTCTCTGTTAGATATTTCTCCACGGCTGTCAATTTCCGCTGTAGACCTATAGGGGTTAAGTCTATCAGTATGATGTCATCTGCGTAGACTAAATAGTCCACGTGTGAGCCATGGAGTTTTGGCGGGAAAGTACGCAGACCACAGAATACGTTCTTAATGTCGGATATGAACAGGTTGAAAAGGATTGCCGCAAGTGGGCATCCTTGCTTGACACCTCGAAAGGTGTCAATTGATGAAGAGAGGTTGCCCTTTTGATCTAGGCGAACTCTGATGTTCGTGTCCGTATGAAGATCATGGATAGCGGCTAACAAACTTGCAGGGCAATTCCATTTAATCAGTTTAGACCAAAGCAGTTCTCTATTAATGGTGTCAAATGCCTGGGACAAGTCCACGAGGGCGAGATAAATCTTGGAATTAGATCTTAGGGCTTCCATTTTCAATAGGTTTAGTGTTAGGAGGTTGATACCACAGCCCAAACCTTTGACGAAGCCAGTTTGTCTAGGGTCCATCTGGTTGCAGCTTGTTAACCATTCCGTCAGTTTTTGTTGAAGCAGAGTAGCATAAACTTTGCCCAATACATCGAGTAGAGCAATTGGTCTGTAGTTCTTCGGATTGTGGCGATCGCCTTTTTTGAAAATCGGTATAATCACTGCCGATTTCCAGGACTTGGGAGTCTTACAGTTATTGACAATCCTTTTAAACAACAACTCGCAGAAGGAGGTCCATAGTTCAGGTTGGAGCTTAAGTGTAAAATTCGTTAGGCCATCAGGGCCAGGGGCTCTTGAGTTGTTCAAGTTCTTAATGACTCTCAGTATATCGTCATGGTCGAAAACCATGTCCCAATGTGGCAGTGCAGGTGGTCTCCAAGCAGCAACCTCATTGTTGTTACAGTAGAGTTTTGCGTAGAAGGAGACCCATTCGGCCTCAGCGACCAAGTTAGCTTGGAGAGCATGTTGAGGAGCAAGATTGTCATTTATCAATCTCCAGTATTCAGCGATGTTTGAGCTCTTCATTTTTGATAACATTAGCTCTGCATCATTCTGCAGCATAATACCTTTGTGGGACTTAAGCCAGTTCTTATAGCGTTGTTTGAATTTTTTGACATTTCCGTTGGCAACGCTGGGGGTTTGTTTGCGGGCCGATCTTATCTGCCAGCGTAGAAGTCGTTTCCGTTTTTGCACCTCAAGGTCAAATTTGTGCTTCGATTGGAACAGACTGTTGCCCATGTGGATCCTGTTTTCACGGTATTGAGTTAAAAGGTGATCATATTCCGTGACATCAGAGGTCTGAAGGCCCATCAGGATCTTGCTTGTCTCATTACAATCTAGGTTTAAGCGGATCCTACCAGTTCCTGTTCTAATAGGAAAGGCCCACAGATCTCGAGGATTTTCGACTGTTTCCATGAATGTCAAGACCACCATGTCATGATCGCTGTGCTGCATTGTTTGGACAGACAGACTAGTCGTTCTCATGTGGATCCTACTGCATGCAAATATGTAGTCCAAGGTTGAGTTAAGGTCGCCTCGGCGCCAAGTAGGAGCAGCTGGAATGTCTCCCTTCGTTTGACCATTCAGCATCATCAGGTCACGTAACTTCATTTCCAGACACCATTGGGTTGCCGGAAGGAATTCTGAGTTCTTTACAGTCTTCTTGTAGCCTGATTCATTCGAGTGATCAAAGCAGTCAATATTAAGATCTCCACAGACTATCAACTCATTTGCGGGGCCAGCTTCCATATACTCGTCCAAGGACTTCGTGACTTCATCTATGAAGTTTGTGGTTCCACTCACTGCGTGGTTCCAGTAGAGATTAAAAATGCAGATCTTAGTTGTAGCTCCAGCGGGTGTGCTTCCCACCCCGACCGTAGTCACCTGAATATATGGGGAGATGCTTATTGAATTTAGAATCCGAAGACCTGAGTTGATCCTGGCAGCTACAAGTAGACCTGCTATCGGTCTCCCTCTATTCTGTTTGAGCGCCGGTGTATGGGCAATTTCAAAACCCTCAAAGATGGGTTTTTCACAGAGCCATGTCTCTTGTAGGCAGATAATGTCCAAATCGTGGGCCCAGGTGGTGTTAAACAGGTGAGTGAACCCTCTTGTGTTCCAGGAGCCCAAGTTGAGGTTTTTTTTGGTGTTATGGTTCTTGGGGGCCTGGCGTTAACAAGACATGGTGTTATTTAGGGTTTCAGCAACCCAGGCCCAATCGTTCCCTTGCGTCATGGATGATGCTTCAGACACTGGCCGGTCTTCAGTTCGATGTGTTTGGCTGACTCCTTGGATTGTAATCTTGATGTTGTTTTGGCTAGGTAGCTCATTCATAGGCTTCCAAGGTTTCTGTGTCAGGGAAACGGGTCTTGACTGGAGAGCCGCAATAGCCCGTTCACTTGGGCACTTTGGAAGAATTTTATCGTCCCTACCAGCTTCCATCTGGTTTGCGGCTTCATTTAGGGTCTCTGTTGAGGCCCTTATTGGAGCTAGTGAGATATCAAACCCTAGCGACATTAACGCAGGTCCAGCTTGGAGCAAAGTGTCAGCTATAATTTTTGACTGAACGTGTAGAATAACTGCGTCATTTTTGGTTTCCTCGAGGAATTCTACAATTTTCAGGTCACTTGATTCAATTGCCCGAAGGCTTGGGATCAGATGACATAGCCATAGCACATTGTGTCGATTCAGTATCAAGTCATCATCCGAATCGATCCGTTCCAAGAGTACGTGTTGATAAGAAGACTCATTCTTCCAATGTTTACTCTTATAATGTTCGTTTGTTGTGTGCTTTTTTAATGTAGGATTTTCTTGCGGCACATTTAGGTCCTTGAAATACAGTGATTTAGTTTGGGTCGAGTCCTGTACTTTCGGACCTAACAGATCAGACTTAAGGGCTTTGGGTAGTTGTGGATTGATACAGGGAATAGAAGAAGCTTGAGTTTCTGTATCTTTCATTTTGGAAAAGCCCTTATTAAGCTGGCTGCAGGTCTTGCGTCGTTTCTCCTCGAGCGTCATGAAGGCTTTAGAACAGAAGTTCATATCGTCTACAGAGGTGATGATTGGCCCAGTTGCTTCGCATATAGTTATGATTCTAGGGGTTTTTCGAGCCGGCACTTTTGACGGAGAGGAATTATTGTCAGCCAAATTTAGTCCAATATCGGGCCGGTTATTTATTGTAGGGCAGACAACATTCGAGAGAACAGCGGCGTTATCTCTTTGTCTGGAGACGTCCAAGGGGGTAACTGACAACAGGTTGTGCTCCACAGACCCATCCGCTATGTCGGCTACTTGTTCGTCGTGAACCGACAAATTTAACAGCTCCTCCGATATGCAACATAAGTCAATTATAGGTTCAGTGACCGGATCTAGGTCAGTGTCAATGTCGTTTGGTTGAGGTGCATACACATCTTGTTTCTCCTTTGAAGTTGTTTTGTTGACAATTACGTTCAGAGTTTTTAAATTACGCAAGAATTTCCTGGAATCATTACCTCGATTCTTTTTTTTCATTGAGATGTTTTTTGGTTTTTTGTGTTCGTTGCCTCTGTTGGTTCCAGTCTTCAGGCCAGTGCTGGGCCCTCTTGTAGGGTGTTTAAATATGTCGAAGACTGCAGCGGCAGCATCATTTCCAGATTTTAGTGTGTCAACCGACACCTCTTTAGCAGGAGCATGGCCAAGAATTAGATTTGAACAAGCAGCCACTTGAGTGTCGTGGAGGGCCGAGTTCTCTGCATCCTGAGTTTCCAGGCAGATGGCCTGGGAGTTGGTCAGCGCAAGTGTAGTCAGATCAGTAGCAGCGGAGGCTAACTCAACCGTTTGCGGGCCTGTAGCACATGGATTGAGTATCAAAAGCGATTGCTCCTGATCATCTTCGAGTGTAACCTTTTCAGTCCAAGCTACCTTGTCTACACATCTGTCGCACTCGAAAGTGGTAGCTTCTGCAATCTGGGCACACGTGGCTATTGGTATCCGAAGGAGTGGGTATACTGCATGGTTATTTGGAGTTCGAGAGGTCTGTACATTTCTGTCTTAACGAGCTTCGTTATGTTCAAGATTATCTGCTTTTTGTTGAAAGAGGTGTAATGCCTGTTTAGCCACTTCTGCCAATAATTTTCTGTCTAATAGTGCGTTTTTGTTACTGTCTATTAGAGCATTGAGTGCCGTTTCCACCTGTTTATTGGTATGTAAGGATGTATCCATTAGAGTCGTTTGAGAGTTATCCAGATTAGCAATCTTCGCATTTAGACCACTAATTGAAGCTAGTAAGTCTTTCATGGTGTCGTTTATGTGTTCATACATTTTTAGGAAAGGAGCCAAAGCAATTGTGGTTGATGACATTATGAGAGATTGAAGCTCTTGCATGTTTGATGTATGGCATGCATTGCCGGTGCTGTCCATTGTATGGCCTTTAGATCGCCTTTTGCCCACTGGGAGGCGTCTAATCTTGGGAAAGGGGCGCTCCATTATAGATGAGTCCGATGAAGATGAAGATGAATCTGTCTTGTCTTCAGATTGGTAGCTCACGCTTGAGGGTCCATGCATACGTTGATGGAGGTTAAACGATGCGCCATTTTGCGATATGATGAGGTCAGCCCCTTTCGCAAAAGCAGTTTTCTTTTGTGAGCATAAAATGCTCGATAAGAGACTCGAACGGCCACTTCTGCTTTCGTTCAAGTTGGTTGTGACAGAATTCTTCTGTGAGCATAAAATGCTTGGTGAGAGACTCAAGCGTCCGCTTCTGCTCTCGATCAGGTTGGTCGTAGGAGGGCTCACGGGGGAGCTTTTGGCCAACAGCTCCAATGGGGGCACACTCGGCACGGCATTAGTCGGAACTCTCGTTGGGGCTATATCAGCCGTCGTGGGGTGTTTTGTGGCCAGAGTGTTTGATCTACTTTTATTCAGGTGCTTGAGGTCCATCAAGAGCTTATTAACAACTTCCAAGGAGTTTCTGCGGTTGGTTAGATCTTTTTCTTGCAGAGTCGGCATCGTCTCTCCCTGGGCATTTGTAAGGGAGTCACAGAAGTCACAGGTAAAGGATTGTAAGCCCGGGTTTGAGGCCGGTTTAGTCACTTCGTTAAATGTGAACACTGTATCAGAAGAAATACCTTCGTGCAGCGTATTTAGTGGCGACGCCGGGGAAGGTAGCAACTTCTCGTGTGCACTGTAGAATCGTGGGCGTGGAGAATCATTAGTTGGTTCTTTCTGTGTTAAGACACCTGCTGCATCGCAGTCACCAGTGGTTATTTGGAGCACCTGGGCACCAATCCTCTCACTATTAAATTGACAAAGAGGCGTTTGCATGACGGCGGGATCATCTCGCATTGGGGTGCTGTCATGTGATGAAGTACTGGCTGGAAAGTCAGAAGGGCCGAGTGTGAGGGCCGAATTGGACGTGTCCGTCAGAGTATCTTGTGTTTCCTGGGCACTGGCACACTTATCAGGCGGCCCGTTACATTTACTTGGACACCGGAAATGAGGTGAAAAAGCATGGGGAGCGGCCCTTTTAAATGGACTGGGCTGAGTAGAAGCGATGTCGATAGTGGACTGTGCAGGAGTTACCTCGGCCACTCTCTCAGCTCCCAACCCCTCTACTACTTCTCCCACTCGCCGAAAGTGAGAGGGAAAGACCGGGTCCGCACATGAAGTAGTTGCCACACAAACACTTACTGTTTCATCATCGTTGTCGTTGTCGTTGTGTGTATATGTCGATGTTAGCTGCATCAGACACTCACGTTCATTCTTGGATTGCACACTGTTAGGGACAGCAGCGACAGCAAGAGTAGGTGTACAATGTGTCACCGGAGATTCCGCCGAAGTCCATGAGTGTTCGGAGTCAAGGCACGCTGACTCGCGTACACGCTTCCTTTGGGCTCGAGTCTTTATAGCGTCACTCACAGTCTTCCCTTTCATCAGAGCCGTGTGTGCGTTGGTTCGCATTGTAGCTGTGACTGGAGCGGGCGTGACCGCAGTGTGCAGAAGCTCAGGGAAAAGTCCCGGTTTTCCTCGGACTTCCACGGACTTCCTCGGACTCCTCAGACTCTGCCAGACTCCGCGCCCGCTCCGCGGGGAGAGGCAGGTTTTAAGCAAAAGCAAAAGTCACTCCCACAGCAGTAGAAAGCAAAGAGTTACTGGTCACTCCTCAGACTCTGCCAGACTCCGCGCCCGCTCCGCGGGGAGAGGCAGGTTTTAAGCAAAAGCAAAAGTCACTCCCACAGCAGTAGAAAGCAAAGAGTTACTGGTCACTCCTCAGACTCTGCCAGACTCCGCGCCCGCTCCGCGGGGAGAGGCAGGTTTTAAGCAAAAGCAAAAGTCACTCCCACAGCAGTAGAAAGCAAAGAGTTACTGGTCACTCCTCAGACTCTGCCAGACTCTGCGCCCGCTCCGCGGGGAGAGGCAGGTTTTAAGCAAAAGCAAAAGTCACTCCCACAGCAGTAGAAAGCAAAGAGTTACTGGTCACTCCTCAGACTCTGCCAGACTCCGCCACACAGATTTAAATGAACAGGGATTGGTTAAGGGATGATCGGGACAAGATCTGGAGAGAGATGGACAAAGCGGTGGTAGGGGGTCATTGTAAAGACCGGTAGGGGGTGTCTGTACTTCTGTTCTCTATATGATAGAGGAGAGGCACAGAAGACCCCAGCCAAGATTCTCTATAAGGTAGCAATGGACGAGCAATCAAGGCCTAGCTTCTCAGGAGGTGATGCAGGCTGGTTCTTAAGTACAGTGTAGTCCCCGAACCCCCACAAAGGAATGTCCACACACTGTATTACTGAAAACACAGTCTTTATATAATTAATATTCAAAGGTATGTACACGATCACAATAACGCACTTTGTACTTGGAAGTCAATAATGATAAATATATACACGTCTAGAGTGGTACCACTAATGTTATCGAATCTCATTGAAGTGCATCAACTGTATGGTTAAAATGTCACGCAGATCAATAACGAGTAAACAGCAATAGAGATAGGAAGGAACGTAAGATGGTTGAAACAATAGGCAGAATGCTGGCCCCGTTACCTAGACACAGTTCTGTGTGGAGATCCCCCCCACCTGGGCAACCTGTAAATAAAGATATATAGCACAAGCCCAGTCCAAATGTTCAATAGTCTTACTTCTTCCTGTTAAGGTTTTACCCCCCCAATGTACCTGGTGGAGTAGAGTTCTCCGACGATGCACCGACCTATCCTTCTTGAGTGCCTCCCTTTCAGGCGGGAGCCACGGATCGTCGAGGGGTGTCGGGGAACTTGGCGTTCGGTGTCGGGGAAT